>NC_139256.1:18566610-19964405 GCF_977018435.1 Lepisma saccharinum | reverse complement strand
ATATATATATATATAGTGTAAATGCCCATTTTACACAAATGTAAATTTTGTTAAAATAATAATTAAAATCTTGGTGTGTTCTGACACATTTAATTCGAAATCAATGAAATTCTCGAAGTGAGAGGACACTACAACAGTTCATGCAAAGTATTCATAAATGTACAGGGTGGCTCAATAAATCACTTAACACCCCCAGTACAAGGCCACTGCGGCATGGAACATGAAAATGGCGATGACCAATCGTTGCCTGGCCAAGGGGGAACCACATTGACGTCACCTGCATGGTCTGCAGCCATCTTGAATTCAACTTCAGAATTTTAAATGGGAAGGGGGTGATATGATATATCAAATCAGGCTAGAATTTCACGAGATGACGTATCTTTAACCAGTAAAAAGTTATGACTGAATTCTTGTACGAATTTGCTCCTTTTTGAGGTGTTAGAAAAATGCCTTAAAATTTGTTTAGCGCATCGGTAATGCATCGAGATCAAAGTGATGTCTAGGGAGAGAAGTTCGCATGCCATTGCACACGATTTTAATCGGATACATCCACGAAGAGCTGCGCATTATGAATGGTTGTCGCGAACAATTTACAGTGTGCGCTTCCAAACTTTTGAAATGACCCAGATAAATATCAAATTTATCTGCATTTGATACCTCAGAAGATTTATCCTGGCAGTTACTGCCACTAAGTGGTCTGCTGAAAGATCTTGGCCAATGGCGAATACTTGCTGTAACCCTTTACAGCCTGAATTTTTGTTGTTGAACAAAATGGCAGTTTGTATGGGTAAAACTTTCTTTGGCAGGATTGACAACAAAAAATCTTCCGACATTGTAATAATACTGATTACAACTAATGGGACCTGAAAGTCCCGACAGGCCACTAACATTTTGTGTATAAACAGAGAAATGAGGTATATCATATGGTGCTTAGTTACGAAACGTATCTCCCTTCAACACTTGCATGCAAAATATCTACACCCTACCTGTTACACATTTTAGAATATACTCCTCAGCAGAAAAATACATAAAAGACAAATGAGCAAGAAAGAGTAAATAGAGTCATCACTCTTGACCTCCCAACAGTGGCTTGCCCTGGATTTCGGTAAGGGGGTAAGTTTTATATATACTTTTTCAGGGTGTCTATATAAATCTCTCTTTTTAAATTCCAGGTTTGTCCAGGTCTATATTTTTTTGAACAAAAAAAAAGTTATTTTTAATAACCCCTACCAGAAGGCTAGTTGAGAAAAATTTGCAGTAACTAAAAAAAGCAAGCTGAGTTCTCACCTTTAGCTGCCGTGTAATTCGTATCCCTTGGTGGTAGTATATTTTTTACATTTTGTTTTTACTACAAAAGTTCTAGAAATTATTAATTTAAATTCTAAGCATATGTTACTGCATATTCTTCTTGGATGGAGAATGGCCAGTTACTTTATTTTTACAAAATTTACTCAAATTTATTCATAAAATATTACTCATACAAAATGTACTTTGCGCTTGTACAATAATTCTGTAAGTAACAAAAACAATGTGTTCAGATTGGAGTTCTTTGAGTACATCATTTTGTAGTATAACTTTCTTCCTTTTCTTGACATTGAAAAATATTACCAGCAGCTATAAATGAAAGCATATGTTCTCATACATGTTCGCACACTGTGTAAGGCAAATAACAAATTGCAGAACAAAATCTAATAATCTTGATTCTTATACTTTAGAGTTCAACGTGGCTTATAACTTTTTTGCTTCTGCAACTGCTTCAGCATCAGCCTTTTTCCTTCTAGCATTTTTATTTTCTCTTTAAGGCTTTTCTTTTCTTGAGATTCTCTGACTTCTTTTTCACTAGTGTCTTTCAAATACTTATTCCTCCTCCTTGATGCATTTCTAACATAATGAAATCTTGTAGATTTTCAACAAAGCACTCTTTGTTAACGGAGAAGCTCCTTTGTACTGCAGTGTTGCTGTGAAAGAGAACACAAATTTTATGCATGAAGCTGTTAAAAGCACTAGAAACGCCTTCCTTGGTGAACAAATCATGTAGGAAAGAATCTAATCTCTAGTCTTTTTCACTGAAATTTAACAACTTTTGTGTTATTTCAGGATTTGAACACAACTTTAAATACTCGTTCAACTGTGTCAGCAACTGCAGGTGCAATTTGCTGCTTTCCACAAATGTCTCAAGAGCAAGTGTGATTCGCGACTCTCAAAGGGTTTCATTAACCATAGTTTCTGGTGATAAGTAATTGGCGCCTCTCGTAACTTTGAACTTCAATGGGCATTTCTGCATAAGCTTTTTGCACAGTTCTTGCAAAAATTTTCTGCATTCTCCTTTAAAACTGAGAACTTCAATATCCTTAACTCTAAGATATGTAACTGCAGAAAATCCAAGATCAACTAACCTAACTGGTTTTAAGATTTCCTTATCATAAACATCTAATGAGAGCAAACTCTTCGATGTAGCTGCACCCTTCAAAATATCTCCTTTTAAGAAGCAGCTTAACAAACTCCGTATCAAAGTGTTTGTCATTCCAAAGAAACGGAAGCAGTGGACTGTCTGGTACTTTACGAGGAATTCTTGTAGCTCTACGGATTTTGCAGATAAAAGTACGTCACTGATGTGGGTCTTGACTTGACTAAAGTTTGATGTTCCATGTGGTTTTGTTTTCACTGTTTCGACATAAATTTTTAAGGCAGGAATCATGAGCATTGCACGATTGATCACTCTTGAATTTTCCACCCACTTAATGGAGCAGAACTTAAGAGGAAATGCCTGTGTTCTTGAGGCTGTAATGAAGTCTGCCCTTCTAAATGGAAAGTCCTTGAATAAGTAGTACAATGATCTCAAAAACTCCGTTATTTTCCAACCAGCTTTGTTATGCACAGTCTTGAAAGCCCCATTAACAATATGTAAGGATCATGTTCCTGTTTCCAAGAACTGTGGACCTTCACCAAATTCTCCACTCAGAAAGGTCTTAAAGTCGCCGAGAAATTTCAAATTAACATTGGGTCTATGAAGAGAATCTTGTAGTAACTTAGAATAATCGAGACCCTTTTCCTTCAAGTGTTGAAAAATGCATTCAGCAAATCTTTAGCAGTAAAATGACCAAGGAATACTGACATTAAATATCGCGTCAATACTTCACAGTGACAGACTCTGCTCAGGTATCCCTGTGGTCGCCATCCACGTACTCACAAATCATAAGCCCCTAAGTGAAGTGGACATATGTAGTGAAAATGGTAACAGAAAAATCCAGGTTTCTGGTTAAATTCCAGGCTTTTTCCAGGTTATCCAGGTATAACAGTAGATTCCATGTTTCCCAGGTCAGTCAACACCCTGTTTTTTTTTTATTAACCAGCCCTTATTTTGTCTTTTCCCCCTTTAAAAAAAAATACTAGGCCAAAGGACAGGGAAAGGGGGTTATTACCCCCGCCAACACCCCCTTGGGCACACCACTATCTTATATTCATTGCTATTATGCTCAAATGGTGTGTCTACATCAGATACGAGATATCATCATCAATATTGATATTTGTGCATAGCCCTACAACACCAAAAGAGCTGTCCTCTAGAACAGTAGGGTGTGCAAGGAGGGGGGGGGGGTTTGGTGGGCATTGTAACCCCTATTTAGCCCAGTATTTGTAAAAAAAATATCAAAATTAGAAAAAATGGCAAGATGAAGGCTGACTGCTAAGAAAAAGTGTATATACCACCAGTTTTGAAAATCTGGGGCACCCCACTAGTTTAGAAGTACAGAAAATATTAATATTTTTTCAAGCAAAGTAGACACCAGAAGCCTGGCGGGACTGCACAGTCCCAAATGATCTTTTGCTCATAAAACAACTTCCCAATCATATTTGGCCAAAATTATTTTATAACCATATTTATGTGAGCTAAGAATAAGTTATAAAAAATTCTGGGGTACTTATTTTAATATCTAATTTTCATAAATCGAAGAGCACTGCACTTTTATGAGGTCAATATGGCTGCATTACTGACGCTTAGGTCCAAGAAATTGCTTACTGCTCCCTTGCATATACTTCCAACACTACACATAACAGGGACACACTAGTCCCACCAAGACAAACCAAATGTGTCATGTAGAAAACGTTTGTAGGATGTGAGACTTTATAAAATTCCCAGGAACCACCACCACCCCCTTCACATTCAAAGTGTGTATCACACTTTATCTTTCTTCTCACACTATGTTGACAAAAATATTTAATACCAACTAACCACCCACCCCCTAGACTGGGGTAGTGTGCTGTCCTTTGGTCTATTTGGTGTGCATCACTAACTTTGGCAACCATCGTATGAGTTTTGTCATTCGCTTACTGTATAATTTATATCATAATAGAGTAAACAACTTATCAGGTTTATTTTTTTTAAAAAAATATCTCAAACAGCAATGAGAAACTGAAGAGGTTTTCTCAGGCAATCAGCCAGGTGATTTCCAGATATGCTTCCGAGAGCTAACATCACTCTCATCTTCAGGGATTGAAGTGCAGAGATAAGTCAGGGTGAAGTTATATGTATTTGGTGTGGGAGGGGTTGAGAACACCTCTTCAGGATTCGCCAGGAAAGCTTCAAGAATTATAACAAGTATTGTTTTCATGTACAATACTTTTGTAAGCATGGTCATTGTGGCACTGGTGTAGTGTTAAAGAAAATGGAGACTCACAGGTACCCAGACCTTACACCCCTAGACTTCTGCATTTGGGGCTTTGTGAAAGACAAAGTCCATGTGCCACCTATGCCACAGAATGTACAACAGTTAAAGGAGAGAATAAGATACGCCCTTGTTTTGGTGGACGAGGAGTTCTTGGGAAATGTGTGGCTAAGAACTCAAATCTCAATGGGATGTATGTCTCGTAATTGGTGGAAGCCACATTGAATATTTGTAGCCCTTTGTATAGGAACTGCAAGTGTTACTGATTAATACATACTCTCTCTGTCCCATAATTATAGTCCGGTATGCCAAAATGGTAACTTTTTATTTATGTTCTTTTGGATACTTGATTGGCCAATTTGTACTGATTCTTGAGTAATAACGTTGTATGACTCATTCCCGTGTTTCATTTTCTTCTTCTGTATACACAAATGTCACAGTTTGAATATCGGACAAGTATTTTGTGACAACCAACAAAAGTGTACCGGACAATAATTATGGGACACAGGGAGTAACAAATATTATTATTGTATTCCACCTAGTTTAGTCTAAATATTTTTTTTAAATTGTTTACTTTATTATGATACACCCTGTATATAAGCTGAAGAGAAAGGATAAAATCACAGGTGCATGGCTAACTGGATTACTTTTCCAACTGAGCATATTTCAGCAGTTCCAATAAATTAGCCTATGCGAGTAAACTGTGTCAAATAGTGTTTAAAAGATACTCTAGGATAATAAGAGTAAAACTACAACAGAAATTTCTCTACTTCTTATTACACATATTTCATTCAGTACATGACCATGCAAAGTGAAGTATTAGAAAGTTACTAGTATTACACTAAATTTGCCACATAAAATTAGTATAAAAATATAAACAATTTGTGACATTATACTAGATACCAAGTAAAATATTCAAAGGAACTTATATTTCACAATATAAAGCTTTTTTTAAGCCATTAGAAAGTCTTATTTAAATAATAATATACATATGCAATCCTTCAATAATTCCTATATATTTGACCACAGAATTAAATATATTGCAATGTTTAATATTTAATACATGAGAATTTTTTTTTAAAAAAAAAAATACAAAACATCATTTGATAAAAACATGACAACAAACTCTCTGATTTTGCATTGTATACACACACATAAATATGCATGCGAATGTTTGTGACACTATTAAACCTAAATATCTTTGTGGTGATAGCTCTTCTTATGACACAACCATACTGCTGAGCCTAACCACTGTGAAAAGCGTTACTATACCTTAGTTTTCTGATACCAAGAAAATAATATTCATGTATTAAAGTTTATAATTAATTTTTATATGAAACTTTTATAAAAATACCTATATATTTCAAAGTGAAAGAAAGAATATGAAATGAATTTTTGAATGGAAAACTTTTCATGATAATTACTTTGTATTCAGTTGCATATATACCTTGAAGGAAGAATGACAAAAAAAACTGCATTTGTATAATTATCTACTGAATCTCTACACGAGATATTTATATCTAATTATCAACAAAAGAAAACATGTTACTTTCTATAAAAAGCTAAGTTTAAATTTCATCTTTTCAATACAGCATGATATGAAGAATCACATAAATAGCATTTACTTGATAACTAAATATATAATAAACATGTGCTTTTATTCATTTCCCTTTCACACCAAATCAATTTGGAAAAAAAAAACCTTGCATTTACTGTTTGTAAATCAAATTACTGACATATTATTTGTGCAAACAATGGAGGAAATTTACCTGTAAATATTTAAATCCCTTTTTGTTTCTATTTTGCACCCATGCCCACCTTACAAGTAAATAACATGTATATGCAAATTGTATACACCAGAGTTCGGAGAGTTACTTTTCTTAAAAATAATAGTTATAGTTATAACTTTGTAAATGGTTCATGTAAGAACTTTCATTTCATTAGTGACTAAAATTCATTAATTTTACTTCGTATAAATATATTATTTGCTAACCACGTAAAATTAAATTATTTTTAATTAAATCAGAATTAAGCTTGAATTTTCTTCTCTAAATTTTTATCGCTCATTTTCTCAAAATTACTGACAAAGTATCCATTTTGTTACTTGGGAATAGTAAGCGAGTTATACAGTGCCTTTCATGGTCAAATCGTCCGCGGATCGGCGGCAAGTGCACCTGGCAGCGAGAGCTCGTCTGCCGGCAAACTTGATGCAACATCTGCGTAACTGGAAAAGCTAGCTTCGTAATGAAATAAGCTTATACAATTAGAATAAACACGTACATTGTTACAAGAGGCATTGGAAATGTTCTCCTCCTGCATCCACACATTTACGGTATCTTTTTAGCAAATTTTTCACTAAAATGTACGCGTTTCTCTTCCGAAATTGCTTCAATATCTCTCCTGATATTTTCTTTCAATTCTTCTTCAGGTTTAAAAGCTTGGTAGCTCGCCACACAGACGATTTAAAAATGTATGTTTCTTGTGCAAGGATTATGTTCCAATCGTGCTCTAACGTTGTCTACTTTCTCCTCAGTAAACACAAGTCGTTTCACCCTTCACTTCTTATCAAGAACAAACAGTTTCCTTAAATTTGTTCACACGTTTTCGAACACTGTCTTTGTGTGTAACAGGAACATCTGCGAATTCTGCTGCGAACTTATAACTTCCTTCGCTACAAGAATTTGTTATGACTTAACGAGTTGTACATAAAAATCCATTGTTTTAAATTGTATGGATAGCGTGGCATTATTAGACTGCAGAAAAGAACCAGTAATACGTACACTAAAACAAAACAATCTAAAACACTTGTTAACACCTTAACACTTCACAAACATGTGCAAACTGGACATCAGCTATCAGGATACTAAAGCACTGACAATTCCAGTGGCAAGGTCAGCGTACGTACAGCTGTGGATCTAAATGCCAGCAGATGCGCTCTCACCTGCCACTCTGCAGACGACTCGACCGTGAAATGCAGTGCATTTCACTGTCAAAGAAAGGCAACTTACTTTAAAAGTCTGATGTACACCACAACTGCACTCCACTCATAATTAATTCAGCAGCCATTCCTTAAAAGGTGGTGACAAATTCCACTTTTAATCCATCAGCATTACATAAAGATTATCACAACTGCAACTCTGGCATTGATATTTAAATGATATAAGATTATAGGTCATAAAGTCAAGTGCAAGCATAAAAGCAGCCACATTTAACATTCACACACACACCATTACAAAATATACTTTTTTTTACCTACCTAAAAATGTATGGTTTTTGTTTTGGCCCAAAAATTACATGACACACACACCTTATTTTTGTTTAGTGACAGGCTGGTATAATTACCTCAAAATGGCCAACATTGGAACAAGGAATGTACATATACCAATGAACAGTGAAACGAATTCACAGCTCACATTTTATCAGAAAAACACAATAAATAGTGTATAATCAGACTTCACTAAATTGAAATCGATGTGGATTAGGTATGATTAATAATATTGCAATACTTAACTAAAAGTTAATTGATGCAATAGCACCTTGGTTATTTACAGCCTGCATTACAATGTTAATATTAGCCAATGTTCTTACTAAAACACAGTTTTAACCTGTACACAGACAGATTCTACAAGGCTGGCTGAGCAAAATACTGAATACAAATTCATAACTTGAAACGTTTGTATACAACTATATATTGCCTATTAGAACTGAGGAGGGGGGGGGGGAAGGAATGACACACTGGAATTTGCAATATTTGCAAAACATCAAAGTGAAAGCACTCCTCTAATTGACTTAAAATATTTTGACAACACAGTTGTAATAACGTTACTGAACTCATTTTCCACGTAACTACTACTATACTAATTTCAAATTCATTCTATTTTAATTTTTGCAAGAAATGAGTCAACAGACCAAAACTGAAGGTCACACACAAAATATCTAAACTCTTAACAATAAAAGTTATACTACATGATATTAACACACTGATAAAGGCCAAAATATAATTTTTACAGCATATACATAATATTTACAGCATGCACTACCACATCAGCTGCCATTACTGTATTACAAATATAACTGAATGCCTTTTTCATTTATTTGTTACAGGAATACCTCACAAATATGGCAGGTCATATTCCAAATTACTCCTGTAAATCAAATAGCAGCAATTTTTTACTTTTATTTTCAAAGAGTCCATTGGAACTATTAATTGCAATATGTAATAACAACACAAGCAAAAAACTTTAGAATACTTTGGACATTGCTGGAATACAACGGTGAGGCATGAACTACACATCTATATACTGAACATACTTCAGTCACACCAAAGGTGCAAGTGAAGAATAGAAAATTGAACCCCTGTTGATTTTAGGGGGAAAGAATGACGAACAATGCTTTGTTTTTGTTTGGAAAATAAAAATATGGTCACTGGAGCATAGGAATAAAAAGGTAGTTCCCCATGCAAATTGTACTGTACCATACTGGGGTTTTGGAAGTGATGTGATTGGCACCACACTCCAGCCACCTTTGCCCCCAGGTACACATTTATTTGAAGCTTGATGAACCCCAGAACCACTTAAGGCAGGAACAAGGCCAGATCACCCACCCTGGGAAGCAAATCCGGAACTCCTATGTGGAAGTCAAGACACTCAACCGACTAGACCACAATGTTCATAGCATACAGATAGGCTGAACACAAATGGTTACTCAGTACCACTGAATGTAATGATGAAAATAATATGGCGATTACACTGCTGCTTACAGAGCTGCGATATTTGTAAAAAAATGCTGAAACGTCACGAGGGCAGTAGTAATGGCCAACAAGAATAATTCCCCCCCCTTAAAATCTATTAATTCATCAGAGTTCATAAGAGCAGGATGAACAGTGCCATCTGTTGAACAGACTCAGCTGCTCTGCAAACAAAATTACTGAATTTACTTTCTCATCCAAATCTGCTACAAAAATGAGTCAATGTCCTAAAATGCACGGAAACAATCGACAAGTGCCATCAGTGAGGTACTCTTGCACTTTAAGCTTGCACATGTATATTTTATATATGTATATTTGCAAAAAATAGTACATGCACATAAACTCGAACAGAAGAAAGGCCATATGTGTAATGTAAATTGTGCTAATTTTTTAAGAGAACACAACATTTATCACTTATGCTACAAGATCTTGAACACATCTTCATGGTTTGAATTATATTTATTACTGGCAACAACTTTGGCATTAACATTAAAATTAACTGGTAACCAATCAGAAACAAGCATTTCTTCTTAAGCAAATCTATACTAAAAAGAAAAGCCAGGACATCAAAAAATGTGCATTTTGGTGTTAACATTTGTGATCGGTTACAGACAATACAAATACAACATTAAGCTCAACAAATTATTTGCTATGCTAAGGATAACACTGGAACATTCACAATTCAATAATCTTTGGTCTTGGGATATTTCCCTATCTCATTCAGTCTAAAATTTGTTTCTTTGCAATACTCTTTTTACAAGTTTCTTGCCATATTACACACAGATCACCAAGAATAAATAAGCAAAGATATGCATTGAAATCACATAGCATCGTTACAGCAATCACAAAAGATGATAAATGCATATTCTTGTTACAACGTACATACAAACTTTTACTTATTCAACAAAATAAACTTCACGGCGTTCAACTCGCTATCAGATATCTATTCCATATTCAATTTATTGTCAATTTTTCATGATATACAGAAATCTGATCATTTCCATGTCTCCACCCTACACTATCCAAGCATTACTATTCTCCTAACTGATCTAAAAGTGCCCATAAATATATTTTGCTGTTAATATACTGCAGCGTGTATAACTTTCTAATAAAAAAAATCTCGCAATTTTTGCAAGCTTCAAAACTTTCTTATAGACCTCTACAATCTATTAAACTGCCTTGAGAACTCCGGTATTTGCATAAATGTACCATTTTCATACAAATCCATGATTGTCTACTTGCTAACTGATTCTACTAAACACTGCTTATACTTTGTTCATAATGCTATAAAATTTTGCATATATGAACGTTTAAACTTCTAAGTGTTTGCCTGACAAATAACAGGTTTGCTCTCTTGGTCTGTCAAGTTTTTGTGTTGATTCAAATTGTGCATAATATTTTGCTGCTGTATGGTGTTCTTGTTCAGTGACAATACCTACATTTACTATTATTCCCCTAGCAAGAACATATTCAGGTACAGTTAATGCTCTCTCCTCATTTCTTCACTGACTGCCAACAGAATTTTAAAAAAAAATAATTCTGTAACATTATCACATTATGATATGTGTGTGTGTGAAAAATTGTGTAAACTAACAGAGATGGTACTTCAAAATGCTTTTACCTGCCATCTTTAATATGAGCATGCACAAAATTGTTTTCTGAAAAAAAAAATGTTAATAGCTTCGTTATGTTCAAGTTAATGAATTATTACTAACCTGGTATTTGGAACAGAATTGCATGTGAAGTTACTATATTTAAAATTTTACAGGTATTTTATGCAGACACCTTGCATTATACAAAGTAAGGTAGAATGTGAAAATTAATTTAAATTAGGCCACAAACTTTCGAAACAACTCCTGTAACCAATCTGGTGAAAGTCAAGTAACTGTTCAGTTGTCAAGTTATACATTTTTGTGTTTATGAAAGGAAGATGTCAGAAGTTCAGATCATATTGCAACCACACTGTAGATGAGCAATTTTTCATGGTCTAACAATCAGTTTTGTGCTATAATCTTCAAGATTATATCACATTGCTGATATGTGGCACAGTTGCACAAATGTAAGGAAAATTACATGCAGGCTCACTGCATAAAATTTGCACTTAGCTAAGTGCACTGTTAACAATCGTGGCCTACAACTGGGAAAAATCTTTAGATACATGCAGTTATGTATATTCACACTTTTTAATTATTTATTTAATATGTTCAAAGTTATATTTTATGATTTTCAGACAGTGAAGTGTTTCAAACTACAAAAACATTATGTGCCAATGGTTTTGTGGAGCTGCTGTCATTTTAGGCATAGGGAAAAGTTCGTTAATCATTGACAGACATATGTTTCAAATGACTATTCACACACATTAAATTCCACTTTTTTAAGACAATTGTTGGCATGTCTCGAACAGGAAAAAGCATATCACAAACATTTGAGTCACATATCCTGAATTTCAAAAAATCTCAATCCAATAAGATCTAGTTTCCATATGTCACTAACACAATCTACAAATACCAATCTATATTTTCTGTTTACACTATGCAAATTTTGCACTTAGCTGCTACTCAATGACATATCACTTCCTAAAAATAGCTGCTGCTTTCAAATGTCAGCATACCAAAAATGGTTACAAAATCTTTTCATTCAATATACCAATTACAGAATTCTACAATAACATACTTACATAATTTAAAGAATCACATTGAATTACCTGATATTTCACTGCCTTGTATTCCATAATATTAGCACTATGTATATTGTTACCCCTCTTACCCAACACACAATTACTGCTCCCCCAATGTGTAACATGTCATAGATATGCAGAGAAAGAATAATAACAGTTGTAAAATCAATTCTCTCTTACACATGTGTTGTGTAAAGCTGCATCAGATATGTAAAGATTTGTGCATTGCAGACTTGAGATGATGCTAAAATAAATCTTGCGAATGTGTGAAACAGCAGAAATAAATTACAGGAAAGTAAAATTTCAGTTAATGCATTTCACTTATCTATAAATACACTATTCATTTTCCAGCAGTTTATAATGTACGAGTTCATCCAGCTGCCAATAAACTATAAAAAAACCTCCATCTATGTGTTCATCTGATACACATACCCAATCAGAACGAGCCTAAAAGAAATAGACAGATTAAATGGTTTATAAAGTGAAAACAGTTGTTTTATCAGAAAGCATGTAGTACTGTTTTATAGAGAAAGTCTTCAAGTTTGCGATCTCTACTTTTAATTTGTTTTCATGACGTTACCATCACATGAGCAGCCTCGATGTCAGTCTAGCAAAATGGCAGCTAGACAGGTAGAAAAGGCTTTCTGGGCTTGATTTGCAAAAATTCTGTTACTGCTGTATATCGCAGTTTTAGAACACAGCATGGCAAACAACTACCCACAATGCATCACAACAGCTGCTGCGACTGTTGACATGTACATGCTGAGACATGTTTTGGGAGAACTGCACTATCGCATTGATATCTGCCATGTAACAAAAGAGACACATACAGAACATTTGTAACTTAGCCATTTAAACTTCAGGACATACTCTTCCCACCATGTTATTAAAACTCTTGTTTCTGTAAAACTTTGAAACTGTCTACTTCTTTTAGGCTCACCCTGTATATACTAACATAATGCTTTTTCAACCCCCTCCCTCCCTCACATAATGAAACAAAACTACAAATTTCATGATTTCAAATTATCTCTCAAATTTCTAGTTACAAAATACACTAGGAGAAATTAAAGGATAATTCACAAAGCACAGTATCACTTTTTATCCCACAATATCCACACCAACATTAGAATCAAGCATACAGATATATATTTTTCCTTAAAGGGTCACAAATCCAAGTACTTTTATAAAAATACATGGTCTTCCTCCCCTTCTTTGCATTAAAAAAAATTATTGTCCTTCATTTCACATTCCCTTACCTTGACAACACTATCAAATATTAGGCCTTCAAGTCATTTACTAATAACCTACGCCAAACGCACAAATGAATTACATTACTACAACAACAGGCAGTAACTGACCTGTATAGACATTCAGTTTCCTTTTTTACACGTGGAAGACATTTTTTTTCTTTGCTGAACTGCCATGTTTTTCTGTTCTCTACTACGAAGTTCAGATCATACATATCCTGGTCTTATGTAACAAGCACATACCAAATTAATATAATTCTTTAAAAAAATTGGGTTAAGCTCATGCTGATGAACCAGAATTGGCTAATACTTTATCCTGAGTCCAAATATTTCACTGTGTCTGCAAAAATGCCACCAGACAATTTTGCAGATTGTAATTATCCTGTAAATTATTCAAAATGCATGATTTTATTTCATTTCACAGCAAAAGTGAATTATACGATTATGTAAATGGTATTTTGTGCTATTTTAATATTAATTAAATCTTACATAGTTCTTTATATACTGTATTTCACCACATAATGTTTTCTCAGTCCAAAAATGGTTTGTAACCATTTATTGCATAATCGTAATAACAAAGCCAATGATAGCAGTGTAAAATTTTCAGACACAGAAGATTAAATTTTGTAAGTCCGTACTTCCCAACATTAGCAAATTTTCGACTATAATGCATAAATCAATAACTAATGTGTTGGCTTTCTTCCACATTGGAAAATTATTCACTAAACTGTCACGAAGAATGATACCCACGGATTTGAACTATTCAATTCACAAGTATTCCGTGCAACCTAATCTTGCACCAAAGACAGTTTAGTAATAAATGTTTTTAAGTACCGGCACATTTTCACATACTGGTCGCACCCCACTTTTTTGGAAAAAAATTAGGATGAAATCTGTGACTATCTGTGCAATGAAATACAGTATTTTAGAGTAGAACTCTGGTAGAGTGGTGTGATGAAATTAAAATGTTTTCAACAGATTTAGCATTGGTTCAGCCTAACATAAAGCCATTGACGGCAAACAAATATCTCATGAGTATACACTCTGCAAAGAAAAAATAGCGAGACTTGCTTGGATATGGTTTTCACAAGTGTCATTAACCAGAACCCCTAGTTCTTTTCTATTTTCATTGATATCTTTATGTTTCAATGCAAGAGGCTCCCTCTGGTGCTACTCTGTTGCATGGAGGCCGATGAGTGCTTCATGCGATGTGAACTTCCTGCATGCACAATGCACCTCAAAAGCAACAGAGTGGCACCAGAGAGATCCTCTTGCATTGAAACATAAAAAATAAATAAAAACAGAAAAGAACTGGGGGTGTAGGATAAATGCCATCGTTTTCGCAAAACCACCTCCTGTTTCTTCTGTGACGATAGGAGGGAGTGAGAGAGGCATCACATGACGAGAGGTTTTCCATCGAACAAAAACGACCGACGATGCTTCCTGCCTCTCGCACTCCCTCCTATCCACTCCCTTGCAACGCTTCAGCACCCCTGCTCGTTCTACAGTTTACTAATGTATTCGAGAACACTCCTTCACAAATACAGCTAGCGGACAAATCCTGCTTTTTTTATTGTTTTAATTCATAATCTTGTGAAAACCATATCTGAGCAACTGTCGCTATTTTTTCTTTTCAGAATGTACTACAAAATTTACTAGGTCACATGAGAAATGGAATATACGTGTGTCGTACCGAAAGTAATGCAAAAGTTGTCATAACCTCTTTATTAACTGATGTAGATCGTTCAAATTGCACATGTAGTTGGAGTGACTCTTCCTCTATGTGCCATTTAAACGATCTACATCAGTTAAATAAAGAGTTTATGACCACTTTTGCATTACTTTCGGTACTGCCCTCATAAGATGGCTATGAGGAAATGAGATGGGAAGGGAAATACATTCAGATCTATCCAATAGCTGTCAAATTTACCATGGAAATTTCTACTGATGATACACACATACATCTTACTATCAAACTGGTTCATACACATTTTAAGAATCACACTCTCAAACAAGAAAAGCATAACCGCATTTTGTAAAACAAAGTGAAGGTACACCCTATACATGTCACCTTGCTCAACATACTCACAAGCACATGCATTAGAATGTCTCTCACAACAAGCAATATATAGTGTGGCTCAAAAGTACAATTACAGCAAAATGGTGGAGTTCATAGTACATGTGTTTCAATTTCTGCATGCTATTTCCTTGTGAGTATGGAGAATTTGCAAGAGAACACTTTATCTCCATGTCTCACACACAAAAATCTACAAGGAAACATAACCATATCTTGTTACTGCACCATACTTTTGGGTCACCCTGTACTAAACAAAACTAACACATGAAGCACCATTATTTCAAAAAGCAACTAACTTCTTGGGAAGAGGACACATTTCACTTAGGTGTTGTAAAAATTAAGCAACAGAGTGTAGAGCATTTCTTGTAGATGCTATGAGCACACTATAATTACACACATATTTAGAGTATTGCAAACTTTCATCTTAAAAAATTGGTTCCTTCTGATTATGCTTCTAAGCATCTCCTACATGAACCAATTGTTTCCCAATGTTTCCACCGTTCATCATCTTCACAAATGCCTTTCCAGTGTTCTCAAGGCCCTCTTCCATTGTCTGTTTTACCTGTGGATAAAGTATTTCCATGATAATAGCCTGAATACACAAAGGCTTTATTATACGAGGGTTGGGGCTTAACTCTTAGGTACTATGACGGTGTGTCAGACTGCTGTGTTATTTTGTTTTCATTTTTATACCTTACCCCTTCAAATGAAAAGTGGACTCTTCCATGTACCTTTCAGTTGAGACGCAATCTACACCAGTTCAAAGTCTTGCGTTGTCATCTTTGATTTCTGAATACTTATTCAGTTTTGTTTCCGGTGAGCAGTCTGTCAGACGTGCCATAGTATTTACATGACTTTTCAGGGTAGCTACGATTTTTTGCTTACGAAATTCCCTGACTTTTCCAGGTTTTCCAGACCAGAAATAAAATTTTTCCAGACATGTTTGTCGTCATGATTTTTGGTTTTGAACCTCGTGTTTTTCAATTAAATATGTAGGCACGTTAATTATTATGAATATTAATATACACAGTTATTAGCTGAAAATTTACCGAGTGATTAATATAATGCTATTCAATGAAAAAATAAATAACTATTGTACTTCCCAATTTTCACCACAGTCATTACAATTAAGGTGGTGTAAAAAAATCAATAAAAAATGTGGCATAGGTATATCAAAGCTTTACAATGTAACCTGTATACAACCTCAATTGGCCTATATCAATACAAATGAGAAACAAAAGAAAATTAGGTCATGTACCTTTAGAAAATATGCAATAAGTTTAATGATTATATTTTTTAATTTATTGAAAATAATAGACTACATATTACGGAAATTAAGAACTTGAATGGGGGCGGTGACCAACCATACACCTAAAAAGAAATATATACGCGGGCCATACTTTGGAATCAAATATCTCCATTATTTGAGTTTTCCACATGCTGGAACCAATTTTATATTACGGAAAACATCGAAATCTGTCTTTTAAAAGGTAACAGTTCCGAATGTTTTATGATTTTTTTTTCAAATTTTCCTAGCAGGAAGACTAATTATCATAGAATTTTGGCAAACATTGTGACACGAAATTTGAACCTTCCTTAAAATCATGAGCACTATTTGGATTCAAAAAAGTTATTTATGTTGAAAAAAAAACTTCAAAATGACCTTACTCAATCATATACGCTT
Source organism: Lepisma saccharinum (assembly GCF_977018435.1). Classification (NCBI taxonomy): domain Eukaryota; kingdom Metazoa; phylum Arthropoda; class Insecta; order Zygentoma; family Lepismatidae; genus Lepisma; species Lepisma saccharinum. The sequence continues at coordinate 19,947,309 of NC_139256.1, read as the reverse complement.
CCCACGGACAAGGTATTGTCCGGTTGACAAGCTACAGTAAGTATCGTAAACTAGTGGGAATGAATGTAGATATAAATCGGAACCTTAGTAGAGTGCATTCAGGGTCTTTATTTTAATTCTAAGACAACCAAACCTGAAATTCCTAACCTAACCACAAAAGCATATATTCACAAAATCTTAAGTAATCGCTAAAACTCTGCAGTATGTGTTAAGAGACATAAATCGAAATCGAACCATGTAAAAGTTGCATTTGTAGCATGATGAAATCGTAATATAACAAAAGGAACTTGGGCTCATTTTCACCACTTTTCAGCATAATTTCATTCTACACGCAAACAATACGTAAAATTACTATCGGCATAAAACCAACATTCCTAACCTAACAACGATGTGTGACCAGCATGCGATTAATTCCTTTTTTCGCACCAATTTTTAAAAAATAAATTCGTTCTACATGCACAAAACACATGCATATTCGCATAATGACGTCACTCATAAAATCACCAATTTCTCGGGAGTAACACATCTCTGCAATGTAAAAACTACGACAACGAGCAAATGAACTAGTTGATCAGGTTGCTTAAAGCAGCCACATTTAACATTCACACACACACCATTACAAAACATACTTTTTTTTACCTACCTAAAAATGTATGGTTTTTGTTTTGGCCCAAAAATTACATGACACACACACCTTATTTTTGTTTAGTGACAGGCTGGTATAATTACCTCAAAATGGCCAACATTGGAACAAGGAATGTACATATACCAATGAACAGTGAAACGAATTCACAGCTCACATTTTATCAGAAAAACACAATAAATAGTGTATAATCAGACTTCACTAAATTGAAATCGATGTGGATTAGGTATGATTAATAATATTGCAATACTTAACTAAAAGTTAATTGATGCAATAGCACCTTGGTTATTTACAGCCTGCATTACAATGTTAATATTAGCCAATGTTCTTACTAAAACACAGTTTTAACCTGTACACAGACAGATTCTACAAGGCTGGCTGAGCAAAATACTGAATACAAATTCATAACTTGAAACGTTTGTATACAACTATATATTGCCTATTAGAACTGAGGAGGGGGGGGGAAGGAATGACACACTGGAATTTGCAATATTTGCAAAACATCAAAGTGAAAGCACTCCTCTAATTGACTTAAAATATTTTGACAACACAGTCGTAATAACGTTACTGAACTCATTTTCCACGTAACTACTACTATACTAATTTCAAATTCATTCTATTTTAATTTTTGCAAGAAATGAGTCAACAGACCAAAACTGAAGGTCACACACAAAATATCTAAACTCTTAACAATAAAAGTTATACTACATGATATTAACACACTGATAAAGGCCAAAATATAATTTTTACAGCATATACATAATATTTACAGCATGCACTACCACATCAGCTGCCATTACTGTATTACAAATATAACTGAATGCCTTTTTCATTTATTTGTTACAGGAATACCTCACAAATATGGCAGGTCATATTCCAAATTACTCCTGTAAATCAAATAGCAGCAATTTTTTACTTTTATTTTCAAAGAGTCCATTGGAACTATTAATTGCAATATGTAATAACAACACAAGCAAAAAACTTTAGAATACTTTGGACATTGCTGGAATACAACGGTGAGGCATGAACTACACATCTATATACTGAACATACTTCAGTCACACCAAAGGTGCAAGTGAAGAATAGAAAATTGAACCCCTGTTGATTTTAGGGGGAAAGAATGACGAACAATGCTTTGTTTTTGTTTGGAAAATAAAAATATGGTCACTGGAGCATAGGAATAAAAAGGTAGTTCCCCATGCAAATTGTACTGTACCATACTGGGGTTTTGGAAGTGATGTGATTGGCACCACACTCCAGCCACCTTTGCCTCCAGGTACACATTTATTTGAAGCTTGATGAACCCCAGAACCACTTAAGGCAGGAACAAGGCCAGATCACCCACCCTGGGAAGCAAATCCGGAACTCCTATGTGGAAGTCAAGACACTCAACCGACTAGACCACAATGTTCATAGCATACAGATAGGCTGAACACAAATGGTTACTCAGTACCACTGAATGTAATGATGAAAATAATATGGCGATTACACTGCTGCTTACAGAGCTGCGATATTTGTAAAAAAATGCTGAAACGTCACGAGGGCAGTAGTAATGGCCAACAAGAATAATTCCCCCCCCTTAAAATCTATTAATTCATCAGAGTTCATAAGAGCAGGATGAACAGTGCCATCTGTTGAACAGACTCAGCTGCTCTGCAAACAAAATTACTGAATTTACTTTCTCATCCAAATCTGCTACAAAAATGAGTCAATGTCCTAAAATGCACGGAAACAATCGACAAGTGCCATCAGTGAGGTACTCTTGCACTTTAAGCTTGCACATGTATATTTTATATATGTATATTTGCAAAAAATAGTACATGCACATAAACTCGAACAGAAGAAAGGCCATATGTGTAATGTAAATTGTGCTAATTTTTTAAGAGAACACAACATTTATCACTTATGCTACAAGATCTTGAACACATCTTCATGGTTTGAATTATATTTATTACTGGCAACAACTTTGGCATTAACATTAAAATTAACTGGTAACCAATCAGAAACAAGCATTTCTTCTTAAGCAAATCTATACTAAAAAGAAAAGCCAGGACATCAAAAAATGTGCATTTTGGTGTTAACATTTGTGATCGGTTACAGACAATACAAATACAACATTAAGCTCAACAAATTATTTGCTATGCTAAGGATAACACTGGAACATTCACAATTCAATAATCTTTGGTCTTGGGATATTTCCCTATCTCATTCAGTCTAAAATTTGTTTCTTTGCAATACTCTTTTTACAAGTTTCTTGCCATATTACACACAGCTCACCAAGAATAAATAAGCAAAGATATGCATTGAAATCACATAGCATCGTTACAGCAATCACAAAAGATGATAAATGCATATTCTTGTTACAACGTACATACAAACTTTTACTTATTCAACAAAATAAACTTCACGGCGTTCAACTCGCTATCAGATATCTATTCCATATTCAATTTATTGTCAATTTTTCATGATATACAGAAATCTGATCATTTCCATGTCTCCACCCTACACTATCCAAGCATTACTATTCTCCTAACTGATCTAAAAGTGCCCATAAATATATTTTGCTGTTAATATACTGCAGCGTGTATAACTTTCTAATAAAAAAAATCTCGCAATTTTTGCAAGCTTCAAAACTTTCTTATAGACCTCTACAATCTATTAAACTGCCTTGAGAACTCCGGTATTTGCATAAATGTACCATTTTCATACAAATCCATGATTGTCTACTTGCTAACTGATTCTACTAAACACTGCTTATACTTTGTTCATAATGCTATAAAATTTTGCATATATGAACGTTTAAACTTCTAAGTGTTTGCCTGACAAATAACAGGTTTGCTCTCTTGGTCTGTCAAGTTTTTGTGTTGATTCAAATTGTGCATAATATTTTGCTGCTGTATGGTGTTCTTGTTCAGTGACAATACCTACATTTACTATTATTCCCCTAGCAAGAACATATTCAGGTACAGTTAATGCTCTCTCCTCATTTCTTCACTGACTGCCAACAGAATTTAAAAAAAAAATAATTCTGTAACATTATCACATTATGATATGTGTGTGTGTGAAAAATTGTGTAAACTAACAGAGATGGTACTTCAAAATGCTTTTACCTGCCATCTTTAATATGAGCATGCACAAAATTGTTTTCTGAAAAAAAAAATGTTAATAGCTTCGTTATGTTCAAGTTAATGAATTATTACTAACCTGGTATTTGGAACAGAATTGCATGTGAAGTTACTATATTTAAAATTTTACAGGTATTTTATGCAGACACCTTGCATTATACAAAGTAAGGTAGAATGTGAAAATTAATTTAAATTAGGCCACAAACTTTCGAAACAACTCCTGTAACCAATCTGGTGAAAGTCAAGTAACTGTTCAGTTGTCAAGTTATACATTTTTGTGTTTATGAAAGGAAGATGTCAGAAGTTCAGATCATATTGCAACCACACTGTAGATGAGCAATTTTTCATGGTCTAACAATCAGTTTTGTGCTATAATCTTCAAGATTATATCACATTGCTGATATGTGGCACAGTTGCACAAATGTAAGGAAAATTACATGCAGGCTCACTGCATAAAATTTGCACTTAGCTAAGTGCACTGTTAACAATCGTGGCCTACAACTGGGAAAAATCTTTAGATACATGCAGTTATGTATATTCACACTTTTTAATTATTTATTTAATATGTTCAAAGTTATATTTTATGATTTTCAGACAGTGAAGTGTTTCAAACTACAAAAACATTATGTGCCAATGGTTTTGTGGAGCTGCTGTCATTTTAGGCATAGGGAAAAGTTCGTTAATCATTGACAGACATATGTTTCAAATGACTATTCACACACATTAAATTCCACTTTTTTAAGACAATTGTTGGCATGTCTCGAACAGGAAAAAGCATATCACAAACATTTGAGTCACATATCCTGAATTTCAAAAAATCTCAATCCAATAAGATCTAGTTTCCATATGTCACTAACACAATCTACAAATACCAATCTATATTTTCTGTTTACACTATGCAAATTTTGCACTTAGCTGCTACTCAATGACATATCACTTCCTAAAAATAGCTGCTGCTTTCAAATGTCAGCATACCAAAAATGGTTACAAAATCTTTTCATTCAATATACCAATTACAGAATTCTACAATAACATACTTACATAATTTAAAGAATCACATTGAATTACCTGATATTTCACTGCCTTGTATTCCATAATATTAGCACTATGTATATTGTTACCCCTCTTACCCAACACACAATTACTGCTCCCCCAATGTGTAACATGTCATAGATATGCAGAGAAAGAATAATAACAGTTGTAAAATCAATTCTCTCTTACACATGTGTTGTGTAAAGCTGCATCAGATATGTAAAGATTTGTGCATTGCAGACTTGAGATGATGCTAAAATAAATCTTGCGAATGTGTGAAACAGCAGAAATAAATTACAGGAAAGTAAAATTTCAGTTAATGCATTTCACTTATCTATAAATACACTATTCATTTTCCAGCAGTTTATAATGTACGAGTTCATCCAGCTGCCAATAAACTATAAAAAAACCTCCATCTATGTGTTCATCTGATACACATACCCAATCAGAACGAGCCTAAAAGAAATAGACAGATTAAATGGTTTATAAAGTGAAAACAGTTGTTTTATCAGAAAGCATGTAGTACTGTTTTATAGAGAAAGTCTTCAAGTTTGCGATCTCTACTTTTAATTTGTTTTCATGACGTTACCATCACATGAGCAGCCTCGATGTCAGTCTAGCAAAATGGCAGCTAGACAGGTAGAAAAGGCTTTCTGGGCTTGATTTGCAAAAATTCTGTTACTGCTGTATATCGCAGTTTTAGAACACAGCATGGCAAACAACTACCCACAATGCATCACAACAGCTGCTGCGACTGTTGACATGTACATGCTGAGACATGTTTTGGGAGAACTGCACTATCGCATTGATATCTGCCATGTAACAAAAGAGACACATACAGAACATTTGTAACTTAGCCATTTAAACTTCAGGACATACTCTTCCCACCATGTTATTAAAACTCTTGTTTCTGTAAAACTTTGAAACTGTCTACTTCTTTTAGGCTCACCCTGTATATACTAACATAATGCTTTTTCAACCCCCTCCCTCCCTCACATAATGAAACAAAACTACAAATTTCATGATTTCAAATTATCTCTCAAATTTCTAGTTACAAAATACACTAGGAGAAATTAAAGGATAATTCACAAAGCACAGTATCACTTTTTATCCCACAATATCCACACCAACATTAGAATCAAGCATACAGATATATATTTTTCCTTAAAGGGTCACAAATCCAAGTACTTTTATAAAAATACATGGTCTTCCTCCCCTTCTTTGCATTAAAAAAAATTATTGTCCTTCATTTCACATTCCCTTACCTTGACAACACTATCAAATATTAGGCCTTCAAGTCATTTACTAATAACCTACGCCAAACGCACAAATGAATTACATTACTACAACAACAGGCAGTAACTGACCTGTATAGACATTCAGTTTCCTTTTTTACACGTGGAAGACATTTTTTTTCTTTGCTGAACTGCCATGTTTTTCTGTTCTCTACTACGAAGTTCAGATCATACATATCCTGGTCTTATGTAACAAGCACATACCAAATTAATATAATTCTTTAAAAAAATTGGGTTAAGCTCATGCTGATGAACCAGAATTGGCTAATACTTTATCCTGAGTCCAAATATTTCACTGTGTCTGCAAAAATGCCACCAGACAATTTTGCAGATTGTAATTATCCTGTAAATTATTCAAAATGCATGATTTTATTTCATTTCACAGCAAAAGTGAATTATACGATTATGTAAATGGTATTTTGTGCTATTTTAATATTAATTAAATCTTACATAGTTCTTTATATACTGTATTTCACCACATAATGTTTTCTCAGTCCAAAAATGGTTTGTAACCATTTATTGCATAATCGTAATAACAAAGCCAATGATAGCAGTGTAAAATTTTCAGACACAGAAGATTAAATTTTGTAAGTCCGTACTTCCCAACATTAGCAAATTTTCGACTATAATGCATAAATCAATAACTAATGTGTTGGCTTTCTTCCACATTGGAAAATTATTCACTAAACTGTCACGAAGAATGATACCCACGGATTTGAACTATTCAATTCACAAGTATTCCGTGCAACCTAATCTTGCACCAAAGACAGTTTAGTAATAAATGTTTTTAAGTACCGGCACATTTTCACATACTGGTCGCACCCCACTTTTTTGGAAAAAAATTAGGATGAAATCTGTGACTATCTGTGCAATGAAATACAGTATTTTAGAGTAGAACTCTGGTAGAGTGGTGTGATGAAATTAAAATGTTTTCAACAGATTTAGCATTGGTTCAGCCTAACATAAAGCCATTGACGGCAAACAAATATCTCATGAGTATACACTCTGCAAAGAAAAAATAGCGAGACTTGCTTGGATATGGTTTTCACAAGTGTCATTAACCAGAACCCCTAGTTCTTTTCTATTTTCATTGATATCTTTATGTTTCAATGCAAGAGGCTCCCTCTGGTGCTACTCTGTTGCATGGAGGCCGATGAGTGCTTCATGCGATGTGAACTTCCTGCATGCACAATGCACCTCAAAAGCAACAGAGTGGCACCAGAGAGATCCTCTTGCATTGAAACATAAAAAATAAATAAAAACAGAAAAGAACTGGGGGTGTAGGATAAATGCCATCGTTTTCGCAAAACCACCTCCTGTTTCTTCTGTGACGATAGGAGGGAGTGAGAGAGGCATCACATGACGAGAGGTTTTCCATCGAACAAAAACGACCGACGATGCTTCCTGCCTCTCGCACTCCCTCCTATCCACTCCCTTGCAACGCTTCAGCACCCCTGCTCGTTCTACAGTTTACTAATGTATTCGAGAACACTCCTTCACAAATACAGCTAGCGGACAAATCCTGCTTTTTTTATTGTTTTAATTCATAATCTTGTGAAAACCATATCTGAGCAACTGTCGCTATTTTTTCTTTTCAGAATGTACTACAAAATTTACTAGGTCACATGAGAAATGGAATATACGTGTGTCGTACCGAAAGTAATGCAAAAGTTGTCATAACCTCTTTATTAACTGATGTAGATCGTTCAAATTGCACATGTAGTTGGAGTGACTCTTCCTCTATGTGCCATTTAAACGATCTACATCAGTTAAATAAAGAGTTTATGACCACTTTTGCATTACTTTCGGTACGGCCCTCATAAGATGGCTATGAGGAAATGAGATGGGAAGGGAAATACATTCAGATCTATCCAATAGCTGTCAAATTTACCATGGAAATTTCTACTGATGATACACACATACATCTTACTATCAAACTGGTTCATACACATTTTAAGAATCACACTCTCAAACAAGAAAAGCATAACCGCATTTTGTAAAACAAAGTGAAGGTACACCCTATACATGTCACCTTGCTCAACATACTCACAAGCACATGCATTAGAATGTCTCTCACAACAAGCAATATATAGTGTGGCTCAAAAGTACAATTACAGCAAAATGGTGGAGTTCATAGTACATGTGTTTCAATTTCTGCATGCTATTTCCTTGTGAGTATGGAGAATTTGCAAGAGAACACTTTATCTCCATGTCTCACACACAAAAATCTACAAGGAAACATAACCATATCTTGTTACTGCACCATACTTTTGGGTCACCCTGTACTAAACAAAACTAACACATGAAGCACCATTATTTCAAAAAGCAACTAACTTCTTGGGAAGAGGACACATTTCACTTAGGTGTTGTAAAAATTAAGCAACAGAGTGTAGAGCATTTCTTGTAGATGCTATGAGCACACTATAATTACACACATATTTAGAGTATTGCAAACTTTCATCTTAAAAAATTGGTTCCTTCTGATTATGCTTCTAAGCATCTCCTACATGAACCAATTGTTTCCCAATGTTTCCACCGTTCATCATCTTCACAAATGCCTTTCCAGTGTTCTCAAGGCCCTCTTCCATTGTCTGTTTTACCTGTGGATAAAGTATTTCCATGATAATAGCCTGAATACACAAAGGCTTTATTATACGAGGGTTGGGGCTTAACTCTTAGGTACTATGACGGTGTGTCAGACTGCTGTGTTATTTTGTTTTCATTTTTATACCTTACCCCTTCAAATGAAAAGTGGACTCTTCCATGTACCTTTCAGTTGAGACGCAATCTACACCAGTTCAAAGTCTTGCGTTGTCATCTTTGATTTCTGAATACTTATTCAGTTTTGTTTCCGGTGAGCAGTCTGTCAGACGTGCCATAGTATTTACATGACTTTTCAGGGTAGCTACGATTTTTTGCTTACGAAATTCCCTGACTTTTCCAGGTTTTCCAGACCAGAAATAAAATTTTTCCAGACATGTTTGTCGTCATGATTTTTGGTTTTGAACCTCGTGTTTTTCAATTAAATATGTAGGCACGTTAATTATTATGAATATTAATATACACAGTTATTAGCTGAAAATTTACCGAGTGATTAATATAATGCTATTCAATGAAAAAATAAATAACTATTGTACTTCCCAATTTTCACCACAGTCATTACAATTAAGGTGGTGTAAAAAAATCAATAAAAAATGTGGCATAGGTATATCAAAGCTTTACAATGTAACCTGTATACAACCTCAATTGGCCTATATCAATACAAATGAGAAACAAAAGAAAATTAGGTCATGTACCTTTAGAAAATATGCAATAAGTTTAATGATTATATTTTTTAATTTATTGAAAATAATAGACTACATATTACGGAAATTAAGAACTTGAATGGGGGCGGTGACCAACCATACACCTAAAAAAAAATATATACGCGGGCCATACTTTGGAATCAAATATCTCCATTATTTGAGTTTTCCACATGCTGGAACCAATTTTATATTACGGAAAACATCGAAATCTGTCTTTTAAAAGGTAACAGTTCCGAATGTTTTATGATTTTTTTTTTCAAATTTTCCTAGCAGGAAGACTAATTATCATAGAATTTTGGCAAACATTGTGACACGAAATTTGAACCTTCCTTAAAATCATGAGCACTATTTGGATTCAAAAAAGTTATTTATGTTGAAAAAAAAACTTCAAAATGACCTTACTCAATCATATACGCTTCCCACGGACAAGGTATTGTCCGGTTGACAAGCTACAGTAAGTATCGTAAACTAGTGGGAATGAATGTAGATATAAATCGGAACCTTAGTAGAGTGCATTCAGGGTCTTTATTTTAATTCTAAGACAACCAAACCTGAAATTCCTAACCTAACCACAAAAGCATATATTCACAAAATCTTAAGTAATCGCTAAAACTCTGCAGTATGTGTTAAGAGACATAAATCGAAATCGAACCATGTAAAAGTTGCATTTGTAGCATGATGAAATCGTAATATAACAAAAGGAACTTGGGCTCATTTTCACCACTTTTCAGCATAATTTCATTCTACACGCAAACAATACGTAAAATTACTATCGGCATAAAACCAACATTCCTAACCTAACAACGATGTGTGACCAGCATGCGATTAATTCCTTTTTTCGCACCAATTTTTAAAAAATAAATTCGTTCTACATGCACAAAACACATGCATATTCGCATAATGACGTCACTCATAAAATCACCAATTTCTCGGGAGTAACACATCTCTGCAATGTAAAAACTACGACAACGAGCAAATGAACTAGTTGATCAGGTTGCTTCTGAACGGGTCGCAAATGAAGGACTCAAATTCACAGAACGGGTTCACGGGGGGAACGAAGTAGTGAGCAGTGGCGCAGGAACGGGGGGGGGGGGGTACAGGGGTACATTGTACCTCCCCAAATTTTTGATGGGGGGTACTGTACCCCCCTAAATCTGTAAATCGAGTTGTACCCCTGTACCTCTCCTTTGGCAATTTGACAGCAGACGCAAGGTGCTACTGTTAAAAGAACATATTCAGTTCACCCAATAAAAAAATGTATATTGTTTATAACTTAGAAGCATTATCTTCCTTACCACAGAATTCAAACCATTATAAACTTATTCTACTACATTGCTCTTGCTACCAGTTAGTTCATTGACCTGTGTTCTTGGAAACCTCTTTAAGGAGATGAAAATTGTTTAAAATGTGTGTGAAACGATGGAATCAGATTTGCTCTCAGAAAATCACGCTGCAGACGAATGCTAAATTGTGGAGGGGGGGCGGTACACTTTTCTAAAGAAGTGGTCAAGTCGATTCGAAGATAAGATACAAATCTTCATCGGAAGAGTATATGACTGACCCCATTTTCGTTTGCATATTTATAATGGAATTTTCCGAAACGAAGTACTTACACGAACGAGACGAGATACGACAGACCAACTTGAACAATGTACTCCTGTACCTCACCCATATTTTTCATAACTTGGTAAGAGGGTGTTCGGAAAACTATTCTTAAACCTATATATTAAGATATTTTTTTGAAAATAGAGCCCCGATTAGCCTTTCTGAGCATCAAGTGAATCTAGATTAAGTTTTAAAAACTTCAGAGTGGAAACCGAAACAAAAATAAGCCCAAACAAAAACGAAAAGGGTCTCAACACACAGGAGACAAGATGACGCTGTAACAATTCTCGACTCATCCCATCGCGATATCATTCCTAGATGATTTTTTTTTCTAGACATTTTAACAGGGTGCAATTGCTATTTTATTAGAGGGAGAATTATTTTTACCTTTGTATTAGGTATACTTATAATTGGACATTAATTGCTTAAAATCTAATTTTGATATCGAATACAACACAAACACAACGCTATTTTAAGTTAAACCCTAAAGTCAAACTGTAAGAAAATTACATTAGTCAGATGAATGCACGAGATAAATGAGACTCACTGCAGGTTCTATTGGTAGATTTTTGATTGGATTCACAAGGTCTTTCAGTGAGATGGGTATGTTTGAATGATTTATTTGGTTTATTTTACTTCGCATTTCTGCCTCTTTTGGCTAATCGCGAAGATGAGGATGAGTGATGGTATGATGAAATTGATGGACACTCACAAGTAACACCCATGCCCAGGCCCGGATTCGAACCCGGGACTTCTGCGTCATAGCACGGTATTCTAACCCCTCCGCCACGGAGAACGGCGAGGTGGGAATCTGTTTTGGATTTTCTTTGCAGATGCGAAAATCTTTGAGACGCGCACATGCTTTTGCTTACATTAAAGTTTACCTTTTCACAGCAATGAGAAATTGACATGTCACCCTAAAACACACGCATGTAGAATATCTGCATTCAATACTACTACATACAAAAAGAAAGCTTGATTCCCACCTCTTCACATTGACCACCAAAGATTATATATAAAAAAAATTTTAAAAAAATTGAGCGTATGGCTTTCCTTACTTTCTCTGAGATCTGAAGGATTTCGGTTTTGTATATGTAGTGACTAGTATTAATACTTTCAGTGCTTGAAGAGTGTCATTAGTTACAGCTAATTATGTAACAAATAAATGTTTTGTCAAATGTTTCACATATATTTCAAAGTTAGACATATTTCGAGTCGGGAACCATCGCAACTCAATTGTTTTTCCTTTTTTAATACAACGCCCTATATAGATATCTGAGAAAATACCAAATACATGGTTTCTAAGAGGCATTGGATGTGGTACACATCTGCCATAAATTGTTGAAAGATATTTTTATGCGTAGCTATGGGACTTTAAAATTAGAATGAACTGAACTGAAGTGGAACTCTATAAGTATGATATATTCAATAATGTGGTTTCTATATCCAGTGGGTGGGAGATGATTATTCCTGTGGGGTGGCTCAAGATCCTCCTCACCCCCTTTAATCTCAACATGCATTAAAATGAATAGACGTATCTTTGTTCGCAATTTTCACATTTCGAACTCCTAATTTTTTGTTCCGTTAAATCCAAATTAGGCCAGAATGAGGTCCAGAGCTTTATATGTTTCAGAAATGTTATCTGGTTTTAAAATCTGTTTTTTTAAAAAAAAAATCTAAGAAAAACAAAGAAAAAATATTTATGCAAATTTCGCATTAAATAACAGGACATTCGTGTATGTTGTTCTAAAATAGAATATTTTACATTATACCTAAGTATCAAGGACGTATTTAGGGGGTCCTGATCCCCCTCCCCGAAAGACTTACCAAGTAGTAAAAGTAAATAATCAAAATATTGTTAGCATTTGTTATATAATCGATGGTTATTTCTGCTGAACTTACTGGAAGGCAAGGAATTTGGCTCATACGGCTTTGAAGGGTTCCAAAGGTTTATGCATACTGCTAATGATAATGTTCATAAAATATTAATCAGGAACTTTTCATTTCGTTAATTGGATCTAACTCCTTTTTTGTTATTCAATAATATTCAATTATTTAATTTACATATTTAATTAATATTTTAATTGAGATAAATACATACAATTATCCTAATTATTATTTATAATTTTATTATTATTATTATTGCGACACTTGGTTGGACTCCCGAAATGTATTTCTAGATACGTGCCTGCTAGATATAGGTACCTGTGAAGTAGAATATATATATATATAACGGGAGGCTGAATTTTGTACCCCCCCCCAAATGAAAAACGTTCCTGCGCCACTGGTAGTGAGTCCCTTTGTTTTTACTCGGCGTCCGCACCCATCCAGTGTGACGTCAACCACAGCCAGTTACGTGATATTTTGCTCTTCAAGCTTTATTGCAGATCCAAAACCAATGAACTGTCCGAACACCAACCTGCTCCGCTTCACGTATCAAAAGAGAACGGGTTCCGAACGGGTGTGTTTTTGAAGAAAGAAAATTTCCACACCACACACAAAGCTAAAGCAACATTTTTTGCGCAAGAAATTCTGAGGATGGCTGGTGCGTAGGTTTCGTCTTAAGTAGCTTGTTCTCTAAGGAAAAATCTCACGCCTCTCCAAATTCCGGTCTTGAACAGGTTCACAAGAACGAGTCGCAAAATGATCGGATCCAAGAACCTAGATCCGAGAGTGAATAAATATAGAATTGAAATGCGAAAGAACCATAATTTTGTACGTAACAAACTAGAAGTCATAATGACGAGAGGAACAAGTTTCTGAACTGAATCTTTTGGGGGGACTGGAATCACAAGAACCGAATTCGGAAGTAGAAATGAACCGTTCGTTCATTTTGTAACTGGTTCTCCTGCAACTCCAAAATGCACGTAAATTCCAGAAAATATGCAAAATTCCCTGACTATTCCCTGACTTTTCCCTGACCAACCAAATTCCCTGACTTTTCCCTGTTTTCCAGGTTTTCCAGTCGCGTAGCAACCCTGCTTTTTAACCTCGTATACTCAAGTTTACATTACACGTGCAGTTGTGTGTGGTGTCTTTCAATCTATATGTAAACATGGCTGAGAAAGCAGGACCTTCTGGACAATGTGTTTTACGACCTTCGGATCCTAATTATGAAAGGAAATCTAAGGAACTTATTGATGAAGTTCTAAATGACAGTGCTAATGATTCTGACTTTGAATTCATTGTGATCATGACACAGATAGAGAGGAGGAACGTGACGTGAGTGATGAAGAGGCAGTTGAAGAAAGTGAAAGTGTGGATTATTTCTATGGGGAAAAGGAAAAGGAATGCTTCAAATGGAGGAAACAGAAACCACCAACAAATGTGAGAACAAGACAACATAATATCATCGTGCAACTACCAGGTTTGAGACCTACTGTCGAAAGACTTGGAGAAAACCCTGACTTCATAGAAGTATGGGGACTTCTATGCACAGAAGATATTCTACAGGAAATCCTTCTATGGACAAATGTGAAAATAGCAAAACTTAGAGCTGAATATACTAACACAAATTTGCCTTATATTCAAGATCTTGACTTGGTGGAACTGAAGGCACTTATTGGCTTGTTGGTTTTTACAGCCATTTTCAAAGCTGGAAACGAGTCAATTCACAGCTTCTTTGCAACTGATGGAACCGGGAGGGATGTTTTCAGATGTACAATGTCGAAAGATAGATTTTTGATTTTGTTAACAGCTTTACGATTTGACAACTCAGATGATCGAGAGGAGAGGAAGAAAGAAGACAAGGCAGCACCTATCTCAAAAATATTTCAAAGATTTATCGATAACAGCCAACTGTGCTATTCACTGGGTGCATCAGTATGTGTGGATGAAATGCTCCTTCCTTTTTGTGGCAGATGTAGCTTCAGAATATATATGCCAAAAAGGCCGGCTAAATACGGGCTGAAAATTCAATGTTTGATGGATGCACGGACAAACTACTTGTACAATGCGTACATTTATTCTGGCAAAGGTAGTGATGGTCACACGCTTTCAAGCCACAAAAAATCTTTGAGCATCCCAACCCAGGCTGTAGTTAGATTGACAAAACCTATCGAGAAGTCTCACCGAAATGTTACCGGTGATAACTGGTATACATCAATAGAATTACTGAGCTTTCAAGAAGAGGTCTCACATATGTCGGAACTATGAAGAACAAAAGAGAGATTCCAAATCAATTTCTTCCCAACAAAAAACGCGAAGTGAAGTCATCTGTTTATGGTTTTATCGAGGACCTGACACTTGTTTCGTTTGTCCCCCAAAAAATCAAAGTCTGTAATACTGGTGTCCTCAATGCATCATTCACGTAATGACGACCCTGAAACTGGAAAACCTGAGATCATCACATTTTACAATACCAGTAAAGGAGGAGTGGATGGTCTCGATCAAAAATGTGCTAATTACTCATGTAGTCGACGAACAAAAAGATGGCCGCTGGTCATTTTCTTCACACTTGTGGATGTTGCATGTGGTATGAACTCTTATGTTCTTCATCAATCATATCGGAGGGTAGAAGTCATGACAAGGCTTGACTTCATGAAAATGTTGGGGAGAAGTCTTATTTGAGACCATACGCTGCAAAGGCTCCACACTGGACCTTTTCCGCAAGAGCTCAGCTTTTACACTAAAAGGATCCTCAAGATAGATGATGAGCCTCAGACACAAGAGGTAGAATACTTTGGAAAGAGGAAAGCGTGTGCCTTTTGCCCTCCTCGTTTGAAAAGGAAAACGAAATAACCATGCCAGCAACGTGGAGTTCCAATTTGTTTGGAATGCTCGAAAAAAGTGTGTGTGAAGTGCTTACCACAAAAGAACTACGACTGTACGATTCAAAATCAAGGTAGTGGATTTAATAATTATCAAAAATCTAAAATTATATCTTTGATATTCATCTTTCCAAATGTGATTTTGATGTGAGATAATTTATGTCAAATATTCTGTAAGTCAGACAACCTTGAATTTTTAATAGTAGTTAACGTACTGTTTGTTTATATTATAGTTGAATTGTACTGACAAGGAGAATATATATATTTTACTCTCGATTTGTAATATTATGAGAAAATAAAAAGCAATAGTAATGGTATTTCAAAGGTAATGGAATTGAGTATGAATAAGTTTTAGTATTTTCTTATCATTTACGATCTCGTTATTAAATTTTCTTTATTGTTTAATACTATTATTAATTTTTAAATTTTATATATACACCATAATAAACTAACTTCACTTAACATGACTTAACCCCTAAAATAAATAAAATTTTATTTCTGTCACGCAAGTGTCCTAAAACATAGAAAACGATGCAGAGGTCTCGTAGACCGCTCCATAGTAGTTGCGTAACTATTCATGTCCATAGTACCTAAGGATTAAGTCATGGCAACTATTTTTTTTTTTTTTTTTTTTTTTTTTTTTTTTTTTTTTTTTTTTTTTTTTGCAAGAATGCAGGTCCAGCAAGAAAATCAGAAAATATACATACGGAAGGGGGCAGTGTATGGTATTGTGGAATGTATGTACAATGCAAATCATGTGAGCAAACATCCTTAAAAATAGCATTGTGCCATATGTGTTCACAAGTCTGAAAGCATAGGAGTATCACAGGAACAAAAGAGATGCCTACTAGCTAGGACTATTTCCCAGAGTCTTCACCAGCTACTCATGGCATTCTCTTGCATTTCTTCCACGAAGAACAGCTATTTTGATGCAGGAACGCTGTTCACACCATGGCATGACAGTTGACTCAACAATGAATTACCACTACCCTCTGTACAATAACTGTTTATCACACTGTCATATAGTGACATGTCCATATACTACGAGTGTCATGCTCTTTGGGATGTTTTCTCTCTTGAGAAAAAATATAGTTGCCAAGACTTATGCCCTGGCCCTCGTATATCATACTACAACTGGTAAAGTATTAGATAACAAGAGATCCTCTAACAGTTCTATTAATTTCTGTAAACACACAAAACACTAAGAAAATTTAGTACAGACACTGTTCTGAAGTCCAAATATGTTGGAAGTGTGGAAAACTAGCAATTTTGATCTTTTTATGCTAAAACTGCATGGAAAAATCAATTAATTTTAATGTATAATACTGAATTATAATTGTGTGAATGGAACCTCACTTCAGCAGGCCTACTTTCCATTTCACCACCGAAGTTCCCAAATTTGAATCCCAACCAGACATGAGTGTTCTTTGTTCTATATTTTTTATTGAGAAAAAACATCCCAAAGAACATTAATACTTAAACTAAAATACTCTAGAAGTGAAGGTTCGTATTGGCTAATCGCGACAATGAAGATGAGTAAATGGAACCAATCAGGAGACTCTCACAAAGAACACTCATGCCAGACTGGGATTCAAACTTGGGGACTTCGGTGGTGAAATGGAAAGTCTAGCATGAGGCCTGCTTAAGTGAGGTTCCATTCACACAATTGTAATTCAGTATTCCACTTACATATACATGTTAAGACAAACAACGGTGGTTTGGCGCTAAGACTCGTGTATTGTCAATCTTGACTACATTAAGGGTGATGTAGGGCCTCTCCGATGGCATAGTGGTAACATCATCGCCTTGTAATAAAGGGGTCCCAGGTTCAATACCTGGTGGAAGCACGAAGTAATTTGGATCAAACTGTACATCCTGTGGGGTGATGTGAACAGCACCACACTCCAGCCAGCTTTACTCCCCTCACCCAGATGAAAGGCTGGGTGAGCCCCAGATCCACTAAGACATTAAAATCTCTAGATGCCCTAATGACTGGGACCACCTCATCCCTTAGCAAATGTGAATTAATTATTGAATAACTAATTACATTTCATACCTTAAGCTTGCCTTGCTTCAGCCATAATGCTAGTTGAACCAGGCCATCCGTGAACTGGCTCTCATAATTCAGAACAAGGTATCTTTCTCTCGTTATGTTCCTTTCCTTCAAGGTGGCCTGTATTTCATCAGTAACAGGCGGTGGGTATGGTACATCCTTGTTGTATTGAGATATCTGTCCACACAGTATAACATGACCATCCTTTCTCATCTGCAATAATGTAAAAAAAAATAATAATAAGTGAACACAAAAATGTTCCTGTGACCTTTTTTCTACATTTGTACACACGTATCAATTTTAGTCTCTCTCTCAAGAAGAGACATATGATCAAAGTGTACCAATGACTACGCAGCAACATATAGCTTGGTTTACATGCTCATTGTTCGATAATAATGCAATTTGTTCATGCATCAGATATTGCGTTCTTTGCTTCATAATTATGATATAAAAATGTTACACTATACCTGTTTAATGATTGTGTCGCTAATGGAACCTCCAACATTGTCGAAATAAACATGGACTCCATCTGGACATTCTTCTTTTAGCCTCTTACCCACGTCTTCCTTTTTGTAATTGATAGCAGCATCGAAACCCAACTCTTCAGTAAGAACATTGCACTTTTCATCTGTGCCACATATACCAACAACTCGAGCTGCACCATCAAGCCTGTAATACATCAGAGGTGGGAAATAGTAAATTTCTTCAATCATTTCTTCCTACTTGGTTATTGTATGTCATTTCCACCTTCTCGCGTTAATAGCAACGATGAGGATGAACAGAGAGACAACATAGATTATGGGACAAACACAATGATATACCCATGATTTACTTCAGGGTTTACAATTTCGTAAAATTTCCTGACTTTTCCAGACCAAATCTTAAGGACACTACATTTTTGCTACACACCACACTTAGAGACCCACCAAAAAATGTTATAGCAAAGAGAAGGAAAACTGAACAGGGGTGAGCTAACATAATACTTGCCACGTGTTGACTACAAAGAATTCTATAAAAAAAATCATAACAATCATAGCATAAATAACACAAATTATAGTAAAATTTAGTAAATATAATCCCAAAAATTGCAACAAGAAAGTGGTAAATGCCAATAGACACTTACTGTAGTGTATTTCTAGTTGAATATAGTACAAAACATGACCCCCTATTCCTAGAGTATTTAGTATGCAATCTCTACCGTAACTGCAAGTAATATTCAGTGCATCAAACAGTAGTATAGTTTGTTCACAACAAATTTAAAATATAATGCTTGTCCTTTATTCTCTGGTCAGGACTTATTTTAGTGCACTTCCACAAAAATATTGATTTCTCAGAACACAATAAATTTCCCTAATATTTCCACAAAAAATAAAATTCCTGAGCTTTCCGGACTGGTAGACACCCTGTTACCTATTATTCGAACTTGGGACCTCAGACTTTGTGGTGAGTTATTCTGGCCATTCCCACTTCGTTGATTATGAAAATGATAACTTGTGCATTATAACTACTTCAAAAAATGATTTAAAAGTTATCCCCTGCACATTGCAATATGCCATGAAGGCATATGGAGGTGATGTGATCAGCATAATGCTCCAGTACCTAAATTCCCTCCCCAGGGTTGCCTCCAAGTACCCATACAGGACATTACTTGAAAAAAAATCCCCATCTGAAATGATCTATAGAGAATTGAACCTGGGTCTCCCACAAGACCATCTGATACAATCACCATGGCTCCACAGATTATACCTATGGACAAAATATTGAACTAGTGTTATTTGTAACAAATATTCATTATGAAGTCCCATATATCCATCACTGATCTAAATCTCTTCCATAACATTATGTATATGCATACACAAGTCTAAAAGAAAAATAATAGATATGTATATACAATCTAATGGGTAGGGTTGATCCAATTCTGATGTATCAACATCAGCCGATACCAATGATATCAGTTCGAATTTATTTATCAATACCAGTCAATACTTTTCCAGCATTTTGGTCTTTCATGGGTCCTGCAAAAATGCCACGCAATACTTTTGTGGAGTCTAATTATCCTGGACATTATGCAAAATTCAAAGTTTCTAATTATTTTGCACTAGTATGGTAATTTCCTCTGATAAGCTTACTTTTCATTTTTCCGTGCAAATTTTCTTCGCGATCGATTTCGCCACCCATCTGGTGGCTTCGTCAGGCATGTACTCTCTTGCTGCAGGTGACGTCTTCTTCTGCTTGTGCTCGTAGCGGCGCTAGTTGATGTGCAGTCTTTTCACTTTCTGTAGTTCTGGTGTGGGTGTAGTGCTACCTTCTTTTGCCACGCATCAGGGTTTTGACGCTGTAGGCATCGGTTCTTGGTCTCGTCGTCTGCTTCTTGGTTTCTTGTCGTGCGGGGGAAGCAGGTTGGGTAGGTATGCATATTCCTGACTGCGGGAAGCCAGGTTTTATTGAGTGCCCCGGGATTAGTGTTGAGGTCGGCAGGAGTGGTCACTATTGCATAGGTTTCTTTTGAGAACCTTTCGAAGGTGGATTTCGCTTGCATGCAGAGTTTGCCAAGGTGGGCCCATTTGAAAAAAAAAAAAACATTTTAAACCCCCGTGGTTTTTTCATTAACTTTGGTATTTCAATGATTTCTGAAATGAAGGAACGTCATAGAGGTGTATACGCGTACTAATAAAGATTGCATTTTAGATTCTTAGAATGTGATCACGACTGTCATTATAACTAGAGATTAAAATGCACAACACTTGTAATAAGTTTTGAAACGAAGTAGAACGAAATATCAGAGCTCAGTACACCAATACAAACGTTTAATATTTATTAAGAAATTACATAGGCCTATATTAAGCTGTAGTTTCTGCAGGTACTTTAGGCAAAAGATTCCAATATGTATGTTGAACAGCAACATATTTATGTTTGCTCAATATTGAATACATTCGTTACTGCAGTTTGTATACCAAATAGCATAGAATTACATGGTTACTACATTGTTACAAAAACACAACTATTATGTTCTACGTAACGGCGTATTTCTTGGGGGAAAAAAACAACAAATTACTATAAGGGAATACTATGTAGACTATCTATGCTATCGCTATTTTATTATGCTTGTGACTGAAGATAATAGTACACACCTGCAATTGATCTGTTGATGCTTCTGACAAAAGTCGCAATGTATCTTATATCGTAATGTTTCCATTATTGCAACATCTGATAATATCAATTCAAGCATACAAACTTTGCTATCCACAGAGGCACAGAGGTAACCAGGAAATCGTAAGAGAATAAAGGATTAAAAATAGACATTTCTATGGTTTAGCAGTTTCTTGTGGTCTGCTAGTTGGTGTGCCAGGCGGCGAAGTGCAGTGGGTACATTGTGTGGTTAGTATTGTGTGAAAACACTGAATTAACATAACATGTAATTTAATATTCTGATGTACTTGAATATTTTAAAGCAAAAATGTCGGGAAATTGACGTATATACTGTATTTGCCAGCCACCCCCTTTTTCGTACTTTTTTGAGGGAAAAGCTATATCACTGAATATTATAATTAATTTACAGTATTTAAATATAAAGTAAAAAGTAGGTCTACTTTAAACAAACAACTTATGTAATCTAACTAGGAAAGAATACATTTTAATCTTCGTCGTCAAAACCCATACATTCATCTCCAGAGCTAAATTAAGTCACTTAAAACCTCATCTAAATCAGAATTGAAGGCACCGGTAATCAATAACTGAGTATCAGCATATAAGACGCACACTGTTTTTCAGACCTGTTTTTAAAGGAAAAATGTGTGCCCTCTACACTGGCAAATATGGCAACTGGAGATGAATCCTTGCTCACTAATATTAATTCATATCTCTGTCAAATATTTAAGAATCAGTATCCGTATTGGTGTGAGTATCATACGTGTTCAGCACTATTAATTGGCCGCACTGACTGTACAATGTGCCCAGTGACTAACAATATTATGTATAGCATATCAAAACTATTACTCACTTGGCAATCTGTCCTGCTAACGATCCACAAGCCCCTGCTGCGCCACTAACGACAACTGTTTGGTGTGCTGAGGGTTTCACATGTCCCATTACACGGATTCCCAACAATGCTGTTAGTCCAACTAAGCCAAGGCAACTCAGAATCAGGGAGCTATCATCGTCAACAAGGTTCATATCCACCTGAAATTCAATGCAAAATTCAGACATATGCCACATTGTTCATTTTACATGCTAGAATTTATAAAACAGCCAACACTTCATTTTATACACAACATTAGTGTATAATCATAAATGTATCTTATTTTGGATCGTCTCCCTTTATATCTTAGTTTCTCACCTCCCACTTTTAAAGATACAGTGTGTTCCAAAAGTCTTGCAATGATAACTTTGATCATAACATGAACACTAGGACAGATATTCACATTGGGTTTTCCGTAGTTTTTTGAGGAGCCGACGTGGTCTAGTCAGTAGGGCAACTGACTGTAACACAGGAGACCCAGGTTCGATTCCCAGGGTGTGTGATTTAAGGTTGGAAATTTTCTGGACTTGTCCCTGCATAAAGCGGCTCTGGGGTTTACCCAGTCTCAAATCAACTACCTGGGGGTAAAGGCAGCTGGAGCATGGTGCTGATCACATCACCTCCAACGTGGCTGAAATCAAGAATATGTGGGGCCCTACCTTCACATTTAAAGGCATGGTACTATATGCATGGGGAAATTTACCTCTCTCTTGTTTTCTATGGAGAATAAAATGACATTTCAGTGGATTACAATAATGGTTGGCAACACCAGCAATCCTAGTAGCAGATCGAGACAACAAATACCCAGTGATCAAGAAGCTACATTTTAAAAGTAGCACTACTCACTACTTTTGCATAAAAAAGTTAAAATAACCATATGGAGATTTAAAAGAAGCCCTTAGCAGTTGTACTTACTAGATAATAGATTCCATTATTCACTGCCATGATACCAGTCATTTGATGAAGTTTTGGTACTAGTGTTATCACTTGTGACTTGTTTTTACTATAATTTTTGAGAATGATAAATGGCCTATCAATTCAAATTTAATATCTGAGTACTGCAATTAGGATGCTATCCAAATTAATGTTTACAACTACTGTATGCCTAAATATAATTTCGAACGATTATTTATGATTGTGTATCCACATATTTTTATTGCGAATAATTATTTCATTTTTTGAAAGATTGATATGAAGACAGTAAGTGGAATGAAATAACCAATGGCAAC
The DNA here is from genome assembly GCF_977018435.1 of Lepisma saccharinum. Classification (NCBI taxonomy): domain Eukaryota; kingdom Metazoa; phylum Arthropoda; class Insecta; order Zygentoma; family Lepismatidae; genus Lepisma; species Lepisma saccharinum. The sequence continues at coordinate 19,924,235 of NC_139256.1, read as the reverse complement.
TTTTTCTCATGGACTCCTCCTAGTATGCAGTGGTGTATTCTGAAAATTTGACCTGGCTTACCGTAACAATTCTTATTTATTGTATGTATTTTTTTAAAAAAATAATTAGATATGATAGAAATGAAACACCAATGCAGGCAAGTAAAATACAAACAAAAGTCTGACAACTTCACATTTTCAGGCAATTAATAAATATATGAAAAAAGTTGGTTTACCATGGGAGAATACACCATTGCTAGGATGGCGATTGTGGTAAACATGATGGATATCCAGATGTTCTGAATATTTTGATTTATTACCTTATTCCATCTTCTAAAAATATATATAAGGTACAATGATGGGGGGGAGGTCATGCTTTCAACTATAAAATCATCTTTACGTTTATAAGTATATCCTTAAATTCATCATCTCAGTGATTGTCACACTATAAGATTAGATACTCTGTATTTACCTTGTAGTTGGCAGTTACGATTCCCAACTGGCTGGACCACCAGCCACAAACTCAAATACAGGTTATAGTTTTTTTAAAAGTAGGGCTGAAATCTGTCAATTTGGTGGTACACTAATGCACTGTGCAAGTTTTAGCTTCAAGTCATGGATGTTCCTTTATAATAATCTCTTCTATCTAATCATCATAATTAGCCTAAGAGACAGAAAGTAGCATAAAAGTTACAATACAAGTAAAAACATTAAAATTTAGGGATACACAAAATACAATGATAGATATAATTACCTTGACTAGCTGATCTACTGAAAATACATTATACAATTGCCACGGCCATACTAATGACACGCCAGTCACTATCTGGCCTTCAGCAAAATGGCTGCTATTTGATTTTATGACAACACCAATTCCACCAGCACCAATAACAGTTTCACCAATTTTCCACGGCTTCAGGTAATGAACACCAGTGTCTTCATTCATGCAGCATCGCTGAAATTTAAAAAAGACACTATGATAACCATGTCACCAGAAAGTTTTAAAAATGTATAAAACAAATGCAAGCGTTTTTGTTCCTCGGCAAAAATGAGGAAGCTTATTTAGCATGGTTTATGAAGACATTGTTTTGTTTTCTTTTGCTCACAGAGATGTGCTATAGCAAAGATAATTATCAAGTCTGTAAACTCTGTCAGTGGTCCCATTCACTGCTCCTGATGAAGCTTCATGTCAAAGACTTGAAATCTTACTGTTTTAGCATTTTAATGCTACAGATATTATTTATTGCTTGATTCATTAACCTTTAAACAGCCGAGACGGTTTTCGAAAGTAACCCCTCTCTCGCTGCAGCCTTTGCGTGCGATTTTTAAATTTTTACACTTATTTCAGAAAAAAACATTATATCTCTGAGACTATTTGAGCAATCTACTTCGGATAACTTTTGTTTGAAAGCAAAAACATCGGAGCACGCGACCGTGTACAATTCAGAAGGCCCAAGTGAGAAAAACGGGGTTGGGAGAGGCCAAGTCCCCAAATTTCAATGAAAAAAAAAAATCTGGCACACCTCTGCATTGTTTTCAAAGAATAGACCTTTTGCAACAAAGTGAAACTTGTTTCAAGTCTCTAGTCCTCACACAGGCTGAAATATGATGCAATATGTACAATCCTGCATTTTGGCTAAAAATACCTAATTTGCATATTAGAGAAAGGGGGAGGTGTGGGTTTTCTTTCACATGACATCTCAAAGTCTTACCTCAACATCTGTCAGCGTTTACAAGCTCACATACAAGTATGAAGGTCTTAAAAGCACATGAATGATGTAATTGGCATCATGGGTCATATATGACCCATTGGCTGTTTTCGCCTATACTTTCTATGGGTCATATATGACCCATTGGCTGTTTAAAGGTTAATAAGAAACAACTTTGTACTGGTGGAAAGAATACATACCAAAGCAGGATCTACTGAGAGATATGTAGTTCTGATCAAAACTTCTCCTTTTGCCAAATTCTCTGAAGGCATTGGACAATCTTCATATGCAAAATTGTCTTCTGTTGGTGGATTATTACGGCCTGAAATGTCAAATATGATAAAATAATTCACTGTTCTCTTCAACCATCCAAAAATTTCATAATAAAACTTCTACAATGTGATTCTTTCATTAGTAGACTCCAATAACTTAAAATATTTCAGGACATTGTGAAATGTTGAACTGTGGAAACCTGGTGCAAAACAATACCTTACACATTATGAAGAGAAAAAATCTGAGCGAATTTACAATACCGGAAGTATCTCCAATTTGTTTGAAATTCGGCATACTTACTAATTTCGGCCATCTAATCACGAATCTGCAGTTGAAATTTGGCGGTCACGTCTAGAAATTGCAAAATAAGACTAAATAAGTGGGTCCGTGAACGGAGTAAACACCCTTGATTTATGAAGAAAACATTTTTTTGCAATGATTAGCGTTTCAAAACTATGATTAGCATTTCAAAACTATGTTTATGATGACCCTTAATTTTTACTATGCTTGCCTAACCTAACCTGACCGTGAATGGTTTGTGGGGCAAACATTTTTTCCACCTTATGCAAGATGCCATTTTCTCAAATGCAAATCTGTAACGAATAGCGAACTTCACTTGTTTACATCAAATATGGCTACCATAATAGTGTATTGACAATCATAGCATTGATATGTGCTCCTAATTTCTGCAAGTGACCGCCAATTTTTAACTGCAGATTCTTGGTTACAAGGCCGAAATTAGTGAGTATGCGTAATTTCAAAGCAATCGGAGATACTTCCGGTATTGTAAGTTTATACCAAAAAATCTAGGTGGTGTTGGGATACGATCTTGTCTTGAACATACTAGGTAGCCCATCAATCCTTGCAGTGTGGCTGTGGTTTCACCTAAGTTGTTATATCAGCTACAGAACACATGCATATGGGCAACATAACTCCTTTTCTTGAAGTGCTTCTACACTCAAAAGAGACAGATGTAGAGTCTGCAATATTTAGATGTTGCAACATAGTTGAAACAAGAATTCATTGTGAAGTAGCTGTGGACCAAGTTCCTTTTGTTTTATTGCAATTTCATCACACTACATATACAGTTTTTACATGGTTCGATTTTGCTTTACATCTGTTAACACATACTACAGAGTTTTAGCAATTACTTACTTCATGTTTCCTTCACACTGGTTTTTCACTTCCATATACTTCTATATAATCAGGTTTAGTACCCTTAGCAATTTAACAATAACACTAAATGCCTTTGTGAAGGTTTAGTTCTCTTAACATTAAAATAATATCCCTAAATGTTTTCTAAAAAGAGGTTCTAAATTACTTCTGCTAGTAATTCCCTCTAGTCTACGATACTTATTGTCACTTCTATCATTGGAGATTGCCTTGTCCATGGGGAGCGTGCATGCCTCCGTTGTGACAGTGATTGTCAAAATTCTATAATACGTGTTAACAGACGTATATTGAAATCAAACCATGTAAAAATTGCATTCGTAGCATGATGAAATCGCAATAAAACAAAAGGAACTTGGGTCTTTTTTTATCTTTTGATATGAAATTGTCAAGCTAAGCAATTTGTTATCACAAATCAAATTATTAAACTTCACAATATTATTTTGAAGATTCGTGAAAAAATGAGTCATTGTTTAAGTTGGAGGAGGGAGGAATAGAAAGTTTAAACACATTGTTGCGTCGAAGTGTTCAGACTTCTTTATTTCCCTCCATCCAGTTTACTTCATTACATACAATTCGTAGTCTGTTATAGTGGGATTAAGTGCTTTTCAGTAGCCCCGTCTAGTTGGCTGCACATTTTGACTCGCTTTGACTCTTGCACCGAAGCATCTAGTTGGTTGCACGGTGCAACACCGAGTCGTCTAGTTCGTTTATTTGGAGTCAAGTAGTGTATTTGGTGTCTGGGACGTCTACACTACCTTCCGGACCAGTGTACATATGGTGTATGGATATGTGGTGCATGCTAACTAATCGAATGACCCTTTAAAGCAACAGACAGGCATTTGTTGAATATTCTGAACTTGAACACCGCTTTCCCTCTAGTTGGTTGAACGTAATTTCGATGCACCACTCTGAAACTGGATACACCTTCACTGCACCGAGCGTCAGAAAGTGCAGCCAACTAGACGGGGCTACTGTTGTTGTCATGGCCAGTTTGGAATCATGAGAAAAGAAAACAACGTATTACTGCAAGGTCAATGGCACATAGAAAAGTTCTTACAAGTGGTTACAAAAAAAATAGTGAGTGTGAAGTGGAATGCAGAAACTAAATAAATAAATTTTATTATAATATTATGGCTTCAGTAGTGTCTGTGTATCTGTATATTGATTTTGATCTGTTTACTCACATATTTTGGTTGCTAGGTTGTTTTGATCAAGTTCAATCAATTTTGTATTCAGAGTAGCAGGACCACAAACAGATAACAGCTGATATTCAGAACCTTACTCTTCCTCCAGAACATATTGATCCAAAAGGTTCGAAGACTGTAAAGAAATCTCGGAATTTTATTTTTTAAAGTTGGCAAGCCTAGTCCCAGCATAGGCGTGGATATGCTTCGGGAGTGTCACTTTATAAATTTCATCTAATCATCTGTCATTCTCATCATCACAATTAGACAAAAGTGGTAGATAAGCAACGCTAAATAAAAAAAATATATAAATCAAATATAGTAGAGCTTCTCACCCCTAAATATTCAGCAAACATCCAAGAATTTAAGATATTTTACTTTAATGGATGATTACAGATAGTGTGTGTGGTTGACATGACAACATGACTCATGGTTTTATCCACTAGGCTATTATAATTCTCTCGAGTTATCCGAATAATACATTCCATCCAGGACTATTTCAACATACCGACCCAGAGGCTAGACAATAATATATTATTATTATTATGCAAGCTATTGCACACAAATATTTCTAAAAAATCAGGGTAACAGTTTGATATAGGCAAAACACATTTCTTCAATTTTACAGGAGAAAGTACTTACGGAACTGAGTTTCTGTAGACTTTTGAAAGGTCGTGGAAGAGTTTTCTCCCCTCGTTCAATTTATTCGGCCACTTAAACATGTATTTTTCGACATTAATGTCTCTGCGATGCACAAAAGCTCTTGCCTCCATTACCTTAGACTATGTGAACCAAATATTCCGTGCGTTCGATGACGTAACTCCCGGGTGTTTCCAACTATGCCATTGTTTTCCCAGAACATGACAATTTTAACTGTTTGCTTAACCTAACAGAACCTAACCTAACCCTGCCGTGAATGGTTCGTGGGGCTATTTATGAATGGTTTGTGGGGCTATCCATGCATGGTTCATGGGGCTAATCGAATGGTTTGTGGGGCTATCCGTAAATGGTGTGTGGGGCTATGCATGCATGCTTCATGGGGTTTTGGAACCCGGAAAAAAAAATACAAAATCTGTAACACGAAAGTAGGAATTTTTCGGTTAAGATGGTTTGAAACACTGCATACCCACAGATGATAGACAACGCTAGTCAAGATTTGCCCGCCATATTGCGTGTAATGGAAGCGAAAAAGCAACGAACAATAAATACTCGTAATGTGAAAAATTACAATTATTTCAGTGAAAAAAGCAAAATCCCACCTTAAATAATGTCTCGCAATGCATAATAGGTAAGCACACATGTACAAAATGACAAAATGGACGAGTGAAATGTGTTTTGTCTATATCAAACTGTTACCAAATACAGTGGATAGGAAAATATACAATACGCCTTGAATACAATATCCTTATTAAAATTTCTAGACGTTTCCGACAAATTTTAAATTCCGATTCGTCATTAGCATGCCTCAATTAGTAAGTATGCCAAATATGAAGAAAATCGGAGAGGGATCCGGTCATCTTAAGTCGGTATTTATTTCTTGCTTGTCTTTTATTTTATTTAGCACTGAAGGTACAAAATATACAGTTCGTAAACAATTTTATTGAGACAAGATTGCTTCAGCCGCTTGTCAATCACAGAACAGGAACTTGTTTTAATTTAATTTATATCGTTATATATTAACTTACCTGGTCGCGATTGTAGGATAACACGAAAATTCTGTGGCATCTTGTTTCGCTCAATGGAGATTTTCTATGAAAAACAGCTGAAAATTAGCCAACTACCTATTTGACGTTTCCGATGAATCGTGCTCAGTGCCGTAATCGTGTTTTGATATCGAAAATAATCTGTGTGGTGCGAACTACACTCAAGTTTCTTCTTCTTTCTATGGGTGTGCGGCAGGCCCGTAGCTAGAGGGGGGCAGGGGGCAACTGCCCCCCTGATAGCCTGCTCTGCCCCCTGTGATAAATACAGAACACATTCTTACCTGGAATTCTCTATTCTTTACAATTATATCCTGTAATACTCTAGCAACATAACAAAGACATTCATTTATTTTGTGATTTATGAAGGTGTGTGGGATTCCGTATAATGTATCAGTATTGGGAAGAAAAAATGACCTTCCAGATTCAGATTTCGGTAAGTGATCTCGCAATTTTAAGTATCTAGAACAGTTGTGACATTTTAAGTAGTCTTGTTTAAAAGTGCCTAATGTATTTGGATGTTTTTCTTGGATGATTGATTTATTTATTTATTAGCATCCATTCAACTTTACAAAAGTTTGGAATTGTCACATTGTACATGTACATTTAGAATACATTTATAAAATTATAGGCATAATATAATATAAAATACAATGGATAGCATGAGATACAAGATATCGTATAAAGAGAATAAATGCATGCTCAATGTTATTTTCTTGAGACATATTGCCTAAAAATATGTTTTCTATATTCAGTGCTTGCTTAATTTGCTATGACATTATGTACATACATGTATATATATATATATATACATACACACAAACATAAATTGAGCATTAAATAGTCACCTATACTTACATCTAGAGAAATTAAATCGAACAGCAAAGGAAAAATAAAAAAAATAACGATGATAGGGCAGTCCTACTTTGTTATATTATTGTTGCTATTCCTGTCACTTACGGTATCAATGTACTCTTGCACTGTGTAAAAACAATGTTCCTTTAGGAATCTTTTTAGATGTAACTTGTATACTGGCAATGACTTTATATTTTTAAATGCATTTGGTAGCATGTTAAATAAGCGTATACCATTATATGTTACCCCTTTTTGGTAGAATGTGGTATTGTGTAATTCCATATGTAAGTCATTCTTTCCCCTGGTGTTGTAGGTGTGGTAGTCCTTATTTGCTGTGTGTGTATCTTGACAAATTTTCATGCTTGTTAGGATTTCATATAGGTATATGCATGGAACTGGCAATATCTGTAATTCTTGAAATAATGGTTTGCATGGTGCATCTGTTGGAGCATTTGCCAGAATTCTAACAGCTCTCTTTTGTAGTCTGAATAATGTAATGCTTTTGTTCATGTTCCCCCAGAAAATGATGCCATACCATAATACAGAGTGAATGATGCCATAGTATAGTGTTTTTGCTGCTTCTAGATTTACTACATTTCTTACTGTTCTTATCGCATAACAAAACCCACTAACCTTGTTTGCTGTAGCTTCAATGTGTAGATCCCACTTTAAATTTTCAGACAGTTGTACGCCAAGAAATTTTATGTTAGATACATATTCTATGTCCTGATCTTGAAAGTTAATTTCTGGAGTTTCACTGCTACAGCTGTTGATTTGAAATCTAATTGCATTTGTTTTTTTAGTGTTTACCACAAGACCATTTTTTTCTATCCACTCTGAGATGTGAGTGATTGTATTCTTTACGTTGTGTTTTAACCGTTCTGTGTTTGTTCCTGCTATAAGAACAGTTGTATCATCAGCAAAGAGAGTTGTGTTTGCATCTTTACAGTTTTGTGGAAGGTCATTGATGTAAATTAAATGTGTTGCTATGAAGTTTAAACTGCATAATTTTTTGTTTCCCCAGTCTACCTTTTGGTAAAAGCGATTCATATGATAGAGAGAGAGGGGAATGGATTTATATATATTTTTTACTTAGCGTTGCTTTTCTGCCACATCTAGCTAATCGTGACAATGAGTGATGACTTGAAATTGATGAAGAGACACTCACAAACAGTGCTGCCCCCCCCCCCCCCAATCTTGGACGGATGTCCAATCTAGGATTGGGGGCAAACATTGAAGTAAAGAAACATTACTAGTAGAAGCTGGAGACTCAAGATGAAATTTGTTTTCAAGTGTTTCTTGCATTTTTCTTCCAGACGGTTAAGGGCACTTGCAGGCAGGCACAGATGGCAATTGCCCTCTCGATTTCCAATTTTATACAAACAAAAGTACACTTCGTAAAATTTTCTTGCTCGCTTCGCTTGCAAAAATGTAGCGCGCACATTTGAGAGACAATTTGGCGGATGAATTGATCAAGTAATGTATTTAAATTATATATATATATATATATATATATATATATATATATATATATATATACAGGATGTCATTTTAATGGCGCCCACGGACCACAGATTCGTTTAGAGGACATCAAAACACGCAACTTTTCTCAGTAACATTTTTCACGTTGGTGCGTCAATTCGACGCTACAGACGTTCAAAAAGACCGTTTTGCCGCCTGAATGCTGGCAACCCAACACAACATTTGATCGTATCTGTGACGTCATTTCCTGCGGCGAAACAGCGCACGGTAGGGTTGCAAGGAACACACAAATTTTGTGAAAAATGACAAACTACCAACCACACTATTAGCTGTAAAACGAAGCGAGAAATGCGTGCAGAAGACCGAACATCATAGTCTACCAGCCAGAAGATCAGCAGTCATCTCAGGGGAAGGGGGAAGTGAACCAACGATATGAGAAATGGTAAAAACGTATTCAAAATGAAGAGTCAATATCGGATTTTGTCTCAGCCTACATGTCATATATCAACAACAATAACTTTTATTGTACTTACAACTTACATGTGGCTGTTTACGCCCAGCTACATGTCAATTATATTTGCAAATCTCGTTGCAAGGTTGATATCTACAGGTTTGTGTCCAGATGCCTTGTGGTACTTTGTGCTGATAACGGAAGTACCTGAGGTTCACGTTGTTACATTACGGCTAAAATACGTACAACCACAGTAACAATCTAATGATGAATCAGTAGCGAATATACTGCCCTGTTCAGAGTTGCAAACTATTACATGTGTATCCGGTGCATAGATAAACACAGTCGTCTTAGAGTTTGTTTTACTACTGTTTATATCCCTGTATTTTCAACCATTTTTGTCACTTGCCTCATAATGCCCTGAATATACATTATATTATGTGTTGCTTACCTTTGGAATTTTGAGTTCTCTCATTTCTATTTTGTCATCTGTTCAGTGTGTCACAGACAACTAGTATCAGAAGGACGAAGTGGATAGACTAAATTGTAGATGCCAGCGTGGTAACTAGATTTGCAAATATTTGACATGCAAGCTGATACAAAATTCGATATGACCACTTCCACTTGAATTCTATTTTCTTTCAACCATTTTTCGTATAGTTTGTTTACTTCCTGTTAGGTTACAGAACGTTTTTTCTCGTTTTGTTTTACGGCACATAATGTGGCTGATTGTAGCTATGTCATTTTTCACAGAATATGTGTGTTCCTGGCAACCCTGTAACGCATCGCTTCACGACGGGATATGACGTCACAAATGCAATCAAATGTTGTGTGTGGTTGCCAGCATTCAGGCGGCAAAACGGGATTTTTTGAACGACTGTAGCGCCGAAACGACGCTCCAACGAGAAAAATGTTACTGAAAAAAGTTGTTTGTTTTGATGTCCTCTATACGTTTCCGTGGTCCGTGGGCGCCATTAAAATGACACCCTGTATATTAAAGAAACTTTGAATACGTACACAATTTAGCGTTAACATGTTGCACATGTATTTTCTTATTTTACGTCGCTCCATGTTGTATATGTGTAAAACATATGTTGTACATGAAAATTATACGTATCATGTGTACAAAAAGAATAACGTTCGTCATGCATATACTGTCTTTCAGAAATACAGTTTGTGTGCTTGCTTTCCATTATTAGCTAATAAGAAATTGAACGTGTTGGAAAAATTATTTCAAATCATTTGCTCAAACACAAATGCTTTAGCACCGACTTCTACCCCCCTGTTGCATGATTTACGACGATAATAACGTCTTTTAATGCTACTATTACCTATTACAACCACTATCACCACTATATTACTATTATTATTATTGGCACGTTTGCCGTACTTGACCCCCTCCCCTCTACATAAGAAATTGCGGTTTCACCTCTGCTCACAGAGAACACTCATGCCCAGGCTCGAACCTGGAACCCCTGGCTTCGTAGTGTGTTATGTAACCATCCCACCATGGAGGTCGGCTAGTGAAAGAGGACAGCTTACTGGCTCAAATTATTATCAAATACGATGAAAATGTGATAGTGTTTTACATTTATTATTTCGGTTATATAGCGATAAAATTTGTAGTTTGATACGGGGTTACACTAAGAGTCTTTCATTTGAAGCAAATAGAATCCGTGGTGGAGTAAGGGACCCATGTTTTAATGTTTTAGCATGTAGTCCTACAAAAAATTTACACATTTTTACACAATTCATCAAACTGTAGATAATATGTAACCATTATTATTTAATTAATTCGATTTTTCTTACATAACACAACACAATGGTGTTGTTGGATTCTCGTTAGATTCCTTTGTGCGTTAAAAATCTTTCATACTGGAAACTAGAGGGAAACATTATGAAGCACGATTTATAAAGGACTCCCCTTCATGAGTTCTGCAGAGAAGCCCAAAGCTGTTGGTACATATTAATCGTCTATTAACATTATTGACCGATTAGCCTATTTACGTCAGGGACGGCGACAGGAGTGGGCACGGGTGGGCGAGCGCCCACCCAAAAATTCCTGTGCCCACCCAATCAAATTCAATAAGTACATATACTTAGGGATATATGAATGATTCAATAAATAAGTGTATTCTGGTATTCGTAACATGTATATTTTACTTGTGAATATTATCTATGCTAGAAATGTTCACATATTATCTACCCATGAAAATTTCGTCATTAGAAAGTGAAAGTAATTACTACAGCTATTGAAACAAAAACTGTGACCAAATGAATACTTCCATGATTATAAGCAGCTAGTAGGCTTAGGAGGCTCAAATTATGCATGGTATGATCAAGATTAGATCAGAATTTAGGGTGAACTTGAGGATTACAGCTCCGGTCCTTCACTGGAAAAGACTGCTTTGAAAAGTACCACATAATGAAAAAAATAGGTATTTCGGATGTGGTAAAAAATACAATAACAAACGACACCATGTAACTTGGCGAGAAGTTATAACTGAAACTGTGTAGAGGGGACTGGAGTGAGGTCTTGGTGCTGTAAGCTCCAGGTCTCCACATACGCATATAAATCCCGACCTGGGTATCGTTAAAATAATCTCCAAATAATCAAATAAAAACATCATCATCATGGATTGAATTTGCCCCGGATATGTTCTTAAATTTATACTGCCCACCCTAATCTATTAATATGGAGCTTCTGCCCACCCGGTCGAAAATTTCTGGCGCCGCCCCTGATTTACGTTAAACTTTGTTTTTGTATTCTTTGGTAGTCTAATAGGTCATTATCGAAATATTGTTATTTGATGTTGCTCGAACTTTTTTTGTTCGTTGGAGTTTCAAGATATCACTCCTTTCCTGTTACTTATCACTTTTGGAGGAGGGGGGGCAAGTGCCCCTTTGTACCATGCTATATCTGCCAATGGAACACAATATATTACAAATTTGCCCCCTCTAGAATTGACTTCGCCCAACCTACTAAGAATTTCTGGCTACGGGCCTGGTGTGCGGGATCCTGAAAAGTCGGGACCGGGGTCGCGAAAAAAAATTCCCGTCCCAATCCCGACTTCGGGAAATGAATTCCCGAACAGTCGTGAAATACCGAATGGCCATTTAAAAAAGTCGATAATTCTCGACGTTTTCTGTAGGGGTGTGCGGGACAGAATTTTTTGAGTCGGGACGGGAAATTTTGAAATCCCGACATTCGGGCCGGGAAAAAAATCGCAATTTCCAGAGAAGGTCGGGTAATTTTCGGGACGGAAAATGGAAATTTCCCGAAGTTCTGGAAATCTCGAATTCTACACGTCATTTTCACCTTAAGTGATTGTTTTTTGTATTTCTGGTTCAAAAACTAACAATTTCCGATAAGTTCCAGACATCACATGTAAATGTCAATTATGAACGACGTAAAGAAAATGCATAATGAATGAACGGCGAATGCCCTTTCCCAGAAGCGACAGCAGGTAACATGACATCCAAGAGCTCCTGGCATCGACTCCCAAATTCGATGATGATTGAAAGAAACAATAAATATTTTCATGAACAATAATGTTTTGAAATTCTTCAGTTCCACTGCAAAGTTTGATTTGATTTGATTTAGTTTTATTTTACTTTGCGTTTTGTGCCTCTTGGCTAATTTGCGAAGATGGGGATTAGTGATGAAATGATGAAATTGATGAATGGACATTCACAAACAACCAAGCCCGACCGGGATTCGAACCCGGGAACCTTCACTGCAAAGTATCTGACAAACCACATGCATCCGGATTACGCGTCACGCATAAACCTGATGTATGTTCGCATTTGTACCCCCTCAATTTACACCGAATTTTCCATTTTATACTATAAAGGAAAGGATAGAGGCGGAAAATTGACAAGACATGTCACAACTCCCACAAAGTGTAAGGTGACGTTTTTAAATCAACAGAACGACATTGTTTTCCTGAAGGATGGGCAAGATGTACATATTTTATAAAAATTATTCCATAATAAATACTTATGTTTGAAAAGTATTAAGTAAATACTGTGTAAATAACTTACATAACATGGTGATATGCTACGGTGACCAGATTTTCTGAAACGAAAAGCAGGACATCAATGCAAGATGGCGCCAACGAGTGAAGACGTACTTTTATCAGCTCCTCTCAAATTGAAGACAAAATATGATGATAAATGTGCAAAGTGTAAAAGATCTGTAAAAAATGGAATTCTTTGCGACATGTGTGACGAATGGTTACACTTTAAGTGCGGCAACTTGAATGCCGATGAAGAAATCGACCAAAACAGTGAATGGTTCTGTCCGCAATGTGAAAACGGAGAAAAAAGTGTTGAAAATGAGGAACTCCCGAATCTTTTACAGGTAGTGAATCTACTGCAAAGTGATATAAAGGAGTTAAAAAATGAAAATGAAGCCCTGAAAAACAGACTAGAAGCTATTGAAAAGGCAAAGGAAATAACAAATTCTACATCCTCATGGACTCAAGTGGTTAGGAAATCAACAAAGAAAAAACATCACATCGATAGCATAAATTTCGAGAGTAAAAACAGATTTTCTACACTACAAGATTTCCAGACTGAAGAAATACACCCAGAAACTAATTCAAGAACGTACAGAAATGTGAAGTCAAAAAACACAACCACAAACATCTCGAAAATAAAAAAATCGAGTGTTAGTCAACCAGAAGTGATCATCTATGCTGATAGTCATGGCAGAGGAATGGCAGAAAAAGTGAAGAGTCAGCTAGGCGATGTTTCAGTGTTAGGTTTTGTCAAGCCAGGTGCAAAAATTGGGCACATTGTAAGTAGCCTAAAACCTCAAAACAAAGAAATCAGCAGCTGTGTAGTGCTAATGGCAGGTTCAAACAATGTAGCATGCAATGAGGGTCACGATGTGATATATACATTGGAAAAGAAACTACCTGAAATAAGAAACTCTAAAGTGATCATAGTTAATATACCAACGAGATACGATCTCATACCGGAATCTTGTGTTAATGTGGACATAAAAGAGACAAACAAGAATATCAGACACCTGTGCAAAAACTTTAGTAATGTCGATATTGTTGATGTAAGCAGGCTAGAGAGAAACAATTTCACAAATCACGGCATGCATCTGAACCGATCTGGAAAAGAAAAGGTGTCAAAAGCAATAGGTACGGTGATAACTGAATACATTATAAACCAAAGAAGAAAGTGCAATCCTATTGAACTGAAATGGCACCCCATAAATAATCAGGGAAGTGAAGTGGTAAATGGAAAGAAATATAGTGATGTGGTAAATAGCGGAAAAGTCTGTCTTGTGATGAATGGTGAAAAATGCAGTCAAATGGTAAGTGATAAAAATGGTAGTGAAGAAAATGAAGATTACAGTGAAGTGAGAAAAGATGAAAAAGACAAGGAAGTGGAAAATGATAAAAGAGTTAATGTAAAACAAAAAGAACCATCTGCACGAACATCCGATAGAATAAGGAGTGTTCCGGGCAAATTTAAAGATGATTTTTTATTGTAAAATGTAAAAATGCAACAAATATTGTAAATGTTAAACCTAAGGAACAAGGTCTTACACCCAATAGTTTCTCTCAAATGAAAAAGAGAGTTATACAATGCAATATTGTGCATCTAAACATTCAAGGTATTACAGGCAAAGTGTTAGATTTAGAAATGCTCCTAACCGATGAATGTTTAGATGCACATGTACTGTGTGTTACTGAGCACTGGCTGTCCAAAGATGAAATTACTTACCTTCAAATTCCAATTTTCCACCTAGCTAGTTTCTCATCAAGGTCTCTAATAAAACGAGGGGGAACAGGCATATTTACAAAAAATGATATAATTGCCAAACAAATTGTCCCCAAAACTGTGAGACCTATAGAAAAACATTTTGAAGTTAGTGTTGTACGTCTTGCACAATACAATTTAATAATAGTATGTTGCTACAGAACGCCTGATGCAGACTATACAATATTCATAAAAAATCTGTCAGTATTGTTAGATGAATTAAAAAGTTATACATGTGAAATTTTGGTATGCGGGGACCTAAACATTGATTTTCTAAAAAATACAGGACGGAAACTGCACTTTGAAGCCACAATAAACACTTTTGGCCTAAAGCAAATTGTAACTACACCCACACGCATAACGAAAGAGACACTCTCCCTCATAGACCACATGTTAATAAGTGTACACTCAAAAGAGATTCAATGTGAAAACATATCAGTCCACTTCTCCGACCATGAAGCACAATTTTTATGTCTCACATGTAAAAGAGAAGCTACTGAATATCATAGAAAGCCACTAAAAATGCAGAAACGTAAATATGATGAAGGTTCTATACTCATGTTTATTGGAAAACTAAACAGCGAAAATTGGGAAGATATTTATAACTTACCTTCCACAAACGAAAAATTTAATCTCTTTCTGAACAAAATTATCTTGTTACACAATGAATGTTTTCCACCTAAACAAGTAAACATATCCACCGAGTGTAAACCATGGGTCACAAACGGAATCAGAATCTCAAGTAGAAAACTAAAAATGCTCCATTCTGAAAGTAAGGTGAATCCCAATCCATCTTTTCTGAAATATTACAAGAGGTATAAGCAAATATATAAAAATGTACTCCACCAATCAAAAATTAATCATAATGACCGTAAAATCAATAATTCAAACAATAAATGTAAAACAATGTGGGAAATTATAAGAAATGCATCAACAAAACACCAATCTTTAGGTAATAATATGGTGATATGCATTAATGAAAAAGAAGTCCAACATCCCCCTAATATTGCGAATGCTTTCAATGAGTATTTTGTAAATGCAGTTCCAAATAGAAGGAATGGGTTTATGGCTGCTCCAGAAGAATGTTCTACACACATAACAGTGAATGACAAATCCTTGTTCATTTCCCCCATTACTGAACAGGAATTAAAGATAATCTTCAGGCGTATAAAAAACAAACGATCTTCCGGCATTGATGAAATACCAGATTTCCTAATTAAGAAATGTTATAGTTCCCTATGTCAACCATTACTACATATAATAAACAATTCCATTGAACAGGGTATTTTCCCAGACAGGCTAAAAATAGCTGTTGTTAAACCATTACTGAAGAAAAATGACCCAAAGGCTTTATCAAATTACAGGCTCATTTCCCAACTCTCAGTCTTCTCAAAAATTATTGAACATGCAATAATGATGAGAGTAGAAAATTTCTGTAGTAAACACTCAATCTTAAGTTTGTCGCAGCATGGTTTTAGGTCCGAACGAAGCACGAAAACAGCGTTAGCAGACTTAGTAGAATGTGTCACACAATCTCTGAATAATTGTAATCACACGGTAGGAGTCTTTTGTGACCTATCAAAAGCTTTCGATTCTGTAAATCACGAGATATTGCTGTGGAAACTTCAAAAACTTGGTATTCGTGGACTACCACAAAAGTGGTTTCAATCTTATCTTACGAATAGAAAGCAAATTGTAGAAATCGCTCACACCACAGCAAAAGGATACGTAACACATCAACACTCCACCATGAAAAGTGTAACATGTGGGGTGCCTCAGGGAAGTATTCTTGGCCCTCTTTTGTTTCTTATGTACATAAATGATTTACCAAATGTTATACCTGAGGCAAATGCAATATTATATGCTGATGATACAAATATTATAGTAACAGACACTTCCAAAGATGCTCTACAATCTAAGGCTAATAACGTATTAAACAAATTAGATGACTGGTTTTTAAATAATAATCTACTCCTCAACAGCAAAAAAAACAAATTACATTACATTTTCTACAATCCAAACCAGAAACCAAATAAGCCTCAATCTAATATCTGGGAATACACAACTAGAGCCTAACAAAAATTCAAAATTTCTGGGTATCATTCTGGATGAACACCTTAGCTATACAGAACACATAAACACGCTACAATCAAAATTAAGTAGTGTGTGCTATGCCCTTCGAGAAATGGTAGACATCTCAAGCACCCAAACTGTAAAGTGCCTTTATATGGCAAACTTTGATGCTTTACTAAGATACGGTATTATGGTTTGGGGTAACAAGGGCCACTCCAATGTCCTTTTTATGCTTCAAAAAAGAGCTATAAGAATCGTAGCTGGAGTAAAGAAAACTTATTCATATAGAACTCTTTTCCGTAAACTTAATGTGTTAACTCTCCCCTGCATATACATTTATGAATGCTTAATTTATGTTAAGCAAAATATTTCCAACTTTGCCACAAATGAGGAAATACATGGCCTAAACACAAGAAATAAAGACAAACTTCACATAAAACACTGCCGCCTCAACTTATGTAAGAAAGGTCCCTTAAACTCTTCCATAGATCTCTACAATAAACTACCACAAGATGTGAGGAAAGAACCAAACTTGATGATATTCAAGCACAAGATAAAATCAATGCTTCTGAAGCATGTTTTTTATTCTATAGCTGAATACATGGAAGCGGCTTTTACATAAGACAAATGTACATAATGTAGTATAATCACATATTATTCTTGTAAAATTAAATGTCAAATGAAAGTGGGTAATTAGTATATCTTCTCATGTTATATTTTTTTGTGATTTTGATATAATAGCAGAGTAAGACCCAATTTTTTACAATTTTTGGCTATATATTTTGTATTTGTAAAATCTATTAATGTACCTGTATTGTAATGTAAGTATTGACATGTCCTATATTACCATGTACTGTAATTTGTACACACCGGTAGTCCTTGGACGCAAATAAACTAAACTAAACTAAACTAATGGATGCGTATGGGTGGTGGGGGGGCGGGGTATTGCAGCTATAACTAAAAGAGCCCAGGGTCAAGTACACCCCTCTCCTCCCCTCTTTGGCAAAGAAAAAGTCATGCTGCTTAATGTCTCCTGAAATATTACACAAATCTCTTTGATATGTTTTCTTCTTGATTTTATTTTATTTGTTCTTTAATATTGCCTTTGTCACTTTTTTTGCTAATTGCAACAATGAATATGAGTGATGATATGAACACTTGTAAAGAACATCCATGTCCAGGCCAGAATTCGATCCCAGGACCCCTGGCAAGCGGTGTGCAATCAGAACGGTAGAACGTGACCAAATTCTGTCTTCTCGTTGGCTGCCATGTGGGTGGGGGTTTTCTGCGTTGCCACGTTCGCACAAACAGGCGGACAGGCTAATCTTCTAATAACCTTGGGCTAATCAGCTGTTGGCAAGCTCGGGAAAAAATAAAACGTCACTCGAAATTAAGCACGTACGTATCAGTATGCTAATATATGTTATTTCCGCCGCAAAGTGATAAATTAACGAATCTAGAAGTTTGAATCTGAAGTTCCTTAAATTAACGAATCTAGAAGTTTGAATCTGAAGTTCCTTGTAGGTTAACGTTAACTTCCCGTATGAATTTTACTTTCTGGGAAGCATGAAACATTTTCTCTTCCTGCTCTACACAGCAACGGAAAACATTCACTGAAAGAACCTCAGCTTTTTTAGTAAATATGCGATATAGCCCGAACGGATATCTTCAAATTTACAGGAGAAAATAAATGAGTGAGAGGTGTTCGGGCTATATCGCATAATTACCATGTTTTTATTATGGTACATTGCAAGCATCGGCTACCGGCATCTTTTTACTTGTGTTGTATCGTATCACAATTACCTACAAAAGAAAATGCGTCTTGTATTATGAACAACTGTGGCAAATCGTTCTCTTTGATTTCGTGCCTTCTTTGTCACACGATGGCGTTCATCTCTTTCTCAATGTAGTAAATCTAGAAGCAGCAAAAACAGTATACTATGGCATCATTCACTCTGTATTACGGTACGGCATCATTTTCTGTGGGAACATGAAAAAAAAAAGCATTACATTATTCAGACTACAAAAGAGAGCTGTTAGAATTCTGGCAAATGCTCCAACAGACGCACCATGCAAACCATTATTTCAAGAATTACAGATATTGCCAGTTCCATGCATATACCTATATGAAATCCTAACAAGCATGAAAATTTGTCAAAATACACACACAGCAAATAAGTACTACCACACCTACAACACCAGGGGAAAGAATGACTTACATATGAAATTACACAATACCACATTCTACCAAAAAGGGGTAACATATAATGGTATACACTTATTTAACATGCTACCAAATGCATTTAAAAATATAAAGTCATTGCCAGTATACAAGTTACATCTAAAAAGATTCCTAAAGGCACATTGTTTTTACACAGTGCAAGAGTACATTGACACCGTAAGTGACAGGAATAACAACAATAATATAACAAAGTAGAACTGCCCTATCATCATTTTCTTTTTATTTTTCCTTTGCTGTTCTATTTAATTTATCTGGATGTAAGTATAGGTGACTATTTAATGCTCAATTATGTTTGTGTGTATATATATATATATATACATGTGTGTACATAATGTCATAGCAAATGAAGCGAAAATTGAATTTAGAAAACATATTTTTAGCCAATTTGTCTCAAGAAAATAACATTGAGCATGCATTTATTCTCTTTATATGATATCTTGTATCTCATACTATCTATTGTATTTTATATTATATTATGCCTATAATTTTATAGATGTATTCTAAATGTACATGTACAATGTGACAATTCCAAACTTTTGTAAAGTTGAATGGATGCTAATAAATAAATCAATCAATCTATCGATACCGACCGAAGCTATGCCCGCCTATTGTTTTTGTGTACGAAACTCGCCCTTTGTTTTGTAATGACATGGAATTTATACTTCTGTGACATTGTTGAAGCTTCGGAACGTACAAATGAAATGCATTTCTTGAAAATTAGGGCGAATTACGTATACACAAATTACGTACAACTTGGTTTCATTGACACGTTTTTAAATTATATTTTGTTGAACCTACAAAAATTTACCTCTAAAACAGAATTTCACAGAACTGAGTTACTGTATTACGGAGAAGAATTTATGAAGAACAAATCAATTGTGTGTGAATTGATTGATTGAGTTGGTGTTTTAAAGTCCACTTTATGCACACTACGGCTAATCTGGAATGGACCTACAGTTGGAAGTGGGATCCGAACCACTATGTGCCTCGACAGGGTATCGAACCTAGGACTACTTGATTACAAGGCGATGACGCTTACCCTACCACTGTACCATCGGGGAGCCAACGTGTGGGTGTGTGAAGTGAGAACTTAAGATGCTACATGAGAATACAGGCTCTGGCAATACAGAGTTCAATAAATTACAACGAAATGCTTGGCAATTGCTCGATTTCCTCAACATTAATAATACATTTGGTGCATGTGTTATTAATGCTTCGAGCTACCTGTATGTAAAAACATAAAAAATGAATGAAAGAACAGAAGTAGTATAAATCATTTCTCTTCCCTGTGTACCAATTACTTTCTTTCTTCTTTCCGACATTGCAGTACAATTTCTCCAAACAACTCTTACAAACGCACACACGAACGCCCGCTCATGCACAAAAGTATTCAATACAGAAATCGGACTGAATATTAAAAAGAAACAAAAAAAAACAACTTAGCCAAAAGCTCTCCGCCTATTAACGGAGTTCCTTCAAATATGAACAGAGTCGGAATGAGAACAATTGGAAATGTCCCATTGTTGACTGTTTAACCAGATGTTTAATCCTACACGTTTCTGTGGGCTCCCGAAAATCCTGAAGTAGGTCAATCCGGCAACAGTGCGTCGCTACGATAGCAGGTGTTTCCACGCCGGTTGCTAGCGCGTCCCGACTGTAGTGTACAACCACTCTGCCACAAAAACTCAATATGCTAGCCAAGGCAGAATTTATTTTATTTTAAAACATAAACTAAATGTTACTTTTCAACCTTCTAGCAAGGTTTTCTTCAGACTCCGTACTAAATACTAATGAAATAAGATATATATACATACACCAAAATCACTCCCCTCCAGACACAATATTAGAAAGTTGTTTATCTGGAACATTCCTTTCCAGGTGGCAGCAGGTGGCCTTTTCCTGTCAACTGTAGTTTCACCTGTCATGCGATTTAGATAAATATTTCATTTCATCTGGAACGTGGTTGGTCTCCTTATCTCACACTCTTTTTCTTATCCTTTCTTTCTTCATTCCTCTTCCTTCTTCTCTCCTCCTTCGCTCTTGTCCTTTCCACTCTAACACCTTCTTCCATTCTTTGCAGAGGCGAAGATATAGTACAAGCAATGCAAGCACTGCTTGCATTATTCGAATATCATTTAATGTACTTAATGTTTTAGCCTTATTTCGTTTCCATCGCACTCGATTTCGCGAAAAATTACGGCCGCAAACTCCCTCAGCAGCTCTGTAGCAAGCACCAGCCTCAATGCTTGCGGCTGCTCTGCGGGAAAATAACGCACCCGAAAGAGTCACATGGCGAAGCGTGAAATTCGAGTGGAACCCGTCCACAATGCTTATACCAAAAGCTCTGCTTGCTGAGCTTGCGTTATTCCCGAAAATAGCCGAGCTCTACCGAAAGCAGAAGGATATATTGCCACCAAAAACTACGAGTAAAGAATATTTGTCTTCATGAACACGTAAACAAGATCGCGAATATAAAAATAATTCTTAGTCATAAAATAACTAGAATAAGTTATTATCATTGTTCTAAATTCCATATATACCATTTTATATTACAATTTATTTTAGATTTCGCGAATTGTAAAACGCGTAAAAAAGTGGATATTGGGAGTTCGGGCGAGATGGTAAAGGGCAGGGGTTTGTGTTTCCAGGAAGTGAAATGTCTGCACCCCCGTGAAGAGTTTCCCCAGGGAGGGAGGGAAGATTCGACGGACCTTGGTCTGCACCCTGTGTCCAGCTCGGTCCAGCTCAAATTACGTCAAAAGTGTTGACCGCACCAGTGTTTGCAACTGCCAAATTATTTACACAGTAATTCAAGAGAGCTGTTTCACAAATTTTACAACCACATTCAATAAATTGACTGCTTTTGAATAAAACTTGGGGTGAAAATAAAGCTATCTAAAAAGAACTCTCTACTGATATTTACACAGCACAATTAAATCTTATACATTGTACACATTATGAACACAAGAACATGTTTTAAGTTTTATTATTATGACACAATTGGTGCTCCCAGGATTTTTTGTAGTAGTCTTCTCATTTTGTCATCTTTTCCTGCCTTTGACTTTCCTTTTCTTAGGAATACTGGGCCAAAGGGGGGCCAACCCTCCCCCGGCCCCGCCTCTGTACGACACTTTATTACTTAAATATTATGTATATACTCTTTCTGCTGTAATGATTCTGATTCCACCGCTTAATTTCTATCTCCATACTGATATATCTTTCCTTCCAATGAGGGATAAAATTAAGGAAATAGGTTGGTATCACTTTCGGTCGTTTCAGAGATTTCCCAAGTGATCTTGCGTGGATGCTTTCCAGTTGTAGAAGGAGCATGGGAGTGTCTTCACGTTTTGAGAACCTTGAGACCCTAAGATTTGTTGAATTGTTCGATAGCGGGAAATTTCTCATATATGCAAAGGAGTTTGGAATTTATTGTGGTGAGTACATCGTCTATGCATGTGTTTCTTTGATTTGAAATGAAATTTTTAAAGTTTGTATTTAACTTTTTATTTTAATGTTTGACTCCGAATACGATTTTTAGGGTGCCCACAAACCCAAAATTACAATCACGCAGTGTAAATTAAATAAATGAGTTATTTTACCTTAATCCGTTTGGTCACCGTTTGCCCACATTAAAAAATAATGAACAAATGAAAGTACTAATAAATAAATAAGAAATTACGTACCCCTTTAGTCGTATGCGGAAAGTTTGCATATGTAAGACGTTTACTACCATACGAATAACGTTACCTGGAATTTCGAAAGTAAATGTGTTGAGGATCATATGGTTTATTTTTAGAACCGTCACTTTATTATGATATTTTGACAAATACAGTGACCGGGCCAATGAGGCTATAAACCTTTAATCCCTCTCTTGGCGTGCCAATGTACTACATGTTTTGTTGTACTGAAACATTGCTTGCCTCCTTCGTAAGACTACGCTTCGCTACTGATTCTTTGTTTATCTTCAGTCCCTCATTCCAGTTCATTGTGTCGTCTCCCCCTTTCTTCTCTATTTCCGTGGCCTCCTTCCATTTTCTCACTAGTACTCTCTTATCCTTTCATATCTGCTTAGCCTCATCCCACTCTATGTCATGTCCTGTTTCTCTCGTGTGTTTAAATATCACATTTCTCTCTCTCTTAAGTCGTATATCATCCTTATGTTCTTTCAACCAGTCTTGCAGCCTCTTTTTTGTTTCTCCTATGTACACACACTGACAATCTTTACACTTCACTTCATAGATAATCCCTTCCTCTTCTCTGTTTTCATTTTTCTTGTTTGCATTCTTCACTATTCTTAAGATGCTTCATCCTCCCTTCTTGAAAGTTTTAATTCCCGCTTTCCTAAGCACTCTGCAAACAAGAAATAGGAAAACAGAGAAAGTTATGGTAAAGTAACATGCTAAGGTAACAGACGTACTTTATTTCACAGTAGCACATTTACGCAAGCTAAAATCAAGTGAAAACGTTCATAAACAACAAAATCTTCATATACCATGCAAAATATTCCACTTTCTCTAGGGGGTACAGAGGTCTTCTCTTCTTATATTTCCTTTTTCATTTATCTCATTTTTGTTCCTCCTTTTACTTATCTTTTTAATTTTACAGATTAACTTTCCTATCTCTCTCTCATTCTTACTTTTCTTTGTCTTTCCTTACTTTCTTACCATAAAACGTCCATATTGTGAAATAATAATAAAATATTAGTCTCTTGTTGCAGCTGTAGTAATCATCTCATCAATGCATCAAACATGCAAATCCCCAGAATTGGGCTATTTTTAATTTTCCAAGTGGCCCTGCATATGCTTTTAGTTATCACTCAGTACCTTGTATATCATATCATGAACAGACTGCATCAAATATCTGCTTCTAAGCAATAACTATAAGCTTTACCGTAAGACCAAGGTCACGAGCATGAACTTTTTTAGATCTACAAGCATTTCTTGACAAACTAACAATACTATTAATTTAAAAGGCACTAACAGTTTCTCAAAGGTAAACAATTCGTCTGGATGCAGGACATTTCGCAGGACGCTGTTGAAAAATAGGACATATTTAGTTTTTGGAGTAGCATCACAGATTGCAGGACATGACCCTCAAAACAAGGACTGTCCTGCGAAAGTCAGGACGTTTGTTCACCCTATGATATGCACTCGACTCCAACAAAGCAGTTCTTTAGAATTAGAAGTCATTCTTTGATATTTTGTCTAATGGGTCTTCTTTGGTACATCCTTCATTTCAAATAACATTTTGTACAAGTTTTATACCTATGATTTCAGTTTATCTTATTAATCAACATACGAGGTGTGGCTAGAAAAAAACCGAACTGTTGGTACAAAATCTTTTATTGGTAATTTTGTACAATACGAACATTATCTCCTTCAAAGTACTCCCCTGAACTATCGATACACCACTCCATACGAATCTTCCATTTCTGGAAGCAGTGCTGGAAATCATTTTCTGAAATCATGTTCATGACTTCCGTCGCTTTTGTTTTCACAGGTTCTACGGTCGTAAATCTGTTTTTTTTTTCAGTGCTGATATGACCTTTGGGAATAAAGAAGTCGCATGGAGTGATACCCGACGAATAGGGTGGATATTCTAACACTGGGATCCCATGCTTGGCCAAAAAAGCCTTCACTGACAATGCCGTATGGACAGGAGCATTGTCCTGATGAAGAATCCATGACTTGCTTTTCCACAAATCAGATCGACGTCTTCTTACTCGCTCACGAAGGGTCGTCAGCACCGTAATGTAATAATGTTGGTTGTTTTGGAATAGCTTGAATACTCAAGCGACGATCCTCTCAAATCAATTCACCGACATTTGCAATGTTTGATTCCGTTTTCGACGTGCAAGGCTGTCCAGGACGCGAGTCGTCCGCAATCACTTCTCGTCCCCCTTTAAACCTTTGAAACCACTGAAACACTTGCGTGCGTGATAAACACTCATCTCCGAATACTTCCTTCAACAAACCATAAGTTTCTGTGGCGGATTTTCCGAGTTTCATAAGAAACTTCACATTGATACGCTGTTCCACTTTCACACTTAACATTTTTCCGACGGAGCACAGATGTACGGTTCACTTCGTCCACAAGCTACAGCGGAACTGAGCACCGCGCACCCTGGGAAATCACACAGTCGATAGGCAGGATATCACGTTATACACTCATGCACCGCTTGACCTTGATGCGCTTGCCGTTTGTCAACAGCAACACCAATCTGGTTTTTTTCTAGCCATACCTCGTAGTTCATAAAGTTTGTATTGAAAGATAATTCCTTTCAATGGAAGCATATGTGTGCAATTTTGAATTGTTGGCAGCATTTATATAAAGGAATAAAAGTCACGAATGTTTGAAGATTACAATATAATGCAAAGCACTAAAGGTTAGCTAAGTGTGTTTTCAAAACGGACCTGCTGCCAGTTTCTTCTTATCAGCGTGCAGAGCGATGAAAGTCGCACATCAATCACTTCTTATGCTCTCACATAACTGCAGCAGTGCAGACCTCTAATATATACTATGCTGCAGTAAGGTGTGAATGACTGAATGTTACTATGCCATATTAATAATATAATATTAGTGAAGGTGTGGTGTTGCAGTAATTCTATGCCGATTAAGTCAATGTTCATTTTGGCATCTCGTTTCAAGTTTTAGAAATTTGGGACAGAGATTTAAAAAGGGTGACTGTGCCAACTGGTCTGGTCACCTCAACAAATTGTTTAATTCCGACAGGTATCCTATTACTGATAGTAGTTTTTTTTAGCCCTACTATACACTGTACTTGATCTGCCCCTTTACTTCATTTTCTTCATCTAATGCATTCAATATGGTGCACCTATTAGCAGCTGATTTGGAACCAGCAAAATTAAATGAATTATTAAGGAAATATATATTCTGTTCCCCCCACCACCTGCCGCCTCATTGCACGTATTGCAGCATGGTGCCAAGGTGTAAACTTTTTTACATGTATTTTAGAAAAATATTATACATTTTTATTTTATATTATTTTAAAGTAAAATCCTCCCAAATTTTGATGCCGCAGTCATTATTGCTCCCTGTGGGCATCCGTATCTTTTCACACTTATTATAAAGGGTGATTCATATAAAACTAACACATTTCTTTGCCGTTTTATTGAAACAAGAATACCTCGTAATTCTCCAAGTTAGTTCCACATGACGCAGGACATCTGGGAGATTTGAATTTGAATTTTATTTTTCTTCCGTTGACCCTTCTTTAAAAGGGCATGGAAAACGTCAAGGTACATAATGAAATAATAATTAGTTAAGTACATCATAACAAAAAAGAAGAAACATTGTGTAGTACATTACATCACTACACCAAAGTAAAAATGAAAAATACACTTCATTACACTACAATAAAAATAAAAAACACATTATCATTGTTGCATGATTGAAATAAGAATACAATCAAAATACATATTTTTTAGTACACTGGCCTTGTATTGTCTTGTTCCATGAATTCTCCGATACTGTAGAGAGCTCTATCTGTCAAATATTTTTTTTATTGTTTTTATTTGTTTATCTTTTGGAGATATCAGTTTTATGTCATGAGGCAGCTGGTTGTAGAATATTTTTCCGGCATTCATTGGTGATTGTTTTGAGATATTGAGTCTGTGTTGGTTCTGGTAATAATTATCTTTCCCCCTTGTATTGTGGTTGTATAATTGGTTATTTTTAGTCATGCTTCCAGTATTTAAAACAAACGTTATAGCCTTATAGATGTATAGGGAGTATATTGTCATTATTTGTTTTTCCCTGAATAACTCTTTGCAAGATTCCCTACAGCCTAGTTTGTACATTATTCTAAGTGCTCTCTTTTGAAGTCTCAGATTTTTCTGACAGTATTGTTATAAAATGATCCACCCCAAGCTATTATGCCATATTCAACATAGGGGTAAATTAGTCCATAATATATGCATTTGTTAATTTCTGTTAAATTATATTCAGCCATTTGTTTTAGCAGGTACAGATTAGATGATAATTTACTACAGATGTTGTTAATTTGTTCTTCCCACGTTAATTTTTGATCTAGTGTTATTCCCAAAAACTTTACTGAAGATACAGTTTCTATGAGCACATTGTCTATGCATAGTGTTTGTGACTCAAAATCCATGTTTCGGATTGTATTGAATATCATAAATTTTGTTATATTGTTGTTTATTATTAATCCATGTGAAGTTAAGTGTTGTGCCAGTTGGTTTATGGTGATAAAAGTGTTTATTTCAAGCTTCCTAGGGTCGATACCTCTGGCAAGAACAGTTGTGTCATCTGCATAGGTGACAATTTTTGTGTTTGGGTATTCTGGTACATTGTTCATGTACAAAATAAAGAGCAGGGGCCCCAGGATTGATCCTTGGGGTACCCCCATTAACACTTTCCTACTTTGTGATTTAAAGTTAGTGTGACTATACCATGCATGTTGTAGCTTATTTGAGAAATTTGCATTCTGTCCTGTAGATAAGATTGTATAAGTTCATAAGCTATCCCTCTTATTCCTATATTGCTTAGTTTGACCATAAGCAGGTCATGTCTTACCCTATCAAATGCCTTGGAAAGATCTAGATATATAGTGTTTGCAGCTTCGTGTTTCTCTAATGTTTCGGTTACATAATCGATTAACTGTGCTAGAGCTGTGTTTATTGATTTCCCTTTCTGGAATCCATGCTGGTTTCTGTTTATTATGTTATATTTGTTACAAAACTTTATAATATAATTTGATAAAATTGTTTCCAATATCTTTGAAAAAGCAGATGTTAGGGAGATAGGTCTGTAGTTCTCAATGTCTGTTGCAGCTCCTTTTTTGAATATGGGTATCACTGTGCTGTGTTTTAGAACTTTGGGGAATGTACCAACTTTTATTGAATTGTTGATTGCATACAGCAGGGGTTCTAAAATAGATTCTGAGCAGGATTTAATAAGTTCAGCTGACCATTCATCAGGTCCGTGTGATACATCCTCAAGAGAGTACGCAGCTGTGCAGAATTTGATAGCTTTCGTTGCAGAAACTGGCTCAGTCATTGCAAGGATACAGTATGTGCTTCATAATTTCATGGTGTTTGTTGAGCAACTGAGTGACGCAGAGCTGCATAAAGGCTAGAGCTGAGTCAAGGATATTTTCAACAAGATGGAGCCACATGCCATACATCGAACAAATTTATGGTGCTCATTGAAAGTTTTTTTGATGACCGGATAATTTCGAAGAACCTGTGACCACCGAGATATCCGGATTTGACAACCCAGACTTCTTCCTATGGGGTTACTTAAAAGACAGAGTTTACACCACACGCTCCCAGACTTTGCACGATTTGAAGCAGAACATTGTACACGAGAACAATGGTATTGACAAGAGCGTTCTCCATAGAGCGGCCAGTAACATGGAACAACATGTTGCGTTGTCCTTGGAGCAGCAGGTAGGACATTTTCAGCATTTGCAGTAGAGGATAGTAATCTCCCAAAGTTACTCTACATTGTGGCATAACAAATTGTGTTTAGCAACATTCTTGTTGAAATAAATTAGGAATGAAATGTTTTAGTTTTCTGTGAATCACCCGTTATTATGATGTGATATTTGGAAAGTTGTGCATATTTGTGTGTTTTATTCATCGGCGAAAATGTGCATCATTCTGCATAATTTCCACAAGGTAAAAGTACCTAGTGGGTCATATGTAGGGAACAGAACTTTGCATGTTTTATTCTTTGAAAAATTATGCATATGCTTTCAACATATGAATTCATTTTACTTGAATTGGAACGCTGGTGAATTTTCATAGTGTATACAAATGCATATTTGAGTATTTGAAACATTAGTGCATATTTAAGCATAATGTGCATTTGATTGCATATATTTCAGCGTCGAATAACATGGGTACCTGGGGGAAACCCTGGGGGGGTAAAGGTGGTCAGGGGCGTGATGCTGATCACATCACCCCCACTCACGACCGGATCAAGAAAGTGTGGGGTGTTACCCCCACACCCCCTATACGCCTTCATGGTGTGGTGCTATGCACAGGGGAGCACTTTACTTTTTTTTTTATTGCATATATTAGAAGTAATTTTAATGCAATCTTCTATTTCAAATTCGACTATTCCACTTCTTTATTCATTGTGTCAAATATAGCCCATATTGGCACAGGTTGACCAAGAATATTCCAAAACTGGAAACTATTTTTCTTGCAAAGAAAATCACTCTCCCATCAATCACCAACATCGAGAAGAAATGAGACACAGCAGCATGAGTGGCATTATTTCTTAATCAACTGTTGATATGATATCTTCCTAAAAGTGTGTGTTCCAATGCCTGAGTGGTACTTATAAATGGGAATATGGGATCGTTATTTGTTCTGGTTGCAAATGTTTGGCCCTTGGGTGAAGGTATCCATGCTCCACAATTAATTTACTGGAACTTCCCCACCCCCAGGAAATATTTCAAATAGTACACTGGTGTGTGTGCTAGCAAGAAATTTGTAATACCAGAGGAGGAAAGTGGTTTGAAATGTTCACTGCTACAACAGTGAAAATAAGGTGGTGATACAGTTACCACTGATACAAGAGTAATTTACTCTGAGCATATAATTGTTCAGCTTAATAATTTAGGTATTTAGAATAATTTCTAGTGATTCACATGGAGGTTTACACATGCTATTATTGTGTCAGGATATTAAAACATGAAGCAATGTAAAGCCTCTTTCAGTACTCTTCAAGACACTGCAATTGGTAGTAACTATCGATCATTATGGATCAAAACTAGAGGGAGAAAGAAAAGTTTACTTCCTCTTGATAGAAAAGCCCTTGCATTAAGAGGCCAATGGAGGAGGGGAACAACATGGTTCCCTCCTTGCATGCCATAAGTATTCCCGAAAACTTGGAAAATCCCTTAAATATTTAATTGCAGTTTTATCTGTGTTTCAGGATCTTTGTCTCTCTCAGGGTGGCAGTTCATGCATCATATTTCTGTTGTATTGGAAGGGAAAATCAGATCATAATCACTTATTCATGATGGACTCCAAAATGAACAGTAATTTATTTTGTTCTGGGGCCTCCTCGATAGTGCAGGGGTATCTTCATCGCCTTGTAATCAAGGGATCTAGGGTTCAATGTTCGATACCTGCTGGAGGCACATAGTGGTTTGGAACCCACTTTTAACTGTAGATCCAGTCCAGATTAGCCTATCTGTGCATAAAGTGGACTTAAAACCTCTTTTGTTCAGAATTATTTGATTAATATTACAGGCCATTCGGTTTAGCTTGAACTCTGGCCTTCAGCTGTGCATAAGCCTGCCGACAACGTGATGATGCGCGAGCTCCACTGAGATCAGAGTTGTTAACTGCCTTAACAATTACCTATATCCATAATCTGACTTCAAGGGGTGTTCGGTAATTACTGCTGTCTGCATTTAATTTTTGTTTTTTAAAGTGCCAGTTTGAGAAGGTGATAGTTCAAGGAAAAGAATGACACCCATTTATTAAGCCTCTTCCCCCTTTTCTCTCCAGGTGGAGGGGGCAAATCATGTTACCATGAGTAAGGTGATTGTAGACCTATGTTGCGTAGGGTGTTTTAATTCAACGTAAGCTGAGGTGAAAACTGGAAAGAATATTGGAGAAAGAAAAGTGATTCACTGTCAGAGTAGAGAAATTATCTCAACGTCTATAAGTTTCTGAAGAAAGAAGCTGACAGTGGTCTTGCGTTGAATGTTAAACAAGTGCAAAAGCATATTTCCACGTCTACTGGTGTGCCAGTAAGTACTTTGAAACGCATCTTAAACTAAAATGATTGCAACAAGGTAACTGGGAAAGGATTAGTAATGCATACAAACCACGCAGAAGAAACACATTTAAAAGTGATGTGGACGAATTTGACAAGTGTGTTATTCGTAGAGCAATTGACGAATTTGACGATCATGAAGGACAGTGCCCTCCCTACTTTTGATTCGTAAATATTTTTTTTTTTTTTAATGAGACAACAGCATAGCATATAGCCTTTGCCAGTTTCATGTCTAGCGGAATTGTAACTTGCGGATATTGCAAAACTGCTCCTATGAGTCACGTGACATCTTCTGCAGACAACAAACATTTCCCACTTTTGCACATTCCAGAGCTCAGGCTAAACCGAATGCGCTGTACTTTTGCTCCAGTATCTCCTATAAATGTTATTATTTTGCTAGAGGAAATTGATCTTTTGGCCTGTGACCAGTGAAAAGTATTTAAAATACTAAGTGTACACCGAAAAACCATGTTTCCTGCCTGAACTAATGGCAGCGATTCAACACAAGGTAGCTGCCATGCCAAGAAACATGCTGCAAAATGTAATTAATAGTTTCAGCGACAGACTCCAGCAATGTGGGGACCAAAATGGATGCCATTTGCAAGATGTTATTTTCCACACTTAAATCTTTTTTTTTTTTCAATAATAATGGCATACATAGCATATGAATGAAGACAAACTCTTTTTATTTACTGCGGTATATCATTTTAAAAATCATCAGGTTTTTCTGCCCCACCCAGTACTTACCATCGTCTTCCTGCCATAGTAAGGATGAGTGATTAGATTAAATAGATAAAGGACACTCACATAGAACACCCATGGCCAGCCTACGACTTGAATCAGGAAACTTCAGTATAATTCCTGTATAATGCGCCTCCATTGGGAACCAAACATGGGATCCTTTGATTACATGCATAGGTGCCGACTCCATGGGGCTTGGGGGGGTTTGAGCCCCCCCCCAATGTTAACAATGTGGGGGCAGAGCCCCCAAATAATTTTGCTTTAGAGGATCTAATGTATTATTTTGCTTCTCTTGTAAAGTTTACTCAGAATTGTGTCACATGAACTTAACTTTAAATACACATTTGAAATGTTCTAGACCATGAATTTGGGGGGCTGAGACCGCTAAACCATCAACTTTGGGGGGGCTGAGACTGCTAAACCATCAACTTTGGGGGGGGGGGCTATGACCAGAGGCAGCAAAATACATGACTTATTACTATATACTAAGTATGTAATTATGAGTATTGTTGAAATTTTTACTAAAACATTTTTACTAAATGTTCATTTTTTTAATATGTTGTCAGTAAGATGACATCCTAGGTGTTGCACACATTGTCGGAGTCTCAGAGTAAATCAGCCCATGATGCTTCGTAGCATCTCCAACGGAATGTTGTGGATCTCTTGCCGAATTCGCTCCTTCAAATTATCCCTGGTTCTTGGAGCATTTCCCTTGAATACTTTGGATTTGAGGTAACCCCAAAGGAAAAAGTCAGGAGCTGGCAAATCGGGTGAATGGACAGGCCACGGAATATCGCCGAATGTGCTGATGAGATGACCATGAAATGCGAGTCTAAGCACATCCATAGACACTCTGGCAGTATAGCTAGTTGCACCATCTTGCTGGAAGAGTGTTTCTTCATCTGGGTCATAGTCATCGAGGACAGGCAGGAAAAAGGTTACCAATATGTCAGCATAATGTCATGGGCGGATATAATGAGACTCAGACAATGTGTGCAAAACCAAGGATGCCATCTTACTGACACCATATTAAAAAAAATGAACATTTTTCAGGTACACTAGCAATTTCAACTCGTGTAGAGTACATTCATGTTCAAAAATGAACTAATATTTGCTTTCTCTATTGTTTGTGAATTTTTCAAATCTTCCCGTTTTACTGCCTCACTCTATACAACTCGTAGTGAGGATGGGGTTAGCAATGGGCTACTCGAATTGGGACTCTCTTCCAATGTTGCCAAAATAACATTTGTAACAACCAACCAGGAGTGGATGCTTGAGTCCTCATTTTCTATTGTTGACAACAATTGTAAATAAACGGGAATTTCAAGTGTTTTACAATAGCAAAAGCAAACAGTTTGGAGATGTAAAAATTTAATATATATATATAGAATCATAGAATCGTGTTAATGTCTATCCCTCATCTCATTCATCAACACTAATGCACACAACACACAATAAAACTTATCGTAACAAAACATTACCCACCCAATTACACACTTATGTAATTTCGTATCTGTGTTCATAAATAATATTAATGTTAAACACTAACACATATTTACTTCCTACTATTACTAACCTTTATCTTAATCTTCTTACCTTGTAGAATTATGTAAAACCAACTTTGTTCAGGAAAACCGAACAAATTTGTTTTTCACACTGGCGCATTCATGCCAATGTCACTGTGAATTATTGTAATAAAAAATGGAAAATAAAGGATGAATCGAAGAAAAGCGGGGGAATCCATAAAAATTCATAGAACTGACACCCTGGGTTAATTTTCAGGTACCAGGGAATAAGCACATACCTCCAAGAGTAGTTTGATTACAATATATATATATATATATATATATATATATATATATATATATATATGTACATGCATATATATATATTGTTCGGATGACAGAAAACTTGTAATTAACACAATTGGAGGGTATGAGAAGTATCGCAAACTTTCGTTTCTTTAACGTCGCTTCGAACTTTGTCTGTTATTCGCAAGAAATTCACCCAACTCTCTTGGTCACACAGGAACATGCAGTTATTGCACAAATATGGAGTATATGTTGAGAAATGTTATGAAATTTGGAAATAATATGTAAAAACAACTAAAATATGTCAAATATGAGCCAAAACCTAATATATGTACAAATATGAATTTTTCTAGTCTACATGCCATGACGTTTAAAGATAATACAAAATATAACTGATTTCAACTTCATACATAAATATGTATTTATATATAAATCCATTTGCTGATTATACGTGTAAGATTCCTTAAGAGGTTAAATAATATTTTAATCATTGTTGTTGATTGGAACAGTACTGATATCCAAACATATTTGCTATTCATTTTTGGAACATGCATCCATCCGTAATATTTCTATGTGATGAATATTCTATAAGTCAGAGTATGTTACTTTAATATACATTTATTGCACTTTAGAGTAAATACTGTACATAATCACCATTTGTTCCTAATGAAATAAGTAGACATGTTTGCAGTATTACATTAATTATTCTTTCGGATTGGCCATGTTATTTTTTGTATATACTTATTTTCTTCACACTTTGCTGACCAATTTCTGTTACCACTAACACACAAGAATGAACATCTATCACATTGGTAATTACATAAAAAATAAATTACTGAAAAAAGCAAAATATGTACAAATAAATTACAACAAATATTATAAATACATGGTGAGATCAAACAAATTGGCCTCCTTAGTGCAATTTCTGTCAACTTGTACTTTCTTCCTCTTTTAGTTACTTCTACAAAATAAACTCTTGCACTTTACTACACTTCCAAGTTATAATAGTTGCGTTTATATACATGTGCATATATATATAGTAGCATTTTTCTCACTTTAGGTGCATTCTTGCACATAGCCAAGTAATATTGTCATGAACATACATTACAGGCATTTTAACCAAGGAGAGGATATGGTTAATGCCGGTTAATATTTCAAACTTTTAACACCGGCCATGTTTTGAGTAACTTAGATTGAACTTATTTGGGGAATGTAATATTATTCTGGACATATAAGTTATAATTAGTAGGACAAATACATCAACACATTCGCCATTCTCGCTAGCCTGTTTTTACAATATAAGCTTCACTTTCAACTGTACACGCAACATTCAGTATTGTCATCTATGAAGAATTGGCTGGCTTTTTTTTTTTTTTTAAGGAAGAGACAAAACCTCTACCACACACACTGTTTAAAGGTAGTAACAACATTGCACTAGCTTATATTTATTACAGTTTCACTGTCACACAGACACCAAAGGTAAGAGTACAACTTATGACATGATTTCAATGTATGTACATTTTGACTAGATTTCACTCATCTCTTGATGTAGGTGATACGCATCACCTAGAAAGGAAACATGTTATACATCTTTTAACATAGTCTATATTTAATTGTTGTGTTTGAAGCACTAAATCATTGTTAACTATAGCATTGCACATTGTAATGCCTCTACTACCATGTGATGATGTAACATTAGTGGATATCCATCGTGTCTGCTGCGACATCGCAGTATAGACACAACCTACTTCTACAGGATATCAATTTTTGTCATATGTAAGCTCATTTATACACCTATATTCATACAAACATTCACACTGTTTGTTATTTTTTATATAATCTTTGGTATATTGCTGTATGCCACATGCTTTTTTGAACATGTGGGAAAAACTGGGGAACATATTAGTGCCAACACGTTACTACAGAATATGAATGTGGCTTGAAAAAGAATGATGCATATCATTATTTGACATTTGTACGAAATGAACAAAAGTTGTGCATATTTGATATAAGAAATACAGCTTTTCTATGCATTTACCTAAAAAAAATTAAAACTGTATATTTTAATATAAAACAATTTTACTTTCGTAAATACACAACTACAAATTTTCAACATTTGTATATAACAGTATAAAGGTGAATACCTTTTCTTCACTCTACTGTAGACATATTTACAAACTTAGCAACTCATAATTAACATCTCATATATGTATATATATATTTATATTATAAATATTGTTCCTCGATGAACTATTTATTTTCTGATCTTTCACATAAAATTTAACAATAATGTTTAACATTTACTATAAAATAATTCAGCTCTCCAAACAGCCAATGGCTGAATGAGACATATAAGTACTGACAATTTTCTTTAACATAAAAATAAGGAGCAACTGCAACTATATTCATTTACACAACTTTATCAGAATGTTATTATTTACAAATGAAAAAATAATTACCTGTACATAACCACAATAATTGCACCACATGCTACATATGTTTGTAATTTTTTTAGCTAAATTGCTGGAAGCTTTTCTTCTATACATGGGTAATTTTGTGGCATCAAATAACAACCACATGTTATGCATTTGGGTACGGTTAGGTGACATTATTAAGTACATGGCCGCATTTTCTTTGCATTTCTTAAACTAGTGATAAGTCGACAAATATCTTTGTACAGGTATTTGAAGGAACTTTGCACTGTGGTATATACTAGCTCTTTTGTTTGAGAACTTGTGATTCACACTTATTCACACATACTAATATTACATCACGACAGCTACGTAAAGGTACAACGAAACATTCATTATCAACATATATTAAAAAAGAAAAGAAAATAATGTTAATTTGGAGAAAATCTCCTCAATACTGATTTTTGATATTTGGTTTACACAACCTTTCTGTATCAATTAGTTACAACCTTTCAGCATTCGGTATTATTACAAAATATTTAAATTTCAACATGGCGACAGGATATCTTTGCCAATGTAGATAGGGATATAGGCAAGTCATTATTTCGTCCAAGGTTGCTTAGTAAGGTGAAACACTTGGTTTATTGGTTCAAAAGTGTTTTCAGACAAAAATAATTCATACTTCACATATATAAGTTATATAATACAAATGAAGACACTGATAACAAGAAACAATTGTCCCTTATGTTCTTCTTAAATAGCAGTCATTGGAATTATAATGACCATTGGTTGCCTTCACCACACAAAAGAGAAACGTTTCTTGATTTTTAATGTCCAGCCACCTTTAATGCAGCCACTCAATATGATTTCCAAAATGTTCCTTTTTCTCACCCCCAGCATATGTGTATCATAACTATTATTTTGCATCTTCTATAACTAGTCACTACAGCAAGTCTGTCACAGACTAACAGTTCACGCTTTCTTTTAGCTCGAAGAGTCGCTATCAGAGTCCTTTTCCGCCTCGTTCTCTTCAATTTTTTCAGGCTCTGCTGGTTTTGGTGTGGTGATCGTTGCAGCAACATATGCCGCTGGTCCCTCGCCTTGTGTGTGTTCCATTTCTACCCTGTACTCGTGTCTAGCCAAGTAACGCACATACTTTTCAGGGGGGTTTCCACTTG
Organism: Lepisma saccharinum; assembly: GCF_977018435.1. NCBI lineage: Eukaryota > Metazoa > Arthropoda > Insecta > Zygentoma > Lepismatidae > Lepisma > Lepisma saccharinum. Next base: position 19,887,411 of record NC_139256.1, on the reverse strand, counting down.
ACACTGATACGGAACGGATGGTTGTATGCGATACTTGAGTTTGCGGCATGGTAAATTCTACAAAGCAATACTTATCTAATGTTTCTGGAACTTGATCGAAGGAGGTTAGTCCTAATCGACAAACAAATGTGTGATTTGTGTATGCACCTGTAAAGACAGATACATTGAGTGTTAAACATGAAAGCATTTATTTTGTAATTTTAATAAAGCTAAACTAAAATCTATTACTTTACTTTCTAGGTCATTGTGGAGCTTGCTTAACGTCAAATATCTAAGTGATCTCACAGGGAATGAAACTTATGCTACAGGTGAGAATAACTAACTCTCTAGCCTTCTTAAACCCGAGGGTTTATGGCTGCAGCAACACAAGCCTTCCCCTTGTAATCAAGGGGTCCCGGGTTCGATACCTAGTAAAGGTACATAGTGGTTCGGATCCCACTTTAAACTGTAGGTCCAGTCCCGATTAGCCTTACTGTGCATAAAGTGGACTTAAAACAAAATATCAATCAATCAATCAAACACGAGCCTTCCATCTGTCCCTATCCTGGGCAAGATCAATCCAATCTTTTCCCTTACTGATTTCCTGTAGGTCCATCTCAACCTTATCCCTCCATCTTAATCTTAGCCTTCCTACAGGTCTCTTACCATCAGGTTTCCCAACAAGAACCCTATAAACTCTTCTTTCCGCTCCCATTCATGTTACGTGGCCTGCCCATCTAAGTCTTCTTGATTTCATTATTCTAATAATATCTGTACATGAATACATATTATGCAGTTCTCAATTATGTAACTAGCTTGTCTTTATTTAGAGATACTATCAAATAGTTTAGAACTCTTACTTAACATATCTATGTATTTTTAGATTTACCTTGTCAATAACACTTCTTAGCACATGTCCACATTTGCATATTTTACATTATTGAAATAGAATTCTAAAATGAATTACTTTTTTTCAGCAGTAAGATTTTTGGAATTCTATTATAATAATAATATCAATAAAAATGCTTGAATGAGCAACCACAGTATGCAGTGACTAAAATATGTTTCAGATCTTAAAAACTTATCATGCTACACAAACTTCCAACATATAAGAAATATAAAAGCAAGTTGTATTATTCAAAAAGTTTGATCTTAACAGTAAATATGTGGTATATAAGGTTGGAAAAGTATAGTCATCTTAGTAAAAAAAATCTTGGCCAAATTTCTTCTTTATTATAATTTTAAAGCTGTAATACTTACGAGGACTATTTTTTTTTCAACCTTCGATGGTGCCGCCAGGTGGCCCGTGAAGCGCTAGGAAGGGGGGCATCACACAGCGTGATTGGCATTCCCCCTGCCACTACCACCACCACTGCCAAGGGCAACGCTTCAGTTGAAGCTGAGCGACGGGTGCATAGAGATGTCTGCTACAATCGACTCTCCCGCAAGGTCCGTAGTGTGGCAGAGGGGTACAATGCAGCGGAAATTCACCGTCGAATGAGCTGTGTACCGGAGAGGCATGCTGTCTTCAGGCATTTTCTTGCTTCATGATAATGCCTGACCGCATGTTGCTGCCGCATCCCAAGACCTTCTTGAACGATTCCACTGGGAAGTATTTGATCACCCTCCTTATAACCCAGACCTGCCAGCGACTGACTTCCACCTTTTTCCGGTGATGAAGAAGTGATTGGGAGGACGGCGCTTCCACACCATGCAGACTTTGCTCCACAGACAGGCGGCACTTTTTGTTTGCAGAGGGTATTGGAAAGCTGGTTCATCGGTATGATAAATGTCTGAATGTTCTTGGTGATTATGTTGAAAAGTAGATTATACGTGTACGTAACTTTTGTCAATAAACCCATTTTGCTATTCACTGCGGTTATGATTTCATGCCGTAAAAAGAAAATAGCCCTCGTAGATATTTTGGGATATACATAAAGATAATTTCTTCATGCATGTACGCCTAATTAAGTTAAATTGCATACCATTCATCTGTATATAGGTGCACAATTTAATTGCCTAAAACTAATAGGAATTGTCCTGCTCTGTCAAATGGTACTTTGCAATTTTCACTAAACATGTGTTTAGTATTATTCAGCATTTGAACCATTGATTTCTCTCAACAGATATTAATAATTTATTTTGCTTATATAAAGAAAAATGTAAACATCATCACTATGTTAATACACTGCTAAAGTCTGCTATACTAATTTAACAATAATTCCTAGATTATACATCAAATTTTCAACGAGTTGATGTACCTACCCTGTCCCTCCTTTGGTAATCGACTAATCCTCCATACAATTGCCCTGTGTTGATGTTCATACTTAGCACTTCCTGATGATACTTCAATTAGAGAGTGCTCCAATGTTTCCATCGTTCCTAGCAGCCTTTCTATTCCTTTGATCTTCCCAGTTCTGGTAAAAGAAAATAACACAAGTTGTGTTTACACAGTAATTTTTCTTTAAACACAGTAAAAGTGGTGGAAAATGACATGTCTTTTTGAACATATATAGATGTGCATCATTTAATTATTAATTGGTAGAGAGGAGGGATGGACCTACATGAAATTTATACCGAATCTCCTAAAGTATATATATATATAAAATCTACCGATACTCTATCACTGTAATATAAGGTTGCAAATGTTCAATTGTTCATTAACCTCCTTCAAAAAACTGTATTTAAACTTTTACTTTACAAAACCAGAGCATTTGAATTATATATTTATAAGTATTCATAAAATATTATAAAATGGAAGAATTTTGCACAAAATTACATACTATTTACAGATCTGATATATTGGATCTGTAAAATTATTGGTAATCTTAATGTTACACCGATTTGCCTATATCGGTCAATGTTGATAAGATACCAGTTAATCTGTTCCATTCCCAGTAGATTGTAATTATCAGACAATAGGGACATATCAGATTTTTTTGCCAAAGAAATTTTGGATCGAAATTTAAACTGTAGGCCCAGTCCCAATTAGCCTATCTGTGCATAAAGTGAACTTACAACAGCAACTCGACAACAAATTGAGATTCAACTTCTCGGATGAATGAAGGAAATTAATATGTAATGACTCATATTTCATTAGCTATGAGTTTGAGCTTTTAAGTCCACTTTATGCAAGGCTTACAAAGTTCGAAAATGAAATTATGAAAATGTACTTGTTTAGTAATTGTTGAATAATTGACATACAAGAATTTAAAGTGGCATTTGAAGTGATTTGTGCCTCCACCAGTTATAGAACTCAGGACCCATCGTACAAGGCAATGACATACATCGTAACTGTGCCATTAGAGGTGCACAACCTATATTTTAGTATGTGTTCTGACCATGAGATTGTCTTCTACCAAATTTTTCTTCATTCTTAATCTGTGATGTTAAAGAAACTTTAGTATCGATTGAAAATTGTTGAATCGAAGGTTCACATAGAGATCTTCAAGACATTTTCCTTCTTGATTGCTGGGCAAAATGTACAAGAGGACTGTTGGATTTTTGAATTTTTATTCTTATTACTTGAGCAGGTTTAACATTTAGGAAAGTTTTCATTATGAAACGTGTAATCAGTAGTTTACATCTGCCCCATCTGTGTGGTTCAAATATTGTATTATACGGTAAAAGAAGTAGATGACAAGGAAAGTTAATTTTTAATGTTGTATTTTAGTAGTACTATTTTGAAGGTATTTCTAAAGGGAGTTGAACCTCCAAAAAATAAACCTTTGGGGTTCCCCCATGGCAAAAGAAAGAACTGATAATCGTCCCTGTAATATTCAACCAATTTGTCATCATTTTCCTGTTTAGACAAAAATAGCACTCATGTATTACTTTCAGAAATGACTTGAAACAGATTTAAAACTTAGAAGCACGTTTTCTATACTAACAAAAAAAGGCATTTTAGGGCACGTACTCTGGAGCTGCAGTGGTCTACTTGGTAGGGCATCTGACTACCACATAAGAGACCTGGATTCGATTCCCAGGGTGGGTGATGTAAGATCGTCTCTGGGGCTCACTCAGCCTGAAATATGGTTATCTGGGAGCAAGCCTGGGGTTTGATATCCAGTGGAGGCACATAGTGGTTCGGATCCCACTTTAAACTGTAGACCCAGTCCCGATTAGCCTTACTGTGCATAAAGTAGACTTAAAACCCCAAATCAATCAATCAGTCAATCAATCAACATCATCTCCAAAATGACCCATCTCGACAATATGTGGGGCCCTACCTCACAGATCCCCTAAATGTGCCTTCATGGCATTGTGCTATATTCACGGGGAACTTTACCTTTAGGATACATACTCTAAAATCGAGAGGGGAACAAACAATGGTTGCTTCTTTGTGCTATCATAAATTTCATTTAATTCTTGTTGTCGCAATTCACGTAACATAAAATAATAGAAATACGTACCTTCGATGAGAAGACTTGACAGATCCATACCGGAAATGCTTCTCGACGCGGAATAAGTATATCCAACACTCAGGAATTGGAAATCTAACCATTATATCCTCACATGGGATTTGACCTAGCTTGCGGCTGGAGAACCCAGGAACGAGGATATCAGCCTTAATTTCAACCTAGAAAGGAAAAACAAATGTGTAAAGTAATTGAAAGATAAATTAGCTTTAACCAAAATAAGAAGGGTATCTTGTAAAGATGATTGTTCTTCATATGATCTTTTGTTTTCCCTTGACTAAGAATATGTACAAGAGTTAATTATTATTATTATTATTATAAATCCCAAAAAGAACCTGAAAATGGTTGGACATTATTGGATAACTTAGTATTTTGATGCAGACAGGCAGCATGTTTTGAATAAAGAAATAATTATATAAATGCATGTTCTTAGTATGGATGGGCCAATACGAAATTTATTAGCCAATGCTAATAAAGAACAATTATTAAATTTACCAATACTGATAACCGATATTCTGCTGATCCGATATAAAATTCCAAACGGTCCTTGAAGAATGTGAATGGATCATTAATCTCCTTAATAAATGAATGTTACGAGATGACCTCAATGCAAAATAAGCCATTTACTTTTAAAATGTATATTATGTTTATAACATATTGTATGTTTATAATATCCATGAAAATTGTAACGAAATGGCAGAGTAATGCACTTAACATAAGATATATCGGGTCAGTAAAATTATCAGCAATTTTATCGATAAATCAATGTACAGTGTGTCCGTAAAGTCATGGTGCACTTTTGACCGGTCACAGGAAAGCAACAAAACAAGATAGAAATGTGAAATCTTCACCAAATAAAATGAAAACTCTCCAAGTTTCTTACCTATTCAGTGCAGTTTGATGTGGCCTCCATTTGTTGCCCAACACACATCTAAACGATACTCAAGTTCTTCCCACACACAGTTAAGGATGTCTGGTGTAACAGAGTGAATAACGTCTGTGATTCTCTGTTTTAAATTATTAATGTCGTTGATATGTTCACTGTACACATGTTGCTTCACATAACCCCTCAAGTAAAAGTCTAAGGGCATCAGATCTGGGGATCGTGGTGGCCATGGCTGGACAGAACCCCTGCCTATCCACAGCTGGGGGAATGTTGTATCCAGAAACTCACGAACAATGTTGGCATAGTGTGGAGGCACGCCATCATGTTGAAAGATTTTTTAGGGCTCATTAGGTAGCTCTCCCGTATAGCCTCTACAGACTCGTCACCGATGGCTTACCAGAACGGGGTTTGTCCAACAAACTGCCGGTATCCTTCAACTACTTATACCACCGATTAATGTTATTCCTATATGGTGGCACTTCATTGTACACGCGACGATATTCACGTTGCACTTTGCTCACGGATTCGAACTTCGCAAGCCACAGAACACACTGGACTTTCCTCTGTACCGTCCACATCTCGACTGGCATGGGCGAGGGCTGATCCGCTGCTGCACAGTTCGTGGTGTTGCATCATCACCTGTGTGCGCACACGCTTGTGCATCATAGTATGGAAACTTGGAGAGTTTCCCTTTAATTTGGTGAAGATTTCACATTTCTATCTTGTTTTGTTGCTTTCCTGTGACCGGTCAAGTGCACCATGACTTTACGGACATGCTGTATGTATTGATATGCTTGTATCGGCTGATACCGATGAAGTACTGATAAATCTGTCCCATCTCTAGTTCTCAGTATAATATTTAAAGTGAACAGTGCAATGGTAATAATAGATAAAAACTTGCTTACCTTGTTACCTCTAATGCACATGACTGCTTTTAGTTGTAGAGGAAGCTCTCTATTCTTAGGCGGCCTGACTCGGAACCTCATTAGTTCAATGTAACATGCATCAGGTGGTTTGAATCTTAGATTGAGAAACATTGGTTAGGTATTAGTAGGATCTTTGGCATGCTTACGTTTCAACACATGCTCAAAAAATGTTATTAGTATTTGTTGGGCAACCACAGTTAATTTGTTAGAATTGTTATACTTAAGCATGTGTGAAAAATATATGTATTGTTACAATTAGAGCATGAAAATATTACAAAGCAGGAAGCATAAAAGACAGATAAGTTTATAATTTTTGGTAAGAAATCTAGTTTCAGATGCTACAGAACAAGCAAGATGAATAGTATACAAATTATTAGCATTTAAATAGTGCCTGTTGCTTTGATGTAATGTATCTTATGTGCATATATCCTTTAGTTTCTTTACAGTTTCAGTGAATCAACATTTGCTTTCATCAAGAGTAATTTACATGCAACAATACATTTTAGAGCAGTGATTCTTAAGTTTTTTTTTGTTCATTGCACACTATCCTTACTATGCTTTGTAGTGAGTTGCCATGGCACACCAATGTATGAGTTGATACCACTGCATAGTACTCGGTCTTGTGTGTGCACACTTGCCTTCAGCAGTCAGTTGTTGCAGTTATAACTTCCTTTTGTGGCATGCTTTGAGGTTGATTGTTGGTTTGACTGACATGTGTTGAATGCAATATTGTGTTAATACTAGGGCTGAGCCGATACCAGCATTTGCCAATACTGATTTTGATACCTTAACCGATTCCAACCGATACCGATACTTGTATAATTTCAGTTTAAAATAACAAAGGCTAGTTACTGAGTCACAAAACTCATCATATCACATCCTATTAATGACATTAAATAACTCCCAAAATATCACTTAAAATGTCCTGTGACATTTTATGTAAACTTCTTTCTAAACCCAGATGATGAAAAAAAAATTGAAATGTTGCAAGCACTGTTAAAATCGGTGAACCTGCTTCATTTCGGGATCCCCAATTTCATTATACAGGGTGGTCCATATGTCTTGTTACCCCCACCGAATCAATATCTTGTTATCTCTAATTCAGTGTTTCTTTTGCAGAGATGGCTGACACAAGCTCCTACAATGTAGAAGAGTGCCTTGTGGTCAGTGTTTGGGCCCATGAAGGTCCACATACCGGCAAGACCATGGAGGATGTGTGACGAGATTTCACAAGACGATTCCAAAAAAATGCACCACCAAAAGTGACAATACTGCGTTGGGAAAAGAAACGGTTTATGTTGGGATGTATCAAAGACAAACCGAGGCCTGGTGCACCAACCAAAAGACAGAACACATGTGCAGGAGTGGAGGCATCTGTGCTTCGGTCACCACAGAAGTCACTGCGCAAACTGTCTGCTGAGCTTGCAATCCCGAAAACAACAATATTACGACACATGAAGAAGGATCTTGGATTGAAATCCTTTAAACCAGCAAGCGTCAACGAGCTCTGTGATGATGACATGCGTAGATGACATGCAGCATGTGGAAGAATGTTGGAGGTATTTCCGACACTCCCGTAGTGGTCTGGCCTTTTCTTCTCCGATGAATGCCCAATATATCGAAGTGCACGTGCAAGGAATGTGTATTTCTGGTCCAAGGAAAATCCGCATTATTACGAAGAGCTGGAAAACAAACCCCCACATGTCGCTATGTCCACTAAACACTTGATAGGTCCCTATTTCTTCGATGGCGTAGTCAATCAACACTCCTATCTCGCCATGTTACGGGCATTTTTTGTTCCACAGCTTCAAAGAATGAATCTCCTGGGACGTTCCTGGTTTCAACAGGATGGAGCACCGCCCCACTATGCCATCACTGTCAGGGAATATTTAAGTGAAGTGTTTCCCAATAGGTGGATAGGACATGGATCGGTACATTATCCGGCGCCTCTGGATTGGCCTGCCAGAAGCCCTGATCTCTCGTCTTGTGACAATGCCCTCTCGGGCATTATTAAGGAAAAGGTATCACAACAACGATACCAAACAACAGAATAATTAAAGGATGCTATTAGGGCAGCCTTTCAGACAACAATCACGAAAAATTTGCTTCGTAAAATCTCACACAGGTCATGGTGCCGTGTCAATTTGTGCCATGAAAATAATGGTGGTCATACTGACCTTTTGGATGCGTGAACAACATCCTGGTTGACGCTGAATCCTTACGTATTACAAATTGTTATATTGTTATTATCATAATATAAAATTATGTAAAATTGTTGGTCACACGACATATGGAATGAATGGCTACCTTACACTTCATTATATTATATTGTATTATTATCAAGTTATGTAAAATTATGGGGGTAACAAGACATATGGACCACCCTGTACATATCTTTAAGGGGAGAGAAAGTTATAGCATGTAAAATAAAATTTATGCAGTGCATATGGCATACAGCTTGTACAAGGAATGCAAAACAAATATATGTAAACAACATTCTTATCATTTGGATTAACCTGGAGAGGGAGGAAAACGACTGAAAATATATATACACAAATACAGATGTATATATTTAATGCTCATTTGGCAGCTCTGTATATGCCCTGCTGTCCATTATTCTACGTCATTTGCAATAAAAACAAGTCACTGCAGTGTCAGCATCGGGCAGCAGTCACAGAGAGGAGAAGGGTAGAGCACAAGAAGGAAATCCACAACCCTCCCTCCAACAGCGACATTCATCCCTTTCCCAGGAACTCCGGGAATGAGCCTAGCATTAACCCATGAGTTTGCGAACAAGTTTTATTTCCACATAGCGTTGACCACCAGGCAGTTACATGCCTCCAATGCCACGTTTGGGTGCAGCGCTTTCACTTTAGCCCTGCCTTTGATCTTGTCATCTGCTTCCCAGGAGGGTGCATGATTTTCGGAAATGTACATGGAATTCTTGTGCAGGACCCCAACCTGTCACAAGGAAGGGTGAATTAATCTTTGAAAAGGACAAATCTTGACAAATGAGCTGTTTTTCTTGGCTGCTCTAGCCACTAAAAATCTTTGGTATCGGATGGTATCGGCGAAGAAAATAGAACTAGTTAATACCTCAAATCTTTTATTGTAAACCAGTAAATCCCCAGTAAAATAAATATATTTAAGCCCTTGAATGCTTTTCTCCTGTTCATTTTTCAAAATTAATACTGACTGAAATTATTTTAATTACCGTATTTGCCTGCATATAAGATGCACCCCATTTTTTAAACACATTTTTGAGAAAAAAACTTTATCTCTTAATTTATAATTAATTTACAGTATTTCTAATATAAAGAAAAATGTAGGTCTACTTTCAACAAATAACTTACCTAATCTAAGTAGAAAAGAGTACATTTTTATCTTCATTGTCACACACCGCAAAAATTCAAGAAAGAAATAGTCTAACTCATAACAGAAAATTTCCAAAAATGAAGGTAATCAAAAACTGATTATCAGCATATAAGACGGACCCTGTTTTTCAGGCCTGTTTTTAAAGGAGAAATGTGCATCGTATATGCTGGCAAATACGGTATTTTTACCAGCAATATCACCAGGTCTTGGAAACTTTGCAGTACACCTAGCTAATCTCACGGCACACCTGCTGATATAGAGAAATTACTATTGATGAAGGTGAATGTTAGATTTACTAGAGCTGTAAAGAAATTAAAGAGTGCAACCACACACTATTAATAATTGTAATGTAAGTGGCAACATGAACTATAACAAAGCTTTACTTAAGTGTTAAGCTGATATGAAATAACCATGTTAAAAAAAGAACAGTAAAGTAACATGGACAAATGTACCCACACTTGATTGTCTGCGTTTCTCTTCTATTCTTCAATATATTATTCCTACTGTGTTAGAAGAGCCATGGTGGTATAGTCGGTAAGGTGCCTACTGCCATGCAGGAGACCCGGATTCAATTCCCGGGGTGGGTGATCTAAGGTTGGAATATTTCCGACCTTGTCTCCGCATAATGCAGCTCTGGGGCTCACCCAGCCTCAAATCAGTGGGTACCTACAGGCAACCGTAGGAGGCAAAGGCAGCTGGAGTGTGGTGCTGATCACATCACCTCCAAAATGGCTGAGATCGAGAATGTGTGGGGCCCTACCCTCACATCTCCTAAATATGCATTCATGGTACAGTGCTATATGCACAGGGAACTTTACCTTTTACCTTTACCTATTACATTAAAGAAGATATCTCCTACTATGTGCTTATCTATTCATTCAGACTTTCTAAAACAAAATTATTGTTAATTGTTAATTATGGTGGCTGCACCATAGAGATGAAAGAAGTAGAATAAAGTGATAGCAAATATTATTTGGTAGGCATTTAAGACCAATATATATATGGTGTGCAAACACTTAAGTAAAAATACATGTTGATACTGTTAGTTCAACTAAAAGATATAAGCAAGATGACTTACTTTATAACCCTAGTTTCTTCATACTCGTCTTGCTGTACGCAACTGTGGAATTCAACATTCTCAAGGCGGATCCATTCTTCTGTTATGACAGGAATAATATCATGCCTTCCTACCACCTCCTTTCCTTGTCTTACTAAGTCGTTTACTCCAAGTTCAATATCTGGCATACCTATAATGAAAAATTATTATAGAAATTAGGAATTGTTGCTTTCCTGGCAGTGATTCAAATATTTGTTCTCAGGCTAGGTTGGCATTAAATTCCAGTGTTTTGAGCACCTCATCATCAGAGAATGTTCGTTGGAGACCACGTGTAAGGCTAAATATTAGGGCTTAGCCGATATTACTTTGAACTGATACCGATACCAATGCTTAAAAACTAATAATTAAGTTGTTCAAAATATATTTTAGTGTTAGTGTAGAAGTAATCTGCAGATTACAAGACCTAATTATAAACGAAGAGAGAATAGAAGAATTGAGATCTTTTAAATACGAGGTGTGGCTAGAAAGAAACCAGATTGATGTTGCTGTTGACAAACAGCAAGCGCGTCAAGGTCAAGCGGTACATGAGTGTATAACGTGATATCCTGCCTATCGACTGTGTGATTTCCCAAGGTGCGCGGCCTTCAGTTACGCTGTAGCTTGTTGATGAAGTGAACCGTACATCTGTGCTCCATCGGAAAAATGTTAAGTGTGAAAGTGAAACAGCGTATCAATGTGAAGTTTCTTATGAAACTCAGAAAATCTGCTACAGAAACTTATGGTTTGTTGAAGGAAGTATACGGAGATGAGTGTTTATCACGCACGCAAGTGTTTGAGTGGTTTCAAAGGTTTAAAGAGGGACGAGAAGTGATTGCGGACGACTCACGTCCTGGACAGCCTTGCACTTCGAAAACGGAATCAAACATTGCAAATGTCGGTGAATTTATTCGAGAGGATTTTGCTTGAGTATTCGAGCTATTGCAAAACAACCAACATTATTACATTAAGGTGCTGACGACCCTTCATGAGCGAGTAAGAAGACATTGACCTGATTTGTGGAAAAGCAAGTCATGGATTCTTCATCAGGACAATGCTCCCGTCCATACGGCATTGTCAGTCAAGGCTTTTTTGGCCAAGCATGGGATCCCAGTGTTAGAACATCCACCCTATTCGCCGGGTATCACTCCGTGCGACTTTTTTATTCCCAAAGGTCATATCAGCACTGAAAAAAAAAAACAGATTTACAACCATAGAACCTGTGGAAACAAAAGCGACGGAAGTCATGAACATGGTTTCAGAAAATGATTTACAGCACTGCTTCCAGAAATGGAAGATTTGTATGGAGCGGTGTATCAATAGTTCAGGGGAGTACTTTGAAGGGAATAATGTTCGTATTGTACGAAATTACCAATAAAAGATTTTGTAGCTGCAGTTCGGTTTTTCTAGCCACACCTCGTATCTTGGCTCAGTAGTAAATGGTGACAACACAATTTAAGAAGAAATTAAAGATAAAATTATTCTGGGTAATAAAGATATTTTGCCAATTTAGCTTTATTTAAGAGCAAATTAATATCTAAATCTGCTAAACTGAGACTTTATCATACCATAATAAGACCCATGATAGTATATGCATGCGAAACTTGGACCCTCAAAGACTCCTGTAAACAGAAACTCTCAATATTTGAAAGTAAAATCCTAAGAAGAATTAATGGACCTCTGGAAGAACCCGATGCTAATTGGAGAATATGAACTAATAAAGAACTCAACAAATTAATAAGGAATGAAAACATCTTAAATTTCATAAAATCAGAAAGACTAAGATGGTTTGGGTACATAAATAGAATGTCTGATGAAAGATTAGTAAAATAAATATATAATATAAATGGAAACTACTCATAACAGGAGCCTTATGCAGGCCAAAAAAATGATGGGAAGATGAAATAATTAAAGATTTGAAAGACATGAAAGTAAGGAATTGGACGAAGAGCATCCAAAATAGGAAAAAGTGGAGAGATGATGTTGAGAAGGCCAAAAATTCAATGCATGAAGTTGTAGTTCCTCAAGAAGAAGAAGTTAGTGTAGAAGTATTCCACTCTAATTATAATTCTACTGATATCAGTGGCAAAGCTCCTATGAGGCTTTTGAGGCTTAGCCTACCCAAAAAATGTTGAAATTAAAATGTTCTTGTACCCTGTAACAATCAAAGTTCATTAAAACGAATTAAGCTATGTAATCCGAACGTTTGGTTCCACCGATTTCCAGATATCTCGTCAGTCAAGCCAGAAAGAGGAGAGCCCGTTCGGTCCGAACTGGGAGGCTTTTGACGAAAAGCCTCGCGTTAAAAGGCAGCTACAGCATGAGCTCTGCGTAGGTGGAAGGGGAGTGTAAGGGGAGGGGACTGCCGATTCGCTGGGTGAAAGCGGCTAGCCTCAGAACCAACCTGTTGTGCTTCTAGTCTTCTTGTGCAAAGTGCGTCGTTCACGTGCTGCATTGTTGAATGTTAATTTACTACAAGTGCATGTGCGCGTGTGTTTGTGTGTGTGTGTTACATAGTGTATTTATGTTATAAAAATATAATACTGTGAAATTATGTGTTGAAAACTCTAAGAGGATTTGCAGTGAAATAAATGTAAGTGAACAAGACTTCGTGGCTCTCAGATGCTTAACCTACGAAATCTTGGACACACTGACTGTACAAATGGAAATACGTTTTGGAGATCTTGAAAAGATAAAATTTGTTGAATTGCTAGACCAAAATAGCTTTGGGGGATATAAACTTCATTTTCCTGTGATGAAATTAAATACCCTTCTGTCCACATATCCATTTTTCAACAAAGAACGATTAGAAAATGATTTAAAGAATATCTATGCTGATGGAGAAAAGCATTTACCTCCTGCAGACCTTCTAAAATTCATAGTTAGCAATGATCTTCAAACAATCTACAAAGAAGTAACACAACTTATCAAGTTGGTCTTGACATTCCCTGTTACAACAGCTTCCTTCGAAAGAAGTATGAGCACCCTCAAGAGAGTAAAAAATTATCTCCATAATTCAATGAAAAATGAAAGATTAAGTTCTCTCAGTACAATAGCCATTGAAAAAAAAACTGGTTAAAGAACTTTCTATTGATCAAGGCTTCAAGGAAAGAGTAATTGATACTTTTGCGACCAACAAGAACTGACGCATGGACCTGCTGTATAAAAAAATAGAAGCAGATTTTTCAGCCTACCCACTATTTATGCATTAGCTTCGCCACTGACTGATATTAAGGCTCTATGAGGAAAGTACTTTTTCCCATGACTGTATGTCCATTTCCCAAGATTTTTGCTTTAAATATTTGAGAATTACATCAGAATATTAAATTACATGTTATGTTATCACAAAATTCAGTTTTGTGACACAAAACTGGTCAAAAATTTTGAAAGAAACTAATTTGGCATAATTTCCAGGATAATTACAGTCGCACGGCAGTTTTGAGGACTCCGTGAAAGACCAAAATGCCGGAAAAGTATCGGCAAATAAATTCCAACTGACACTTTCCGATACCGTTACCACTGGTATTGGCCATACCGATGCATTTGTATTGGCTCAGCCCTATTAAATATGCATGCATGAGGAGGAGGAGCTTAGCCTCCAAACAACCTATCGTGATAATGAGAGCAATGTATGTGCTCGAAATGTTTGAATTTAATACTGACACAACCTGGCTGGTAACCTGAGTACGCTTGATTAGATTATGGAATCTGTGTTGCAAGCAGTTTTGGTTGTTTCTCTTCCAAGACAAATTACATTATAATCTATAGGGTGAGTCAGAAATATGGCTACAGGTTTGAAGTAAATGTAGTGTGTTACTGTACAATGTAGAGGGAAATGGTGAATTGTACATTAATATTGAAATTTCATTTTTTTTTTCATATCAGATAAGAGTCACGTGCCAGAGCTTACACTATTAGCCAAGATGGCCCTGAACATGCAGCAGAAAGTTGCAGTTGTAGCATGGGGAAATGCATGCTAGAATGATTGTGAGAGGAGTGTGCACAGCAGTGGACTTTAACCAAATAATAATTTGATGTAAGCAGTTTTTTTTCTTCTTTCCCACAGCCGACGGCAACAATGTTACTTTAAAATCACATCTCACCAGTTTCATACCCGGAGGAGGCACAAGTGGTTCGGATCCCACTTTAAACTGTAGGTCCAGTCCCGGTTAGCCTTACTGTGCATAAAGTGGACTTAAACCAACAAATCAATCAATCAATCATTAAATTGTTTTAAAATTATTCAGTTGTTTCCATTGTAAATCCTTGTTGCATATTTTAATTGAATATGCATGTGATTTTTTAAAGCAAGATTGCATTTTGTTTAATTTCCTTTTCATTTAAATTTTTAACCTGAAAGTATCAAATTTAATGGTCATTTTTTGCATTTTTTATGTCAATTTTTTAGGACATTCTATAGGTCATATACCTATACTTCCGCTCCCTAGATATCACATTGCTTAGAAGTGCAGCAGAAACACAGCTGAACCTAGAACAAAGGTGAAGAAAGAATATTCTGCACATGCATGCACAGTATAGTTCACAGTGAATTTCATAATTTAACAATATTTAAAGGGTTGAGTGGCAGATGTCCACCACATGCCTAAATATGTTATGGAAAATTATGTACCTAATGCAGAGTTAACATGTCACGTTGGTCGTAATGACCGAAACTGGTGCACACCAATCACGCCATGTTGGTCATTATGACAAAAACATGTGGCTTGCACTTCATTTTCCTAGCATGCCGTAGGTCACGAGTATAACAATAATGCGTATAAGGCATGACCGACAAGGCCACATAAAAGTGTTTTGGTGGTTCTATTTTTTTACAGGAGAAAAAGCGACATTTACGAAATAAAGTCCAATAACCACTGGCAGGGAACATGTTAATGGAATCACATTGATACAATTATGTTGTCTTATAATACATAACAACAGTACCTTTATTGTGATGTAAACAGTGAAGGCTAAGAAAAGTTAATCCTAAAAATTGCAACACTGAAACTATCCCATTGTATGAAAGGATTTAATTCAAGAAGAAGAGGAGGTTTTAACGCATTTAATATGGGCCAGTGTGAATTGTACCTGTATATCACCAAAATCAATGTTATTAATATATTTGTTCATGACATGGAACTATTATTTTTATACAGAGAAGTGAATTTTCAGCAATGTTTATGCCACAAATGTATAAATACTCACCTGTTACAAAAGCAAGGAAGAAAACCCTTACTCGTGCAATCTGCTTAAGGACATGTCCTTCTTTGTCTTGCTCAACATGTATTTCATCGACAGCCGTTATTTGGACTTCCTCAGTCTTATAATTAAGAGCTCTATCACGGTGTGCTGACAGTCGGAATAGAGCTTCTTCTATTGTTACGCTAAACTGTTTCATGTCCTCAAATGATTGGCATCCAATCTTTAAAAGTTGTGATATCTATATAAAGAAAAGAGGAAATGAATGTAAATTCTCGTTGAACACATTACTTGTTAAGAATGTGCTGGACTTTTGTCCTGCACCAGCAAAGTTGTTTTCGAAAATACCTCACCTTCCAAATTCTGAAAGAAATCATCTGTTTAGAATTCATTATAGGGCATTCATGCAGTGTCGTGGCGTGACTTTTTCAAAAGTGCTACCGGCCATCAGACGTTATCATCTCCACCCTACCGCCCCCCCCCCCCACAAAAAAAGAAACATGCCTTTGATCAGGATTTTTGTTCTCTTTTTTTTTTTGGTTGCAATCCGCTCAATGATTTATTTAGCCACAATCACTCCTAGAAAGAACTACCGCTCATGAGAGAGTTACCGCGAAAATCCAGTGAATAGTAGTCGAGCTTTGTCAACCATCTCTGTTTCTTTGCAAAGAGGTGGAAAGGGGAAGGAGAACCACACACATTCAGGTCAGTTTGACGTTTCTGCTTTGAGCAGACGACAGAATTCCCCTCCTCAAGAGGTGGGAGGAAGTCCAGATGTACGTACTACTGTTGCCAACTTAGTTTTTTGGAGCAAGGTTTGTCCAAATCACGAATCGCATCATTTACTTATCTTTTCGTCTATTACTAAACGGTCTCAGTTGTACAGTTAAATCCAGCTTTGGCTTTGCAGTCTAGCTCTTGTTGCTTCAGAGAAATAGTATCCCCATTTTAGGTGGGATTTAGCTCTTTTCTGGAAATCCAATGTGACAACACTTGCTGATCCGGTAGGCTGCAGCAGCAACAGGGCCCCTAAACAGGCATATGAATAACCCCCTAGCACATTTGCCTCCAAGTCTTTCCCCGTTGTTTCCTTGCATTGGCGAGCACCCTTTCCTCTTGTTGCCTCTTGAGGGTAGTGGAACAGCCTGTCTCTCTGCTTTTGTCGGCTGCAGAAAAAATGTCCTCTGCAATATACACTCAACTGCAACGCTGTCGGTTAACTTATTTAACAATGTTGTTATTTTATTGAGAAAAAATCTTTTTAATTTCTTTACATTTTGCTGTTACCTGCGGTAACACCGGTTACATGCACCGGTTCCTTTTCTGTTGCCTAGTTATTTTGATAGTTAATGAGATTGTTAAATATGGAGAAACTAGTACTTACTTTATCCGCGAAACTGTCTTTTCTTCTTTGTTCTATTAATTCAGTGGCCACTGCCACCATCCTCGTTGGAACTTGTTGTACTGTAGCTTGATACCGAAAGGATTAATAGAACAAAGAAGAAAAAACAGTTTCGCGGATAAACTGAGTACTAGTTTCTCCCCATTTATCTACTACTGTGTCTCTCTTTTCCCAAGTATGAGATTGTTAAGTATAAATTAGACATAGTAGCTGTTCAGTAAGTTATGTGGCCAGGAGAGGGTAATTGTAAAACTAAAAATTTCACTTTTTTTCTCATGTCCAGATATTATTAGAATAATTAAATCAAGAATACTTAAGTGGGCAGGCCACCTGGCATGAATGGGAGAAGAAAGAAGAGTTTACAGATTGTTGGGAAACCTGATGGTAAGAGACCTGTGAGAAGGCCAAGACAAAGAGGGAGGGATAACGTTGAGATGGACCTAAAGGAAATCGGTAAGGATAGAAAATATTGGATTGATCTTGCCCAGGATAGGGACAGATGGAGGGCTTGTGTTGCTGCAGCCATAAACCTTCGGGTTTAAGAAGGCTAGAGAGTTAGTTTTATAGCCTACTAGCTGATTACCCGGCGTTGCCCAGGTATTTTTTCATCCCAATCTTGTATTAGAAAAGAAAATAATGAATTCTAACTATAGTGTAAAATGTAACTAATTTTAAATGTGATCATGAATGTCACAAATTAGCTTAGCGACTCCGAAAACTATTGATTCGACACTAATCTAGGTCATTTGTGGCACTTTATTTTTCACCCCCCATGTCGATAGGTGATGAACTTGGAGTTGAACCGCATTGGGAGTGTCACGAAAACTATGGATTCCATTTGCAACACAGCCTGAATGTTAGACAACCTGAGAAACACTATCGTTGTGCGGATTGCATAGAGTCATGGATGTCTGTTTGTGCGAAATTAGTATCAGTGGTTCTCAATTATTTTTACATGTCACCCTTTCCCACCCCACCTCTAGGGGTGCCAGAGGCATCTTACCCGAAAATATTATTTCCAGATTGCAAGTGATACATGTACCAAGTTTGGTTGAAATTGCTCCAGGCATTCAAGAGTTATGCCGGAACAAACAAATATACACACCCACCCACACACACACACATCCATCCATTTTCATATATGTAGATTTTCTGTCACATATATATCTAGACAACAACGAAAGCAATCTGCACAAAGAGACACACTGGTGCTCTAAAATAAATTCTGAACAGATGTAATTTTCCAGAATAACAGTTTTTGAAAGAGGAGGAATTTAAAAATAAAAATAAAAACTTTGGTTCAAGCCACAAATCCAGCATGGTTACAATATGCAGTCATTTTTTTATTTATTTAGCTGCTCAATTTAGAAGGAAGTCTCATATTTTTCAATTTTTATCTCTGATGGAGAAAGATCAAAATCTTAATGAAAATAAATATGCAATGCCAGTTGGAATAAAGTTTCTACAAATTACTACTCATGACATATTTTATTACCTGAGGTGCATGTTCGACAGGAAGGCCAAGTTTTCTTAAATCACTGCCGAACTCCTTGACGCCAGCGTAATCTCCCTGAATCGCATAGGCAGCAAATTGACTTATCTTATTTGTGATTCTTTCTGCTTTCGTCACCTGACCAGGCCTAACTCCAGGTCTCTCCTTGTAGAAAACATACTGGAGTTTCACAGTAAATATTTTACCATAGGCATCAAATTGCTGAGCACCTGCCACAAGAAAAAAATTATGTGTATTAACTTATATGAACTGTTGTTTTGCACTTTTGTTAGTAATTTTTAAGCACATCGTACAACTGCAAGGATTCACACCAATTGACAATGTAACTCCAAAAACATGTTGTTTGGTTAGAGCGATATATCATCATGATACTTGGCGATATATATCGTGTTAGCGATATATCATCATGATATTTTAGCAATTTAAATCGTATCAGTGATATATCGTCACAATATTTGCTGTTATATATTGTGGAGATGATATGTCGCTGATATCATGATACGGAAAAAATATCACATCACATCATATCTAGGGTTACCAGGTAAGGGAATTGTAGGACATGCTGTCCCAAAATGTAGGACATTAAGTCAAAATGTAGGACACAAAACATTCTCAATAAATAATACATATTTCTATAGAACTGTAGTTGAAAAATGACACTTTTTAGTTTTAAAAAATGCAAAATTTCAAAACTTGCAATCACACTAATCAATGCACCTCTTACTACATGCTTTAAGTGGTACTTCTCAGAGGAGACAATTTTTATCAAAATTTCAGGTTTAGTCAAACTATATTTATGTTAGAGTGGACAGTCAATTTGAAATTATGGACCAGTACCAAACGAACATTTTACAGACTTTATGAAAAAATAATTCTCTCATGAGTCTGTTGTGCTGATGGTAATGAAAGTACTCTCTCGAATTATGACCTGTAATGGCAAACAAATATTCAGCAATTACCGTAATTTAAAATGGTTTGTAAAGTTTCATCTTGGGTAGTTTTTAGTTCAATAACAGGGTGTCTACCAAAATAACACATCCAGAATTCTTGATTTTTTCTGGACTCTTCTAGACCTTTTTTCCGTTTTTCTTAACGTTTATTTATTTGACCCCTACTTAGGTAAAGTTGGAAATTAGTAATTAAGAAAATAAATATTTATTTAATGAAAACCCCTACCAAAGGACCAGTTAAGATAAGAACTGAAGCTGAATTTAAGAAGAGAATTAGATCTCCTTTCATTATTAATGCATCCTGAACTGTGTTTGGCAGACAAGCGAGGCTTTGGTGTCTGGACTCACAGCCAGTATAATCTTATGTGGGGTTTGTGTCGGTTGTCCCTATATGTTTGTGACTGTTCCTTCATCCATCTTATGTTACCACCATTCATCTTCATCTTCGCGATTAGCCAAAAGGACAGAAAAAAGTGAAGTAAAATAAACTGAATCAACCAATCAGTCATTATGATAGCAAAAATTCTTGACCACAAGAATAATTTATTGCCTTTTTATTAACTTCTTGACGTACTTGTTGATTTCTTTACTTTTTCTTGACTTCCATGGCTTTTTTGACTGGCAGACATCCTGAATAGCTTTGTTCTCTATACCCCTGCTTTACAATTAAATTATATTGAATATTGAATAAGAATGGGTGACTCCTTGTTCCATCAGTATAAACCCTAAGGCAAGAAATTCTGCTCAGGCATTGAACAGTGACGTTATCAGAAAGTGGTCCCAAAACTTTGTTCATTAAGTGCTTCCGTTTTCCCCATTTGTTTAATAGCAGGACAAACTTTTTTCTTTTTGTTCAATGACTGAATCAAAATAAATTTCACTATCGAGTTTGGAAGCTCAGTCCATAGACTTGTAACTTGCATGATTTTCTTCTGTTGCCTAATTTCATAATTAATATTATGTGACGCTCAAAATGTAGGACATTTATGATATTTTTCAAATTCCTCCCGGACGCCGAACATAAGGCTAAAATGTAGGACATGTCCGGGAGAATCCAAACATCTGGTAATCCTTATCATATCGTCTGTGATGATATTTTCTTGATGATATATCACGATATCAAATTTCCGATATCGTTCATCGCTAGTAGATACTTAAAAAAAAGGCCAAACACCACATTTTTGCAGTTACTTTCCTCTGGTTCTCATACAGTGAATTGTAAGACAATATTTTCAATTGCTCAGAAAACATACACTACGAGCAACATGGACATGATGTTAATATTTACTTCTTATCCTTTGATGTTCAGTTCTCCATCAAAAAGTAAGTAGATCAACATATCAGTTAATGGAATACAAAATAACTCAAAACATGGGTACCATATATGTATGCATAAAAAATTACAAGTTAAAATCTTGAAGAATCTAAAATATTTGAAGTAGTAGATAGAATAAAGGGAATGATGATGTAATTTAATAAGGCAAGCAAATAAAATAAAGGAATATTCATCATCGCAAAAGGTCTATGTAGCCATAGTCATAGCAGAACTATTAATGTTACTGCTAACGGTATTTGTAGTTGCTAAAACTTTTTTAATCCCTCAGTACTAAATGATGTAACTGTAAAGTAATAACAGTTGCTTTAAGTTTATGACATTTCCTGTAGCATAACTACACACTACCATCACAGTTTGCTATGCTTTGGAACCATTTTGGAACTCTGGTGAAATGCATATTGCTATATTTGTATATAGCTTAATTGCGTAACTATACTTTGAACTTCCAGCTTTAAAAAAAAATCCATGTTTCACTTGGATATTTGATGTGCTGCATGTATGCAACTTGGAAAAATGAACCACAAGAAACTAACTCAACTTTTCACACTGAAATGGGATCACTGCATAAGCCTACTCATTCGGTTGGTTCATTTGAAAGATACGTCACAAACAACATGCATGTCACAACAAGCTTCCTTAAATTTTCCTGTCAATTAATTCTTGTTTACAAAAAGAAAAATGCAGTTATAACCAGTGCTCGAAACATTTTCTTTCGAGCTAGGTGCCAGCTTTGAAAACCAGGCGCCAAGAAACCACCTACTAGCAATTGTGGATACTATAAGAAGCTGAGCCAGCCCCTGTGGCCGAGTGGTTAGCACATTGCGCTATGATGCTAGGGGTCCCGGTTTCGAATCCTGGACTGGGCGTGGATGTTTCTGAGTGTTTGTTCATCAATTTCATCATACCATCATTCATTATGATCTTCGCAAATTAGCCAAAAGTGGCACAAAAAACGAAGTAAAATAAAGCAAATCAATCAATCTATAAGAAGCTGAGCATCACCATATTCAAAACATCGCTAAATCATGTGAGAAAGCGGGAAGTGGGGGGTTGGGGACGAAGAGTAAGAAATTATTACTGATTCTATGGAATGTTCACAACGTTGATAAAGAAAATCACTTGCTAGCTTACGCTGTACTGCAATTTGAACTTAGAATCTTCAAAGTTTCGTACATTGAAACTTAAAAAACGGCAATATTACAGCAAGAGATCACAGTCGCCAAGCTGAAATTTTTAGTCGCCATGACGACCTGGTGACCGGGTTTTATCGAGCCATGATTATAACTTGACCCCACAGTGGGTGTTGCAAAGTGAAGTCAATAAAAGAAATAACTAATTTCCTTGATTAGTATTCCAGTAGATTACCTGAAGGGAGAAACGAGTTTGTTTAAAAATTAAAGCATAAATGTTTAAACTAGACATAATAACTTGATGTTTTCCTATTTCAGCACATAATCCAAGTGGTTCCATGAATGAGTTTTCCAAAGTGAGAGGTGATACGCACAACATAACCTTTACGACTAAGATTTTCCCCTAACTTTCAAAGCTCTCCCTGGATTGAGGTGGAGAATAACTTATAACAATATATAAGAATCAGAAATTCCTGATATTCACCCATGCACTCTACATATTTAATTTGAGCCCTAATGTATATATTGGAAAACTATATGCAAAAAATGTGATTCGTGCAAAGGTGCAGAACAAACTACATTCTTGCAAAAAAACTTGAATAACTCACCAATTTCAGATACTGAATAGCAGGCCTGCAAGGGAAGCTCTTGGAAAGGGTCCTTGTCGTCTTTTGTGTTGAAAAGTTGCAGAACTGGATTATCACCTTGGAACACTAACCTCACAAACACCTTCTTCCAGAATCTAAATTTAAACATAAAGAAGAAATAGTACGAGCATCAAATATATTTATATACTCTAAATGCTGAATGTAAAGTTTATTAAAACAATATAAATCAAGTCCTCTCGAGCTATTGGACTGGTCAATTCTGGAACAGTATCCAAGCTTTCGAGAGCTAACGTCACTTTCATCTTCAGGGTAGAAGTGAAGTTACGTGGGGACCTCTACCCTGAAGATGAGAGTGACGTTAGTTCTCGAAAACGTGGAAACTGTTTCAAAATTAAACTGGTCGATAGCGGGAGAGAATTTATTCGTCATTCATCACCAGAAAAGCTTCAACACTTACTTCATATAAGTCAACATTTTTCTTCTTCAATAATATTTAGATCAGATATTTGGACAGATTTATATTTGGAACACATACACTGGTAATTTTAAATTATTGTGAAATGTGTTCCCTCATGCCCCAACAATTTATTTCTTTTGCTAGCTGGATGCACATAGTGGTTCGTATCCTTCTCTAAACTGTAAGTCTAGTCCCGATTATTATTTCTGTGCATAAAATGGACTTAAAAACAAACTCTTCTGCTAGCACACAACTAAAAATACAAAACACACTACCATACAACCAATCCTGATAATCTTAGCACAATAATATGAAGAACATTGGCTAACACAGACAATTTGAGAATTTTTTATTCATATTTTGGTATTTTAACATGGATATGAATTTGCTTCATCATCACATGATTTAGCTTCTGTTGTGAGTGGACAGTGATTGTGATGAGGTCTTAGGTTAACATCAAATTCATGAATTCTGTACTGCATTAAATTTGTCAGCACTACATCAATATGTCCTCTATGATCATCAAAATTTTGAAAATGAGAAATTTTGTTGGTTTATATACCAGAATTTTACTGATTCTGCCATTGGTTCTGATATGCCATTTTTGGATCATATTTATCCATCAGAAATTGTTTTTGTCAAAATCGCACTGTAAAGATTATTCTAAATAAACCCCCGTTGGCACATTCTTTATTATGTAATGAATATTTTGCGTACTTACCTCTGGCCAGTGATTTTCTTTTTGTTGGGCTGTCGAAGGTGCATTTCCCATCCTTCTCCTGTGTAATTTATTCGTGGAAATTCTTCCAATGGTTGAGAAACATCTTCATCAAACAGAGGCGTGGGTGGAGTTTCCTGAGAATCTGTTCGTTGAAGTGGTTCTTGACCTTCAACTAAATAAGAAAACAATTTTGTTATGGTTCAATGAACTATTCCAAACTATTAAAATAGTTGTGTGGTTATTAGCTACAGTACTCATTACTAAAAGTAAATGTACCAAGTTAATATTGTATCTCTTAACAATCTGTACTGGACATGTAATGCATACTTCTCTGAATAGTGACAGTGGTTCATGCAATCTTAATCAGATATTATCAATTGTTTACTTTCCCCACCATCAACAAAAGGAATATAAACGAAGTTTGTCTGAAGATGACAGAAAAGATTCCTTTCTGACCAGTAATGTTGGAATAATAACATGTGGCAACAGCCGTTGAGGGCCAGAGCTATCTACCCACTGCCAGCCTCACTCCAACATGTCTCAGTAGAGATGGAAGGTCATCCACCCAGTTGTGAGGTGATGTGTGGTCAGCATGAAGAAACCCCATTCGTCATCATAGGTTTTCCATGGCCGGGTTATGGTACTCATTACCAGCTCCCCAATTTCCTCGTGGGTGGCAATTGTCCCATCTCAGGAGAAAAGTTGTTGCACTTCTACCCAGCTGACTCAAACCAGTGCACTACCCAAAGCCTGATGCCTTAAACTGCACAGCCATGGTGTGGGACTAATGTTGGAATGCGTAAAGAGTAATTTGGAGAATGGATAATGTCTAGTTACCATCACATGCTAGTAAATAATGTATAGTTGTGACTTGATCACATACAAAAGTATTTGAAAT
This sequence comes from Lepisma saccharinum, assembly GCF_977018435.1. Lineage (NCBI taxonomy): Eukaryota > Metazoa > Arthropoda > Insecta > Zygentoma > Lepismatidae > Lepisma > Lepisma saccharinum. The sequence goes on along the minus strand of NC_139256.1, from coordinate 19,862,520 downwards.
ATCATTTATACTACGAAGGTAATCCAGTTAAAAAATAAACGTTTTTGTGTAACACGCAAAACGACAAAAACCAAAAGATTATGGTGTGGAAACTACATACCTTACTTTACTTTTCCACACATTCGCAATGCCCATTGCAGCACGTTTCATAACATGATACCAGTTTGTTCATACCTTCATTGTACTCAGTTGCTGCCAATGTATTTAACCATGTAGTGATAGTGTCTTTAAGATCATCAGCCGTGACAAAGTGCTTGCTGGAAAGAGTGTCTTTCAATTTCAGGAACAAGTGGTAAGCATGACCTTTTCTCGCATTCAGAAACCTTATCACACTCCGCAACTCACACTTGGCAGGATTCTCAATTTTGTCCTACATGTTCAGGGCTCACAGCTCGATATTGTACACGTACGCGTAAACATCTGCACCATCTCGCTGCTTAGCTCAAATTGAAAGGGGGCAGGTGGAGTGTGATGTGCTACAGTCGACACTTCTTGTTTGAATACATTGGCAGCAACCAAGTACAATGACAGTATCAAAAGCTGGTATCACACTATGATAAGTACTTGAATGGGTATTGCAAATATATGGGAAAGTAGAGTGAGGTGTAGAGGAGGGTGGGGACAATTGTAACATTTTTCACAAAAGTGATCATAGGAGATGAGCGTTACATCCCTGGATCTTACCACAGCACGACAATAATCTTTGAACCTTCCTCTAACGTTTGGCAAAGATACGAGGTCACTGCTTCTCTATAAATATTTAAAATATCTGTTTGAAAAGGACAATGCAAATGTTACATTTTGCCCCATGGGTGGGGTATGTTGTAACAGACAATGGGGTAAAATGTAACAGAGAAATAGAATATGATCCATTGTTTACTTATAACAACATACACAAAAGTTAAACATATACAAATGTAAATACGCTACAGAGTTTGATACAAGGCAGGTATAAGATAAATGTGTCTTTATGTTTTCGTTATATGATATAAACCTCAGTTTAGCAAACAGTTATCATCTAAATAAGAACAGCAAACATAATGAAAACCGAAAATTACACTTTCTTCAGTGATCAGGAACAATGATAACATAAAAATGATTATAACTGTTCGCAAACAAATTAGTTTCACCTTTAACTCACTGCTTAGTTCTAAATATCGTAATGAACTGTATATAGTAATGTGGAAATTCAAAAATGAAAAATATAGCCTTATACATATTATATATATATGAAAAGGAGAATAGATCAAGTAAAATGTCAGTATTGTTTAACAGTGTATCAGTGATTTAATTTTACATTTGAATATTTTGACAGGAAAATTAATTTTCTAAAAGCAACAACATGTATCGATAAATGGAGTAAGTTGTAACACTGTTGCATTTAACCCCACCCATTATGTTACAACTAGCCCCACACCCTCCATATTGACTAATATGAAAGTTTCAGGAACAACGCTGCACTTCCCGAGTGCCACATTTATCTGTTTTATACCTGATACATATCTTTTGTTTCTCGTTCCCCTTACGCATTTCGATCTAAGAATAAAAGAACGAAGATTTCAAAATATTACTCACCATGCAGAAAAATCTTTTTTTATTTCCACACCTTTCCAGCTGCATCCACTGGCTGTTCTAACTGTTGCACAAACACATGCCTGCAACGGCGCATGCGCTGTGAGAAACTTGTTCCTGCAGCTGACAGCATCAAAGTGGGGGAGGCACTGTTACAATTGTCCCCACCCTCCCCTATATGGTTCCTGTATCATAATTTTTTTTGCACACATCATTTGTCATTTGTGTTTTACACCAAAACATTCCTTTCTTTCCTGTATGACCCTTTTATATTCACCAAATACAAAATAAAGTGTACCTTGAGGAAGTGCAGCTTCCACACCAGGAGGAGCTGCCTGTGCTGCCGTTTCTCCACTTTTGTCGAATGGGTTGAACCTTGGGCTGGAATCTGTGAAAGCTGCATTGACGTCATTCTTTGGTGGAGGTGCCAATGCAGGAGGGGGTCCTTCAAATGCACTTTGAGCTTGAGCGTTTTCTTCGCCAATCTTTGGTCTGTGTGAAAATAGGAATGGCACATTTACTAGTAGTTACAAGTTGTTTTGTGTGTGTGACAAAAATCGAATTGTAAAGTGTCATAATCATCAGAAAGTCTTACTTATGAATAGTCCTTGCAACAAGTGATATCTTTGTTGATATCTTTGAAACTAGCAAATGTGATATCCATACAGTTTTTGGAAAGAGTTACTTTTTTATTATTATTATATTATTATTTTTTTACACACACACACACAAATAACTCAGCAGGACTGGCCCTAGTTAGATTCAGAGCCTTGGACATATAATGTATGTGGAGCCAGTAACAAAACTTTCAGAGGTCTGAGAAAAACAGATTTTTATTCCTGCACAAACTGTAAGCATACTTTTTTTTTTGTAGTAACCAGCCAAGATTGACCTGAATAATAAACTTGTGTTTAAACGTAAAACTATACTAGACGTAAGAAAAATTAATTTGAAACTTACAGAAAGAGCAACTGAGTTACAGATACCATTAGTTCCAAATATATAAATAACTTCTGCCTTGTACTTACTTGATAAATATAGAGAAATCCGGACTATCATCACTCTCGGCAGACTCCTCTTTTGTGAGTTTTGCAGGTGTGCTCTGTGGCACAGGTGGAGGTTCTCTTAGTGAGAGGAATGCATCAAATTGGTCTTCTCCACCAAAACCAACAGATTTCTCAGCTTGCCCTTGGTTTGTTGTTGTTCCCCAGACTGTAAATATATTTCACAATTAACACTTTTGTACTTTCAATACTGTTTAATATTGAAAGAAAATTACATATCACAGAAATAATAATCACCTATTTTTTATGTAGAACATATTGAAAAATACTCCTTTATTTTGGTATCTTCTTGTCAATGTTATTTGAAATGTGAGACTGATGCATGTGCTTCTATTTCCTGTTCTTACAGATGGTGGATGAAAGATCTCTCTTCAGGGATGGATGAATGGTTAATTTAATTTAATATTAATTGATAATACCGTATATCTCTGAATCCAACACGACCCCCCCCCCCATTTTTCAACAAGGGATTACAGAAAAACTATTTTCAAAACTTACAAATGGTTACCTTATTACAAGTAACTGAAGGAGACAATAAAAGTACCGGTACACAAAAAATAAAATCAGATACAGACGTCCCTTAGTCAGATACAGATCCCACTTAGTCCTCCTCACTGGAATGGTCCACAGAATCTGCAGTGTCACTGTCATTGTGATGTTGGCTTTTCTTCCCATAGTAGATAGTCTTCACTCCCATCTAATGCATTTGTTACACAGCACTTCTTAAAACCGTTCACAATTGATGCACTGGATATGCATGTCCAAGCAGTCTGGATCCATTCCGCAATTAGAGATACTGAAGGCTTCTTGAACTTCCCGGTAGGGGTCAGGGCTTGACCACCTTGAAGCAGCCAATCGCTGTACAGCTGCTTCAGATGGTCTCCACATCATACGCCGTGAAAGCAAGATGACCCCGTACTTCTGGGCATGAAATTGCGGCAAAAACCTCGTCTTGGATTCAGAAATATACGGTAATAATTCCTTTATTTAGTAGGCGAGGTTCAGCCATAGGCTGCTCTACCACCTAACCCTTCGTTAATTGATGGTTTATTGTTTGTTTTAGATATCTTGAGTATATTAAGTTGTCGACTTTTGATTGTCCCACTGAAATTCCGAGGTTCAAATCACTACCTGGGCAGAGGTGTTCTTTGTGAGTGTCCCTTCATCGATTTCATGTAATACGATTATCCGAAAGTGGCATAAAAGTAATGCTACTTGTCTTAATCCACCCGTAGTTCTTACAAACCTAGTGATGTTGGTGAGAAATCCTTAAACAGGCAACACTTTTCTTGAATTCTGTTTCATGCAGGTTTACTTAGTAAACTTTAAAAACATTCAAATGGGTAGACACAGGTGGATTTAGGAGGGACAACAGATAAGGCAAATGGAAATCCTCCACAATGTGTGAAACTAATAATGCATTAATATGACAGAAAATGATGATTAATCCTTCCTTTTGACATCTAAAATTAAGGATTCAAACTAGGGATGTGCCGATATAAAATTTTGGTGGATACCAACAAGGTACCGATATAAAATTTACCGATACCGATAACCGATATTCTACCGATCCGATATAAAATTAGAAATTGTTCTTGAAGAACCTGAAAGGTTCATTGACCTCTTTAATAAATGTGTGTTTCGAGGTGACTGCAGTGCAAAAGAAGTTGAATATTTAGACATTTACATTTTTAGAAAGTAGGGTATGGAGATTATCCACAAAAATTACAACACAATGGCAGAATTTTGCACTAAATTATCAGATATTTATCGATATATCAGATCGGTAAAATAATTGGTAATTTTACCGATAAACCGATACACCGATATGCCTATATCGGCCGATACCGATAGAGTACTGATTAATCAGTCCCATCCCTAATTCAAACCCTCCCTCAAAGTAAATAATCAATTGAGGATCCCACTCTAACCACCACCTTGACTTCCAAAATTATGCAAGTAGATCATGAGACATGTAAAACCAATTACAAATATTTTGCTCAAAAGTAATTCAATTAAAATTACCATTGTAGTTTCTTTTTCCTAGATTATCTATAACTCTTAGAATATTTTGCATGTATAAACTGAAAGTGGACTGTTTATTTCTTTAAAGGATGTCTTTATGCAAAACATTTCTCATAACAAATATGTATATACAGGGTGGTGCAAAATTCTGTTTACAACGCGAAGGAGGTGAATTGCCAAGTGAAATGAAGACGAAAATGTAAATGGAATTTTGTCGAATGACACACCATGTCAGAGCTAGAGGATGCCGACAAATAGTACTCATAAAGAAGATGCGGCACGATATCCCCAAAGAAAACACACGTGGGCTAGCAAATGATGCACAAATCGCGTGTCGAAAATGAATGTGGCAGGGATTCCCCACAAGAAGTGAGGGATTCCCGGGAATATGTCCGACATGGAAAGCAGGTATTGAATGGGGGTACAAAGGGAAATGACGGAGGTCACAGCACATAAAGAACATTTCGCCAGGAAATGTCCGACAAGCAGGCTGCAGAAGGGGAGTCCCCAAAGAAGAGGGGACACAGACAACATGTGCAAGAGGTGTACTATGATGACACACACGTACACAAGTAGTATCCAAGACTGTACGTAGAAATGAAATACGTACGTACACGTAAGAGAACGACCAGCACGTACTGATATCGGCTCCAAATACTACGACGGAAGACGTAGTAGTACATAAAGCTCCGCTAGAGGCGCTGAGTGGGATGCTATCTGTCATGGCCCGCTATCGCTGGTATACGTATGTACAAACAACACGTCGGTGTATGCGACTAGCGATCTGCCTGTCAGTTACACGTGTTGTCGCAAGGTGTTCATCCTGAGGCATGTGGTGAAATTGAGCACATTGCTAAAGTGACCGTTAGGAAGTATGTAGTGCGTACCATCTGTGTTGTCTGTACGGGGTGAACACCTGTGTGGAGTGTTCAGTGTTGTAGTCGTGAACAGTACATCACAAGTTAGTTTCGTACGTATTCGTGTGCTCCTTTGTGAGCCTGCAATGGCGACATACACTACCAACGAGCTTGCTGATATGCATCTCGTTTACGGTGAGACACACCAAAACAGCCATCAGGCAAGGTGTGTGTATTGCGAACAATTTCCAAATCGGCGCCTACCATTTGATGTTTCAACAGGTGGATGCTCGTTTACGTGAAATTGGATCTGTACGACCTAGGGTGTGGAATTGTGGCAGACCGTGCAGTGTGCACAGTGTCCAATTTGAGGAGGAAGTGTTGGAGAGGATATGGTAGACGCCAGGCACCAGTACCCGTGCCATTGCCCATGTGTGACACACGCACCATACCAATGTGTTACGCGTGCTGCACGATGAGGGTATGCACCCATACAAAGTGCAGAGGGTGCAACAAACCCTTGCAAACCCCAATTTTCTAAATGCAGTGTTGTGGACCGACGAGGCACTATTCACCAGAGAAGGCATCTTCAGTACCCATAATAGTCACGTGTGGGATGTGCAAAACCCGCATGCAGTCATTGAGAGTCATTTTCAGCTATGGTTCGCAGTGAGTGGAGTGACATTGTCGGGGACAACCTGATAGGTCCATGCGTGTTGCCCAATACTTTGTCCGGTGGGAACTATTGTGTGTTCCTACGGGAAGTTCTACCTGAACTGTTGGAAAATGTACCCCTTGCAATTAGGCAAGATGTATGGTATCAACATGACGGTGCCCCTGAACATTTTGACCGCCGAGCCAGAGCTGTACTCAACAATAGATAAGGTGATAGATGGATTGGTAGGCGTGGACCTGTTCTGTGGCCACCTCGGTCACCCGACCTCACAATGCTAGATTTCTTCTTGTGGGGCGAAATGAAGAGGCTGGTCTACGAAACCCCGCTGGAAAGTGTGGAGAACCTCGTTGCTCGAGTTACCATCGCTGCTGGGATGATCACTGACATGCCCAACGTATTTGAGCATACCAGAGCGTCCCTGCTACGTCGATGCCGTCTGTGTGTAGATGTGGCTGGCGGACATTTTCAACAATGTCTGTGATATGTATCATGTCATTTCCACAGCCAATAAAGAATACTACTTGTGTACGTGTGTGTCATCATACACCTCTTGCACATGTTGTCTGTGTCCCCCCTTCTCTTTCCTGGTGAAATGTTTTTTATGTGCTGTGACCTCCGTCATTTCCTTTTGTACCCCCATTCAATACCTGCGTTCCATGTCGGACATATTCCCAGGAATCCCTCACTTCTTGTGGGGAATCCCTGCCACATTCATTTTCGACACGCGATTTGTGCATCACTTGCTAGCCCAGGTGTGTTTTCTTTGGGGATATCGTGCCACATCTTCTTTATGAGTACTATTTGTAGGCATATGGATGTGTGAAGTCCATTTTCACATGATTTCAGCATCCTCTAGCTCTGACATGGTGCGTCATTCGACAAAATTCCATTTACATTTTCACCTTCATTTCACTTGGCGATTCACCTCCTCCGCATTGTAAACAGAATTTTGCACCACCCTGTATATTAAGATTGCAATTGTTTACATCAAATCATAATGTTGTTCATTGCCGTTAAAACATGAACAAAAAATAACTGGAAAAGTAACAACTATGTTGTTACTCTTTGCCTGAAATAGTAATTTAGTCACGGTTACCCATTTCAAAAAGTAACTAGTTACAGTTAACATTAAAGAAAGTAACACTTGTTACAAGTCTAAACTATGTTTAAAATTAAAAGCAAAGTTCAACAAAATTGTAGCAGGCAAGAGCTTATAAGAAGGATCATTAATCTGCCACTTGCATCAGCACGTTCTCTGTGGTGTAATATGTGCGGGGATGAAGGTGGTATATCAGTTGAAATCTAGAAATACAGAAAAGATTGAAGTGAAATGAAATGGTCTGGATTACATACATCACAGCTTTCAACGTGACAAATGTAATCCACAGACATGATTTAATGGATAAAAATAAATCAAATCAGCAGAGAACAAAATTTTTGAATTGACGGTAGTCAAAAATATCAGATGACTCTACAAGCCCTTTTTCCTGGAATGAAATTACAGAGGAACTTGTATTTCTTGTATTTGTGCTTGTATTTCGTTCACCTCTCCCTACACATAGGTAAAATGTTCCAAGTCATCCTTGATATAGTATATATTTTTTATTATCAGGAACATACCAGATATGCGAAAATATGGTAAGTCATAATCTAAAAACTTATTCATATATTTCCTTGTAAAGCTATTATATCTTCCAAATTTGTAGTTGTGATGCTCACATGCAAGTTGAACTTGTACAATTTACAAGGTTTTGCATGTGGATAGTTTGTTTAGTAAATTTCACTTTCCACACCTAAAAGTATCGAAATAATAATAAAAAGAACTAATTTAAAGTTCACAGTCCTAAATGCCAAACCTTGACCGTTTCTGCAGTGAATAATCTAGTTTAGGATAGAGTTTAAGAGTGGAACAGCATCACTTCCCCAACAGTGTATGCCTAATATGGTGAAGGCTACTTGTTTTAAATTGCACTGATTGGAGGTTGGGTAATGGGATGTACATTTTTCTTATTTTAAATTGTTATCATCATGTTTTTATTTCTACCATAGTGATTATATTCCATGTTAGATAAAGTCAACAATAAAAAAGGGAGAAAGTTTTATTTAGAATTCACAACTAAGTGAATTTTAATAAATAAACACATTTCTCTCTCTGCTGTTTCACTATAATTCAAGTGGCAGTTTTGCCATTTGTATATTGCATTTTTTTTCTCTTTGTTTCATGTGTTCTCATATATGCTTTGTTACAATGCCAACAATATATGCACCCTTACTGCAGAGTGCAACTTCTACCTAAGTTTCCCAGAGGGAGATGCGGCGATGACAAAGTAAAATAATAAAAACATTGCTTTTTAAATATTTTAGGGAAGAAGAAAAAATAAATCAGAATCTTCACATATTTGAGCGAAATTAGTCAAGTAACACCATTAAACAGCTAGAAATATGCAAGAGATTCGCTAAGTTTAGTTCATCGAGAGGAGAGCCCAGTTCTACACCCCCTCCCCCCATGCCCAACCATCCCGCTGCATTTCCGTTGAGTGCAATGGTGTCAGGCGGGACAGCTCATCGCAGCAAGTCTGCAAATCCAAGGTCCTTCGACCGCTTTTCCCTGGTTTTGAAGGTCTGGTCATGAGAGACCCTTTTTTTCAGCCTCCTTGTTTACAAACACGGCAGGGTTTCTGTGACATCAAGATGAAACTTCTCAGAATGTTCAGCACTGTAAAGCATGCAATGCTCTTGTTTTATAAGAGAAAAAAAACATATTGAAGAGCATCGCAACGCAACTTACACAGAATACATGATGAAAGTAATGGTGCATAGAAAAAATATAAGTAAGCAAAAGCATAAATTTCCCCACGGTTAGTGCTAGAAAGAACTGAAAATTAAAACCAGTTCTGGATTTATTCTATTTTCTTCATAGTATTTCTTCTTTTAATTTTTTTGTATCCTGCGGTTCAAATATCGATTTTTTGGGGGGAAAAATGTTCTTGGTTTACAAAACACGAAGTACTTCCTGCTGTTTTGTATTTACTATGCTTACAAATGACAAGATTGATCAAGATTTTTGTTCTCGAGGTGATAGACATACTTACTCAAACAGAACCTTTTCCCTAACATATCTTACTTTCACACCAGGGATGGCCAAAAATATCAGGATTCCGGAAAATCTAAAAATCTCTATTCAAAAATTCTACTATCATGTACGAACACTGTTATCATCATTATCAATGTAGGAATGCCCCCTTCCCCTTCCCGGGTTGAAAGATTGACCCTGGCATTTGGCAAGTCTTGCGATGACTACGTAAAAATGTCACACTTCGCCACTGAAGTTTCCCCTTTTATAGGAAAATCAGTGGCTTGATTGATTGATTTGGTTTATTTTACTTCGCCTTTCTGCTGCCTTTGGCTAATCACGAAGATGAGGGGATATGTGCTGATATGATGAAATTGATGAAAGAACACTCACAAAGAACACACATGCCCAGATTGAAATCCAAACCTGGAATCCATGGCATTGTAGCATGTAATATATTGTTTTGACAATTTCAGCCCTGTTGTACATAGTCTAAACTCTACATTTCTGTTATTCATGCTCTATCATTGCTTTTAACTGGCATCTCTCTAATGTTTAACTGTAGGGAATCGTATATCTGTCATTTTAGTTTCGGTCGCAGCAATGAGTTCTTCATTATCTGTGTGCCACATGCATGTCTACTTAACCCCTAAGGCCGGTTTGACATACAGCGTACTAACCTAAACGTTTCTACCATGGGCAGTTTGACGTGTTTACTTACTCGTGATAACGTAAGTCTATTAAACTATTGATAATATCTAGACAACAGTGAAAGAAAGCTACATGAAAATTTACGTCAATGCCCTAGAAGCAATTCTAAGCGTATGTAATTTTTCATATTTTGAAATATCCAAGAGGTTTTTCGAATAGAGAGGAAAATTTGAAAAAAATCGCCCATTCAAATGCCAAAGGTCCAGTCAAGCCTTAACAATGGTGTAGTACAAATAAAAGTAATAATAACAGAGGTTGATGTCAAAGCATGCATGATATCTTAATTAAAATTTTCATTTTGTAATACTAGATGTTGGTCTTTCATTTTGTTTATTCTGATTACAATTGACTAATGTGGTACAAAATATCCATCTCAGTGCCTGAAGTGGAAAGTGTTAGCTGGAGGGTGGGGGGGGGGGATGTTTGGTTGAGCCTTGGGCTACCTGGTAGGATGTTCTTATGGTTTAGCATGATGTCAATGAGACAACTGGGGAGATGCTTTGCGAAACTTTTGCTACCGGGGGATACCATCTCCTCTCACTTCAAGCACATCCATTTAGGTTAACTGTTCAACAAGATGCACTGCGAATTATTCATAAGTTACAAAAATATAGTAAACTGCCATTGACAGAAAGATGTAAAAATATTTACACCCCTATTTTCTTATTAAAGTACATAAAAACATATCAAATTGTATTTCTAATTTTGTGATGTTAAGACACTTTCTGTCCATCTGGTCAGTTTTTTTCCTTAGGACATGGAAATGTTGGGGAAATGTAGCACTGACTTCTACTAAAGGAATTCATAATACGCCCTTAGTAAATAATGACAGACTTTCATTTTCTTATTAACAATGTCTTGAATTTTATATTCTTATTTTTTGTCATTTGTCTCCCACTTTGAGCTAATCACGACTAGGTGGAGGAATTATGATTACATGAAATTCATGGAAAAACACCCATACACGTGTGGAGGCTCAAATCCCGAACCTTTAGTAGTGATGTCATTCTTTTGGCCACAAAGGCTATATTAATAGTGTCGTCGAGGATGATGATGATAATAAATGGGCGAAAGAATTTTGCTACTCTACGTGCCTTAATTTTTTATTTGTTAAGTGGTATGATTAGTAAATTTATGAATGTTAATCTTCATTACCTATGCCTAAATGATATCTAAAGCCAAAAAAAATCTGGTCAAATTTTTGTTAAGTACAATTTATTAACGTTAGTGAGAACTTCATGTAATTGTGGGAAGTATTGTTTGTGTTTGCCAGAGAACCTTCTGAAATATGTTACATATTATCAATTCTGTGTAGTACATATGCAAATTGATAATTAACTTCGATTCATACTAGAAAATGAAGCAGAACTAATAATATTAATATAAACTTGCAATGACTAAACTTCTGTTTCATTCATAGCTCTCGGAGAATGTTTATGTGAATTGTTTGAAAGCATTTGTCAAATTAAGTTTAGTCACTATAAGTACAGTTTTCTATCAGAAATTGCGCATGTTAAGTGGTCAACTTTCAATCTCTTGACTAGAGTCCCTGGGTTTGAGTCACAGCCTGAACATGGTTGTTCTTTGTTAGTGTCCTTTCATAAACTTCATCTAATCATCACTGTAATTACCCGAAAGATCAGGACAGTTTATTACAATACTCATATTTTTATTGCAATGTTCAACTGAGAATAATGGACTCATGTTTCTCTAATGAGCAGGCTTGTCTATGAAATGGTTTTATTCTTGTGTCTACGATAAATGGGGCACTAAATGATTTTTTTACACAGATTTTTTTAACCTGCAGAATCTTCTTTGGTAGTTCCATAAATTATCTTTGTCAATAATTGTATTTGTATTTTGGTTATTTATTGTATAATTGTAATAAAATAATTTTGATGAGAAGCTTTATATAAATAACATGGTGAGTCAAAAGCTTGTTCGTTTTTGCACATGGACATTGAGACTGGAGACACAAGGCGAGAATTGGACTTATTCGACAAAGTATAGGCCATTCTGTTGTTTGGTCATCTGCTAATGTTCCGTGAGAGTCACGATCCCACGACGACACCATTGTTGAACCACTCAACACACTAAGCCACCAAAGGGGCAGCAACTAATCACAGGAGTGTTTATAGTAGAACTAAATAAATAATAAATAAGGGCAACAAATATTTTCTATCCTTTGATAAAAATGTTTTAACCTTAAGTAATAATGCTTTGCATTGAACTTGCACTTCACATAAGAAGAAATATTTGGATACATGAACCTAAATAATCAATCATCAAATTCTTTAAGTTTGTTTTGTTCAAGAATTGAAACAAAATCACCAACAAATCAAAAGACACTCTCCCCAATTTTGAACATCATCTGCCTGAAACCTCCCATCTAAGTTCATAGAATATCAATGAAAAATTAATTAAAATAGTGCAGCTGGCTCGTGGTCGACTTTTAATCTTGCCACTGAAGTTCCTTGGTTTAAGTCCCAACATGGGTATGGGTCATATTCATGAATGTCCCTTCATCAATTTCATCTCATCTTGCTGGCCCCCGTGGCAGAGTGGTTAGCACATCAAGCTACGACGCCAGTGGTCCCAGGTTCGAATCCTGGCCTGGGCAAGGATGTTTGTAAGTGTCCATTCATCAATTTCATCATATCATCACTCATCCCCATCTTCGCAACTTAGCAGAAAGTGGCACAAAAGGCTAAGTAAAATAAAGCAAATCAATCATCTCATCTTCATTGTTACTTTTTTGTTAAAAGTGTCTGAAAAGTGATAAACAATAACAAAAATAGCACTATCTAGCACTGCAGTATCTTTGATCTGATGCACATTAAACTTTGACATTGCATGTAAGTTTTCAAAAACTGCTTTGAAGAAAATGAGGACTACATGTATCCCGGTCACAAGGAAGTGGAACAGTCCATAGCTAACTAGGATAGTTGCTCGCCCTATGGTACATCAACTACAGCATCTGACTGTTACTTGATTAGGAATATTTTCCTGTTTTACAGAATTGATAAAATAATTTATATATACACTGCTGACCATGCCTCATGTAGTCTATTACATATATGTTGCTAAAATTAATTAGATGTACACATATAAGGGAGCTTTGAGACTGAAGCGTCAAGCAACATGAGAATTCACACCAAAGCAACAAGCAACACAAGCCCCTTCAGTCTAAAGGAAAGCATAATAAATTATTGAAGAAACACATTATAGTGGTAATAATGTTAACAGATTAATACTTACCATCTCCAGTATCTGCAGCTGGAGCAACACCTGTTGATCCAAAAGGATCAAAGGGATCTCCTTCCACAACATGAATTTCTTGCGGTTCTTCCTTTGCCACATTCTCAAACTTCGCTGCAAATGCATCAAATTCATCACCACCACCAGCAGTACTTGCACTAACACTTGTTGGAGCCATTTCACCAGCTCCTGTTATTGTTACTGGAGGCATTTCACTAACTGGTGCTACTGGTATGGGAGGCACAGGTCTTGGTGGAGGTTCGGGTCTCGGAGGTGGTGCACTTGTGAATAAATTGGTTTCAACTTGCTGAGTACTTTCTGGTTCTGAAGTAGCTGGAGCACCAAAATCAAACAACAAATCGTTCGATGGCTGGGGTTGTGCTGAAGATGGGGGAGCAGGAGGAGCACCAGGACCTTCAGGTTCGGCACCAAATAAACCTAACAAATCTGCATTGGAAGTTTGTTTTGTTGCTGGTGGCTGGACTTCTTGATGACCTGCACTAGGAGCACTTCCAGTTCCAAAAATATCAAAAAAGTCATTTGCGGATGCTTTTTCCATGCCCTGACCCTCATTTTGCCCTAACAAATTCACTTCCCCTGCTGAAGATGTGGCAGGGAAAGTCTGGTTCACTACATCTGGGAAATTCTCGCTGCTCAATGGTGGATTGGACAGTTCTGTTTGCTCGGATGAATCCTCTCCCAGAAGATCAGTCTGTATAAAACTTGGATGAGGTGTATCTGGAGTTGGGCTTGGTGAATGGAGCTCTCTGATGGGCGTTGGACTTGGAGTTTTGGTAGCCCGAAGCCTGTCTAGTAGATCTGACGATGTAGCTTCCATTGCACCAGTGACGCTAAGGATAAGGTCTTTGGTTTCCTTAGGAGGCACTGGACGTGGCGGAGGAGGCCTACGTGGGCCTGAAGATTTTGTAGGAGTACTAACTTGTGAAGATGTATCAGCCACAGGGGTCTGACGTTCCTCAACCACGACAGCATTGCTGAATATATCGGCAGTTTCTTTGCAAAAATCTCCATCTGTCTGAAGATCATCTATCAAGAAATCAGGTGCAGTTTGCTGAGTAACCACAGGCTCGCTTATAATGGTTTGGGTATTGCTGCTTGGTGCCATTACTGAGTCAGTGGTAAAGTTCCCAAAGAAGTTTGCAGCTGCTGTGGACGTGGGTGCTGAAGTATCTTCTGTCACGAACATATTATACCCTGCTGATGATACCTGTGAAGTAGCAGTGGAAATATCTCCAAGATCCAATGCACTGTTGTCACTAGCACCAAAAAAGTCTTCACCAGCTGTGGAGTTGTAGTCTGTTGAAAAGTCTGCAAATGGATTTGTTGAAGTGTTGGTCCCACTTACACTAGCACTGAAAGTTCCATCAACTGCCACACTGGCAGAAGAATCTTCATTTCCCATATTTAAGAATGGATTATCGGATACTGAGGATGGAGGAAGGTCATAGTCAGCACCACTAAGGAATGGGTTCGAGTTCACTCCTCCGTAAGCATCCTGGGAACCGATAGAGTAATCAGACAAATCGTCGGTTAGGAAGGGATTCATGCTTTTGCCTTGTATTTGCGTTGTTTCAAGATCCATTGTTGATTTTTTAATTAATAACCCACACTCGTTCACTGCCCAATTAGCTCAGATTCCAAAATTTTGAGTTCTGCTTTCCCTGGTAGCACCAAACTGCTCACTAATGAGGTATCAAAAGGATCGACTGAATCGTCAAATGTAAAACTTGTATCTTCTACAAGTGGTGTCAACGTTTTGCTTGCTGGAATGTCGTCTGGAAGATTTAACAAGTCTGGCTTTTCACTGACAGGTAAGCATTGGGTGTTAACAGCCTCAGACGGTTCTTGACAAGCAGCTGTGTCATGAATTGAATCAACAGGTGGATTGTTCTCCCTGGGATTAAAATCTGGATCAGTATAGCTTCTTTTGATTGATGGTTGCACTTCCCCACTAATAAGTTCTTTCTCAAGAACTTTCAATTCTGCCTTGCCGGGAAGAATATTACTGGCAATAGAAGTGTCAAATGGATCGGTGTCTTCACCATTTACTTCATAATTATTTTCAACAGCTGGAGTTAGAAGCTTTGTTGGAATGTCGTCATCTACATCTAGCAAGTCAGGTTTTGGACTGAGAACAGGAATTGCAAGTGTTTTTGGACGATCGGTAATTGTTTCTTGGAACACTACAGTAGGTATAGGTTCTGGTTCTTGTTGAGGAAGTTCTTGTGGAACTGGCGTGTCGTCTTCTCCCCGTGGATTAAAATCAGGATCTGAAAGACTGTGCTTGATTGTTGGTTGTTCTACTATTCCCACAAGCTCGTTTTCTATTAGCTTCAATTCAGCCTTTCCAGGCAGGATATTTGAAGCAAAAGAAGTATCGAATGGATCAGCAGTGAGATCAACTTCTTCTTCAACTTGTAGTGGTTTTGATTCAACCAAAGGTGTCAGAAGTTTTGAAAATTGGTCTCCTTCTTCTCCTACAACAAGAAGATCTGGTCTTGCAGATGGAGAGGGTAAATCAAACTGTTTTTCGTTGGAGGATGGATTCTCAGTATTACCTTCCAGAAGATCTGGTCTTGTTAAGGCTGGTGGTAACTTTGGTCGTTCTGGCTTAACAGCTGGTTCTTGTACTGGAGTGACTTCACTTTCTGCTGTATTGTTGCTGTCCTCTTCTCTAGGGTTGAAATCAGGATCACTTATGCTTCTTTTTATTGTAGTTTGAACGTCCTCTAGCAATTCTTTCTCCAAAACTTTGAGTTCTGCTTTGCCAGGGGCCAAATCATCTACAACAGATGTATCGAATGGATCAATGTCATCATCATTTACTACCTCAGATTTAACACTAGCTGGCTCGATTGGATTATGACCAAGTTTTGACAAATCTGTTGTACTTCCCCCTAGTAGATCTCTATGACTGAGTTTTAATGTCTCTAGTCCACTATATAGAAGTGCTTCTTCTCTTGCAATTCTATCTAATTCCTCTTGGTCTTCTGGTGGAATAGATATGTGGATTGTCACTTCAGACTGAATTCTTTCTTCAGCGCGAGGATCAAACTCAATGTCACTGTCGCTCTGAGATAATATCCTTGCTTCATTTGCTTCAATATCACCAAG
This sequence comes from Lepisma saccharinum, assembly GCF_977018435.1. Taxonomy (NCBI): domain Eukaryota; kingdom Metazoa; phylum Arthropoda; class Insecta; order Zygentoma; family Lepismatidae; genus Lepisma; species Lepisma saccharinum. The sequence goes on along the minus strand of NC_139256.1, from coordinate 19,846,149 downwards.
GATTTCACTTTCGATTATCTTAAGTTCGAGTTTACCTGGTGCAATATTCTCTGCAAATGTTGTATCGAATGGATCTATTTCATTCTCAAAACCATTCACCAGATCCTTCCTGATGGCCTCTATCTCATTTTCTTTGAATACCAGAGGAGCTTGTGTTAGTTCCTCTTCGATAGAGAATAAGTCTACTTCCTGCTGAATAGGTTGAACTGGGACTGTTGGTGTGGACGCAGGTAGTGGTGGACGAGGTGGTGTTGGCCTTGTTGGAGGTTGAGATGGCCTCGATGGTGACGCTGCTGGTCTTGGAGGTGGTGGTCTCTTTGGTTTATGTTCTTCTGGGCTTACAATAACTTGTGACTGATCTTCGTCAAACCCTTCCCAGGAGTTTTTGCCTACTTCAGAATTTTCAACGAATGTTGGCGGATTTGATACTGGCTGAGTAAGTAAAGCATCGATATCAGGGGTCGCAAATGGATCGACAACTGGAGAGCAGAATGGATCCGCAGCAGTATATGAAACTTCTGATGAAACTTGTACAGAAGTGTTATCTTCTTTGACTCCTAAGATAACGTCGGCTGCTGTTGTATCAAATGGATCATCACCAAGGATATCTTCTTCACAAAGATCGGGCACACTTTGTGGTTGTTCTAGAGTTGCTTCCTTCGATTTTGAAGCAGATTCCTTAGCAAGAGCAGCAAATTCGTCCTCTAGATCCTCCTCTTCCTTCTTCTCTACAGGCTCTTCTTGCTTTTCGCCTGTTACTGATTGGATGAGTTCTACGATGCTACTTCTTGCTGGTAGTGGAGCTGAAAGTTCAGGTTCAGCATTTATAATATCAAACTCTGCAACTAAGTCCTTTAGATCAGGACCTTCTTCCTGTTTAGACTCTGGACTTTTCTCTTCTCTCTTTTTCTCTGATTCAGCTTCCTTATCAGTTTCTGAACTGATTAAAATATCCTCTAAAGGTTCGAGTAAAGCTTTTTCGTTGTTTGTGTCAGAGTCTACTAATGCTCCAAGAATATCATTGACTGGTGTTGTTGGAATTACTGGCGCATCATCATCTAGAAGAGACTTACTTGTCTTCTCTGTATCTACTTCTGACGATTCTACTTGTGGAACCTCTGAATCGCCAAATAGTAGATCGATATCTTCAGGTCGTTTGGGTACAACACGCCTCTTCTTCAAAGACGGAGTTGATGAAAGTGGTTTGTCTAACCTTCCAGTTAAAACGTCAACAGCACAGCCTAGACTGACTAGCTTCTTCTTCTTGCCATCTTTTCCTATGATCTCTTTTTCTTCAGTTTTTATAACCTTCTCAGCGATCGATGTGTCGAAAGGATCAAATCCTCCTTCTTCGGTTTCAGTAGGGCTTTCTGGAATGTAGACAAGCTTAACTTCTCCGCTAGTTACTATGTCAACGTAAGAAGTGTCAAATATATCTTCATCCGCTTCGAAATCTTCCTCTTCCTCCTCCTCTTCTACTAACTCGGATTCTACTTCTAGAAGATCCTGGTCAGGTGGTACTTCTTCTTGGGTAGCACCTGCAGCTGCTGGATTATCTACTTCTTCAGCTTCTTCCCCGTCGAGGATGCTAACAGATCCGTCTTCAAATCCCACCCACCTTTTTTTGGCTTCAGGTTTCTTTTGTGCAGCTGGAGCCGGCGCTTGGGCTGCTGGTTGATTCTCTTTGTTTTCTTCTGTTGCAGTTTTCTTCTTCTGGAAGTAACTGGTGGTCTTGATGCGTGTTAAGTCTCCCTTTGTCTTATTTAGAACGTCATCAATGCCAGCTGTAAGAGCTTTGAATCTCTGCCACTCCTCACTCTCCTCTTTAGCTTCTGGTGCGTCAGGATCTTCGAAAGCAGGTCGCTTGCCTTCAGCTGTTTCTTTAAGTTCTTTTTTGTACTTTTCTAACTCCGCAGGGTCAAAGAGGTCACTTCCTTTATCTTTCTTTCCCTTGATCTTCTTCTTGATCCCTTTTTTTATCTTGTGCATATTCCACTAAGCTCTCATTTATTATCCTGGAAAATAGCAATAAAGAACATGTTATAATATGTAATCTCTTTCTACGACAAATCTAGACATTTATTGTAAATTGTGTATTTGTAAAAACAAACTATTATTTGATATAAAATTCTTAATTGTACTGGAATTAATTTACAAGTTTAATCAGTAGAATGGCTAAAAACCTCGTGCCGACAGAAGGAGCTTTAGCATCGAACTGAAAGCACCATTAACCCCCACTTTTACACCACTCATTGAACTTTGTTGTCATTAGAATGTATACATATTAGTAAGTCATATTATTTCAAACAATTGGTACTGATTTTCCAATGTGTTCATAGATTATACCAGGCATGAACAATGATTGTAAACCTTGAAAGTTAGATATCTTCATTAATATTGCATTTATTTAGTTATACATAGTGCTACACATACTACTACCTTTTAGCTACTGTTTAAGAAGCGTAAAGGATAGGTGCAAATACAAATATCACCTAAAAATTTAACACAATGACCCTTATCCAGATAATTATTTAACCCAGTAAAAATTTATATCTATTTTCGCAAGGAAGCGGATTGACATTTTTACTTAAGCTTCAATTTATGTAAACAACTTTGCAATACATATAGTGAGTGAGTCCCCAATATTCTGGCTAGGATAACTGCAGTAAATTGAGATCTCTTGCTCTTGGAAGTTCTGCTCTAGTATTGCATTGGGGCGAAATAGGTCAACACATTTCAAAGTGGTGAACGAAAAAATAGTTTTTCCTATGTTGGGGCTTAAGTCACCAATACTTTGGCCACGTTGACTGCCGTAAAATTATAGCTTTTGAACTGAAATCTTGAAAGTGGCTAAATTAGTGTTGCTATATTTTATAAGTAGAAATCCGAGACACCGCTGTCCAGAAACCTGTTGTTGGGAGGGGGGGGTCCTATAAGTTAGTATGTATGTACAGACTCATTATCATATTACTTACACTTCTTAATAAACTGAAATCCACTTCGAAGTCTATCATGAAACTCGCACTTCGTATCGTATTCATTCGGTGCCATGATCAGGGTTGGAAAAATTTGTTTCTTTTTAAAAGAAACAAACCAAAGTTGTTCATTTTTTTTTGTTTTAAGCATGTTTTAACCTGTTTTAAACAAGAACCGAAAACTCACATGATTTAAACAAATTGAACGTTTAAAACATAATGCCAAGAAGACATATTTTCTAAGAATAATGATTAATAAGGAATCTGTTAATCATCCATGGAAGGACTGTATTTCTAGTTATAAAGTAAACGCTTGACTAACTTCTTAAAATACATATTTATGTTAGAAGTACCGCATGTATGGCTGTTCGAGAAGCTTCAACCAATCCACAGTTACCAGGCCCCACTGAGTCCAGGTGCTAGCTACTCTCTTTCTTTTAATACGACATTTTATCTTGAATGCAACTAAATATTGACATTAACAACAATGTGCATATTTTGCAGTGTGTTGAGTGAGGAACGAAACTGTTTCATCCATGTAGTATTCAATTTTTAAAATATTTTAAGCACCTGTAAAAAAACATAGGCAGGTGTTTTAAACGTAGTCCATTCATCATGATATGTTTCTTTGTTAATTCAACATACATTTTCAGCCACTGAACAGATTTCTATGCACAATAAACAGAATGACACGCATTGTGTGGAAAGGCATAGTTACAAAACACGCAAATAACCTCAAACTATCAAACATCAAGTATCAAAATGTGTCTTAAACAAGTCTGAAAAAAACATGTTTAAAACACTTTGAGCATTTTTGAAAAACAAAGCCATGTGTTTTAAACGTATAAAACAAGTTGTTTAAAGCAGTTTTATTTTAAACATGCCACCCCTGGCCACAATGAACTAAGCTGCTATCTGACAATGTCGAAACTTTATTTGAAAACTGCGGACTGGCACCCGAACTTACAGTAAGAAGACAATGGAACAGAATATTATCTAAAATTCAGCACTGCTAACTGAAGGAAATAAAAGTAGCATTATTACTATATTGACTAATTATTGTCGGCAAGTGCATTGATCGGTACCACCGTAAAGTCAAAGATTTATGCATTACCTTCTTCTAACTCGACAACTTGTATTATTAAGAGGGAGCGGTTCAATGTTTAATTAAATTGTTTTGTAAATTGAACATTTTAAAATTGCATTTAAATAGAAATAATGTTCATGAAAGTATAGTCCCACCCGATTCCGGGACATTAGTGCGTTCCGACCGAAGAAACTTTTCTGGACACCGGGACGAATGATACAGTTCCGGAACTGTCCCGGATAATACGTGACGTATAGCAATCCTAATAGGTACTTCCTGCTATTGGTCTGGTATTTCATGTGGACGAAATCGATCAACGCTTGTCAAAATGGCAGACTTTAAATCTACCCAACAAGTATTTGGAAATACACTTTGCGCAGAAGAGAGATTTTTTTTCTCTATCACGTTTCCGCTGCTTCCCACGCCTGCAATATTTCTCGGTGCCTGCCAAAGAAGAACCGCCTGCAAAGAGTTTTAACTCATTTATCTCGATTGCATTAGATTATCCTTTGAACCCTTTTCAGAGTGTAGACTGTAGCGGAGCATGTGTCGACGGGGCTCTTATCTTAAATGGATTCGGAGACCCCAAGCGGCGTCAGGCACGTATCCAGAGGGGGGGCTTAGGGGGCTCGAGCCCCCCCCGAAAGTTTTAGGTTTACACTAGATAAAATGAGGTTTTTGGTTTCTTGTGGTGTGAAATAAAATAATGTGACAATATATTAAGGAGAGAAATAATTATCGAGGCAAGACGGAGAATGTTCCGTAACCCTGTTATTGATAATAGATCCAGGATGGGGGTACAGGGGGCTCGACCCTCTCCGCAGGAAATTTTTCAGTTTACGTTAGATAAAATTAGGTTTTTGGCTTCTTGAATAATGTGAAAATAATGTAAGGAGAGAAATAATTATCGAGACAAGTCGAAGCATGTTTTATACCCCTGTTATTGTTAATAGCACGTATCCAAGGTGGGGATGAGGTGGCTCGAGCCCCCCAGGAAATTTTTCATTTTACACTAGATAAAATTAGATTTTTGGTGTCTTGAATAATGTGAAGATAATAAATTCATAAATCTGAGAGATATATTTATCGAGACAAGACGGAGAGTGTTCTATAACCTTATTATTGTCAATAGCACGTATCCAAGGTGGGAATCAGGAGGCTCGGGCCCCCTTCAGGAATTTTTTCTGATTACACTAGATAAAATTTGGATTTTGGCTTCTTGAATAATGTGATTATAATTTGGGAGAAATAATTATCGAGACAAGACTGAGAATGTTCTATAACCCTGTTATTGGTAATAGCACGTATCCAAGGTGGGGTTGAGGTGGCTCGAGGCCTTCCCCCCAGGATTTTTTTTTATTTTACACTAGATAAAATTAGGTTTTTGGCTTTTTGAATAATGTGACGATGATTTAAGGAGATAGACAATTATCGAGGCAAGACGGAGAAGCATTTGGAAGCTGCACACGTAGGGCGATTCTTTGTAATTTCTAATCTCTCGACAGCGGGAGAGGGTACGTTCTTGAATGAGAGAAGGAGTCAACTACTGGCAATATTAACAAATTGTTTTATCTGCGGAACGTTCTAGAATATAATGAGGATATAAACACGTGGATTCAATTTTTCGGTTGATCTGTACAAAGAATCGGTTAATGATATTTCAGAGGTAAGTGTGACAATTCATAAAGTCGATTGGTGATCAGATCAGTCAGCGTCCTCTGGTTGCTTTATAAGATATAGTGATTCGAAAATTAAGACATTGACGACAGCAGAACTTCCGGGGCCTCAGTGTAGTGCTAGTTCTGTTTGAGGGCCGAAGAGATCAAGGCTTCTCTCTCTCTCTCTCTCTCTTTGTCTGTCTCTAAAGTGAATATTTCAGCAGTACCGGATATTGGAGTGGTTTATTAAAACAGAAATAAGCTGCGTAGATCAACTGAATATCAAAGTTTTGAGTGATATTCTTCAATGTAGGCTACTCAAGCTCAAAACATTGTTTTGATGCAATGGCAACACTCAACGCCCAACCCTGCCTGTTGTTGACCTGCGACTACTAGGGGTGGAAAGACCGCTCCCTCAAAATTCCGAGAAACAACGAAGTTCTAGGTTCCTACACTGAGATCCACTATAGCTAGAACCAGGAAAACGAGAAAAAAATGTGGTTTTGGGTTCGTGCCACTCAAATTAAGAACAGTTTCTAACTGAAAGAAAAAATTACTGAAAAACTATTTTGCAATATTTGTCATGAAAGTAAAATTTTCAGCAAATGTAGAACAGTTTGCCGAGGCCACGTGAACGTTTCGGGGGGCCAGTGCCCCCCGGGCCCCCCTTTAACGACGTCCCTGCTCAACATTATGGCCTCTTAATGTTAAGCCTTGTCTACCAAGAGAAAGTAAACTTTCCTTGCAACCCCCCCCCCCCCCCCCGGTTTTGGAACCTAATTGCCACCACTGGTCTTGAACATACAGTTGTGAGGTTCTTACTATACCCCTTTAGAAAAATGGTGTTGAGCCCCCCCCGAAAGGAATTCCTGGATACGTGCCTGGCTGCCACTAACCCACGTGTGGCGTTTGTGTGTGCAGGATTCTTGATACTCAGCCAACTAGGTATAACATCAAGCTAGGAATCCAGGAAATCGGTCGCGACTTTTTCTTTTAAAGCTGCAGCTGCCTTTATTCGTTAACAGTGCTTTTTGGTAATTAAAATATGTTTCTAATGGTTTCTGTGATTAACCAGGCTCAGTATTTCAGAAGCTTCAATACTCATATATTACTTTTAAATTATTAGAAGGGGACATGGGGTACAATACAAAAATATCAATCCATCCCCATACACTTCGTTTCTCGATTAGGAGGAGATGCGTTCTTTCCACGCATCCCCCCCTCCTTCGCTCAGTACGCCCGTTGTTGTAAAGTCACCCAGAGTTACTTGCGTCGGTCTACCAAATTGTCCACGGCCATATTCCGTCGCTTCATTTCGAAACAAGAACAACTAATTTTATATATATATATATATATATATATATATATATATATCGTTATTAATACAAATACCCTGCGATTATCTCTTTTGGTAATGAGAGCTTCTGTTACCGAATTTCACGAAAATCGACTCCTCCGTATGACGTCAGCAGTCGAAAGCTGTTTACTAGTGTTGATTGACTTGCCTGTTTCCCACTCAGCTTGCTTGTACATTTGACAATATTGCCCTCTGGTGGCATTTCATTGCATCGATACAGTGTTCCGCTGAGAGTTGGTACCATTGTAGGCATTTTAATTATTCAGGTGAATAAACTTTGCCAAAGTGTTAGTGATTATTCTAAAGAACGAAGACGGTGGACCATTTTCATTATTTAGGTAAATAGAAATTGTTCTTCAACATGTCATAATTACTATGCAATTTTGATTTGTACTCAAAGAGCATAGCTGTCAAACCCAATATTCTGCACTCATTTCTTGTAGCCATTGGAATTTGCAATGTGTCATCTATGTCCGGTTTAAATATTCCAAGCAAATAACACAAAATAGATTAAACTTTTTTTTTGCACGAATGTATTTGTTTCAATCGAGGGTACTATCTTGCAGTGGCGTGCCCAGGGGGGGGGGGTTGGTGGGGGTTAAAACCCCCCCATTGGTTTCGTCATTTAAAAAAATTCAAAGCAGAAATACATTTTATTTCATAAATCGCCAATATTGTAAAATGTTTACATTTGGCAATGAGAAATGTATTTGCTTCTTCAATTACTTTTGATAATATTGGAGTTGAGTTACAGCAATGCACAAGCATTCATTCATTCCTTAGTCACTGAAAAGGAAGGAGAATTTCCTTCTCAGTATGGTCAAGAAAAGAGCCGTAACCCTTGGAATGCGAACTGAAGGAATCCCTCCTCCCCTTTCTTTCACCCACGATGACCCTCTTAGGAGAATGGCCCTCCCTTTCCTGTTACGACAGTGCTGCTAACTTCCCTTTTCTTTCTTTCCCCTTCTTATACCATTTATGCCAGCAGAGCAAAGTTCTGTGAGATTTGAATCACTACAATTAGTTGGCAAAGTAAGTCAAAATCTCATCTCGCACATGGATGCATATTTATTTCAAAATATCAATAATTATAATAATAATAATAATAATTGTTGCAGGCAGTAGCGAAGCATGGTTTTACGAAGGAGGCAGGCGATGTTTTGTACAATAGCATGCCGGGAGGAAGGGAGGGGTGAAGGATGCGTTATATAGCCCAACTGGCCCAGTCAGTTTCATAAACAAAATAAAAGCAATTAATATGCCAAAATATTATACGTTTTACTCTTGTGCTCTTTACAAATTATATATTTTTTTCTCAACCAATTTCCAGCCTTCAGTTTATTGAATTTTCTTGTAACATGTGTGAAAGATCTCACTTGAATTTGTGCGTAAATAATTTAGCAGTTGCCAACACTACTGACACTGACACTACTGGTTGCTGTCAACACTGGTGACGTAATTTGAGCTGGACCAAGCTGGATGCATGGTTCAGACATTCGACCGCCCGGTATCTTTGTCCCAAGTCCTGGTGTTCTCTGGGGTTGTAGCGAGTTGCAGTCTGCAAGGCAGCAAGTCGAAGTGGTCGTGTTGTGTGTTACGTTTCTGCGTGTGTAATAGATTTTTGACGTGGAACTAAAGATGGATAGAGAAAAGAGGAGAAATACGTATTAGATTATTTCCAAAAGAAACAAAAAATGGAAGTTGAAGCTTCACCTTCCACAAATAGAACGTCAGAAAAGGTCGATTTAAGTTCAGAGGAATTCCATCCGAATTGCGAGAGTGAAACGTGCGAACTTTCAGACTCTTGATATTCAACAAGAAGGCATAACAGAAGATATTGCAAACCTTGTTGCAACATTATGTCAAGGAACTGTCGAGGTAAGTGACGTTCATTATTTGATAGCAGATATATCCATAGACGGATTTAGAATTGTTTTTCTGGGAGGGCACAGCATGTGCTGTAAGCATACAATCGTGTGTGTGCAGGGGAGGGGGGTGCCCGCGTGTGTATGTCTGGAAGACGTGTGTAGGATGTCACCCTATATCACCAATAAACTTTCGCAGGGCGAGAGAACATGAAGATGAACAAGTTCCCTCAATGATTTCAGGGGCCTCACCGATGGTGGTGTAATCAAAGAGGTCCTGGGTTTGATCCTCTGTGAAGGTGCATTGCACAGTGGTACGTATCCCGATTTAAACTTTAAGTCCAGTCCCGATTAACGTATCTGAATATAAAATGGACTTTACAATCATTTACTTTTTGTTTTGTTCACGAACCCTCGAAAAACGATAGATCCACCAAGGCATTTGAAACCCTGGCGTCGGAGCAGTGGCACTAGTGTCGCTAGTTAAAGCCACGGGGAAGCCTGTGGTTCACGTATTTTCCGAGGTCCCAGAAAGCTTGGTGCTACTATACAGTGTATATGTATGCAACCACATTATAAAATCAGTTTTATTATTTTGTAGGAAAGGGATAAAATTTGTATTACGACACGGGATAGACTAGATAGGCATCCTATTAACTGTAAATATTCCTTACAAATCTTCTGAACATTTCTCTTATACAAACGCAACAAATACAATAAGTAATATACGTGTGCAGTAATAAATTCATTTTCTGAAAGCATCTTTTCTGGCATCAGTGGTCGAAGTAGGTGATGCTGCCTCCAGTTAAGAAAGTTTCACAAATCATACCCCCAATTAGAATAATTTTCATATTGAGCATCCTCCACCTACTGTATTGTCTCCATGTTGATCCATACAAGGATGTACCCCATCGTATTTCCAAAATCGATCAAATATCCCCTCCCTTTTCGGCTACGAATTTCTATTTCGAGCACTGTCTGGCAAGATTTTGTCGGGCTCAGTGACAGATCCTGTGGTGCGGTACTGGGCTTCGGAGGGGAAGGGGGGAGTGGCCCCTTCAACAGTTGGTTTCGCAGTTCCATAACGTTAACATTATACACAATTCCTCTCCATAGACCTAATATGAAAATGAATATGGCACATTAATGACACTGTAGTAGAAAATGTTAATTACTGAAGGGGTTCGTATTTGTTTATCGACTGTCAAACAAATGTTTTGACCAATAATATAATAATACAATGCCAAAAATGTACACAATATTTAGCAAATCCATCTCCACAACAAGTACAATGTTGATTGAATTGATGTTTTAAATCCACTTTATGCACAGTAAGGCTAATAGGGACTGGGCCTAAAGTTTAAAGTGAGATCCGAACCACTATTAGCCTCCACAGGGTATTGAACCCGGAACACCTTGATTACAAGGCGACGACGCTCACACTGAAATGAAACTGTGGTATCGTCATCTTGCAGCAATGCAAAGACGTCCAGTAAATGCTCTTGAAGCAATTGATATATGCATTGAAGTAATATTTCCCTGGGTAAACACACGTTTGCGCATATTATGTACAATCCCGGTAACAACAACATCAAATGATAAATCATTCTCAACTTTGAGGCGTTGAAGACCTATCTTCGAAATACCATTTGCGAAGAAAGATTAAATGGGTTAGCTGCTCTGAACATTCACTGGGATATAAAAGTTACTTGTGACGACATATTGTCAGAACTCGCACAGAAACCTCGATGCCTAAATTTCAGAATTTAAATTGTTGAACTGTGGTACCTTATTTATTACTGTCTTTAAGACACCAAGTAGTCTTAATCTCTTTAATGTTGTTACAATGTTGAGTGTACATTTTTTTGTTTAAAAATTATATTTGAGCAATTAAATATAAAATATTAATAATTTGGAAATATTCAAGCAGGTGCTTTTATATGATGCAATAAAAACATGAAGCATCCATAGCAAATACATTGATTGTGTTCATTGGGGTAAAATCCAAGTATATTAATTATCTAATTTATTACAAGAAATTTGACCTGTGAACTGGAAAATGTATTGGACTCATAACGCCCCCCCTTACGAAAATCCTGGGCACGCGCCTGCTATCTTGTAAGAAAGAATGCGAAATTAAAAATGGTTGATTTAGCAGAAGTGTTCAAATGTTGGTTGCAAGTGTAATATAATCTTTAATTCAATTATTTCTTAGAAGTGATATTTTCATGTTGAAACTGTAGTCTACCGAAGCATTTGTTCACGCAGAAAAGTATTTCAAATCAATAGCATGATAGCTCCCCACTCCCTTTATTCTCAGAACTCTTGTTTCTCAAATTCACGAACTCCGTTTTGACATATGGTTTTGACATACATTTACGTGTAAGGAAAATAAGCGAAGTCAGGGTGGATATTTCTAAAATTTTAGAACCTGAAAATTTGTAAGAGTTCAATACATAAATAATGAGAATCGTATATAGGCTGTATATTACTGTAGTTTATTCTGCATCAAGCATTCCTTACAGCTAATAAAGCAATGTGCAAGAGCATTTCAACTTGCACCGCTTTTTCGACCCTTTCGATTATTGATCGTCGAAACGTGTGCTTCAGAAGTCATCAAATCAAGTTTTTGACCTACGTCACTCGCTCAAATCCTATCTCTTGCATGATGGAAATATATAGCTTATTTGTACTGTACGGTAGTTTTGTACGGACTTTCTTCCGTCAATATTCATTATATACACACTGTACTGCTGACTACGTCATTCCCCTTCCCAACCCCTCTCTCAGGCTGCAGACAAGATGCAACCAATTTTAGATTTTTCTGTCGTGCATTGAAACGGCGGCACCGCAGTCGATTCAACTGACGTAATAACAGAGCTGCTATGACGTCATACTGCTCCTGTGTTGCCATATCTCCCTCGACTTTCCGTACTCGCTCCCCGAGTAGCGCATGTGAAATTGAATGGTGGTAGTAGTATGCGGAAAAAAACAACTATGGAAGGGGAATCGAGAATCAAATCAATACGACTTTAATTTTCTTTTCCTTTCCTTCATGCATTGAAACTTTCGTGAGTCGTTCTAAATGTAAACTGGACTCAGCATTACTCTTTGATTTGCACGAAATAGGACCACTTGAAAGTTATTTTTATTCAGAAATATGATAATAAAAGTATAAAGTACTTCAATTTCAATGCATGGGCCTCACAAATTGGGAAACATATTTAAACTCAAGTGAAACTGTATATAATTGCACGAATAATGCAGATAATATGCAAGCAACATGGCCTAACAGAGACGTATAATTTATTAATATATATATAATTGTCTTGTAGACACATAAAATGTAACGTTATCGATATTGAAACATAGTTATCTTGTTCTACAAGAGAAATTACAAATTTTAATTCGTACAAAATGCTATAATATTGCGTTTTATATGTTTATTCATTCTCTTAGACTTGGGATGACGACATATTTATTATACACCTAAGTGTTACGTGAAGATACATATTTGTAGTAAAGTTCGTTTAATTACCAGTGTCAGAATCAAAGCTTCCTCTTTTCTATTTGGAAATTTTAAACTATTATAATTTTACGTAATATCACCATTTCAAAAGATTTATTGTTTAATTTAAATAACTAGCAACATACGTACAATATTTTATACATAATTATATATATATATATATATATATATATATATATATATATACATACATACATACATACATACATACATACATACATATATTAATAATTATATACTTGTTTTTTCAACAAAGAACTTGAGATACCAGTATTATTTGCACAAGATGTTCAGTGCTGATTTGTCAAATTCTTGAAAAATAATATTAAAAGCAAGATAGCACGTATATTCAGAGAGGATTAGAAACTAAGTTATATGTGCAGAAGTTGGTAAAATAAATTATTAAATAAAATAATAAATTTGCTGATTCCGCGCTTCACTTTCCCACATTTCCCACATTTTGTGTTCGGGAATTTTCGTATGACGTACATTGGTATCCCCCTGACATATTTGAACAAAACATCAGTTCTTGAGTGTCATTTGTTTCAATTAAGGTTTTCTAAGAATGATTTAACGTAAATTAACGCAAACATATAAGGAATTATTTACATAAAATTGTTGAAATTATAATAATATTCTTAAGAAAATCGAGGATATTCACATGAATTGATCATAACTTAGAATTGTATAAGAGAATAAAATTGAGGTAGACACACATAATTTCTCAGACCGTGATTGGCCAAAGAAAAAACGCATGAGTAAAGTTACATTGACGTATTTGGAGCCTGAGTCACAGGAAGTGACTAGCGGAAGTCTTGGCTCTGTCTTAAGGATATCTGCTTCGTGTTTGTATACTATTTTTAAGCCTTGGCAATGAAAAAAAGAAGCCAAGAACGTCTGAAGCCGCCTGAAGAAGGAATGATGCTTAGCCAAGACGATGCCAGCCTAAACCCATCCCGAGATGTCATGCATAATCGCATAAGGCACGCGTGCGCATTTGTCTAAATATAGTTTCGTGTGTCAGCGTGTGTTTGCACTGACCTAGATTTTACCATGTAATGCTAATGTTCCTATTAATAATTTTTGTGTGAAATGGATGAACGTAAGAGTATTCATCTTTGAATGGAGAGAAAAGTGTGTGTCGTGCGTACATAAAAGATATCGCCAGACAAATTTTCATAGCTTTTAGGGTACGTCAAGGAAAACAACTGTTCTTGATGCTTCGTTTCTTGGAGTTTCGTTATAAAGCTTTTAATCCTCCGAATATGCATTTGCAACTGATCTTTGTTTCTGTTGTCATAATGTACTAAATTGGCCTCCCCGATGGCGTAGTGGTAACGTCGTCACCTTGTAATCAATGCGTCCCGGGTGCGGATCCAACTTTAAGCTCTATGTCCAGTTTCGATTAACCCTTTTGTGCATAAAGCGGACTTAAACAGTGTACTAAACGCTATAGTATTCTCGGAATAGACTGCGTAAGCGATTTAAGTTGATAGCAGCCTTTAGAGTGAGATTATCTCTGATGAAAAGTTACGAATTCTCTCTTTAATAAAAAAAAAAAAAGGTTTTAATAAAATGAAAAACGTGTTTGGACAGTAAAACATGCATTATTCAATTTAAGACACAATTTTAACTTAAATGAGGTAAAACATACCGAGTCAAACTTCTACTTGTCTATATATACATATACAAGAGTAAATAGTACATAGTAGTAGATAGATGCGAGTAGACAGTATCGCGTCTATTTGCCTCGCGGGAGACCCGGATTATATTCCTGCAAAAAATGGCTTTGGCAGTGGCGTGCCCAGGGGGGGGGGGGGGATTGGTAGGGTCATATCACCTCCTAAGGCCTAGCATTTCTAAAAAAAAACGTCAAACGTAAGAATAGATGGCAAAATGAGGACTGACTACTAAAAACAGTATACGTAACCCCCTTTCGGAAATCCTATGCACGCCACTGGCCTCTGGGGTTCACCCAGCCTCAAATAAATGGTTATCTTGGGCGTACAGACGCCCGGAGCGTAGTGCTATTCACACAATTTAAAAATTACCAGGATCGAGAATGTGTGGAGCCTTACCTCCGCATGCCTCGCTTCATGCACAATGCAATATGCACGGGAAGCTTTACACCTAATGAACAAACATGTAGTATACTTATATGTTGCTATATTCATTATCAGGATATGCTTAAGAACGGAAACGCTTTAAAAATATTATTTTTTAATCAGTGTGATTCAGAAGTCAAGTATGCCCGAGGGGTCGCAAGCCTTCCTAATAGTGTTCCCTATCCTATTTGCAAATGGGATTCCCCGCTACTAATCTCCCCTCATCGGAAAACGTTGCAGATGGAAATCTGACCGTGGTAATAAGGTGCCGTGGATGAGTCACGTTGAATATAAGCAGGAGGAGTTAACTGTAGCATGCTGAGAGACAAAAAGGACTACGGGATACTGTTTAATGCGGAACACCTGTCCAGCGCTCTCCACAGAGCAGATGGTCCTCTCTCACGACTACGTTCCAATCTCCAAGTCAAAACGAGGTGTGGAAACTCCCCAGTGTTTTTCGACATGAAGGTTACGAAAGTGTATGGTGCTTGCAACACTAAAGCCTTTGCATCCGCTGGGTATTGTGTGCAAAAGTGCGCAAATTAGCCCTAGCAGGTCCATGATGAACTGTTCCAAGTTGAACCAAGGACTTGTACAGTGGGATGCACAAGTATTACTCGGCAAATTTTCCATGACTGTTTTCATTATTTTTTTTCTCCTTCATCGTACGTGTATTAACAAATAGATTTTGAAGTATTTTGGTGCAGAGGCTGTCAGCAGCTTATTTGGTGTTTTGCTTGAATTCTTGAAACTCTCGTTGGTTGAAACCAAGAGCATGGACGTGGTGATGGACAATTTGCTTGGTAATACTTACACATCCCACTACTATGTGTCTGTGCATTTTGCACTTGCTTTGGTTTTGAACTGGCAATATTTAGAATATTGTTTTAGACCTAAAAAATATGTATTTAATTTACTTAAACAAACACGACAAAAATCTTATTGCGGTTATTTTATATTGAATAATAATGTTGCAACAGGCGCAGAAATAGCTAATAGACACCTGTTAAAGTTCTCATAATTATTGTTAAATAACACACACGCGCTTGGTGGGGTACAATTTTCAGTCTGTCTCTTCTATTGTTGCTACTTTTTGATAATCGCGACGATGGGGATGAATGGTGATAATATTAAATGCATGCAGGGACAATCACAATGGACGACACTACAGAGGATTCGGTGGAGGCACAGTGGTTCGGATCCCACTTTAAACTGTAGGTCCAGTCCCGATTAGATTTACTGTGCATAAAGTGGACTTAAAACACCAAATCAACCAATCAATCAAACTACAGAGGATTATACTGGTCGTGATTCAAGTCGCCAGAGCCTCATTAGCTTTCAAAAATAAGATCTTGGTGTACTGCGTGGACGAAGGGTTGGCAATTGAGTTCCTTAAGCGAAAGTCACCCCCCTTATACCCCTTTTCTAGTCTGTAAACTATGACACTTTTGGCACATAGTCACTCAATTGTCGGGACGACTACGTACAGGGGAAATCACTGGTTCCACTATATAAATAATGCCTCACATAGATAAATTCGAAGTCGATAACTAAATAATCCATGCACTGTGTATTTCTGTGACGTGTGAATAACGAAACTGTTCATACTTCTTAGTTAAAACATTTGCAAGTGCAAGGTTAAAATAATCGATGCCCTCTCGTTGGCCGATTGCTGTTGAGCGATGGACTAACGGCCTTGCGACTGAAGGTTCCAGGTTCGCGTCTTGACTTATTCATTGGCATTTCACTATGAGTATCCCTTTGTGAATTCTAGGTAATCACCTTCACACGAAAAAGCTACGCAAAATAAGACAAATACTAAATTTGCCCCTTGTGCACTTCACAAACACCTAGAGTGTCTGGAGAAGCGACTTCACACATTCTCGAGCTCTGTTATAGAGGAAGTGGTGCGATCAACACCACGATCTGGTCGAAATGTCCCAGTATGTAAGTTAAACGTTTTACAAGTTCGGTCTAATAAAAATTTAGACATTTAATCACGACAGATGACAAATTCTCATATAACTGGAGTAAGGTTATAACGATAGAGCATTTTTCATTTTACGGTTAATGTTCATTACTCAGAAATTATTGTAATAATAATAAAACAAGAACGAGAGAAACGGAAAACGATTTGGGATAAGCCTTCGATTCTGAAGATGGTGCTAACACATCTTATCCTCGTTCGTCTGCAACCCACAATGCAGCAGACTTCGGCGGCCAGCGGACAATTTAGGAGAAATGAACAAGGAAATGCATATTAGTTGCCTAATCATGTGTGAACATTTGTAATTGCTGTGTCATGAACATAATGTCATTTAGACAAAGAAAAAGCATACAACATGGGAATAATGAAACAGCTCTCAAATTAGTACCACAACAATAAAGGTGGAATGTTTCAAGTTTAGTAAAATCTTGTACCTAAGTAGAAACGTTTGTTTTAAATCCACTCTACGCTCAGAGACCCTAGTGAGGATTGGACCTACAGTTTAATGTGAGATCGGAACCACTGTGCAATGTGGTTTCTTCGGGAATCAAACCTGTAATCTATTGATCAGTAGGCAGCAGCAGCAATGCATTTGTGGAATTAGCAATCGGGGTGTTTTGCAGCAATGTGTAGTAATTAAGTTAGGGTGACCCAAACCTACGTCACCCTTATGGCTTATAAGCCCACACAATCAATAAACTACTAGCAATTTCAGACTACGTATTAATTCAGAACTATTAACAGGGTGATCAAGTATTCAATTTTCGAAAATACTGCACGGCATTACGAAACAACCCTATTGTGCAGCTGTTTACTTTCACCCATGACCTTCTCACGGCTGAATGTATTTACCTTGTAAATTTTTGATTACGCTACTCGTGGACCTATTGCCCTAACCTAACAATATTTAATTCGACATTTCAGTGTCGACAGCTCAAACCTGTATCCCTGGTACGGACACACACAGACACTTATTAACAAGTATATGAAGGCGACCACGTTGGAAAGGTCAAGGGGTAGGTAACAGGTGCATGGGGGTAGAAAGAGGGTGCGGAACACTATCTAACCTGGCAGCTAGGGTGCTGAAGGGGTGCCTCCCGATGATCCTCGTTTCCCTGTCTTCCTGTTCCTCGAGCCATTCCTACAGCTGCGCGCGAGCAGGCCAGATATATCCCGGCAGTTCGAGCCAGTCACCTATTTCGACTGAAATGGCGGCGAGCGAACGCCGGAATCTCGTTCCCAAAACGCTATCTGTAAGTCTCTTGCCCACGCACGTTGTAGGCTTGCACCGTCGCAGTGTTGCCAACTATTTTTGGCAATGTCCCTACGTCCGTTGCTGCCATTGATCGCAAACAAAGTTGAATTCATAAAAAAATTCTTGATTCCTTTTTAATCCATTTTCGTATAATCTTCCTTTATTACTTTCACCGTGGAATTTTGTCTTGTTCCCTCTGGGCAAAGAAAGTCAAGAAAGGAATAGTGATGAAAGAAGTGGAAGAGAGGATGGTGAAAAAATCAGAAAGAGAATGGATAAAAAAGAAGAAAGAGATAAAAAAGGAAGAAAATACAAATAACAAAAAGAGAATGGATAAAGAAAAGGAAAGAGAGAACGAGAAATGAAAGCGAACGTAGATAAGATGAAGGAAAGAAAGGCAGAAAGAAAAAAGAGAATGAAGATGAAGATTCAGAAAAGAAACCTCTTCTTCCTCTCTCTATTTCTCTTCTTTCATATCTCTTCATCTTCTGTCTTTTTCTCTCTTCAAACATTTAACTCTTCTTTACATTCTCCCTTTATCTCTCACTATTAATGTACTCCAGTCACTTTTGCACAAGCCATATATTTTTCACTCTTATTTCGAATAATTTTTAAAAACTTTGATTTGTCAGATGTTGCCGAGCGAAAACAATTATCATATTTTGTAGAGGGAGATTAATTATTTCCATAACATCTTTGGCTGTTATGCATTTGAAGCTTCGAAACGAGTCACAACTCCCGAAGCAGCCAATCAACTAAGCGAGCCACTGACGTCATCTCAACCCAAAGCATATCGCTAAGCCCCTTGCTCAGGCTCTACACGCCCAGTAGGCTCGCTAGACAGACTGGAGATGTTCCGAAAGTAATTCGACTCTACATTGTTCAATGGATTTATATGTATGTGACTGCATAAACGTTTTAAGAATGTTTCACAGATAGGATGTGCAATACCAGGACAGTTTAAAATATAAATAAAACTTTAGTGTGTGTGTTAAACAGTAACTTTTATTTGTCTAAGATTTAATCTCTTGATCAAGGGTTTTTCAGTATTAATGTCAATATCAAACATTATTTTTCAAGGCAATCGGAGGAATCCGTCCCCCATGTCCCCGTCTAGGGCAGTGGCCCAGTCACTTATTGCGATTTAAGAAGCAGCTTCTTCGTAACTAATAATGATGGCAATTTTTCGGTTCCCACAGTCTATAGAATGCTCAGTAATTTCGTAGGAGAGAGGTATAACATATTTTGGTAGACATGGCTCTTTGCACATATTCGACGTTCTTTTTTTTCGGAAAGCGAGGCGAATTGGGGTTGGAACTGGGGCTTCTAGAACACTTTTAGGGGGTGTAAAAATATATTTAACTCCAAAATGACCATAAATTAGATAATTGTGATAACTTTTATTGGATAATATTGTTCGACTATGATTTTGTTTGGATTGTTTTCTGTTATTTAGGGTCGCTTTTCTTCCACTTTTGGCTAATCGTGACGATGAGTGATAATACGATGTAATTTGATGGAGGAACACTCATTAAGAACACCGATACCCAGGCCGGGATTCGAACACGGCGTCAGGCGCAGTGTTAACCACTCCACATAGAGATTGGCCCATTCTAATATTAAAATGCAACGTATGCTACAACTCCAGCTTATGGAAGATTGCAAGATAAGCTGTGTCAACTTTAAGATCCAAAGTTATCAGAATTTGTTTTAAAAAATGCCTCGTCGCGACCTACACGCTAGATAAGAAAATTACTGTTCTTGCAATAACATTATATTATTATTATTACTTAAGAAAGTTCATGCATTTTGGGCTTCAGCAGCAAAAACCTATCCTTACATGGTAATGTTTGGTCTAGTACGTAGGGGAAATTATACACGATTTGCAACACTTCTCCAACGTTGCCAGCTCTATCGATCGTAACTGCATGTCGTGCTGGTGAGAAATCGCTATTTAGAAATGTTTCTTCTTTCTGAAAGAGTGGAAACAGAAAAGGCAGCTACTTTTACGTAACAGAAAACCTTTCTATTATTCCTGCTTCAATACAAATGCATTAAGGTGGGATTAGCGCTGTACAGCAGGTGGGTTTGGCCTCATTAACATTGCTCTTTTCGCCCACGCTTTCACCACACGCACATGCGTACATGCATTTTTAGATTTGTTCGGAAGATAAGTGAAAGCCCCTTTGATCTTCTTACTAACCCGGT
This sequence comes from Lepisma saccharinum, assembly GCF_977018435.1. Classification (NCBI taxonomy): domain Eukaryota; kingdom Metazoa; phylum Arthropoda; class Insecta; order Zygentoma; family Lepismatidae; genus Lepisma; species Lepisma saccharinum. The sequence continues at coordinate 19,826,123 of NC_139256.1, read as the reverse complement.
ACGTTTATAACTCTCTTTCCCATTAACATGCACTTAATGTCATAATCCTTTTTTGTTCCTTTGTGTCGATCTGTCGTAATAAATCCTTAGTAGGACGTTACTCCCAACAGTTTGTTTTCGGTACACTTTATGCTCATAGGGACTGGACCTACAGTTAAAAGACCGCACCAGTATCGAACCCGGACCGCAAGCCGACCTCCGTGGCGGAGTGGTTAGCTCAGAGTTTCCGGGTTCGAATCCAGGCCTGGACATGAGTGTTCTTTGTGAGTGTCCATCAATTTAATCATATCAGCCTCATCGTCGCGATTAGCCAAAATGGCAGAATAGCGACGCTTAATAATGAAATCAAATCAACCTAGATGACAAGGAACGTGGAGCCGATCTGCAGTATTTGTTACTTTCATTGGAAAGGTTATACGTATTGCAGGACCTGCAGGGTAACAATGAAATGTATTGTATTGAATCTCAAAATTGAGTTGCTGGCCGCGGTGGCTCAGTCGGTAACGCGTCTGACTACCATGCTAAAGGTCCCGGGTTCGATCCCGGCCGGTTCAAATCGAAGCGATGGAAGCGGCTCCGGCGCCCACCCAGCGTCGAATAACATGGGTACCTGGGGGAAACCCTGGGGGGTAAAGGCGGTCAGGGGCGTGATGCTGATCACATCACCCCCACTCACGACCGGATCAAGAAAGTGTGGGGCGTTACCCCCACACCCCCTATACGCCTTCATGGCGTGGTGCTATGCACAGGGGAGAACTTTACTTTACTTTTTTAATTCTGATTTGATTTTAATGTTGTTATTTAGCGTTGCTTTTCTGTCACTTTTGGCTAATCGTAACGACGAGGATTAGTGACAAGATACAATTCATGAAAAGACACTCGCAAGGAACACCATGCACAGGCCGGGATTCGAGCCCGTGACCCCTAGGGTCATAACGCCTGCGCTAACCACACCGCCACGAATATGGGATGTGGAAAATTCTGATTTTGACGTAGAACCTTCATATCAAATGTCATTTAATTTAAAACTCATATTTTCTATTGTTTCAAATGTTAATATACGAGGGTTGTTTTTTAAGTTAGGTCCGTTTTGCAATAAAAACGAAGTAAGTAAATGTTTTTTAAAAAAACATTTATTTTCTGAATTTACATACACTTCTCTATTTTTCTACATAATATCCTTGCCTATTTAAACATTTATCATAACAAACTAGGAGTTTTTTATTGCAAAACGGACCTTACTTAAAAAATAACCCGTCGTATCTTGATACTTCCTTTTTTAACTGAACAAAACGTATTTGCAAAAAAAATTCAATTTAGATTTTATATTTTGGGAAATTTTCTGTGTAAGATTAACACAATATGCATGAAAGTAAACGTTGTTTTAATTAATAAAAGAAATTCGAAAATGCATAAATATCTTACTGTATTTTTTATGCATCTTTATTTATCTTCTGTCTATTAAAACTACATCAGAAGTTTCTATCAGCGACCAGCTTAGAAGCTTGCAATTAAGTGGACATGCATTTCAAATGCATAAAATAAATTTGATGCATTCTTATTTCTCGTCGATGTACACCAATGATTGATTGATTTGATTTGGTGTTTTTAAGTCCACTTTATGCACAGGAAGGCTAATCGAGACAGGACCTACAGTTTAAAGTGGGATCCGAACCACTATGTGCCTCCACCGGGTTCGAACCCGGGACCCGTTGATTACAAGGCAATGACGCTACCACTGCGCCATCGGGGAGGCCCACCAATGATTGAGAAATCAGGTTAACTGATCCAGCTCAAAGCAGACCAGAATAGTAATAAAGGACATATTTTGTGACTTGAGTCCATCAATAATTCATGATGGTTTTCTTCACAGTTCTTTAAATCTTAGTAAAGTCGACTCCTGAGGCATGTGCTCAGGGCACTGCGGTGGCTGTATTTCTGCAACGGAATTCTCAGTCGGTTTTACGAACGCATTGGAAATAGAGGGGCCTAAGACACGCAAAAAGGTCGCCCACATCTCACCCGCGCTTGGCCCTCTGCCATGCTGTTACTGGACGCCTGTGAATTTTCGATTCTGCAGTGCATCTGCAGACGGGAATTCCTTAGTTCGTACATTCTTGTCAAAGTTTAAAAAATACATTATTGGATGGGTAATTCGGTCGAGAGGCAGAAATAGATAGAAAGGCAAGGTTGGCGTCGTCAGATTTTTTGATCATAGTTATCTCACCTGTTTCGTTCAAAGATTTTCAACTGTCATTGCATAAGAAATCTCAAGGATTATTCACTGTGGTTGCCAATCTTAATAGAATTTTTTCTCTCTCTATCTTTCATTTCCTGCCCTTACCTCTTGTTTTCTTTCCCCACTTTATTTATCTTTGTCCTCTTCATTCTACCACTATACGTTTTTCGTCTGTCTCTCTATCTCTCCCCTCTCTCTCTCTCTATCTGTCTATTTCCTACCCTTACCTTAATTTTCCTTTCTTCCCTCTGTCTCTCTTTCTCTCTATTTTTCTTTTTCCCCTACTTTTAATTTCTCCTCTCTATTCTCTTTATTTTCTTTCTCCCTCTCTCCACCCCTCTTGCTTATATTCTATCCGTTCCTCATTCCGTCCCCCTCTCTCAAACAGTTGAACTACCAGGCAGGGGCGGTGCGAGAAGATTCATCAGCACCCCCTACGTTCAACTGAAACCACTAACCCTTAGAGTGCCATATTATGCCATGTCGTCATATTGACCGCCGAATGTTAGATACTGAAGTAAGACCGTTATTATTGTATGCAACAGACAAGCACTTTAAGAGAGTGCATATATACAGGGTGCTCGGAAATTCCCCTTACAAACTCCTAGGGCAAGTAGAGAGGACTGAGTAGACAATATTTGGAATAGGAACCCATGTCCGGAAACCTACCGTTTCCGTGCTACAACCATGAGAATGTGTCGGATGTGCCTGTGTTGGTATGCAACCGGGTAGGCAGTACATGACGTCAGAAGATCACCTGATGACCTAAAGTGTAATCATTTATTACAACCATGTCAAATGAGGTGTTACGTAAGGTAGAGAAGTGAATGACGTGTGACTCAGTCCATAATACAAACAAATTTATTTGGTAACAATTCCAAGGTAACAAAAAGAAACTTACTATTCATTGATCAACACCTGTGTCGACAGTGGAACGCAACAATTTGTAGACGTCACGTGCCATCAGGTGATCTTCTGACGTCAAATACTGCCTACCCGGTTGCATACCAACATAGGCACATCCGACACATTGTCATGGTTGTAGCACAAAAACTGTACGTTTCCGGCCATGGGTTCCTATTCCAAATATTGTCTACTCAGTCCCCTCTACTTACCCTAGGAGTTTGTAAGGGGAATTTCCGAACACCCTGTATATGCTTTTCTGTACTGGCGGCAGCCTCTATGAATATCAGCGTTTTTCCACTCGTCAGCATTGTTGTTATGAGTTTTTCTTCTCTTTGTTTCTTCAAGTGGTGTGTTTGTGGTTTTCGATAATTGCCTATAACTTAATGTGAGTTATTTTCTTTTCTTCTTCTTTATTGCATTGTTGATAAACGGTTTATTTTCTGCCTACTTGTTCTTCCTCATACTGGAGCAAAAATTTCAGCTGCTTTCAATTTAATTTCAGTCAGTATTTTTTGTTAATCAGTAACCCCCCCTCCAGTTTTGAAAGCTTGCTTGCGTGTCTAATGTTTTTCTTATTTTCAACATCGCACCCCCTAAATTTCTTTCCGCACCCTCTCAGCACCCCTAGATGATTAATCCTGGCGCCGCCGCTGCTACCAGGAAATAAGAGCAAAGGAAATAGGATAATAGATAGTACAAGGAAAGAAGTATGAAAGAAAAATTGATCAACAGGAAATAAAGTTCAAAATGCCAATGAACCACTGGAGAATGTAGGAAAGCCGATTAGACGTTAATGACGGAGGAATGACTTCAGTTCCACCAAGAAACACTTGTTTCCTTGGAGTTCTACGGATGCCCTTTCGATGCAAGATATTCCCTTGGAAGATGATTCCGCGTAATGAGTCTCCTCTTTGCCACACGTAATCTCAGGGGATGAAAGAGAAAGGTCAGAGGTCACTTCGATGTCCAAGTAACCAGACGTTAACTATTTCCTAACCTCGAGATGCTTATTTCCTTCGAAAACTTCTATTTCCTTATTCAACTGCGTTTTCCCCCTAGAATAAGGTGAAAACCAGGGAACGGATTTATATGTAGTAAAAATATGCTAAATATGTAGTTTTCACAAAGATATGGAGTTATACCGGGTGTCCCAGAAGTCGCCGAACCCGGTGTTTACGACCGTATAACTGAAAATCTAAACTAAATGAGAAGAAACCCTTTCTTCGAAAATTACGTTGATGAAGCCTTGCCAACATTGCACAAGGGCATGAATGAGCTATTCCCAAATCTTTTATATTAAGTTTCTTTCTGGTAAACTGCCCTGTAAAATGTTTGAACAGTTTGATTAAACCAATTAGAAAATTATGTGTAAATATACATTTTTCTGCTTCTGATACTGTATGTCCCCAGGTATGAACACTTTGGAAAAGTTTGTTGAGTGTGATAATGAAACTTTAATAATTTCAGAAACTTTTCTTCCATGGAATTTTTTCTTTCTTTTCTGGCAACATTTAATTATTAAATCATGCATGATATTCCATATGTTTGTATCACATAAAACATCCTGGATGTACGTACTATATAATTGTTAATCAGTGACGGCGATGAGGGAAGACGGGAGGGGGGTAGTTGCCTCCCACTTTTTGCAACTTTTGCCCCTCGCACTATGCTAAACCTTTAGTGGCGGCGATTGGGTTCCAAAACTGGGGGGGGAACAGTTCCCACATCAGAATTTATGCACCAGTCTAAGCCGTAATGCAAGATAATTTTCTACAATTTCAAATCCATGAAGGTTATCCAAAATTTTCTAAAATAACCAACTTTCTCCTTTTTCGTTAGAAGTGCCTTAGTGTGATAGCCAGAGGTGAAACACGTCTGTCAGTGACAGTGTTGCCAGTGTGGTTCGTAATATTGCAAATCGTATTTATTTATACACAGAACTCACTGAGGTAAATTATTGCAACATTTTTTCAATATCACCGAACATTCTGGATGAAAAAAAGATATATATATATGTACGGTGCCGAAAACATACAATCAATTTATGCGTGTTTTTTTATAAAAATAAAATAAATCTGATTTAATTTTTTTAAATAATAATCATGATTTTTATCCGCCCTGATTACAAGACAACGACGCTACCACTACTTTCTTGGAATTTAACACACAACATAGTACGTCATTGGACTATTGCTCAAATACCAAAATGGCTGTAAAACAACGTAAAATAGCCTAACTCGATCAATCAAATTTCGAAACATATGTCCAATTGTTGTAAAATGAAGCTAATCACTAGTATTGTACAGTTTAATTGCCTTATTTATTATTGAAGCCTACTAAAAGTTGTTTGGCATTTTATATAATGGCTAAAGGTTGCGTGCACGTTTCAGTTTCCTTTATTTTCAACATCGCACCCCCTAAATTTCATTCCGCCCCCCCTCAGCACCCGGGTGCGTATTTACAAACCCTAGAGTGCTGCAGAACCAGAGGTACACAACGCTGTCTCATTGGCTGTGCGCACCGGAAGAGTTTATGTTCCTTGTCCGTCGTTCCTTGTTTGTTTACAGGATAAGTATGGAAAGAACAGACTCGTGATTATTTAGAAATAAAATTTGTAATCCAATTGTCGAAATTATATTAAGAAATATATATTTGTATGGAAAAAAAAGTTTTTGAATCGTTTTCAGGTGATAAAAATCAATATGAAGCCATCGTGAATAATACTGTTGATATATCTGAAAGCGCTTGTAGCTTATACGAAGTGATTATTGCATTAAAGGAGAAATTTCACATCTTGCAATATACTAAATAAATCCATTTCTGTATAATCAACCATGGACGTGACATAGAGAATATATGCATAAGTAGTTACAATGTTTGCACTGATGTGACTTTAATTAAGAAAAACGTCAACTTCTAGAAGAGTTCTGATTTTCTCTTTCAAAACCTTAATTGAAAAAAAAATGTGCTAACAATTAACCTCAGTTTGAAGGGCTTTCTTATCTTGTTGGTATGGATCTCTTACAGCAACATTATCAATTTTAACCCTGCCATCTAGCGTTACCTTGAGGGAACACTGGATTAACTTCCTGAATGAGAGCCAATCAGAAGCCACATGTCGCTGGAGGTTCTGCAGCACTATAGGGTTTGTAAATATGCGTCCCGGGTTCGAATTCCGGTCTAGGTGTTCTTTGTGAGTGTCTCTTCATCAATTTCATCATCATTTTCTCGATTAGGCAAAGAGGCAGAAACGTGAAGCAAATAAACTAAATCAATACGATTTGACTGTTGCCTGGAAGGTTAGCACTCTGGCACTTGGTGCTTCCGGTTCCGGGTTAGATCCAAAATATCGACAAACGTGAGAACTCCGGTCTAATGTAGCAAGTAAAGGCGGCGATGGAATTCGATACACTGACCACGCGCCACCTGACATGAAAGCGGCTTTGCAGGCCTTTGCCCTTAAGTTATGCAATTGCATATACCTCCGATATCTAGCCAAAAGGGTACTCATTACTGCGTTTGCAAGCTAGTGCAAGCATTATCGATGCAGTACATAGAATCGCGTGTGGTCCAAGATGGGTTGCACTATTTCGGTGCCGTGTACGTAACCACACAACGTCACGATACGCCATCACGAAAGCACAAGGCGATGTTAGATATTTGCGTGACGATCCCTCTAGCCCCCTTTCCCAACACGCTGCGAGTATGGATGGAAATTATAGACCACGTGACAAGGCGAGCGTGTTGTGGATATGCAACGCGTGAAACTTTTTAGTGTAATTTCCGTGTGGTTTCGCAAGATTCTCGGCGGGAAATACCCGGAATTTCATTTACAATGTGACAATCAATACTCCTTGTTTGTCATTGTTGAATACAGTAATTGTAATTTAGTAATTTTACGTCACTTCTCCCTCATCTATTCGGATTAATCACGAAATGAGAATGAATGGACGTAGGATGCAAATTAACAAGGGGAGAAGTCGGAGATGTCCCCCCAAGACCCAAGGGTCCCTGTCGGCAGGGCTGTAGTTGAGGGTATACGACCGTATACCCTCTGCTTAACCTTACATGTTAGGGTATCCTTATGCTACAATGTATATATCTTATATTTTCGTTTCGTTTTTATTTAGAAGGGAGAGTCAGATGAAAGCCCTTGTTTCTTATCTAGTAGAGTTCTGTATGCAGTGTTGCACAAGTTTTCTGCTTTTGAACACAGACCTATTGCTGATCTACATATATTTCAACTTTGAGTTAGTGCCTGTGTACCTTAAGAAGAATAAGCCATTGGGGTCAACGAGGAGTCTCTGCGAAGGCCTTTCCACCCATCTGCCTGCGAACTGAGGTCATTGTCGAACTTTCTCCTCCATTAGTAAACTTGCTGATGTGGTAAGCATGCATAGAGATATTGAATTTTCATTTGCCGAGAAATTTCTGTAAGTTTTAGGCTGACAGAGGGCAAGAAACCACTCCTCTTCACTGGTGCAAGTTTGTATACGAGGCGCCATCTTTAAAATAACAAAAGAATGGCGTTTTGAAGCTCACTTGATTAGTGTTGCAGCCTTGAGGTCGTTTTCTAAATAACAATGGATACCTCATGTAAATTTACCCGGTGGAGGCGCATAGTGGTTCGAATCCCACTTTAAACTGTAGGTCCAGTCCCGATTAGCCTTAGTGTGCAGAAGTGGACTTAAAAGAATACCAAATCAGATCAACTCATGTAAATTTAAGGTTTGCACGGTCTGCCCTATATTTTTTATTAGACTTTTAAAGTTTCCATTTGAATCTTGTAATATTTATGTATGCTTATTACAGTCAAATACTTATGACTTCACGTGATCGAGAACATATTGTCTACAAGGTCCACCAGTTGATCAGTTTAAGAATCAGACACATGTGAAGATGGCTTCAAGACCACTATGCTACAAATAATGCTAATTTAAGAGTTTAGACAAAAGGTTCTAGTGGCAATTGCGGCAACGTATGGAAAGAGCCACTTTTGAGGGTTTTCTAGTTGGTTTTTTTCGAGTAGACAGGTGTCTTTCGCTAAAGTTCCTCTCTCGTGACTACCACTGTCATGTATGTGTTTTTTTTAAAAGCCGGAATCAGCTCCAGAAGAAAACTTGATTTCTCAGTGCGGTCTTAAAAGTATTTTTCCCAAAGTTATCATTTTTAATGCTATTAGCATTACTATATATTAAAACTATTAACAGTATACAAACTGAAACTGACAATTCACAAAACCAATAATAATAATAACAACAAAATTAACATGCGGTACGTTCAAATGCAATCATTAAAATACGCGTGTCATATTTTTAAAGTGCCTTCTCTATTATAAAATATGTATCATTTATGCCAATTATGGATATATAATGTTACCAGTAATGGCATTTTTTAAAAAAATATTTTTGCAGAAGTTAAATGATTTCGTCCATATATTTAGTGGAAGCATAAGCCAAAGTTAATGGAAACATGATATTTTTCACGTGTGGGGTGTCATAGTCCTGCTTAGTAACAAATAACAGAATTAAAAAGTTCACCTCGGTAGACATTACTGTTGCTATCATTACCAAGGACTATTGCACTGTGCAGTATGATACATGTGCGGCAGTGTTGAGTGTTAATCAAAGAAACCTCGGAGTGCGCATGGAGGTGTATACAATCAAATCAGTGGTGGATCGTAACCATACATTCGCAATTACCCCAAGTTTACTGAGACTTTTTTTTTTTTTTTGCTTCTACTATCGTGTACTTTTCACTATTTCCGTTTGCGCTGTCACTTCCGGTACACCCTGTATACAGACAGAAAGAGTAGAGACAGAGGAGAGACTGTATGAGTGTGGGAAACACAGGTGGGGGGGGGAGGTGCAGATGAAATTTTTCTGACAGGTGTCTTTCGCTGAAGTTCCTCTCTCGTTACTACCACTGTCTTGCATGTGCTTTTTTAAAGGTCGGAATCATTCCCAAAGAACAACTTATTGTCGCCGCACTAGATCGATCCATTATTGGCTCCGGGTGAAAGCCCTTATCTCGCGTCCGCAGGTACGGACGGCCCCATCCTATGACCCACTTCTCGTTGCCATGGCAACAGTGATCCCACGGTTCCTTGGCAACCTAGAATGTTCCCATCCTAGGAGGGCTCCTGTTTGTTCATGGGGGAAAGGGGGGTGTCAGCGTCTGCTTCCACGTTAACAACAATGTCGCGTAGCATCACGTGTCCGCAGGAATTATCCTTTTAATGGGAGCCAATATTGGCTCCAGGAGTTGAGCTGGTTCTCGTGTTTAGCCATTCTTAATCTGTTGCTCCTGGTGTCTCACTTGCAAACTCTAATTGGCAGGGAGGCATCCTCCCTCTCTATATCATATGTGTCTTTCAGCTTCTCTCTCTCTTTTTGGCTCTGTCAACTATCTTTCTATCTCTCTGTTCACTTCTCTACTCCTCCTCTTGTGTGCTTTCCATTTTTATTTGTATGTTCCTCTATTTTTCTATTTTCACATTCTGTCTCATCTTTCTTTATTTTCTTATCTCTCTCCCTCTTTCTGTATTTCCTTCTCATTCTTCTTTTCTTTTCTCCTCTCCGTGTTTTCCTTTCTTTCTGCTTTTGTTTCCATTTCTCTCTCTCTCTCTAAGTTTACCTTTTTCAGTCTTCTTCGCTTTCCTTTTCTCTCTTTCCTTCTTTCTTCCTTCATGTCCTTCTTTGCTCATTTTCCTTTCCTCTCTCTCTCTCTCTTTCTCTCTGTTTGTGTGTGTCCCTTTTTGTCTCTTTCTGTTTATCATTTTTCTTTCTCTCTCTCCCTTTTTGTCTATGTGCCTCTCATTTTCTTCTCTTTTTGTCTCATTTCTCTCTCCCTCTTTGTCTCTTTCTCTCATTTCTCTTTCCTTCTCTCTCTCTCTCTCTCTCTCTCTCTCTGTCTATCTCCCCCAACTGTATTCGTGCAGGACTTTCCACAATTGTCATCTTTTGCGATAGGAGTATTCAGGATAGACAAAAGAGATATTATGTCCCCAGAAGAATTTAAGTGCCATACATTTGTTCAGTACGAACATGTTATGTTGTATCTTCAAAATGAGCATCTTGACACACTATCAGTCTTTCTTGAACGGCAGAAACAAGTAAACGAAATTCTTTCAACATCACACACACACACACACACATATATACATTCCAGATTCGTTCAAAACGGAAAAATCGTGTTGATTGCAGTCCAGCTTAGAGGAAGACCCATCTTCTATGCTGATATGACCTTGTCAAGATGCAAACATATTATACACTTTCTAAATCAACACAGCTGATACATGTGTGCTTCACACCTGCGTAATCGTTCCATCTTTCATTCAAATCTCCCCCTCCCCCGCCATCAAACCCGCTGCAGTTCTCCCCAACAGATAACACGTGGCAGGTGATTTAGCTTGCAATGCGTCATCAAACCAAACAATCACTTCGAGCAGTGGCGTGCCCAAGACGGAAGAGAGCCTTCGTAAGGCAAAAGCAAAAATAGAATCATAGTCCATGTTTATACCATCCTACATTGCAGCCTATAGAGTGCATTCAGATATCACTTTTTATTTTAAGAAAGTAAGGGACATGTTTAGGCTAAATGTGAGGAAAAGGTTTTGGCCACTGTCCTCTTTTCCACAAACATACACACACACACACACACACACACACACACACACACACACACACACACACACACACACACATATGTTTAGTCCCGGGTTTGATAGCCGGTGGAGGCACATTGCACAGTGCTTCAGATTCAACTATAAACTGTAGGTCCAGTCACGATTAGACTTTCTGTGAAAAATTGGACTTAAAGACAATCAAATCAAAACCACAACACACATGTTTGTACATATGGGGATGGTTTAACTGTTCCAAACCCGTCCCGTTGGTTTATTAAACATTTTGCACTAATTGTGGAAATAAACAACATCTCAAAATTAGTCAAAACATTACATTGCTTGAAAAGATTTCGAAAGTTATATTAATCTCTCTCTCTCTCTCTCTCTCTCTCTCTCTCTCTCTCTCTCTCTCTCTCTCTCTCTCACACACACACACACACACACACCAAGTAGTTTTTTTTTAAGAAAACTAACTTCGGTAGGGTTAAATATAAAAACAATATTTTTGTGGATAATTAATGTAGGCTTATATCAAGTTCATGTTTATATCCATGTTATTTAGCGAGAAAATGTATTGGTTATAATTTAAACTTGTTAATAATAAATAAATAATAACGATTAAATTATAACTATTAAAACGGCACCATCCTTGAGCTTCAGTAAGTTGAGCCTCAATCATTTTTTCAGTATACATACGGCCATGCACACACACACACAAATACATAATATGTCACCATACGACTCCCACAAATTATCACAGTGAGGACATCAAGACAAACATCTTTTCACCCACTCATAAATGCATGAAACGTTGAGAAAATATTGCAAATGAAGTACTGTGACAATACAGAAGTTGCGAAAGATCACAAACGCTCCGAAGGCAGGATAACTATGATTGTGTGTGTGTGTGTGTGTGTGTGGAGGGTGTATGAATACCGGCATGTAAAAGTGGCTACAACCCCTGGCAGCCTGCATTTGTAAATGAACCTCCACTTGGTCAAAATTGCCTTGAAAAGAGCCACAGACTTTAAAAAATGAATATTTGAAATGCCGTAAAAAAAATGCAACAAACATCTCACAAAACTTGGTCTACAAGTTATAACTGAGATTGTATATATGATGTTGTTAGCACCAGGTCTCGATATATATATAAATCCGGACCTCTATATATTGGTCTATGTTGATATGTTTCCGTGTGTTGCATTTGCACTCATGTATATAATCCTATGATTACATCGTAGGAAACTCACTTTTCAAAATCATTCTGAAACGTACTTAATTGCTTACTGTTTAATTATTGCATAGTATTATTGTTTCGTGGATTTGAACTCCAAAACTCCCATGACTCGGCTCGGCACGCATTTGCAAGTAAACATCAACAGACTTTAAAGTTTGTTAGTTAATTTCTTATTTTATGTATTGCGCATTCTTCACGTTTTCCGCCAATATTAGATTTCGTGTAGAACATCGATTGTGTAAGACATTTCCTAACAGTTTCAACACCCACATGCAACCAAATGCTGTAACTGTGAAACAATTTCCAGAACACGACTGCGGTTAGCGACTCGGATGCAACGGACGGAAATAACGCCTCAGAATTAATCCTTAACTGTTTTACTACCCTAGTATTTGGTATGTCTCGTTAAATATTTACGCCTGCGCAGATTTGGCATCTTCTTTATGGCTGCTGAAACTAAATTGCAACTCGTAAATTAACATTTCTTGCTCTAGGGTGTCAAATTTTCTCATCGCAGGGGTGCAGAAAGGGTAAGCTGGAAATACACTTGCTGTTTCAGGTTCGTTATTTCCATGTACTCCCTGGATATTTGGTCATAGCATATGTATCAAGCACACTTAAAATATATGAATTGGTTTTTTGAAAAATTAATTTTATATCAGAGTTTCTGGGATGGTGGAAACGGACACATTGGTTCCCTGGTATAATGTTATTGATACTTTGTTGAAGTCCAGTAACTTCACGAATTTAAATCTCAAGGGACTTATTCAGTGTGTGTGATCTATATTCTAGGATAGTTCTATTACGATTATGCTATTAATTGATATGCTTTATTCTTGTTTCCTTGAATCATTTGAGCAGCGGATGCGTTTTTTGAAAAAGTTTAATATTTGTTATTACTAATTTATTTCATGAATTTGACTTATCTCTTACTGTCGATTATTTTATCTCATCAAAAGGTATTAGCAAGTATAATGAAAAGTTAACAATAACATGTAAACGAAACGTAATATAATTTTCTCAACGAATTTATTTAGTAGTGTATTGTTTTTTTCTTTTATCGGTTAATAGGTGTGATGCACCAATTTTTATCAATTTCGTATTTATTAAATAATTACAAGTAGATGTCAAAATGCCACAATTGCCTCCCAGGAATATAATGAAACTGCATGGCGTGTATGTATAAAGTGTGACTGTCTTCTACATTCACAAATAGCATATAGTTATTTATTTTCTATTGTACATTTGCTTATAAATTAATAGGGACTCACAGAGCACAGGAACACTGTGTCAATGTCAGTATTTTAAGTTGTTGATTTCGATTCGTTTATGTTTAGTAGGAAGAATGATTTCAAGCAATGTTCTGCGTTACAAAATGCAAACTTAATTTCTAACGGATTATTTGAAGCGAAATAATAGCTAAAGAAGTATAAATTATGGCTTTAATTCTTGCAACAGAACTTGTATAACATCATGAAAACAGAGTTGAGTACTAAGGTTGCAATTCAACTTTTTAAGTTGTATAAAACCATGCTTATCGTTCGCTTGTCGAATGAACTAGAAATTCAGTGTAATGTATAGTTGCAAAGACGTATACTTCTTTTGATGTCGGAAGACCACTCTACATTTTTTTAACTCTGGCAGATACATGGAAATTGTGGCAATCTAATTTGCATTAAGGTTGTAATTGATACGCTTCCTATCCAGAAAATCCAATCTTTCTACGCTTTCATAGTCTTGGAGGGGTCTGTAGTTGACACAGATGGACGTGGTAGCTGTGATTCCATGATAATTTTTCAGCTCTCCTGCTTCCTAAATAATTTCGGCAAAATTTACAGGTTATATAAATATCCCTTTCACAATTACTTTTTCTTGCCGCATTCCGAAAAATCTCTAAGAAAATCCACTCTCTAGTTTTGTTCGTGGATTATCTCTGCTCTCTACATTATTCATCTTTTTCAGCAAGCCCAAAGAGATTTTTATCTAATCCCGTTCGTGTTCGCGGGGTCCAACGATAAGTTAGAGCCACCTACGAAATTTCATTTGCGTAGCTTCGATTTTTTCCAACATATATCACGCTCGTAGACCTTTTAAGTATACACTAGACAAGTGTCGTATTTATGACTTCAGTTTGTAAGCTTTGTTCTGCTGATTGACATCCGCATGTATTTCATGTTTATATCATTTAATGGTTTGCTGCCTTATCTTACTGTTCACTGGCGAGAACGGAATCTGCATAAAATATATTTTTGTATGAGTTCCCACCATACAAATTAATTTACTTGATCAAACGGAGCAACTTTTGAGCCCTGCTACAAGAGTCTATACTTTTTCTAGGCAGCCTTGTTTTCTACAGAACTCAAATCACCTATTCTAAATTTGAAGCCCGAAGAATTAGGTTTATTTTCTATTGTACATTTGCTTATACATTAATAGGGACTCACAGAGCACAGGAACACTGTGTCAATGTCAGTATTTTAAGTTGTTGATTTCGATTCGTTTATGTTTAGTAGGAAGAATGATTTCAAGCAATGTTCTGCGTTACAAAATGCAAACTTAATTTCTAACGGATTATTTGAAGCGAAATAATAGCTAAAGAAGTATAAATTATGGCTTTAATTCTTGCAACAGAACTTGTATAACATCATGAAAACAGAGTTGAGTACTAAGGTTGCAATTCAACTTTTTAAGTTGTATAAAACCATGCTTATCGTTCGCTTGTCGAATGAACTAGAAATTCAGTGTAATGTATAGTTGCAAAGACGTATACTTCTTTTGATGTCGGAAGACCACTCTACATTTTTTTAACTCTGGCAGATACATGGAAATTGTGGCAATCTAATTTGCATTAAGGTTGTAATTGATACGCTTCCTATCCAGAAAATCCAATCTTTCTACGCTTTCATAGTCTTGGAGGGGTCTGTAGTTGACACAGATGGACGTGGTAGCTGTGATTCCATGATAATTTTTCAGCTCTCCTGCTTCCTAAATAATTTCGGCAAAATTTACAGGTTATATAAATATCCCTTTCACAATTACTTTTTCTTGCCGCATTCCGAAAAATCTCTAAGAAAATCCACTCTCTAGTTTTGTTCGTGGATTATCTCTGCTCTCTACATTATTCATCTTTTTCAGCAAGCCCAAAGAGATTTTTATCTAATCCCGTTCGTGTTCGCGGGGTCCAACGATAAGTTAGAGCCACCTACGAAATTTCATTTGCGTAGCTTCGATTTTTTCCAACATATATCACGCTCGTAGACCTTTTAAGTATACACTAGACAAGTGTCGTATTTATGACTTCAGTTTGTAAGCTTTGTTCTGCTGATTGACATCCGCATGTATTTCATGTTTATATCATTTAATGGTTTGCTGCCTTATCTTACTGTTCACTGGCGAGAACGGAATCTGCATAAAATATATTTTTGTATGAGTTCCCACCATACAAATTAATTTACTTGATCAAACGGAGCAACTTTTGAGCCCTGCTACAAGAGTCTATACTTTTTCTAGGCAGCCTTGTTTTCTACAGAACTCAAATCACCTATTCTAAATTTGAAGCCCGAAGAATTAGGTTTATTTTCAACGCATATCGTAACATATCCTTAATGTGGTCCCTACACTGAATAATTCCAAAATAAAGAAAGTAGAAACAGCACGCAACCTTGGCATAATATTGGACGAGAATCTACAATGGGGTTCTCATGTCACACATGTAATTAAAAACTCAATAGCCAAACTGAAATCACTTTTTCCATTAAAACATATGCTAAGCAAAGAAACGAAAACTCACCTAGTCAACACACTTGTAATGCCAAAAATTGATTATGCTTCCCCAGTTTTTATAAACATCCACAGTGCTCTAAATTACAAGATACAAAAACTTCAAAACAGTTGCATAAGATTTATACTGAATGTCAAAAGAAGAGAACACATATCCCCGTACTTACAGGAACTTAATTGGTTAAACGTTAAGAATAGGAGAACATTTTTGGCATTGTCTTTATTGTACAGGATCCTGAATAATAAGGAACCAAGATATTTATACGATCAAATTGCTCCGTACAGGAAGAAAGGAAAACAAATTAACCTTCGTCAAAAAACACACTTCACGATTCCTGTACACAGAACAACATTCTATGGGAATTCTTTCATGGTCACCGCAATAAAAGAATGGAATGACCTCCCCCCACCACTGACCTCAGGGGAGCTTAACCCTGCAACATACAAAATAAATCTAAAGAAGCATCTGCTGTCCCTACAATACTGCCTGGCTTTGTCTTTTCTGTAATGAATGGGAATGGGGTATTGGTTGTAGTTTTAGCTGTAATAATTGTATTTTAATTGTGGTATTTAACTCTGTACCTTCAGTACATTAATTGTTTACATTATAAGTAGGAATGTTTTTTTTTTATTTCTTTTTTTTGTAGTTTTTTTTTTTGTATTTTTATTCTTTCTACTGCAACAAAGATTTTCAAGAAGTGGAAAGTGTCAATTGTAATATGTTTTTTTTTTAAAGGGTTTGTTGTAAGAACGGCCCGCGAGGCCGAAACACGCCTCTCAATAAAGACGATATTATTATTATTATTATTTATAATCGCTGCACTACCACTTGGATAGCACAGAAGCTTTCAGGGCGTTTGTTTGAAGGTCAATTTTCTGCCTGCGAAAATGTGCCTCAAAAGTAGAATTTTGGACACATTTTGCAATATGAATACATAGCTATTTACATGCTTATTTTTTTGTATATTAAGCGCACATATTGTCATTTTGCGCTAACAAGTTTTACTTTTACCTATCAGCCCGAGATACTGATTGATTCAGTTAGTTTGTTTTACTTCGCTTTTCTGCCACTTTTGGCTAATCGCGAAGATGAGGATGAAATTGATGAAAGAAGACTCACAAAGAACACGCAAGCCGAGGCTGGGATTCGAACCCGAGAACCCTAACGTCGGAGCGCGCTGTGCTAGCTAGTCGACAAGAAGATCAGTTTACTGAGATACCGATAGATCACAAGAGTTGTATTGTAGGTTGTTGCTGATATACACGCGGAACAATTTCTATAATTTTCCTTGCATTTATCCAATACTTGACAGGTCATTCGGATCACGAAGTTTTATATTTGTATCCCCAGTAGTTTCCGAGTTATTCAATTAAATGTAGACAGTCAGGTTGTTCCGCGTCCACTTTCCAAGACTGCCACAGGTGATGGTTATGGAGCCTTGTTCTCATCTTGCAATTTTTCTAAGTAAAGAAGAGATAAATGTTCCCTCAAAATTGACATATGACTTCAAGCTCTTGTAGGAGCCACCGTCGCTCCAGCTACTCGCTTCACTTTTCTAATCGTGAGTATGGCTATCGATTTCGTACTGCTTTTAAGTTTATTTCTTGCGATAGAGTATAAAAATGAAATTCACAGAGGTGGTTTCGTTGTACGGTTTTCGTATTATGGAATTTTGTGGTTTATCGTTGGACACGTTCTAACAGAATATGGCGAGTGGACTTTTTATGTGTTAAAACTCTACTTGAAAGTAATTTCAAACTCTCATTAAAATAACAAAGTTAACCACGTATACCAATATTTTATGTGTAAAATTGTTTATGCAGTTCCCGAATTTGCACTCTCTTTACAAGAAATTGACATGTTTGTAGTGCAATAATGATTTCTCGCCTTAAAATTCTAATACTGAAATTCATTTATGAGTAATAGAACTATGATAGAGTGAAGAGAGGAGCATATTTTCTTTCCTCGGTTGGGAATAAATTTAGAATTTTAGGACATGGGAAAGGGACACAGAAAAAGGGAATTCCCCTCGTCCCTCATTCAATTTGTACGGAAGATATTTGTGGACTGCCTTTTTGTTTCAATGAATGTTTCCAAGTATAAATTCAACGTAAGCTAATGCGTGTGTGGTAAATTAATTACATAATAATCTTAAAATTGTAATGTATTCTTCTTCAGCAAGTGTGGATGCGAACCAAGGTGAATATTTAAAGGTAGGCGTTTGGAATTTTCATGTAACGTAGGTTGGAGGTCATTACAAATGTGAATAAAACGACTACTTTGAAACTTTTTCAGTGAGAACATTTAGAGGATAATTTATTGCAAGTACACTATTCTTGAATAACTGAATGGCCCCACTCGCATGAAGTCCACGTTTTGTTAATACAGGGTGTTCCAACAAAAGCGACGAATTTAATATGCTTAATAGAATACTTTTTTAAAAAGAATGACAAGTATTTTTACATCATTACAACGGGTAAATGTTCCGATTTATGACTGTCAAGTTTGATTTTCGCAACATGTCTTGTGGTTGGGTTGGTAACACTGTTCTTACAAGTTCCTTTATCGGTGATTGTTGCAGCTTAGTTGACATGGAGCGTTACACAAAGGAACAACGAGTTTTGATAGAGAAAAATCATTACAAGAATGGCGAGTGTTATGCAGAGAGTGTGAGGAAGCTTCTTGTAATCCTTGGACGTGAAAGTGCGCCTAGTGAGAGAGTACATTTCGCATGTTGATCAAAAAATTTGAGAAAACAGCTTCGACAGCAGACATTAAAACACCGCGCTCTCTATCTAGTCGGGGGACATATGCCGGCTGTCATCTTTCATTCTTAAATCGGAACATTTACCCGTTGTAATGATGTAAAAATTGTTGTCATTTTGTAAATATACAGTATTTTCTTAAGCATATTAAATCCGTCGGTTTTATTGGGACACCCTTTATATACATTGAATGAAAATTTGTTCTGTATTTCAAAAAATAAATTATTGTTGACAAATATTTCATGTGAATAGAAACATATCTTTACAAATTCGTTTCTACAAATCAATAGTGTAACCAATTTAATGGATTTACACTTTTCTTAAATATCAAATTATCGATTGTGACAATACGGTTGGGTTCATTTATCCATACATGTGAAATGTAGATGGAAATTTGTTGGTTCATCTATCCCTGGCAGAAACCCATTTCCCGTGCATTGTTGCGAGTTGAAATTCTCTCGAAGTACGAGAATATGATACAGATATCTACAAGCTGTCGCCGTTCACGTCGACAACTGGAGCAGCTTGCAAAGGACACGAAGGCGAACAAATTTCCTTAACGTTTTTTTTTCTTTCGTTGATGTCACGTTTCGACAATACGGCCCCTCAAAGAAACGAAATATGCAACTACGCAACACTGGTTGATCAACATCCGAAAATCGACAGTAAGCCAAGAACAAATGCGAAGAGAAGAATACAGAGATGCCGCCACGGTAAAGTTCATATAAACATGGACATTTCCAGAAATTTATGTAGGGAGTAAGGTTGTTAGCCAAAATTTTACAGTGGAAAATGTACATAATAATAATAACTAAATAGTAATTATTATTATTATTATTATTATTATTATAAATTATTGTTTACAAACTATTACTTTTATTGACTATTTATTCTTATAATATTCTTGGGGAGATTCTACTTCTCGGTTCACAGATGCGTGTTTACTGGTATCTAGCATTTGTTATTAACTTTTCACACCTCGTTCAAGAAAAATATTCAGAAAGTTAGGGGAAAATTGTAGCCAAGTTTACGATGCGTGACCTACCACTTAAAAATTCATTTTTGGAATTTTGAGAACTGGAAACATTTATGCTTCTGAATGGTACATGAAAACATGAATTTCTCATCTAGTTCTTATATTTTATACTAATTTTTTTGTTATGTTTTAATACGAATTCACTGAACTGTATAATAATAATAATAATAATGTTTTTGCTTTTTTGTTAGTGTTGTACGGTGACAGTATTTAGTAAGGACACAAAATTGTTGCACTCCCTTCATCTATGCAACTCACAAGACATAGCTGTTTTGCTGAAAGACCCCATGTCAAGGGATGTTGAAACTTTTCCAGTCCTGGAGCAGCAAGCAACCGTCGAATCAATAAGGACGGGGAAAATCAAAGAACAAGCAGCCCTACCTCGTCTGGTCTTCCGTGCCAACGATACGGGCCCTGGAGAAAGGGAGAGCCCGATGACGTCATTGGTATGACGTCACTCCACAATGGCTGCAGGTTGTATGCAGTGTTGCTAATCGTAAGGATATATCTCTAAGCATAGGGATTTTTTACCGTAGTTTGCACAAGTGATGCAAGAAGATTTCGGTACCAGTTTCGTAGATCGGAGACACATTAAAATCGTATATTTTGTGTTTCGCATGGTTCGTACTTACCAATTGTGTATTGCGGAACATAGTTCAAGGTGCCATTATGCTTTTTACACGAAAACAAACATAATTTTTCACATAGAGAGTAATTTTTGTTATTCCTTTCTTCGCTTCCGTAACACAGAATATGGCGAACACAGCTTGACTAACGTTGTGGTTATACAGTGTTTCAAACCTTCTTCACCGAAAAATACCTACTACCGTGTTCGTCACGTGTGCAAATTGTACATTATACACGGGTAGCTGACGGATAGCCCCACGAACCATTTCGATAAGGTTAGGTTTGGTTAGGTTAGGCAAGCATAGTTAAAAAAAAAGGGGGTTGGAAACACTCACAGGAGGTTACGTCATCAAACGTATGCAGCATCCGGTTCACGTAGCGAAAGCAATGGCAATTGTGCGTCGGTGAGATATTTCTCTTGAAAAAAACATGATTTCCCGGTCAAATAGATTCCACGATGAAAGAAAATACCTCGACGAACGTTGGAAACTTTAGAGAAACTCATTTCCGTAAGTAGTTTCTTCTGTAAAAATGAAGAAATGTGTCTCCGATATACGAAACTGTTACCGAAGATTTCTGATTTGGGGGTTACAAACTTCTCCCGATACACAGACACACATATGTATGTAGGGGTGTCTGAGCGGCATACAAAATTATTCTATTGCTCCTCATAGCTCCATGTTTATACTGTAAAGACTGAATTGCTAACTATTTGAACCTTCAATAAATAAACCCTACCAAAAATATAATTTTTACTTCCCCGAAGATGCTATATTTGTAAAAGGCTTTTAAAAAAACGATACAGTTCCGGCACATAAATTTAGATACCTTGTTCTGGGATCATTTCAAACTTAATAGAACGGAAAATAAGGTTGAGAAATAAGAAGTTTGTAACATTGCATTGGTGAGCAAGTATGCAATATACATATATTTAC
This sequence comes from Lepisma saccharinum, assembly GCF_977018435.1. Lineage (NCBI taxonomy): Eukaryota > Metazoa > Arthropoda > Insecta > Zygentoma > Lepismatidae > Lepisma > Lepisma saccharinum. The sequence continues at coordinate 19,804,970 of NC_139256.1, read as the reverse complement.
AAGCAGTCCAATGCTTCAAAAAACCTACCCCGTTTTAGCGAAATATCCACGTACATAATTAAGTACAGTTGACCAAAATCAATTTTACAGAATTATGAAGACAAGTCTGTGAGAGATTATGTGATTTATTTTAGTTATTTATCGTCTCTTTTTTCGACTTTTATTCAATCGTGACGATGAAAAGTCTGTGAGAGCTAAGGAAAACTAGAGAAATAAGATTCTCACTGTTAAATGAGTTGGTAAGAGTTGTTCTTTCCGCGTCTTATCTTGTAACTTTTAAAACGTTAATGTAGATGCACGCTTTGTGACACAAACTTCCAGGAAGAAGCATACTTATCGGCATTCTTATTCAAAGTTATAAATAGAACTGGTTGTGTAGATTGAGAAAATATATGTGAAAATATTATCTGGTGAAAATTATATTTTCGGTACGCTTGTATGATGGGAAGTATTGAATTGTACTTGTAAACGTATTAGTATGTATTGTAGTGCAGTTTTAAAATGTTCTTTTCTAGATTAGAATATATCTGATATAGTTCTAGTATAGTACACAGAGGAAAAAGTTTGGAACAAACAAAAAGGAGTTTCCGGTAACCAAATATTTGTTTAAATAAGCAACAAATACTTGTTCACTAGAACCAAATTCTTTTTAGTAATTGTGCACATTTGTTTAGAGATATCAAACAATTTAGTTACAATTAAAAATTTAGTAAACGCTACCAATTTATTTTTTGTTTGTGTTTAGCCTACAGGAAGTCAGTTTTTCCGTGTATTTTTGCTACATGGCTGTTCTTAGCGTCATAACAACCCTATTTTATCTTATTATTATTACGTAATGCAGAAAAACATGTGCAGTACACATATTTACACGGAAGCCGAACAGCAGATGGTACTTCCCAAAGCAACAAACTGCATAGGACATTGTACAGAAAGAGTTGGCAACACTTGTCGTTCACGATGGATTGTAGAACGAAAAGGGTGAGGATGGGGGAGTGGAGTGATTCGACTTGCTCGGGGGGGTAAATTGACTGCACGGGAGGGCTTAGAAGCACGCTCTTCACTCCTGCTTAATCAAACAGCTTTCGGGGCGGAGATAAAAGGGATGGGGGGGGGGGAGATGGGATGGAAATGAGTCTTCCTCCGCGGGGGAAATGGGCGAGATGCAGTCTGCACTTGTTTCGCGTCCCTGGTTAAGGGTTTTGCGAGGTTGTCACATCCAAGTTGAATGCTGATTCATAAGTAATTTCGAAAAGTTTGCCCCACATTTTCTTTAAAGTTAGTCAGTCACTTCTAGGAATTTAACCGTCTTATCTTGTCCTTGGTCTTCGAGTGTCATTACTGAAGTATCAGGTTTCAGTTCTAGTTGCAAATTTTCAACAAAAGAGCGACAAACCCACCACTTTCTATCGAGCTGTTTTATGGCTTCCCGCTGGCGTACTGTAGACTTCGCCTCAAGGAGTCCCGGGTTCAATACCCGGTGGAGCTAATTTACATGGTGTTTCGGATCCCACTTTAAACTGTAGATTCACTCCCGATTAGTCTTTCTGTGCATAAAGTGGACTTAATAACTCAAACAATTAACGACCCCATGGGGGAGGCCTGTTACTTAATCGAAAAAGTAACTCTTTACTTGAACACTTTTTGACTAAAATCTTAGTAAAAAAGAACGTCAAATTCGTTAAAAAAAAATGTTAAATACAGCGCTGACTGACGAAAAAAGAATCCTTAACTGAGTTACATCATCCTTGGCACGCCATTATAAACGTTGCCAAAGGTGGAACATGACACAATATTGAAACCGCAACAATTGTTCGTATGCATCGAGATAATCTCATATTGTTAGGATAAATAGAGAAGATTCAGGTACGAACGGAGAGGAAAGAAGAGTTTACATGATTCTTGTTGGGAAACCTGATGGTAAGAGACCTGTCTGTGGGAAGGCCAAAACGAAGATGGAGGGACAACGTTGAGATGAACCTAAAGAAAATTTGATAAGGATGGAAAATATTGGATTGATCTTACCCAGTATAGGAAGAGATGGAGGGTTTGTGTTGCTGCAGCCATAAACCTTCAGGTTTAAGAAGGCTAGAGAGTAAGTTAGTTTGGATAAATAACATCAGCCGAAAGAATATTAAAATCGATTTTAAATAAATAGCCTATAAACAAGGGATATAAAAATATCAATTCCACCATTTTGAATCCAATATGTCGACTAAGCGCCAAATGAAACAGAAGGTTTCTAGACAACTTGGATATGCTCTCCCCAGTGATGCAAACGGTCAAATTAAAAGTGTCAGTTTTGATATATAGGCTTCTGAAAATTGGTTCAAATTTATGAATTGTTTTTGGGAGTGTAAGGATGTAATGATGGATAACTCAAGAAATATTTGAGCAGTCTAGACACAATTTAAACAGCTTTACGATATTTCCATGGCCCATAAACTGAAGATACGCCAGCCTCTCAAAGCAACTTATTCAGTAGTTACAACTTGCTAAAGTTTGGGGCGAATTCATCGTTACGTTTGTAACATTGAAAAAGTGACTTTCACAGAAGTATCCATGTTTCCCCAAGGTACTTATGAATCTGAAACTTCGAAGGTCTTCGTGTGGGATACATATGCACAACCTGCAGAAGTTTAGTCAAAATGGAAGAGGGTCGTTCAGGGACCATATCTGAATTTAGGCCACTTCACAAGGTATAGTAACCCAAACTATACTTTTATATTCATTGAAGTTAACTTAGGTTTCAACGTTAAGTAGGTTTTGGCCCTCCATTCCCCCCGTGAAAAAAAGTGTTCAAATACCTCTTATGGCGCCACGTATAAAAAAAAAACGCGTTTGTTACAACCTGTCCCGGTTCCCGCGCTAGTTGCTCCCTGTCTTTTCTCGGTGCTGGGGAAAGTCAAAGCCAGGCAGCCAATTAAAATACGCAACGTCGCAACAGCGTCTACGTAAGCGCCTCTCTTCTGGCTTCCATTCGCTCCTCGCTGCCCAGCAGACGATTTTTTCCTCGTTTCTCATTGGCACCGAAACTGTCGAGCGCTCCCTAGAGCGGGAAAGGGGACAGGTTGTAACAAACGCGGTATAATGTTTGTTTTACCGATATGTTATGCATTAATAGTGGTCAATTCTTGGAAGTACAAAAGGGATGATATTATTTTAATCGTTAGAAGTTAATTCTTTTTTATAATTGTTTATTAACTTAGCATTGTTCTGAAACAACCATTTCCTCCTCTGAAAGGCAGTATGTGACTGAAATGAATTCTAACTCTTTACACGAGGACGAATTGGTCGCAATACTTTACGTATGGATTTTTATGTGACCAACTTTCGGCCATAAATACAGGGTGACACAAAGATGTATACCCATTTTGGAATGAACATTACACAGTTAATTGTACACCAAACTGTATTATTTTTGTTGTATAATGTGTGTGATATATTGCCATTTATTTTACATTTATTTATTTATTTATTACCATGGAGTCGTTGTCGGTGGAACATCGCGTGTTCACGTATGATGCATATGTGAGAAACGGCGACTCAGTGGTTGCAGCTCAGAGGTTATTCCGCCGGCACTTCCTTAAAAGGCGGCATGGATCAGTTTCAACATGCAAAACAATCTTAAAATGGGTTAAACAGTTTCGAACCACAGACACTGTAACTCCAAAAACACCACCAGGAGCTGAACCTCTGAGCTGCAACATCATGGGATGGATAATATTAAACAAAATAATTAATTCACATTTTATATAACATACAAGTCACAGTACAGAATAAAAATTTACAAATTTTCATGTTTCTTAGTACTGACCTACATGTACTTGTCCACTGATGCTGCAGAATCAAGCATTTTTTTTTTAAAAAAATGTTCAAATTTCAAAAACTCTTTACAGTATACTCAAAATTAATTGCTTTGTACTGTTCGGCGAACACCTATTATTTCCGAATGAATTTAATTTCGCGCCGATATCGATGGTTCAAAATTTTAACATTTAAAATATGTTCAAAACATTGTTTAATGTTACTATTCACTCCGATTATAAGAAATTGACCGTAAAAAGCAACGGTGGAACCGATATGGCCCTTCATGCCTTAGTTTGGGCGGCCCTAGCATACAGTACATGTCCTAATCTTACATTTTCGTTTGTGCCGATATATCCCTTGGTTAAGAACTGAGAGCAGCCAATTTCGGCATCGCTACCATAAAAAAAAGTATATATATAAAGTATGGAAATTAGTCACAACATGTAAGTGTCAAACTCTCCCGTATTTCCCGGGAACTCCAGTATATTCCATTAGCAATGTGAGCTATGTATTCCAGTCGTCTCTTCATGTACAGTCACCGCCAATAAAACTATATTTGTTGCATGTGAAATTGAACTACAGTAGAGCGTCGATTATCCGAAGTAATTGGGGGACATGGGTGTTCGGAAAACTGGTTTGTTCGGATAAAACTAAACTGTACATGTTTATTTGCCAAAAAGAAGTACTGTACAGTAAATTTATTCATAAAAACAGGCATCTCTTTAAGTATTACAAAGTAACGTACAAAGGCAACTTTAGTAGGAATATATAGTATGTGGTACAGTTTATTAAACAAAAATATGTACATATTACATACGCATTTTGCATGAACAATACATACACCGACAGAAGTGTGCTGATTGTTGAAACACAGCGACTGGCGGCTTGGCCGGTCAGCAGCGCCTTATGAAGGCCCCATTAGAAGCAATGTTCCGCCAGCGGTGGCTCAGTGCGGCGACTACTGTGGGAAACTTGGTTTGGGAGTGAGGGGGATGATGGACGGTAGGGTGGGAGAGTAACAGGTGCGAGCGAGTACACAGTTCGGTTAAGCGGTCGTTCGGTTGACCGACGTTCGGATAATCGACGCTCTACTGTATTTCATTATTGTTGATGCAGAAATAGTGGGTAAGAAACTCACCGTGACGTAGATGCAGAGGAAGACAAAAGCAGAACGAAGCCAAGGGAGGAACAGGAGAGAGTAGAGGTATAAAGGGGGAAATGAGAAATGAAGATACCAGGGCAGAGAAGAGAACTGAGGGAAATGACAAGGCGACAGAGAGGAAACGAGAAAGCTGTGGGCAAGGAAAGAGGGAGAGATAGAGATTCGACGAAACAAGGAGTAAGAACAGGGTGCGAAATCCCGGGGGAAGTTTTTGTTCTCACAACAAACATAAACAATTAGTTTGGGAGTCGAATATACTTTATTGGAATAATATCGAAAACACATGCAAAGAACGTACAACAAAGAGCCTCATCTCTAAAGACACTGAACCCATCAATGTATTTAGTATGTATATGTATCCATCGGGGTTAGGTGGTAGAACAGCCGCAGGCTGAACCTCGCCCTTTAATAAAGGAAAATTGAAAATTGAAATCCCCAGAACACAGAAATTAGTCCGACTTCTTATTTCTTCTCCATTTCTCATCTCCTTTCGTCAGCTACCGCAAAGTATATAAATATATTAATAAAACATGTAATAGCATTTAGATGTGAATTTTATTTAGGAAACTATTATTTTTTTAATATCTCTTAATTTTTGCCCCTTCCCCCCTTAGTCACACAAATCATCATAGCGTATTAAAATCTTCAATTTGCAATCAAATTTTGAATCAAGGACAGTCGATATAATATATTGTATATTTTATAATATAATTTGATTATTTAATAATTGACACATACACATTTAAAGACCCTATGATATATATATATATATATATATATATATATATATATATATATATATATATATATGCATATAGTGTGTATGGGTGTGAGTGGGTGTGTGTCTGTCTGCTCCTCCTTCCCCCCCCCCCACCAATATGCAGTGATGTTGCACCCTGAGTAAGACGGAGACGATAAACGATGAAAAACGGGGGCAAGGAGAGAGATAACTTAAAGGATGGAGAAGTATAGACTTGGCGACAAATAGATATGGACAGAAGACGGGAAAATGGGAGGAAAAAAAGTACGATTTACAGATCAAGAGAGACGTATGGACATTGAAACAGGAGATATAGAGACAAAGATATGAGAAAACCGGAATAAAGATTCAGGAACACATCGGTTAAAAATTGGTAATATTTATATGAGCAATAGGTACAATTGCCGATAATAAAAATGGGACACATGGATCCTGCAATACTGTTTTCCATGAGGTAATAGCAGAACTTCGTATTGAAAAGTTGTAATTGAAGTTACCTCGTCTCCGTAGAGGTAGGCAACACATTGCAGGGATATGTGTCTCATCTTTATTGCTGGTGACTGTACATGAAGACACAACTCTCTACGGAATACATTGATCACATGTAACATTTAAAGGCATATATCGTCCAAAAATGTTTTTGCAATTTCATGGATTTTTAACTTATTTTCCATTTTGTACCTTGTGGAATTCATACATTTTCGTAATGTAATGTAAGTGAGAACGTTCATAGTGTTTGTTTATATGTTTTATGTTTTGTTGTTTTACATTCTTAATTATTGTTTCCATTACACATAATCATTTGAGTGTATGCTTTGGTCTTTAAAAAGTAAACACTTTTAATCACGAATAGTTCAAAGATGTGTACTGCACGTACATAACTTCTACACCTTCTTATTGAAATTGATTTCACAAAATACAAACAAGACTTACAGTTTTTCGTTTTCGATGACTTAGTGAAAGTGAAACAAATTTACATTTCATGTTAAAAATATGTTTTACAAGTTCTTTGTAGAGTGGGAATCGCGATGTATGTTCTTTTAATTCATTTGGTTATATTCTCTTTTCATGTTAGCTTTTATCAAAATGTATTTCTCATTAGTAGTTTCCGATGCAAGAAATACATTTTCCAAACGGAAGCAGGAAATTAGGCCTGATGCTTGAAATGTTCGGTGAACCATAAACACAACTAATATTATAGTTACGTCACAGCGCAAAGAATAATAGTAACTGTATAATAAGTAACGCTGTGTCTAGGCATCCTCCAAATTTCATTCTAAGATTTATTTTCAGGTTAATATTGAAAAAAAAAAAAAAACGGTTCAGCTTTCGGAAAATTCTCGTCTGTTTTCATCTGGGCCTATTTCAGGAATGGGCCTAATGCTGCAGCATCAATAGCACCCACCTTAATCCGGCCCTGAACGGAAGTCGTAATCGGAACCCCTTGAAAACAAAATGAGAAGGTAAATTCTTCAAGAAAGATGTCCTCCTGGAAAATTTATAATTTCATATATCTGTCTATGGGATTTTCTGAATATTTCTATGTACATGGTGTGGCATTTTGTAGAGGATGTGAGAGACAAATCACCCTTCTGCTTTCAAATATTATCTCCTTGAGCTTGATTTTGGGAGGATAGAAAAACTACTTCCTAGAACTATTGGTGATTTAGTTAATTTTATCCGCTTTCGCAACATTCTGAACCAACGTTCTATCATAATATCAGTTTCAGACTTGCACTTGAAATTGTATAATGAATGTACTTAATTTATGTTGCTTTCTGTTTGTTGGTTGGAAACAATTACTTATCATTTACCATTTGAAAATTGCTCCATATTACAAGCCCGTTCCGATGTTGGAAAGTTGATCGACTGGGGAAAAAGAGCTCCCAAGAAACACCACAGTAACCTAAACATGCTTAAAACTGTACAAATTTGGTCATGTCTGACTTGTCCTTTAATAAGTATGCACTTGTAGCTTCACAAGAAGTAATTGGAATCCTCCTCTCCTCACAAAAAATATCTCAAATACCACACTGATTTATATAATCCTGTTCCGAGGCAATGGATACGTCTATGATGAATAATGCTTGTCAGGCTCTTTCACCCATCCTCGAACGTATCTAATATAGGAAGGATATAAGCCCCATTAACACTCCTATTCATCCTTTAAATACGCGACTGGTCTGGCATCTCCTGTGGAAATATAAGTGAGTGTGTGTCGTTTTCATCGAACAGTTTGAGTTTTGGGAAGTACTAATATTTACCAATAAGGCCTTGTAATAAAGGGGTCCCTGGTTTGATAGAGGCACATACTCGTAGTAATTCGAATCTCACTTTAAACTGTAGGGCCACAAATGAAGCCTAGGCGCTCACATTTCTTTTCGTACTGTTTTGATAACATTAGAAATTAGAGACACTAAAGGTAACGGTATTTTGCAATATCCATTATTATTATTGGTTATCGCAACGCTCTACGGCGCTAGGGGTCCTGGGTTCGAATCCCGGCTTGGGCATGAGTATTTTTTGTTGGTGTCCCTTCATCAATTTGATGATATCATTACTCATCATCATCGTTGCGATTAGCCAAAAGGGACAGCAAAGCGGCAGTAAATAACAAAAATAAAATACAATTATTATTATTATTATTGGTAGTAGTGGTGGTAGAGAGGTAGTAACAACAATAGTGTAGCAGCGATTACAGTAACAAGTACTTGTAGCAACAACAGGCAGACATTGACGCAAAGTACTTTTAATGCTACAATGCCTAAAGCTGGATACAACCGTTGTCAGCATCAGACACGCAACCATCTGTTCCACTGCGCACCTCGCCACGCGCTGTGGGATTATCTCCTGATATATTACGGATCTCTCACTTGGCGAAACGCGACATATGTGAAGAAGACTCCCCCTAACATATGCAATAAATCGTGATAACATTCGACAGATAAAAAGGGGGCTCTTTCATTTTCTATTTCTCCGAGGGGTGATCAGATTGTAGGGAAAAACCTTTTGCGCCCCTTTCAAACTGAACAAAGTGGAGCTGAGTTGATAGTACCAGATGAGCTAACGACACGTGAACAGAATTTCTCAAGGCATAAACAATTGCAATCTTCAATGTATTCTGTATTTTCGCATTTAAAGCAGATTGTAGAAGAATTTGTCTATACTTTCAATAACATCATAAGATAAGAATCTACGTATATATTTGGCTTATTTTACATCTTCTGTCGCGTCGATGAGGATGAATCGTGAAGTGATTAAATAGATGAAGGAACAAAAACACAAATGTCCATGACATCACCTTGTTTGCGTCGTAAATATTTTATTTTCGGTTCCTTAAACACAAATGCATACATGTATTCGCCATGTATGCATTTTCATGTGTGGTTCTTTGTACACATACAAGGTCGTCTGTAGGCATCTTTTCCTTTCAGAATAGTTGTGTCCGTCCAAAACATTGTTGAATTTTAAACTCTGACGTTTCTGTGATGAGCCGGTAACAGTCCTATTTATCACCCGCGCAATATATTGTCGCTGAAAAGATTTGGCTTATTTTGCTTGGCTCTTCTGCCACTTTTGGCTAATCGCGAAGATGAGGATGAGTGACGATATGATGAAATTTATGAAGGGGCACTCACAAAGAACACCGCATGACCAGGCCTGGATTCGAACCCAGGACCTCTGGCGCCGTCGCTGGAATGAAGTTGCATACATGGAATGCAAAAGTATCACTTGACATTCAGTTTTAAGGGTAGTTGGTTATTCCTAGCACCCCTTCCGTACTCTCAAAGATGTTTTTGTATTTGTATGTTGGTTTTTGTGTTTTAAGTCCACTTTATGCACAGTAAGGCTAATAGGGACTGGGTCTACAGTTTAAAGTTGGATCCAAACCAGTATATGCCTCCACCGGGTATTGAACCCGATGTATGTGTGCTTGTTTGCAAATATGCATAGAATTATAATTTACAAGTATAATGTTAATTTAAATTAGAACATTAACTTAGCAGTTCATATATTTTTCGCTTTCCTACAATGAACAATTAATATTGATGCATAGGCTAGTAAGGATGTTTAAATTTGCCGCCTACGGACCTACCGTTGTGATTGGTCATTGATACTCCTAGTAATGTATCTACTTTAATATGATATTATTATTTCGAGGGCACCTGGAGGTTAAAACCACTGAATTCAACGCTTGGCAAATCCCTTGCTATAATTCCCAGGGTTGTATCACGAATCTTTGTATTAATTGAAAACTTCTAAAATAATTTTAAATTGTCTATTAATGTAATTTAATCATGCGTTTGAAACACATGGCCATGTCTTTTTTTTTACTTCCTTGGTTGCAAAATGGCGGCCATCTTAATTACGGTACCAAATCAATAGCAACGTAGCGTCGATTTATAAACTGAATAATCGTATTTTGAGGGAACTATTTTTTCGTTATCTAAATATTGTTCAATAATAATACTGTATCGTATTGTTTAAATAATTATAGTGAAAGCGTTACTATCGGAGTTAGCTTATTCGATTCATTATTGCAGTTTCTTTATTTATCATTTTTGTATTTTGACGTTTCTTTGAGCGTTTAAACCTTATGTGTAAGAATGTTAAGAATTATATATAAGAGTGTATGGACATGTTTTGAAAAGAGATCGATAGACGAATTATGTATTGTTTAGTATAGCCATCTGTTATGTTCGTCGTGAATCGATAAAATAAGAATTCATGTACAAATACACTAGTTATTACTTACTACAAAATAAGTATTCTTTTCAAAATGTAATACATTCAGCTCATTTTTTTAGCGTTACGCTCATATTTTTAGAATGACAATGAGTTTGCAACAACAATGGGAGATTATATAAAGAGACAAGGATCATAAAATAATCTTAAGAACTTGATAACAATTAACTTACCCTTTCGCGCTCATTGATAAGACTGGCAGCATTTCTTGCTTTAGTCATTCAGAAATATGCCTTCTGAGAATAATCAATATGCCAAAATAATGTTGATGGTGTTTCTGATGCGAGCGTCTCAGCTCGAAATAATTAAACAAATGCAAAACACTTGTCACTTTAACTGGCGGTGCACTATCGCGGAAACACTTGCAAATGTTTGGATCGTGGTAACAGTGTTCAGCTTCCGTACGTGGGTGACCTCCACCTTCTCGCCGCCCGTGTTGACCTGCGTCGTTCCTGGCTGTATGCGACGTTTGATATCGATTCCTCCCCTGCCGGGGGGAAACTTGGCAACGCAACTAGAAAATGGTGCTCGTTGCGCCAACTAGCGGAACATGCTTGCAACTTTTACTCCGTTTCTACGCCATCTTTCATGCACAATCGACGTGTGGACGGACTAGACTTCATATCATAGATTGCCCTGATTTGGCCAGAACAGTGCCCGAATTAAATATTTTACCTTGAAAGGGGTGTCATCTATTGGTGGTTTCAAATGTAAACAGAGATACGTGTACAATGCATTCGAACTTTTTGAATATAGACACCGACCGAAATCATTTGCACGGACTTATATACTACTGCGTAGATCTTTCGCTTCACCCAATGGTAGTTTTCAATCTTTGGTATTTAGCCAGTAATATTGTTTCCTTGATCATGCAAACTGATAAACCAATGTATATTATTTGTGCCGAGTCAATTTGACATGATAGCAATCTAAGTCCACCAAATTTCATATGTATATATCTACTAGTTCCTGAGTGGTTGATAGTTGGCCCACCAAGAGGGCCACAGAGGGCACAAATTGGTGTATTTTCAGTTTTGCTGATTTTATTGCCCTCAGTGGAAATATACACTTTCATAGAAGCTACGTAATTTGCACTTTTTTTACATTTCACGTCTTCTTTTGCCACATATTTTCCCAAGATTCTTTTATATGTATTTCTCTCCTTCCCTCTCTCTCTCTCTCTCTCTCTCTCTCTCATAAGGGGGCTAAAGATTTCGGAGTCAAATTCTCGGGGGCTAACTTATACCAACTAAAAGGTATTTAGGTAAAACTTTCCTACGGTATATTTTTACCCGTGAGATATTTTACAGTTAGATTCAAAGATAAAACACTGCATTTTGTTCCATCACACACAAAAGTACTTTCAGGCACGGATCTTTCATGTCAAGTAAAATGCAATAATTCTATTGTTGTCTCTTCCAAACCCATTTTTGAGTGGAATAATATCACAGACTTACTAATTACTATTCATATAAACAGTACAAAATACGTCATAAAAGCTACGGATAAACGTATATAAACATAAAACTATTACTACATCAAGAAATACGTATATTTTCATGAGAAGCTACAACCTTGTTTAAATCCAAAGATTTTGCAAGCTCTTTCTCAAAGAGACAATAGATAGAGCACTCAACTCTCGCTACCAGTTCGATTACGAAGATAATACCTGATTTGCTGCAAACAACCGTTGATGGGGATATCTATGCACATTTCAATCACACAAAGCTTGTAAAGTTCGTAAAAGGCAGTTTATAATTTTCAACCATTGCAAGGAGGTGCTGAAGGGTCTTTATCATTAGTTCCTTTCTACCTCATAGTGTGCCATAACTCTAAATTGTCCAAATCACAACAGGGAGCGGCAAAAGATTGTAGCTTTTCGTGCTTCAGAAAAGTGGCACTAACTTAATAAAGTAAGCATGAAATAAACAACAACACCCTTGAATATAAAATATGTTAATGATATTATTTACTCTGCTGTCATGATGAAATATCTTATGTTTTCTTCTTCAAGGACTGAAATTCAGAACTTACGGTAAAAATGGTGAGGATACGAGAAATACCGTCAACATAGGAGGTGCCACTCTCAAGGAACAAACATATTTTCACTACAAATTCACCTCCACTATTAGACAAATATATTGACATAAAAGCAATTAATAGAATTGCAACCCTTGCACCGAGCATTTTGATTAGTGAAAATAACTGCTGAAGATTAAAATTTTATTTCAGAATATATTATGCATAAAAAGATTGATTCTCCTTCACGGATACCACTATGACGGTACTGCAGAAATTGCTTTCTAACCTCACAAATGATAATTAATTAAGATGTAGGACTAAGACTGCGAGCAATAAAATTGACAAAGCATGCTGATTTTCGCACCGTATTGCAATGATAAGTTGATTAGATTTGTATTAAGGTCCACAATATTCACAGAGAGCTAGAGTATGGACGAGAGCTACAGTTTCTAGTAAAATCCCAACCGAACCACTTAATGAAATGTTACACCTCGACCGAGGATGGAAGATAGGACCCCTTGATATCAGGTTTACGGCTAGACTATCGGGACTGGGAGCCCAATTTTAATGTTAGCATTTAAGAATCAGGTAGTTCGTGTATTCTTTGATTCTTCATCATCGTATTTGTCCCTCTCGAATATTTGCAGCGATAAGAATAGATATAATGACGAAACCAATGAGAGAACATCGCTAACACTCGTGCAATTGTCGGTACTCCAATGAGGAACTAACAAACAGAAAAGAAACATAACGCTTCTTTAAATTTTGAACGTCGTGCTACTTATTCATATAAAACTTATTTGTCACACCTGCTAAACCTATTCAGAAACTGTATATGCCAACAACCAAAGAACAATCTCTCAGTCACTGAATACGTTCACTTACCAGACTGGCACCTGATTTCGTAACAAGTCTGGCGACTCGATTGGCCAATTACTCAGTATCAAATAAATGATCAGTGACCACTGTTATCCAGTTATACCTGCAGCTGTTCTCCCTATTTAATTTTACAACACATCATAAATAAGGGAACCTTGCGATCTAACCGAACCAAAAAATGTATTTGAACATTGAACTTGTCCCGATGGAAGTTTTATAATGGAAAATGTAAACTTCTACTTTTTAAGTTTTCGATCGAAATGCATGTACCGTATTACAAAAATCTAGGGGGCTACATGGGGGGCTGAGACCAGTTTTGGGGGACTTCAGCCCCCCAGCCGTCGTATATATAATATATCTATGTCTCTTTCTCCATTTTTCTCTCTTTCTTTATTTGTTCGACTTTCTATCTCTCTCTATCTATCTTACATGTGTTTTGTCTCCCACATATTAAGTTTTTCTTTCCTTTTGTTGACATCCTTCTCTTACTTCCTTTATTTCTTTCTCATTCCTTACTCTCATACTTTCCTCTTTTGTCACATTTTGTCACTCTTGTTGGTATCATTTTCTGTTCTCTTTTCTGCCTCACTTTCCTTCTCTCTTCCTCCTCATCTTACGTTTTCTGAGCATATTTTTTCACCTTTTCCTCGCATGTTCTGTATTTGACTCCTTAACCTTCAGCCATCATGACTTAGTGGTAAGAATACCAGTCGTTGAGCGCACAACTTGACAACGCAAAACAAATCTCAAATAAATATTCACAAGTGATATTTCGAGAAGGATGCTCCAAAATTGATGTGTGAGAAAGAGAAAGTAAATTATATTTAATACTTCTCAATTTAGGAAAGAAATGTCAGACTTCAGTAACAAGGTCACGGGCGATAATAAGGCTCACTTTCAAAACATGTGGTCCATACTCTTTATCTAAAATAAAAATTCTCATTTGATAAGTACACTTCGCAATTAAACCAGTGAAATATCTGTAATACTATCAGTTATAGACATAGAGAGAAATTACACAAAGTGGGCCTTAATTTCTGCACCAACATATAATAAGGACCACAGTTAAAGTGTCCCTGGAATCCATCCCAATGGAGAATAATTTGGTCATATGTGAGAAATTACACTTGGCTTCTAGATGGCAATACGAACAAAAACATTTTATTGAACATTTATTTAAGAAGTAAGGTGTAAGAAAAGAAAATACAGCAAAAATTGTTTTCAAAAATTAAATGCAAGAAACATCTAGGAACTTAGAGAAACCATTTTTTTCCACAATATGAAATGACACTTTTAAAACCTGTATTGTTCTGTAAGAATTCTAATTTTGATTTGAATTTAAGGGATTGTTTTATATTTTTCTTTGCGTGGGCCTTGTTTCCTGCAACGACAACGTAGTTATTTCAGGTAATCCCACATTGTGCTTTCGGTCGAAACTGATTATCATCAATGTATTATTAGAAATGATATTGAAACGCTACAGCTCCAAAAACATGCAAAACATATACATCTCTCCTCCTTTTTTAAAAAAACAAACAAACAACTGTTTAAATTTGCACACCCCGAGCGTAACAACGCAGGAAAGAGAATCTCTTACATAACCCCAGCCACTTCCCGTAAACAAACCACTGTTTAAAAGTAATATTTACGTGCCTGGGGCTAGCATGCATGTGAAGTATAAACACACAGGTGCAAACGCTGCGCTGTATCATATCAACGTGTGTGCGACTGCGCTCACAGGCCAGAAACGATACCTGCTCAGCCATTGGTCCATGTTTCACGTCGGTCACCATGGTAACACAATTATGAGCGACGGGTTGAAGTGGAACACGTCATACTTGCATATTGATTGGGGAAGTCAAGGTTGTAAGTAAACAAGTAGGGATTGTATTACTCTCCCTGTCTTGTTAAATCTTCGTTTTATTTTGGTCATTAGTCCAATCCAGACGTTATGATCATTAAAGAGAAAGGTATTGTGTTTCTGCTTCATTGTGTTAAGTTTTTGCTTTAATTTGAAGCTCAACGTTGCAAAAAGTCAAGGGTATAGTTTTTCTGCGTGGTAGTTAGGTGTCGTTGTCAGCCACGTCACTGTAACAGGGAGTAGGTTCAAAGTATCTTATACCCCCACGCACTGAGAAATGAAATGTCACAGAGTATGAACCCATCTTCTAGAATCGAACTCCGTGGCGCACCAGCCCTTTTAAGGGCCAAGGTCTACCGCTTTTCATTCGGTGATGCGTCGAATCCCATCGCAGCTGTTTTCTGGCATTTAAGAACGGGGTCCGCTACGATGCGTATTGATTATCCTCACGATTGCTGGGTCAAGACCGAAATTTTGGAGCTTCCATCGGGGATCAAACCCAGGACCGCTGACGCCTAAGGCGAAAGTGATAACTAGGTCTCGGAAGTTGAAGACCTATAAATTGCCAAAAAAAAAGACATATAAAAAAAATACCTTAAAATATCAAAAAAGGGACCTATAAACGGAAAAAGGACGTATAAATGTGATCCAAATTAATTAATAACTTGTTTTGATTACATATTTAATTAATAAAGAAATACAAAATTCTGCTGGTGTGGAACACACAGTGCGAGAAAACTATATGAATGAAATGCATCTTCTTTCAGTTCAAGAATATTTTTCTCTCATTTCAGGGATAATTCAAATATATTTCTTCCTTTCTTTTCTTTTTATTTCTTTACTACAGAAAGGATATTTAAGAGGTGATGAACTGATGACGATTCGAATTGAGAATGGGCAGTAAAAACGTAGTCGAAAGAAGGTGAAAAAAAGCCGTTAAAAAAAAAAAGGGTAAAAAAGGACCAATAAGCCAAAAAACGCCGAAAAAGGCAAAAAAGGACAAATAAAACCCACCTTTTTGTGGCCTACAATGACCCAAAATGAACTATATTATGTTGGGCCTCGTCTTCGGACACTAGGAAAAAAATGATTTTTCCTCAACTTCCGAGCCCTCGTCATAACCGTTCGACTGGCTAGCGAAGCTATCTGCGAAGCTCGAAGAGACTAAAATACACACGAAAAATCGATTAGAAAATATGCATAAAATTTTTCGGATTCTGGAGTTGGCAACCTGATTTCTTAGGAGTTCGCAACCTGACTGCCGTTGGTATGGCAACGTTGCTTCCTGGAATACGCCGATGCCGAGTAAAATTGGTGTGTCTAACCACTTATACACGGCGTTTACGAACGCTTAGTCTTCTTCTTTTCTTCATAGCCTGGCTCACTTGCGATACTGAGATAGTCCAGACCTTAGAGCCGACCGCCGTGGCGGAGTGGTTAGCACATCGCGCTACGAAGCCAGGGGTCCCAGGTTCGAATCCTGGCCTGGGCATGAATGTTTGTGAGTGTCCATTTATCAATTTCATCTTATCATCACTTATCCCCATCTTCGCAAATTAGCCAAAAGTGGCACAAAAAGCGAAGTAAAATCAATCAATCAATCAATCCAGACCTTAGACTCGGCATACGCCACTGATATACAGTATATATATATCCCTGGTCATAATCAAACGTGGTAATCCTATCCTATCCTATCCTTTAATGGTGAATTTTATCCTGCATTTTAGGCTTCACACTTCGGCCATAAGATTCAATCCGAGATTCACGACTTGCAGTTCAAACAGCGTTGCCACACACTACAAGTGGAAAAATCCAATTTATGTGTAAAAATGCATATACATGCGTGCAATGATTTGAAGGGGTAGATCTAATTTGTTCCTTGATTACACGCCTTAGACATATTTATTTCAAGTTTTTCCACTGCTGTGTTTCCCAGATACTTTCTTCAACGAAATGATGCCATGTTATACCAATATGATAAACCTTTGGTGTGAGCCGTCAGTGAAATTATACTGATTCGAAATATTGTATTTGTGACCTTCTTTGTTCTTTCAGGTCTCGTTTCTATGCTGCGAGTGCTCGAAGACCCCTGTCGTCATAACTCGTTAGTCTCATCACTTCACCAAGGGGTCCGGTTGAAGCGCTGGAAAGAGCCTCTTACAAGCACATAACAGCGGCAATCTTCAGCGGATCTTGAAAAATCCGCTGACACAAATTCTGCCGGAAATCGTACAAAAAAATAAAGTAAACTCAGCCTTATTCTAAAAGCACCGTTAACGGCAGAAGCAGACTCGCCAACGGTTTTAACGATCGGAAATTCGAATCTCCCATAAATAGTTCGAGAGACCATTTCTAGGGTTTATATACGATAATACCTAGGTATGCTATAGCAATGTGAGGGTCTCAAGTAGCTTACAGAGAGGAAAGTTATGTAAAATAAGAAAATATAACTGATGAATCGAATATATTTTATACGATTGATTACACAATCGTACAAGAGTTTTATGACTTTAGTTAGTTTTACTTTAGTGTAATTTTGTAAACCTTATAATGTATCATTTAAAACAAATATTTTTCAAACAGAATTTATATCAATAGGTCAAAATCTAATACAACATTAAAAGTACTTTCTTTACATGACAGAAATTTTTAGCTGTCCTCTCACATTATATGTAAGGAAACACAAGTTAGAAAAATGTTCAAACTTATTGACGCGCTGTAAAACATTTATCTTTATAGCTCAAGTTAGTAACGTTAATAAGTATTTGTTAATATTTCCACATTATTTTTATCTTATGATTGGACATTTTTATACAAATAAATAATTTTATTTAATAATATTGCATGTTATTAACACGTATATAAATACGTAATCAATAAAGTCAAGAGTACTTATTAAATATTTAGAGTGGCGGACAAAACGTAGAACTAAATGTCATAATTGTTCAATTATAAGAAAAGAAATGCTAATAATATTTTTACAAAATTTTAGGCATATGTATTACCATGAAAATTAACTTTTACGTCATTTACTAAATAGTTTAAACTCTTACCTTGTAATTTGTTCATAAACCAAAGAATCTTTTCTGGGTGCGGCAAAATCTTAAAAGTGTGGATATTGCTTCCCTTGAGCTGCATACAAAGTTGCCACCGATTCCACAGATTCAGAAATCGATAAAGCGCGGCCTACTTATGAAATAGTAAGCAGCCAGAGCCCATCCGATTCAATACTTATTCTCTCGGTTCTGTAAGATTTTCGTATGTGTGTGTGTGTGTTATCCTTTTATGCGCATTATGGATGCACGAGATGGACTTGCTCGAGAAAAATACGCAGGCAAAAAAAACAAAAACGAAAATGTTCTTTCTTTCTTTTTGTCGTATGGCGCTTCGAATTTTCTTTTATTTCATTGTTCTTGGTGGTTGTTTTTCTGTGAAATTCTATAGGAAGGAAGTTACTGTTGTAAATAGGGCCGGAGTTTTATGTACATTTGTCCCTTCGTATGTAGCCGAGAGTAATTTCATGTTATACCTATATTTTCTATTTAGAGTGCATATTTTTACACACAGTATAATGCTGTATTTAAAGCATTTCTCTATTCACCGTGTATTGCCGATATCTTTGTGAAGTAAACATTCAAAATCGTCTCGGAAATCTCCTACAACGGCTGGAGGTTCGACGTGCTGACCTTACGTCACCCCATTACTGGTTGAAGATCTCCACATCTCTAGGTAGGATTGTGGGAGGGAGACTGGTAGTCGGGAGATAGGCCAAGGCCCTTACGGGCTGTAGTGCCACGGGTTATTATATTATTTATTTTGAAATCTTTAAACAGCTGTAGCTCAAAAACTATTTGACCTAGAGACCTCAACAAATTGACCAAATTTCACACATATTATAATACAAAAAATAATTTACATAGGAATCCATTGCCGTCCCATTATGATATTTTGCACACAAATATTAAATTAGTGTCTTTAAAACATATTTTTTTCAAAGAAATTAAAACGGATGTTTTTGAGATTTTCAAAATAACTTTTTTCGGGATTTTCAAAAATTACAAAATTAAGAAAGCACTGTCGTGTTGCATTTAAAATTAAAGATCATTAAAAGCAAAAGAGAATGGCACCAATTTGAGCTCTCTAGGTCAAATAGTTTTTGATCTACAGCTGTTTAAAGATTTCAAAATGTCGTCAAATTTTGGGATTTTTGCTTTTTGAAAGTCAATAACTAAAAAAACTAAGAGCCCAAAAAATCTTAAATTTGGCAGTTTTTGCCCTCTGGATAGGTACAATGAATAAACAAAAAATCTTAAACATCTGAATCCTAAAGGTTCAAAAATATTTTTTTATTGGTTGATTTCACATGCGTTACGAGTAGAGCATATGATGTGTGAGGCAGTGGTTGAATGAAAAAGCATTATTTTTCGTAAATCGCCTTAGAAGTACACCTTATTTTTTTTAGGGATATTTGAATTCTCGACCAAAAATTGAAGGTAGATATTCTTTTGCGAGAATATATCAGTATTTTTTTAAGTACTGGAAGAAACAGTAGGATGACCACATTCCATGGTTATTATATTTTTTTTATCTTAAATGAATTTTGCCAAATAATTAAGTTTTTTTACAAGTTCACTTCGAACTTACATCTTCACCTTGACGTACTCCAAAGATAGAACAATGTCTCATTTTCTTTCTAAAATTTGAAACTTACACAAAATGTACGTGGGTACACTAAAAGTTTTTAGATGCGGCAACACTGATTGCAGCAATACATTGTCTCTAGGATATGTTGAAGTTAGTAGTCTGTGAAGAGTGATAATGCTGCAGAATTTATAGTTGTTAATTGTTGTGTGCCAAAAATTAGTCAATTATTGTCGTGTGTGTACAGTAAAATGGATTTAACACGGGAGCACTTTAGAGCAATGATTTTTTACAATTTTCGAGCAGGTTTAACGCAGCAGCAATGTTATGAAAGGCTCCGAAATGCATTTCAGGAGGAATCCCCATGCCGTGCGACTGTGTTTAATTGGTTTTTAGAATTTCGACGTGGACGTCAGAAACTCAGTGATGAATTACGTGATGGTCGTCCTGTGACAGAAACTTATCAAGAAAACGTCGACAGAGTGCGTCGCATGATAGAGGAGGATAACCGGGTGACATATGCAGTTATTAGTGCAACACTGGGTATTGGTATGAGTCAGGTTCAAACGATCCTGCATGACCGCCTTGGTGTCAGGAAGCTCTGTGCCAGATGGATCCCACACCATTTTACTCAGGAGCAAAAGCAGGCACGGGTCACATGGTGCATGAAAATGCTGGACAAATTTAACCAAGGACAATCAAATGCAGTGTATGACATCGTAACAGGTGACGAAACTTGGGTGTACTGTTATGAACCCGAGAGCAAACGACAGTCGACGCAGTGGATCTTCCCGGATGAAGACCCACCAACAAAAGTCAGGAAGGGACGAAATGTTGGCAAACAAATGGTTGCCACTTTCTTCAGTCGGACGGGCCATATTGCAACAGTGCCGCTACAGGGACGTCGGACCGTTAATGCTGAATGGTACACTACGGTTTGTTTACCGGAGATCGTACGGAAAGTTCGTGAAAAACGCCCACGAAGTCGCATTATTGTGCATCAAGACAATGCGCGCAGCCATACAGCAGTACGAACAATTGAATTCTTCAAAGCCTCCAACATCGAAGAAATGACTCATCCTCCTTACAGTCCCGACCTCGCCCCTTGTGATTTCTTCCTGTTCCCTAAAATCAAGGATACATTACGAGGTTCTTCATTTCCTACTCCCGAGGAGGCAGTCACCGCCTTCGTTCAGTGCATTCAAGAGGTGCTTGCAGATGTGTGGTCCCAGTGCTTTCACACTTGGTTTGAGCGGATGAACAAGTGTATCAACTGTCATGGAGAATACTTTGAAAAATTATAGCATTCATACTTTTGGTCTCCAGTGTTTTACTTGCGCGTGTCTAAAAACTTTTAGTGTGACCTATCGTATTAAAGAATGTTGAAAATTCCTCTGAATACTGGTAACAATAGGCAAGTTCATCATGATTATCTTTGATGCAATGTAATAAGTGTGATAATTTCGATATATTCATGAAAGAAAATATTTTCTTTCACAGAAAGGATGAAATCTCCATTGACGAAGACGTGCCAAGGTGCTTACATACAGGTAAGTTAATCGTATAAGTTTGTTTCTCTTTTCATTGGCCGGTACCGTGCCCAAACCGCAGGGTTGGCATGTTTACAAAGTGTTGAAAACATGATGTGTTAAACGTTTGAAAAAAACATGCCCAAAATTGTTTGCAAGTGTTTTCAAACATATCTACAATGTAAGAGTATGTAAATGAAACAGTTTTTTTCCGTACTCAGCGTACAACGTGCAACGTACTCCAGTTGGACACCAGTCGTCAGAAAGTTAGTCCGCTACTCCTTTAGTCGGGAACATGAGAATCTTTGCAAATCATTCAGGTGGGTTCACTTCCTCTGCTGAGATGAGAAAGTGACGTCAACACGAACAGATTATGACGTATTTATAAACATATATACAAGTTCCAAACACAACTGTATCAATCTAACTATAGTTGTCTGTGACAACTTGCACATTATTTGAAGTAACAAACATTTTATAAATCTTAACTTCTTACAAATATAAAACCTTAAACTCTCAGGTTCGTTACAAACGGCGTGCCCAAGGGGGATTGCTGGGGGCATAATCCCCTTTGGCCCCGTATTGCTAAAAAGAAGTCAAAGTCATGGAAAATATGTCAAGATGAGGACTGACTACTAAAAGAAGTATACGCCCCCCACCCCTTTTTCCAAAATCCTTTAGAGCGTGGCAGCGAGGGCATGTGGAAAGGTCGAACCAGCTTTAAAGACGGGGTAAGGTGGTCAGTTTATTGTTCTTGAATAAAACACCGTTTAAAACATAAAGAACATTTTATTTGTTTATTTTTTTTAAAAAAACGGGCCTCTCCGATGACCTTGTAATCGATGGGTCCCGGGTTCGATACACGATGGAGGCACATAGTGGTTCGGATCCCACTTTAAACTGTAGGTCCAGTCCCAATTAGCCTATCTGTGCATAAAGACTAAAACTCAAAAACTCAAACATTTTTTTAAAAAACAAAATTTTCCAACCCTTGTCCAGAGCATTTCTGTAGCTTGTTGGGCCTCTCCAGGTTGTAGCACGATTTCTTTCTCGTCGCTGTAGATCACCGGATAATGTTTACTCGTAGCTAAGCCCATTAATCGGGATCGAGGGAAGAGGACGCACAAAGACCGAGAGATAGATGAGTGTAGGCGCTCTCCTAAGCGCGGAAAACCTCGCGAAAAGGATTGTGGGAGAAGAGCTTCCATCCCCAGATGGAGCGAGTGGGCAGTTCGGAGAGACTAAGGTTGACGTATTGATTCAACCGGATACAGAGGCAAGAGCTTATGGGGCCAGTGTTGCCTAATGCGTCAAGATTTCTCTAGAATTCAGATTATTCTGTGAGGTCTGTTTCTTAACTGTTTCACTTTCTCTGTATTGCTTAATTGACATGTTTCAGTTAAATTGAGATTCATTACATTGTATTAACAATATTGATCTTTTTTGTTTTTAAAGTAATTTTGAGCTGCCATTTGACATTTTCAGATAAATCGTGACGTGACGTGGTCATAAAGAATTGATGAAAGACAATTGTGAATAAATTCCCACACAGACAGCTGAAAGTGTGTCAATTGAGACAATATGTTTTGTTTACATTTAACTTTCATTTCTGCTAGTTTTTCTTTTGAATTACAGGAATTTATCTATCGAAATATGTCATCATGCATTACCTAACCTAACCTAACCTAACCCAACCTAACCTAACCTAACGTAAATCTAACATAAATGCAGATACCAGTGACATCTCAGTTTCAATTTTTGTACAGTTAGCTATTGAATAATAGTGTATGTGCTTTGGGGGGATGAAAACTCCAGTTTAGAGACAATTGCAATACAAATTTTCATTACAACGCCATAAGAAAATTTCCCCTCTGACATAGGCATGCGGAAGAGTTCTTCGATACCTTTTCAAAGGCGTGTGAATCATATATATGACCTGACACCCACACAATAGTAAGTTGTTATGATTGGACGTAATTTATAATTATAGTCGATAATAAGTTAAGTGCAAATATGAGCCGGAAATCGAAGTAGAAAGAGGAGATTCAGACGGATTCTATGTTACGTGTCGATTGTGGAAAAATTCCTGTGAACAACTTGGCGGAAATGATTATTTGTCGAGTACTGGTGCTGGATATACTCTGTCCACTAAAAGGAACAAGTCAATGTAAACAAAACACGTTGCTTGCGATAATCTTGTCACATTTTACACATACGCTATGTAGAATGCATAAATCTTAAATGTTCTGCTACGTAAGTTTAATGTCTGGCAAAAGTAGGCTTTTATGAATGTAATAGTCATAATTTATGTACAGTCACATGCAATAAAAATGGGACAACTAAATCCTGAAATACTCGCTTCTCTGCAAGGCGTTATGTGTGTTGCCTAACACTACGACGGTGGTAAAAGTTGCTATTGAAAATTTGCTATTAAAATCCACTTATAGCCGTGAAGTTCGGCAACACACATAACCCATTGCAAGAAAGCGTGTATTTCAGGATCTATGCGTTTCATTTTTATTCTGGTGACTGTACATAGTGACACATACAAGTTGTTATTTCACGTAACGCCCCCCCCCCCCCCCCAACAAATTTTCAACAAGATAGTATAGCAGTGTTTCTCAACCACCGGGCCACAGCCCGGTATCGGGCCCTGGCGCCAATTATATCCGAGCCGGGAGAGGTTCTGAAGTTTTCGACTTGCAGCCCGAGCTGGCAACCATCTGGAAAGTTTGTCTTTCGTTCAGGTTTGAGTTCGACTGCGATAGTGTCGGCGATCGATCAATTTTCATTAACAAATATATTCTGATTAATTGGAATTTTTTTGAGTTCGAAATGCAACATACCAATGGAAATCAGCAGTTATCAAACTCATTTAATGTTATTAGCCAGAGGAAACTAAACAATGAAGATTGTTATGTTCATAATCTCACCTTAAATTAGACATTATCTACATTTTTTACCTTATTTGTTATAAAATACTGTTTCAGTTTCACTATCGTATGTTTATCTCTGTGTCTTATATGTGCAATTTATTACTCAATATCTCTATTACACTACTACTATTTACATGTATATATAAGCCTATTACCTCTGTATAACTTATATACAAATATAACATAAACTCTATAAATTCAAGCAATATATAAAATTAGTCATGTTTATAAGTATGCTGTAGATTGAAATGTCATATTTCTCACTTGATTTAATATTCTTTTTGTATTACTTTCTTGTTTACATAATACCCTGTGAACACTGTAATTGGGCATGTGCCTGTGTGTTCGAAATAAATAAATATACTCTGACCAAACTATCTTTGGAGCAAGGCCGCGCATGGCGTCAGAGGAGGGGAGGAAATCGAGTGGGCAGAGTGAAGCAGTACACGCTGCTCCGAATGCTGGTAACTGCCCCCCCCCCCTTTCTACGTAATCCGGATCCCTTTCACGTGTTCATTGGTGGAGCTCTCTCGCGTTACTACTTGCGCAGAGACTTCTTTTCGTTAGCCTGCTCCAGAAATAGCTGGGACAGGGTATAGATGCAGTCTCTGTCAACTAATTGAAAACAATTTTATATTTGTCAACAAGCCTAGACATAATTGAACCTCTATGATTATCCTCTAATTTATTTATACATATTAATTAACTTACGAGCACAATTGTTGGGATCAGGCCATCGACTTTTAAAAATAACTAATTTACCGGGTCGTGGGCTCACCAAGGTTGAGAAACACTGCGCTATAGGCTAAATATAGAAAGATAAATCCTAGCTACGCCGTTGATCACATGTAGTCAGAACAGAATAGTAATGTGATATTATAATAAGAACAAGGAAGCACGAGACAACAACAGGATTAGTATATAATTATTTTATATTTATTAATATATTTTTAGTAACATAAACATGGAAAAAGCTTCGGGGAACGTACTGTCGCTGTAAGGAAACACCCCGGATTGATATGTCGCCATGAAGTCTGGTTCTGTTACCTTACTCGGCTGGCAACACTGCACGAAGCACATTTTCTCTGTAAAGGACAAGCGTTAGATTGCTTTTAGCTGGTTCTTACGTCAGAGAGTCGTAATTTTTCCTCTTTCCTAGAAAAGTTTTTTGGCTCGGTGCGCTATCATTTCAGCGTCTCGTGCAAAATGTCAACAACATGGTTGCTTTCTCCCTCTTTAATAAATATAATAAATCCTATTTCAGGAACAGCCTCTCCTCTTCTATGAATAAACAGCAATGAGTAAAATTTTCCATAAATTCTGGGAGATAATAAAACATTTGATAAAGAAAAAATATTCGTGAATGATAGAATGAAGAAAAACAGAATTTTCTGAAGTAAGAGCATAATTGGCGGGCACAAAATATATTCGCAAGGCAAATAGAAATATTTAGGTGAAAATTTAATTCTAAATATTCCACTGTACGGGTGCGAAGCGAGCTTTAATATTTGGACTTCTAATATTTCGACATTACACATCAGCTTTAACAATGTTAATATGCACAAGAAAACATGCAAACATGCAGTCAATTCAAAAAGAACACAGTGATAAATTTATTCAGAAATGTACTTAATTCTTACAATTTTGATTATTAACTTTACCACATTTTTAGAGAGATGTTTGCCATGATTTTCTCAACTAATTCACTCGACTTGAAGCGCACGGTGTGGATGTAATCAGGTTTATTTTAATTTAATCGTAATCGCAAATGTCAGGGCTGAGGTGCATATTTGACCATTGTTCGTAATATGATTCGATTTGAAAATTGAGACATTATGTAAAAGCGTGAGATGCAAAAATAAAAGTAGACAATGAGTAATGTTCGATCACATAACAACTACGAATAAAGAGGACAGATTCATGTAATTCTAGAGAATTGATTGATCATGTTCTGGTTGTTAGAGGCGTGTCCAAGATTTTCGTAAGGGGTCACGTTTTGGTTCTTAATAGTCAGAACTATATTTTACAATATTTTCCTTAACATAACTTTTTATTATTATTATTATTATTTTTAGAAATGCTGGATAAAATGCGGTAACCCGCCACCAACCCCTACTTCTGGATGTACGAAAAATAAATTAAGACTCGTGCACAGGAGTTTACTTGTTCAAATCCCACCCTTGCCAATCCTCAATCAAGCCCCTCCCTCCGCCCTCTGTGATTCTCGTCACTTTTCAACGAAGGTCATTGACGCCACCTTCCTATTTTTTTTAAAATCTTTTCTTGTCATCCTGTCATTTTCATCTTCAGTGCTAATTAAGATCCAAATGGGTGAAATTTGTAATTCCATCATATTTTACGTCTTTCTCACTAATCGCGACGACGATGATATTGATGAAGGAACACTCACCAAAAAAAACCCACCAATATCCACGCCTGGACCAGGGGTGCCACAGGGGGGTTTCGTGACGCGCCTGCGTCATGGGAATTTTTGGGGGGACAAAATTTTATACCAATTCTATATATCTTCACACAAAAATGAGGGGATCGTTTCGT
This sequence comes from Lepisma saccharinum, assembly GCF_977018435.1. NCBI lineage: Eukaryota > Metazoa > Arthropoda > Insecta > Zygentoma > Lepismatidae > Lepisma > Lepisma saccharinum. The sequence continues at coordinate 19,778,071 of NC_139256.1, read as the reverse complement.
TTGATTGACTTGTTATTGATTTTTAGTATTGTTTATTATGTACAGTTTTTCTACCTACCTGTGGGTGATCGCGGCGATGGGGTTGAAATGAAACACCACTTTTTATGGCTTTAGAATCGTTATGGAAGGGGGAGGGTGCTGTTCACATTAATGCAAGGTTAGTCAAGCAGACAAACTGCTAAGAATAAGGTTCAGTACACTAACAATGGCAGTGAGCCTGAACAGTTTTGTACGTTTTATGTTAGCAAACATGAAAGTGAGCTAAAGTACCTAGAGTAAACATATATTGCTTAAATATGTCTGTATTATATTGTTCCAGAAATTTTGTCTGACCAAAATAATGTGAGTAAATAATTCGGCATAAAGAGGGGGGGGCGAATGTTCTACCTTTTGGAGGGAGTGCGTCATAGGCCTTGGGTGGGATGGGCACCCCTGGCCTGAACTGCAACTCGAATACAAACCCGGTTCTCGGTCGTCTTCTCATGCAGCGATGTGAGAGAGAGAGAGAGAGAGAGAGAGAGAGAGAGAGAGAGAGAAAGAACCGACGCATTTGCCAGTGACTCATTTGGTCCCTTATGTATGCAGTTCATGAAGGAATGTATCATTTCAGGGGGCCTCGTGGTATCCAACCGCGAAAGAAACAGTAGGCGAATTGTCCATCACCATTTTCATTCGGTCTGAATTACGCAATGTAATGAAAGTGAATTGAAATAAAGACGTCAATTCGCGATTAAAATTAACCGATATGCCATCTGCCGGGATTTTCAGGAAGTACTCTAAGTAGGATACGTTGTGTTGAAGTCGTTTAAAGCATGGTGAATATGCGAAAAAGTAAGGTCTACTGTTCAGGTTTTTTTTTTTTTTTTGCTCTAAATAGTTTTATGGGACAGAACAAATTAAAAGTTTTCATGTGTTTCCACCCCGTGGAATCAACAAAATGAAATTTGTTAATAAATCAGGGAAAACGTAATTGACAGAAGATTGGTATGGGGGATATAACACTGTAATTCGGCAAGGAAATTACGAAGAATGCACGAGTCTGCTTACTTTATTTATTAAGAGATAAATATATATTTCCATGAAAGTAAAGTTTTAAATTGTACTTTATAAATAAAGCTTTTTTTTTTCGAAAAATCATGAAGCGTCTTAACCAATGCGTCCATGTATTACCGGTGTTAGGTATGTGTGAAATTTGGAACAGGTGCAAGTCGATTAAGAGGGAAGATGAAAATAGTTTGAGAATGAATTCATGTCAAATGTAACCAGAAAAAAGTGAGCATGCTAATGTTCATGTTTCATTCAGTACAATGTCCTTTTTCAGTGAGTATAGCCTGGTCATGAAATCGTGAATATTATTATTAAACCAGCCTTTCTCTTTCGAGAAAGAACTGCAACAATATGTTCGCAATTTTCTCCTGTCCCAGCTTTTCAAGTACAGGTCAATTTCAATTCCTTTATTTTCAAATAATTTCCGAGAACCCCAGTTACATGACGTGCAGATGATACAGCACTGCTTTGGACAACCAGTGCGTATACATGGTTTCGTCTGCATTTTCCGTGTTATCTCTTACATCCTATGTGTTTTTAATCGATGGATTTTATGTATGCTGGTGCAGAAGTTGTCAACAGCTTGTTTTGAGTTTTCTTTTAATTCTTGAAGCTCTTATTAGGTCAAATAAAGTGCGCGAACATGGTGATGGACAATTTGCAGGGTAATACTCATGGATCCCACTGTACTACTGCTGAATGTAAACAAAGATCTATCCTACTTAGAGCGGCCATATTGGAAGCGACATTAGCGCTCAGGCGGTAATTTTAATCGCGAATAAACAGAGATCAATGCCTGCTTCGAACCAACATAGTTTCATTTCTTAAAACAACACAGGATGTAGAATAAAAAAGTAGTGAAAACAGGTGGACAATTTGCCTATCATTATCTTTGCCGTTGACGTACTTTCTACTAGTGCGAATAGTCTTTCTGCAATGTTCATTATGATATATCATGAAACCGTGTTGAGTTGTTCTTAATCATAATAATAACGTTTTGTGGCGCAAAAGATAGTACGGCGTTATTGTATATTCTTGTTACTTCAGTGTGACTGATATATGTCACCTTTCTCTCCTGTAACCAGGAAGAGATATTCCACGGATGTGCATAGCTTCCTTGGATCTTGCGAGTTATCCCTCACTGCAATAACAATAAAATATACGCACTCACAATACGTTACGACGTGTATTTTTTTGATGGAGTTAAATGAAATACAATGTTTCTTAACGTCAATCTCTAAACTATGTTGACTTCAACTTAGAAGGAACATATTTTAGTTATGTCATGTTCTTGCTACTCCGTGTCATGTCGACAGTTGCTGAATAACCTTGGAAGGGGGAATTACCGTTCAATGACTAGTTCATATGTGGTGTGCGATTAATGTTTGATTTCGTTTTACTTGCATACTCTCGCGATGAAAGAAATATGAAGACTTTGTTGTCTTTGCACAGTTAAGTTTATTTTTACAGTGTTCAATGAAAACTAACGCTTGTTAACAGCCTATGTTTCAAGCTGTGATAAAAGGAAGGTAAGAAGTACTTGATTGATACGTCAACCATAAGTGGCCAATTAACACATATATAATATTTCGTGTGAATATCCTTTTGTGTATAACATAATATTGTAGTCGGTAGACATTGAAGCTTAAGGCAGGGAGTTTTCTGCGGAGTATTTGTTACCTTCGAGCATGATATGATAAGAACCCCCCACCCCCAGCCAGTCAGCTGTTCAACTTGACCTACATCATGATGACGTGAGAGATAGGTTTCGCTCACTTTTCATCGGACAACGGTTTCATTCTTCTAACCTCCTTATCAGAAACGGCATCACGCAAATCAATGAATACCCATATATGAATGCGTCTGATAATGTGTGTTTCCATAAGATAGACCAATTTGTTCGACAGATGTGCAAAATTAGCTTGTTTCCAAGCACATTTGCCATTATGTCCAAAAACATAGTTTCCATATCTAGATTAGAAGTAAATACAAATATTGTGAGAGTACCTTGTGTATTCCATTCAAACTAATTTTATGTGCAGAGCTTTTAATGGGTACAGCATAAATAAATTCATCTGGCAATTTTTCAAAAACTTTCAATATTTGTTGATATCCCCAATATTTTTTTTTTATAAGAACATTGAGGCAATATAATGACTGGCTGTTTGAGCTCGTATAAATTATTTATTTCGTACTGACATTGCTTGTTCTACTAATAAATAATCACAGCCATGACCTCCCCAACCCTGTTTATACCCTTCCAGCGATTGCCGTATTATACCACATGCCGGCCTCAATAACTCGTAAGTTTTTCATGCTGATGAACAGGATATTCAAAAGAAACAATATCAAGCACAGCAGCACTGAAATAATTTATTTGTATTATCAATATCGCCATTACGAAGTACAAATTTAAAAAATTGGTTCTTCCTCTCTATCTTGTTACATAAAATACCTATAAACTTCAGCCATCTATTAGAAATAATACAAACTTCCCACTGCACCTTCAAGAAACAGTTTGCTCAATTTCTACCAGATGGCTCTGCCTGTGAGTGCATTTACTTTCGAGCAATGGAAAATTTCGCTGTCGTCCATTCGTACGATGTTACTGCCATCTAGGTGTAATTTATGAGAAACTCTGAGCTGCGCTACTTACGATTAAAGATCATAGATGTCTCCAGCAACAGTTGCAAATTTAGATTGTGCTAGAAGTGAAAATTGAGATATTTCGTAGCGAAGAGATAATATGAAAAACATAATTATAAGTGCATGGAAACAGCCTAGGAATATGCTGAGTTCAGCATGAGAAACAGAAGAAAGCTCACACTCAACATTCAGTAACTGCCCCCCAGTTTTCGCCACTCTTGCCCCCGCACTATGCTAAATCTTATCTATAAAGGGAAATGTACTGTCTTTGCCCCCAGTTTTAGCACCTTGCCCCCCCCCCCGGTTATGGGACCCATTCGCCGCCACTGGGCGTAACTTTTTTTTTTTGGAGGGGGTGGAGCAGAATCTAACTGGGCGGAAAGAATCAAAAGTTTTCTCCGTTGCGCAACAGCCCATGAAGGGCCTAGGCATACCTACCGACTGCCGATCTCCTTCCCACGCTTTCCTTCGTCACCTCTAAGCGTGGAGATCTTCAACCAGTATTGGAATAGTCGGGGGGTCAGCCCGACGTATCCCCAGCCGTTATAGTAGGTCTTCTCGACCGGATTACGCTCACTCACTCGGAGCTCCCCAATTTCCTCACGATGGTGGGTTGCCACCGGCCCTATACGCAGGCCGAATAAATTCCGACCTCCAAGGCTGTTTTTCTAAAAACGGTTACATTTGCGAAATCATAAAAATTACTACTCCTTTATTACTTTGCTCCTAAGGTTCCAGAAAAAACCTGAAAATTTGAGGGACAAGTGCCGCCCTTGCGCCCACCAATTACGGCTATGGATGGATTGCGGCCTCCTATTATTTATTTATATATTTGTTGAGAAAATTTGAGATACAGCACATAGCCATTTTACACTGAAATCGTCAACAATGAAAAGAACAAAATAAGACAAAGGATTAACATAAATAAGTCAAGATGGCACAATTAAATATTATATAGTTCTGATGGTAGACCGAAAGGCGTACTCTGTGGAAAATACATCAGCACTTGATGGGAGGTCATTCTATTGAGTGGGAAGTCTGTGGAAGAGCGATATTTTTAAATTTCCAGTTTAGGCTTTTCTGTGTAAAATAGATTTTTATTACGTGTTGTAAGGATGGCCACTGGAAAGTGGAATTCCTGGTTGAACGTGTTGCAACGGATTTTGCCATTGACAATTGTGTATAAATAATTGAAGTCGTTCAGTAAACGGCGCTGATAGGAGTCTGTAAGTGCAGATAGGACAAGAGATGCGGTGTTCAAAAATTGCGTAATGAGGGAACCCTGTAACGAACTATAGCCAGGAAAAAATGAAGGACAGATTAGAGAGCTGAGTGGGACATGGACCAGACTGGAGAGCAGTATTCTGATATTGGGGAAATGAATGATTTGAAGTACAAGGTGAGGGCTGAGATGTCACTGATTTCAGTGAAACGATACAGTAAACCTAAGAGATGCATTGCCTTTTTCTATGACTTCACGTACTGTTTACCCTGATAATAACTAACACTATTTGATTGTTAGAAGATGAACGAGACTGATTTTAACAACAATTATGCATGTTTCCATGGTACCTAACTAGATAAATCCACAAAATTGTATACGTTAATGTGTCAATGTTCTGGCAAGTGATTCGAACAAGTTGGAAATGCATGCAAAACAGCCATTATACAGATAAGATAATTATTTGATTAGTTTGCTCTTCACAATAATAACTTCACATTTGTAATTTCTATTTTTTTTATATAATATGCAGAAAGCAACGTAGCACGGCAATGAACTGAATAGTGCTACTTCACAAGCACAGACGGAAAGCGTGGTTAAAATGAAGATTGTTCAATTGAACTTCATATCATTTCATGTAACTAATGTTGAAACAATTTAATGAGAAACTGTAAATCGGAATTTTGTCCGGTAATGACAGCCTCTACAAGAGAAAGAGAGAGAGAGCTTGTCTCAGTAACTGCGCCAAGGAAAGGAAGGACTGCCGAGCAAACAAGAAAAACATTTTTTAAAAAATCTCTGTTTGCCAGGGACGGCGACAGGTGAGGGCACGGGTGGGCATGCGCCCACCAAAAAAATCCTGTGCCCACCCGAGTGCACTAAGTACATACACTTGGGGATATGTGAATGTTTCAATAAACAAGTGTATTCTGGTATTCATTACATGTATGTTTTACTCATGAATATTATCTATATTAGAAATGTTCACATATCATGATCCCATAAAAAGCTGTCTTAACTTTGTCATTAGAAAGCAAAAAGAATTGCTAGAGAACTTGAAAGAAAATAACCTGTCATCAATTGAATACTTCTATGATTAAAAGCAGCTTAGGATGTGCAAAATTATGCAGTGTATGTTCAAGATGAGATCAGGATTTAGAGTGACCTTGAGGGTTGCAGCTTTGGGCCTTCACTGGCGAAAACTGCTTGGAAAAGTACTGCATAAAGAAAGAAAAAAAAGTAGGTACTTCGGATGTGAGAAAAAAATGTAGAAATACGTATAACTAACCAACCACCAGTGGCGTAGCATGGGCATTTCGGGTGGGAACGCCAAGTCCGAAGGAAGGGTCTGCCTGCCCTTTTTTGCTTAATAATTTACTTATGGAATTGGTTGCCACAGGTATTGTTTATTTGCCTGAAGTCAGCTGGGCTTTCAATAAAACATCATCCGTGCATGTTTTAGCTAGAAAATGAGATGCCTCACTGAGCAACAAATGTTTTGAACTCTGGTGTTTTATACTTTTCGGTATGACGCAAATGATTAGAAAACCTACTTGAATAACAAGCACCTCTGAACAACAGTAGATGTCATTGTTGTGGCGATCCAACTACTGATTGATTTGGTTTATTTTACTTCGCTTTTCTACCACTTTTGGTTAATCGCGAATATGAGTGATGATATTTATAAAGTTGATGAAGGGAAACTCATAAAGAACACCCGTGCTAACACTGAGATTTGAACCAGGGACTTCTGTCGTCTTGGCGCGCTGTACAAAGCACCTGACACGGAGATGGGTGGATGATCCAACTATTGTACTACACTCTACTGACGTAACAGTGCCGATTAGTAATTCAGACCACTGTTTATTGCATCTTGAGAATGGTAATGTGGCAGCGATTGGGTACCAAAACTAGAGGGGCAAGGACAGTATATTTATCTTTGTATATAAGATTTAGCATAGTGCGGGGGCAAAAGTGGCGAAAATTGGGGGGCAACTGCCCCCCTAATCGCCACCACGAACTTTTTAAAATTATTTTGTCCACATTTCCATTTACCCAATATTAAGAAGTTAGATACTAACGAAAAAATAATGATGATAAATAATAGTTTTGCGGGTTAAGTGGTAGAGCAGCCACAGGCTGAACTTCTAGCACGAGGACTTCACCAACTTATTCAGTCTCGGGGAATTTTCGGCCTATGTACAATAGAGCCGGTGGCAACCCACCATCGTGAGGAAATTGGGAAGATCCGAGTGAGTGGGGTTGACCACCCGTCCCCCTAATCTGGCTGCAGATCTCCACGATCCCCTGGTGGCCTGCGTAGGTAAGCCAGGGCCCAATATTGGGCTGTAGCGCTATAGGATTACTTACCCTAATCTATCAATATACAGCTTCTGCCCACCCGGTGAAAAATTTCTGGCGCCGCCCCTGCTGTTTGCATCTAAACTATTTTCAGCTAACCAAAAATTTTATATTTTTGACAGTGGCGGGGTTTCGGAAAGGGATATATGACCGCAAGAGGGGTGTGATGTCCATCTTGTCCAGCTTTAGATTATTATTAATAAAGCATATCTGATTTACCCAACCGGCAACAACTGCTCTGAGTAAACAAAGCTACATTACATATAGACATGTAATACAGGGCATCAGTTTCAAATATTGATCGCTGCATGTATTTATGGCTGCGGTCTTTTACGTCCACTGGTTATGGAACCTTTTTATTTCGGTGCCATTAAATAGAAAAAAGATGACACACATAGTTTGAATTTACGCTGGTAGATGGCGTGAAATTAACGTTCACAAATTTATGGTTAGATGAACCGATCTTCAGCGGGTACGTAGTTCTAGCATTCGCCAACAGGTGGAGGGAAGTGCTCAATATCAGACCACTATTTCAACATGTAGCAATTCTGTACGCGGCTTGCATAAGTTGCGTTAGATCGTTATACTAATCATGTTTTCAACATTTTAATACGCATTTCGGGCACGTGTAATGCATGAATGAACGTAAATGCAAAGGCAAAATGATTTACCAAATGTTATACCTGAGGCAAATGCAATATTATATGCTGATGATACAAATATTATAGTAACAGACATTTCCAAAGATGCTCTACAATCTAAGGCTAATAACGTATTAACAAATTAGATGACTGGTTTTTAAATAATAATCTACTCCTCAACAGCAAAAAAACAAATTACATTACATTTTCTACAATCCAAACCAGAAACCAAATAAGCCTCAATCTAATATCTGGGAATACACAACTAGAGCCTAACAAAAATTCAAAATTTCTGGGTATCATTCTGGATGAACACCTTAGCTATACAGAACACATAAACATGCTACAATCAAAATTAAGTAGTGTGTGCTATGCCCTTCGAGAAATGGTAGACATCTCAAGCACCCAAACTGTAAAGTGCCTTTATATGGCAAACTTTGATGCTTTACTAAGATACGGTATTATGGTTTGGGGTAACAAGGGCCACTCCAATGTCCTTTTTATGCTTCAAAAAAGAGCTGGAGTAAAGAAAACTTATTCATGTAGAACTCTTTTCCGTAAACTTAATGTGTTAACTCTTCCCTGCATATACATTTATGAATGCTTAATTTATGTTAAGCAAAATATTTCCAACTTTGCCACAAATGAGGAAATACATGGCCTAAACACAAGAAATAAAGACAAACTTCACATAAAACACTGCCGCCTTAACTTATGTAAGAAAGGCCCCCTAAATTCTTCCATAGATCTCTACAATAAACTAACTACCACAAGATGTGAGGAAAGAACCAAACTTGATGATATTCAAGCACAAGATAAAATCAATGCTTCTGAAGCATGTTTTTTATTCTATAGCTGAATACATGGAAGCGGCTTTTACATAAGACAAATGTACATAATGTAGTATACTCACATATTATTCTTGTAAAATTAAATGTCAAATGAAAGTGGGTAATTAGTATATCTTCTCATGTTATATTTTTTTTGTGATTTTGATATAATAGCAGAGTAAGACCCAATTTTTTACAATTTTTGGCTATATATTTTGTATTTGTAAAATCTATTAATGTACCTGTATTGTAATGTAAGTATTGACATGTCCTATATTACCATGTACTGTAATTTGTACACACCGGTAGTCCTTGGACGCAAATAAACTAAACTAAACTAAACTAAACCGGGAAAGTTCGTTCGGTGAATTTATTTTGCAAGGGAGAAAACTAGCGAAAACGTGAAAAGAGACGAATATCAGCGATAGCCAGTGGCGTGTCCAACGGGGTATTGGTGGGGGTCATACATTTTAATTAACGTGAACATTTGGGGGAGCTTGTGCCCCCCTTGCTTCCGCCAAAGTTACTCCTATGGTGGACATTGTTGGTTGGAAATTACGTCGCGGTTTCAATTTTTGTGGGTACAGCTTAACCAAGATAAGAATGTCTCCCGCAAACTCGCGAACTTGCACAGTCATTTGTTTTCTCCTCTTCGCTTTCCCTACTCTCGTGCCTGTGAGCCCTTTGACCATCCCCGTAACCAAAGGGGGAAAGGGGTGCCATGGCCCCCCTCGAGCCATGAAAAATTTAAATTTGAACTTATAAAAACTACAAAAATTACGTAGATGGTTTTTCAAATTTTGCTTGAATTTTGATTTTGTCCTTGCACAAATGAATAGGCTGTTTCTGGGCAGAGGCAGGCTCTATAAGTCTGCAGTCTGCAATATTGGACTATTTTAGTTCCATAACCTTTGATGCAAGGCTATCAGGCGTTCCGATTTAGTCGGGACAATCCATTCCTTTTAATCCATGTCCCGACTTTTTCGTCTCGGCTCGAACACTAGTTGCTATAAAGGAAGAAAGACTTTACAAAACCAACAATGTAATGTAATGCATATAAGGTGCATTTAGCTCTCCACCCGCACCGCAAGGTCTGTGATCCCTTTTCGCCACCACTGAGCAGAAGGATAAAAATAACTTTGTTTTCTTTCTCCAACATCAGGTGTTTTCTGCAACTGATGTCCATTCTGCCACTCAATCGCTTAGGGTTAATTAATATTATGTAAATAGGAGAATTGGGGCAAAATATTGCGTGTAGTACTTTAACATGTATTGTTATTTGTTGAAAACACTCAAGAAATTAAGTATTGTACATACATTATTATTTACGAAATTCTCTCAATCGGAATGTGTTTTACTGCAACTTTTCTTCTTTTCTACTTGTAATTGTCTTAAACATAAATACACAGAGGTCCGACCGTACAACATACAACTTTCAGTGTGCAGAGGACATCAAGGCCAAAAATTTCGATGCTACGAGTCGTTGAAAGTGGCATTTTCTATCCCACATGTATGAATCCCCATTTAATAGCTTCTTGGTTGCCACTGGCATTTAGTTTTACTGTGGAATAACATTCTAAAAGCGAAAATACGCCATAGACACAATACATTATTATGCCAGCAGACACACTGCCAGGGTGAAGTCACTTAGCCGTTCCCTTCAGATAATTTATTTACAGGGTTCGCACTGACTCCAAAGTCCTGGACAACTGAAGGAGTCAGAAAAACAAAGCTAGGACTGAGGTCATTGGAAACAAATGATTTAAAAAAAAATAATAATAAAGCTTTCAAAACCTGGAAAAGTTAGGGGAATTAAATGTTTTTTGTTTGGCAGAATTTGTAACTGGAAACACGTTCGTTTTATCTTCCCAGCAATCTTCCTTTTTGGGTAATATTGCTTATAAAGACGTTCTTTCATTTTATTTTCATTTATTTTGAAAAATGTTCAACAAACGTGATTCATTTGATTAACTTACAAAGTTGAAGTGTAACTCTTATTTTTTAGCATGTTAAATCATTACACAGTTATGTAAAATACCTGGAAAAGTCAGGGACTTTGCAAAATGGGTGTAAACCCTCACCTCATCTATCAACCCCAAACACATATGTTTCTTTTCGTAGGCTATATGAATTGTTTGCATTATGCATACATGTAGTCTAGCCGTATCATACACTCTTTTTTCGCTCTCTGACAGCATGGCGGAATTTGAGCTTTTGCTTTGGATTGATTGGTTGTTTTAAGTCCACTTTATGCACAGTAATGCTAATTGGGACTGGGCCTACAATTTAAAGTGGGATCCGAACCACTATGTGCCTCCACCGGGAATCGAACCCGGGACACCTTGATTACAAGGCGACGACGCTACCACTGCGCCATCGGGGAGGCTCCATTAGCTTTTGCTTTGGGGGGGCAGACTCTGGGAGAAGCATATGATGTACCTGAGGATTATTGAATATTCCCTAGTTTATAAGGGGTCCGGAGGCCTTCCCCCGGAATTTTTTTTTAAAAAAAACAACTTAAAAACACTGAGTTTTAGACCTTTTAGATTTGAAAATGTTAAATTTCCTCGCCTAAGTAAACAAATATTAATTAGTATATTGGTTGTCAGTTTTAAAAGAAGCAAAACAGTACGATTGTTGCATTTTGAATTTCATTATTTTTTTATTTATACAATACTCGTATTACTTTAAAAAAGTTACGGTACAATAGTAAGTTTCAGTATTTTAAAAAAAATTAAATTGAAAAGTTCTTTTGATGCCTCAGCAGTAACTGTTGACTCAACACAAAGTCGTGGTTTCAATTTTTGTGGGTACAGCGTAACCAAGATAAGAATGTCTCCCGCAAACTCGCGAACTTGTACAGTCATTTGTGTGCCTGTGAGCCAAGCGACCAGGCCCGTACCCGAGAGACCGGGTTACGCTACTCACTACTCGTAGCTCCCCAATTTCCTCACGATGGTGGGTTGCCACCGGTCTTATACACAGGCTGAGAACCAGGTGGACTCGAACCCATGCAGTTCCGCATGGCCGCGGAGGAGGACAGTAGTAGTAGTAACAATTGATTTGATTGTTGTTTTAAGTTCACTTTATGCACAGGAAGGCTAATCGGGACTGGACCTACAGTTTAAAGTGGGATCCGAACCACTGTGGCCCCGGGATCCCTTGATTACAAGGCGACGACGTTACCACTACGCCATCGGGAGCCTAGTAGTAATAATAATAATAATAATAATAATAATAATAAAAGTTTGTATGACTGCCCCCCCTGATAAAAAATCCTGCAGTCGCCCTTGATCCTGATACAATGTCCTGCGACATTTGACCCAACCAACGGACCAAGGCCTCTGAACCGGGGGGGGGGGGGGTGTATAAAATTTTGGCTCCTAGGCTATTCTTTGTTTTGGGTCCTGCCAACATTATTGCTATCATGGTACTTCACTTCCACTAATTGCATGCCTTGTATTAATAGCACTTATTAACTTCAAAACTGATTAAACATTATTCATTCAACTTGGTTTTGGTTTATAAGCGCTACCTACACTATGCATTTCGCCACACAACACTAACACCGCACATGAACCAAAATGAAAGATACCGACACTACATTACGGTAGCCACACACAAGGAATATAGAGATTAGGTAAAGCCATCCGAAGATTGCCGATCTTACACGAACGCGTGACGTCACCGGAGAAGCAGTGAGCTCGGCTGAAGCAGACAGCCCCTATTTATATGGGAGATTCAGATAGCGAAAGTATATTATTACTTTTAGGAGGGGGGAAATAATAATTGTCATCCTCCAAGATGGTATTGAGGCATCCTTTTAATGATTAGTAACATAATTGAAAACGCGCTACTTTTAAAAGGGGACAAATTACATGTGAAAAAATGTATTTTGAAAATCCATATTCCTGAAACTTTCTGACCGATGCGCTACAAAGAAAGTTGCGTGTTTTCCTTTAGAATTTCGTCATTTTACAAATCGTAATATAATTTTAACAAAAACGTGGCATGCTAAAGAAGTATTAAAGAGTTTAAAAAAAATAATTGATTAATATACTTAGTTTATTTTACTTCGCTTATCTGTCACATATGGCTATTCGCAAAGATGAGGATTCGTGATGATATGATGAAATTGAAGAAAGGAAAGTAGACCCATGCCCGGGCGGGTATTCGAACCTGGGGGCCCTTGGCATCGTAAAGCGTTGTGCTAACCACTTTGCCACGGAGGTCAGCATTACAAGGAAATAAACAGAAATTGGCATCTATGTTTTAATATGTGAGAAACATTTGCGAGGAGGATATTGAAGTAACAAATAATTATTACAAGACGTTGTGATGAAAATTATTAATATATCTGAAATATCGATAGTTGACCTTGCAGTCTCTAAATGTACTTTTAGGGTTACGCAAAACCTTTACTCAAAATTGCTAGTGTAAATTTATAAGCTATTAAAATTTAAAACTTATTCCTGTTCGAAAAGAGAAACTGCCAAGTCAAATTAATATTTCGTAGAAATACATATATTTGTCTTTCATGAGGCCAAGAGAGTATTTGGAGGGGACGGTAGCTTGGGAAGGCTATAGCCCCGGATCTCGATCTGCAAAGGGGCTTCTAGTGGGAAAACATTCCTGCGAAATAGTCCAGAAGAAGGAGCGAAATGATTTTTTTTTTTAAATGGCTCAAGAATACAAAGATATAAGTGGATATTTGACAAGCTTAGTCTAAAACTTACAACTGAAGTCGTACGTGTGTGTGTGGGGGGGGGGGGTGGCTACGTGAGGTAACACAGTGGAATATGATTCACAATACTAAAATTAAAATAAATATGTGGGAACAATAGAAATCAAAATATGTTGTAGCTAGTGACAGCGCAATAGTAAAGATGGAGGGGTAAATCATATTTTCCCGGGGCAATCATTTTTATTATTCCGTTACATACGACACAAAAATGCATATTTTGGCTAAAAGAGCATTCATTCATTTATTTATTTTGTCGTTTTACTGGGTGCAGATAAGAGAGAGCCCGTAGTGTGGTCACTGCCTATGGCTATGCTGGAGAAGAATGCACCAATTAATACGCTATTAAATAAAACAGATACTTTTAAAACTTTTAATCAAATTATTTGTGAACTATGATTTAAATTTAGAGAGAGCACATACCTGTTTAATTTAATTTGGATGAGTTAACTTCTGAAGCCTGCCATTTCCGAGCCTTCTCCCGGTGTAACTACACTGCCCTTTGAGCCATAGCTGCTGCGTTCAGGTGGCGGAACGAGCAGAATACTAATTAAAACAAATATGTGACAAATATATATAAAAAAAACAACGTGTTGAAGCTATTGACGGCGCCAAAGAAAAGACAGAAGAAGAAGAACGTGGAGAGTGCAGTGATGTTTTACGGGAAGCAGCAGGCACGTATCCAGGAATTCCTTTCGGGGCGGCGGCTGAACACCATTTTTTAAAGGGGTATCACAATTGTATGTTTAAGGCCAGTGGTGGCAATTGGGTTCCAAAATGTGGTGGGGGGGGTGGACAAGGAGACAAGCATTAAGAGGCCATAGTGTAATAGTGTGGATGCAAAAGAATGGGGAGCAACTATCTCCTAAATCGTCGCCACTGTTTAAGGCTGTCATTTTAATCAGAACGTGAAATCGGGACATTTTATACCACTAAACTCCTCTGTCTCCATGCATTAATATTGTGTGCCGGAACCATCTCAGTATGTATGTTTGTCCATTTCTTCTCATCAGGCATCAAAACATCTGTGTACCAGAAGTGTTTTTACGAAGGTGTTACACATGCACGGAATGCACAATCCACTCGACAACGCAAGATTCAAACTGTGTGCTGGGAACTGGAATCAGACAGTTCACGAATATTTCTCTCTCATTCGAGCCTGAACACCACTAATGTGTCTTGTCCTCCCATGTTTGCAGCTCTTATAAAAGCCGAGACCCACCAAATTGTTCATATTCATGCCTAAGCACTCGCAAGTGTCCAAAATTGTCTGTTGAGTGTGTGTCGAACCCAGTAGCCTTAAACAAAGTATTTTTTTATGCCATGAAATTCTCGGACTGCATACACAAAATTTGGTCCCGGCACAACCAAATCATCACTCAAAACTTTGATTTTTAGTTGATCTGTGCAGCTTATTTGTTTTTTAATAAATCGCTCCAATGCCCAGCCCGATACTGCCGAAATATTCACTTTAGAGAGAGAGACCTTCGATCTCTTCGTCTTTCGACCCGAACTACTCGTAGCACTACTCGAAGTTCCGCTGTCGTCAATGTCTTTAGCTTTGGGACCGAACTGGAACTAGTAGTAGACTTCGTTACTTTACGGTATTTAGTCCATTTCATTTTCGAATCACTAGATCTTATATAGCAACCAATGGACACTGACTGATCACTAATCGACTGTATGAATTATCATACTTACCTCTGAAGTCTCCACCTATTCTGTTGTACAGATCAACCGGGAAATTGAAGCCGTGTATCAATATCCTCATTATATTCTAGAACGTTTCGGAGATATAACGATTCGTAAATATTGCCAGTAGTTCGACTCCTTCTCTTTTTCAAGAACGTTCCCTCTCGCGCTTTCCAGAGATTAAAAAATTACAATGAATCCGAATTGCCCTACCTGCTACGCTACCTTTGTTGTGCAGCTTCCAAATGCTGACAAGTCTCTTCTACATAGTGTTCAAGTTCGCTACGACAACACCGAAAGCGTAAGAAAAGTTTACGTGCAATATTATCAACAACAGGGTTATAGAACATTCTCCGTCTTGCCTTGATAAGTATTTCTCTCCTAAAATTATCGTCACATTATTCAAGAAGACAAAAACCTGATTTTATCTAGTGTAAAATGAAAACTTTCCTGGTGGGGGGAGTCCACGAGTTACGATCCCCACCTTGGATACGCGCTATAAACAATAACAGGGTCCGTAGAACATTCTCCGTCTTGCCTCGATAATTATTTATCTCCTTAAATTATCGTCACATTATTGAAGAAGACAAAAACCTAATTTTATCTCGTGTAAACTGAAAAATTTCCTGAGGGAGGGGGCTCGAGATACCTGATGTCCACCTTGGATACGTACTATTAACAATAACAGGGTTATAGAACATTCTCCGTCTTGTCTCGATAATTATTCCTCTCCTTAAATTATCGTCACATTATTCAAGAATATTATTTGACACCACAAGAAACAAAAAATCTCATTTTATCTAGTGTAAACCGAAAACTTTCGGGGGGCTTGAGCCCCCCCAAGCCCCCCCTTGGATACGTGCCTGGGAAGCAGTCACGTTTATTACATCCTTACATTTACATACAATATTATAAAGTTCTGCTTTTAGATCTCGCACAATGCCTTTTTCACAAAAATGGGCAGTCTCGCATTTTTTTATATCAATCAAGCTGTGATATTTTAGATTTCTTCCGTTAGTTTTCTGATAATAGTTTTCACAGCTTTCCATAGCATTTAGGCATGATTTCAGTTGACAAGAACAAAATAATCTTATTTCAAAACATAGAGCAAAAAGAAATCCAACGCACTTAAGTTAAAACTCTCTTACATTGGAAGCCTGGAGAGAACAAAACAGGGGTTCCTTCGTAACACGATTTCTTGAAAACCATTTTACACATTTGAATCAACTTTGTGATAAATTGATTAGAAAGGATGAATCTTAACAGTAAAAGTTGTAACTTTTCCCTTGCTACTATATTTTAGAAGATATTCGTTGTCAAATTTCTCAATATTTGCATAAGGAACCAGCCTTTTCCGTGCCGAGTGTTTCGATGATGACGTCATGCATCCACGGACAACTGCGCATACGATCTGCGCCGCCGAACGAGCACCCCCTGAGCCACACAGGCCGCAAACTGAGAAACAAGAATGTTGATTTCAACCGTCAATAACCCTCCACTTGACTTTCAATTGTTGGCATTCAAAATGTTTACATTCGTATCTGCGAGGAACAATTGTTTATATCCGACCACTCTTATGTGATCTCTGAAAATATGGTTAAAATGTAGGAAGTTATTTAAATGCTAGAAACTCCTTCCTTCGACCTTCTGACGTGAAATAAGCAAGTAAAAAGACTTGACATGTTTTACTTTGCTATTATCACAATTTTTTATAGTCGATGGTCTTTTCTATCACTTCAGCGTCTCATTTTTGTGCGGCCCCTATGCTATGCCTAGTGGCAAATCCCCCTGACTGAACCTGGTAATTATTAGATGGAAAATGTCGGGACAATTTGATTGGGTGTCAGGTAAACTTCACACCAAAGCGACAAGCGACACCTGTCGATTCGATTTTCACCAATCTAGTTCAGAGTGGCATGCCACTGCAGGATGAAACATTGCTATCTGCTGTTGGGTCGTTCAATGTTAAGTCTCCTTCAGGGGGTGTTGCAGCAGGCTACAAAATCCCAGGAAGGACGGGGGGATTCCCCACCACCACCACCAACAACAACCATATTGTCCCATTGGGTCCCAAGACCGAGGGGGCAAGGTGCCAAAACTAGGGGGGGGGGCAAAGACAGTATGTTTCCCTTTGTAGATATGGTTTAGCATAGTGCAGGGGCAAAAGTAAAGAAAAGTGGGGGTAAACAGGTCCCTCGCCCCCCCCCCCCCCCGATCGCCGTCACTGTCCATTATCCTAAAAATCCTACACCAACATTTTTTGTATATGTTAGTGTTACAACAACAAGTAGTAATTGTTGACTTAAATATATTAATAAGGATATTGTCGAAATCACACACACAGAACGGAGAACAATATCGATTTCAGAGTATGATAATGTCTATGGCAAAATTTAGTCAGAAATAATGTGTTCTAACAGCGTGTAATCTACTTGAAGTCTCGACACGCCTTGCACAGTGGGATGCACAATTTTTACAATTGTTTGGCGTTTTGTTTCACTCTTGATGCTCTCATTGGAGTAAACAAAGAAAATGTCATGGAAAATTTGCTTGGTAATACTTATGCATCCCACTGTACATGAGGGAGCCCGTCCCATTGTCGGTCTCATCTAAGCTACAAAAATATTTCAAAACACTTATTTCATATTAACCCATAGCGCAAAATCCGGGAGCGCCAGTGCCTACCTACCGACTGCCGACCTCACTGCCACCTTCTGAAGTGGAGATCATCTAACCAGTTACGGGTTGACGTGTGATCAGCACGACGAACCCTCAGCCCTTGTTACACATTTCCATGACCGGGTTACGCTACCTCCCCAATTTTCTCACAATGGAGAACCTGGATGTTATTCTAAGGATTTTGATCTTCGAAGTTTTGAATATGTCTCCTTTAAATTTATTATTATGTATTATATTTTAAATAGTCTGTCTTAATGTAGATAATGAATATGTGTTGTTTTATCTTAATTCTTATGCCTATATCATATTTTTACCTGTTCATGTAACAATAACAATAATCAATAATTGCCTTATTTTAATAATAATAATAATAATAAAAATATTCTTATCAATGTACAAATTGTAATTTTTGTTACTATAATTTCATGTGAGGTACTTGATTAGGTGAGGGCCACTCCCGAAATATATTTCTAGATATGTGCCTGCTTCTGGGAGATGTAAAGTTAAGTTTAGAGCCAAAATAACCATATATTAGACCTTTGTGATAATTTGAGGAATGTTAAGGGTGGGTAAATCACTGTTTTAAAAAGAAGTCTTCGTTCTCCGTACACTTCATCATAAAATACGTCCAGGTTGAGCGAACTGAGCCGTTTCCGAGTCCGGTTTCTTCGGTAACATTACCTACTCGACGCTTAATTTCCAATGTATATGATGAAAAAAGTAGTTGCGGTCAACAAAAAACTCTTCCCCAGGTGAGGCTCGAACTCACAACCCCGGCATCTCTCGGTTACTGTCATATAAGTACCGTGCGCTAACCAATTGCGCCACTGGGGAGGTACGGTGCGGAGGGCCTTATTGCGACCTCAAGAGTGGAAGCATTCATTTTTAGCTTTGTTGCTAGGTGTGTGTCGTTGATTCTATTTTTAAACGCATATTGATTTTCTGTATGCTTCTTATCCACGTGATTTCCTTTCAGTTTGACGTCTGTGACAAATATCCTTGCGATTTTATTCCCTCTTTTGTGTAATTGATGACAGGTTCCTGAATGCAGCTGAAGTATAACCAGGAAAACAATAATGTGGCTGCACAAAATTGTCTTGCTTCACCGCTGACATGACATCGCATACTTTTCTTTGTTTTCAGTAACAATTACAGCAGTAGGATTGTAATATTGTGTATATTATTATTTAGATGTATACTAATAACTGTTTACTATTCGAGTTCAAGGTTGGTGATTTTGGGCATATTTTTTTGAGTGATACATCATATTATTTACTTCGGAAAACGTATTCCGTAATTTCGTGACGTAACCTGTGTGAAATCCTAGGAGGGGACATGGGGGAATTTCCTCCACAGCAATCTTGTCCCAAAAAACAAACCACCAAAAAAAACCGAGGGGAGGGTTTTTGTTACTACAACAAAAGATAAGCAATTAGTTTTCATTTCCAATATACTGTACTGAAGATAATAACGAAAACACAAAGAACGAAGAATGTCTGTCTTGCATGCTCCCCCCCTCTCTCTCTTTTTTTTCAAGATACCATTACCAGATCTACACCAATAACAACATTTGCACAATAAAAGTAAAAAAAGAAGAATAGGAGACAAATATAAATATGAAATTGATTTATATTAATAAAAATTTTAAAAAATAAACAAAAACTTGTAAAAGAACAATAATAAAACCATTTCAACTATTTTGTCATTTTATTGACATTTTAACCAGTTGGCAAATTAAATAGTTTGATACTTTATAAATATATGATGTACCTACATACATCAGAGCCGGCCCTAGAGAGGGGTAACTCGGGCACTCGACCAAGACCCCCGCTTCAGAGTGCCCCGCGACGAAAAAATAATTGTTTGTTTACGGTTTATTACGAGTTTAAAGGACACTGTGTTCTAAATTAAGCAACTAATGCGATTTTTTCTGACTTCATGGAATTTTTGACATTTTAAAAATATTGAAATTCACTGACATCATATTACAATAATAAAAAATAAAACTTTGCTTACATTTCTCTCTTAATAATAAGAATATAATAACCCGTGGCATTACAGCACTCGAAGGGCCTGGGCCTATCTCCCGACTGCCAGTCTCCCTCCCACAATCCTACCTAGAGGTGTGGAGATCTTCAAGCGGTAATGAGATTATTATTAATTAACTTTATAAGTAATAAAATAAATCGTATATTATATATGGATGTATATGTGTGTATATATATATATATATATATATATATATATATATATATATATATATATATATATATATTTATGCCCCACCAGTCTTCAATGATTTCGCACTCTGAACGTAGCGTATAAATTATTACTATGATATTCTTGGCCAGAGGGAAATTTCCCTATTCTTGCAAGAAAATTTTCTTTCTCTGCTTTCAGAATAAATAAATAGATATCTATTACTAATGGTAATGGGGAGCGAAAGTGCGATTTTCGGTGATGTGTGTATGTGTAAAAGACGAGTCTAGCACCAAATTAGACCTTTGTGAATAATTTATATGGGGAGGTCGTGAAAATTTTGAGAATCGTTCATTTGGAGGTGAATAAATTACTTAATCTATTTCTTTTGTTAACGATCATCGGAGTTCGGATTGAAAAATCGATATTTTAGGTGTTTATACTCCACCAGAAGGGGAGAAGCGACCGTGATTCAGAAACAAGCATTGGTGTAGTAGTCTAGTCAAAGTGTGAGGGCTCCGAAAGGGGTCCGCGACTCTTGCCCGAGTCCCTGCCGCAACTTAGCAGGCAAAATAAAAAAAAATAAAAAGGGACATATCTTATCGCTGAGTTTTTGAAATGCAAAGATTCCGTTTCTGAAATAATAAACCGCCTCGAAGCGACGTTTCCCTGACGATGTTCTTTGATGCTCGATTGTTTCAATTTAAAACTCATTATTGCATCATGACATTTACTCCATTTTATTACTGTGCGTGCCCCTTGAACCCACCAGCTCAGGCCACGCCTATGTTTATGGTGTAACCGATCTCGGCGCCATGAGGGCACGCAGGATTTTTCAAAGGAAGGGTTCGCCCCAAAACACTGCTTCGGTTTGAAGTTACCGCATTATTGCAGTGATCTGTATTAGTCTTAATTGTAATTCAGTCCCTTATAATAATTAACGCAAATTACTGTGACTGAAAAGAAACTATATGTGTGAATTATACAGGGTGTCATTTTAATGGCGCCCACGGACCACGGGAACGTATAGAGGACATCAAAACAAACAACTTTTCTCAGTAAAATTTTTCTCGTTGGTGCATCGTTTCAGCGCTACAGTCGTTCAAAAAGGCCGTTTTGCCACCTGAATGCTGGCAACCACACACAACATTTCATTGCATTTGTGACGCCATATCTCGTCGTGAAGCGATGCGTTCCAGGGTTACCAGGAAGACACATATTCTATTAAAAATGACATAGCTACAATCAGCCATATTATGTACCGTAAAACAAAACGAGAAAACACGTTCTGTAACCTAACAGGTAATAAACAAACGATACGAAAAATGGTAGAAAGGAAATAGAATTCAAGTGGAAGTGGCCATATCGAATTTTGTCTTGGCTTAGATGTCAAATATTTGCAAATCTAGTTACTAAGTTGGCATCTACAAATTAGTCTATCCGATTCGTCCTTCTGATACTAGTTGTCTGTGACACACTAAACAGATAACAAAATAGAAATGAAAGCACTCAAAATTCCAAAGGTAACACATAATATAATGTATATTCAGGGCATTATGAGGCAAATGGCAAAAATGGTTGGAAATACAGGGATATAAGTAGTAGTAATACAAGCACTCCAACGACAGTGTTTATCTATGCACCGGATACACATGTAATTGTTTGCAACTCTGAACAGGGCAGTATATTCGCTACTGATTCATCATTACATTGCAAATATTTGACATGTAGCTGGGCGTAAACAGCCACATGTAAGCTGTAAGTCCAATAAAATTTATTGTTGCTGGTATTTGATATGTTGGCTGAGACAAAATCAAAATCTGATATTGACACTTCATTTTGAATACGTTTTTTACCATTTTTATATCGTTGGTTCACTTCTCATTTCCCCGGAGATGACTGCTGATCTTCTGGCTGGTAGGCTATGATGTTCGGTCTTCTGGACGCGTTTCTCGCTTCGTTTTACAGCTAATAATGTGGTTGGTAGTTTGTCATTTTTCACAAATTTGCGTGTTACTTGCAACCCTTCCGTGTGTTGTTTCGTCATTACGTCACAGATACGATCAAATGTTGTGTTGAGTTGCCAGCATCCAGGCGGCAAAACTGTATTTTTTGAACGGCTGTAGCGTCGAATTAACGCACCAACGAGAAAAATGTTACTGAGTGAAGTTGTTTGTTTTGATGTCCTCTATACGAATCTGTGGTCCGTGGGCGCCATAAAAATGACACCCTGTATAGTTTCAGACTGATATGCATTTTCCATGGGGCACGCACCCCCCTCCCACACCGTACGCACATGACGACAGCCCAAAAGTTGATCGAAGGTAACGAGTATATACGTATACTTGTTCATATATGAAATCTTTAATTGTTTAAATTATAATATATACTATTCTTCCAAAAGTCAAGGACATCCATGTGTCGTGGAATATCATCATCATCATCAACAAATGATATTGGACTTACAGCTATACGTCATCTGGCTGTTTACGCCCAGCATACTGTCGTGGAATATTCCCCTTTTTATAAGAACGCCCCAAGTGAAAATACATATAGATGGGTTCATAAGAAATACCCAACACACATTGGTTAGGAGAAATTACGTCATGTAAATGCATGTGAATTTTTGAAAACACAAACGCGTAGGCCGACTCGATTTTCATGGAATTTCGTGCAGAAGCTCTCAGTATTATAAATGTGCTCTTATTCCATATGTTTTACAGCACCAACTTGAAGATTTATGCGTAATTAAAATTTGTTAGTGTTGTTTCCTTATTGTTTTTGAGTCAATAACAATCGTGACAAGAGTCATTTCCTGACTAGTATCAATTTATATTAATATGATTATAATACAGCCCATAAGGGACTTTGCCTATCGCCCGCCTGCCAGTCTCCCTCCCACAATCCTACCTAGAGCTGTGGAGATCCTCAACCCATGGGCGTGCGCGGACCCTCTGATTAGGGTGGGCAAAAGCCTACATGAAAGTTCAGTCGGGAAAGAAAGACGTAATTTTATCTCACTGTTTAAGTTTTATTGCATCGATGGGTGTGTGTGTGTATATACACCCTCACATACACATACACAGTGGCGCAGGAACGTTTTTCATTTGGGGGTACAAAATTCAGCCTACCACACACACACACGCGTACGTAGTCCGAAAGTTGCGCTTCACCTGTGTGTCTGATTTAGTCTTATGAACCTTCAACCAGTAATGGGGTGACGTGGGGTCAACACGTCGAACCCCCAGCCGTTATAAGATATATCATCCGTGACCGGGTTACGCAACTCACTCGTAGCTCCCCAATTTCCTCACGATGATGGGTTGCCACCGGTCCTATACACAGACCGAGAACCCAGAGACTGAACCCAGGCGGACTCCAACTCATGCCGTCCCGCAGTTGCACGGCCACGGAGGAGGACTATTAATATGATTATTATAATTAAATAACAGAAAAGCAAAGTACAACTATTCATTATAATTTGCAATCGTCCATGTTACAATATACATAATTATGTAGACCATTAGTGCTGACCCGATATCGGTATGAGAAAATATCGGTTGGATTTTTTTTTTTACCGATAACGGTCGATACTTTTCCAGCGCTTTGGTCTTTCGCAACATATGCAAAAATGCCGCGCGACACTTTCGCGAAGTCTAATTACCCTGCAAGTCAGTGGCGGCGATTGGGTTCCAAAACTGGGCAAGGTGCAAAAAGTGGGGGCCAGGATAGTTTAATTTCACTTGATACATAAGATTTATCATAGTGCGGGGACAAAAGTGGCAAAAAAGTAGGGGCAACTGCCCCCCTCGCCCCCCTAATCGCCGCCACTGCTACAAGTTATTCAAAAGTCAAAGCTTCCAGTTATTTTGCACCGATATTGTGTGAAAGACTTCTATTTTCTGATTATATAACAGTATTTTGGATTTTCTTATGTAGTCTAATTCTTGAATATTTTGAAACCAAACTCTAGCTAATTGAAGCTTATAATTGGAATGAAATATATTCACCCACTAATATTAATCAATATTTTCAACACCTTTTAATTTTTATAATTTTCAAGCATCAGTATCGACATTGGTGGGAATCGATAACAGTATCGGCATTATTGGTTCAAAGTGGTCTCGGTTGAGCCTAGTTTAAATATAAATTTAAGGTGCGTTAAATAATTTATAAGATGAATACATCGTAATTTTAGTGTAATATGCTGGGCACCTTTTCAAATAGATGTGTGGAACACAAAATACCAAAACTCATCACTTGTGCAACAACAGATCATAGAGGGCAAATGCAGTGTATAATAATAATAATAATAATCCGTTGCGCAACAGCCCATGAAGGGCCAAGGCATACCTACCAGTCTCCCTCCCACGCTTGACGCGTATACATGTGAATATTTGCACTCGCATTTTACATGTATTTTCTTTTGGACAATATTATACCTACATCTATAGCCCACTCAGTAAATATGCATTTTCGGAAAAGTTTTCGGTTAACCCTGTTTGTGTAATGAGGACACAGTTAATTTAGAATTGTTATTCTATTAACTATATTATAAATAATCACAAGTAAAAGCTGTTTCTTCATTTCTAACTCCTAAAATAGGTTTGGCTATAATGTCCTTCGTTAATGAATGACTTTCAATTGTTGACTTCTCCAGGTTAGATAAACGAGCTAAGTGAATAAATATGTAGCAATGAAGGGAAAAAAAAAGTTGAAGGTCCCACCGAGATTTGAACTCGGATCGCTGGATTCAAAGTCCAGAGTGCTAACCATTACACCATGGGACCTACATGCTGCGTGTGACGATTTTGGCGGTAAATCAGTACAGCCAAAAGTTTATAAAACCTTTGTGTAAATGAAAATGATTTTTCTACGATAATATAACTTTAACCATTAGTAATCTGTTATAAGTCATTTAACATAACTGAAACAGTGCATCTTGTTCAAAAGTTGGGTGAATCGGACAGACACTATTCCTTAGTAACACTAAATTATTTTCATAAACAGTGATAAAAGATTTCTTTCAGCGAAAAATAAATGTATAGAAACAATCTGTGATAATTCTTTGATATCCAGTGTGCACACTATTCATCGTCTATTTCTATTATAAATAGTTATGATGTTCGTAGCAAGTTACTAAAACTTACTTTAGTCACCCAAGTACAGATGTCACTACCATCACCTACACGTTTTATTGCACCCTTCCTGTTCATGCAACAGCCAAGACAACTTCACAATCTACTGAAGTACAGTTTGTTTATTAAAATTTCAAAACTGTGACGTACTAACTCTTCAATGTTCGTGCAAAAAGCGACTCTGAGGTTCATCCAACTTTTAAATCAACGGTACCTAGATAGGGTATGTGCAATTCCTAGATAAATGCACATTATTAACCAGTGCTTTTTTTTTTGTATGTATAAGTAGATGCTGGCACAATCGTATTTTAACATACCACAATGTTTTGAGTATTGCAATTGCAAATGAAGACAAAAACAAGCCAACTGACGGGGGTGGCAATTTGTGCACTCGCCCCGAGGCCCACCGCTTGATAAAAATAATTGTTTGAGTGCAGCTATTTTTTACGAGTTTACAGGACGCTGGTGCTTCCAATTAAGTAATTAATGTGATATAGCCTAGAATCGTGGGGTATTTTGATATTCGTAAACATATTCAAAATTATTGAAATTATATTAAAAAAAGTAGGCTACTACATGAAAATCATGTTCGAATAATTGTATCAAAAATATTTAACTTAATATGTATTGTTCGTTTACTTATACAACGAAATCTTGATGTGAAAATGTTATTTCAAATGACACAATGTAAATTCACTAAAACGTTAAAACAATCTAATGACCCCCCCCCCTACCCGAAAAGGAAAGACACAGAATTATGTTATTTCATATGATTAAATATTGCCACTTTTATAGTTATAGTAACAGTTTGATATAGAACTCACCCAGTTTTCTAATTAAATATAATGAACGTCGCACCAGGATTGAAATGAAACAATAATTTTGAAACTTTGATTCGCCTAACTTAATTCTCAGTTTTAATTAAACGTCATCTTGTTCTGATTATTGCTCTTAAGCCCAAATCACACGGAAGGAACTGGATTTCCAGTAGGAATACCCTAGTTGGCGCTGGACTGGCTATCCATTTGCTAGTTTTCGCCTCACACGGTACTTGTCACTGTAATTGTCGATAGACTTTTGTTTCCATAAGACATTGCGCAGAGCAGACAATCTCTAAAGATGGACGAGCAATTTCAAGATTGTTGTAGGAGAACTACTGCTTTGTGCTTTCATTAAAAATTAAAAAGAAAAGTATGAAATAGAAATTGGCTCGAAATAAATATGGTTATCAATGCGTACCGAATAAGATTTTTAATGAACTCGGATATGCATATTCATACATGGCATTCGCAGGATTCATTAAAAAAAAATCAAACATTTAATGCATTTAATTATATGGATTTTCATTTTCTGCTAATCACATTTGTCACGTACACATCTCATCGCTTTTCATAAATACCTAAATATGAATGAACTGAACACGTCATCTATTTACTTTTTCTTCTTATCGAGAAACTAAAGCAGCCAACACTCGGAAACCACAGATTGGCTGTTCCACAGAATCCAGTCGGGGAAAGCCAGTAGCAATTAGAACATGACATATTCCTCAAAACCAGTCAAGCAGCCAGCCAGGCAGCTATCACTTCCGCCGGTCAGGTAAAGCCCGCATCACACGAAACTGGATTTCCAGTAGGTATGCCCTAGTTGGCGCTGGACTGGTTACCAATTTGCTAGTTTTCGCCTCACACGAAACTTATCAGCGTACTTGTTGATAAACTTTTGTTCCCATACGAGGGAAGTTGTAATGGTGGCCGTGTGAGATGTAAACAATGTATCACTTCACACTTTTAAAAGCCGATAACTATTCAACCGAGAGGAATAACGTTTCGTATAAAACGTTATTAGGTACAAAACAATGGCTCTGCTTAAATACATACTTTACAACGTTTACTGTACACGTATGGAAGAATATTTTAGTTGTTTCAAATGTAAACACCGTGCACTCAGCATAGATGGTGTAACTCAACGCGCCTTTCATGCTGTATACGTTATACATTGCTGGAGTAACACTCGGAAACCACAGACAAAAGCGCTCCTTTGCACACTCACAGATTATCTTCACATGGCGAAACTTTGCTCTGATTGGCTGTTCCACAGAATCCAGTCGAGGAAAGCAAGTAGCAATTAGAACATGTCCTATTCCTCCAAACCAGTCAAGCAGTCAGCCGGGCGGCCATGATTGCTACGTAGAAAGTTAGTTCAGCGCCAACTAGGGCATTCCTACTAGAAATACAGTTCCGTGTGATAGGGGCTTAAGCCAGTTCAGCACCAACTAACTGGATTACCCAGTTCCGTGTGATTAGGCCTTTAGATAATAACTTATTTTGGCGGCGAAAAGTTCAATCGTAAAGGCTTCCAAGCACCTCTAAACATAGTGCAGAATGACTTGGAAACTACGCAGTTAGGACATGCAAGCTGCTGCAATAGTACGAGACTCGAGAGTAGAAAGATTTGTGTATTACACTATTGAGCATGAATGGCGTCACCTTGTCAAGCAGAGCAAGAAAGCATTCCATCGGTAACTGATTTATGACAGGAAACCGAATCTAAGCTAATGAAACAGTGACACGTGTATGGATAGGATGATATGCTGCGTAAAAAGGGTACGTTTGTTTGCACGTCCCCTTTAACCTGTCGATTGACTAAGGAAGCAGGTGTATTACTGGCGACAAGAAATATATCTGGCGTAGGTTGTTGATCAAGAAGAGGCAGAGAATGCGATCAGGTAAAGGATTCCATCCGTAAGGTGGTGTGCTCAAGGGATGTTCAGGGGTCATAACCCCCTTTCTCACACCAAAACAGAAGGTCAAAGGCAGGAAAAGACTGTACGTACTCCCGCTTACGAAAATCCTCTGTGAGCAGGTAAATATTAGTTAAATTTATTTATAACATTTATTCATAAATCAATCAGTCCTTTTCCGATCTTGAAATAAACTACTATCGTGTAACATTTTCGGTTCCGACTAATAGACCTTTCCGGTTCGATTTTAGCACCTCTGAACAAGTATCGTGCCCAGGATTTCCATAGGGGTTAAGTATATGTTTATTTAGTAATCGGCCCTAATTTTACCATTTGCCCTACAACTTATAATATTTTTTTTGGGGGGGGGGTACTGGACCGCCAACCTCCATTGGGCAGGCCACTGCTTTCAATAGTATCCATGTCAAAACCAGTGGCGGCTCGTGGTTCAGAATGTTGGTGGTTGCAAAAATGGCTATATATATATAATATATTTATAAAACTTGAATTTTATATGTGACTGACACGTGGCACTTTCGAGAAGTACAATTAATAATCATCATACAAAATTTGAAGTTTCCATGTATTCGACAGCATGCAGAATTGTGTTTTTGGTGATTACATAAGAAGTACTTTAATGTTTGGTTCCCACTTTAAACTGTAGGTCCAGTCCCGATTAGTCTTTCTGGGAATAAAGTGGATTTAAAAAACAACAAATCAAATCAAATTGTTACAAGTTTCAAGCATAATTTAAATTAGGTTAAGATTCTCCCCAAAATAAAATATTTATCTTTGCTTAACGTGGACATTTTGTCTGTTGCTCTTACGACACAGGAAAGTGAGAACTTGGCTGCTGATCTCTAACGGTGTATGAAAGAATTAGCAATCAA
Source organism: Lepisma saccharinum (assembly GCF_977018435.1). NCBI lineage: Eukaryota > Metazoa > Arthropoda > Insecta > Zygentoma > Lepismatidae > Lepisma > Lepisma saccharinum. The sequence goes on along the minus strand of NC_139256.1, from coordinate 19,749,245 downwards.
GCGTTTGTTGTTGCTCCGTCCATCCTCTTCCCTCACCCGCCGGGGGATCCGAAACGGATCGCCTGACTTTCCTGTGGTGTAAACCCATTGCAACGACCAAGCCGACTGAAGCAGGGGGAAAGGAAGAACAACGTTGAACGTCGCTCCAATGCTCCTCGCTGTAGAGATCAGGTCGTTGCTCCGGCTTTGCAACGAGTGAGTACCTGTGCGTCTACTCATACACTGAAATCTCGCAGGTTACCACTTTTTTTTTTATTTTTTTAAACAGATCATAATGGAATTTGAAGGGCAAAAAAGGCTCCGGTACCCCTTTCTACACCCTCGATTTCAGGCACATTTCAAAAAATTTCGTGAAAATATTTAGTTCCTCATAACAAACAGTGTTTGCAAATACCGCGGAAGTTAACGAAACTTACGTTTTTCATGAAATTAAAATTCCTTGCGTAACGTCAAAAATGTTTTTCAGAACTTCTATGATGGCGAATGATGGATTCATGTCACAGGTGCAAGTCTGAAGATTTCGGATCATGGATTCATATCACAGGCGCACGTCTGATTTTTTTCTTTTTCTTCTTATGATTGACTTGTGCAATGAAAACATTTGCGATTGCGATATGTTATTTGTGTGATGTATTGGCGGATTGGACATTTCAGACAGTAGACTTCATTTATGCGACTTCAGAAATTAGAATTAATTATTTCTTTTTGGCAACTGCAGGCCGTGAAGGGGAGGGTTGTTTTTTCTAAATGACTTGTGGGATGGGATAATTTGAGACTTCTTATGTGTATGGAGGGAAGGGAGTGGTGGGTGGTATTCTGTGGAAAAGGACAAGATCTTTCAACGTAGGATTTACTTCATTTTTGGACTTACTAATTTAACTTCGACCCGCAATTCAGTGCCTGGCCTTGGGAAAAAGAGGCAAGTAACCTTCTTAGGTTAAATTTTAGCCTTCATTTTTGGTATCTTCATGTGTCAATGCGGAAAACAGTGAGAAATAGTGTTGGGGGCAGGTGACTCAGGCCAATTTCTAACATGCTTTTAAAAGGGACTCTGTAGATAAAGGCGGGGCCGCGGTAGGGGGCGGAGCCCGCAATCAGTGGGAAATTTGGACTCAACAATTTCAAACGACAAAATCTCAACTTTAAACGGCTGTACAGTCGTAAATACTTCTTTCCGCGCCCCATTTTTTTTATTCACAATTAGGATCACATAATCTTCATAATGAAAGAAAAAAAATGAAAATTCGAGGGTGTAGAATAGGGTACCCGTTTAACAAATGAAAAATATACTAACAAAAAGTGTGAAATTTTGTTGTATAATATCCGGTTGTTGTGCAACACTGCAACAATATGAGTTAACCGCCCCTGGTCAAAACTTGTGAACCTCAGCAACGGTATGAATAATTCCAAGACTCTCCTGACTCTGACGACTTCTTGTGTTGTCAACGTTGGACATCAATTTTGCAGAACAAACGGAAAATTAACTTGAAACTGAAAACTTTTTCGCTTCCCCCGATTTACCCCCTCCCCCTGTACCCATAAAAATGGCAGCAATTTTTTTTATACAGTGTAAGAGTTGTTTACTTGTGCTATGCACGAGTTACTGTTTGCAAATCCTATTATAATAACTACATTAATTACCTCCCGCAACACTAGATAACTCGGTAACATTATCGTATGGGTAAAACGGATTCCTTCAAATTTCCTTCAAATTTACAGGAGAAAGTACTTACGGAAATCATTTTCTTGAGCGTTTTGGAAGTTCCTGAATGTAGATTTGATCCATTTTAATGTGAATGCGTTTTGTTTTCTGCGAAAATCTCTGTCCGACACGCTGTTTCTGCTCCCGCCATTTGCTTTTTGCATGAGAGTGCAATGTTCCGTGTGTTAAGACGATGCAACCCCGTAGCCAGTGTTTCAGCCTCGCCGTGTTTTCACTAGAACCACCTGTCGAGTTCGGAACAAGCCATTTTTCCCCGAATGGGTGTCACTTATCGCACAACATTGTGTTCGGACGTCACAGGAGAGAGCTGTTTTTACAATTTTTCTTTGTATTTATGCTAATGGAACCTAACCTAACAGGCCTAACCTAACCACGTAGGCATTCCTCGTCTGACGTCAATATTCAAGGTTGCAAGATTGTTGTGCGTAAAGGAAGAGAATTAACGAATTACGAAAGAAAGATGGTTCCTACCTGAATGGGTGTCACTTATCGCACAACACTGTAGCAACATTGTGTTCTGACGTCACAGGAAAGATCTTTTTCATGTTAGGCAATACAAGCTAACGCGTCTCTTAGCGAAAATAATAATTTTTCTTTGTATCTATGCTAATGGAACCTAACCCAACAGGCCTAACCTAACCACGTAGGCATTCCTCGTCTGACGTCAATATTCAAGGTTGCAAGATGGTTGTGCGTAAAGGAAGAGCATTAACAAATTTCGAAAGAAAGATGGTTCCGACCCGAATGGGTGTCACTTATCGCACAACACTCTAGCAACATTGTGTTCTGACGTCACAGGAGAGACCTTTTTCATGTTAGGCAATACAAAGGTAACGCGTCTTTTAGCGAAAATATTATTTTTTCTTTGTATTTATGCTAATGGAACCTAACCTAACAGGCCTAACCTAACCACGTAGGCATTCCTCGTCTGACGTCAATATTCAAGGTTGCAAGAGTGTTGTGCGTAAAGGAAGAGCATTAACGAATTGCAAAAGAAAGATGGTTCCGAATTGCTGTGTATGGACAATGAACGTGGTAAATCGCAAGGTTATTTTACAAGTTCTACACGTAAATGCGACGTATTAGCATAATTTCAAATAGGGGCACAAAAGTAGATATTTTCCGGTGAACGAGGTTGCACCACTGCATAAATCGACAAAACACTCTCAGAACGCCCCCTAAACCAGTATGCTATCACGGCCATAATGTGTTACAGATTCGAAACTACAAGTAACAGTAAGTACTCGTAAATAGAGAAAATAAACATTATCTTAGTTAGAAATGCATTATTTCGCCTTAAGAAATGTTCCGCAACACGTTAGCAATGTAAAGAAGTCCGAAATATATGATTCGTAGGTGTTTCACCCATACGATAATAGTACCGATAACTCTTCGAGAGACTTATTATACCAGAAATATTAATTTTACTCTTCCTGAATATGCACTGTTATACTGAAAACAGAGACTGATTTCCCACCTGCCTCGGTAGCGCAGTAGGCAGCGCGTGAGTCTCATAATCTCAAGGTCGTGAGTTCGATCCTCACCCGGGGCATAATTTTTTTCTTTTTTTCGAAATTGTGAGAATGTGACAACTTATGCACTAGTCTTGATTTTTAACATACTGGAAATAAATTAGTTGCATAAATGCGTTCTACACGGAGGAATCATTCTCGAATGTTAATTCTTATTTTCTTGTCATTATTAGGTATTTTCGAATATTTTGAATATGTTCCTAGAAGTTGTATTTTTCTCGCTGCGGTTCGTTAAATGATATGTAATATTTACGTTATTTCATTCGTTGTTCATAATATACGTTTCCTATGTTAAAACACTTTCACGGAACGTGGAATTGTAATAATAATAATAGAACCTGAGCCTTCCCGACAATGTAACTGTTAATCATGTCGATTTCCGCTGGAGGACCATTTAGCACTGGTTGAAATCATTAAGTTTCAAAATGTAGTTTCACTTATCTGGGCATAAAGTGATATGGAAAGATTTTTTTATAAGAAAGCGATCAAACTGCCTAATCTATCAATCACAGTTATATTCCAGTGATTATTTTGAGAGAGAGAGAAAGAGTACACAACTGCCAGGTGCGTAAATAAAATGTGAAAACTTTTGGCAAATCGAAAAGTCTTTGCCCCAATTTTTTTCCAGCCGAAATAATAATCATGCAGGGAAATCAAAATATAGGAATTGTTCTATGTACCTAGCACTATTTTTCCACATAGTCACCACAGTAGTTCAGATATTTGTCCCATCGCACCACTAGTTTGTAGAATTAGGCCGGTTGATCGTTGGACCACCACCGGACAGCGGTCGCTTCTTCGTCACAAATGAGCCTCTGCCCTGTCAGGAACTTTTTCAGTGGACCGAACATATGGAAATCTCTGGGGGCAAGGTCTGTAGTATACAGTGCATGCTCCAAAATCTCCCATTCGAATGGCTGAAGTCTGTCGGTGGTCGAGTTTGCCATATGAGGCCTGGCGTTATCGTGGAGGATAATCCACTGTCTACATCGAGAATCCCTTTCCAATTTATCCTGATGGCAGCTCGCAGACGTAAGAGTGTGCCACAATAGCTGCCAGCGTTGATGGTGTCACCTCGTGGCATGAAATCCAGTAGGAGTGGTCCTCGGCAATCCCAGAAGACCGTGAGCAATGTTTTCCGTTGTGAGCGAGGAGCGTTCATTGTCATTCATGGTCTTCTCGCCCATTTTCGAACTCACAACACTATCACGGCACAGTTCTCAAAGCGAGACACTTGTCCCCATACGTTGGCTGCATTACCTCATGGATCTCGATGGACATTCGTCCTTTGCTTCATAGGAAACTAATAAAACTTCCCTGCTCATACGACGTTGACGTGTTGGGTACTAGTACAGCCATCTTTGCAAACTGACAGCAGCGCCCTGCCGTGGAGCAGCTGAGATTTATCGTTGGACCGTTCCAAGAAAAACCTATTGCATTGAATGTATTTTCGGTTTCTCAATCACACTATTATTTCTGCTGAAAAACAAATAGAGAAAAAAATACTTTTCGATTTGCCCTCGTAGTATATATGAAGACAAAACTAATTACTCATCTTTGCGGGGAGGGTTTAGGTAGGCCAATTGTTGATCGGGATTTCGCATCCTGCTCCGATACCAGGGAAGCTATTGAGTTGACATATTTCTGTAGCTTTTCGAGGGGTTTCAGTCAAATTATAGCTCGGTCCACATATTTCTGGTAATAACATGAAACTTTTGTTCCTCATTCTACGTCTCTTAACTTGTGGTTTATCCAGAATTGTCCATCTGAAGGGATAACAATAACCTGTGGCTCTACACCCCGTAAGGGCCTTGGCCTATCTCCCGATTGTATCCCTCCCACAATTCTACCTAGAGGCATAGGCGTAGCTAGAACTTTATATTTGGGTGTGCACAAAGAAAAAAATGAGGTATTGTACCTTTTTAATAGCATATTTTGCAACACAATCATTTGGCTCTTTAACTGCACTGATGTTTGTAAAGGAATATAAATTCACTAAATGACAGTGTTGAAAATTTCTGAATATATGTAGTAGAAAAAAATCAAATTGCATAGAAATTACACACACACAAAATGTTCATAAATGTTACAAACAAATACATCAAAATACACGTCATCTATAACGAGACACGTCTGTCAAAAGGTACAATGTTCTTAAACTCATCAATAACTTCATTTACATCAATAGACAAGCTTTTTCCTGTTCCACAAATAGCAAGAGCAGGGCTTCCAATCTATCCTGCTTCCGAGTTGCTCTTAATTTAGTTTTAACTTGGGTAAGCTTGGAGAAAGCTCTCTCTCACACGTGCAGCTTGTGACAGGTATAGAAGAAAGTTGCTGCAGTACAGAGTAGAATGCAGTAAATATCTTCTTTCTCCAATGACATCAAAAAATCGAAAAACTATAGACACTCGTTTCATCAGCAATAATGCACACGTTTGTACCAAGTAATGACATTTTCAACTCCTTACAAACTGCTGCTTATTTTCTGTCTTATTGAAATATCTGTCTTTAATTCTCTTTGATAAAGCAGCCCATTAGGGTGTGCCTAGGCACACCCGGCACACCCCGTAGCTACGCCTATGCCTAGAGGCATGATACTAAGAGACATGGTAGGCTCATGCGCAGATTTCACCCGCTACATCTGGAAGTGAATCTTTGTCTCTCGCTAACAAATAGACATTTCTTTCTTTACTGAGAGTTTTCTTCAAAATGGCTTGTGGTGTGTTCGGATGTAATAATTACAACAGTAAGACTAAAGGAGGAGCTGTTAGGTATTTTAGATTTCCGAGAGATGAAAATGCACGAAAACGGTGGATTTTCGCATATATGTATACTTCTGTAAAATGTGGAGCATGCGGAATTCCATTTCAGACGCGAATATAGAGTTTTTAATGGCAAATTTGCCTAAATAATTTGTATTTATTTATTATTATTTACTTTTTACAATTTATGACTATTTTAAAACCGGTTTCAATACCAGATAACAATTCCAAAACATATAAAGCTCTGGAGCTTATTCTGAGCTCACTTTGAATTTAATGGGATGGAAAATCAGGAGTTTGTAATATGAAACTTGTGTGGAACGATGGAATCAGATTTGCTCTCAGTAAATCACTCTGCAGACGAATGCTCCTTTGCGTAAGGGGGGGGGGTCACTTTTCTAAAGAAGTGGTCACGTCTATTCGAAGATAAGATACAAATCTTCATCAGAAGAGTATATGATTGACACCATTTTCTTTTGAATATTTAAAATGGAATTTTCCACAACGAAATACTTACACGAACGAGACGAGACACTACAGACCAACTTGGGAAGTACAATGTAGTGCTGTACCTCACCCATATTTTTTCATAACTTTGTAAGAGGGTGTTCGGAAAATTATACCTACGTAAACCTATATATTAAGAGATTTTGAAAATAGAGTCCCGATTAGCCTATCTGAGCATGAAGTGAATCTAGAATAAGTTTTAATAACTTCTGAGTGGAAACCGAAACAAAAATACGAAACAAAAATAAACAAACAAGAACGAGTAGGCCCTCGCCCCGCAGGAGACGCGATGAGGTTGTGACAATTCTCGACTCATCGCATCCCGATTATTTTTTTTCTAGCAATTTAAACAGGGTGTAATTTGCGATATTATCAGAGGAGGGGGGAATTATTTTTACTTATGTATTAGGTATACGTATAATTGGGCATTAATTGCTTAAAATCTAATTTTGGTATCGAATGCAACACAAACACAACGTCATTTTAAATTAAACCCTAAAGTCAATCTGTAAGAAAATTGCATTAGTTAGATGAATGCACGGGATAAATGAAACTCACTGCAGGTTCTATTGGTAGATTTTGGATTGGATTCGCAAGGTCTTTGAGTGAGATGGGAGTGTTTGATTGATTTATTTGGTTTATTTTACTTCGCATTTCTGCCACTTTTGGCTAATCGCAAAGATGAGGATGGGCGATGATATCATCGATAAACACTCACATGCCCTGCGTCAAAGCGCCCTATGCCAACCCCTCCGCCACGGAGGCCGGCGAGGTGGGAATGTGTTTTGGATTTTCTTTGTAGATGCGAAAGTCTTTAACTGTGACGCGCACATGCTTTTGCTTACATTAAACTTTACATTTTCACATAACCAGAAATTGACATGTCACCCTAAAACACACGCATGTATCTGCATTTAATACTACTACGTACTACATACGAAAAGAAACCTTGGGCGGTTCTTCATATTGTCCACCAAAGATTGAAACGAAAAAAACAACTTTTGAGCGTATGCCTTTCCTTGCTTCCTCTGACATCTGAATGATTTCGGTTTTGTATATGTAATTATAGTACTTTCAGTGCTTGAAGAGTGTCATTACGTACAGCTAATTATATAACAAATAAATGCCTTGTCAAATGTTTCACAAATATTTCAAAGTTAGACTTCTTACGAGTTGATCGGGAACCATCTCAACTCAGCTTTTTTTCTCTTTTTTAATACAACGCCCTGCAGATGTCTGAGTAAATACCAAATACATGGCTTCTAAAAGACATTAGATGTGGTACACATCTGCCATAAATCGTTTAAATATATTTTTATGTGTAGCTATGGGAATTTAAAATTAGAATGAACTGAACTGAAGTGGAACTCTATAAGTATGATATACGTATTTACTTTTCCTTAATTGGATCTAACTCATTGTTTGTTATTCAATAAATATTCGATTATTTTTCTATTTGACATTAAATTCCTTGTTTTTATGCAAATCTTGGCGATCTTAACTACACGTAAGCTAGATAATGAATATCGTATGCTGTTAGCCTATATCTCTATTCTTGTAATAACAACAATACAATATTAATTAACTTACATATTTAATTAATATTTTAATTTAATTAAATATAACTATTTATTATTATTTTTATTTTTATTATTATTGCAAAACTTGGTTGGACCCCCGAAATGTATTTCTAGGTGCAGTAGTATGTGTGTTTCTATATATAGGAGGCTGAATTTTGTACCCCCAAATGAAAAACGTTCCTGCGCCACTGGTGGTACTATTTCCAACCGTTATATAGACTATAGCACGTGTGGTAATAATGAAAACAACATGGCGCAGAGAAGGGTAATGGCGAACAGATGAATCTTTCCGCAGAGGTGTGCTGTGTGTGTGGAGATTTAGGAAGATATAAAGAATTGTGGTATAAATGTTCAAATAAAAAATGTAGTTCATGGGAAAGAAAATCAAAACCTATCTGTGTGACATTTGCTCAGGATATTGAAAAGAGCACACTTCGCTATTTTGTGGCTTGAGAAAATTAAAAGTGTAACGCTTCATCTTCAATGTGATTATGTATTTTCGTAAAAATGTACTAAAAACAGGTTCTATATTCCTTATTTTAGATTTTATTTGTCGTTATAGTAACTGTTAATCATAAGGGGTAATTGCGAACACGATGTTCGGCATTACCACAAAAAATCAGGGCAATGCCGAACATGACAGCTCCGTCTTTTTCTTTGTTTCTTGTTGAAAACAAATAGTTTGGGAACATTGTTACCGAGTTGATTTTGAACGGAAGGTATTAACCCGAAACGGGCGCTTCGTGGTCCCTGGGAAATATACTTGCCACACTTGAAGAAGATGGAAGCTGAAGTGAATTATCTGATCTGGAGTTTGATGAAAGTGATAATGAAGCACTTATTTCGCCTGATCAATTACATTTTGACATTGTGCAGGATTTTTTTTTGTGTGATTTTTCCATGTGATTTTGTTTTCTTTTCGTAACTGCATGAATGTTTTGTAATAATTTAACAACTAAATCATTTTCTGTATTTTTAGTTATGTGAAAATAGCCGTTTAAAAATTCGTGGCAGATTTTTGTAGTGCTAAATAAGGTGACTAAAAATCGGCAATAACGGAAATAATGGTTAAAAGTTTATGATAATTTTATAAGGAAGGTCCAAAATACATGATATGATAATTTGTGAAAAAGTTCAATAATGTTTCGATAACTCTTGGAAATAGTAAATTCAATTTGGTGGTCCAAGGAACCACGCGACGCTCTTTGTGTTACGATCTATGCAGTTTCTAAAATGTTTTCATATAATTCCATTTTTCATCATCAAAGCTTAAGTGTTCGGCAATACCCCGGTTTCCCCTATTTTTAATTAACGCTGAGCACAACAAGGACCAGATACAGCACCACGTCAAATATTTCTACAATTACTTCCTTATTATTATTAATAATAACAATTATAATTTGATCAATATGATTTATTTCTTCTGCTACTCAATTTCATATCAACGGCCTACAAAATGTCTGGCAACTTAAAAATCATTCATTAGTCCAAATCGATGCACTTCATTCTTCGTAAACAATTTTTCGGTTAACACAGTAATTATTTTTTGCATTATAGTCGAAATATTACACTTGAGAAAATTTACTACAGTGTTGCCAAGTACGGACTTGGTTAATCTTCTGTGTCTGGAGATCCTGTGCTGCTATCATTGGTCTCGCATTGTTTGGCGCATCGATGCGACGAATATGTGGTACTACTTTTACGCCCCGACTATTCCAATAATGGTTGCAGATCTTCACGCTTAGAGGTGACGAAGGAAAGCGTGGGAGGGAGACCGGCAGTCGGTAGGTAAGCCAAGGCCCTTCATGGGCTGTTACACACAGGATTATTACTTGTGCGATCAAGTATTTATAATGTCCGTGCATATTGTACTGGCGCCACCATATTTTATTATTAGTATTATTATTTTTGTAGGCTTGTGCAACACACAGCAGCTAGAGGCTGAACCAGGCTATATACGTATATCATTCCCGCTGAATAAAAATGGCAGCAATGTTCTCGGATGTAATTTTATCGAAAGTCCCTTTTTCTTGTTGTTTCTGTAATAGCATATTGACTTCCAAAGCTAAAACACATTTACTTTCCAGAACCATTAATCAAAATCCGTGTAAGAATACAGGAAAAAAAAGAAAACCAGGATCAGCCCCCTGGGAGGATCGAACTCCCGACCCCTGGTTTACAAGACCAGTGCTCTAACCACTGAGCTAAGGAGGCGACGGTCTAGTCGTCCCTTAACTCTCCATAAGAGTGGAACGTCACAATTTCCCCAAGCCGATCGTTGTAAAACTTGTGTTTTATGGATGCGAATTTCATTATCCTGGTGAAATATTATTGCACAACAATAATGCATACGTGTATACTTATTTTCTCACGAAAACTGAGGCAAATGTACAACCGAAGCGATTCATTTGCAACGCTTAGATCATAGCGGTGTGGCTACATATTGATTGTTGTATGCAAGTCCGTTCAGTTCATTGTAGTATGAAGTACTGTTATTTTCGACAGTGTTGTGTAATAACAACAAGAGTTCTATTGTTTGATTAATGTAGAGAAGTGAGGGGAGGTGGGGAGGTAATCTAATAACCTTGGTCATCTCCCCTTACAACCACGTAAGTCAAGTTAACGAGTTGCAACTGTAGTTTCACAGTCAAATAAGTATTTAAGCTCGAAAAAAATATATATACACCTGTGTTTATTCACGGTAAAAGAACACCTCGTGTTGGCACATTAAAGAAGAAATTCTAATTGATGTAGTACGAGTATATAACCAGTTATTGGCGTTAAAAATTGTCTAATTACGGACGGTTGGAGTTATTTTTGTGGTTATATTTATTAAATTGTTCGTGTTCTTATTTTCGTGGACGTTGTGTGAACACATTAAATAAAACAAACAAGTTTCGGTTGTTTGTAATGGCGTACAACGTACAAGTACTATATGTACAGTGGGATCCATGAGTATTACCGTGCAAATTGTCCATGACTATTTTCATTAATTTTTTTCTTACATCATATGTGTTTTTAAGCGATGGATTTTTATGTATGCTGGTGCAGAAGTTGTCAACAGCTTATTTTGAGTTTTATTTTAATTCTTGAAGCTCTTATTGGGTCACATAAAGTGCTGCGTAAATTCTAACTTTGAGCCTCAAGATTGTCGGAGATAAAGTTTTGAATATGCGAAAGAAAGATCGTTAAAAAAACAATCAACAAAGCCGCTGTTAATGTGTTTACGAAGTGTTGTTCCAAGGAATATAGAGATTAGGTAAAGCCATCCGAAGATTGCCGATCTTGCACGAACGCGTGACGTCGCCGGAGAAGCAGTGAGCTCGGCTGAAGCAGACGGCCCCTAGCATTTATATGGGAGATTCAGAAAGCGAAAGTATATTATTACTTTTAGGAGGGGAAAAATAATAATTGTCATCCTCCAAGATGGTATTGAGGCATCCTTTTAATGATTAGTAACATAATTGAAAACGCGCTACTTTTAAAAGGGGGCAAAGTACATGTGAAAAAATGTATTTTGAAAATCCATATTCCTGAAACTTTCTGACCGATGCGCTACAAAGAAAGTTGCGTGTTCTCCTTTAGAATTTCGTCATTTTACAAATCGTAATATAATTTTAACAAAAACGTGGCATGCTAAAGAAGAATTAAAGAGTTTTAAAAAAAAAATGATTAATAGACTTAATTTATTTTACTTCGCTTATCTGTTACATATGGCTAATCGCAAAGATGAGGATGCGTGATGATATGATGCAATTGAAGAAAGGAAAGTAGACCCATGGCCGGGCGGGGATTCGAACCTGGGGGCCCTTGGCATCGTAAAGCGTTGTGCTAACCACTTCGCCACGGAGGTCAGCATTACAAGGAAATAAACAGAAATTGGCATCTATGTTTTAATATGCGAGAAACATACAAGACATTACAAGACGTTGTGATGAAAATTTTTAATATATCTGAAATATCGAGAGTTGACCTTGCAGTCTCTAAATGTACTTTTAGGGTTACGCCAAACCTTTACTCAAAATTGCTAGTGTAAATTTATAAGCTATTAAAATTTAAAACTTATTCCTGTTCGAAAAGAGGAACTGCCAAGTCAAATTAATATTTCGTAGAAATACATATATTTGTCTTTCATGAGGCCAAGAGAGTATTTGGAGGGGACGCTGGCTTGGGAAGGCTATAGCCCCGGATCTCGATCTGCAAAGGGGCTTCCAGTGGGAAAACATACCTATGAAATAGTCCAGAAGAAGGGGCGAAATGATTTTTTTTAAATGGCTCAAGAATACAAAGATATAAGTGGATATTTGACAAGCTTAGTCTAAAACTTACAACTGAAGTCGTACGTGTGTGTGTGTGTGAGGGGGGGTGGCTACGTGAGGTAACACAGTGGAATATGATTCACAATACTAAAATTAAAATAAATATGTGGGAACAATAGAAATCAAAATATGTTGTAGCTAGTGACAGCGCAATAGTAAAGATGGAGGGGTAAATCATATTTTCCCGGGGCAATCATTTTTATTATTCCGTCGTTTTACTGGGGCCAGATAAGAGAGAGAGAGAAATTGTCGAACGAGAATTGGGGGGCGTTCCTCCCCCCCCCCCCCGTAGTGTGGTCACTGCCTATGGCTATGCTGGAGAAGAATGCACCAATTAATACGCTATTAAGTAAAATAGATACTTTTAAAACTTTTAATCAAATTATTTGTGAACTATGATTTAAATTTAGAGAGAGCACATACCTGTTTAATTTAATTTGGATGAGTTAACTTCTGAAGCCTGCCATTTCCGAGCCTTCTTCCGGTGTAGCTACACTGCCCTTTGAGCCGTAGCTGCTGCGTTCAGGTGGCGGAACGAGCAGAATACTAATTAAAACAAATATGTGACAAATATATATATAAAAAACAACGTGTTGAAGCTATTGACGGCGCCAAAGAAAAGACAGAAGAAGAAGAACGGAGAGTTCAGTGATATTTTACGGGAAGCAGCAGGCACGTATCCAGGAATTCCTTTCGGGGCGGCGGCTGAACACCATTTTTTAAAGGGGTATCACAATTGTATGTTTAAGGCCAGAGGTGGCAATTGGGTTCCAAAATGTGGGGGCGAGGGTGGACAAGGAGACAAGCATTAAGAGGCCATAGTGTGATAGTGTGGAGGCAAAAGAATGGGGAGCAACTATCTCCTAAATCGTCGCCACTGTTTAAGGCTGTCTTTGTTTGTTTGTTTTATATTACTTCGCGTTTTGTGCCTCTTGGCTAAGTTGCGAAGATGGGGATGAGGGATGAAATTATGAAATTGATGAATCGACATTTACAAACAACCATGCCCGAGCGGGATTCAAACCCGGGACCCCCAGCGTCGCAGCGCGATGTGCTAACCACTCGGCCACGGGGTGCGGCGTTTAAGGCTGCCACGGGGTGCGGCGTTTAAGGCTGTCATTTTAATCAGAACGTGAAATTGTGACATTTTCTACCACTCAACTCCTCTGTTTCCATGCATTAACATTGTGTGCCAGAACCATCTCAGTGTGTGTGTTTGTCTATTTCTGCTCATCAGGCATCAAAACATCTATGTACCAGAAGTATTTTTACGAAGGTATTACACATGCACGGAATGCACAATCCACTTCGCAACGCAAGATTCAAACTGTGTGCTGGGAACTGGAATCAGACAGTTCACGAATATTTATCTCTCATTCGAGCCTGAACACCACTAATGTGTCTTGTCCTCCCATGTTTGCAGCTCTTATAAAAGCCGAAACCCACCAAATTGTTCATATTCATGCCTAAGCACTCGCAAGTGTCCAAAATTGCCTGTTGACTGTGTGTCGAACCCAGTAGCCTTAAACAAAAGTATTTTTTTATGCCATGAAATTCTCGGACTGCATACACAAAATTTGGTCCAAATCATCACTCAAAACTTTGATTTTCAGTTGATCTGTGCAGCTTATTTGTTTTTTAATAAATCGCTCCAATGCCCAGCCCGATACTGCCGAAATATTCACTTTTGAGAGAGAGAGAGACCTTCGATCTCTTCGTCTTTCGACCCGAACTACTCGTAGCACTACTCGAAGTTCCACTGTCGTCAATGTCTTTAGCTTTGGGACCGAACTGGAACTAGTGGTAGACTTCGTTACTTTACGGTATTTAGTCCATTTCTTTTTCGAATCACTAGATCTTATAAAGCAACCAATGGACACTGACTGATCACTAATCGACTGTATGAATTGTCGCACTTACCTCTGAAGTCTCCACCTATTCTGTTGTACAGATCAACCGGGAAATTGAAGCCGCGTATTAATATCTTCATTATATTCTAGAACGTTTCGCAGATATCACGATTCGTAAATATTGCCAGTAGTTCGACTCCTCTTTTTCAAGAACGTTCCCTCTCGCGCTTTCCAGAGATTAAAAAATTACAATGAATCCGAATCGCCCTACCTGCGGCGCTACCTTTGTTGTGCAGCTTCCAAATGCTGACAAGTCTCTTCTACATAGTGTTCAAGTTCGCTACGACAACACCGAAAGCGTAAGAAAAGTTTACGTGCAATATTATCAACAACAGGGTTATAGAACATTCTCCGTCTTGCCTTGATAATTATTCCTCTCCTTAAATTACCGTCACATTATTCAAGAAGTCAAAAACCTAATTTTATCAGTGTAAACTGAAAAATTTCCTTGGGGAGCGGAGGGGGGGCCTCGAACCACCTGATCCCTACCTTGGATACGCGCTATTAACAATAACAGGCTTATAGAACATTCTCCGTCTTGCCTAGATAATTATCTCTCTCAAATTATCACCATATTATTCAAGAAGCCAAAAACTTAATTTTATCTAGCGTAAACTGAAAATTTTCTGAAGGGGGGCTTGAGCCCCCTGATTCCCACCTTGGATACGAGCTGTTACCAATAACAGGGTTATAGAATATTCTCCGTCTTGCCTCGATAATTATTTCTCTCCTTAAATTAACGTCACATTATTTTATTTGACACCCCAAGAAACAAAAAAAATCTCATTTTATCTAGTGTAAACCAAAAACATTTGGGGGGCTCGAGCCCCCTAAGCCCCCCTTGGATACGTGCCTGGGAAGCAGTCACGTTTATTACACCCTTACATTTACTTACAATATTATAAAGTTCTACTTTTAGATCTCGCACAATGCCTTTTTCACAAAAATGGGCAATCTCGCATTTGTTATATCAATCAAGCTGTGATATTTTAGATTTCTTCCGTTAGTTTTCTGATAATAGTTTTCACAGCTTTCCATAGCATTTAGGCATGATTTCAGTTGACAAGAAAAAAATAATATTATTTCAAAACATAGAGCAAAGAGAAATCCAACGCGCTTAAGTTAAAACTCCCTTACATTGGAAGCCTGGAGAGAACAAAACAGGGGCTCCTTCGTAACACGATTTCTTGAAAACCATTTTACACATTTGAATCAACTTTGTGATAAATTGATTAGAAAGGATGAATCTTAACAGTAAAAGTTGTAACTTTTCCCTTGCTACTATATTTTAGAAGATATTCGTTGTCAAATTTCTCAATATTTGCATAAGGAACCAGCCTTTTCCGTGCCGAGTGTTTCGATGGTGACGTCATGCATCCACGGACAACTGCGCACACGATCTGCGCCGCCGAACGAGCACCCCCTGGTGTTGTTCATTCTTTCAAGTGAAAGCAGGGAGGGGTTTATAAAATTTGGGCCTCTATTCTAGGCTATCCTTTGTTTTGGGCCCTGCTGACATTATTATTATTATTATTATTATCATCATCATCATCATCATTTCCTCCAGAAAATAAATGTGGAGTACCTCAAGGGTCGCCATTTGGCCCTATCCTATTTGCTGTTTTTTTTATTTCTTATCAATGCTGTTACTTTATGTTTTAATATTAGTACATGTTTGCTACACTGGGTTCTCGGCGTGTGTATAGGACCGGTGGCAACCCACCATCGTGTGGAAATTGGAGTGAGTAGCGTAACCCTGTCACGGATATCTCCTATAACGGTTGGCCCGCTGGGGGTTCCACGTGCTGACCCCACATCACCCCATTACCGGTTGAAGATCTCCACACCTTTAGATAGGATTGTGGGAGAGAGACTGGTAGTCGGGAGATAGGCCAGAGCCCTTCTAGGGCTGTCGAGCCACGGGTTATTATTATTTATTATTAATACATGTAGAAGATACAAAAAAATGTTAAGAGTAATTTTAACAAATAATGATGTCGTTCAACTTTAGGCTGACCTTGATAGAATGACATGTTGGTGTAAGGTTAATGAAATGAAAATTAACTTGAAAGACTTAAGTTTTAAGAAGAAAGTTCTGTATAGGTATAGTTTCTAACTATTGCATTTATCAAAGTAAAATCCAAGTGTGTGATAGCCATAAAGATTTAGGAATATTAATAGATCTCTCTTATATTTGATGAGCATATTTCAAAAATTAGCAATAGAGTGAAGAAGATGCTTGGTTATATATTTCTCTCATGGATTATTGTTTAAAAAATGTACCTTAATATATCTGTATAGAACAACAACAGTTCGTCCTATTCTTGAGTATGTTAATGAACTATGTTTTCTGACAGCCAAGAGTTACCTTCAAAAAGTTGAACTTCTGGTTCACATAACATAACAGATGATGATGATAACCTTGCAGTTCCTCTGCAATAAATACCTTCAATCTTCTGTCAGGTACGAGTTTCTCTTATATGCTGCAGTGATAGGATATTATAATCCTGTGTAGAAATAGTCCCTATATTATTTTACTGTACTCAAATATAATGTGAATGCTTTACATATAAAAAAGCTGAATATTGGACACAGCGAATTCTCTGTGTTCCCCTTCCGTTAGCAGTTAGTTTGGCAACAGCGCAAGAGCACTGGCTGCGTATTGGCTGAACTCATGTTGCTTCTAAAAGCGTACGCCGTATAGTCTGCAGTCTTCACCCTGCTCCAGCTCGAATTATGCCACGGGTGTTGACACCTACAGTGTTGGCAACTCTCAAATTATTTACACGGTAATTCAAGTAAACTGTTTAAAAAAATTACAAGTAAATTCAATAAAATTATGACTTTTGAATAGAACTTTTGGGTGGAAAAAAGTACCTGAAAAAAGAACGATCTTCTGATATTTGTAAACAGCACAAAAGTAAATCGTATACATTGCACACATTAAGAACATAAGAACATTTTGTATTATTATGGCACTTAATTACTTGAGTATTATATACATACTCTTTCTGTTGTAATGATTTTGATTCCACAGCGTAATTTCTATCTCCAAATTGATATATCTTCTCCCGTGAGCGCTAAAATTAAGGACATAGTTTGGTATCACTTTCTGTCGTTTCAGAGCTTTTCAAAGTGATCTTGTTTGGATGCTGTTGGGGAAAGAGTTTGCAAGGAAGTGTGTGTTTGTTGCTGGTGTTTGTGCTGTGAATTAATTGAGACTAACATAAATTTGGGAACCGCTGATACGGCGAAGTGCGGGTGTTTTACTGTTTGTTTGAGATAGGCTGATCAGGACTGGACCTACAGTTTAAAGTGGTATCCGAACTACCGTGCAATGTACCTCAACCGGGTATCGAACCCGAGACGACGCCGTTACCACTACGTCATCGGGGAGGCCTCAGGGTGCAATTTAAATGGGGGTGGGGTGTATGCGACACTTCCAGGAGTTCGGAATTAATTGTGGTAAGTAAATCGTGCATGCATGTGTCTGTGTTTGAATCGAAATCTTAATGTTTGTCCTCTGTATCACAGGCGCTAACTTCAGATATATTTGGGGGGGGGGGGGAAGACTGGAATCAACAATATATTATATATGTAAATATATATAATTGCTATCCCTCTACGTGAGTTTGCGGGGTTGCAGAAAGTGCCTCCCCCCCCAAAAGGCGGCGCATATTCTCTGTGTTCGTGTTACAAATTGACTCCGAATGCGTTTATTAGAGCGCCCGCAAATTCTCAATTACAATCACTGAGCGTAAAATAAACAAACGAGTGTCAACGTTTTGTCATCTTTTGCCCATATTATAAACAATGCACAAATAAGGGTAATCAATAAATAGGAAATTCCATATCCCTTTAGGCATATACGGGACATTCATTTGAGAGTAAATATGACGACTGCGAAGACTATGGATTAATTTTATTACCGATACTTTATTATATTTTGACAAATCTAGTATTTTTTTGTATTGCTTATGAAACTGAGCCAATGAGGCTACATAACTTTTACCCTCACTCCCCCTTCCTTCCGGCATGCCATTCTACAGTCATGGACACTTCTGGGTTGTAACGATTCCATTGAAAGTTATGGAATTGTTATAACCCAGAAGTGTCCGTGACTGTGCGTACTATATGCATTGTTGCCTCCTTCGTCAGTCCACGCTTCCAACGGATATTCATAAGCACCAATATAAAATTTACTGACCGAGTATTCGATATAAAACGGCAAGTATTTCATGGAGAACCTAAGTGATTCATTCACGACTATATTTGATGTGTGTGACCATTTTTGTGGCTCTAAGAGTTCTTACCTTTGTAAAATAAATTATATATTAGAAAGAGAGTTGTAAAAGGGGGGAGGGCGCCCGGGGTTTGCCTGGGCGCAAAGGACAAATGGGGTGCCGAACAAAGCAAAACAGAAGATATAAATAGAAAAGCGTTAACGTCGTAGTGCCCTGTGAAATTACTGACACCCTATTAAAGTTATTGTCAGTTTGTAAAGATACAGATTTAGTAAAAATTGTCTTATCTTTTTATCTAATCTGTTCCCCGACATAATGACATATTTAATTTTTTCCAACTTTTCAGAGGAAGCAAGGGAAGTATAAGGAATTAAACATAAAAAGAAACTTTATTTACGTTAAGTCCCAAATTTATATCTGTCCATAGGCGCACCAGTGGCGGCACGACGGTGCTCATTGTGCTCTTTGTGTTGAAATAAATGCTATTCAATTTTTAAATAATTTAAAATAGATAAAGAATTACCTCAAATTAGAAGTGTAAAATCATTTCCTTCCCTTTGCAGCTAACATACCATGCATTTATTTGCACATGTTATTTAGTTTTCTTTTAAGGCAAAGAGGCACAATTCCCTAGAGTCTCTCGTTCAGTATTTGAAAGATAAACTCTCAACAGCGCCAAGCATATTTTCCAAAATTTTGTAAGGGTATAAGACTTCAATATGAACTTCCTTGACCGATTTCATTCAAAAGCAATACCAGGTGTCTATCAAACGTGCATCTCAACATCCCACTATATTTTAAAGTCTTCATGACCATGCTCTAAATATATAGAGAGTTTCATTACTTTATTTCAGTTTGTGAATCATTGTTTAAACAGAGATTTGAAAACACCAGCAGAATTTGGAACTCCCTCGCAACATAGAACTATAAAAATTATAGTATTATATATGCATATTTTCTAACTGAAGCTAGAACAGGAGGGGCAGGTGGTATGTGCTGAGGTAAAGAGGACACCGAACGAGCAAAGCAAGATTGTAAATAGTACACATCGTGGGATACTGTGAAATGAAAGTATTGTCGCTAAGTTTAATTAATAATATGCATTATCAGTTTTCAAATAAATAGTTGTAAAAATTTTCTTTCTCGCTTCGCTCGCAGTGTGGTGGTTTATTTAAGAGTCAAATTATATCTGCAGATACATGTACTTACTACTACTTCAGACAGGCAAGAGCGCACGCACCCAAGCAATGCATTATCACCCCCCCCCACACACACACACACAGATAATATCTGAGTTACACCTACGATAAGAATCATACAAATACAGTAAAAAATATTGCGCAAGTGTTCCTAATTTCTTTATAACTAGCTTAAGAATTGCATGAAATTATCCCTGGTAATAATATGTTTAAATTTTGTGTTTTCAAATCTCATCTCTTGTGTTTGTCTAACGATTGATTAAATGAAGTACTGAACTGTAAACTGAAATGTTAACATTGTCACAATAATATATTTTCCTTCATTTGACATATTTCTTTTTCTGAAATGTTACGTGAAGGGAAGGGAAGGGGTTTAATCTCTAGAAACATCTATGAACAAATGGAATTAGGCCGAACATTTTAAAATTATCCAAAATATGCACTTAACATCCCCAAACTTACACCCGCCAAAAGTTTCCAACACCGCCCAAGGGAAAAATCCTGGATAGACCCCTGGTGTGTGTGTGTGTGTGTGTGTGTGTGTGTGTGTGTGTATGTATGTGTGTGCGTGCGTGCGTGAGTACGTGCGAGTGAGTGAGTGAGTAGGTTGAATTTTGTACCCCGCCCCAGGCCCGTACCCATGGGGGGCAAGGGGTCCGTGCCCCCCCCCCCCCTCGAGCCATGAAATATTTTTATGTAACATGGATAATTTTTAAGATTTTGCAAGTATTTAGATTTTCTTCTTGTATAAATGAATGGGTTGTCTCTGGAGAGAGGCAGACTCCACAAGTCTGCAGTCTATTATATTTAGTAATTTTAGTTTTATAACCATTTATGCGAAGCTACTAAATGTTCCAATTTGGTCGGGACAGTTCACCATATTTCCTCCCTGTTTTGACTTTTTTCGAACTGCAGTCTTGATGAGAAAATGTCATCTTTTTGCGGTTAATTCACATTCAGACATGTTCTTCATTATAAGGATAATTCCGTAGCGTTGGTGGTCACGAATTCCCATGGCGGAAGGGGGATCTCCCTCCCCATCAACGATCTTGTTCTATTAACATTTTTACCCCATTAAAATTTTCCGAGGGTAAGAGTTTGTGTTATAACAACAAAGATAAGCAATTAGTTTGGACTTCAAACATACTTTACTAAGAATAACATCATAAACACACACAAAGAAGGAATAACAAAGAATGATGTCAGCCTGTGTATGAATGATGCATACATCTTTTGTTCTCTCTCTCTCTGTCTCTTTCTCTCTCTCTCTTTTGGGCTGGTAACAGTATTGGGTAAAAACGTACTTATACAGTCATAGATAACATTGTAAAATTATATCAAATTGGACTAGTAAGAAATGGAGCTGTAGCTGCGAAGGTGGTTGTCATTGTCACTCTAGACCGACCTGTCATTTCTCCTTCATTTCTCCCTTCTGTCGGGAATAAAACACAGCACTTACATGTTAATTTAATAGGAAACTAATATATTCTTAAAGTTTCTCATTTTTTGTCCCTCCACCTAGCTATCTTTAATTTGCAATCGATTTTGCAGATGTGAACAATAACACACACTGCTTCAATGTGTGGGATGCACGACCCACTGTCCTTTTATTAGCTACATTTCGTGAATGCTAAGTTTTCTTTTCATCGGATTCAGCGGAAAAGATTAAGTACATAATATTTCTATTTGTCTAAGTAGGCCAGCTACATCTACATAGGGAGGTGCAAATTCGGTGCAGGGGGTGCGAAAATCATTCTCGTCCTGGGTGCTGAAATCTCTAGTTACAACTCTGATAAGGAAATATTTCCTTTCGAGAGACCATTAATAGATTTACACCATTATAAAAACATAACACAATAAAATATGAAAATTTAGTTATCATTTTTAATAAAAAGCAATAAATAAATAATATCTAACACTTATTAAAAACATTTCACCTATCTTCTAATTTCATGACATTTTGAACCAGTCATTAAAGGAATTAATTTGCTAGTTTATAAATATATCTATATAAATAAATCAATTAATTAATTAATGATATTAAATAATTATTTATTAATTGACAAGGTTTCGGGCATATACAGGGTTAGTCAAAAGTATCGGGACAGGCCAGTAATAACGAGACCCGTGGATGGAGGAAAATCACATGTTGCAAATGGGTATTGGTGCAGAAACTGCATTGAATGGGGGTGTGGATATCATGGCAGCGATCTTGGATTCCGCCATATTGGATATCATACAATATTTTCAAATGGAAAGGGGTATGTATGATACATCAATTTAGGTTAGAATCGTCCCACAAATGACAATCCGAACTCACTTTGGACCTATCGCCATTCTTGGAAGAGATAGGGTGTACTACGTTAGACTGCAAAAAATGAGATTTGTCTGAAATAACTGCTTACTGTATTCTTCTGGGTAACTGGACACTGCAAATTACAGATAGCATGAACAAGAAAATATGACATTGACTTACAGAATGTCTCAAAGCAAGTGCTCACTGCTTCCCATCGACTGTCTGTCAATACTATGTCAACCGATCGTAAAAACTGTAAAGTGAACGTTGTAGCACATCCCGAGAAAGTCCTCTTGTTTCGTCAACAATGCGATTCTGTAGATCATTCAGGGAGTGTAGTTTGGTGCCATACATTTTGTCCTTCATGTGCCCCCATAGAAAGTAAACAATTCTTTCAGACAAATCTCATTTTTTGCAGTTTAACGTAGTACACCCTATCTCTTCCACAAATGGCAATAGGTCCAAAATGAGTTCGGATTGTCTTTTGTGGGACGATTCTAACCTAAATTGATGTGTCATACATACCCCTTTCCGTTTGAAAATATTGTACGATATCCAATATGGCGGAATCCAAGATGGCTGCCATGATATACACACCTCTATTCAATGCAGTTTCCTCACCAATACCCACTTGCAACATGTGATTTTCCTTCGTCCACGGGTCTCGTTATTACTGGCCTGTCCCGATACTTTTGACTAACCCTGTATATATAACCAAGGTTTCAGCCTTGCTCCCCCCCTCAAAAAATCCTGGGTACGGGCCTGCCCCGTCCCCAAATGAAAAACTTTCCCGCGCCCCTGGAGAGAACTTGGCTGGACGCTCAACCGTTTATGGAGTTCGTGTTCTCTCTTGTCCATTTGTGTTTGCGATTGTTTCTTTATCCACCTCATCTCATCTCCACTCATCCTTATGGTCGCGATAAGCCAGGGGTGGAAGAAAAGTGGCTTAACATAAATCAAATGAATCTACTTCCCAAGATGCTTGGAAAGACAACTTGAACTGCACTCCTTGCAACTAGTTCCTTCCAAGAACCAGATACACGGAAATATGGTAAAATACACCACTTATTATTATTATTAAAAGAAAGAGAAAGCCCATCCGGTCACGAAAGCAGAAAACCACGCCTCGCCCATTGAAAAAGCCGCCCTGCAGGCCCTGGCCCTTCGAGGGTTGTTGCGTCATTGAGTTTAGATTAAAAAAGCCTCACCCCAGGGTGCGAAATCATTGAAGACTGATTGGGGGAAGAAGATCTTAATCTACACCCCATATACGTGTGTGTGATACACACACACATATATACATGCATAAATTATTATGATAAGGATATTTATAATGTTGTTAAAGTCAATTATTACTAAATATTTGTAAAAAAAACATTATTATTAAATACACATAAAGTAATTATTTAATTACTTTTATATATATTGTTGTAATCCCGTTTTACCTGGGATCTGAGGTCACAGGGAAGTTTCAATTATACATTTAGGTAGAGCTTAATTGTATCTGTTGGCTGAACCTTCTCCGATTAGGAGGGTAGAGATATGGAAAGTTGGTGTAAAGGTTATTCACGCTTGTTCATACCTGGTAGGTGTGTGATGTTCTTGTCCTGATGCTTCTTGCAGACCGAATCGTGACAGGTGCCAAGGTTCTATCCTTCGACCCTAGCTCACCAAACCGAGCGATCCCTTGCGACTTGTAGCATGCTAGGCAGCCGTAACTCCGTGTTCCATCGTCGTAGTTCAATCGTCGTAGTTCAGTAGTGTTAATGTGTTGTAGAGTAAAATGTAACCAGAGACTAATTATCCATGTGAGCGTCGATTAGAGTCGAAATCCAAAAGAGAGCGAGCTCCGGGAGTGAGCTTGCTTTTATAATCTTAGGCTTCGAAAGGTTGTTAAACCTTTCGAACGCGCTCGATCTTGTTTTGATCCACGCGTTTGCCTTTCAGTTCCTTGTTTAACGAAAGTTACAAGTTAGCGCATTCTTGGGATCACTCGCTGGTCGGACAAGTTCAGGAAATAAACAAGTGTGAATATTAACATGACGAGGTTTTCTCGGTTTAATAATCTCCATATCTCTACACTATATATATATATATCAGATATGTCTAAAGTAGCAAATTAATTCCTTTGCTAACTGGTTAAAGATGTCAATAAATTACGAAATAGTTTTGTTATGTACAAGCTTTTGTTTAGTTTTTGTATTAATACAGAACTATTATAATTTATAATTATGTTTGACTTGCATTCTTCTTGTATTGCACGCATAGTGTTATTGGTGTAGACAGAGTAATAATCTCTTGAAGAAGAGAGAAAGCATTCTGTACTCACTATTTTGTGCGTTTTTGATATTATCCTTAGTAAAGTACATAAGAAGTAAATATTAATTGCTTATATTTTGTTGTTACAAGAAAAAGTCTGCCCCCCGGGAAATTTTTGAGGTGAAGATTGTTGGGGGAAATCCCCCTGTCCCCTTAGGGTTTTGCACCCTGCCCCACCCTCTCCCGAAAAAAATCCTGGACTCGCCATGGGTCAGATTTTGCAAGTGGAGGCACGAAGCTTCATTCTATAATGTTCCTTTAGATGTCAGTTGTTTTTTTAATTTTCATTGCTTCTTGTTTCCTGGGAAGCATTAGATTTACGTACAAAAGAATCTACGTTTCTGATTCTCTGCCACCAAGAAACTTCGATCTTAATGAATCGTTCACTTTAACCCAATGTAACATTTTACACAATTAGCTTTATACTATTATTATTTACGGTGCTAACTTGTAGTATTTATAATCATCAGGTTAGTCTGCAAAACACAAGTGAACAAATATGGGAAAAATAAAATTAGGTCCCACCGAGATTTGAACTCGGATCGCTGGATTCAGAGTCCAGAGTGCTAACCATTACACCATGGGACCGATGGCTCCTCACATAGTTATGGTTAGGTATTTCATTCAGTGGCTGATGACTCGTTTCGTTCCTCGCGGTGTGGTATCACTGGAAAGGTATTTGAAGGGGGGGGGGGGGGAACGAGCAAAAATTCCCTGTAGTGGATACTGCTTCCGTGGTTGCAAATGTGTATTGGTCCTGGGAGGGATAATTTACCCACATTAACAGAATATGGGTACATTTCCATATATTTTACAAAGAAAAACTATTTGAACCGATAAACGTAGTGATTTATCCTTCCCAAAGTTTCAACACATTTCTAAGTTATTCACAAAGGCCCAAACTATGGTCATTTTCGTTCTAAATTTACCCTTATAACCCCCCCCCCCTTCCCTGACCACAAACTTGCGCTTGCACCTTATCAGATGTCAAATTTTGAAGATCAATTCGGTGGATCTGTCCGTCGTGATAATAAGAATACTATATTTTTGTCCGATGGGCTAAAAATGTAATGTGATGTTGTTTATGAACTAATGATTCTGAAGATTGAAATTGTAGTGCCAATTAACAGATGGACGGGACTGAGTAATGTGTACAACTTTTTGAAGCGTTGCGGAGCAGTTGTCAGGATGGCCGAGTGGTCTAAGGCGCCAGACTCAAGCGCAAGCTTGTGTTGTAAAAGCACAATTGAGGAATTCTGGTCCTCGAATGAGGGCGTGGGTTCGAATCCCACTCCTGACAGACTTTTTTTTCCGTCTTATTTTGTAACATTTCCTTTTTGTTCCTATTTCCTAACTTTCAATTTCATTACTGTCGGATATTTTGCCCGTAATGAGTTGTATCATAAGTGGGAAGCAGCACTTTCTCTTTTACCTTTTTTGACGATTAATTTTCTATACGCTTAAACAATTATTAACAAAATTTATAGTTTGCTGAAAAAAATAAAACTATTTAACTTCACATATTCATTTCTTATGCGCAAGTATTTTGCGTCATGTACTTTTTAAAAAGTATATGGGTTTATTTTGAATTTTCTTATTTTGATAACTAAATATAGTAGGTTATTTTTAGTTTTAGGCGATCGTAAATGGAAAGAGCCTCAAAATGCGGGAATGTGGCTGAATTACATTTGAGCGAAGTAAATTTTAACTGATCACATACTGGGTTCCTTTAATCCCCACTGGATGTACCAAATAGATGTTGATGGAGCTCCAGAACCATTTTGTGAAGGGGCATATTCAGAAAAATTCGTGCCTGAGGTCACTCACCCGGTAATCGAATCCCGGTCTCATGCGTGGCAGTCAGACGATCTACCAACTGAATTACTACACACTTTCTATAAAATGACTATATACCTAGTATATGTGTGTGTGTTCATTTTGAAAAATATTCTTTCTATGGGGGAGGAGGACTGTAGAAGGTGCAAATTTCACAAAACCTCTTTATCAGTTTTCTCACTATGCTAATTGACATTTTTGCCATTTCACATCACTTTTCTGGTTTCTGATCTAACGTGTATGGGTAACGAACTCATGGCAGTGATAAGGAAAGTTATATATATATTTTTTGAACTCAAGAAGACCTTTCTTCCACGTGCATATTTTTTCAGAGAGAGCTTTCTTAATATTCCCTATATCTCTCTCTGTTTGTCTGTGTGTGTGTGCGTGCGTGGTTAGGCGCACCCAAAAGTTTTTAACGGAGGTTAGGTTGCTGAAAAAGTATATTAAATGTCAACATTGGTTGGAAAATGGGGCAAAATAGTTACAATTACTTATTTTGGAAAAAAAATGAAGTCCAATGTAGGATTTATGACCAATATAACACCCCTTTCCAGATTGTATTTCATTACTTAGCATCTCTGTTCTATCTATTTAATTGCGAAGGCGAGAACTGATCTATTATAACGTTAGATGCAAATCGTGCTTAATTTTCAAACGGAAACTTTATAGAGGATTCAAGTATTTGCACGTGCGGACACAGATAAATAAAATTTAAGTTTCGTGCTAAATTGTGACTTCCATGAAATAGTTAAAATTCTTTCGTCTGTATTGAAACAACACTGAAATCTTTTCATTTGGGTGTCTGTAGGTGGGGGGGGGGGGGGGGGGGAACGATGCTTTAAAAATTGCTTCAAAACAAGACCAAAATTGTATTTGTAGCACTAATACTAAGAAAACGTTTTTCTCACAAATTTGATAAGAGCAGTCATTTTGACAAATTTTAAAAATCTGAAAAGTAAGAATTGTTTTTAAAACCTTTCTGTCTGCACCGTAATAAAATTTCATTACGATCGGACCACCCGTTCCTTATTTATACAATTTCAGAGAGCGATCGTTTTCAAAAATAAGAAAACGGCACATGATTATTATTATTATTATTATTATCTTCTCACGACGATTAAAACTAAAAGGCATACTCGAAAAAAATAGGTTTGCATGTAATCCACGCAGAATTGAATAAGCTGAATTTTGATGTAACTCGTTTCTATGCAGGACTACTGATACGTCGGGCTGACCCCCCGACTATTCCGGTTGAAGATCTCCACGCTTAGAGGTGACGAAGGAACGCGTGGGAGGGAGACCGGAAGTCGGTAGGTAAGCCTAGGCCCTTCATGGACTGGTGCGCAAAGGATTTTACTGGTTAATTTGAAATTGGAGTTCAAACTCGAGTATCTATAATTAATTTTTATTCCCACAGTAGATAATACACTACTAAAAGTAACCCTATAGCGCTACAGCCCAATATTGGGCCCTGGCTTACCTACCGACTGC
Source organism: Lepisma saccharinum (assembly GCF_977018435.1). NCBI lineage: Eukaryota > Metazoa > Arthropoda > Insecta > Zygentoma > Lepismatidae > Lepisma > Lepisma saccharinum. The sequence continues at coordinate 19,721,521 of NC_139256.1, read as the reverse complement.
TGGCCTCCCTCCCACGCGGGCCACCAGGAGGGCGTGGAGATCTGCAGCCAAACTAGGGGGACGGGTGGTCGACCCAACCAACCCCCAGCCGTTGTAGGACTTCGAGACCGGATTACGCTCACTCACTAAACGCTGTAAGTGCCACAATAATTGAAACACCGTTTTCCACGTTAAACTGTGAAATGTGCCATGCTTTATAATGTGGTAAACGTGAAATGTGGCTGGTAGCCCTCTAAGTAGTTCAAAGGGCGTGTAAAGAGGTCACTAGTGTGCACGTTCTTACGGACTGAGGTGCGGAACGATGCGATTTCCCAACACTTTCGCTTTTGGCACTTACAACGTTTAACACTTTTAGTACTCAATTATTATTATTATTAAAGTTTTATCATTGAGCTGACCTCCAATAGAAATATCTGGCAACTCCAATGGATCTAGCTTAGCGCCCCCGAGAAAAAAAATGTGGTTGCGCCGCTGACTCCTTGTACCCACCTACCCTTCATATATGCATATATATATATATCGTGTATTAAACGTCCTGCAGGATTTTAAAAAGCTAAACCTAATGTCTTATTTTTCTTATGGTTTGATCGAGAAAATTCTGACATTTGCTTTCCCCCAAACTGATCAACCTAGAGTCGTTTTCACGTTCAGAAGACACAATGGGCTCTTATGGGCAATGCTTTTCTTATGGGAAATACGAGCGCGCTGTTGTGAAATTTCTGGATTTACAAATTTAGCTTAAGTAAAATCGGTACCTGCAGTTTTGCAGGAAATTTTGTAGAGAATACGATGGTGAACACAAAAAACTGGTAACTTGCTTACATACTTTTAGATAAATTAAAAACGCAAATTTTCTGTGAAAACACAATTTTTACATTGTTTTCATTCCTAACGTTGAAACATGCCGTAAAATTGAAACTTTCATTATGAAAAAAATTGACACTGTTTTTTAATTGTCATAGGTGACGGTGGTACTCAGAATTTATCAATACTTTAAAGCATATTTGCATTAAAAAATATTCAAATAAAGTATGTCGAGATTTTTTATATTCGTGCAGTAGAAAATGTCATCGCTGGCCATTTTTTGATCTGTAATTCCAAGTAAAAACTTTCAGCGACAAAGTTGTGGAGAAAATAATGAAATTATTTTTTATAACCACTCAAAGGTTCCCAGAAATATTACTTCCATGCATTTGGAGTTTCTTTTTAACCCGAACAGCGCGCGAAGTAAGGAGACGTTGTCTGGCCATCTTGAGCTGACTCACCGCAGCATTCCGGCTAATCACAACCAAGTTTTCCAGTTGTTATTTTATTTCCATTCAGTAAAAATATGAACTTCATGCAGTTTGTTATAATAGAATTGAAATTACTTAAATTTAATAATTGACAATTATTTCCAATGCTGCTGTTGTGAGCAACATTAGTGCTGTCGCAAATACACGTTGTTTTTGTTCACATTACTGTCGACATTAATACTGAAATGAAGATCACCTTTCAGTTTACAAGGTACACATAAATTCATAGACACCATATTACCCTTTGAAAGGCTTTCCAACACGTGACAAAATATGGGGCTTCAAGATAGAAATATGACATTGCTACCTTCATTTGGTGCAAAGGTACATAAACCTTAATCTTAAAACTCAGCTAGCTTATCTACAGGGTAGGGTTCTTTGTAGACAACGAAACCAGACAGGATGCCTTCCAATGGAGACGTTTAAACGAATATATTATTTAAACACAGGATACATGGAGTAAGAATTTTACATGATAAGCTACATTCTTCTATAATTTTCTCGTTACAATCAATTTTCATCTCAATATTCTTTTTATTATTTATTTTCTTTATTTGGATATTCTTCTATATGTACTTCCTTCGTAGTGGGCAGATCTGGATCGGGACTTCCTTCTCAATGGGCGGTCTGGACTTCCCTCTTAATGGACGTTCTGGGTCGGGACTTCCTTCTTGATGGACGGCCTGGATCGGAACTTCCTTCTCAGTCTGGACTTCCTTCTCGATATTGAGGATCTGGACTTCCTTCTGGATATGGAGGATCTGGACTTCCCTCTGGATTTCAATTGATTTCGGTTTTGACTATTTAACGAATTCCTTTATCCTTTTCCAACTTTTTCCTCCAAGCTTTGGGAATAATACTAATATCCTCCCTTGGGGCTGCAATTGGAACGCGCCACCACTAACTAGGTACAACAGAGTGTATACTTGGTGCAGCCGATTGACATGCGCATCCAAGTAGGTGCTACAGTTAAACTGCGCAACCAAAAAGTGCTGTGGGGCGTCGATCAGAACGCGCTCGCCACTGATGTAAACAAAATTTCCCCTATAGGAATGGTAAATCAATCATACAGATGCAATATCTGTTCAAAGACACAAACTTGTATCAGTGCTTTGAGTTCCTTAATTTTCATATTAACTTACATGTGATCATTGATTTGATTTATAAGATATATATATTAATTTACTTCTTTCATATTTATTTTTTGTCTTCTTATAATATATTCTATTGTTTTTCATCTTTCCAATTTCCTTTGTTCTTATTTATAGTTATTCATATATATTATGCCAATTCTTAACCTTGCACGCCTGGTGCTGCCATCTCTATTCGTCTTTGGCAAACTATTCACATTACTTGGTCCTATTGGGTACGTAACAACATGCCTTGCTTGAGTCATTCACGTCTTATCAGTTCACGTGGGCCATAACTCATTTGTTTGTTTGGGTTGCAACTTGAATCTAACCCATGTGCCAGGGTCCCCTTACTTGAGTGAGAGATCTGCTTTGGTCTGTTTAGACTTTTTCCCTTTCTCGAAAAACTGTTTTCAGTTGTGTGAGCGCTCAGTGATCTTTACTTTTATAAGTGATTTCTGAAGTGCCATATTCGTGCATTACACTCGCGTGTGTAGTGATCGCAATGGATCATAGTAAAAAGGGTAACTGTAACGTTCACAGTATAATATTAATATTAATAATTACATATAATTATCATTATATATACAAAATATGTAACACCTTCATTGTGAAGGAAGGTCATCATTTCCCGGCGACATGAGCTAGCGCTGTATTGGCAACACTGTACGGTTTCTCCATAAGCGCCGTTGTGTCTTCTGAACGTGAAAACGACTCTAGCTACGTCCCTGACAAAATCAAACGATAATTTATTAGAAAACATTATAGAAGTACCTTACTATATTCAAACACCACAAACATTAAGATTAAAATTACGACATCACTGTATATTTAACAATTTCTTAATGAAAGCTGATTGATGTTGGGGATTCCACTCCACAGCTGCCATTGAATACTTTAAGGGGCAAAAGTGAAACCATTCACATTTATATACGTCATTAGAGCCCGGAAGTTCAGGCATTTATTTTCGTTAAAATAGGCAGGCAAAAAGGCATTTATAATGTGGAAAATAGGCACTAAAAATGAAAAAAAAGGCAAAATAAACCGAAAAAAGACACATTTGGAAGTCACTTACTTTTTTCTATAATTTCTGGCAAAATGTTAAAATCTACGTTGGGAAGAGCATTTCAATTTTCTCCGTCTTGATTGCACATAACTACAATGTGTTTTTTTAAAGTTCTCAACATTCATTGATAGTCGTCTGTCAGAGAGAATGTTTTTCATAATAGAAAATGATCTTTCTACTTCGACAGAAGTTATTGGAGCATACATAAACAAGCTAATGTAGCTGGACTCATTTTGGTAACAGCATTTTCACCTTTTAGAATATCACAAATTGTTTTCAATTGTTTCAAGTCCTCATTTGCACTCACTACCCGTTTGCACTTTTCCGCAACAGCTGACCCGTTTTCTCCTGGCACTTCCATCATATGCTGCATAGATTCCTCGAAGATTTTCATGGATGCTATAATTGTAATTGTCTCTGGCAATGCACCATAATGTGCAAAAATAAACTTGAATAGCACAGGAGTTTTTCCACTGAAGCCGCTTCATTTTCTGGAAGAGCATCTATCACCTCACTGATTTTTTCAAGGTCGTTAGCAATATATAGCTGCTGATATCCAGGTTCCCCATCTGGTCAAGACTGGTTGCGGAGGTAAACTAAGCTCAGATGCAACTTCCTTAAATTTTCGGGTTCGAGAGGGAGATTTCAGAAATGTCTTCTTTGTGTTCGAAATCAACCTGTCCACTTCAGCAGTCAATCATGCACAAGGAAATGTTAACCGAGAGGCAATATCCTGATTGAGCATGAAATACTAGGCAGATCGGAAAGTAACGCACAATATTTTTTTTCTCCCCAGATATTGCAGCTGGAATGCTGAAATTGTACGACGAGAGAGTTTGAAGTTTGCACCACAGAGGGTATTTTTTTCCCCTCTGCAGCTCTAGCGAGAGAAGCCTGAACGACGAAACAAACATGGCGCGCATGTTACTGTCGTCCACGTGTGAAGAGCAGCAAAGTGTGGTTCGATTTTTGTGAGCCAAAGACCATACACCGAGTGAAATTCACAGGGACATGCGTGGGGACGACTGTCTGGACCGTAGCAATGTCTCCAGGTGGTGTGCATTCTTTCAAGAGGGCCGTGTGAACCTTAGTGTTTCGCCACGCTCCGGGCGGCCGGTTACAGCTTCAACTCCGCAGAATATCCGCGCCATTGAGGCAGCAATTGTGAACGACCGGCGTGTGCACCTGAGAACCTTATCGCATACGTTCAACATTTCCTATGGTGCGGTGTACCACATTGTTCATGACACGTTGAAATTCCGTAAAGTTAGTGCTCGCTGGGTGCCTAAGATCCTGACAGACCACCACAAGGGCCAGCGAATGATGACAAGCATGGATCACTTAACGCGTTACGCCGCAGAAGGGCATGACTTTCTGAAAGAAATCGTCACTGGTGATGAGTCGTGGGCGTACCACTACACGCCCGAAACCAAGCAGGCCTCTATGGAGTGGAAACATGATGGTTCCCCAGTACGAAAAAAATTCAAAGTGACTCAATCTGCTAGGAAAGTGCTTGTGACAGTGTTCTGGGACATGTTTTGTGTGTTATTGGTGGACTTTGCTGAACACGGGACCACTGTGAATGCTGCAGTCTACATTAAAACTTTGGTTAAGTTGCGTCGTGCCCTTCGTGACAAACGCCGCAACATTCATGCTGATGGTGTCAAACTTCTTCGTGAAAATGCCCGTCCCCATGTTGCTGCTCCTGTTCGTGAGAAACTCACCGAATTTGGGTGGGAGGTGCTCGAGCATCCACCATTCAGTCCGGGCCTGGCACCATCGGACTTTCCTCTGTTTGGTCCCAAGATGGAATTCCTGACCGTCCAACACTTTGCGACAGATGCGGAAGTGAAATCAGCAGTCCGCAGATGGCTAAACTCCAACCAAACGGACTTCTACGAACAGGGCATATTGAAACTGGTACAGTCTAAAACTTTAGTAAGGCCTCACTGAGACCTCACCTTTTACAAACAAAACAAACAAAAACTGATATTGAATTGGAAACACTGCATCGTCAATGCCGAAACTCTATGCAAGATAAGGAAGAGCTGTACAGCTGTCAGTCGTGAACACCACACAGGAGAGCAATGTTAACCATGAGTCATCAAGGAATAAGCACAGCGTTTCTTTCTGTGGTCATTCGGCCTCAGGAGAAATATTTGTTCTCCATTTTGAGCTCTCAAGAAATCAGGATCTGAGCTGGCGATTTATTTCCTTCATGAATGAAAATAGGTTGTTCATTTTTTCGTTTCTTTTCTCTCTTTTGTCATTAGCTCTAAAACAAATATAAAAAGAAAACGAGCAAAGAAGGTAGTTTCTTTCGGCACGTGACGTGCTATTTTTACGACCATATTAAATCCCTTTATTTACTTTCAACGATAAGGACGAATGTTTGAGTGACCAGAAAAAATGCACGAACACAATAAGCTGTTAAATATTACCAAACCTTCGAAAATAGATGCCGGCCCCAGTGGCAGAGTGGTTACACATCACGCTACGACGCCAGAGGTCCCGCCTTCGAATCCTGGCCTGGGCATGGATTTGTGAGTCTCCATTCATCAATTTCATCATGTCGTCACTCATCCCCATATTTGATTGAGTTTGTGTTTGAAGTACACTTTATGCTCAGTAGAGCTAATCGGGACTGGATCTACAGTTTGAAGTGGGATCCGGGTTCCGAACCCGGGAACCCTTGATCACAAGGCAACGATGTTACCACTGCTCCATCGGGGAGGCTTCCCTCATATTTGCAAATTAGCCAAAAGTGGCACAAGAAGCGAAGTAAAATAAAGCAAATCAATCAATCAATCAATAGAACATAGGGTCTCCGGTTTCATAGAGCAGTATGCAAAGCACTCTGTTATGAAGACCCTCAAAATTGTAATAATAAGTGGAGTGTAGGCAGATTAACAATTCACGTCAACCTACAACAATTTCACCTGTATTGTGTGATATATGGTTCTGCTCTAATATAATTGAACGTGCTCTTGCGATAATAGTTACACATTTCCGTCTTGCAACACACAACCTCGGCTCGGCACGATATATGCATTCCCTTGTCCCTTTTCTGAATTTTTTTCTATTTAGGACATATTACGTTGTCTTTTTCCCTCTTGTTTAATGAATGACCAATTGATAACATGAATGTGATGGGGCAAACATGCCTTAATCATGGTTCGAACTTAAGACCTCTGTCTTCAAAGCACGTTACAATCTGCTACGTGTGGCTTTTCATCTCCAGTCACCATTAATTTCAAGGGGTAGAAAGCGACGTTACTCAAACAAATTGTATAAATAATTTCCATGACCATAAACATTTGTTGCACTTGTTGAGAGAAATCCATACCCTCGTAATGTTATAAGTAAACGTCGACCTATTTGATGTCCCAGGAACCCTCCCTTCCTAGCACGAAAATCACACTGTGACCACAGGATTTACGACTGAATGCTTTCTAAAGTAATAGAAATGTGCATCCCCATTTCCATTAATCGTTCACTCTTCGTATATTTTGAGGTCAGCTAATTCGAACATACGACCCTAAGACAGCTACACACTGCCAAAAAAACTGCAGTGTCAACAAAGTAATTACTGTATTTTATATATATATATAATTTTTGGTAATGGAATATTTTTCCTTTAAGCTTCTTATTTATGTTTGATTTGGTTTATTTTACATCGCTTTTCTGCCAGTTCTGGCTAAACGCGACGATGAGGATGAGCGATGAAATGATGAAGGGACACTCACAATGAACACCGAATGAACACAATGCCAAGACGGTGTTTGAGCAAGCTGTGTTAACCACTCTACCGCGGAGGCCGGAATCCTGTTTAGTTAGGAGAAATCGTTCCTTGACAGTGAACTACATCAGAACAGTTAATATGTGTCATGTCAGAGTTATAATATTTTAAATTTTTATACAAATCAATTGGGATTTACTCTTAACCATTTTTTTGCCTACATAAAAAACTTCCACACAGTTAAGATCGTTTACACTAAGGACAACAGCGTTAAAGTCTATGCTTTAAGGAATAATTAAGCACACTATGATGACGGAAAATAATAATTCACATGACTATAGTGATGCAAATTCACATGACTATAGTGATGCATTACATGGGTGAAACATTAATTTTCGACCAGGAAGAAATATTGAAAAACGCAGGGACACAATGACCAATTGATTTATTTATTTTACTTCGCTTTTCTTCCATTTTTGAGTAATCACATAGATAAGGATGAAAGGTGTGTTAAGATGAAATTTGTGAAAGGCAATCACAAACGTAGTGCACAGCGCAAACTCCTCCTTGTGTCTAGACGCCAGATCCATGTTAGTCTGCAAAATACACTCCATGGTCACAATGACGTAAGCATTCGTAGAATAAATTTGTATATCATTCTCCCCCCCCCCTCCTCCCAAGAAACGTGAGCTAAACTAGTGCGCATTCTGTGATATGTTCATTACTTCTCAGGAACCACTCGCGCCCTTCAACTAGTTTATCCTGAAAAGAACTGCTGGTTAGGATGTCAACAGATACTTCAGGGACAATATCCAAAGAATACTGTCACATACGCAGAATGTAAAACATTTCTATTTTCTCATTTCTACTACAACCCTGGCGAAAAAAAGGCGGCTGGAGCGTGGTGCTGATCGTATCCCCTCCAAAATGGACGAGCTCGGTGCCCTACTACCACGTCCCCTAAATGTGCCTTCATGGCACGTTGCTATACGCACGAGGAACTTTACCTAACCTTTACTACTACTAACTACTCATGCCAGGAATTTTGGTATTTTTTATACTTTTTTATTTGCCCATTGCTAACCTGGATTATTCCCAGCCATAACAGCAATTAGTCGATGCAATAAAAATACGCCAAACTTAAAAAGAAACGGGTGTCGGCGCGCCCGCGACACACACACACACACACATACACAGAGAGCGGGGGGGGGGGGGGGGTAGGAACATAAAATTCTTCCACAAACTGCCCAGATCATGCCTGACACGACTCCAACAGAAATCTTTCCGGAAACAAGTTTACGTGCGCATAGGGTAGTGATGGCCTTGTCTGCAACTGCCTTCCCCCACTTTCTTATCCAATACGGAGCCATGAAGTGTTTCCAACTACCTTCCAATCTAACTAAGAGGAGGGAGATCTTTTTTTAAAGTTCGCCAGTGTACCACGATGGGAGAAATGTGTTCAGAAACTTGGTGACTGTGTAGAAAAGTAGGTCAAAGATGTCAGTTCATTTGTGATTTGTTTGGTTTTTGTTACATATTAAACTTTTTGCGAAAAAAAATTATGCGTTACTTTCCGATCTGCCCACGTACATTTTTCTCACACTTTTCTCCTTCAGCAATGTTGAAACATGCATGAGTTCAATATTAGTTAAATAAGACGAAAATTACTCACATACTAAATGGAAGAAAAATAAATGCCAACAACGTTTTTTCGGAGAAAAATAATTTATATACACATTTTTTTTAAAAAAATGGTCAAATTTCATTGAAAAAGGCAAAAAAAGGCATTATAATTAAAAATAGGCAGTGGGGTCCCAAATAGGCAAAGTAGGCAAAATGAAAAGGCTTCTAAAACATTCGAAACAACATAAGAAACGTATATCCGGAAAAAAATTTATCAATATATGCAGTAGATAAAAAGAGGCATTTTGCCAAACTTCCGGGCTCTATACGTCATAGAAGACGTATTTTCCTACAATGCCACTACGTAAATTTAACAAAACATTAAATTGCTGACCAAGGCAAAATTGATTGATTGGGTCCTTACATACAATATTATACATAGAGAGTTCCATTGGGATGTCTTCCTGATGTTCTACATTGCTACTGCTTACTAGGTGTGCAAACTGTATCAGCTCATTCTCTAGCGAGGGTTCCAGATCCTCCTTGTAGATGCTCGCAAGCTGCAGATGTAATTTGTGATGGAGTTGCCACTGCAAGTTCATTTAGAATACTGAACCTCTTTGCGACAGTTTCATAGGGAAAAATCCTGTCTGCGAGTGATGAGAAAACTACAAAAACTCACAATTCTAATACGATGTTATTAGCGACAGAAAGTTTTGTACTTCCTAAGATTAGTTATTATCTTGATCTTATCTGAGAATTGATTGTTTGAATAAGTGTGCCTTATTTCCACACCACAGCCAAATCAATCCATGGTATAAAGTATACTGAGCTTCAGATATCTACAAACAGATCAACTGAGAGCTGTGCTACAAATGGATCCAGAAGAGTGTAGACATACGACAATATTGGTTTTATTTTTATTTTTAAAATACAACTTATGTAATTTTTCACAAGCATAGCCAGCAGGTTAAAATATTTTCTTGGTTGAGGCCCTTCATAGGTTAATTCAGCCCTGCTCTTGTCGCTTAGTTCTGAAAGCTTCATCACACCGAAGCGACATAGGACACTTCAGTCTGAAGCAAATCATTCATCGTGCAAGTGGTAACAACAGACCGAGGCGACACGATATAGTGTCTTGAGAAAACGACCCGGGACCTTTGGCTTTGTAGCGCGATGTGCTAACCACTCCGCCACGGGAGCCTGCTCAGCAGCCACTATCTAAAGGCGAAAAAGTGAATGGGTAGAAGCCATGAAGATGAATTTCTCAGTTTATTAAAAATTACTATACAATTTATTTAATCCTGCTAATGAAAATAAAAGTAATTACCACTATACACTATTTAAATTAGATAGTTGTAGGATTCCTGGGGTGCTTCAGCCCCTCGAGTCCCCCTGTCTAGGCCTCCCCGATGGTGCAGTGGCAGCAGTCCTTGCCTTGTATCCCACTTTAAAACTGTAGGTCCAGTCCCGATTAGCCTTACTGTGCATAAAGTGGACTTAAACAACAAATCAATCAATCAATCAAACCTAGGCTTACCATATTTTTTTGGGTCAAACCCAGGACATATTCGCGATCAAGCAGGTTTTTTTTTACAAAAAAATTGAAATTGCTTACAAGCCTTAACATTTTATTGGAACATTAAACTATAAATTGTACAAGAAAAAATATTAACATTATTTTCTAAAATCAATGCATTAACTTTCAAATGTTTAATTGAATAATACATTTTCTGATGTTTAGGAAACCTCTGTTTTTTTTTTCTTTTCAGAAATGGCTTGTTTGTTTTAATAACATCATAAAATTCACAACATGGGAAAGTTCTGAATTAATTTTAACATTATGCAGATGTTTAACAGTGGATACTAGAAGTCTACCTCTTTCTGCAGACCAAATATTCCCCATAATTGAAAATACTCTATCAACTGGAGCAGATGTTCCAGGCAAAGACATAACAAACTCAGCCATTTTAGAAATGTTGGTTCGTACATGAAACACCTTAAAAATTGGTTGTGAATATTCAATACCGGTATACGTCATGTTCAGATCCTCAAAACCCCAGACAGCACTAAAAAATCAGGACTGTCCAGGCTAATCTGGGGCCTCCGAGATGCGTATGCTTCGTGTACACTCCGTATACAGGCCACAACCTGATGACGTCAAAAGATTAGTCGTGTGTTTTGCCGAAATACATGTATTTGAATGAGCGATTTGTATGATAAAGAGTTCCTGTAAATCTATTCATTTCATAGTAAGAACAATAATTGTTATCGCAAACTAAACATAGTTGTCTTCTGATCAGTTACAAGTAAATTTATGTCTGCAAAACCTGGAAAAGTCAGGGAATTTAATTTTCACAAAATTGTAGACACTTTGAGATATATGTTAGTACAGTCTGTAAGACAATTATACCGCTCACATTTTATTTTAGATTAATCCTGGGCCTTGTTTTATATGTCTGTTAACAATTAAAGCCTGGATATTGACCTTTTGTCATTTGTTCTTTTTATTTTCAGTAAAATAATCATTACATGTTGATTTTGAACAAACTGACATTATTAATAAATCGTATTTCAACCACAATTTTTGCTAGCAAAACTCAATGTATCTGCTCAAACTATGAATAGGGAATAACCCACTGAACATTAAGAGAAACAATGAAAATTATTACAACACAAATGGCACTCAGAACTTGGTATGCCACCCTTTAGCTGCCTTCAGTGCAGCCAACTTGTGTGGTATACTGTAGACAAGTTGCTGGCAGGTCCACATCCAATTCATGGTACCATGTAGCCACAATGGCTTCCATGAGTTCCCTCCTGGACTTGAAGGGCTTTCCCTGCAGCCGACGGGACATGAGGTGCCACAAATTCTATCGGGTTCAGATCTGGCGAGTTAGGTGGCCACCACAATCGGTTAATACTCATGTCAGAACACCACTCATTCACTGCACCGGCTCTGTGGCAGAGAGCATTGTCATCCTGGAAGATTAAATAATATAAATTCTCATTTCAGAAGTAATCTGTAGCAGTTGGTAACAACCTTTTTTATAAAATTGATATGTATTTTTCAGCATTAACTGTTCCAGTACAAATTTCCAGCTTGCCCACACCCCTCGGTGAAACATCCACACACCATTACACTTGCACTGAACTTTTGTGTTTCTAAAATGCAACCACTCTTCAGTTCTTCATCCTTTCTCATCCAGAGGCAAACACCACTATCATTCCCAGTCAACATATATTTCTTCTCGTCAGAAAAAATTACATGTTTCCATTCGCAAAACTTCCTCCTATCAATGCAGAGGCGTGCATGTAGCCGGTGTTACAGCAGGCAACAGCAAAATGTAAAGAATTAAAAAGTTGTTTCAGTAAAATGACAACATTGTTAAATACATTAATGAACACCGTTGCCGTCGAGTAGATATTGCTTAGGACATTTTTTCTGCAGCCGAAAGAAGAGAAGGGGAGGCCATTCCGCTACCCTGAAGAGGCAACAAGGGAGAAGAGGGTGCCAATGCAAGGAAAGAGCGGGGAAGGACTTTGGGGCATAGTGTGCTATGGGGTTATTCATATGCCTGTTAAGGGGTCCTGTTGCCGTTCAGACATACTGGATCTGCCAGTGTTGTCACCTCGGATTGGCAGAAAAGAGCTAAATCCCACCTAAAATAGGAATACCATTTCTGTGAAGCAACTAGAGGTAGACTGCAGAGCCAAGGCTGGATTCAACTACAAAGGAGACCAGTTAGGTAATAGACGAAAATATAGTTCCTTTCCTTGGTGTGATTCGTGATTTGGACAAACCTTGCTCCAAAATGCTAAGTTGGCAACAGTAGTACGTACAGCTGGGCTTCCATTCCCTTAAACAAAAGAGCGGAGTTGTGTTGTCTGCTCAGTGCACACCACACAAACATCAAATTGACCCAAGAAAAGTGTGTTTTTCTTCTTCCCCTTCGCATCTCATTGCAAAGAAACTGACACAGATGAAGAATTGACAAGGGCCTACCACTATTCATTGGATTTTCGTGGTAACTGTCTCATGAGTGGTAGTTCTTTCTAGGAGTATTTGTGGCTAAATCACTGTGATGATTGCAAAACAAGAATGAAATGAACAAAATATCCAGCTTGAAGACATGTTTTCTTTACCGGGGGGGGGGGGGGGGGATGATAACGTATAGCAGGCATAATAGTCGTACTGATAGCCGGTAACATTTTTGAAAAAGTCACGCCACACCACTGTATCAATATGTTTTTGATCAAGACATGGCCTTTTCCTTGAAATTCCCGCTTACTTCAGTGTTCTGGCTATGGTCATATGCGACACAGTGACACCAACATTAGCGAGAGTGGCTTTATATTGTGGTAGATGGTCGATTTCGTAATGCTAATGCAGTTATTTTGCGCACAACTCGTGGACTTGTTTTGGGTTTTCTCCCACATTGGCTCCTCATGGACGAAGTATCATGAATTGCTTGCTTCCTAAGAACTCTCCCCACGGTGCTGTGATGTACACCCACCTCTGCCGATGTGAAAAACCAGCTGATTTCATGCCTTGTTTGCATGGTGAAGTGTCACTTAGGATTTTCCCCATGGTCAGAGTTACTGCACTTTAGTAATTGAGAATAGGCCAGACTACCTCTCGGAAACGGCTGGAACACACTTTAGTAATCTAGCGATAGAATGAGATCCATTACACAGATTTTCCACCCACTATTCATGGCTGCACGCTGGTGGCGCAGTCAGTAAGGGCATCACTCCTAGACATAAGGGTCGTGGGTTCAAATCCCACAAAGTAATCACTGGTTTAATTCCTTTCTTCTTCTGTACCCATCCACTCTACCAAATCCTCTTCTTCCATTCTACCTCCTCTTTTTCTGTGGGCAAATGCAAGCCTATTTTGGCTCAACAGAGCCCTGACAGCCCCTACCAGGGCCCTACCTGCCTTTCAAGGCTCGCAGAGTCCACAACTACCTCCCTTCATATACATCCTTTGAGGGATCGTCCTGCGACTCGGGCCTTGGGAGTGGCAAACTTACAGACTTGAGGTACCAGGGATGCTTTTGCAATTTCTTTTAATGTTAGTTCATACTTTTGCTAATAGATGGTGCCACATCACCTCTTAATAGCATTCTATGAAAGTTACCATAGGCATTTTTCTGTTAAGTTCAGAAAACTTTCGGTAAATTGTAAAAATATAAATTACTGTTCACATTTTCCACTCTGGTCCTTTATATACACATTTTGCCCGCTTCTACCTCCCTCCCAATTTACACATCAGAGGCGTCTCGTAAACGCATGCAGTGCATGCTGCACATGCGTCAATCGTGGGAAAAAGGACAGCTTGCTCTGCGACGACATTCATGAGCATTTCTACATTCTAATTTCTTCATATAGGAGAAGTATTTATTTTACGTGAGAGTGCTAAACTAAGCTTATATTACATTTCTTGGATCTGAACTGATGCATGCATCAACTGTGGGAAAAGAATTATTACTTTCTTTCACTTCAGATGCAAGAAATGTAATATAAGCTTAGTTCAGCGCTCTCGTGTAAAATAAATACTTCTCCTATATTTAGAAATTAGAATGTAGAAATGCTCATGAATGTCATCGCAGAGCAAGCTGTCCTCTAGCAACAAAAATCTCTGGAGACACTACATCCTACACCATTTGCCACAGAAGATCTTAGCTTTGAAGAAATTGGATATACCAAAGAGGAAGTAAACAATAAGAATGTAGAAATCAGACACGCATGTAGGGGTTTAATGAAGTCTACCAACTACAAAGGAGGAATTCATATTTTTGTTATCACTTTTATTCACCTCGAACTAATCGTGAAAATGAGGACAAATGAAATCGATGGAGATGCACAAGGAAAACACCCAAAGAAATGCTCAAATCAAAGACCTTCAATGGCAAAACTTGGCCAATTTTTCAATTTACTGTGGCAACACAACAAGGGTGAAATACTCAAACAAAAAGATTACAGTTCAGAATCATCAAATAATCTTGCAGCTTGTATTAAATTTCAAGCTTGCATAAAAGCTTTACCTATATTCTGATGTGAAACTTTTTACTCCTGGTGGCACATTACAGGTTTCATTTGTGGTGTTCATGTGAAACCTGAGAAATGCAGGTGAAAAAATATAGCGGACAATGTGAAGAAAACTTTATTCATAAATATGTAAAACATAAATGACAATATCATACAGATCAGCTTTCTAACTTTGCAAATTAACTAATTAAACCTGGAAAGAAGTTCCATGAAGAAAAAGGATATTTCAGGAAAATAATGTGACAATTTGCAGGAATACCCCTTAGCACAATGCTGCAGCAAATCACCCATATCAGCCCTGTTAAGAGACATTAGTCCCTTCTAGACTTCTCAGTTTTTAATCTGTTTCAGTATTCTTCGTGTCTGATGAGAAAGGTTTCAACTTACATATCGTAGTATGTAAATTAAGATGAAGACATATTACACTACATTTCATAAATATTACTATTTTTCTTTTTATAACTCCGTACTGGTAAATGTACCTCCTAATCTCAAGAGCACTCTTCTAACACTGCTTTCTCAACAATCCGGGGGGAAACAATCCCAACCACCCTTCCACTGAAAGCAATACAGGGTCGAGCTGAAGACCACCACATTTCATTTTCCACCATTATGGAATCTATTGTAATAACTGAAAATGCATCAACACCCTGCAACAGAACAAAACGCAGCTGATCTCCATGGCACAGTGCTGTATACGTGGATAACATTGCCGTTACCTATTACCACTAAGATAATTATGGTTCCAAAGCAGCAAATAAAAAGGCAAATTAATAACTCTTACATTTATTTATTGTTAGATAAAATTACAATGGCCACGGATCACAATGCTGAATAATACAGTTGATTGTTTATTCACACTACATTCAAGTGAATAAATAAAGATATTGAGGTAAACACCAACCCTTACACCAGCACGCAAAGAAAGCACCAAAACAAAATGAAGAAACGTAAACACTAGAAAACACATGGAAATCTTACACATTATTATTATGGCACCTATAAATGGACTCAATATTGTTGGGTTGGTATCTCCCTTTAATTGTCTTGAAATATGGATAGAGAAGCCACTGTGAAAGATATTTTATACTTTGGACCTTCATCATCTCTCAACAGAACTCAACGTGAGTTTTCTGTGGCCATTGCAACTAGAAAAAAATATATATTGGACAAATATTTTCTACAAACAAGAATATTACACACAAAAAACAAGTTTACAGAAAGGAATAAAACAGTAGCTTCTCTATCCACTGTTTGATTAACAATTCCCTATAGCTGAAGCAAACGAACATTGTTACTGCTTCACAAGCACATATAATTGATTCCTTCATTGATTAATGAATTCTGATTAAATTTTTTTTGACACATTATAAATATTGATAATGTAATTATTTTGAGATCCAGACATAGATATACAGCTAAAGGGATATTGTCTGCTAAGTATAACTGCTATAATCTGACATACTGTACAGCTTATGACAAGAATAACTAATATTAGCAATGAAGGAATGTGTAATACGAGCAGTGCCTGTTACTTTTCTCCCCCTTCCCCCCCAAAGATGAAAAAAAGTACTGTTCTTTCCACCAAATGGTTAATCACTAGACATATTTTTAAATTTTCTTTATTATTTTTAAATACTACTACAGACACCGAATTGTCACAGCATACGACAAATTTTAATACTAAGACACTTTCATATTGGCAGAAATGTCAAGAAGTGACAATATGTGTCTACCTGTACAAGTTGTTTTAATTAATATTTGTTTCTTTTTAAAAAGAATATTTGGTGCAGACTGACTGATCTCCTACAATATCATGTAAAAGGAGATTATTTTTTATATCTGTTGTCCTCAAACAAATTAAGGTAAAAAAAAATACTTGACTTCACTCATTAGCCATTAATTATACCTAGTTTACAGTATTGACGATGAAATGGATAAATGTACAGCATACAATCTTCCCTCCACAGTTGTAATAATACTGATATATATCCTGTTCAATCATTGAATTTAGCAGATTATACATTTTTCAAATGTTTTTTTTTTCCCCACTTACTTGGTTGCATGAAGATAAATGCACTACATTTGGATAAACTACCATGGAAGGACACTTTTCCTTATTAAACGAAATGGACACGAGTGATTTTCCTTTATTTTTTGTCTTACAAAAGCTGGCAAATATTAAAAAAGAGTGTTGAACTGAATCAAATGTAGAAACTTCAGCTACATCTACCAACACTACTGTGTCTCTTTGTGATTTTTTTTTTAAAATCTTGGACATGACAGAGATGTACACGAAAGGGGTACGACCAGACGGCATGATGGATGATCCACACTTTTTTTGTAGCTTACAAACCAACTTTATACAAAACTTCAACATATACAAACTATACTGTACCCCTTTAGGCGACATCCCTATTTTTCAATATTTTCCTTAAATGAGCCTATTGTCAGCTTTATGCACTACCACTGGAGGTGAATGCTTTATAACCTTGTCTTCCATGTAAGCCAATTCCGAAACTTCACCCTTTCAGCTTTTGACAGAAAGAAATACAAAAACACTGGAATAAAATCTTTGAAAGGTGGAATGGCTTGAAGCTATGATTAAAAGGATGAATATACACTCATTTCCTTTTTGTAGAGTTTCCACCACAATACAAAAGAATGATGTTTATCTTCCTCTAGTTATTATTTAGCCAATTTCATATTAATGATACCATACTTGATAAGCCATTAATTGTTCTTGAGAAGTTCATTTGTTGTTTTAGTGAAATCTAACTAAGGGTCACTGATCAGGCATATGAAAAGAAAAAAAAAACACCATGAACTTCTTGCAGGAGCGATGAAAAGCTCTTCCAGTTTACAGCATTTACTCCTTAGCCTCAAAATATTTGTAAGTGGGATTTTCGTAACCGTTAATTTGCATGTTTGCAACATGTCGTTCTTCTGGAGTTGCAGCTTGGTCAACCTCCACAAATCCCTGGAAATTATTAAAAAGAATCATTAAATTTATTGGAAATGGCATCGCAAGGAGTAGGAAGTTGTGGGGAAATTTAAGTGCCAATTGGTTACATTACACATTTTATTTCAGGGAGCTTTCAGACCAAAGCAACATGCGTTACCTGGAAATGAACCTTGAGAAATAAATGCAACCTTTCATACCAAAATGACGTGACAAACTGCACATGTTGCTTTTCACAGACTGGAGGTGTCCGCGTCATTTCAGTCTGAAACCACTCGCGTCACATGTTAGTTGTTGCTTTGGTCTGAATGCTTCCTTGGAAAAATATATATACAGTATGTAAGTTTACCAATAACTAATATTCTATTGATCCAATATAAAAAAATGCAAAATGCAAATGTTCCTTGAAGAAGGTATTTAGTGTTTGTAAGTAGGTGATTGCAACAGGTTTTGCTTTGGAAAACAAAACTAGTATTTAGCCATTTGCTTTGCAAAATCAAAACCACATAAAATACGAGGACAAGTCATTAAATAACAGGACTTTTATTCTAAACTTCATGTAGATTTATGCACGATGAAAATTTGTCGAAGTACGACGTGCATTTCAAAAGAAAGGGCCGATATTTTATAGGAAACAAGAAAGTACGTTTAGCAACATTGTATTATTGGTTTACGCACATGTATATTTCCACTTCATTTTTCAACATAGCCACCATTATTTTCCAAGCACTTTCTGTACCGTGGCACAAGCTTTTTTTTATACCCTCTGCATAAAAGTTCGCTGCCTGGGAGTTCAGCCAATTCAACACCTCAGTTTCTTCAAATTGTTGAGACGAAAGCCACATTTTTAGGTGCAGGAAGTGGTGAAAGTCACTTGGTGCACGGTCCGGGCTATAAGGGGGGGGTGATCAAAAAGTTCCCATACAAACTTCTGAATCATCTGAACAGCGAGGGCAGAAGTGTGTGGTCTGGCTTTGTCATGGAGAAGCACAATTCCTGAACGCAACATTCCACGTCGTCAGTTTTGTATGACACGTCCAAGTTTGGAAAGTCTTTAACAGTATGCTTGCGATGTGATTGTTTCCCCCGTTCCAGGAAATCCACTAAAAGCATGCCCTGTTGGTCCCAGAACACAGTTGCCATAATTTTTCATACAGATTAAGCTTGCTTGAACTTTTTCGCCTTTGCTGAATTTGAATCGTGGATATTTGTATGGCCTTCTTTGAATGCGTGACACCATTCCTTCACTCATTATACTGTCACCATACACTTCACACAATTCTCGATGAATTTGAGCAGACTTTTATTCTTTGGCGTGAAGAAATCGAATCACAGAACGGACCTCTCACCTGGCGGGATTGTGTATGCACGCAGCCATTTTAACACGTTCCAACACACACATAATAATGAACAGCTGACTAGCGAGAGTATGGTTGCTGGATAGCCAATGGACCAAGTGATGTTACTGCGCAAGAGCGATCAGATCAATGTTGCCAGTTGGTTTTTATAAAACATCGCTTTTTTTTTTTGTTTCCTCGTATGTACCTCTGCAATAGCTTGTACAACATGGCCACTCCACTGTTGACTTGCATCATAGAAGATAATGAAGAACTTTAACAAGATCTAAGATCAATTACTTACCTGTGTGAGTACGATTTGTTGATCAAAACAAGGTTTCAGAGGTCAAGACTGCCTCCTTCTTCACGTTAATGCGTATTCTTAGGCACCAAACATGGTGTCACGTTAAGAATGTGTTAGTTGAGGATACAGGTTAAAGGTACAATGCGGGTTCTTCAGTAAGTGTTTTTTTTTTACCATAACCTTTAACCTGTATCCTCGACTAACACTTTCTTAACGTGACACCATGTTTGGTGCCTAAGAATACGCATTAACCTGAAGAAGGAGGCAGTCTTGATTTCTGAAACGTTATTTTGATCGACAAATCGTACTGACGCACGTAAGTAATTGATCTTAGATCTTTTTAAAGTTCTTCATTATTTAGCTGTGAGTAATACGCACATTACAATATGTTACCATAGAAGAGCAATGAAGTGTTATTAGTTTTTTGTGGTCAGAGAGAGTGAAACTTCTGAAATCTACAGCAGAATGAATGTTCAGTACGAAGACAATTGTTTTAGTCAGAGGAGAGTGTGTGAATGGGTGGAAAGATTTATTTAAAGATTGAAGACGATGCCAGTGATTAACACCTGAGTGGGAGGCCAGTTTGCATGCAACTGAGACAGTGAAACAGCAGATTGACCACTGAATTCGTTAATTTAGTACTCTCTCCCCTGACTTAAACAATTGTCTTCGTACTGAACGTTCATTCTGCTGTAGATTTCTGAAGGTTTCACCCCCTCTGACCACATAAAACGAATAACTTTGTTGCTCTTCTACGGTGCAAGTCAACAGTGGAGCGGCCATGTTGTACGAGCTATTGCACAGGCACATACTTCTTGATCGTCACGACACCTTTCTGGCATGTTGCTAAGGAACCCTTTGAGTCCCGAAATACAAATTTTCGTTGTTTTTAAATGTACATGAAATTTAGAGTAAAATTCCTGTTATTTAATGACTTCCCTTGTAATAACAAGATGGTAGAATTACCTACATGAAGTTTCCTGTTGCCACCTTACGTTCATGTTCTTCTTTGTGTGAGTGGAGGGAGGGGGGGATGGAGTCGAGTGGGGGCATTACATCTTTTCTTTTCATTGTCTGGGACTTTTCTGAAGAGCGGGAAGTCAAGTTGGGTGTGCCTATCAATTGTCCACGTTCAGCTCTGGTTTCTGTTGGATGATGGCAAGGGTTTCTTTGATGGCGTTTTCTATGATAGAGTCTGTTGGGTGAAGTATGGATGTGGAGGAGATGGAGTGGTTTCTGGTGTGGAGGTGCTGTGAAAGGTCTGATCCTGGTGTCTTTTTTGGCATCTGTTGTGTTTTCTTTGAACCGTTCTTAAACAGTGTGTGATGGTTCTGCCAATGTAGCTGTCATGGCATGGGCATGTAGCCTTGTAGAAATCAGGGGATGCAAATCTGATGTTGAAAGGTTCGAGGGCCTTGGATAATTTGCCTGATGTGGTGGGGTGGTATGGAAAAGCAATTCATTTGGGTTTGGGAATTTTGGTTCAGGCTATCTCTGCCTCGTGTGTATCCGAGCTGGGCTTCTGCTTTTGTGCACCACATGGATAGCTGGCGCTCGGTGTAACAGTTGCTTAGTACAATTTCAGTGATGCATGCTATTTCATCATGGAGGTTATCTTCTGTGCAGCTGTGTGTGAAGGTTCTTCTGTAGAAGTTCATCCATGCTCCAGCTTTCTGTTTTGGGGATTGGTTGGATTTTGCGTGGATGTACTGGGTGCGTGAGCCTGGTTTCCTGTATATGGAAGTGATGAACTTGTCTTGGTGGTATCATCGAAGACAGTTTCTTCCACCATACAGGAGGCCTAGCGATGGGCAACCCCCTTTCTGCACCCCATCCAACATTGTACTACATGTGGCAGAGAAATCAATACTCACCCAACCGGAGTTTGCTCACATAAGATACAGAAGATATGCTGATGACACCCTAATCATTTACAAACGGGATGCAGACCTATGCCTCCTAACAACCCTCACAACATACATCCCAACATAAAATTCACCATTGAAAAGGAAGAATATGGCCACCTCAAGTTTCTCGACCTCAGCATCCGATGATACCACCAAGACAAGTTCATCACTTCCGTATACAGGAAACCAGGCTCACGCACCCAGTACATCCACGCAAAATCCAACCAATCCCCAAAACAGAAAGCTGGAGCATGGATGAACTTCTACAGAAGAACCTTCACACACAGCTGCACAGAAGACGACCTCCATGATGAAATAGCATGCATCACTGAAATTGGACTAAGCGATGGTTACACCGAGCGCCAGCACAAAAGCAGAAGCCCAGCTCGGACACACACGAGGCAGAGATAGCCGGAACCAAAATCCCAAGCCCAAATGGATTGCTTTTCCATACCACACCACCACATCAAGCAAATTATCCAAGACCCTCAAACCTTTCAACATCAGATTTGCATACAAACCTGTAACCCAAATCGGAAGAATCCTACCCAACTTCAAGAGATACTACCTGCCCAAACTTGCATCCCCTGGTGTCTACAAGGCTACATGCCCATGCCACGACAGCTACATCGGCAGAACCATCCGTACTGTTTAAGAACTGTTCAAAGAAAACACAACAGATGCCAAAAAAGACACCAGGATCACCACTAAATCTCCCCCACATCCATACTTCACCCAACAGACTCTATCATAGAAAACACCATCAAAGAAACCCTTGCCATCATCCAACAGGAACCAGAGCTGAACATGGACAATGGACCCACACCCAACTTGGCATCCCATCCTTCAAAAAGTCCAAGACCACTAGAAGAAAAGATGGAGTGTCCCCACTCGACCCACAACCCACACAAAGAACAGGAACTACACCACACAGAGGAACACAACGCAGCAGATGGGCCAAACCTCCAACCACCACCCAGCAACGCCACTTGTGGCAGAAGGAAGAAAGCAGAAAGCACGGCAGATGATCACACACTAGCACTGCCAAACAGAAGAAAATGCAACTATCACTACCCGGGAACTAATAAAGTAGTGATGTGCTACTACTTTCCAGACACCGTACCCTTAGTGAATGAAAGCAGTGAGCCTTTGAAATTGATCGGAAAAAACTATCCAACTGTGCAACTCAGGAACAGAAAACTTCACGTAGGTAATTCTTTACATCATGAAAATTATAGAAGTTATTGTATATTAAATAATACAGACAATAAATACAATTTTCTTATATGATGCAATGCATCACAGTATTTAAATCTTTCAACTGTGGGTTGCATATGATTCACAAAAACTTCAATAAACCACAAGTAACAGGCAACTTAGAAAGTGTTGCTATTTTCATTGTTACACACCTCATTTAAAAGAAAGGCTTTAAAAGCTTGGGGGTATTTTAGTCGATGTTTATATTGTTTAACCTCTCACATAAAACTTTGTTTTTGGGAATTTTGAAAAGTGTGGATCCATTTATTTTTTTGGATTCGATTGTAGAACATGAAACTATCTGCTTTTGTGTGCCAATTCCCAAGGGGGTGTGTTGATGGGCCAGTTTGAACCCCCTCTCGGGATGCCCATGAATGAGACTCATGATAGGGAAGGTGTAATATTTTTGTTTAGGATAAGTAGTGTACATATTGTTCAAGATTTTGCACCTACCTTAAGTAACTAGTTATGTAGATTACTTTATTTCTTGGAAAAAACACAATATGCCTCTTGTGAGTTAGGTCCCTTCCTTTCATTCATTCATTCAAGGATATTTGATTTAAAATTAAATTTAGTAAAAGGACATGGCTCTGGCTTAAAGTTAAAAAGTGAATTTTCTTGTAATATGTTAAAATCTAAGCAGTTCTCTTTCATTTTCATAGTAACATTGAATGAGGTTTATGTTTACCTTTAAAATCAATTTTGGTTACAGCCGTTTCGGCAAGTTACGTTTCTTGAAAGAATCCATTCTTGTTGTCTGTGTTCATGCAATTTCCTTACAACCAATCATTGAAAAGGATCTTTGTTCTTTAATGTCTGATGTGTATTTACAATGTTTGAGTCAAAGATTTCCTAAAGCTGTTTGTACATGATCAAATGAATCCTGAACAAATCGTTGAATTGAACACTTAAAAGGAAATGATGTCAGAGACCACATCATTTTTCTCATTGGATGCAAGGTTAGGTCCAAGAATTTCTATTTACGACCAGTTCTAAATAATGCCATCCAAGCCTGACTGTCAACCAATCAAAGCACATGCTATTGAAATCGATGATCGAAAAGAAGCATCGAGGTACAGAATGCTTTTTATTTCTATTCTGTGGTGGAAACACGCACTTGTGACTTGTGAGAAAGGAAAGGAGGAGCGGTGGAACATTTCTGTATTTATTTAATCATAATTATACAAAAAAAAAAAAAAAAGAATGATGGATATTTCTTCAGCGGTGAGTAATGTGACAATAAAGTATATTCGACAACCAACCGTAAAACATAATATTTTGTGTTGATCTTAAATTGAAGCTTAGATAAACACAATGAAAAACAACTACCTATATATCTGTGGAAATGAGATTTTTATAAAATTATTTTCTTGTGTTCACATTGTTTTTCTGGTGTCTTGGTATTAGACTAGAAAATACATCATCACATTTCTTTTGAGTTTGTAGTATGGCCATACATCCTCCTTTGCAAACAAAATTATTATCTTAGTTATGACTAATCGCTAGTATATATTTTTTGTTTGTGCCGTACACATTGCCACGTTTTGGTAAACTGTGAACTTGTTCAATTTTTCTTTGATCGTGTACATGTGCAATTCCAGACCATTCAAGATTTCCAATAGGAACGCTCTTCAATGACTTTCAATTGTCGACGTTCATATTCAATTTGACTCGTTCACGATTAATTTGATTGTGTACAAACAGCTTTAAACAGTATGTCAAAGGGGAACAAAGTATATTACAAGTTACCAAGAGAAAAGAGGTCTATGAAGTTAAACACGTTCAAACAATGAGACAAAAGAATGTTTCAAGTTCCAGTCTTTCAAACTATGAAGAAAACCTGTTTTGTACCTGGTTGTGTGGCAAACGTGCGTTCCTTCTCCGAAGAACTGCAATTCCAACTATCATGGCTCCCATGAGAGCGATTCCAGCAAATGCTAAAGTGAAGTAGATGCTCTTGTTCTCTCTGTGGTAAACTTCCCTCCTTACAGAGTATGTCTGAAATAACAATATGTACAATGTTAGCTTCAGGAATAAAATAATATTAGTAGACAAAGCAAACATATCTGAGGTACAGATCAACATCGTACTACACTGGAAAATGCAGTTACTACAATTGTGCTGCTGTTTTTACAAAGAAAAAAAAAACAGTGTTGCAAACTCTAGTATTTTATGAATGAAGTGAGAAGAGGTAATTTTTTTTGGGTCTATTCATCTTGCCTCTTGCTTGATTCTCCTACATGCACTGATGTATTTTTAGTTTTTCCATTTATTATTTTGTATAGTGTATGTCAAATGAAAATTTATTTTATTTATTTAGTTTATTTATTTATTTGTTTAATTTTTACAGATGACGCAGAACCAACTGATACATCGTCTGGTCCTGTCCTGCAGCCACTTTTTCATACAAAATATAATTACTTGTGATTTGTAATTATTTTTCATTATGTGCACATAAGAAGTATTCTTATGCAAGATTCAAAAGATGTATTGATAGTTTATGTAGTTAATTATTGAAATTTCCAGATTACGAACTTAAAATATCTCTATATTAACATTTGTTACAATGTCGTACTTTTTTCTTCTTCACAAAACATTGCTGAAAAAAATATTAAAACACATCTGAAAATGAAAATAAAATTTAACAAATTTTTATTCATTGAAAAGAGGAAGTTTTGTAGATTTAAGAAATATGTGGTAAATAAGAATAAATTAAAAATATTTTTTCTATGATTTTTTGAAAAACAACCAAAAACCGCAGACCACAGGTAACAATGCTGTATTATGAGGCCAGACCCGAATGTGTTAATTAGGAGTGCTCTTCTGCCACATTTCACTAACTGTAAAAATTAGGATGGATATGATGCAACCGACGAAGGGACACTCACAAAGAACATTCATGCCTATGCAGGAATTCAAACATGGGACCCCTGATGTCATATCATGCAATGATAACAACTCTGCCACAGAAGTTGGCCAACAACTTAACCTCATGAAGAGATGGTAGCATTGCTACTCAAATGTGGTTCAGTGTCCTCCAATGATTTTTTTCCTTTGTTACTTTTAGCTATATATCCCATCCACAAGGTTCACCTTCAGGAGGGTTGCCATTTGGATGGCAAACACCGCTGGTCCTCAACATCATAAAACAACCAAGACAAAGTCACTTTTGTTTTGTCAGTACTAGTTTTCGCATCGATCTTGACCCCTCCTGCAAGGATGCAAGATTAAATACAAGATGTGGTAAAAATCCTAAAACATGACAAGGCTAAAAGGTATAAAAAGAAGGTCCAATGATTACGTTAGTGGAACGGTCAATTGTTTCCTGTTTAGACTGGTTTTAACATTTTTTTTACTCTCTTGTATTTCATCTCCCAATACTGAAGAAAGACACTGAAAATAAAAACCATGATATTTGGCATGTATATTTTGTATTTTCATCTTTTTGTTTGTGGTACGAGAGAAAATCTGATTCCTTTTAAGTATTTCTTACCGAGATAGGGGCACATCATCGAGCAGAGATAAAACCGCGTATCTAATTCGATCGTTTGTAGGAGATCGAGATCTGTTTCTACCAGCACATTATTAGTTTGACAGAATTAGGACATTTTCAATGCCTATGATGAAAATGTGGGATACATGAATTACTGTGAAGTAAATTCAACACAAAAAACTGAAATCTTTCATGTAAAAAGGTACAATATTTAATGATTTGAGAGTTCATGTTTCCAATGGAAAGACAGACTTGTTAAAAGAAAAAAATGACTTTAGTCAACAGATATGCAAATTAGGTCTGATCCTGTGAGTGGGAGAACATCAAAATTAGTCTTAGCTGGGAAAATAACCTGAGGCTTCTTGTAATATGACTAAGATTACTATTTCAGCTTTCCAAGTCTTGGAAGCACAAAGTTGAAAATGTTCATGAAAGACAGAAATATTTATTCACAGTCTTCAGTAGTCCAAAGAATAGATTCCTAATTCGAATGGAAATAGAAACAAACACTCAAGAATATTTTACTCACAGCTTCATTGTGGCTAACGTCGTGCGTCTGGGCATGTGCAACCTTGACTGCCTCTTCGTGGTGAGTTTGGACTGCAACATCCGAGTCTGGAATTGGCCCAGTTCGCTCGTCTTCCATATTTTCTGGGTCGAACTTGCGACCAAGCTTTTTGCCTAAAGCTGCCTCCACTCGCTTCTTCTCCTCTCGAAGTTCTTGCCTCTCCTTTTTCCTTTGCTCCTTGCGCTGCTTTTCTAGCTGCCTTTGGCGTTCTTTTTCTAAGAAATAACAGAAAAGATCATAAACTCCTTTCAAAATTTTCAATCCATCACTACAAAGTATAATTGTTAAATGTAGATTAACTAGTATCAGTATTGGCAGATAGAGATGTATTTGTTTACCAGTAATTTTTGTGATAAATTTCAACAATCTAATATATATCTAGTCCACACCGTGGGCTTGAGTTATGGGACAATTGCTGGTTCAAGTCTCCAGGGAAAAAGGGTTATAACCTTTCTCCTGGGATTTCGGCCAGTGTATGGGACAGGAAATTGGGGAGCTACGGATGAGTAGCGTAACCCAGTCATGGAAACCTATAACGACTGGGGGTTTGTCATGCTGACCACACCTCGCCCTGCATCTGGTTGGACATATCTCATCTCTGCTGAGGCATGTGCGAGTGAGGCTAGCAGCCTGTATGTACGCCTTGGTCCTCATGGGCTGTTGCACCACTAATTTATCTATAAATAGCGTATGGTTGAGTGCATAATTCAGACATTTTGCTATGCTTATAAACATATAATTCATAATCATGTGCCCTGCTGGTATGGTAAAGTAGATTTCAAATTATACAGTTTAGTTTTCAGAGACAAAATTTACTTCCAGCACCTGGTTACATGCATTATTAATGAAGGGAATGAGCCATGCAGGTTCTTAATGATTTATTTATTTTCCTGTAGTTTACGGTTATTACAAGCATAAGAAAACAGTTTTTTCTTTGTAACGTTTCAGGAGAACACACGCTCCTTTCATCAGACATTCATCATTGTAATAACCGTAAACTACAGGAAAATAATTCTATCATGCAAGCAATGCGTACATACAAGAAAAACTATAAGGTTCTTAATGGCATAGAGAAATTTTAGTGACAAATGAAGGCTCGACCAGGACTCGAACGTGGGTCTCTGGCATTCCATGTCATTGTTCTACCACTGAGCTACCAAGCCAGTCCTGGCTTTGCTGATTTTTTGCTGTCTTTGTATGGAATTTTGTATGCCAGTGTTACTGCAAATGGATCTGTTGCCTTTGAAACACTGGTGATCTGACATTGCTAGCTCAGATGGTAGAGCAAAATTGCACGGTATGCCAGACATTATGGTAAATTTCTACATATCTACTGTATGTGTCAAATCTTAATGTCTTCATGGAATGTTCATTATTCTATATGGTATCAATAGAATATCAGTTTGTAATGGTCCATCCCTAATTTAGAATTTGCTATACTTGGTTAATTGGCTAGGGAACATTTTTACACACCCTGGAACACTTTTGGACTCAAATATTGCCTGGTATCACTGATACTCACACTCAAAACCTTTGGTGGCAACATCATGAATTGATGACTCAGCGTGTTCACCACCGAGGAAGCCTTTGGAAAATCTTGTGGCAACAAAAAGCAAATTTGTATTTGTTGCTTTTTAGCCTCAACGAGGATGACTGATGATTAGATGAAACATGAAGGTATTCTTGCTTAGGAACATGCAAGTCCAGGCCAAGACGTTTATCCAGAACCTTCAATGGTGAAATCGTGAGTCATCCACTCAATCTGTGCAACCACCTTTGGAATACTCTCTAAACTGGTGGACAAGTAACAAGACCCACCTTCTTGCTTAGCAGCCACTTCAGCCCTGTACTTCTCCAGAATGGCTGACTCTGCATCCCTCGTCATGGTCAGTAGAGAGCCTGGTGTTTCATCCTTACTTCGGAGGGCTTGTATGTAGTCTTCCATAAGCTGCTGGATCTTTGAGGATAAGTCTGGAAACCTATCGGGAAACAAAAAAAAAAAAAAAAACATTTTCTATTTGTTTTTGTGGATACAACATATTGAGTAATTAACAGAAAATTTCATGATGATAAACACTTGGGAACAATTTTTTTATTCAATTTTATGTACTTTTTGACTTCATGAAAGTGTTGAAAGTTCAAACATGATTTTATCGAACTGTTCATGTTTGTTTATCAGGAGAGAGAATAATTAAGCCAAGTGTCTATTGTAAAGAGCAGTTTCTGTGAGTTACATAATAGGGCGTTGAATCTACAAGGAAATAAGAACAGACCAGGAAGTAAGGGCGTATGTTGCACACACTTGTCTCATCAGACAAGTGTGATTCAGCCAAGGCCCTTCCCCTCCCCCCTATACTATCAAGGGCAAGGTTTCCGATAAGGTAACCTACAAGAAGTTTGGTGGCTTGGCATCAACAAGGCCAGAACCTTGGCCGTGAATATTCTGGTAATAACCCTGGCGATAAGCTTACAGGTCTACTGACCACAAGCCTACGTCTTGTCCAGCAAGGCCACACTTCTCCCCCAGAATGGACAGTCAGCGAAAATAGCCACAAGGTTGTGAGCTCTCTCTCAGCTGGGTTGAGGATAGAGACAAGGCTGTAACTTCAATAAATACTCTTAGAAACAAGTCTCTAGAGACACTGAGTCTCATCGAGAGATGCCGTGAGGCCATTCTATTGCTCACTGCTCCTATCTTAAAGGGTAAGCCTCAAATTCCCGAAGTGGTGACACTTGGGAATTCTTTCTATTATAGGATAATATCAAGTCACATAATGGCCAGATAGTTAGTGTTAGATTATAAGCATTATACTTGTTAGACACTTAAGACCAATAAATATATGTTATATATCAAGCGAGTGCGTTTATATGTCTACCATCAACTAAGGTTATAACACAAAGTAGCGCTAGTTGCCACCATAGCGTTACACTATTAATGCTTGTAAATAGGCAATTTCACAGCAAAAAATCTTAAGAGTAAAACTCTAAAACTGCTACTGACGAATGCAGTGTAATATACTGAAGTCCTCACCTTTCAATCTATTCTGGGTGACTTTAACAACACAAACATATAAAAAGTGCTTTAAAGATGGTCAAAAAACAAAACATTTGTGCCAGTTTGTTTGAATGCTCTAGGCATTCCAAAATTGATCAGTAATCTTTGCTTTAATTTCATTATCTTAACACCAAAAGGGTTAAACAAGTTTGATGGAATAGCTTTTTTTTCTTTTCTTAATTCTCACCTTGAGAAAAGAAACACAGAAATCTAGTTAATCTGCTTCATAGAAATCACTCAATATGTAACCTGACTTGCATGACAATATACTGAAAATAACTGTACAAAATAAATTAAAATGTAAGTAAATTCTCACAACCACTATTATATGGATGTATCTACATCTTTTACTACTGTCTACGTATCTGCAATATTTTCATGGTTTCTTATGCCTATTTTCTATTACAGAAATTGGTGGGGAAAATGCAATCTGTATGAAGACCTGAAATATTGAAACAGATCTAATTTTTCAGAATTTCGAGTATCACCCTTATACTTTCGAATGAAAAGATATTTCGAAAAAAGTCATCCTGCAGCTGTGGGTAGATTATATACATCATGAACAGCAGAAAATAAACTAAAACCTCAATTATACAATTTCTCAGGGACTACATCTACAGAACTCAAATGTGCGAAATGGCTTCACTGGGACCAGAAAGGCAAATTGTATGAAGTGGGAAACTTGAAATCAGAGTTTTCTGCAAGTAATGCTTCATCAAGTTCAACAATGAAGACCTTAAATATGTCTTACTAACCTGTCCAACATCTGCAATGACTGGTTAACCATTTTATCAATGTCTGAAAGGTGTTCCAAAGTAATGCCCTTCTCCCTTTCAGCCTGTTCGAAACTGGCACTCAGAAGGTGTCGATAGTGAGAGATGGTGTGATGCCTGTCCTTGTGAAGGGCTCGCAGGAGCTTCTGAAGGCATTTCTGGACCCGATGAGTCTACAAAGAAAATGAACATTATTATACGTACAAGATACAGGTTTATGATACATGCTGTGGGTGTACTATCTGCTCTTGAACAATAAATTTAGTTACTTTAAAAAACAAGGATGGAAAACTTTAATGCTCTCTAAAATGAATAGTATTTTCTTCTTCTAATTGCTATACTTTCATATGAATACTGCAAAATTATACAGGACTGATGGAAATTTCTTCGTAAAATTTGGGAAAGTCTTAACCACAGCACCTTGAATAACGTAGTGTGGAAAACGACCCAAGAAACTGGTTCCCCAGACGGATCAGAAACACAGATGGCAGTGCGATCAGTGTCGGTGCTAATTTTCTTATGAAAGTAATGCGGCTTTGTTAGTTTTTGGAATATATTATGTAGATTTGTTTGTCTTGAAAGGCGGTATGTGAAATGATGGAAACCGTTATATTTGTGGAGTGATTTGCAGTTACAAAAGGGCATTAATTTGGAAAGAAAAGTAAAATAAAATGAATAAATAAATAGCATGTGTGCGTAACACAAGAAGAAACATCGCAATGTGATTCCGAACGTCAGGTCTTGGACTGTGTATTAGAGTTTATTTTTCTATGTTATTAGAATATAAATAGTATCCCGAGAGATATTTTTCATACCGAGGCGACAAACCACAAATGTCGCTTGAAAGTGAGAAATCTGTAATCAATGCAGCCTTTCGAACCATAGGGACACAAGCTCTGACTGCAGTCTCTCCTCAAGGAGATTTTAGACCAAAGCGACACGCGACAAACAATACGAGGGTTTCACACCAAAGCGACACGGGTCCTTCGGTCCAAGGCAACTTTCATACCGAAGCGAGACGCGACACATGTTGCTTGGAAACAAGCCAATCAAGAGCAACATTTCACATTGTAAAGACATGACGGGTAGCACAGGCCAGCGTTCGGTTGGTGAAATCCTCAAGCGATAAGTGTCGTGTGCCGCTTTGGTGCGCAATATCCCTAAAGCAAGACACTCATTGCATCGCGAACAACAAACCACAGCAACACGTTGCAGGCTATTGAGGAAATGGCCCAGTTTGAGCGACACACAAGTGACAAAGCGTGTGGCTTATAGTGTCACCTAGATCTCTTGTTCGCACAATTAGCAGCAAACGCTGGCTAATAGACTGAAGTGCCGCTTCAAGGCTGTCGCTTGTCACTTAGTTGGGAACTTCCCCTGTAGTGCGTCGCTTCGGTCTGAGCACCCTTCCTTTAAGGAGCTTTCCGACCGAAAAAACAAGTAGCATGCGAATACGACATATGAACGTGTCGTTTGCTGTTTCGACCCTAATGCGCAATGAATGCTATTTTACAGTCTGGAAGTGTCTGTGTCACTAGTCACATCAGTGTAAACATTCTGTGTGGCTTGTCCCATTGGTCTGAAAGTTTCCTTATACTTATGTCGATGTCGCTCTCCTTGTCGTTTCATGCAATCATTATCATCATCATTGCCGTGGTTAGTTTAAAGCGGAAGAAAATAGACAGTAAATATAAAAAGTATAAATGCTTCAGTGTGTATATCTTTAAAGGAAATGATGATGATGATAATAATTATGAACCTAATTCATACATAAAAAATTAGTTACCAAGAGCATTCCACGTGTATTTTTTCTCCTGCATTATTAATGAAAGTATAACGATAACAGGATGTGGAAGACTGTCTAGAATGTTCATTAATATCTTCGCGACCACTGTACCAAATATCATAGCAATTATCACATTCATAGAAATGCTTCATGTAAAAGAATCAGACGTTGGAGCGAAAACTCTATTTACTTCCATTATAAGCAGATGAATGCCATGCACCTGTACCAACACCAGCGCCTCTAGCAGTATCATTTTCGAGTGGAACCAGCCAGAGAGGCCAGAACCGTGCTGTTTTACACAATACGTTATTCAAGGTGCTGTAGCCTTAACATTATGGTTGGAAATGTACCATTATAATTTGTTTATAATATATTGACATATGGTGGAATTAATGTTTACAAAACAAGGTTGTTAGTGCATTTCAAATATCTATTGTTTTTAAAAGTTGTCCGACAGAGTTCTGAACCCAGGATTCCCAAACACTCATCACAGAAAAGCAAATACACACTAGTAAACCAAAAAATTAAGGATAAAAGGAAGAAATAAATAGTCTTAACTCAGAACAGAGAAAATTTTCAGAAATGAAGGTAATCAAAAACTGAATATCGGCATATATAAGATGCACCCTGTTTTTCAGACCTATTTTTAAAAGGAAAAAGTGCATCTTATATGCTGGCAAATATGGTAATTCTGTCTAAATACTATTATTACTTGTTCTCGACCAGAGAAAAGTTGTAAAACATGAACTGCAAGCTCTGAAAATGAACCACAACGGAAGATACATACGTTGGGAGGGTTTTCGTTTAGAGCCTCAGTGTAGCATGTCATTGCCTCTTTCTTTCGTTCATTAATGTGAGCCATCACACGCTGCTGATGCATGGCCACCAACTGGTGTTTCTCTGCATCACCTTCTTCTTCGAGAGCTTGAACTGTTTTCTGGAACCTGCAACAGAAATGGAAACAGTAAAGTCATCAATATGAAAATAAATCAAAGACCATGCAGAATGGTTGATTAAGAGTATGTGTGGTTTCCATTCATTGCATGACTGCAGACATATACACCTGGGGGAGTAAGGGAGGGAAGTTGCAAAAACTAATGAGGTTTGTGAACTGGCTACTTCAGTTCTTGCTGGCCTCCGTGGCAGAGTGGTTAGCACATCCCAGCCTGGGCATGGGTGATTGCGAGTGTCCATTAACAGCAAACAAATGAGTACATCAGCAATAGTGTTTAAGTGATGCATTCAATCTTACAAGACCAAACAACATATAGATTGTAAATTACTCACATCCATACATGTACCATCTTCATATTTATTGTTCCATTAATCTATACATCATTACTGTTTACATAACGATATTTTCTTACTTTTGCCTAAGGTACTTTTTGGCCCAGATAAGAACCAAAGGCCTTCACCTCAAACTTCACTTTTCTATCTCTTACAAAATGCTAAAACTAATTTTATGAATACAAACATTAACATAAATGAATCTGTTGAAATGAAGCAGAATGTTTAGAAATAATTAGTTTGCCATCTGATTTGAAATGCATGTGTAAAATTGTTTTCATGCAAGTTATAGGAAGGAACTTCTCACACAGACTACACTAGAATGTAGACCTTTTTACTCGATCGTCTAATACGAGGACTGCTGGGAAAGTTTCTGCAATCAATATGAAAACAGACATGTGAAATTCTGGGAATGACTTTATTGTTTTTCAAAGTATTCACACTTAAGATCGATACACTTTTGCATACGCTCTAACCAATTTTGAAAGCATTTTTTCCACTCTGAAGCTAATACCTCAGAAACCGCTGTTCGAAATGCATCAACAGCTGCTTCAGGCGACACAAATCGCTCACCAAGCATCTTATTTTTCATGTGTGGGAACAAAAACAAGTTGTTACGTGATAAATCAGGTAAGTAGGGACAATGAGTCATTAATTTGACATTTTTGTGAACAGTTTGGTGTGCTGAGTGGGAACTGGCATTGTGGTGAAGAATAAGGCGATGATTTGGGTTTGTTTTCATTGATGACCTCTGGCAAACAAATTGTTGTATACAACTCAGCATTTACAGTCCTTCAATCTTCTAAAGCTATTGTTGCCACATGTCTGGTATAACCGAAGAAACAAGCAATCATTTGCTTGGCAGCACTCCTTGAACAAACAACTTTTGTTGGTTTCGGCTCACTTTGAAACACCCAAACAGTGGATTGCTGTTTAGTTTCGAGTTCGTATGAATAGATCCAAGTTTCGTCCCTGTAACGATGTAGTACACCAAATTTGACTTGCCTTGGTTGAATTTTTTGAGCATTTCTTTACACCAACTTACACGAGCCTGTTTTTCAGCTTCTTTTTCAGCTTCTTTCAAGTTGTGTGGGATCCAACGGCTTGAAAGTTTCTGTGCGTTCAGATGATCATACAAAATCGTATGTATTGCTTTCATGTCAATGTTCAAGTATTTTTTAATCTCGCAGTATGTCACATGCCGATCACTGTCAATAATTTCACGCATAGCATCACCACTACTGGCAACAACAGACATGGATGGACGACCTTCACAAAATTCATCACTGAGACATGTGCGACCAATTGTACAGTCCTATTGGATGGTGCTTCATCCCCAAAAGCCAAATGAAGTCACTTGATGCATTGTTTCGGTGTTAAACTACATTTGAAATTATAAACAAATCATTAACCGAAGTGTTCACGAAAAACTACCATTTCTCACACGAAACTACTTTTTCAAACTGCTGTGAAAAATAAACTAACAATCAAAGATAATTTAAACATAAAAAAGGTCTATTCTTCTGATTTTTATAATAGCGGAACACTAGCGCCACTGTTGGTGGTAGTTTGCAGAAACTTTTCCAGAAGCCCTCGTAGTTCGCATGGATGACAGTAGATGGCTTACAGAATGGACAGTTTCTTCACTTGAGCGAATAACGCTCGAACATTCAAACGATTGGTATACGCTTGAAGTCCAGTAGTTCATGTGGAACCATAATTTTTCTCTAGTAGAGGGCCCTCAAATATGGATCGTGAAGTGAAAAAAGCAGAGAAATTGAAACTGAAGTGAACATAGTCATCATCTCCATTTTAAAATGTAATTTAGTCTATCTTACCAATACATAGCACTATATGAAAATGAATAAATGATTATGGGCTGAAACTATCAGGACGAATTTTTTCACATATATTTGTGCGATTATTGTCCCATTGAAATTTATTTGATATTCTATATTTTCGAGTATAAGTGGTCCAATGCAGTACTCTATACTACATCAATGTATACTTTTAAAACTACTTTTGTAACAATACAAATTCATTCAACAGCAAATTTAGGGGCAAGTAATATTATACCAAAAATAAAATGTTATGTTTCTATTAACTTCAAGGACAGATATGTTACAATGCAAATTTCTTCTGTGATTACTAAAATATTACAAGAATTATTATAAAAATGGAAAAAAATGAAAAGTTATATTATAAAAGCTACACTAGAAACCAATATACCTTACCTCAAGGTCATTTTCTTCTTAAAGTCATCAGCAGCTTTAGGATCAGAGTTCCTCATATCCTGGTATCTTTCCTCCAAATCTGACCAGTCTTTCATAACCTGAAATAATAACAGGTAGTATGTTTGTTATGTGTAACAATATATATTACATTAGGACATCAAAACCCAATGACAGATTACTTAAGTTTCTTGTAAAGAAAATCCAATCTAATCTGAGTGCATGGGATAAACAGGTTTAAAATTATATGACAACAAAGAAAAAGCTTACAGTGGTCAAACTAAGACACACACACACATTATTTCCATCTTTTCTCAAGCATGCAACTGATAATATAAAAATGACCAGAGTACTTCTGCAGTACTGATGTTGCTACTACTGTTATAAGTATCTGTAAATAAACTATAAACATACACATTTTGAGGTTTATTACGTATGGCAATATTTTGGCCATCTTTCTGGTTTTTCATTGAGTAAGGAGCAATGATTGTGGGACAAACATTCAAACTTTGTCTAAAAAATAAAAATAAAATTAAAAAAAGTTAAAAAAAAAACAACAACTCAAAATGTACTTAATGATTCACTGTGTGTATCACAGAAATACTTTTCATTTCTTTAAGAAATAATGTATTGTTGCATTTTACTTTTTGCCTGACAGACCATTTTGTTCATTCAATGAGAATATTCAACATTGTAGAAGTATGAATGCATCTCTTGTGGTGAAAAATATCTGTACTCAATACTGTTGTCATTCACACTATCATTTTTTCAGATTACAAATTTTCCAATGCAATTTAGTACATTACAATTTTATTATTTCAAGAAAACTTCCTAAAATATAATGATATTGAGAAATTAATTGAGTATAATTACATTTTTTACTGCCAGGAACCTAAAAAACAGCACAGAAATGAAAAAGAACACACATATTAGACATTTTAATATACTTGTGTATTTATTATTATTATTATTTTTTTTTTTACATATTTCAGTGATTTCTCTACATATTTCAAATGTCTTGGATTAC
The DNA here is from genome assembly GCF_977018435.1 of Lepisma saccharinum. Classification (NCBI taxonomy): domain Eukaryota; kingdom Metazoa; phylum Arthropoda; class Insecta; order Zygentoma; family Lepismatidae; genus Lepisma; species Lepisma saccharinum. The sequence continues at coordinate 19,684,627 of NC_139256.1, read as the reverse complement.
AGGTGTAATGGATTTCTTGCTTCTTTGTTTTTATCCCTGAATAACTGGATTATTATTATCAAATTGAATGATCTAAGAAAGGCATATCAAAATTATCTTTTTAACACTTGCTTCAATACATAAGCATGACAAATTTTTCTATGGGGAAAACAAACATATCTCCACGGTATGTGTAATAAAAAAAAACAAAAAAAAACTGGCAGCCCTGTTGGAAGTATAGGTGCAGCAGTGGGGGGAGCGCATGCATGGGAAACAACCTTGAAGCTTCAAAAAATTCATGACAGAACCCCGGGGGTCGCTGTCACTTGTAGTTAGTCTGTGAGAAGTGCTTGAAGGTGGTACCTGTTGTCGTAAAATGGCAAATATGAAACTAAAGGAGGCTAATTCCTGGTGAAACTGAAGAAATCACTGAGTGAATGTGTGAAACTGTTGCAGGAGGCATATGGTGATAATGCGATGTCACGTGCACGTTTGTTTGAATTACACAAATGGATTCCCCTGTCACGGCAACAAGAGAAGAAAATGTGGCAAAAACGACATTGTTTGGAACGATCGCCGGGTCAGCATTCAAATGATAGCAGACATAGTGGGCATTGATAAAGAGTCAGGACACTCACTTGGTGATTTATTCAATGTCACCAGGAATTTGAGGTTAATGCGCTGCTCGAGTTTCATAGGCTGGAAGTATGGTCTTGACGGAAGTGTCGCCACCTAGTACAGTTCAAAAGCTCCAACCATTGAAGTACACAAGTGTACAGCTCGCAGCACAGATTGTTGCTGACTAGGTTACGTGATACCCGCACTCGTTGTTCATTTGTTTAAAATCACAGAGGTAAAAAGTCAGCAACACAGGTTAAACATATGTTATGGGCCAGCAAGTTCTTCTAATGTGTGGAAATTTATGTCTAAGAACATTTTAAAATGCTATGGTGAAGAAAAAAAAAAGTGCAGGGAAAACAACGAGTCCTCAGTTTTATCTACTGATTGTATTTGGTGCTGCAGTTGAAGTGCAATTCGAAAGACTTTGACTTCCAGTCCACGACTTGAAGACCGCACTCCCAAGACCATACTCGGAGGATGCTCGCTTCAAATACGGTCTTGCACCTTTCGGACACGGCCATATTTGCCATTTTATGACATGATTGCGGACCTCCACCTTCAAGCACTGCTCACAGACTAACTACGAGTGACAGCGACCCATGGTCCTGTTATCAGCTTCTTGAAGCTTCAAGGGTGCTCCTGCACATGCACTCCCGCTGCTGCACGTGTACTTCCGACAGGGTTGCCAGTCTTGTTTTTTTTTAGCCAGACCTTGCATGTTTCTCAAAATATCATATAATGTCAGAAATATCTTCAGTGCCTAAAATGCATGTATTTCTCACTCACCTTTGTTACTTTCTCTCGATGCATTTCTTCGAGCCTCTGTTGAGCTTCTTTGAATGCCTGATGCTCAATACGTGGGTCGAAGTGGGTAAAGTATGGGTCTGGAGTTGGTACCCCTGTTTTGGGTGCTTCAGGTGTTGGAGATGATGAGGGCGATACTGTGCTACTAAGCTTCTCATCTTCAACGTAATCTTCCTCCTCCTCATCTTCTTCCTCCTCTTCATCTTCTGCTTCTGAATCATCATCCTCATCCTCTTCATCATCGTCGTCGTCATCTTCTATATCATCACCTACGTTGTCTATGGGTTCTTCCATTTCGTCCTTGTTCTTCAGTGCAGCAACATCGATAGGTTTCTTTGGTTTCAAGTTATCTGCGAAGGAAAGGAGTCGGGTTTAGAACCTCAAATTATTTTTAATAGTCACAACTCTATACATTTGAAAAACATGTGGCAAAATAATGAAACTGTATTTAATTAATTAACTGACTTGTTAGTTACAAGTTATCTCTTGGTGCTCTCTCTTACTTCCAACTGTATGAATAAATCAACAATGTAGGAAAATTTGTTTAATGTAAGCAAAAACAAAGAACCATGTTTTAAACATTTTGGTCTTTTTTTCAACATTGCCTGCTTTCATGACAGAGTGGTCAGCATAACATACTGTGACATCACAGGTCCCGAATCCTGGGCAAGGCATGAACATTTTTATTTTATCTGCCTCATTCATTTCATCGGTTCATGATTCACTCTCATCTTTGCAATCATTAGATAGAATATGTACAATAACCATAATATAAATAAGAATTATTAATTAATTTACAACTTTGGGCCAAGCAACATTAAATTTCAAATTGGAATGAAAACAATGTATTTCCACAATTATCCCTGAATTATATTTTCCATCCCTATCAATATATCTAGGCAGTTTGAGGAAAAAGTACTTAAGTTCAAAAAATGCAATTTTACAGCGGACAGTCTTTATCTTTATTCTTTTAAAAGCAAGCATTAAAGACATGATATATATGTTGGGCCATTACTGATTAGCAACTTTACACATAAAATTATACGTATAATATTTTCTTTAATAGATTCAGTGAGACCTATAAAGAAAGCAACACAAAATTGCAGTTTGTGACTTAAATGTATTTTCCTGAACACCATAAATATGAATAACCATCAACCTTATACATTCATTTTCTTGAACAAGATTCAGCTTATCTTCCAGGCCACGCTTTTACCCCGAAAAGTGACAGCCCTTTTTTTTTTTTTAGAAAAAATTTGATTATCAATATATAATCATTAGGGATACAAATTTATGGTAAATAAAAACTGAGGAGAGCGGTAAATAAAATGTTACATCAGCGGTATATACCAGCGGTGAAAAAAAAAATTGCACACACTTTTTCATTATGAGAGGAAACAACATACAAAAGAGCTATAAATTGATAAACTACTTCATTTTTATATACTGTACACATGCACAAGTACTTAGCTCTCCAACCAAAAAGAAAACATCAACACAAAATCACTTCATTTCTAAATTGCATATCTCAAGTGATTTATTCATTGTATGTATTTAAAGGATATCCTTGCTGTCCAACAAATAAAATAATCACTACTGCACATACACAAACACATGTTAAAAATCACATAATGATAAACAAAATTCATTCATGACTGAACACCAATGGCACCATTGTTTCCCTTGATGTGCGGGAACAGACTAATCTTATCGCTGCTACAGCTAGCAAGTTCAATGAAACTCGAAGTTGGGCAAACATTCGGGGGAAGAAAGGAATGCAGCTTGACAGGGAAGGAAGGAAGTTTTCGAACTGAGATTATGTGCATGGGAAATCCAAATTTAAAACGTTCTTCAGCTGCTAGTGGTAGGAAACTTTAGGCAAACATTTCGTTACAAATCGACAGTTTCCGCGCGCAACCTCGATTGCTGGTTTTTGCGTGTTTCCTACTTAATTTGATGATATTTCACGGTTATTTCGTGAAAAAGCGTCCATTTCGTGGAAAAGCACACATTTTGCGTTACTTCGCGAATAAAACTCATGCATATTTCATCATTGGGGGTGTAGTTACGTGCAGAATGTTCAAAATTGAATCTTTTTTTCACATTTCGCGATTTCACGCATCGCGAAAATTCAATGTCCCTAATAATCATCATTGTTGCATACAATATTGATACAAAATTTTTAACTTCTGACATTTTTTGTACCCCCCCTCAACTCATCTGCCATTCTGGTCCCCTACCCAGGACTTTTTTTTTTCTGACAAGGATGAGTTATAAAATGTTCCACAATTTTTCAATTTAGTGGACTGACAAGTAACCCATGATTGTTCAATGAAGACAGTTTCCAATGAAACATGGCCACCGGTGACTTTCTCTACACAATTCAATTACAGTTGACACAGTAACAAAAGGACTTACTTTTCCTTCTCTCAACTACTTATAACATCTAGGCTAGGAGGAGGAACCTAAAAAAGGCAACTGGTTCTTCATTCTTTCAGACCAACGAGGAAACATCTGCCAGAACAGTCACATAATCTACTTGAGGCATCTACCGGCTTCACGCCAAGAATCTTTTCTTTCTAGGGAGAAGCACAAACCTTGTCTTCTCGATGGAAGCTATATCCAGAGGAAATATCAATCCCCGATAGTCATCCTTTCCCTCCCCTTTCAGCCTCCACTGCATGCGAATTCATCATCATCTTTTGGCTCCACCCGAGGAAGGAGAAGGAGAGAGAGAGACACAGACACTTCTCCCATTACGACATTTGAGGTTGTGATGGAATGAATAATTCATGGGGGAAATGGTTTGTGTGGGTGCCACGTTCTTACTAAGCACCTGCTGCTGCCTGCACAATGATGTCGGACAAAACTGCACAGACCTCAGAAAAACAACTGTGCAGGATGTTCAACAAATGCATAACTTTTATTTTTCCAAAAAGGCATTCAAAACTCGACGAAAAACTACATTTTTGCTTCACAATGAATGTCAAAACCAAGTGTACGACACTTATATACTTCCATAATAATCTTCTGGAATTTACTTCTTGAAGTTTCAGCAAAGAATTCTTATGGACACTTATTTGACCTTTCGCCTATCTTCTGGAGAATTTTCACATTTTATTTATCAATTGTACTGAAACTGGTAGATGTAGATGTGAACTGGACGGGGTCAAAATTCTCATTCCTACACAATATCACATGAAGATACTAGCGCATGTACAGCCTAGGACACTTCTTGGTTGACAATCAAGACAGCATATACAATCAGGGGGTTTGTTAGAAACCAGAAGTGTCTACGAGTACACAGTCAGGATAAATTACGGTTGTTGAACACAGGCTGGAATACCCGCTACAATTTACATCATATCATGAAAAAATACCTTGCATCGTGTATATTACCTTTTTTTAAATAACATTTTCTGACTTGTCTACTAAAAGTGAGACTATAAATGAGGGATTTTATGGTGTTTTAATATTCAACAACGGTAATTTGCTCATGACTACACCTGCCATTTCGGTAGCAGAGATCTTTAAATAATCGACTCAATGTTAAAAAAAAATATGTAAAACGTACTAGAACAAAATTTACAATGCCAAAAAGCAATAAATATTTTGTGGGTTTAAGGCGTTGTGTTTTGGACTCCGACTGCGGGACGGCATGGGTTCGAGTCCGCCTGGGTTCTCAGCCTGTGTATAGGACCGGTGGCAACCCACCATCGTGAGGAAATTGGGGAGCTACGAGTAAGTAGCGTAACCCGGTCATGGATATCCCCACGCCCCCCCCCCCCATTACCGGTTGAAGATCTCCACACCACTAGGTAGGATTGTAGGAGGGAGACACCAAGGTCCTTACGGGTTATCGAGCCACGGATTATTATTATTATTATTATTACTCTGGTAATTATAACGTTAATTCTTCATAATTCCACTGAAATCATGAACAAATTTGGAAACCGAAAAGCGTCATCAATCATGACTTCCTGACACTCCTCGCATTTACGTGCTCCCAAACAATGTTACTCAAAAACCAATCGCGGAAGTAAAACACATTTCCCGACATTATCCTAAACGTGATCAGCACTAAAACCGAGAAACATTCCCGGTGTTAAAAGCCACCTCCATTCTTCCGCACACTTGCGAGGCACTCCAAAGCTTTTACAATCGGACAGTTTTCGGTTGAATCGATTAAAATAACGATCGCGCCTCGTTGAAATACAAGCCGGACGAAGTGGTAATTGCCATTTCATGTACAGCACAAACGATACGTTAAGTAAGTTAGAAATACGTCGGAAGCTGGTGTATATTTGAACTGGGAAGTTGTTCTATCCCAACCTCCTCTTGTTCAAAAATGCGGCTTACAGTTTTATTTAATAGGAAGTTCATCAAAAGACAAAGTGAGGCGATTTTTTTTTGGCAACAACGGTCACCTAAATATTTAGAATTTTGAATTTCTTTATTCATGGGCGAAGTTCAGCCTGTGGCTGCTCTACCACTTAAATAAAGACACCTAGCTGGACTTCTGGTGAGCTTTTATACAAGATAAGGAGGAGATACATGAACTTCCTATTTAGAATAATGGATCAGAATGCAAAATGTCACTGGCACTGGCACCTTCGACCGCTGGTTGGTAAACAAGTGACTCTTCCTTCCTTAGGAAATGTGTTGAGAGGAAGGAGGAGCGTTTCCATACTTTTGACTCACCCTGTATAATGACTGAGAAACTCTTCCATAGATGCAGCGTGCTTTATCCCCCCTTACCCGTTTATTAGGGTCTGGATGAACTCCAGAGCGGCTCTGTGCGCACCCAGGAATCGAACCCGGGGCTTCCGCGTTGGCAGACGACCTACAAAGTAAGTCACCGAGGCTCTAAAATATCGATAAGCCGGCTTGATTTTTTAAAAAATTGTAATGGGTACGTCAGCACTGAGGCTATATGTACACTTTCATGTTTTTGTTAATTCGATTTTATTTCGTGTCCCCTGGAGTTCGAATTAAAAAGAATCCTCTATATTACGTGGAAGGGGAAAGTGACGAGTGTTTTCCCCGAAGATCACCCTGTACACCCCTAACTATTGCTTAAATCACTACACATGGTTGCAGCGTAAACTAAACCCAAACTCAAAAATAATATCACTGGAGTATTTCAAGTACCACCTTAGAATTTGTGAGTACCTTGAAGCTAAGGTTTTCCAAATGTATTCAAGACAACACCAAACAGCAAACGCACGCTATACATTATACCGCGTTTGTTACAACCTGTCCCGGTTCCCGCGCTAGCTGATCGCTGGCTTTTCTCCGTGCTGGGGAAAGTCAAAGCCAGGCAGCCAATTAAAATACGCAACGTCGCAACAGCGTCTACGTAAGCTCCTCTCTTCTGGCTTCCATTCGCTCCTCGATGCCCAGCAGACGATTTTTTCCTCGTTTCTCATTGGCACCGAAACTGTCGAGCGATCACTAGCGCGGGAAACGGGACAGGTTCTAACAAACGCGGTATAGGTTTGTGCCATTTTCCAGCACATGTTGAAATGCCCGAAAGCCAGGCGCATAAACACGGCACCGGATGAATTACGGCCAAACAATCTACGCAGCGTTAATGTGCTGTGATCCGCCGATAATCTGATAAACTTTCGCATACCGACCGCCCTGGAATCAGAGAGTACGCTTTTATCTAATTAAGGAGTTCGGACACAAGAGAATGCAGCCATAACCGGAACAGCTGAGAGTTTTATAGCCACTGCGTTGCCACAAAATGATCTCGTGAGCGGAACTCTCTTCTGACGGAACACATCAGGAGCAACATATTCCAAAAATGGTCCACATTCTTATTTCGAATAATCATAATACTGATGAGATGAGTGACTATGGAATCAGCTCGAAATCTGTTTTCAGACGCTATGGGCTTATTCGTCGCATTGTTCCTAAACCAGTAGAGCTCAAACCGTAACCATTTTTATTAGATGAAGGGCCTCTATGATGGCGTAGTGGTAAAGTCGTCGCCTTGTAATTCAACTTCGATACCCGGTGGAGGCACACTGCACAATGGTTCGGATCCCGTTTTCTAAACTGTAGGTCCAGTACCGATTTCAATTCTATTAGATTAACACTATATCGTCTCGTGTCGCACTGAAATGAAATTACAAAACAAAAAATTTCCATTCCAATAAGAAGGAAAATTATGGGCTAGGTTATTTGCAACAATAAAACAATTTCAGTCTGACCTTATACGTTAAAAATGGGAGAGTATCTGCTAAATATACTAGAACTCATCAAATAAACTTAATAGCCGTCAATAAATTCGGGAGGGGGTCAAGTTTGTAATGCAATTCTGAAAGTATTCAAAACTAAAAAAAAAAAATCCTTAATATTTTCTTCACAACAGTCCTTAACGCAGTACCTAACTGCTTCAGAATGAGTAATAAGAATAGTGATTTTTGAAGGTTTTATTATTATTATTTTTTTAAGAAAAGAACATTCTAGGATTTTTAATACTTGTCAAATATAAAAAAATGAAAAACGCCGCTTCCAATGTAATAATGGAGACCATTTCGAGCTAGGATTATTTTTTGTATTCTTGTGGCTCGAGTTGCAGGCGAGACAGAAAGACAGCAACAGCATTCCTTCTGGCAGACATTGCCACGGGAGCGCCAATCGGTGATTGATATGGCGAACTGGTCATCTGTGCTGGGAGACAATTTGCATTGAATCGGGTCCTTCGGCCGAGGAACCGGCATGGCAACTTCTCCACGCCACGTGATGCTCACGTTACATGCTTGCTAGCGACGCCATCTGTTAACTATACTTTCAACCGATTTTTACCTGTAGGCACGGGCGTACGCATTTTTTTTTTCCGGGAGGGGCTGGAACTGTGCGAGACTGTGTGTAAAGGTGGATAGATAGCTGCTTTCTACGGGGGCAGCGCACAAAATATTTCGTAAATTTATAACTTTAAATTTCCAAATTGGCTATCAGAGGTCATTTTATGGAGAGTTTGTATTTATCACTGAGTTTTCCCCGAGTTTTTCATTGCTTTTATTTAAAAAATGTTGTTGATTTTACTCTAAATTTCGGAGGGGGCTGTAGCCCCATCAGCCCCCCTTCTGCACACTCCAGTGCCTGTAGGTATTGGTGCTTCCCTCGAACAAGAGTGGGTTCGAAGTGGTCAATTTTACCAATACTCAAAATCTATGCTTAACTGAAATATAGTCTGTTATTTAGGCTACGATGAATTGCCAACAAACGGCGTAAAGTTCCCCGTGCACATAGCACCGTGCCTTCACATGTAGCGGGCGTGTGGGTTGGACCTCACATATTCTCGGTCTCCGCCATTTTGGAGGTGATGTGATCAGCAGCACGCTCCGGCCGCCTTTACCCCGCAGGGTTTCCCTCAGGTAACAATTGACTTGCGGCTGCTTTATAAGAAAAATGACCTTTGATCACCAACGCCGGAAATCAGGGTGGTATTTGTATGGGGGGACCCCCCCCTTTGGGTACTTGTCCCCCTCTGCCTGCACAATCCTCTTTGGGGCCAGTATTGTGTATGTATGTTTCTCATGTACCTTCAGCAATGTCATGGTATCACCAATCATCCCCATCGTCACAATTAACCAAAAGTGGCAGAAAAGCGACGTAATAAAATACACTAAACCCCCATAGCACAACAGCCCTCCGAGGGGCCAGGGCCTGCAAAGCCGCTTTTTCATTGGGTGACGCGTGGTCAGCGCATGGAGTTCCATTGGCCCCATTTTCTGGCTTTCGAGATATAAAAAATTTGGAGTTCCCATCGAGAGATATACGGATTTAGATATGGTAAATAACTAAAAAAAAACGAAATATTATCACAATTATTTTGCACAGAAATACTGGTATCATTCTACTAAATCTAATGGAAATATACAGTAATTCTACATTTTCACTCCGCAAAAAGTAAATTGTGCAGCCTGTTCATTGTATGTCTGTAAATACTGCATGCAAAATGGGAGACTTTGTCACATTTCTTACAGAAGTAACAGTGAAATTATGGGAAGGCACCATTTTGAACAGACATCTTTACCAAATTCGCGAGCTGCACAGAATAATGACGTCACAGTTTTGCCCAGTCCAAGTTCGTCCTTATACAGGTTTTGGTTTGGATTTTTGTTATCTAGCGTCGCCTTTCTGCACTTTTGGCTAATCGCGACGATGAGGATGATACGGTGGCACTCACAAAGACCATCCAATACGATATTCGGATAAGGAACCTCTAGCGTCGTAAGGATTCTAAAGCGGAGCCAAAAGCGAAAAAGTGGCTACACTCGAAACGTAATTCATGAAACAAGGTAATTTACCCTACGCACCTTGCTACGCCTTGAATGTTTAAAGACACCGTCAAATAGGATCGCCCTCCAACCAATATGGCCGCCAGGAGTCCTTGGTTCTTTCCTTAAAGAAGAGCAGGAAACCCAACCATCTCCCGCTCCTCGAGAAGACGAAAGCTTGATTACACCCAGTCTCTGATACCCACGCAATTAAATTATAATATTGCTTAATCAGCCACGCTGCCTACACCGGGGCGCAAGAAGAACTTTTGCTTTCGGGATAATTGTTCTTCCTTTTGAACCGGCTCCTTATTAAGTTTCTGTTCAATATCACTTCTATTTGTCTCTCCCTTTTTCGCAGAGCAAAGTTCCAATCTCGAAATGCATTTAGACCCGTGATTACATTCGAGTCTCATCAGGCTCCGAAGCTGGAAACTCGTCAGAAACAGCCCCGCATTGGGCCAATCCGTTTTAAAGCAGAATAGCAACAAACCTCTTGGGTCATTTTTGAAGCACAAACTTTTAGATCTGCACGCTGCCAGCTAAGAACGTTCAAGGATTTTCCTGCAAAGGTTGTCTACCAAAACAAAAAATCCAAAACTCTTGACTTTTCTTGACCTTTTTGTCCCCTTTTTCTTAACATTTATTTAATCGCCCTCTACTTATTTATAGCTGGAAATTAAGAAAATATATATTTTCATTCAATGAAAAACCACTACCACAAGGCCAGTTAAGATGAAAACTGAAGCTGTACTTTAACAATTATAATTATTAATGCATGCAAAAATTAATGTTTCATCCTGGATGGAGAATGGCCACATTACTTTCATATTATTACAAAACTTAACTTGACGCATACAAGAATTTAATTCTTAAGAAACAAAAGTTAAAAAATCTTAACCACAACTCAATACAATTTTAGATTTTCAAATATTACATTTTATCAAATTCCAGTACAGGTATATAATGTAAATTCACTACTATACAAAATAGCAAAACTTTTTGACCACAAGCATAATTTCTTGACATTATTGACTGGTAGACATGTCCTCCTGCATCACTGTAACGCCTGTATGTTTTTGAATAGCTTCGGTACCAACGTTGTCATTATTCTTTGAAATAGCATCATTCAAACTTGATTAACTCGTTTGATTTGATTATTAAAATTATTATGGGTGTGTTAACACTGAGGTTATTTACGCTCTTCGACTACAACGGATAAGAGACTTAACACCAGACTTTACTTGTCACGGATGTTGTATTTTATTCTCTTTAATAGAATAACTTTAAAATGGCACGTAATAGACTAAAATCAATCATGAAAATAAAACTCTTATCGCTCAGCAACTTTACTTTGGCTATAGAACAGGGATTCTTAAACTTTTTTAGACTGGCTGGCGTACCAGTAAAATATAATCCATACTTTGACTCTACCCCCAAGTTAATTTAAGGGATTTTCAATGCTAACATTTAGAATTGCATGATCGTATTGCCAAATACCAACAACTAATGATTGCACAATTGTTAAAACTGTAATAGTATTAGCCGACCTCCGTGATAAGAGTGGCTAGCACAGCGCGGTTCGACACCAAGGGTCTCGGGATCGAATCCCAGCCTGGACATGAGTGTTTCTTGTGAGCATCCCTTCATCAATTTCACCATATCATCGCTCATCCTCATCTTCGCGATTAGCCAAAATGGGAAGAAAGGCGAAGTAAAATAATCAATATAATTATGTATTAATAATGGCATATACGATATTTTACATGTACTAGTATCCGAAGATATGTCTATCAGAACTGGTACGCGTGTCATAGTTTCAGAAATCTTTTATGTTGAACTGTAAACTGGCATGGCAAATGCGCGTCCTTTGTGAGTTGCTCTTCATAGTTTTTCATATATCTGTGGAGCAAGGCCGCGCATAACGGTGAAGGGGAGAAATCGAGTGGGCGTAGCGAAGTAGTGGGCGCTGCTGGAAACAGCTGTAGCTGCCCTGTCCTTGCAATCCCCTTCACCTTTCACGCGTTCATTGGCCGAGCCCTCTCGAGTAACTACTAGCGCAGAGGACTCGTTTTCGTTCTCTTGCTCCAGAGATTACTGAAACAGAGTATAACTCCAATTCATCCACTTCGTCGCGATTAGCCAAAAGTAGCAAAAAGCAAGGATAATTCAAAAATGTATATGCCTTTGTCTATTTTCACCATGTTTGCCAATTTTAGAGGTTTTTAGTGCATACACATACGGTCCCTGATAACGAATATCCTATCATCAGTTCCAATGTTCTGCTTTCAAGCTGCGAACTTCCAACCACAAACTCAAAAAAAAAAAAGTTTTTCGTGAGCATGTTCTCTTGTTCATACGTTCGTCCCCAAGAGATTCACTTCCGTCACTAAATCCAGCGACTGCAACACAATGCTACGACTTTCCTAACAAGTTCCAGTAATTGGAACAATCCAGAAAAGCGGGACGTAGGCGGCCATTGAAGGTGTTCACGGTACAAAAGGCTTACGTGCTCTTTCCAGGATACTTCAATCTGATCGGAAATGTCCACGCAACGCCTGGCTGCAAGTTCAAAAGCGAAAATAAAGAAGTTCGAAATTAGATGTTATTAAAAAAAACGGCTGAGAGTAAACTTGTTTATGCTCGAACGACGGATGCTACATATTGAACTTTTCCCCTTTTATAGGGAACAGTATGGATTCTTAGAATTCTTTCTCTGCTTTATCCTAGGTAGCGCGAGGATATTCAATCCAAGAATGAGGAGCTTATAATGAGCGGGGACATGTATAACAAAAAAGAATAAATAAGCACAACAATAATAAATTTAATAATGCTGTTTATCTACCCTGCCACTCACACTTTCCAAAGGTGAGCAGCACTAACCATTCAGGTATGTGCGATATACAGCCGACCTCCGTGGCGGAGTGGTTAGCACAGCGCACTACGAACCCTAGGGGTCCCGGATTTGAATCTCGGCATGGGTGTTTTTGTGAGTGTTCTTAGTGGCTCAATATTTCCAGTGATTGATTGATTGTTTGTTTTAAGTCCACTTTATTCACAGTAAGACTAATCGGGACTGGACCTACAGTTTAAAGTGGGATCCGATCCACTATGTGCCTCCAACAGGTAACGAACGCGGGACCCCTTGATTACAAGGCGACGACGCTACCACTGGGCCATCGAGGAGTGAAAACATTACTTTGTAAGCAGTTGGAATGTTTATGAAGTATTATTTTATATCAAAACAGTCTCACGCAAATGTTAACTGGCTTATACTGTTAGGATTAGGCTAACTGAGAAGATAAGACGAGAGAACGAAGCATTAAAAAAGGATTTTCACTTCAGAGTTGTTGCAATAACGACAGGATTACGGTGGCCATTAAATCTTAGACTTGTGTGTCACTTCTTAAAAAGCCAGTCCGGATACTCTTTGACACCACCTCGTGCTTGTAAAGCAGCTTACGGTGCGGAGAACTGAATGTAGACCCAGAAAAGACTATTCAAAAATCAAATATTGCATTTAAGAAAGAGCTTGATCAAGACAACGACGTGTTGATATAGAGAATGAAGACAATGATATGGGTGGGTATAAAGAACAAATAACACACGAAAAGTTCACAAAAGTCTCAAAGACTAAGGGCAGTTCATGAACATGTATGTGGAAGACATAATTATGGTTGGGTATGCAGATCAGACCTTAGACGCAATTTATCCTCCCATATCTGTCAAATATTTAATAATTGATACAGAATTTTAACATTACTACTGTTCCAAACAAATGACAATTACTGTTACGATGGAAAGCTTAACCTCACCATGCTTATATACAGGGAGGACACAAAGTGGGCGTACCGCCCCCCTTTACTTTCGACACTACGATGGTAATAGTCCGATTACTTGATGTGAACACAAACCTGTGTCATTGATTAACCACCTCTGGGACTTCTTGGAGGCCCTTCAGAACGTATTGAGAGGAACGTCACCGCCCGGAAAAAGGTCTTATTCACACTTGCACCGCGAAGTGTGCCACAATATGGCGCCGAGTTCGGCCGTGCTTCGAAAAAGACTGTCTCCATACCGATGTTCCGGACACTTAAACCATCAGGTATGTGTTCATATCAAGCATTCAACCATAACCATCGTAGTGTCGAAAATACAGGGGGGTACGCCAATTTTATGACCACCCTGTAGATACCCTATGAGATTAACAGACTGTGCCAGGAGTTTCGAGTATTTTCTTCCCCGTTCAGAAGGGGAACGTTTATTAAAGAAGGAACCAATTAAAACGGACCGAAATTTGGAAAACTTCAAGGCGAAATTCCACCCTCCTACGACATCGTAAAAGATACAATCAAGACTCCCTGGTGCGCCTCCCCATTTGCATACTCGATGACAACTTAACCATCCCTTCCACTGTGCGGTCGGAAGATTTTACAGAAACAATAATGAAAAGGATGGCTTCTTCAAGTTTTCAATATTAGAATCAAGTATTCTTTAATTACAGCTGGGACCACTAGTCGAAATATTTCTACAATGTTCGCACAATCCTCACCATTCACAGAATAGGACTGAAGTTTAGTCTCGAGTGTATGTGAAAATTGAAGTTCTTTCTTTCATGTGTTAATACATGTAAAAACTGAAAAAAATGTATAGATATAATTGGTTATTCTTAACCTCTTCCGCCTTTAGCATAGACTACATAATAAAAATGAACTTATACTAAAGTTTTATTACATTGTGAAGTCATAGATGTTTTGTGTTCGACTTACATGAGCCCAATGTATTGACTAGGCTACTGTACAGTTTTTAAATAGACAGGACTTGCAAAGGAAATGTAACTTCTACTAAATACAGAGATAAAGGGCTAATCACATCACTACTTTAGCAGTAGATGCAAGTTTAAAAAAACAACTAAATAAGAGATAGTGATGAAATAACATATTTCGCTGGAAAACTTTCCAGATGGAAAATAATATTTCTAATTTAAAAAGAATGTTCACAATAGCCAATAGAACGGTTCAATTTTTTTTTAGGGACACATGTCAATAGTTTGTATTAGGTTTAAAACTGTAGGCCCAGTCCTGACTAGAAGCTGCTCATATATTGGGACATAAACCTTATTAACTTCACCGATCTACGGGACAAGGTAATGCCATTAGGGTACATATTAAGGAGATAACGGACATCAGATTTTCTTTGTATAAAATGTAACTACTCCTTTATATACATGAAACTCCATTGTAATATTATTTTACTTCAAATCTATTCCCTATGATCCTTTCATGAACGACACCCTCACATTGAAAATGTTCATGAGCTGGCTTGAACAAAACCAGGAAAAACAACATTTTTTTTTAGCTGAACTTGTTTAATCTCGAACCAAACTCCACAGACGCACAAAAACGATCTCATCTGGCCAAATGGACAATGCCGCCAGAATAATTACGCTTACTTATTAATAGGGAGTTGTCACGCAATCTGACAATTGCACAGCAGTTAAAAAGGGGCTGTCACGTGCAGATAAAAACACCTTCACAGGGGCTAAATGAAAAATGCTGACAGGCAGCCGTTTTACCACCCAATTGGAAGAGCTCACAATGCGGACTGACGGGTAAAATGGAGTAAAACCTCTTCCCGCGCGCGGGAAAAAAAAAGTGCGCGCAGAATGATATAACAGCAAATTCTTTGCAAATGTAGGGTTTATATAATGCAAGATTTTCTGATCACATGGGTGGGCAGGACTAACATGCTTTTCACATTGTATAACATACTTGTTTTGCGTCACATGTGAAATAAGTATAGGAATAAAAGTTCATGAACTTCCATTGTACCACTTGCCTGTTGGATTGGGGAGTCCCCCCCCAGATGCCCTTCTTCTGGTGTAGTCAAATGTACTTGCTTATGTCGCTTTTCTGTCTCTGTAGGCTTATCGTGCCCACGAAGATAAACGATACTTAGGTGAAATTCATGAAAAGACGCTCGTAAAAAGGAATACCGGTACTTATTCCCGACCCTTGAATCAGACACGGAACCAGCTGAAAATATATTGCAATTTTATTCTCTAATTAGCCGATCTCCGTGGCGTAGTGATTAACACAGCCACGCTACGACGCCAAGGGTTCCTTGTTCGAATCCCAGTCTGGGCATGGCTGTTCTTTGTAAGTGTCCCTTCATCATACCATAACTCATTCTCATCGTTGCGATTAGCCAAAAGTGGTAGAAAAACGACGTAAAATTAACTAATTCAATCAATCAATTAATCTTCTTTAATTTTATCTGTAAAATGAGCTGTTGCAGAGACATAATTTTCATTCTTTTGGTAGTTTTCAAACTTTTTAGGGGCCCTACACTGCTTTCTAACGTTAGTCTACTATCTTGTCCATGAATGAACACGTACACACAACGGCGAAAGAAACAGTAGGCGAATTGTCCACCACCATTTTCATTCGGTCTGTATTACACAATGTAATGAAAGTGAATTGAAGAAATGACGTCAAAAAGCAGAGAACAATGCCTGCTTCGAACCAACATAGTTTCATTCCTTAAAACAACATAGAATGTAGAATAAAAAAGGAATGAAAATAGCTGTGGACAATTTGCCTACCGTTATCTTTGCCGTTGACTGTACAATATATCGTTTGTGTCAAAATTAATTCAGATTTCGAGACAAAGTAAGTCTGTAATGATGTGCGGTAAACAACTGTAGGCGGATTGTTATTCATTACTGTCTTCCATCATTGTTGGAACTCTATGTAAACATGTTTTCTACATTGATTTATGACTACTATTGTTATTTCTCATGTTGATCTATACGTCAGAGGGAGTGAGTGCTTCTTTTGTCATTATAAACAGCGATTCAAGTTCCGCACACTTATACACTGGATATACAAAAAGTTAATTTCTGTTGGTACTTTAAAATATGACTGTTTTTAGAAGACAGCATTTTATGATTACAAGGAATGATTGAACGAAACTCACAGGAAGTTTAAAGGAAAATAAAGAACGCCAGAGTGAATGACAGTTCAAGCAGCGGGCAAAAAAAATCTTGAAGGAGAAAAAAGATGTAGCTATTCCTGCACACAATGGCGCAGGTAAAAGGGCGTTGCCTGAAGTTGAAGTCACGCGAAAAGGAGTGCACTTGAGTCCAGTCAAATTGAGGAAGCGGGGTTACCGTGAAGATCAAAATGGAAGGTTTCAACGGACGGCCTTTCACACGTGCAGTACCAACAAAGTAAAGTATACAACCACTTTATCACTGGACGTTCAAACTCTTAATTTATACATGCAGGAATACTTTTCTTTCACGTGTGAACTGGGCATGTCGATAGAGGAATTTATCACTCAAGGGGAAGAAGGGCCTTCAAATTCATCATCTGAGCTTCAGCCTTCTTGGAAAACCATTAAACCGAAATCCATTCAATAGTCACAGTGTTAATGGTAGGATGATTTAGCAAGAACAAAAAGTTCTGTTCTCCATGAAAACGAGAAAAACTGGGGCAATTTCCTGCAATATAACACTCGACCCTCAGACCACTAATTATTGAAAACCGATTTTTGCTCAGGAAATCAAGTGTTAGGCGACATTCAAAACCTAATTATTAATTTAAATTAGTTTCTAAATTCAAATACTTAATGAGTAATATTAACAAATTAAAATAATATTTAATGCTACTTTTACATTCATAAACGTTTACCTTCTCGCCCAATATATAAAAAATCTAAAGCTTAAAAATATTCAAAACAGTAACTATGAAATTAAGTCTTCGAACATAAAATCTAATGACATTTGGACTTAAAAAAGATGAAACAAAGGAGGAGTGGAGAAGGTTTACATATTGCTGAACTGCCTAATCTACATTCACCCCATGATATTATTAGCATAATTAAATTAAGACGACTGCGGTGGGAAGGACATGTAACACGCATGGGAGAGAATACAGGGTTCTTGTAGGAAACTTGATGGTAAGAGACCTGTGGGAAGGCCAAGACAAAAATGGAATGACAGTAATAAGATGGACATGAGAAAAATTAGTAAGGATGGTCAAGAGTGGATTGATCTTGCCCTGAATAGAGAGAAAAAGAAAACTTATTTGGCTTCGGCAATAAATTTTCAGGTTCAGGAATGACAAAGTTGGTTCAGTTAATTTATAATTAATCAATTGGCAATTAAGAATGTAATTATGAATGGATATGGTTAGATAGCAAGAAATATTGTGTAAATATCTTTGATGTTTGGGGAAAAAAAGTATTTTATGATGCTCCCATTCTTACTCTCTTCATGAAATTTATAAAATCCATACAGGAAAAGTTAATCACATCGGCGTATGTGCATTGTTGATGAATCGAATGCGAACCAACAAAGTGGAAGAAACTCGCTGCAACACCACCCACCAGTGACATTAACATCGTCTGCAAACGCAATCCGACAAGGTAGTGACAAATATGTAAGAATATGCAAGACTATCCATCCCATTTTCATTCCCATCCAGTGTGTTTGCACGGGGTATATATAACTACCATGATTCTGGCATTAAGAGTATCGTTTGCTTTTTTTTTTTTTTACCTCATATTGTGTTAAAATGCGAGGGAATAATTTGTATTCACACAAAAGTGTCTACATTTTGCGTCGTTGAACACAAGAATTTAACGCCCACCACCATTCTGTAGTAGTGGGTGAATTTCGACCACGGACTTCCTAAACAGTTCCCCACAGCTTTTTTAAAAACCTGAGCCACAGGGGCCTTGTGTAATTGTTAGCGTGTTGCGTCAAGAAGCCAGGGGCTTATTTATTCTGCAGTATCCCCTGAACATTTTAACACAAATATTTATGGACATTTTGGCATTAAATTTACCTTACGGAATCAGTAAATGCATCATACAATGCCTGCACATTATATTCCTTTTTGGGTGGAAAGCCAGGTAGCAGTAAAAATCAAGAGAGGGTTGCTTTTCTGGATAGGGTACAAGCTGTACGAATTTCATGGTCTTTCAATAACTTCCTATCAACGATAATTGACTGCTGACTGTACTGAACCTTGAAAGAATGGAGTCTTGCATGGTATTTAGATCATTTAACGTCGCGTTTCCATCTCACTAGGTCAATCACGACAATGAGGATGCCGATTATGTGAAATAGATAACAGAACGAAGCACCAATGCTATGATCAGGGCTCAAACCCAAATGTCCGGCACGCTCTCACAATGTTCATATTTTCTGTGTAATTTATAAATAAGACATATTTAAAATGCAACATGCTTTCCAAAAGTCGAAAACGCCGCGAACAAATGAACTCTGAACACAGTGATTTCCCTTTTCCCTCTCTCGGCAAAAAAAGAATTCCCTTAATACATAAATCATGGAGCCATATCGCGCGGGATTTCTGCAGTCTCGAGCCTACTAAAGTTTCATGTAGTGAGGCAAACGCAGCACATATAAAGCACTGCTCCCTTGCCAAACTTCCAGCGGCGTTCAAGCTCCAGTTTCCAGAGCGAGGTTTTTATGCGACAATTCCACGACCGCTCCGTGGAACTTTAGCTCGTGTCGTACGTGCGGTGGGATCACCAGGAAACTGCGCCATTGCAGGCTAACGAGGCTGTGACGACTGCAATCATGCCGTTGAAGCCATCTGTGCTGTCTCCTGTATCTTCTCATGGCCCGTGTCCATCATTCGTGCCAAGCTTTTATTTGTATTCATAGTTATTTTAAAGGTTCCCCGATGGCGTAGTCGTAACGCCGTCGCCTTATAATCAAAGAGCTTCGGGTTCGGCAGCCGACGGAGACACATAGTGCTTCGAATCCAGCTTTAAACTATCCATCCCCGATTAGCCTATCTGTGCATAAAGTGGACCTAAATAATCAAATCGTAGTTATTTTACGTCGTTGATCTACCTAGGTAATAGCATCAAGAAGAATACGATACTTGACACACTAGTCTCGTGTGCCAGTAAGTCCGTCTCGTTCTCGTCTCAAAATACATAACGAACATAATAGTGTTTCACTGCAGAAACTCTTGCAATGTATAGAGGCCATTAAGGCAAATAACTTTGTATGCAACCACGTTGCACAGTTCACAGTTGACACCAATTGATTAGATTTACAACTGTCAAACTATTTGTAAATAGTCGCATAGCAAAGTAATTTTGGTTTAGCTTATTTAAGTTCACTTTATGCTTAGATATGCTAACCGGAACCAGGCTACAGTTTAAGGTGGAATCCGAGGGGCCTTTGACCCACTGTACTCCCTCGAGAATTGTCATTTCCTTAATCGACAGATTTCAATGTTTTACATAGGCATTAGGAAAGCACACATAAAATAATCACATCGTAGTTACTTTACATCGTTCATCTACCAAGGTAATAGCACCAAGAAGATAGAATACGATAATAACGAAGATATTTGATCCCAAAGTATGGCCCACGTAAGTTAAAACCTGCAATTTCGAAGTACTTTTGTTAGTAAAAACTGCATGTACACTAAAATAAGTAGCAGTACCAAACCTAACTGCGTAAAATTATAGCTCATGTGAAATGTCGTTTTGGGTGTTATATTCACTTGCGCGAAGCGTTCGGGCGGTTCTGCTTCACCGTAAAGTAACAATCTAAGATAACAGACATACTTCACAATAACAAGTTTCCACGAGCTAAAATCAACTGAAAATGTTCATAAACAACAACATATTCATAAACTGTGCAAAATATTTCACTTTCTCTAGGGGGTACAGAAGGTCAAGGGTACCGAATCCCATCCACCGTGCGTCTACCGGGAATAAAAGAAGGGACCCCTTAATTATACGGAGTCGCTAGTTACAACTACGTCATAATGGAGGCCCGTGATTTTCGTCTATTATACACTATAATTCACCCTAGTCTTTAACGCTCAGCTTTCCCGATTTGAACAAACTGCCTCTCTATCATCACTACATCTACCTCTCTAAAGTCCTCGTCAACTAGGAAGGCGGTTCAGCCTTCTGCCTTACGACTGGATAACAAGCGCGCTGTTGCCAAACCATCAACGGATCCTATCGCCTGCTAAATATTGCATTGCCGAGGCTTTGAGCTAAACTACTCTGATGTTAAAATGAAAAATACATTGTTATTGCAAGAGAATAACAATTCCTGTCTGGTCGACGGTCACAAACGGGCTACTGTTCATAAAAACTCATCCTAAACACTGGATATTTATTGCATTTGATCAATACCCCATTGACTCAAGTTTGTACTTACAATTTTATCTGGCACAACAAAAACACATTTTCGCGTAAGACTTGGCTCATGTCATCTTGCAAGATCAATGCTAGGCAATGTAGCCACAGCTCTCTGGCTCTGAACCAACGATGCTCTTGTATGACTCAAGCACGTAATTTGTCTCTAAATGGGAAGCAAGTTACGTGCGAAAGTCTTACCACGCAGAATATAGCAAAACTGGACCCATTTTCCTCGAGCCATACAACTGCATACATTGGTAGTGAGAGCTATTGTCCTAAGTAGATAATTAGTAACGATATATGCAAATATTCCAATTATACACCAAATCTTTTCAATTCCAAGTTTATTATAATTGTTAACAATTTGAAACTATGATTAACAAGAATTCTAATAAATATGACATGAACATTTAGAGTAATACCAGTAATTATAACCTTGACTTGGCTTGTGATTTTTTGTTGACCCCCTTTGAATAGGTTAAATGGTTATAGCATGATACATTAACCACAAGTAACATTATCGGCCAAAGGAAGTGTGAGCTATGGAAGTTTAATTTTAAAATAACAAACCCCAGATTTTAAAGTAATTATTAGCCCTATATGTCCGATAATCACACGAACGCGGATTAGGTTATTGATGGTTTAGATGCAATACTTAACTGTTATGGAGTTTCCCCAAGTATGTATTGTTTCGCTACCCGAGACCAAGTAGTCGAGCGAATTTACTTGCTCGGACACGAGGCCTCGAGATCACGTAGCGTGACGTCAGAACATGTAATGTAAATGCTGCCAAGTTTACCGTACAGCTATGGAATGGGGGGTGATAATGTGATTTGAGTGTCTTTGTTCCACCTTCGGTACAAAATCGAGAATGGGAAATCGGCAACAGCGTCCAATCCCTAATTAATTCTCCGCGCGCTTTGTACAGGAATCTTTCTGTCAAACGTCTTGCTATCTGACGAGAGGAATAGGTTTGAAATGGTGAGGGAAGAGAAGTTCATTGTTTTTATCTTTACGAGGAATTGTTTTGTTAAACCTAAGTAATAAACCTTACTTTATGCATAAGCTAATGAGAAAATGCATACTTCGCAATCCTGAACAACCACTGTACCACATGTTAACCTAGCCGAGTAAAATATGAGCCTGTCTGACATTTGAACAAAGTTTATTGTCTGACATTTGAACAAAGTTTATTCAAGTGTTAAAGGTGGAATCTGACTACTGCCTCAGGAAGAACCGATATTCGGTTTCACGAGAAAGGATGGATACCAATAACTAGTTATCTTGAAGAAATTGAAAACTGTCCGATACAATAAAGGAATATGATACGACAAGGCAAGCGAATAAATAAATATTCTCCCAAGATATCTCTTGGAAAAACAAGCGAATGCAGGATGTAAGAGAAAAAGACGAATTTGCTGGCAAACACATTTCGTTGTGAACCAGGCAAGTTAAACTTAGTAAGGGGTATTTATCATTCCAAGCAAGATCTTGAGGATTGCATAATCAACACAAAATGTATTACTGCTATTAGTCGTATTTTTCTTTATTTTACGTCGCTCTTCCATCTCTTAAGGTAATTTGGACGATGAGGATGTTTAGATTAAATTCATGAAGGGGCGCTCATACAGAACTCGCCCTTGTCCAAACCTGGGTATGAGCCAGAGACCATCTGTGGCGAGATCACGAGTAAAGCATTCAACATCCTCGGCTACAGAGACGTTAATAATAATAAAAAGTTCCCTTTTTAAAAATTAGAATCCGAAGTTTTGCCAATGCTAATTTCCTTGCCACGAGAGCCAAGAAAATGTTTCATTTATAAGATAAGAACTGTAGAGATATTAGCATTATACGATCTAGACCACTTGGAAAAAAATCAATACTTCCTAGTGTTAGAGTAAGTATAGCTTAAATAATTAGACAATGGATAATGTCCAATTAACACTACATGGCAATTCTCAAATGCACGAGAGACAAAAATAATCGCTGTGAAGCTTCTAACAATATATCCGTTACACATTATTGACTTGAAGCAATCACTTACAATAGGCGAAGCAATTTCCATCGATAACCCTTCAGCCATAATGGATCTAAAAGCGCCGCACAACCTACTAGATGGGTAAGGCATCTAAATTACATAGTCCAAACACGTTGATCTAAGCACGCAGCACAGTGTGATAAATCTTCCATTAAATTCTACGAGAAGGCTAACCATAACTTAGAGGGAACGATGAGCAAGGT
Organism: Lepisma saccharinum; assembly: GCF_977018435.1. NCBI lineage: Eukaryota > Metazoa > Arthropoda > Insecta > Zygentoma > Lepismatidae > Lepisma > Lepisma saccharinum. The sequence goes on along the minus strand of NC_139256.1, from coordinate 19,661,483 downwards.
GTATATATACAGAACCAACCCTGTTTTCATAATTTGTAGCCGAAGCAACAGGTTAGATTTACAAGCTCTGCAAAATTCCGGCGGAAGGTGGAAGGGCAGATCTGACGCATTTGCAATCTCCAGTAGAGAATATTCCGGTGCCGAGGCCTCGAGCAGAAAATGGAAACAGTAAATTTGGATATTCCGCGTTACACTGGAATAGTGCTGCATGTGCAGGTTTCATAACACAGAAACAAACCGAATTATAATGACGCACGTATACTAGAAGTGGTACGAAGTACATTAAATCTGCGCCTAATTCAAGGGTGTATATATACCACGGTGGCTTTGATGCACTGCATTTTTGTGCAAGAGATACACACAGTCTCTGCGTAATGTGCCTTACGATAAAATACTACTGTACAATGTCTGCAAATAATTGTTACATTTGAGGAGGACAAATACGAGGTACCAGTGACATTGCTCAAAGTGTGGGATGGTGTCCCCCCATCCTAGCTAGGAATATTGATGCAAAGCTTCTACCCAACCTATTTCATCCTTCCAATTAAGGCACATGTGACTAGATTTCTTTCGACAGTTACTGCTTGGACTTGGACGTTCTTACTTGCTAGTTTTTCACGTTACACGATATTCGTTACCGTAATTGATGAAAGGCTTATGTTGCTGCAGCCATAAACCTTCGGGTTTAAGAAGGCTAGAGTTAGTTAGTACTTGTTGGTAAAGGTATTGAGCAGAGCAGGCAACTTGAGGAAAAACGTCGTAGGATAATAACTACTGCCGCTTTTTTCTTTACAAATGCCAAAATTGAATGTTCAACAAGAAAAAAAAAGTATGTGCTAGAAATTGACTCGAAAGAACAACTGGTAATCAAGGTGTACTTAACATGCTTTCAAATTAACTCTGGTATGTATTCATACACGAGATTCGCAGAATTCATTCAGAAACAGAAAAGATTGTTATTCGACTATATATATTTAAAAAAGAATAATAATACACTGGTAATAATAGTAATAATAAAGATTTTAACAGCCAACATGGACATTCCAGTACGAAACTAAGCTTCATGTGATTCAGCCTTTAGTCTCATGGTTCGAACCAACAATTTGCACTTCAGCGAGAAGTCAAACGCTAAAGATACACTTCACAATTGGCGGAACATATCTTTCCACACCGTCACTATTGAAACTAGCCGTCTTACATTGATACCAGTGATGTATAATCAACAAGATGCCACTTTTTACCGCATTATATCAAAGAATATTGATTCTTGAAAATGAAAGCCTCTACCAGTTAAAATAATATCCATCGTGTGCATGTCTTCTTACGAAATAGCTCTGGTCGAATGATTTCAACCGCGATAACCCGACACTATCACAATTTGTATTTGGTTCTCTTCTTTTTGTAGTTCAAATTAACGAGGCTACAGTGATCTTTCATTTATTCTTTCAATTTAAATTGGAACTTTCATGCGGGAAACATAGGTTAAATTACAGGGAGGCAATACTTGTCAGATTGCCTAGTCCAGGAGATCTGATACATACTCACCTTCCGATATAATAGCTTACTGTGGACAAGTAGCCGGAGCGTGGTGCTGATCATGATACTTTAATGTCGAGTCTACGTGCTACATCCTGGATGTGTTTGTATTATAAATATTTATCACTGTAATTTAGACATTTAGTGAAATTGATGCGTTGTTACGGTTTTCTTGATCACTTTCTCTTTCCTTTAAGCTCTATCACATTGCACAGCGGTTCGGATCCCACTTTAAACTGCAGGTCTAGTCGCGATTAGCCTATCTGAGCAAAAAGTGAACGAACTTCGCACAATTCTTTTTCCAGCTGTTTGTTTCTGTAATCGTACTTTCCTCAAATATCTCTGGAAATCAATATTTTTTTCAACTACCGCCAAAACTTTCGCATCATAATCGCAGCTTATGGGATACGAACTCTATGGGGATGAGATTTTTTTCTTGGTAACACAATACCTGCACCTTGTTAGGGAAGCGCCTTACTTTTCAATGAAGGCAAGAAGGGGGGAAAAAGTTTTTACGGCGTGGCAAATCAGCTTAACAAGCAACCTCGCCTTTGATTCGAACCCGCTGCCTCATCCTGGCAAAGAAATACGAGACGGAAGGATTTTTATAGTTGTCTCTCAGTTTTCTGGGGCGGAAAAGACGGGGAAGGATTCTAAAAGGAATCACACACACACACACAAACATGACCACATGCCGTTATCGAACGAGACCAGATAATACGTCGGTTCCATGCGACCGGCTATGCAGGCTGCTATGACGACAGCCGGCGTGGATATCGATCCATTCAGGCAACACACCTCAACGATGCGGAGCCCTGGAAGGTCCCGAAGCTTCTACGCAATGTCTCAGCAGAGACTGGCCGGTTTTTTTTTTAGTGTATGTGTAGAAAAATTACGAACGAGCTAGCGTCACGTTGTTTCTCGTTGCGTAAGGCACAAGAAAATGGGCAATCGTAACGCTGAAAGAATGCGTCGTGAGGAGAGAGCCGCTAAAATATGGCAAAAATTTTCTCTTCAGAAACAAATTTCAAAATATACCTCAAAGTGAGCACATTTTTTTGACGTGCGAAATTCAGAATTTCTATAGTAGAAATTCTTGACAATTTGTGAAGAACCATGAAAACTAGACTACAGACTGAAATCTATCAATTTCAATTATGTAAATGCTCTGATAATTTATGCTGCAGATCACTTTTACGAAGTTGCATTCCGCATACCAAAATACAATTGTAGGAAACAAATGTGTGTCAGTTTCCTCCGAATATGTTCTTCTTAATACCTTACGTGATAATTATGTATAATTAAATTTTAAAACCTTATTTTTAGTGATTACAGGATATGTTTTTCAATTACACACTCTCTTTAGTCAATAGTTTACTGATTTATTTCTTCTGTAGTTTTACGGCTATTAGAAACACAAAACCAGTTTTGTTATGACGTTTCGGGATAACACATGCTCCCTTCATATGTCATTTATTTTTAGTTTGATTAAAGATATTGCTATAAAGCAATGCGTAAATATAAGAAAAAATATACTTTACAATCATTATCTTATTATCTCATTATTGTATGTAACATTACTACAATATATTTTCCTGGTATTTTTTTTAAGGTTATATTAATTCTGATTATTTATCAGTGCTATTATTACAAATAGTTCCTAAATTCTGCATTGTGACCTGCAGAAATTTCAAAGGAAAACTTAATTACAGTGCATTTAAATGATCATACGTGTTTGAAACTTATGGATTTTCACGAAGAGGGGAAAAACACAGCATTTTATGCAGCAATCCGCCCACTACACTAGCAACGCACAAAGAGGACAATAATGCCAGAGCTCTCATAAATCTACAGAGAGGTAAAGCTCCCAAAAGAACATTATTTATGGCCCGAAATAATCGCACTCTATGCCATTACTTGCGAATGTATTGCTACAGATGGAACTAGGTCTTCTGTTGCTTTAAACATACCGTCTGGACTGGAACATCCCTAGGAATAACGGTAAGGGAGGAAGGGTTGAAATTACGATCGAAACGGGTGTAACCATTTTTTTTTTTTTTACAAAGCACTTTTTTGGCGACGGGAGGTAAAACAAGGCCCACAGCTTGAACTGAACTGCAGGATGGACTCATCGGAGGTGGGGTGTTTATCACTACTAGTGTTTCACAAATGTTACGATTGGAAATAAAGACAACTGGGGCCATGTGCACACAAATGTGAATATTTGCACCTACTCCCATCTTACACATTTACATCTGTACAAATGTTTTACTAAATTATTAACGATTTCTCATTTTTATCATTCCAGCCATTGCCAAGAAACTGTCCTTAGTGCAGAGGCACTTGTTAAGAATAAAAATTCAATTAGTCTGTAAACTAAATCCAATTATGTAATTGAATCCAGGCGAGTTGCTTCGATGTGAACTCTTCGTGGGATTTTCTCTAATTCTTCACTTTTCTTGGGAAAGCGATGCCGCAACGTTTGAGAATACTTCATCATCAGTGTTCGACCTAAAAATATGACCTATATAGTTAATTTAGATATTAAATGGAAGCTGGAATGAAGGCCGGTCTAGGGTCGGCAGCACCCGGTGAAAAGAAAGAAAAAAAATCTCTAGCCCGAGGCCCACCCCAACAAAACTTGAAACCGAGTTTTCGTTTTTAACTCCACTTTATGCACAGATAGGCTAATCGAAACTAGATCTACAGTTTAAAGTGGGATCCGAACCACTATGTGCCTCCACCGGGTATCGAACCCGGAACCGCTTCATTACAAGGCGACGACGTTACCACAACGCCATCGGGGAGGCACAGCATTTGAAACTAGAGACTTTTTTTTCCAACCGGTAAAATCTTTCCACTTTGTAGGAATGTTCTAAAAATGACGTTTCTACGGGGGGAAATAAGCCACATTTTCACAATTCTGACTTCAAAAACTGGCAGTACTGTTAATTGCTATATTATTTCACTGACGTATGAGAATATTTCTGAACGAAGTTATGGCTGGATAATTAGCAAATCTTTCTAAAGTTCGATTTACACTAAAATATTTTTATTGCTTTTACAATTAATCCGATATCATCTCCGTGAGAGTAGAATTGGGGAATTTTACCTCTCAAGGATCATCATCTCCTGCCCCTTCCCGTCACATTTGATTTTGATTTAGTTTATTTTACTTCGCGTTTTGTGCCTCTTGGCTAATTTGCGAAGATGGGGATGAGTGATGAAATGATGAAATTGATGAATGGACATTCACAAACAACCAAGCCCGACCGGGATTCGAACCCGGGACCCTTGGCGTCGCAGCGCGATGTGCTAACCACTCGGCCACAGGGTCGGGCCCTTCCCGTCACATGTTCGACTAATTGTTGTAATGATTTCTGTACATGTCTACAAAAATTTATGTAAACACTTTGAACAGATCTCCACAACACTCAATAACGAAATAGGCATAAACATTTTTACAGAATTGCCGTTGTAATGAAAGAAAATGTAAATTAAAGACATCGCCTGGTGCGCTGGACCCGACTTAAATTTGCCATACATGATAATGGTGTCGTGTTACCTGTGAAAATACTTGCATAATTCGACACAACCGGATGCTGGTGGTATTTAGCTACTGAAATTAGGGGAGAAACATCAAGTGATCTTCTTTTCGGTTCTTATTTATTATTAAAAATCAACTTGAAGGTTACATTCAACACACCTTAAGGTTTTGTGCCGCCCATTCTCCTTTTTGCACTTGAGCCAAGTATATAAAAACCCCGTCGTTGAATTTTGGGAGAACTGTATGCGGCAAAAATACGCGGAGCAACAGTTAAGGACAAAATGCTGTTAAGAACCCTAAATGCAATACAGACACAATGTTTTTTAGCCCTAACTGACAAAAAACCAGGTTGTTGTCATATAATATCACCTTGAAAATCCTGGTAAATGAATGAATGTATTTATTTTACTTCGCGTTTCTGCCACTTTTGGCTAATGGCGAAGATTAGGATGAATGGTGATCAAGATGGAATAAATGAAGGGACAAATACGGACAGGACACAAGTTCCATAGACCAGGGGTGGCCAACGCGTCGACCGGCAAGGCGAGAGAGGAAGCCCGCGGTGCTCTGTCATATTATATTGTATGAAGACTTCTATCCAAATATTCGCAAAGTGGCGTTATATTTGACTGCATTTTTCGGATCTACATATCTATGAGAGTCAGCGTTCTCTACAATGAATACGATTAAATCAAAGGAGAGGAATCGATTAACTGATGATCACTTGATTTCCTGCTTGAGAGTAGCAGTAACGTCATATGACTTGCAACATGATAAACTCATTGGCGGAATGCAGTGTCAAGTGTCTGGAAACAAGTGAACTGACTGCTGAAAAATACAAAATAGTTGTGTAGTTTCTTTTTACTGATGCCCAGCAACAAGTGAAATACTTTTGTTAAAATGAGTGTTTATGAAAGAATAAAATTGTAGTAATTATGTTTATGTAAAAAAAAAATACCTTATTAAAAGGATGAAAAGATGCTAATGATGAACTGGGGAGATACGGCCTAAAAAAGGTGCCAGGCCCACGGTACTGAAGCCAAAACTTATTTAATAAATAAATAAGTAAATAAATAAACACATACATAAAATAAAATAATCAATGTCAATTTTATGGTATTAGCTCTTTGCTTCCTTTTTTAGGCTCTCGTTGTTAGGTCTAAGATAAGTAGACCGCCAGTGATTCTTGAAATGTCAATTACTACCCCTCAAACCAAAAAAGGTTGGGCACCTCTGCCATAGACGATTATACTGGTCATGGGCCCAGACGCCAGTGCCTCGCTATCTGCAAAACGCAGTCCAGGGTGTACTATGTGGAAGTGGGGTTGACAATTGAGTGTTTTGAGAAAGGGTCATTCCTTGCACCCCAAAATCCTGGGGAACAAATTACGTTTTATCTTCCGAGACCTGTTCATGATACACGTACTTCTATTTTTAGTACGAGGACGCATAAACTGACGAATACACATAAAAATATCGCTGTAGTTTATAAAAACAAAACTAAGTGTAGTGCTGTCAAGTACCAATGTGAGATGCGTTGAATGTGTTATAAAAGTTATTTACGTGTCTAAATGCCAGGAAACTACACTAACTTTATGTTATAAACTACGATTTGCTAACTACAGTTCCACGGTATGTAAGTACTAAAGGCTGTATGTAATTAGTGCTAATGGTATGAAGGCATCATCACCTCGTCAAAGTTTGACAGAAATGCTTATAATCAATCAGTGTGTTTCACTGCCACTAGGATCTACATTTCCCCTATCTCAACTAAATGAGATAACAGAAGAGAAATGAATGTGTTGAAGCACAGTATCAAATTTATATTCTTATAATTGAATACTTTGTTTCAATCGGAAAATTACAAACATTTTCTACGAGTATTTTAAGTATTTTGTAACGAAATTTTTCATATTTTCATGGAAAAGCAAGGAAAAATGAAGTGATAAACTACCACAATGATACAGCATTACAATAATAGTAACGAGACAAAACGCTAAAACATAATTCAAGAAGTTGCTAAATCAAGTAATGACGCACTTTAAACAAAAAAAAAAAGTGTATCACAAGCGTTCGGACATACCACACTCGTCACAAATGGTCGTATCTTGTTTATGCCCCTTTTTATACCAGTAGATATAACATAATTTTTGAGAATGTTGCTTGAGAAGGAACTTTAATCTTCAGTAAACGCGCATCCGAAATATTAGTTTCAAAAGTGAAATATTTTTTCTGTAGTAATAGTTTTAAAATGTGTGAAAACCTTAAATCGCTCTCCTGAAAAAATGCAAACATTGAGATAAGACACTTTGTGATGAGGTCGACTATATGCATGTACACTGACACTACACTAGCAGAAAAAAGTACATTATGAATTTCTGAATTCATTAAGCGTTTGTGTAGCTAACTTTGCCCTCTTTGGGTTTGTCCAGTCGTTCCTGGATCATAAAACTGCGCTCACCTTGGCGTATAATGCACATGTTAAGACTGCACATTAAATCGAGGTAGTTTTTCCCTTCATGCCACTTGCAAATGCCGATAGCGTGTGCATTACGCTTAGTTCCCAGCATCAACGTAACCGCATTAAATTAGGAACGAACATGGGAAAATGTCAAGTACTTATATTCGGAATCTAATTATGCAGTTGTATGCTCGACAGAGACGAAAGCGTTGCACGGAAATTGCAACTTTAATTAGCCAACTGCTACAACATCAAAGACAGGTCGTAATTAATTTTGTATTCACTTAGTTTACTTCCGGAAGTGGACTGCCAAACAAGTTTGACATAGAATGGTGAGTTTACCTTCCACCACCTCCGCAATGTATCTAGAAAAATTGATGTTGGAATGTTCAAAATTGAGTACGTTAAAATTATAGAAAACTTCAACATAGCAGCTACTGGTACTCCGTATTGCCGTGCGGGCAAACATTATGTTGACTTTAGAGCCTTCGTCCTGGCATCTTCCCATAGTGCTCAGCTTTCCAATACACATTACTGACTCAATGAAACCGAACGTTACGTCACATCCTTACACAACTCATGGGAACACGCAAAGAGACAAAGAAGGCGTCGTGTACTACGAATGAATTGCTTCCCAGAGTTACCATCATTGCTGATATTTATAGCCAACTCAGATGCTTTGCGTCAGCAATTCACGAAGACTTGCATCAAGAGCTGCTGCAGCACGATAATACACGTCCACACCCCGCTAACACGATAAAAGTTGCTATCCAGGAGCTTGGTTGGGAGCTTATCCCACATCCCCTTTACTGTCCCGATCTTGCGCTCTCGGATTTCCACCTTTTCTTATCTCTATCCAGGAATAGTCAAGGAAACTCCTTTGATAACGACAATACCCTTCGGCCTTGGCTAACGACATTTTAACTCCAAATCAGCTGATTTCTACGGGCGCGGAATCCAAAAACTGCCCTAATGTTGCAAGACAGTCATGGACAATAAGGGAGGATATATTACTGAATAGTTTATTTCTTCTGTTCATCTCAAATGAGTATCTAATGAATAGAGCTAGGAATTTTAGGTGCAAAAATTTGCCAATAAAGGTGCAAAAAAAGGTGCTAATTTTCAGATGTAAAATTTATTGTGAGCAGTGCATACATATATGATTCAACTTGTCTGGATAAACACATAGAGTATTCTCTGGTTTTAAATCGTTTAATATAACTAAGCAAAGAAAATTCTCTGATACATTAGAAAGCGACATAAAGGAAAACCTGCTTCTTCTTACTTGCTTAGAATTAGTCATCTAGAAAACTGTTAAAATAGATTACATTCAAAATTTCTATGTTCTTCTGAGTGGGGCTACATCTGCGGTCACTAAGCAGATACTTGTAAGTTGAAAAAGAACGTTCAACGTCAACAGACACAAGTGGTGCGTATTTTGTTTTCAACCGGTAATCCACATCCTTGTTGGTTGCGACTTCTTGAACATCAGGGTTTTTGGCTAAACTTTGTTCTAACTTCTCTTTCCCGACCCCTTGCAGCTCTCGTTGCACATTCATCAAAACAGCCCACTGTGCTTCCTTTACAGGACACTGCTCCTCCAGTTTTGTGTGTGATTGCAGTAGTAAGGAAAGAGAAGCCATGTACAATATACAGTTCATCTTGCAATTCCTGTTTAAGTGCAAGTTTTTTGGCTTTTTCTACAGCTGAGGAATCACTAGGCAAAGCATCTAAAAATATCGATATTGTATGGAAATGATTGCAAATAAACACTGCAGCTTTTAATCATGTACCCCATCTAGTGAGGATGGGAGAGGGTGGTAGTGGAAGTTTCGTAATTTCTACGTACTTCTGTATTCTAGAAGGAGCCTTTTTCAGTATTTTCTTAATGCTAGAAACAAATTCGTTCACATATGTATATTCATCTTTAAGAGCTTCACAAACTCGATGAAAAGCATGAACAATGCAGGTCACATGTTTTAAGTTAGGATACATATTCTTCAGATTAGAAAATGCAGCTAACATGTAAGATGCTTGATCTGTAAGAACTAACCACACACTATCATATTTTACGCCCTCTGGCCACAATACAAAACATGCATCATTGAAACTTTGCATTACACTTGCATTGTCTGTTTTGCCGAGAAAATAAGTTTTTGAAAGCATGGGTTTCACTTGATGTCCATTGAGAGGTGCTACTAAAATGTTCAAAACGTACCTGTTTTGCCTATCTGTGGTCTCATCTAGTATGAAATAGACTGGATGGTCAGTTACTACTTGCCTGATCTGCGAGATTTTAGCTTCATAAAGAGGTTGAAGGTAAGATTTCCTTAAGGTGCTCTCATCTGGAACTGACTTCCTAGTATATTTTTGCAAATATGATTTCATGACAGGATTATTAAGTTTCGAAAGAGGTATTCCACACGCTATAAATGTCCTTGCTGTCTCACTGAAAAATTCATTTGTATTTCTGGAACTCGAAGATGCAAGCGCCTCACCAATGAATTGCTGTCGCTTCCTACCTTTACCATTTCGTAGTTCTTTATTCCTGACGTGCTTCCCACTTTGTAGATGCTGGACAACCCGAGTGCGTTGATGTTTGTCATCAACAGCAATATAAATATCACACACATCACACCTCAGAACAGATCCATCACTCTGAATGCCGTCACCGCTAAACTGTTTAACGATGTCCTGCAGTTTCCCAACATTTACTTTATGTTTTGGCATGGTGAACAAGCAAATCCGATGCATCGATCAGTCGATCACAGACTGCAGTTACCTTGCTCTTTGAGACGGGAGAAGGAAACGAAAACAAAACAGCTTTCCTACAGCAATTCGTAAACAATACAGCATAGGACAAAAAGAGCACATAGCAATTGTAACGCGTCATTGTTGGCACTGTTTAAAGTCCGTGCGCTTACTACATTAACGTCCAAGAACTGAAGAAAGCCGATTCATTGTTGTACGGTAAACAAGAATCGCATGCCAAGAAGCCGTGCGTCGAATGTGGGTGGGGTTAAACAGCGCGCGAGTTGTATTTAAAAAAATGATAAAGATGCAAAAAGGGCGGAAAGGTGCAAAAGGTTCTGAGATTGTGAAAAAGGTGCAAAAAGGTGCAACCGAAACACCATGAGTAGAGTTCAATACGTGCTTATTTTGGGGATGAGTCACTTTTTTACCTATTTTCACACAAAAAAATTTAAGGTGCAGCACCTAAAATTCCTAGCTCTACTAATGAAACTTTTGCCACAGTGAAAAAACGGTACAACCGACTACTTTGAAGATGTATGCTGTAAACTTGGCCAAAATGGTCCAAATGCACTGAACTAGATAGGTGTATTGAAAAAATGTATTTTCAACAACTGATTATTGTCTGGAACTGTTAAACAAGTTAATTGCCGCAGCAACACAAATCTTCCACAGGCCTGGCATTCCAATCGTTCCTAACATCTTTCAATACTGTTCTTCCATACTCAATTTGGCTCTTGAAGGTTTCCAAACAAGGAAGGACAAGGAAATATGTATTCATCCCAAAAATCTGTCCCAAATATAACACCGAGGAAAGAATCCTCTTGCAGAACGCTTCATTTCTCACTAGTTTTATAAAATGGCACGTTATTTTTAAATTCATGGCTGGTGTTTTGTATTGTATGGCTCTCCGACATTGAAGTCAGTTGCTCTCGTAGAATGTTAATCACGACCGGATGTAAGGTTGTATATAAAATGAAAAACCTTAATTTGTTTTTGTATCTTATCTAGTGGGTTTCTCTATGTACTCTTGCACAAATTTGCTGATTTTTAGCACAGACCTATTGCTGATCGACGATCTACATATATTTTCAAGTTTGAGTTGGTGCCTGTATACCTCAAGAAGAATAAGTCTTTGGGGTCCACGTGCAGACACTTTTGAGCCACTGCGAAGGCCTTTTCACCCATCTGCCTGCGAACTGAGGCCATTGTCGAGCTTTCTTCTCCTGGCTGGCGTGGTAAGCATGTACAGAGATATTCAATTATCATTTGGCGAGAAATTTCTGCAAGTTTTAGGCTGAAACCACTCCTCTTCATTGGTGCAAGTGTGTAGAGGCGGCGCCATCTTTAAAATGACAAAATTGCGCTTTGAAGATCACTTGATCAGTGTTGCAGCCACGAGATTGTCTTATAAATAACAGTTGATACCTCATGTAAATTTGAGCTATCCTGAAATTTTTGACGCACTTTTAAGGTTTTCATTAGACTCGTGTTGTTGTAAGTTACAGTAACAGTGCAAAACTACCATCACCGTTGAAATCTCAGTATTTTTACCAATTTGTCAGCCCGGTTACAGTATGGCGACGGCGAAAGAAGATTCTCTCCATACCCGTGAAAATTACACATATGGCATCCTGTTGCGGTGACAGTGACATCTTATTCCAGTTTCCGCAGCATCCCTACCACCGTCCCGGCGCGCTGAATGTGAAACGACCGTGCTATCAACTCGGAAAGATGTTCATCTTTTTTCCCCACTTCCTTCCCTCCCGCACTTCTTTGCCCTGAAATATTGCTCGCACCCTGCACCGCGGACAAACCCATTTCAGGGGAGATATATATCCACGCTTAGCGCTGTCAAATCGGCTGGATATGCTAGCATTGTCGACCGACCTCGCGTGGGTTATCTTACAAGCTGCACCGGCGCTTAAGGCGGATAACATCTAGACTAATGGCTCGCATGAAATGTCCTCACGTCATACGACACGTTATTATTACTACTTCCCCCCTGTTTTTTTGCTACGGGAGAAAGTTTGCAAGAGTATCATTCCTCGATAGCTATTCTATCTCCACACGCTTGTGTAAGTACCAACTGTTTTAAAATGCTCCACAATTTTGCCCCTTCATTTTTTACTTATGTACTACCGCAATCAACTTTTATAATGATTCTGTTTATTTGCATGTAAAAAAGAGCAGAGGCGAAGTGTAAAAATACTTCGTGGCTTCTACTTGTATGCATTCTTGTATTCTTGCAGTTTTTCTGCCACTTTTGGTCAGTCGCGACAATGGCGATGAGTGATGATTAGATGGGGCTGATGAAGGGTGACTCGCAAAGTAGCACCAATTTCTAGGTCAGAAATGGAACCCAAAACTTTCGATGGTGTGATTGTCAGTCAATCACTGAACCGAGGCAGCTTAGTAGCTTGGAGAGAGGCATTACAGAATTTGAAAAAAAACGATGGAGATAGAAATGTGAATTCCGGTTTGGGCAATGCAAACATTTCTATGCAGTGTTATAACAGAACGTGCGAGCTCCGGTGAAATAGTCCTATCCAGAGTTGGGTAACTTATTGAAAGAAAGTAACGCTTTTCCATTACTTTGTTTCAAAAAGTGAGGGTATGTTTTCCCTGTGAAATTTTACATGTGAAATCTTTAAAACACACACACACACAAATGCATGTTTAGTCCTGGCAAACAAATCCTCCAGTTCTGAATTTATAAAGGTAATGCAAGTCTAAAAAGTAACACGCTCCCAAGTAATCAATTTCTTGCGTTAAGGTAATCTTCAACTCTGGTCATAAACGATATAAAGCAACACTTAGTACTTAAAACTTTTCAGCCACACGCATCTTTCTTCGCAAAGTGAAATAAACACAGCGTCTTCTACTCTTCCTCCAGATGACTGACGGGGAAGTTGATGCGTGTACTAGCAACAGGGTTCGATCAACTTCCCCAGGGAGAAGTGTTAAGATTTTGATTTGGTTTATTTCGCTTTTCTGACACTTTTGGCTAAGCGCGAAGAAGAGGATGAGTGGTGATATGACGACACATCACAAATAACACTCATGCTAAGGCCTGGATTCGAACCCGGGAACCCGGGCGTCGTAGCGCGCTTTGCTAACCAATCCGCCACGGAGGTCGGCTCGGTGCAAGGAAATTGTGATCAATCAAATAGATGCTGTATGCAACAATAGCGGTGCTGAAGTCTAGAAGATGCAACTAATGCGTGCCTGCTGCTTTCAACGTTCAATTCGATTGGCTAACACGTAGCACGTGATCATGCAACACACTGTACACCGTTCCAGAACCGGTGCATACACTAAATATACTACGTGACACCAAATCAACGAAGTAGACGACTCGGCGTCGCACTCTGTAACGAACTAGACACGTTAGAGTGCGAAGTCAAAAAGTGCCGCGAACTAGACGATGCTATTACGTTCGGTAATTATGCCATATCGCCCGAACACCTCTCACTCGTTTATTTCGTTAATTTTAGCATGGATACTTACCTATTCTGCATTGCGGAAGATTCTTTAAGGTGAAGGTATGCCTCTTTCCATAAAATAGTGTTAACTTTTCATATTAAGAGTCATTATTTGTCTTCCTTGTTCCGCTTGGGTAACAGACAATATGGCGTGCACTCGTCATGGATCATCGCGCGTCGTGCTTGTGTTTTGTCGATTTGGAGTGGGTATGCAGTGTTTCAACCGTCTGAACCTAAAAATACCTACTTTCGTGTTCATTATGTCATCACAAACCATTGACGGATAGCCCCACGAACCATTGACGGATAGGCCCAAAAACCATTCACGATAGCCCCACGAACCATTGACGGATAGCCCTAAAAACCATTGACGGATAGCCCCAAAAACCATTCACGATAACCTCACGGACGATTTCCGGCACGCAAGGTTAGGTTAGGTAAGCATAGTAAAAAAAAAAAAAATCCTTGTAAAAAAAAGCCACGTTTGGAAACACTGGCGTGACCGCGTGACTTTCGACACTCGCGCCATCTGCAGGTACATAATGGAAACAACGGCATAATGTTGTCGCTTTACAGAAAATTCAAGTTCCTTACATAAAAGGTAATTATTTCTTGTTCCGCAGAATTCTATGGTGAAGTTTTCAGTTTCCGCGAAAATAAATACCTCGAAGAACTTCGACAATGCTACAGAAACTGATTTCAGTAAGTAGTTTCTCCTGTAAATTTGAAGAAATCCGTTCGGGCGATATCGCATATTTACCTTACGTTCGTAATAGGTTTCTCTGTGGAACATTCTGGACGATTCGTTTTTAATCTTATGCCTGCCCCTGGGGAGGGTTCACAGATTCTTGGCAGAGCTCGAGAGCAGAGAATATGGATGAAAATGAGACTGAACATGAATTATTGGCAGGCATTGTCCGGTTCGGTATAAGTCGTCCGATCTTAAAGCAAGCCTCGTCTACGCCCAATTTATCACATTCCCATCCAGACGTGCGAAAACTGATGCATTCCCATTTGCCACGAGAGAGAGAGAGAAAGAGGGGGGGGGGACGTAGAAAATGAAGGATGAAGCAGGAATTGGGACACTCTGGAATGGATTCGCCGCGATCTTTCCTTTTTTATTATTATTCTCGCTACGCAAAACTTCCCCGGACTGAAGGCCGGAGTATTGGGCTGTTGTCATAGCGACCACTGCAGCAGACAGTGGCGCATAAGCTGCGCTTGATTAAGTGCACTTCAAACCGCGCTT
This sequence comes from Lepisma saccharinum, assembly GCF_977018435.1. NCBI lineage: Eukaryota > Metazoa > Arthropoda > Insecta > Zygentoma > Lepismatidae > Lepisma > Lepisma saccharinum. The sequence continues at coordinate 19,646,454 of NC_139256.1, read as the reverse complement.
ACTCGGAACGGAATCACAAAAAGGGCGGGGGGAGAGTGGAAGGGGCTGCACACACGTTTGCCGGTCAAAAGCCTCTGCTCTGTTCGCGTTTCACGGATTGGTTAATGTGGATGGCGATGGAACGGGAAAAAAACAACATGGCATGCAACATGACACGTAATCTGTGTCGGTTTATAAAACTCCATAACGCACATTGAGGCCCTCAGTCGTAACGCATGTTGCTTTGCTCTCATTTGCAGAGGCAGTTAGGAACAAACTCATTTACCGACACAGAAAGAAGGGTGTACACAAGCGCACATACATCATTTTGTTATCCCAGCGACTGTGACTATTATATAGAGTGACAGGGCTTTTTAAGCGCTTTGTTTTCCTAGAACTTTTTATCGCGCGCTTATACTAGGGAATATTTCAAAGAAAAATACACTCTTGCGAAGAGTGGAATATGAGTATAGAACCTTTGAAATTCAGTGGCGTAGCATGGGCATTTCGGGTGGGAACGCCGAAGGAAGGGTCGGCCCTTTTTTGCTTAATAATTTACTTATGGAATTAGTCGCCACAGGTATTGTTTATTTGCCTGAAGTCAGCTGGGTTTTCAATAAAACATCATCCATGCATGTTTTAGCTAGAAAATTAGATGCCTCACTATGCCACAAATGTTTTGAACTCTGGTGTTTTATACTTTTCGGTATGATGCAAGTCATTAGAAAACCTACCTGAATCACAAGCGCCTCTGAACAACAGTAGACGTCATTGTTGTGGGCGATCCAACTACTGATTGATTTGGTTTATTTTACTTCGCTTTTCTACCACTTTTGGTTAATCGCGAATATGAATATGACTGATGATATTTATGTAGTTGATGAAGGGACACTCATAAAGAACACCCGTGCTAACGCCGGGATTCGAACCAGGGACCTCTGTCGTCTTGGCGCGCTGTGCAAAACACTCTGACACGGAGGTGGGTGGAAGATCCAACTATCGTACACTCTACTGACGTAACAGTGCCGATTTGTAATTCAGACCACTGTTTATTGCATCTTGGAATGGTGATAAACATTTTAAAATAATTGTCCAGAGACCATTCGATGTTAATAGTTTTCAAATGAATGCTTAACATTTCCATTGACACAATATTAAGCAGTTAGATACTAACGAAATAATAATAATAATAATAATAATAATAAAAGTTTTGCGGGTTAAGTGGTAGATCAGGCACAGGCTGAATTTCTACCACGAGGACTTCACCAACTTATTTGACAAAAACTGTGTTGATCTTTTAGTTTTTAATACACATCGCTGTTCATGCGATAAATTATACAATGCAATAGTTATTAACAAATGGTATATTTGAGTTTGGTATAAAGTTACGTCAGTCAATATTGCGTATTGTAGCATCACATAGCACGAGTGCGAAGAACCGGGTAGGATTCCTACCACTGTCGTCTGCTTCAGAAGGCAGGAAGGGTCACATGAACCAATCACGTAGCCCTCTGCTCCATACGCTGGCGTATGGGAGAGCATTTACGCGCGTGCTGTAGAGATCCAAGTCTGTCCAAGCTTTCCCTCCAGAAAGACAGCAAGGAATATAGAGTTCTTTACGCCGAACCTGCCCGGCGTACAGGCAGGAAAAGCATGGGGAAAAAATGCTGGAACGAGTGTTGTTAGTGGAGCGTTGCAAGCGGATCGTGAAAAATAGCTATTATAAGTAGACCTAGTGGCCCGGTACTGAACCGTGAATTGAGGCTCGGTGAGGCTCGCGGTGTCGCCAACGGCTTATTCGAAAAAATCACCAAGGTTTTTGGTCTAACCTAACCTAAAAAGCATGGAACCGGCAATTTTGCTTGAGAGTTCACAAACCGGAAGTGAGGCTCGATCGCCTTAATGGATTTCTCTCGTAAGGCATGATCTCCACTTGATGGCGCAGTGTTGCCAACTCCTTACCCGAAAAAATCACCAAGGTTGTGGCGCTCGTCGTAGCCTTTTATGATGTACATTTTGAGGGGCAGAGTTGGTGATACTGTGGGGGCACTGTAGCCTTTTATGAGGGGGGGTTTATTGCCCTCTGTTTACATCTGGCAACACTACCGTAGATTTTTTGACAGTGTTGTTAACCTACTGGGTTTTTCACTGTAAATTTTCATCAAAGGACCTGAGGGGTCCATGTATTTTTTATGTCTGGCAATACTGTTGGGGGCCTAGTGTTGGCGACACTGTGGGGGCACTGTAGCCTTTTATGAGGGGGGTCTATTGCCCTCTGTTTACATCTGGCAACACTACCACTATTCATACTTTTTCTCACATATAGGTGTACGTGATGAATCACCAAACAGATTTTTCCTAAGTCATGAATTGGAGGGTTCTATGACAACCTATATTAATTCTCGTAAGAGAACAGAAAACACACACACAAAAAAAAAAAAACAATACTGTGGTCACTACAACAAATAGTCTTCTTCAACCCCAATCCAACAACCCAAAAATCATCCTAACTAGAACCATGTAACTATCTGCCATCTGTTAGAGGTTTTGTGAACTATGTGGTGTTTTGTTTGTGTGTAAAAAAAAATGCAATGCTTTTTGCACTTGGTTATCATCACCTAACATGTTATTAATTGTTTTTTAAAATTAATTACAACTGAAAACTAATAATTAATATTATCTAAAGTTACTAATTAATATTATACAAATAATTGATATTTTTTTTTTTGTTCTTGTTGCTAGTGTTGGGTAATTACAGTTGTTGCAAAATATTAGCTCTCGCGTATGACAGTTTTTGAGTTTTGTTTTGTTGGGTATATATAGACGAATCGAAATTTTACTTGTTATGTTAAATTGTATGTTAGGGTACATGGTAGGAGAAATCATTGTATATTAGAGCGCTCTTTTAATGATTTGCCTATAACTGCATACAGGCAGCCGTAAATTTAGCATAAAATATCCTGATCCTGTTTCTTCTAGCATGTGCGACGTTTGTTGTGGTGGGATTATTGGGGGAAATGTGATTCTCCCAGTATGTCATCTGACTTACTAGTATATGCGATACGAAGAACACGTGTGTATGTGGCTTACTAGGATTAGGCTCATGGTAATGAGGTCCTAGTAGCTGAAACGTTGTCGGGGTATTTTGCAAAAATTTTCCTTAAACAGTTAACAAATATAATATATATATTTTTTAAATTCAGACATTAGATGGATTTTACAAATATATTTTTAAAAAAATAGGTTAGGTAATTGTGGCTTCTACAGCTCGCCAAGCAGGGTGCTCTTGCATAAGCTCTTATCAGTCTGTAAGTCAGCAACAAGCAACCTGCGCTAGAGGTAGATGCTCTTGACATCATGAAAAATGAAAGCTTTTTCACTGTAAATTTTCATAAAAGGACCTGAGGGGTCCATGTATTTTTATGTCTGGCAATACTGTTGGGGGCCTAGTGTTGGCGACACTGTGGGTTTTTACTGTAGCCTTTTATGAGGGGGGGGGGTTTATTGCCCCCTTTTTATATTTGGCAATTTTATTGGATGTTCTTTTTTTGAGGCTCGAAATTATTATTTGAGGCTTGAAATCATCATTTGAGGCTCGTCGGTGTTGCGTACCTACTCTACAAAAATTCTACTATATGATCTTTCACTGGCTAACCTAACCTATCCTAACCTAACCTACTCTAACCTAACCTAACCTAACCTAACCTACTCTAACCTAACCTACTCTAACCTAACCTAACCTAACCTACTCTAACCTAACCTACTCTAACCTAACCTAACCTAACCTACTCTAACCTAACCTACTCTAACCTAACCTAACCTAACCTAACCTACTCTAACCTAACCTAACCTACTCTAACCTAACCTAACCTACTCTAACCTAACCTAACCTACTCTAACCTAACCTAACCTACTCTAACCTAACCTAACCTAACCTAACCTAACCAGGTCTAACCTAGCCTAAAGCAAGGAGCTGGCAACCTTGCTTGAGGCTTGCCTTACAGTGCATAAAGCAAGGTTGCTAACCTACTGGTATTTTTGCCATAACTTTTTACAAAAAAAAGAGAGGAGAGAGAGAGATGGAAGAGTTAAACAACCGACAGCCCACCTACAGCTAAAAGAAGCAAAATAGAACAACATATGGCGGCGTGAAAATATGTAAAAAATTCGATTCAGAGGTGGATCGAATTAAAGTTGGGGGATATTTTGCATTTTTTCCCTATAATGTACAAAACATTTACCGTACATAATCTTTTCCATTTACAACAGTATAAAATAAGAGGAATGTGTGACAATATCCATATTAATTAGGAAAGTATGTTGTATGCTAGGTTAGCTAATTGTGTCTTCTACAGCTTCACTGTATAGAGGGAAGATGGAAAAAGAGAGCTCTACGGAAACTGACGCTCTTAACAATATTGTATGTTCGTGAAAATTATATATATAAATAAGACTTAAGCGTATTATCTACTTTCATGTCAGATTTTCCCAACCTGTGAGCTGTAGTGTTTAGGTGACAAGCGACCCGCTCAAATATAATACTGTTGACAATATTGAACGCCCCGTGAAAATTACATATAAATAAGGCATAAACATATTATCTGCTTTCATGTCAGATTTTCCCAACCTGTGAGCTGTAGTGTTTAGGTGACAAGCGACCTGCTCAAATATAATACTGTTGACAATATTGAACGCCCCGTGAAAATTATATATAAATAAGGCATAAGCGTATTATCTGCTTTCATGTCAGATTTTCCCAACCTGTGAGCTGTAGTGTTTAGGTGACAAGCGACCTGCTCAAATATGATACTGTTGACAATATTGAACGCCCCGTGAAAATTATATATAAATAAGGCATAAGCGTATTATCTGCTTTCATGTCAGATTTTCCCAACCTGTGAGCTGTAGTGTTTAGGTGACAAGCGACCTGCTCAAATATGATACTGTTGACAATATTGAACGCCCCGTGAAAATTATATATAAATAAGGCATAAGCGTATTATCTGCTTTCATGTCAGATTTTGCCGACCTGTGAGCTGTAGTGTTTAGGTGACAAGCGACGTGCTCAAATATGATACTGTTGACAAATATTGTACGTATATTGTATTGTATAGGAGACTAGAAGCATATAATTTGACGAAAAAAAACAAAAAAACCCGGGTAAGGTCATAGAAAATAGTTAAAAAAAAAAAGTGAGCAATTATATTTTGCATTGCACAGCATTAGGTATTAAATAACATACCCCCAAAAAATCTCTGCATTATGCGTTCTGAAAAAAATTGCCCTACGTGCCAAATTACTATGTCAAGTAAAAATTTTCAAAGGCACTGTCGTACTTGTGTGCCGGGAAAGCGAATATGTGCGACCAAACTGTGCTCTAAGTGTGGAATAAATTTTTCTATTGACTACTTCAAGCGACACCAGGTTACTTGCAAGAGCACTGGAACATCTCTACCGCAACCTTCCAAGCGAAAGGTAGAAGTAACCTCCCTCGATGCATCGCCACCTGCCAAACGCGTCAAGCTGGCGAAGAAAGCAGACCGATTTGCGTTTGAGCATTTATTAGAAGACTTTAACATAACATCAGACAGCTCATGCGATGTGCGTAGTTTTCTGGAGAGCGAGCGAGCTAAGATAATATCCATCCTCAACGATGCATTGGCTACATACTCCACTAAATTCTATGCTGTGCTATGCTGCAAGTATAAGAAACCGTCTGATGAAATATATAAATTCTTCCATGCGACAAAAGCAAAAACACTGCATCAGGCAGATATCACTGACCTCGACAGCATCTACGACAAGTTTGTCGAGGAGTTTGTGGCAAAGCACGAGGAGCATCAGGCTAAAGGCTCGGGCGGTTCGCTGTGTGGCGACCCCCACGAACTTTGTCTGACACTTAGCAAGTTCCTGCCACTGGCAGGGTCTAGCTATATTGCCCTGCCACCCGAGGTTGAAGCAAGGAAAGCTGTTCTCAATATTCAGAACAAAGACACCAAATGCTTCCTCTGGTCGGTGCTGGCAGCATTGCACCCTATACCTAGGGAAAACAATCCATGCCGTGTTAACCACTACACGCAGTATGAGTCGGAACTGGAGGATGCAATGGCCGGGATTGCCTACCCTGTAGAAGTCTCGCATATTCGCAAGTTTGAGGTTCGTGCTCGTGACTTGTTGGGCCTACAATTAGCCATCAATGTTTACGGTCTCACCGAGAACAAAAATGAGGTCCACCCCATCCGGGTGAGCAACGTGAGCAACAACAACGAGGTACGAGAAATCAACCTCCTGCTCATCAAGGACGAAACCCATCACCATTACACCCTTATCCGTTCCCTCTCTCGGCTTGTTTCGAGCCAACGACGGAGCAGTGATAGTCGCCACGTCGAGGTGTGTCGCAGGTGCTTGGCTACATTTAATAATCGAGAACAGCAGGATTACCGGCGCATCAGAGGTCCCAACATTGCTGCTGAGAAGCTAGCTCGCCACATGTTCTATTGTAGTACCAACAAGCCTGCACGAATTATCCTGCCCGAACCTGGTGCAGTAGAGTGCTTTCGCATGCACAGTGCTATGGTGAAGCATCCTGCCTATATTGTAGCAGACTTCGAGGCCTTTCTTCAACCTCTGTCTAACTGCGAGCCCAACCCCGAAACATCCTCTACCATTCCTTTCCAAATCCACGAGGCCTCGAGTTACTCCTATGTTGTGGTGTGGCGAGACCAACATATTGCCTCCGAGCCCTATGTGTATCGCGGTCCCGACCCGGTCAAACACTTCCTGGAGAGAATGCAACAGGAAGCCATCAAGATAGGGAAGGTGCTGTTGGCCCCCAAGCCCATGCTGCCTCTGTCTCCGGAAGACAAGCATCAGCACGAAATGGCTCTAAATTGTCCTGTTTGCAACTCGGTCTTCACCGACGATAACAAAAAGGTCCACCACCATGACCATTATGGGAGCGGAAGCTACATTGGCCCGTGGTGCAACAGATGTAACTTGAGAGCCAGGGACCCGCGCTTCATACCGGTCTTTTTTCACAATGGCTCGGGATATGATTTCCATCACTTGGTTACACATCTAGGGTACGACAATGCGAGAATCAATGTCCTGGCACAGAACGAGGAGCGTTATATTAGCGTCAGCAAGTGGGTGCCGATCCCCAACTCAAAAAGCAGGAGCATCGAGCTTCGGTTCCTCGACTCTCTGAGGTTCCTCCAGGCAAGCCTGGATGCTCTTGCTGGGAAGCTCACAGACGACCAACTAGCCATTACCACATCAAGTTTCCCGAACTTAGATGTCGCACTCATCAGGCGTAAAGGGGTCTACCCCTACGAATACGTCACAGACCCTTCCAAGTTCGAAGAAGAGTTGCTGCCTCCCCAGGATAAGTTCTACAGCCAGCTGAGAGGTTCAGGTATTACCGACGAGGAGTACAAGCATGCTCAGTCTATGTGGGTCGAGTTGGGTTGCCGAACTTTCGGTGATTACCACGATGCATACCTGAAGCTTGATGTGACGCTTCTTGCCGATGTGTTCCAGGCGTTTCGGGCAACTGCGATAAACATTTACAACCTGGACCCTGTATATTTTTACAGCCTTCCTGGACTGGCATGGTCGGCCATGCTCCTGCTGACTAAAGTTAAACTTTCACTTATCTCCGATAATGATATCATGCTTTTCATCGAGAGAGCTATCCGGGGAGGCATGGTCCAAGTGTCGCAACGCTTCGCACACGCCAACAATCACCACATGGCCACTGGTTACGACCCCTCCCAACCATCAAGCTACATCATGTACACTGACGTGAATAATCTTTACGGGCACTCCATGATGCAGCCACTCCCAACAGGACAGTTTAAGTGGGCTGACCCCTCCAACTTCGACATCGAAAGCTTCGACGATTCAGAACATGGGTTCTTCGCCGAGGTGGACCTTGACTTCCCCGAGAAGCTGCAGGATACATTCTGTGACCTTTCGCCTGCTCCGGAATTCAAGTGTCCACCTGGCTCGGATCAACCGAAGCTCGTCATGGACTTGGAGCCCAAAAAGCGTTATGTGCTACACTACCGGAACCTCCAGTGGTTAATGCAGCAAGGGGTCTCGGTCAAAGCAGTTTACGGCGTGCTCTTGTTCAGGCAGTCTCCATGGTTGAAGCCGTACATCGAACTGAACACCAACCATCGCACTGCTGCCACTTCGGAACTTGATCGCGATTTTTTCAAATTAATGAATAATGCGGTATTTGGGAAGACCATGGAGAATGTGCGAAATCGCGTTGATGTGAGGTTGGTGACGAAGAAAACACAGTGTCGTCGACTTGTTGCAAGCCCGCTGTTCGGGTCTCGAACAATTTACAACGAACAGATGTCTCTGATTCACATGAACCGGGGCAAGGTGCTACTCAACAAGCCCATCTATGTGGGAGCTGCAGTTTTGGATCTGAGCAAGTTGTGCATGTTCGAGACATATTACGGCATACTACGTGCACACTACAACCACAATATCTCGCTCCTCTACACAGACACAGACAGCTTGGTATACCATGTTCGCACGGCCGATGCGTATGGTGATATAGCCAAAGTTCCAGCTCTTGTCAAGCTCTTCGACACATCGGGCTATCCCCAGCTAAACCGGTATGGAATTCTGCCCCGGAACAAAAAAATACCCGGCAAACTCAAGGACGAGAAAGACGGAGATGTGATTGTGGAGTTTGCTGGACTTCGTGCCAAAGCCTATGCGATCCGGGCTGAGGGTTCAGTAACAAAAAAGGCAAAGGGTGTAAGCAGGCAAGTGGTTCGGGAGCACCTCAAGTTTGAGGATTACCTCGAGTGCCTCAGAACAAAATCGCCCATTCTACAAAAAGAGCATCGTATCCAAAGCGTCGATCATGTGCTTACAACTAATATTGTCAGGAAAGTTGCTCTGGATGCACACGACGACAAGAGGTGTATTCTTGAATGTGGGGTCCATACACTTCCGTGGGGCCACTATCGCCTCCAAACTAGTAAGGCCTGCCCAGAGTGCAACAAAAAGTAATAGGCAATGCGAAAAAAACAATTTTAATTTACTTCCACTTCCTCGATTACATGCATGCATGGCACAGCAAAATTAAACTTCTGGAAACTGCTAATTGCAATTTGTACTTATATATATAAAATTCCACATTTCTTATTGTGTGCTATTTTTTTTTATTTATTTAAAACTGTTCAGTGACTCTTTCATTCTTGACGTCATACACAAATGTTTTCTCTGCAATAAGAATGACACTGCACAGAGTATCTGCAGGCAAGGCATCGTGGAACTCGCATACAATCTTGATGTTGGTACGATCGTTGACCACCACTTGCTTCCTCTTAGATGTGTTGATGACGAACATCGGCCTGCGTGTTTTGAATTCGCTGGGCGCGTAGTACACGTCCACGCTTCCCTCGGTCACGCGTTTGTAAGCCGTGTAAGCTTCGTAAAGTTTGAGGTAATCGTCTTTGGTCATGTCGAGGTTGTAATTCTCGCGCGGGAACACTTCGTTCCTACCGTTCTTCAGATAAACGTTCTTGATCTTGCAGTCGTCGAACTTGCTGGAATCTTTTTCCTGATCGTTATCGCGTCCGGTCTGAAAAAGCACTACGACGAAATCTGGCATGTCGAACTGTATGTTGTTGAACTGCGTCGTCACGTCGAATTCCATGTGACTTCCCGACGCCATCTTCTGCACGCACTGGTAACCGTGAAAGTGAATCGGCACCTGCGGACTTTTCAAGATCTCCGCTTTGTACTTGAGGGCGTAGTTCGTTTCGTATTCCACCACCGGCATTCTCAATTCCATGCTCCGGATGACGCATTTCGCTGCTTCGGGTAAAGTGTTGGCTATCGGCGTGGTGCCGTCCGGACCCAAAGTAGCGTATCGCATCAGTGCGTCGTTGTCGTTGGCCGCTCTTCGAAACGTGATCCTCAGTCCTCCCTTCCACATGATCTCCTTGTAGTCCGAGAAGAAACCAGGCAGCAGACGCATGGGAAAGAGCACCGTGTGACTTTTCGTCGATATTTTGGTTCCGGCTTCGAATCCCCCGGCCTGGTAGTACGCTGCGTCCGTTTTGGATAATTTCAACGTTCCCACCGCCGTCGACGTGATGCCTGGATAATCTATTCTGTCGATGACGGTGTTGTGTTTCCTCACCTCCACCTGCGAGAACAGGTGAGGCACGAAGTTGTCCACGAGTATCAAGTTTGCTGCTGCGGGAAACGCGTCTCCGCTTTCTTTCTTCACCACGTCGAATTGAAGGTAGAGGTCCGCTCTGTGAGGATGAATAAACCCGTCGCCTACGTCCACGTCGTATTCGATCTCCCTGTTCGCTTCGTTCAGATTGGCGAACGTGCGACGGTTGGGAGGGAAAGATTGCAATTCGTAACTTTCGATTTGCTCCATTTTACATGTATGGTTATTTATTATATGTTGATCTCCACGATGGCCGTCGTAGTGGCACCTGCGAAATCCACCACGTCTCCTTTCTCGTTCGTCACCACCAACTCTATGTCGTCTATGCGGTTGCGACATACTGGAAAATAGATCGGCGAAGAGGGCGTGTAGATGATCGGTTCCATGAACTCGGAACTTGGTTTGAAAGTGGCTATGATTCCCGTCTGCTTGTGACTTCCTAACAATCCGTCCGAAGATTTCGTGATCATACCTTCGGCCACGTTACAGTGTACGTTCAGAGTCTCTATGGCCAAGAATTTAGGAATGTTGGTTGCTACGTGCTTGATGCCAGCTTCGAGTTTGGTGTCGTTCTCGAAACCTAAAAGTTCTCCCATGGTGCCCAGGTCCACGGTCTCCGTCGCGGATAGGATTTCCACTCTGTGCGTGACCGAATTTTGAGAAAGGTATGTGCCTTTGGGTAATTGAGCTTGCAAAGTGGAAAGATTGTATTGTCCTGGCGTGACGACGATGTGTTCGCTTCCGACGCTAATTTTGTTGTTGTGCTGCGTAACATTGGGTATGAGGTACATGCTGTAGAATGCACGCAGAGCCACGGATTTAGGATAGACGATGTCGTCGTGCAGCGTGAGTTTCAAGATTGAAGATTCGCTCGTGAGATGGAACACGCCCATCCTAGTGATGCTGTTTGAGGTTCCACAATGCTTTCTGGAAATCCTCGATCGTAGGGTTATTTATTTTAGAGAGAAACGCGAGCACGGAGAGGCAGAGATGACCGCAGTTCACGTCTCCGAAATCTTGAATGCGTTCGTCGTTGTAGTATATGGAGGTTTTGTTCGTTTTCAGATAATGAATTAAATTTGTAGGTGGAACACCTCCGAAAGAATCGAAAACCAATGCTTTATCATTGTCGTTTTTGTGGTAACATATCCAATGCGTGCCTGGATTTTCTTGACCGTCCAAGTTGACTACGCCGCATTCTCTTCTTTTGACGGTTGAAGGTAACGAGTCGGACATGAAAACTCCTCTGAAGTGTTTTATTTGTAACAGTTCGATCAGAGATTCAATGTCTCGGTTGGTGAGTGCTTCTGTTTCTTTTTTTTAAACTTTTTCATCACGCCCTTTCCTCCTTTCTTCTCCATGGCCAGGTTGTGACGTTTCTGTTCTTCCAACTCGGCTTTGTTCTTCTTCGAGTCGATGACGGTTTTCGCGATGGCGGCACTTCCGCCGGCCAAACTTCCAACGGCCCCCAATGCCGCCAGGATGGCCGGGATGCTGAATATGAAACCTCCGATCTTTTGCTGTTTCCGCGAACGCTGCAATCTTTTCAATTGAGGTGTGCTGAGCAGCAATTTCATTCCGTGTCCTTTCGACAAGCAAGAACGTTTCTTCTCGCGTTGTTTCTTGGTGAGTAACCCATCGAGAGCACCTAGATTTTTTAGATTCGAATATGGTATCTGGTACACGACACCCTTGGGCTTCATGTTGATGCTCTATGTGTTATTTTCACGGTATGTTATTTATATATATATTCTGAGATTTTTTCTTGTGTAGTTTTTTTACGGTATGTTATTTATATATAAATGTTCCGAGATTTTTTTTACGGCCTCGCAGTCGTTACACAAATTCTATTACGTGCTTCGTTTTCTTGCCAAGAAGTTCCTTTGTCCCCTTGTACACGATTCGAGTTTTGTTCTCGATTAAAATAGATAGCTTCTCGTCGGATAACATGTTAGCGTATCGATCTGGTAAAAATAGACTGTATTGTGCGTTGAGCAACAAGCGTACCTTGGGACCATACTGGGTAGAAACGATTGAACCGGAAGTTATCGTGTAAGGTTTGTCGACTTCCAATTCCTGAATTTTTACATACTCGACTGACAAATTTAGCATTTGTTTTAATGTTTGGAGATCACTCATTTTTTCAGTCGTCATATCAAAAAAATTTCAGAGTGTTAGAGAGAAATTTAATTGTTTTTCACTATGTGTGTTATTTATATATACCGAAGAATATTTTTTTTATGATGTGTGTTATTTATATATCAAGTTTTTTTTTTTTTTTTTTACTGGGATGTTATTTATATACCCCACCCCAATTTTTGTTTTGTGTTCATGGCGATGGTGGTACCCAGTGCGGCGACCCGTTCACCCAGCGATGCGTCTCTGCTCACGAACCTTTCGAAAGCTGCGTGCTCTAACTTTCTGTCTGCTTCGTGACGTGCATCCAGATCCGTCTGCGTGGTGTTGTAGGCGATGTCGTGATCTTTGCATGCCGCGTCCAACGGATTCACACCCTTGTCTCCTCTCTCCAATCTTTTCTCGAGTTTGGTACCCGGTCCGCAGTACTGGTAGCCAGGTAGATGCATCTCGAAAGGTAACTTGTTGATGATGTCGTTCACGAGTCCCTTTCCTTCGGCCACGTTCCAGAATTTCGGAGGCAGCGTGTTGATGATTTTGATCAGGTAACCTATGCCCTTGTCGTCGTTCACGATGAAGTTGGAAAGTTTCGTGCTGATCATGTCCACGATGCCAACCTTCTCGTTGTAGAAATTACGGTTGCCTGCATTCTCTTCGCCGGCTATCACCAACAATCGGTCCACGAGTTTCCTAACGTCGTCCACCCAAACGAATTCTTTGGGTAACGTGTTGTAGCGTTTGACGCCGCTGCCTGTTTTGACCTGGTTCCAAATCGGTTTGATGAGATTCCTGTACTTCTCGCCGCTGCTCGATTTCACCCTATTCTGCGAGGCGTCGTTGTTCTGGTACAAGGCATCCGTCATGATCAGAATTTCCTTGTAACTTTGGTAATCTTCGTCGGTGTAATCTTTCGGCTGCTTTTTGGCGACGAGTTCCCACAGTCCCACTGTACCCGGATACCTGTTCCAACTATCCTTGTCGCCTAAATTGACTTTAATGTCGTTGCCTTCGAAGGTCACCTTCGATTTCCCAATCTTCCACACCACACCGCCGCCTTCGCTGGTTTCCATGCTGGGATACAATCCGAACACTTCATCCTTGTCGAATTTCCCCGTGCTCAGGTAGTCTCGTGCCAAAGGTCCCAACTCGATTTTATCCGAAGACGTGCTGCCTATGGCTCGACGTCGTGCAGGTGCATCCTTCAGTTCGAACGGCGTCGAAGGAATGCTCGAAATGGGCGTGGGTACGGCGTAACTTTTAGCTGCGAGCGGTACGAGTTCGTTGATCCAATTTTTATTTTGTTCCGTGACACTTTTAATTTCTTTACCTAGACTGCTGATGGCATCGATCACGGGTTGATCCTGACGTTTCTTCTCTTCGTAGAATCCGCGATTCTCGGATTTCCAACCTTTGAAGCGTTTCGCGAGGTAATCGCGAAGCTTGAGATTTTCGTCTTCGATTTTTCGTTTCGTCATGACGTTATTTATACACGTCGTTTCTCACAACGTTGCAACGTTTAGAAAGTCGTTGATTTTGTTTCTGTATTTTCCGTCGTTGGGTTTCCTCGTCATGTCGATCGTCACAAATCCGAAATCGTCACCGTTCCAGCAAGTAGAGCAGCAGCGTTCCGAAAATTGATTGTAGTTCATGTCTCCGCCTACGTAGTCATCGTACGCGTGCTTGAGGTTGGTGTGATCTTGACGAAACAAACATATGAAATTAGCGTTGTCGCGCACTAACTGTTTTGGAATTTTGGAAAACGTTTGAGCTAGGTAAAAGCAATCCATTCCTTTGTGACGACCTTGCGTGAAAAAGTTGCGAATTTCATTTTGATTTTCCAGGATGGCGTCGTCGAACACAACGACTGAATTTTCACGACAATCGTCGAGTGGTTTTATTTCCGAGGCGAACGTTGCAATGTCCAGACCATCGTACAGTTTCATCAGTTGCTGGTATTTGGATTGCTCCAAACTTTTCGAGAACACGTACAGGTGCCTGTTCTTCCAATCTAACCAATTCGGTGCGAGGAGAAAATTGTCCACGAGCAGTGTCGTTTTCCCACACCCCGAAGGACCTACGATCAGACAGCGGATGCTGTCGGGAAGCAACTTGCCGTTCTTTTTTTTTTCTCGTTTGACTTTCCGGATCCGGTAGACGCTTCACCACGTTCCACGTACTTACAAGATCACTTTGTTCGCGTCGATCCAACTCTTTTCTGGAAGTCCCAGCCATTTGACAAACAGTTTGTCACCTTTCCTACGCAATACTTTCTCGATGAGGTACGTGTCGGGGTGTTTTGTTTTAGAGAGTTCCTCTTCGTAAAATCTTCCTTTCAAAATCTCGCCGCTACTATCTTTTATTATATACGTGTGTCGGTTTCCAGGTAAAACTCGAACCACCGTAAAGAGTTCCGTGCTCCAATTTTTTGTGAATCCCTTCTCGAAGGTGCGTTTGAATTTGCTGATCCTCACCTGGTCTCCAATTTTGTATTTAGCTTTTTTTGTCGTGGGAGTGTACTTTGGACAGTAAACGGTAGAAATTAAACGCTGCTCGTCGGACTTGGTAACGTCGGCTGGCTTCATGCCTATCGTTCTGTGTACCGTCTCATTATAGGTGTCGACGAGTTCCGGCAGGATGTCGACCCATTTGTAATTTCCCCGAAGCGTGAATCGTTTCCACATGTGTGTTTTCAAGGTTCGATTAAATCTTTCCACGATGCTGGCTTTGATGTGACTGAAGCTCGAATAATGTCGAATCTTGTGTTTTTGAATAAATTTTTGGAATACGGCGTTGTAAAATTCTTTACCGTTGTCCGTTTGCAGAAACCGTGGTCGTCTGCCACCGCTTTCGCGAAAAATTAATTTGAATGCTTCCGTGACGCATGTTCCCGTTTTCGCCTTCAAAGGTAGAGCCCATGCGAATTTCGAAAATGTGTCTATGAGGAGGTACTTGTTGCCCTTGTTCAATTTATGTACGTTTTTCAAATTGCCGCTACTCATCTCCACGAGGTCGCTTTGCCAGAGGTCGTCGATGCCCTTGGTTACCACAGCCAAACGTTCGTAGTTGCGGCGTGCAGGTTTATGCAATTCTTCGACGATGGCTTGCCTAGACATTTTTTTAGAGATTACGTTTCAAGAGAAGCACAAGCGTGATGGGATTCAAAGAGGGTGGCACTTCGCTCGTGTTTTGAATGATCAGCTTATCGCCGGCACTCACGTCGAAAACGGTGAGATCTTCGTCTTCGTGTATTTCATATATGTTGCGCGTTTCGTTCCAACGTGCCAGAGGAATGTTTCCTGCTTTCTGGACACCACGATTCGATATCAAAGTCATGGTGGGAACGCTAGCTTTTCTACCGTGAGACCAGTACGAAAATTCGTTTATCTGAATCGTGCCATCGAGGAGAAACTTGTAGTACGGATGATAAGGATGTAACATGTACAGTTTGTTACCTTCGACAAACGTGGAGATTCTTTGTTGATTGGGAATGCTGTTGATTTCGATGGCTTGCAAGGTGAACAATTTGGCGAATTTAGTGTCGACGCCGAGCAGATTACTGTGAACTTGTCCGAGTTTATTTTCGATGGGCAGCAAATGCTCGATTATGGCATCCGTTACGGCAGAAAACGACGGTTTGATTTTCACTTCCACGTTCAACTGCTTGTAGTTTTCGTTGAGTTCTTGCAACTTGGCACCGAAAGAGGCCAGCGTCGATTCCTGCGTGGATTCCAGTACTCCGACTTGATCTCTGATGTTGACGACGATGTTCTGAAGGTTCTCGACTTGATTCAATTTCGAGCTCTTCTCGGTAAGATCGTTCACGATCCTTCGCATCTCTGTAAACTGCGTGTGAAGGTCGGCGACGCTCTGGGAAGTGGGCAGCGTCGACACCAGCGAACTAATTTCGTCTCGAATCTGTTCCACGTTCGCCGTTTCCGTTTCTAGTCGTTTCAGCATTCGAGATATGTTTCTTTTCAAAGCGTGCAATTCTTTGGAGGTGGGGAGATTGACCACTTTACTCTCGAGATCGCTCAATGAGCTTTTGATGTCGTTCGAATCGGATAGTGCCGTCACCGCTGTTTTCAATTTTTCCAAATCTTCGCTCGAAGGCACGCTCGTCCGTAACGATTCCAAGTCACCCTGTATGTTGTCGAGTACGTGATGAAAATGAGCGAGATTCGTTTCGACGTTCAAATTTTCTAAATATTCGATTTTATGCTGAACCGTGCTCAACGTGTCTTGAATGCTCGTCAACGCTCTCGCTTCAGCGTGAATATTTTTAATTTCTTCGTTGATCAATTCCAAGGACGCCTGAAGCGTGGCGATGGTGGTTTGAATGTGTTCGAAATCTTGATAGGCCTCCAATTGAATTTTTATGTTCGCGACGCTTTTACCGATGACCTGCAGTTCGTCCGACGATGGTAGGTTCGTCATTGTATCTTCCAAAGTCTGCAACTTGGATTTAATTTCTTCCAACGTGCTGGTGAATTCTTCTTGTAATTTGGAAACAACGACATGCAAGCGTTCTGCGTCTATATCGTTCACGACGGTTTGAAGTTCGGAGAAATTCTTTTCTATTGCGGAAGTTCGTTCTTCGATTTCGAGTTTCAATTTTTCCAAATCTTCATTTTTCGATTGAAATTGCTGTAATTTGGCCAAATCATTTTGAAGCGAATCCACGCTCAACTGTATATTTTGAACGCTGTCGTAAGAAGGTACGTCGACATAATTTTTTATGAGCGTTTTCAGTTCGGAATCGATTTTCAGAATGGGGTCGAGACATTGCGTTTGGAGCGTAGCGATTTCCGACTCTAAACTTTTGTTTAAGGTCTCCTGCAAAGCGATCAAATCGGTCCTCAACTTCTTAACTCGAATGTCCAACATGAGAATCTCTTCTGCGTGGTCTACACGCTTGGTGTTGCCGAAAATGTCGTTAGGCATTTTTGGTTAACGGTTATTTATAATAGGATAGACGATTCGTAATTCTACAAAAAGAGGAATGAGTTTGTCGTAATCTCCGAGAAGTTCCATGTAAAGATAATCTCCTGCAGAAACATCGTACGTAATGTTAGAAAGCATCTTGTCGTGCTTGATTCGAAAAATATTCTTGCCGGTAGAAATTTTGATTTCGCCTGCGTTTTCCGGATTCACGGTGATTTGAAGTTTCCCGTCGATCGGAATTTCGTAAAAATGTAAATTGTTATTAAAAACATAAAACATTTTGCCCACATCGTCATTCAGTTTCGTCCAAATGCTGTTGAGATGAACAATCAGTAAACCATTGAGTTTAGATAATACGGAAGGTAAGAGGTTATTGGAATTTGGTGGTGCAGTCTCCATGTTGATCTGTTTGCGGAAGCCAAAAAGATTCATTGTTTTTGTTAGTTATTTAAGAATACGGTCAAAGTTTTTTTTTGTAATGACACGCAAAGTTTTTTTTTGTTTGCTTGCGTCACAATACAGGCACGCGCGCGCACGTGTGTGTGTGCGACACATTGTTCCCGAAAGAGGTTTACAAAAGTCACGATATATAAACATTTGGTCCCACAGTTGGAAAATTACGATAAGTTGCATTCAAAAGTTTCAAAATATCATATAGTAGAATTTTTGTAGAATGGGTAGGCAACACCGACGAGCCTCAAATAATAATTCAAGACTCGTCGGTGTTGCCAATTCCTATTTGTAGGTTAGCTTAGCCAGTGAAAGATCATATAGTGGAATTTTCTTCGGATGGGTTGGCAAAACCCAAGCCTCAAACAAAACATCCAATAAAATTGCCAAATATAAAAAGAGGACAATAGACCCCCCTCATAAAAGGCTACAGTAAACCCACAGTGTCGCCAACACTAGGCCCCCAACAGTATTGCCAGACATAAAAAATACATGGACCCCTCAGGTCCTTTGATGAAAATTTACAGTGAAAAAACCCAGTAGGTTAACAACACTGTCAAAAAATCTACGGTAGTGTTGCCAGATGCAAACAGAAAGCAATAAACCCCCCTCATAAAAGGCTACAGTGCCCCCACAGTATCACCAACTCTGCCCCTCAAAATGTACATCATAAAAGGCTACGACGAGCGCCACAACCTTGGTGATTTTTTCGGGTAAGGAGTTGACAACACTGCGCCATCAAGTGGAGATCATGCCTTACGAGAGAAATCCATTAAGGCGATCGAGCCTCACTTCCGGTTTGTGAACTCTCAAGCAAAATTGCCGGTTCCTTGCTTTTTAGGTTAGGTTAGACCAAAAACCTTGGTGATTTTTTCGAATAAGCCGTTGGCGACACCGCGAGCCTCACCGAGCCTCAATTCACGGTTCAGTACCGGGCCACTTGTACTACTATTATAATGCCATGAAAGTCAAACATATATGAAATTAGTCAAGATTTACTATATATTTACAGCATTTACGTTTTTTTAAAAAAAATTTAAATCAGGGAACGCCGGGCGTATGGGCGTACTATAACGCTACGCCACTGTTGAAATTATCCTCAGTCCGCATATTTTGCTTACTTTTAACATTTTAAAAATCCTTTACACTTCACTGAGTTCATGGAACAATCACACCAGTACTGGGGCTTTATTTGGGCTACAATTTGCAAACAAAACTTTTGGTACATAGTAGCAGGTTTATGGGGGTCTGTGAGAGTAGTGGAAGGATCAACAATTTGATTACACGTAAGCATTTTTCAGTTGAAAATTTAATAGTAGTTACATACCTTTGAGGAAAAGTGTGGTACTGAATTTGAGCAAAATCGGTTCAACATGTTTTGAGTTGGCAGACGAAAAATATATTTTGTCTCTATATTGCGGGAGCTTCGAATCTGATGATAATTTCAAACCTCCGTTTAGATTGTATCGGAAGGTAAGGAACGAAGAATCTTGTAGAAGTTTTATGGCATCACTTTGGCTTCAACTTGAATATAAAAAACTTGGTTGAGAAGAGGCAAGGAACCAAAGCGGGACAAGTTATGCAAGCTTTAACTACGATAACTTACTTAAAACTACACTTAGAGCTCAAATCTTCATAGCTGCTCCATACGCCACGCTTTGCTATTGCATTTGGACGATATTGGCCAACGTGTTTAACGATGGTGGGTTTTGAGGTAAAAAAGGTAAAGTGTTCCCCTGTGCATAGCACCACGCCATGAAGGCGTATAGGGGGTGTGGGGGTAACGCCCCACACTTTCTTGATCCGGTCGTGAGTGGGGGTGATGTGATCAGCATCACGCCCCTGACCGCCTTTACCCCCCAGGGTTTCCCCCAGGTACCCATGTTATTCGACGCTGGGTGGGCGCCGGGGCCGCTTCCACCGTTAGAAAAGTTCCCGGATTTGGTGGGTTTTGAACCTATCGTAATAAAACTTGGAATAATAGACCTGGAAAGGTTGATGTGCATTTTCAGTTCAGTTAACTGATTCAAGTATCCCGCTCAAAGAGTTACGTCTCAAGACTGGTAAACTGTCACAGCAGATTAAATCACAATACCTGGGTAAGAGAGCTCACGAAAGTACACTCCTGTTCAGATAAAGTGGCACTTACTTCCACTGTCCAACCTTATGAAAATGTGACACTTTACGTGAACAGGAGTGAACATAACTCAAATTTTATTCAAAATCTTTCATCGTTTCCACTTCTCGTCTTTGGAAGTCTCTGCCCCTCGAAATCCGGAACTCATCTTCAGCATATTTGTTTAAGACACAATTAAAACATTTTGTATTGGGCACAAATAGTTAGCACATTAGTGCAAGCTCACACTATTGAATACAGTTAAGTGCAGAAAAACACTGAAAACCCTTATTCACCTCAATATTTCAAATCCCTGACTACTGTCATGAATGTGTGTGTGTGTGTTTTGTTGTATGCTCGTGAGTATAGGTTAGACTTTTTATTCGCGTATTTCTTTTAATTTCTAATATTTACTTCTTTATGTAAAGGTTTAAATGTTTTTTCTAATTTCCATATACTAAAATTTCGATGTAAACATGGTTAAGCGGTAGAGAATGCTACAACAGGGTGGCTACAAACAAGCAGAAATGAAATTCCCTGACTTTTCCAGGTTTTCCAGGACAAAATTTACATTTTTCCCTGACAATTACCAACGAAACTAAATCGATGTTTTTGCAAATGGAAATAATAATCTCATACAGATCCACGTATGGTTGTGTTAAGTACCAATATTATATTCTATGAAATTGACTTAATTTCTCTATTTTCTATGATATTAATTCAAACTGCAAAATAGTGAATTTGGAAAATTATTACAATTCACAAGCTAGGGAAGGATTACGAAATTCTGTCATACGCAGTAAGTTTAAAATAAAATACTTGATTATTTTTAAAGTTACGACTGAATGAGATAAGAGTGAAGAGTGATTGACTAAGAAATACAGGGTGTCTATAAAGTCACTTAACATTTCAACGAACTAATGACAAATCTTTTCTTTTTTCCAAGTGATCTGATAAAATGTACTCTATAGAAGAGAGAATAGCCGTTGTTTGGAATGACGTATGAACAGGTGCGGACGGACTTCACTCGGAAATTCAGAAAACCAGGCCCCACCAGGCTGGCTATTAAGAACCTGGTCAACAAATTCAAGTGAATAGGTAGTGTTGAGGATGAAGAACGTCCTGGTAGGCCAGCCATAACACCACAAATTGTGGAAAATGTACAGGACGCGATCACACGTAGCCCCACCGCATCGACCACGCGACTCAGTATCCATAATCCCAGCATCTACCAACTGTGGCTCATAGCACGGTGGATTGGGGCACACCAAGCTTCTTACTATGCACCAACAGGATGGGGCACCACCCCATCTTGCCATCATCGTTTGTGATCACCTAAATGACGTTTTCACCGGTAGATGGATTGGTCGTGTCTCGCAACGGGGAGTTGCCCCCCTCGATCTGACCCCATTAGACTTTTACATTTGAGGGTTTATCAAGTCTAAGGTGTACGGGCCGAGGATTCACAGCATAGCCCAGTTGAAACAATGCATTACGGCCCCAGTTGCTCAGATTACACCAGCTATGTTGGAGAAGGTGTTTCGGGCTGTGGTGGATTGTTGGCATATGTGCCTAGACTTGAGGGGTGGTCACATTGAGTTATACTGATTTTGTGTCCTACTGTGATATATGTTTCAGTACATATTGTATTTTGCACCATAAATCCTGTTCATGCAGAAATGTTAAGTGACTTTATAGACACCCTGTACAATTTGTAATTTATCAGTCTCCTTATACAGTCTCGATATTATATGTTGATATTTCCACTGAGGTTTGGAACCCTCTGCTTGCAAGACCCTTGAGTGCGGACTCATTTTTCAATGCATAAAGCTCTCTTCTCTGTAAAGCAAACATCTCAACTCTTGCATATACGTGAAACAATTGAATCGAACAAAATAAAGTGTCTTAGTTCCTTACATTATCAATGGGATTTCTGCTTCAGTACAGTATATCCAAGTGAAGTACTGTGAAACTGACAACATGCAGTTATACCATTAATGCTGACGACAAGGGTATATAGGTATTAGAAATTTAACGCAAGGAATTTATATAATTGCATTGTATAGGTACCTGATTTAGCTAACCACACATTAAAACAGAAACACTCTAATAATAAAAGCTTCTGAAAGTTCATATACGAGGGGCATCCTGAAAAAAGCTCCAATGGTGCCTATACGCAGCACTAGTGGTCGGAGAGCGACACACACACACATGCAGGCAGGAAGAAGTGGCATGTAGTTGTAATCCGGTACAGTTGCAATGCAGCCGTTTTAGGACAGTTCTAGGTTAAAGATTGCACCAGCAATCGTGTGAGGTGTGCAGACCGGACGTCGTGAGTGATAGTATGGTCAGACAATGGTGCAGACAATTCACGGAAGGCCAATCGAATGTGCACAACCAGGGACGGCGCCAGAAATTTTCGACTGGGTGGGCAGAAGCCCCATATTGATAGATTAGGATGGGCAGTATAAATGTAAGACCATATATAGTATATGTGTGTATGTAAGTCGTATGTATCACCCTCTCTCTTACACTCCCCATTCTCCTCTTACATCTTTTCCTTTTCCTTATCCTGTATTCCTCTTTATTCTTTTCTAATCTATCCTACCATCTTGTTCCATTTTCTTTCGCTTTGTCTCTGATGGACACAATTATTTCAAGGAAGTGTTAGCATGTGCAGCCATACATTCTAACCACATTATTTCATGCATGTTAATACATTGAAATAAATGTGAATTAGATTTAAGCTTGTGTTGCAAATACAAGGCACATACTTGATTTTATGTATTCGGCGACAGTGATAGATTGATTTGATTGGTTGATTGATTTGCTTCATTTTACTTCGCTTTTTGTGCCACTTTTGGCTAATTTGCGAAGATGGGGATGAGTGATGACGTGATGAAATTGATGAATGAACACTCAGTCACAAACATCGATGTCCAGGCAGGGATTCGAACCCAGGACCCCTGCGTCGTAGCGCGATGTGCTAACCACTTCACCAAGGGGAGCCGGAGCGACAGTGATAGAAAGTGCGATGGTAGACAATCGTGAAGTTTCTCGTAATTGAAGACATGTTCCTGAGCATAGTATTTTCTTTGTATGACTTTTTGACTAAAAGAGTTTTCTTACTCCTTTGGGGATCACTTTTCTTAGATTACAAGGTTTGCACAGCTGACAAATCTATCTGAATGTTTGTAGTAGCAGCGATTGGGTGCCAACATTTGAGGGGCAAGGACAATATACTTTTCTTGGTACGAAAGGCTTAGCATAAAGAGGCCATAGTGTGGGTGCAAAAAGTGGCAAAATGTGGCGGGGGTACTGCATCCCCCACTTCCCGCTCCTTCTAATCGCCACCACTGCATGTTTGGATTAAAATGAACGTCTTATTAGGAATGATTTAAAACACACACGGAAATCCAATTCTTTGTTCATTGTCCATGAAATATTCCTAGGCTAATGAAAGGCTATTTTGACAAAATATCACTCATATGTAATAAACAAGTGAGACTGTTCAGAATTGAAGAGATTATTAGCTAAGTTGCTATTCGTTTTCTGAACTCTCATGTACCTAATGCGAGAGGAGCAACACAACACACGTATGGTTACATGAACTTTTTTAAGGTAACAAAATGATTTAGAACAAGGAATTCATCGAAGTTGATCACCGTAACAGCAATAATTCATCTATTTTTTATAGATGACTTGGGTTGTATGGCGTGACCATTTCGAATACACTAGAATGTCAACCTGTGCAGCATACCCTGGAAACTTAATTCTTTCAGGGCAACGAGTCCCTGGAGCCTGGAACCACTGTCAAAGTAATAATTTATGAGGGTTTGTATTTTGAGTGTCAGAATGTATTTGTTTTCGCCCCTTCGTCACTTTCATCTAATCACAATTGAAATGAATTAAAATAAAACAAATCAACCACGACTTACTCTTCCAAAAATGGAGTTTCATTAGCTCGTACCTCTTAGAAAGTTGAGGTGACTAGTTTCAATTGCACAGCTTTTCATTAGTGGATCAAGGCAGCTAATTCCGTGAACAATGACGTTATTTTCCGAAAGTCTCAATTTGTCTCAGGCAATCACCCTCTTAAAATGGACGCATCTTCTGTGGTGATAAAATGACGCGTTTGGTGCAAGTTCTTTCTGTATATTTTTTCCCATTGGCATAACGCTGTTGCATTATAATGAAGACGTCATGTGTTGAACTCCCCCTCTTCTGGTGGAAGCACAATGCACACTGGTTCGGACTACGCGTTAAACTGTAGGTTTAGTCCCGATTAGCCCATCTGAGCATAGAAGTGGGCTTAAGAACAAACTAACAAAATCGTCTTCTGGATACTTCGTGACATAACTTTTTCCTTTACTTCAGCTGCATCTGCAGATTCTGTCGACATTTTCGGCTGATTCGTGTGGCAAACTTTGTGTGTCGAAAGAGGATAAATATGATAAGCCAGTCATTAGCAATTGAATAATTCTGTAGCTTTTTCCATACATAAGTGGTTTATTAAAATGTATTCACTTCGGTATTGTAGTGATTATTGTGATTCGTTCTTATTAGCAGAACGAATATAAAGTTGATATTTCGCATACCATATTGATATTTGAAGATGACAAGTATATAAATATTGTAACGAAATAAAAAAAGAAGTACACTTCTGGAATTTCAATGCAGAGCTAATTAAAACCATACTATACTCTCTAGCAACCCGAAGGTTTATGGCTGCAGAAACTAAAGCCTTCCATCTATTTCTATCCGGGGCAAGATCAATCCAATCTTTCCTATCCTTACCAATTTCTTTTATGTCCATCTCAACGTTATCTCTCCATCTTCGCCTTGGCCTTCCTACTGGTCTCTTACCATCAGGTTTTCCAACAAGAATCCTGTAAACTTTTCTTTCCTCTGCCATTCGTATCACGTGGCCTGTCCATCTAGGTCTTCTTGATTAAATTATTCTAATAATAATAATAATATTTTTAAAAAAGTCGAAATAATTTATTGTGTTGCTGGAGAAGTAACGCTAAGTTGATGTTTTTATTTGTTTATTTGGAGATTATTTTAACCATACCCAGACTGGGATTTATATACGTATGTCGAGGCCCGGAGCTTACAGCACCAAGGCCTCATTCCAATCCCCTCTACACAGTTTCAGTTATAACTTCTTGCCAAGTTACATGGTGTGGTTTGTTATTATATTTTTACCACATCTGAAGTACCTAATTTCTTTCATTATGTGGTACTTTTCAAAGCAGTCTTACCCAGTGAAGGCTCGGAGCTGCAGTCCTCAAGTTTACCCTAAATTCTGATCTAATCTTGATCATACCCTGCAAAATTTTGAGCCTCCAAAGCCTACTAGCTGCTTTTAATCATGGAAGTATTCATTTGATCACAGTTTTTGTTTCAATAGCTCTAGTAATTACTTTCACTTTCTAATGAGAAAATTGGCTTTATATAAGATGATATGTGAACATTTCTAGCATAGATAATATTCACAAGTTAAATGTACATGTTATGAACACCAGAATAAACTTATTTATTGAATCATTCATATATCTCCAAGTATATGTACTTATTGAATTTGATTGGGTGGGCAATCGGGTGGGCACAGGAATTTTTGGGTGGGCGCTTGCCCACCCGTGCCCACCCCTGTCGCCGTCCCTGTGCACAACCCCATACAGCTCAGTACCCACGGGCCCTTTGCATCACTTCAGGTGAGAGATCTTGGACCACTCCCTGTACAGCCCTGGCCTTGAATGTACCGACTTTCATCTCTTTGTTTAACTGAAGAGGTTTCTGGCAGGGCAAGGATTTGACAGCTATATTGCGGTAGAGATAGATCCAGTCTTTGCCGTCAGACACATATACCATGGGCATACAAAATTTAGTTCCATGCTACGACACATGCCAGAACAACGGTGGTCATTATGCCGAAAATTAGGTTAGGACTCACTGTTACTAATGCAATAAATTACAACTGATATTCTTGTTTTATTTATGCCTAATCGGTAGGGACCTTGATATTTTGTTATTTTTTTTCAAATTGGTGTATTTTCTTATTTCTTATTTTTTACTATACGGTGTTATTTTTCCCAAAATTCACATTTTCATTTTAGCGCATTTTCTGGCAAATATCTGAAATTATACCTTCATGGTGTTTTTAAACTACTGTTTCAAATTGTACGTCACATGGCTTACACCTCTTAGTGAGAGTTTGATACAAGTATCTTGAAAGTTATTTTCATACCGCTTTTTTTAATTTTAAGGTAAGGGTTTTAGATAACGGAATTTTCCCCGTATATACTGAAGGGTGCATAATGGCCATAAGTGGCGACGAACCCAAAAAATTAAAATCAATCAATCTCACGTGACAGATACTGATATATTATGGCACCAAAAATTGGCATTATCTTTTTTTGACTTGTTAGTGTTACGTTTCCAAAAATTCGCGTTTTTGTTTTAGAACATTTATCTGCCAAATATACCGAAACTTAATACTCCATTGTGCTTTTAAACTATTATTTTAAATTGTGGGTCACATGGTCTACGAATTTTCGTGACAGTTTGATATGTTGGAACAGATTTTTGAGGAAGTAAAAGTAAAGTGCTCCCCTGCACTTTTCCATGAAGGTGTATAGGGGTGTGGAGTTAGGGCCCCACACTTTCTTGATCACGGCTGAAGGTGGGGGTAATGTGATCAGCACCACGCTCCTGACTACCTTTATTCCTCAGTTTCCTCAAGGTACCAGCTTCATATGATGCAGGGTGGGTGCCGGAGCAGTTTGAATAGGTGGAAAACATCCCGGTTCTCCCCCGCAGGGGATCGACCCCGGGTCTCTCGCATAGTAGTCAGACGCCCTAACGACTGAGCTCCATTATTACTCAGTCGACGTACGAAAAATACGAAGATGTGGCTCCCGTGTGACGGTAGGTACGCACTCGATCTCCTGTTACAACCCTGCCACTTTGCTCTGTGATGCAAATGGTTTTGATAGAAGTTGAAAAAATCGTGGGAAATACATGATTTAATGTGGCTGTCGGAATTATTCCATGTACGTATAACCCTATAGTTTACTCTTGAGTAAAATGTTGGAAAACTTGCATGTTCTATGTACACAAACATGTCCTAGAAAAGACAAGAATGTTGGATTTCATGAAATTTTTCGTTGTTTTAGGAGATTTCATTAAAGAAATCGCTAAAAACGTCAACAATTCGCATTATTTCGATATTTCAAACGGGCAAAAAATGTGTCCAGACATCACTGCACATTCCTAAACATAACTTCGCAGCAATTACCATTTTGCACGGTTTTGGCGTTTGCGAAAAATCAATGTTCCTCCTAATCGGAAATTACTTTCTGGCCACCCCTCGTATAAATCAGTAGATGGAAAGTGAAAATGTAGCAGTGCTGACAGAGAAAAGTCAATTCTTGAAGAAAGTGATTTGCTTTTATGATTGAATGATTCGAGTAAATTAAAATATTTACGTATTTATTATTAGTATTTTATTTCATAATATTGGACATTAACCTTACTCAACGAGAGATTAATGACCATCTCTCACGAGTTAAACAGACAGGACAGAGAGTGGCGTTAATTTCATTGCAATACTAGTGTTGCAGTAAATTTGAGGTTGGGAGCATGCACTTGCCATTTTTTATAACGTTCACCAATGCCGATTTATGATCCACTTTTCGTGATAGTATTCAATATCTATCCCGTTTGGTTGGATTCTTCTTGATATCTAAGAATAGTGCAATGTCATTGTAAACGTATGTTAACTTGTGCGAAACCAGTAATACGTCAGGATGATGAAAGAAAACCTTCGTAAGAACTGCTACATTAAATAAGGTGAAGTGAGCCAGAAGAGTAATAAAATTCCAGCAGCATATTTGCAGTTTAAAGCTCTTCTTGTTTATGTATGCGATTTTTGTTGGATGTTGCAGTCCATGCAATTTCTGTTGCATATTGTAGTGAGATACTTTGTCGGGTGGCGATATTCGACAAAAATCGTATGTATCAATGGAACCTATTTGTTTCCATGTTTCTTTAGTTTGCCCAACAAAATGCCTTACTACGACGTCTGACAACTATCGGACGGCGCCACCCACTCTTATCCCCTCCATCTGTTGACAAGTCCCCTTACTACTCCCATATGGACAAGAAAAAATGATAATTCAATGAAATTTTCACGTAATATTTAGAGGCTTAACCTTTACTCCTCCGGTTTATGTGTTTTTTTCCATTGGAATTCGGAGGTCGTGCCCCAAACCTCCTTCCTCGGTTCGGCGTTCTGAATTGTACACGGTTGCATGCTCTGATGTATAAGCTGAAAAACAAAACTTATCCGAAGTAGATTGCTCCCATAGTGCCCGAGTTATAACAATTTTCCTCCAAAAATGGAAATTACATATTTTTCGTAAAAAAAAAAAATCACATTTTGGCTCATTACTCAACTTGTATGGCACCCAAGAATATGAAACATGTTTCATTCTCTTGAGAAATGTCCAATCTATGAATAGAATACTAAAGTTTGCGCCTTCTCCCCAAAATAGTGGGAGAAGAGGGGGCAAACTCCACATTTTTTCCATTGAAATTCGGAGGTCGCGCCCCCCAAACCCCCTTCCTCGGTTCGGCATTCTAAGTTGCACATGGTTGCATGCTCTGATGTTTTAGCTTCAAAACAAAAGTTATCCGAAGTAGATTGCTCCCATAGTGCCAGAGTAATAACAATTTTCCTCCAAAGAGTGTTCGAATTTAAAATTCCCGCCGAGAAGCCTGTGCGAGAGAAATTCTCTCTCTCTCTCTCTCTCTCTCTCTCTCTCTCTCTCTCTCTCTCTCTCTCTCTCTCTCTCTCTCTCTCCTCCTGCCATCACTGGTTTCTGGCGCCATGGTTGTGTTGTGCATAAAAGGGGCCTAAAAGTTGAGGCCGAAACTTACGAACGACATTTCCTGTTCCCGTGCAGAGTTCCATAACGATATCTTCAAATAAATAAATAAAATAAAAAAGTCAATAAAGACGAAATTCCCTGACATTTCCCTGACTTTTTTTGACACCTCAAATTCCCTGACTTTTCCCGGTTTTCCAGGTTTTCCAGGTCTGTCGCCACCCTGTACAAAGACTTAACTCGCCATGATAAACAAGACGTAATAAATAAATAAAATAAACAAAAAGCCTCTGATCAGTAATGAAACTACGTAACAATGCAATATTATCGATTGGCGCTACTTTCCATTAGTAACCGAAAATTCCTAGGTTACACATTGGATAAAGTTTCCTGATGATCATAAATGAAAGTTTCTTCGTTTATTAATGGGATCAAACTCAGTTTGATGTAAGTTACATTTACTTTCCGTAGTTCTTTTTGTGACCGCTCTTTCCCAGACCCAGAATTTTAAGTCTCCAATAGCACAGACCGCGGGACCATTTTCAAAGATATGCTCGTCTCATTGGCTGTTCCACCCACCTGTTGTGACGTGTACGAAACACCTCTACAAGGGCCAATTGCTACGCCTACTGCTCCATAAATTGCGGACAAAGCTTCAAGCAGCACACCGGAAACCATGGCTGCACGGGTATACATTTATCAGGATGAGGATGGATCCATTGCTTAGCGAGATTAGAAGCTGAGCCTATTCTACACAATTGGACCACCGAGAAAATGGTATAAGCAGGTAGATGACTTACCTTTATAGTGCTTGGGACAGCAAACAAACTCAACGCCGGAGAACACGGAGATCCCGCAGGGCAACAACATTGCGAAGCTCCTGAGGACCATCTCCTTCTCCTGGCAGGCGTGGCCTGCCGTCAGGTTCCAGCGATCGAACTCCCAGCACTTGGTCTGGTTGTGGATGTGGTCGAAGAGGCAGTTCTCGGGGACCAGCAGCGCATCGCTCTGGAACGGACCCTCTGGAAGTAAGCAAATCATGAAAAAAATATTAATTTCATATGATCCAAACACTGATACAATTGAACAGAATAAAGTTTCTTTGTCCATATTTACGTTCTTTTAAGCAATACAAAGAGTGCCATTATAAAAATACCAATGAAATGTTACTTATAAAAAGACGCAGACGATTTTAATTAAAAAATACAATTTTGCATATTTGAAAATTCAGATAAAACACTACATATGCTAAGGCAGTCTATATTTCAGTAAAAAAAAAACTAACTTAAAAACGTGACGTTTCAACCCTTTTCAGGGTCTTCCTCAGACTTGATACAAAATTAAAAGTATTAGCACACGAACTGTTCTACCCGTCATGAAACAAGGCTTAATCGTGTTACCATTGAAAATCCAGTAATTCCATTCTTTTAACTAAAATTTGCCAGTACGACAATCTTCTCTATCCTCCCTTAAAATTAATTTCTAACACTGTAAATCATTCGTGAAAAATTAAAAATAATACGATAGTGCATATACACTAGTGTGTATTCTATTTGAAATGAATTTGTTAATGTAGGGTCTTGAAAATAAAATTTCACGGCTCCTCCCCTTCAATTAAAAAAAATATATATGTACGTCTGGTGGTCGTAGAGATCATAGGCCGTTCTTAGTAAAGGCTTCATTTAAAAGTTTAAAAACCATTACCTTAAACTACAGTGAAGGTGTTACCTTTGGCGGTTAAGATCTACAAAGTTATGCTTTTTCCATGGAGATAGGCCAGAGATACTATCGTTTCTTTCTTACTCGGACTTCTTTCATCGGAGTCTGTATTTATTCAAGAAAATTCCAACTGTTCTCGTAATGATAGACAAAAAATACAAATGCTAATACACATTTTGATCATGGCAAAAATGTTAAGAAAAATGCTTTTGTCTAAAGCGGGCCTTACACGTATCAAGTTCCAGCCCGGTCACCAGAAAACATCAAACAGTCTGATGCTCGCTTATTCGGCAGACGTGGGCTTTCTGTGCTGCAAGATGATGATGAGCCACTACACGAGCCTGATTGTCACATATCCGTGACGTGTGTGTTTTCAGCTTTCAGTGCGGTCATGCACACAAAGACGCATTCCTGCATCCAACGTGAAAGTGTAGCCATAACCGAAGTCAAACGTAAGCAACAGCATTTGCTAAAACGCTCCCACTGCTGGAGGAAGGAAATACAAACAAATTTGCGATTCATCATTGCATAATTCCCTCAACTTCCTTCCGGTAATCCCGAAATTCTCCGTTTCCATACCCACTCTCGCTTGAAAACCTAAAGACAATACCCGCGGGGGTTACCATTACAGCATGCCGGCGTGGTCTAATCATCCCCCCATTGTGGAGGCAAAACCACATTAATCAGAAACATCGGAAACCATTGCTCTCGAGGAGGAGCAGAATAGGTGTTAATGGGGAAGCTTATTTGGCTCCCATCAGCCTGCTCAAACTTCGCAGCCGCCACCAAACAATGGGAAGTCTCAGCCAGAAACCGTACCTCGGGCTCCTTCAGAAGCTGCAATCAAGATACGATTATTTATGTTCTTGCAGTGTTGCTACCTGGGCATAAATGTTGCAAAGTTTAAAGGAATATCGAAAGCAAATCTGAAGCATTCATTACGATGCTTAGTCTTTTGTAAGGAATACTCAAGTGACAAGAGCATCTCCGAACCAACATTTCGCATATCATGCTATAAAATAGGGATCTGGCTTGCATTTTGGAATATGCGACCGATCTTTTATTCGCGATAAGTAAGTAAATGTTTGGTTGCCTTATGCAAATACACCCGAACAGGAATAAAAATGCACCAACACAACATCGAAATTGAGGCAGAATTTGCCGAGTTTGAAGACTGGGTATAGAATCCAGGTTTTTACAATTATTATTGAATTCGATATAACGAGTGAATGGCTGAGTGTAATATATTTGTGACTCAAGGTATCAACATCCTTTCCGAAGACACGCAAATGTCACCCTCCCTTCCACGTGGTGCATTCTGGACTGCATTATGCAGACTAGTGAGGCTTTGGCGTCTGGACACTCAAGCCAGTAGAATCCTCTTTGGGGCTCAGGTTATGTCGTCCCTATATCCGCCCCCCTTGGAACTGCCATCAGCCCCCTTTACATTAGGTAAACTATTTTGAATAATTTGTTTGCAGTGAAGAGTGAAAATGTAGACAACTCACTACTTAAGGATAAATCCACAGAATATGAACAGTATCTACTACATTCGCTCATTTTGTTTATGAGCAGAAGTAGATGCAAGTATTTAGAATATTCTCTAGACTTCAGAAAGTTCTTTCATAGGGGAGCTTCTATATATCTGTACCTTCACTGTCCCTGTTCCAGCCTCCCGTTAAGATGGAAATCTGTGACTTTGATGTCATCATGCAAGTTCCCTTCGCATCTGCGTCAAAGGTCAACAACAGCTCCCGATTTTTGGGAAGGAAGGGGAGTTTAATTCCTTCGGGCGGGGGTGGAATATTAAATATTGTGCGTTTCTTGTGTGTGATATACATATCTGTATCATCTAAAATAGTATGGGGTGTGTAAGGGATAATTTCAGTATCAGTCAATTAACACTTCAAGAGATGTTTTAAAAGATGTAGAAAAATGTAGTATTTGTGTAGTATATGATATTTATAAATGAATGAGCGCCCCCCACACACATAATTTACCTTCATTTAAATGAATGAGCGCCCCCCACACATAATTTACATTCATTTAATTTTTTTTTTAAAAAAATGGACTTGGTTTACCAAGCCCCTCTCTGATAACCCGTGAGCCCCCCCCCCACCCTGGATATCAATTCTAGCTACGGGCCTGCCCTATATGTTTGTGACGTAGAAGTCAAATGAACAACCACGTCGTTCCATAAATTAAAGCTGGAAGGAGGATCCAAAACGTACGACGCTGGTATAAATGTTCACTTACTCAGGCGGGCATCATGGCCAAATCAAGGAGGCACGGCTTAGCAACACTGCAAGTGCTCCAAAGGACGAGAATGAGCACGGACTGGCTCGTGGCTGCGGAGAAGCGATAACAAGGCACCTTGTCTCCCTTCTAGAAAATTGAGTATTTTCCTGCGCTCGCCATTTCACGCCATTAACCATCCCGAAATTGTCCTTGCACGGCGCAGGCGCAGTGTTTACAACTGCTTGATTGCATTTAGCGGGTCTTTCTATTTCGAAGAACAAGTTATGCAGAGCGAAAGCTGCAATAAAACGAGGATAAACTGGCATGAATACTTTAAATTCATTACAGCAGATTGATAACGGGAGGAACATCTGCGAACATTTAATCAACGTGCTTCTTCCTCCGGTCCGCTAAAGTCTGCAATTTCTGGATCTCAAGATTCTTCACGTTCGATGATAAAATCTTCCCTGTATTTACAACGGATCCTGCCTAGTATTACGTTTCGAGATACCGGATACAATGAACAAAGGTATCGATTCCTCAAAAACGTGATGCTGAAATTGGATAAGAATCTTGAAGAGACTTCAATGGGTTAGTAATTATTGAACCCTAGCAACAAATTCCTCTGGAGTAAGATACTTAGGTGGGTAGGCCATGTGGCACGAATGGGAGAGGGAGGAGTTTACAGGATACTTGTTGGAAAACCTGATGGTAAGAGACCAACCAAGACGAAGATGGAGGGATAATGTGGAGATGAACCTAAAGGAAATCGGTAAGGATGGAAAAGATTGGATTGATCTTGCCCAGGATAGGGACAGATGGAAAGCTTGTGTTGCTGCAGCCATAAACCTTCGGGTTTAAGAAGGCTAGAGAGTAAGTTAGTTACTAATATTCCATTAGTCTTGGATGAAATGTCTATAAAACTGTCCCATATCTATCTTGATCTGGCTACAAAAAGTGCTCCCAGAGTATCCAACAAGAGGAAATGGTTTAGCCAACCATGTCTTATGGCGAAGCGGAAACTGCAACGACTTTTTCTTAATATTAATTAATTACAAACAGTTACAGCTGGACTTCTCACTAGCGAGTGTGAGAACACATCAACATGATGATCAGCTTCGTAGAAGACACACGTCACAGCAATCGAGCCAGTGCTACAGCAAAATAAAGGTGTGCTAAAGGGGTGGTTGAGGATATCCCCAACGAAATACTTTCGAAATAACAATAAAACACGGGAAATTAGCTATCCTTGTCCATTTATTTGAAATAGCAATATTTAAATCGTAAAGCTGTTTATTTCTTGCCTAAAGGAGATGGTGCAGAGGTGCAACAATTAGAAAAATGAACCAATGTTTTCAAGTTCATTTATCAGTTCAGAGTAAAATTATTCAGTAGTCCACAACTAGGGACAAATATGAAGGATTGTTCAAAATTAATCTGCACTAAATCTAAAAGATCTATTCATAATTTTTACTAATTTTATTATTCAGATGCCATTCTTGCAAGCTGCTTCAACATAATTTTATCAATTAATTCAGTTTTGAAGAACGAAGTTCAATTTCAGCATTATGAAACTTGTGATATGTGACGAAAAAAAAAAAGAATGAGATCAATCAGAATGTAACATTACAAAAGCAAAGTGACCTACGCGCAGGCAAAGTAGGTAAACGTAGACATAACGAGTCTAGGGCACATCAATTTCTTTCTAAACCACGAACAAACACCCTGCCCAGGGATGCAAAAATTCAGCATCAACGTGGGTGGCGGCGATTAGCATAAATTTAGAGTATCTAAATACTTCATCGGGGCAGATAGTAACGACCCCTTCTGGAGAGAAAAAAAATCGCCACAGCGAGTCGCACCGGTCGTTACCGTTCAGGCAACGCCGTGCTCCGTACCCTCTGCCTCAGATAACGCTGCAAAAACGGCCAACAGTTAACCAGAGCCTCAGGGAGTGGCACTCCATTCATGGATCTATTACTACGAGCCCCAGCAACATGCAGAAAGAATGTATGTTCGCTGAGATTATCTCGACAATGCGGTTTTATTCCCAGTTAATATGCTCCCTCCGTCATTCCTGAGTTATGTAATGATAACCAATGTAACATACGTACGATTAGGAAGAG
Organism: Lepisma saccharinum; assembly: GCF_977018435.1. NCBI lineage: Eukaryota > Metazoa > Arthropoda > Insecta > Zygentoma > Lepismatidae > Lepisma > Lepisma saccharinum. The sequence continues at coordinate 19,611,645 of NC_139256.1, read as the reverse complement.
TGGAAGAAATAAATCGCTTTTGAATGAGTTTGATTTTTTTAAAAAAGCTTGGAATAGTTTAACTCATTTAACCACAACCCACCTTTACAAAAATTGCAGAATTTTGTAAACGAATCTCTGAACGACCAGTAAAGATTTTATGCACTAATTTATACTAACGCAGTTCCTTAAGCAAAGTAAGGGGTTTCTAACTCATATTCCCGTGAAAACACCTTTCGCGTATATTGAATTTGTTCTTAAGTCTACTTTATTCACAGATAGGTTAATCGGGATTGGACCTACAATTTAAAGTGGGATCTGAATCATTGTGCAATTTGCCTCCACCGGGTATCGAACCCGAGATCTCTACAAGGCGACGACGTTACCACTATGCCATCGGGGAGGCGATTTCGAGTTTATATTTCTCATCAATTTCATAAACTTAACACCCATCTTATCATCGACATTACCATGGATGCAGAAAAAAATTGCCGCTAAAATATTTAACCATTAATGAACGAGAGAGAGGGGGGGGGGGGGGAATTAAAAGTTTTAAAGATCCGCAAAACCTGAGGGCAATTTTGTGGATAACCTAAAAACCTTTAATTTTCATTACAATTGTACTGAAGGAAATATAATATTGCACTAATAATAAACTTTTAGAGTGAAAAACAGAATAGGGCATAAGGAAAACAAATACGATATTAAAACAAAATGTGCACGGCTTGATCAGAGTAAAGGTCTAAAAATAATTTCGCAATTTTTCTAGTGATCCAACTCTCATACAAGTCCCCTGGTAGCTGGGTTAGGTTTTCTGCAACTGCCTCCTGTACGTCTGCATCCGAAGCAAAACTGCAATCTTTCAATTTCCTCTTCAGTTCACCAAACACGTGCAAGTCATATGGCGAAAAGTCTGGACTGTAAAGGGGGTCCTGCAACGTTTCCCAATTGAACTTCGCTAGAGTTTGCACACGCGGCGTTACATGTGGACTAGCATTGTCTTGCATCAAGATTACCACAGAGAGTCATTGAGCAGAATGCACCCTTGCGGGTTAATGTGTCATTCACACGTATTGCCAAGTCACTGAACGAAACCATTCCACTTAGGGGAAGACTGGCCAACTTTCATTCGACACGCACTTATACTTTGTAGTAAAGACTAACAGGTTAACATGAAACAACCAGGGCCATGACTTTAAAGTAGAGTAGGGAATTCAGGTCAGTAGTCAGGTCCGGGGCTAGTACATAAAGGTATAGCCAATCTTTTCCAAATACTTTTTAAAAATATCAAATAATTGCAAGAAAAAAAATTGTAAAATATATTCAAGGACCTGTAGTCATGTTATATCAACCAGTCAGCAATTTTACTTTACACGCTAGTAAATATGGAAAATAAACTCATAATTCGATAAAAATCTGCGGTTACCACACACAGAGGGAGGGAGAGAAGGTGAGGGTGGGATGCCTTCACAGTTCACCTGCCGCCGATACCAGATACTTAAACGCCCCGAGCAGACTAAGTGCCCATAATAGCGTGAACTCAAAAGAACTTTGAGAAGATTCTCGATACGCCGAGAGGAGAGCAAACACTCAACAAGAGTTAGCGCTTTGAGGAAGCACCCACTACTCTCCATCCAGCAGGTAATCCATTTAGCCAGGCTCCAAGGAGTGTGAGTGTGCGCTTTCACCCTGGCCATTATAAATACACGACGGGAAGCTCCGAGGTCGACTTTATGTGGGGGAGCGCGCGAGCAGGCGGCTATCGGAAAATGTCAGGTGGAAGAAACGACCCCCTCCCCTCTCGCCCCATGTAAGGGATCGATGCTGGGGGAACGTTACCATTCCATCAGCGTCATTCAAGCGAAAACACATTGCATGAAACGGAATTTGGTATAAAGCACTTGCGATGCGGCGTGCCGAAATGCCTTCAGTTAAGTTCCTCCAAAGAATGCGGGTTCTATAAAATTATGGATTACGTCAGCAATGGAAGCAACCCTCTCCCCTTTAACCCAACAGCCACCGAATTATTGTGGACGCAAGGTGACTGCATGTCATGTTTTCTTCAAACTAATTTTGGTAAAGCAAATTCCCCCACTTTTCACATGTTATCTAGGTAACACTAAAATACATTTTTACACTATTCTGCAATTTTAAACATGTTAATGACCATATTTTAGTGTTGAACCGTGCTTGATATTCCAAAGAATACAGTTTATCCAACAGTCTTCAAAGTTTGATTTGGCTTTCCCGATGGCGCAGTGGTAGCGTCGTCGACTTGTCCCGGTTCGATACCCGGTGGTTCGGATCCCACTTTAAGCTGTAGGTCCAGTCCCGATTAGCCTCTCTGTGCACAAAGTGGTCTTAAAACAACAAGTCAATCAATCAAAGTTTGATTTGCTTTATTTTACTACGCCACTCCTTACACCTCATATCTATGTCCAGTAGTTCATACATGTAATCTTGTTCTATCTTCATATTTTTATTCAATTTATAAAGTATTTTTTATATTCAGTGTCCAAGCTTACATGTAATCAGGGCATATTCATATATTCCATTTTTACTTTGAAATAATCACCCAGACAAGAGCGGCTATTGTACTATTTATTCCACGACGAATGCATAAATTAAATAGGCCAAGTGGAGAGACTTCAATTTTTTAAAAAGGCAATCTGATGTACAGATGTGTCGCAATATTCTACATAACGAAACAGTTTGCCGCGATTCAAAAAAGTTTTCGTTTTTCTAGATTACTGAGGGGGACGGTTCCTTCCCTAACACCGGTCGTGCTATACACTCCACTTTCTCCTCCAAAATAAGTATATACCCTGTCCCAGGAGATCATGTACCAAGGCTGCGCATAACGGTAGAAAAGGGAGAAAGCAAGTGGGCGGAGCAAAGATGTGCTAGCTGAAGCTGCGTTTTCCTCTCTTAGGCGTTCATTGGTCGAGTTCTCGAGTCACTACTTGCGCAGAGGACGTGTTTTTCGTTCGTTTGCTCTGAATGATGGAAGTCTTAAGAATGTCTGAAGCAAGTCAAATGTTGTGCCTATCCATCAGCGGGCAAGGAACTAACTGGCTGTTGGTAGGGAACGAACCGCATCATTTGCACACGCAGCTGCACTTTGGAAGTAGACTTTCTCATTGGCCGACGTCGTCTGCCAGCAGAAACAGAGGTATAACTGATCGCACCGAATGGAATCAGCAATCACTCTTTTTGGCCAAGCCACACCCTTGAAGGTCTGACGTCACACACAAGTCCCTTCGTTGTTAGGTTAGGCGTGTTAGGTTTAGTTCACTTAGCATAAATGCACTAATTTTTCCCCACGTCACAAGACAAAAGGGCGGGGCTTGAGCCCAGAAACAGTCAGACACTCAATTTACCTCAACAAAAGACGAATTATCTCAGCGTTTCCGCCACTCTGTCCACATCCATCCCATTAGTTGCTAAACGTGTCAGATTTTCTGCGACATTTTTAATGTATTTCACGTATATTAAAAAAGCAAAACCTTTTAGTGGAACCAATCTACGAACGAAGGATGCTATGGTGTGTGTAAGCATTATATTCGTGGTTACACACAACCAATTAGAGCAGCAAGTTAAATTATATCATCCACACAAACATTATTTTCCCGTGTGATATTTAAATTACCGTAATTATTTTGATACTTCCTGACGGATTTTGAGGGGTAAATTGATTTGTTGATTATCTCATGATCAGTGAATTTCCATAAATCACGCCAACTAATCAGGGCATGTCAAATCGAACTCCCCCACTCTCCAACGTAGGGGGCATCAGAAGGGCGTAATCCGAATGAATTTATGCAGAGGTCACCCCGACCCGTATCGGTGCATTAATATCGATTTCATAAATTGCGTATTTGCTGTGTCGTTAAAGGCTGAAAAACACTCTTGTCCGAGGGCAGTGCTAATGGGGGTGAAGCTACGTGTCGTGTATGCATCGAATTTATATCTTCTAAACCTGTCATTAGTTACATTATACGCTTTGATTTCTCCCTCGTTCTCGGATGAAATGTATTTGTTTTAGACAAATTGCAACATGAAAATTACTGATGAACTGTACAAGAACACTAAACAGTATCTTACCGACAATTCGAACCCAGTGCATCTGGATTCGAAGCGCGCTTGTCAAGGCAAAGGTAAATGAAGAAGGTGTGACGTAAGCCGAGTTCAAAATCTGGACTATCTCACTATGGCATGTGGCATTATGAATGGAGAAGACTAGGTTCGCGTTAACGCCGTATACAAGTGGATAAACACACCCATTTTGGTCGTTCTCGGCGTCTTCAAGGAAGAGCAGGTTGCCAACTCCTGAAGAATAGGGTTGCCAACTCCTAAGAACTCCACTAAACCATATTAATGAAATGTAAAATTTAATTCACAATTTCTCATAAATTTTTCTTTTGTATTTTAATCTCTACGCTTCAGCCTTCCTAGCTAGCTGAGAACATACGCTCCTGCTGTCAGCATTATTCAACTAATGTTCTCAAATGTATTCTAGATATTAAGAAAAAGATGAACCTTAGAAATTTAATGTGGTGAAATACACGAGAGATGCGAGTATCACTGAAGGTACAATTTTATTTCAAACGAGAATCCAGAAGGTCTGCTGAGGAACTTGCTCCTGGCACTTACTCTTAGAGAGATTTCACACCAAAGCGGCACGCGACACGTGTCAGGACAAGCTACACATGTCGCGCCACTCGGACTGGGCCGTTTCCTCAATAGCGTGCATAGTGTTATCTCGATATGATGGTTGCTCATGCGCAGTGTACACTTTTTGTACAGGATGGAGGGGGAAGTGTGCGTGCAGTTTTAAGGTCATGTTTATGTCGTCAGCTAAGTGTGAGATATCGTATGTGTCAGCATGTTTGGAAATTTGACTCCCTCCCCTTTTTCTGGATACAAACGTCAAAATTATATTATGATGTCATTGTGAGAACTCCACATGCATGCACGCCGAACACACACACACACACACACACACACAAACAAATAAATAAATTGAAAACAATATCCCAACATCTGAGCACAATGGTAGGAAGGCGAAAGAACATCATATAATAATACAGTTAAATGCTAGTTGTTTCCAGACGCCAGGGCCTCGTCAGCCTTTACTAGGAGGAACAGACGGGTTTGTAATTCAGTGACAAATGAAAGAGAGAACTCCTTATACCCTTCAACGCAATTTAATGAGGAAGAACATAATTCCTAACAATAACTCACATGGGTCTCTTTAATAATCCGTTGATTTTGTGGTCATGTTCATTTTCAACCCCACCACACAGAGAGAGAGAGAGGGCAGAAAAGTAACAAGGGTTACAGAAATGGAAAGCAAATAAGTAAAAAATAGAGGGAGGAAAAAAAAACTCTTTGAAAATGATTAAACACGAACATGATTATATTTCATCCGAATTAATTTTTAGCTTCCTCTCCAACTAGAAATCTCATTGGCTTTCGAAAGAGAAAGAAGGTGGGGGGAGATGAAATGAACACACTTTCCACTCCTCCATTCATGAACCAGAATTCAACCGCAGCATCAATTGTGGTGCGGGGAATGTAACAAAGGGTATAAATATACGTGACCTCGTGTAACTTTTTTCCCCTCCTATTCTTCACATCAGACAGAGAGGACATTTTCAAGCCAAAGTTACTCGCAGGAGAAAAAAAAACGCAAATGGTTGAAATACGCGCCTCTCGCAAGTGTTACTTCGGAGAGTTAACCGTCTCCTTTCCCTCGAAAATGAGATGAATCCGGTTGGGCTGCAATAATGAAGCACTGATGAAAACTCCGCGCGAGGGAATTGCTTCCCAGGAGAGAGCCTAGGATTCTACTCGATTAGACGCTAATGAAAACGGGTGCTTGCGAACGGAACTCGCCATTGAACCGCGTTGAAAAACAAGACGACGAGAACAACCGACATCCCGCTGCCATTTCTGCATTGCGGGACAGCCTGAACTACTCAATACTTTGAGGTATGTCTGCCACGCATTGAACGGAAAATAGCGACATAACTGCTACTGACAGTGACGTCCAAGCCCACCCAATAATGTGTTGTTTTGTTATATATTTGTTATCGTGAATGAGATGGTTCTGACACATGAAGAGGATGGGTGCAGAAAGACTACCAGTAAGAGCTTACAATGCACAAGGAGCGGGAGTAAGGCCAAAGGGGAGAAAAAGATGTCGGTGGAAAGATCAGATAGTGGAGAGTGTTAGGAGAAGAGGACGAGATTGGAAAGAGAGGAGTGGTGGCGGGCCAGAAGAAAATTGAGAGGCTTGACTTCAATGCCAACCGAGCCAGAGGCAGAAAACGGCGAAGGATGACGATGTTATCGTGAATAAGTAATCCACGCATCACATTGCTTATTGAAAACATGCTTTCTTTCTTTCTTTTTAATAGCGAGCATGCACTGTTGGTGTGAACGTCTACCGCTCGTCAGGTGGCTCGTGTTCGTCGGACTGTCGCCCACATGATATGGTGCGCGGCAACAATTAACGAGCGTCGATATTCTTTGGTCAGTTAGAAGTGGGGTTCATCAAACACAACTCACAAGGAACGAAACAGTTAAAAGTTTGTGCGAATATTGGTGTAATTTGGTTGTGGTTTCCTTAATGTTTTTATCATGGTTCAGGGATACATTTGTAAGAAAGCGCCCGGGTGTTCCGATACTGTAGATTTAAATTCTGTTCGGCAATAGGCTCCTACTGATTTACCAAGTTCGTCTTCAAATGATTCGGGGGATCGTGATTTTGTATCAAGTGAAGGAGAAACCAACACTGCTGGTGGCAGAACTTTTCAAAATTTACGGCAGGGCAACCATCTTTTTTTTTCCCTATGAAAAAAAATAGTGTTAAAGTTTGCAAGAAAGTTAATGGTTAAAAGTAAAGTATTTCCATCAAAGAAGAGACTTGTTTCATTTCTTCTGGCTTTTCCAACTGGCAACATGGTTCAACGAAATTTCGTTCCCATGAAACATCCCAGTGTCGTAAAGAATATTCTCGCCTAGCGTGTTAGGAAGGGAGCATTTACGAGATTTAGTTGTGAGCTTATAACAGTATATCAGCCCATCCAATATTTTTCAAAGGTTGGCTCCCCTGGCTACTGGCCGTTTAGGAATAAGATGATCGAGGAAAGAACAGACAAAGATCGACACCTTCAACAATTCACGGCATATGAATCGATGGAAGGAAACAAGCGCAACCCTTATGCCAAAATTCTGCACATCGCTGAAAAGCTTTTCATCAGAGCGGCGAGCTCTACCATCCCGCAACTTTTACTAGCATGCGACCGGGTGATGTAATGGAGTTCTCGTGTTATAAGACAACCACAAAGCCTGGTTCATAGGAAAGCGACACGGGCCCTGCTGACAGAAGAAAAGAACCGCGGAGGAACTTCCGTAGATCCACTTAACCCCGTTATGGAGACGCCTCACTCGAGCAACAGCCTCGCCTTCCGCACGACCACCATCTTTCAATTCCCATCGCAGGATACAGACCTGCATGGCGATAGGCAACGTCCCCTGGAATTCCCTTGTTTTCTTCCTCGCACAGCGGCTATGGCAACGGTGGAAATGAGGAGCTGAAATTATTCTCGCGCGCACCGAGAGAGGTCACATGCCTCTCACTGTTGAGACCAGCTCATAATTTCCAACCTGGTCGTATCTGCAATTGAGCCGAAAATGTATGGATGCCTCAGTCAGACTTGAAATTTCTAACCGTGATGGAAATACCAAGAATAACAATGGAGAATGGAATTCGTAATAGCCCGTCGAATTAGCACCCTGGAATACATAATTCACATTTAGCTTGTCGACGCAGCATCACAGGCACTATCCTTTTTTTGGAACAGTGTAGTAACAATGGCCAGAACAAGGCGACAGAGGGAGCAATGTCCTTGAGATGTCTCAATGTAACAATACACCTTCCAGGAACCCAGTCGCGACAACTAAAACTGCTCCTGCCTCTCCGCGGAAGAGGTCCACCACTAACAGCCACAATAATTTAGCTCCTACTTTTTACTGATATTTTGGAATTCAGTCAACTAATTTGTAACAATTTGTACATCGTCTGTATAAATTATGATTCATGTGTATCTACAATAATTGGATATAATTTAAATAGGGTAATAAAAGATTATTTTTGGGAGGGGCTATTTTTTAAGCTTTAACTGTCGCGATGCAATCGAGGCTATATTTTTTCCACTGTTGCATCATTCTACAAGGGTTGGATAAAAAGTAATGGCAACACTGGTATAATTGGTACTTGACTGTATTGGCAGAGGAGCACGTGTTACATTCCTTCAAAGTAATCGCCCCTCATCTCTACGACCTTCTGTCACACGTATGGAAGGCGTCGTACACAGTCAGCGCGTCCATCTCTGTCGATGTCCCGCAGTGACCGCCCTATAGCACGTATGATGGCTTCGCGCGTGTCGTAGTGCTTCCCGCCCAGTGGTCCCTTCATTTTGACAAAACGGTCGTAATCACACGATCTCATACCGGTGAATACGGCGGATGTTCCAGTACCTCCCACTACCAGTTATGCAGGAGCGCCGTCACATTGTTCGCAGTGTGACACCTTGCACTGTCAAGCAGGATGATGGGACACCGTGCCGTCGCTTCCTTCTTAATGCGAGACGAAGGTGGTGTTGCAAGAAGGTGCAGAAGTAGGCTACGTTGACCATCTGCCTGAGAGACGTTGTTCTTCTTGCCTAAACATATTGTTAGGGCGCTTGCACTCTCGTCCTCTGCTTCAGAGCACTGCTGTTTTTGACTGAATAACATACAATCGCTCCCACTCACTATACTTCCTCGTCTGACATTCCTTTATCAGCCACGAAACGCTTGTGGCGCTGTGACTCACCCCTTTCACGGGACAGCAGTGTTGCCATTACTTTTAATCCAACCCTTGTATTACTGACGTCCAATTGCAATATCCATACCATTCTACCCGCCTCGCTGGCAGAAGTAGCTGATTGGTCAGGCTCACGATCGAGCCACCAAAACTTTCTGGTTCGAGTCCTCCCCTTTTTGGAGTTTCTTCAAATCCATCTACTTATTCACATCGTTGCAATTATCCACAATGAGCAAAATAAGAAAAATATCAAAAACATTATTTTCCCTTCAATATCCTCCAATTAACACATTGTGTTTGATATTTGTAAGTTTGGGATTTCAACAAAATTGTCAAAATGTCGCCAATTATGGGCCAATAGTAGTTAACTAGTTACGGGATCGTTAACATTGACCTTAAAAATCAGTATAATTTATTTCCCTTTGGATCTTTCCACGTAGTACACCCTGGACTGCATTTTGCATACTAACGAGACTGTGGCGTCTGGGCTCATAGCCCGTATGGGACTTGTGTTGTGTGCAGTCCATATGTGTTTGTGATTGTCCCTTCATCCACTTCACCTCATCACCTTTCATCATCTTCGCAATAAGCCAAAACTGGCAGAAAAGCGAAATAAAATAAATCAATTCAATCAATCAATCAATTTATTTCCGTTTTTGGCAGACAAGCATGATACTATTTATAGTAAAGGTCAAGACGTAATTAAAAGTACGGAGACGTCACTGTTTACTCTGGATGAAGCTATTACACGGAGAAGGCAGAAATTGCTTTGTCGTTATCCGAAGTCTTTTGTTTCAATTCTTCACCGTGAAGAAGAGCGGAGGAATGCGATGATGAACAAATCGTGTGCACATAACTGTGTTTGACTTCCCATGTGGACACACAAGCGCAGGGGACTCAAGCCTCCTTGCTCTCTGCGGAGCAAACAAACACGCTGTTTCCCTCGGTTCTCCTTGAGGCCCTCCACCCGCACACACGCGATGTGGCGAGATGGAGGTTGCGACCTCGTCCGTTCAATCGATTCCTGATTTTCTCCTTTCCGTGGGAGGCCAAAGGACGAAGTGACAGCCAGCGTGGAGTCGGGGAGCAGAGGGCTGGAAAAATGTAGGTCTGCCGGGTAAAAAGGCTGCGAACGCGAGCTCTGACAAAGAAACAACGTTCTTTAGGAATCTTCGAGGACAGAACTAGAATGCTTGAACATGGGGCTAGTTTGTGGCACAATTAAACACTTTTCTTTAAAACAATACAGAGATGTCCTTGTCATGGAACACCTTATGGTGGTAGAATTTACAATGTTGTGTTTTTTTTTTGAAAAATGATCTTTTTTGCGCGTTTACTAAACATTTATAGTGTTATGCAGTGACACACAATCCACTCCTTTCCTCGGACCTCGCGAGGTGTAAGGGGCGACATTTGTGAAGACACCCAAAATGTCAACCTTCTTTCCACATAGTACACTCACCTTTGACTACATTCTGCAGGTTAATGATGCTCTGGCGTCTGATTCACAACTAGTATAATCCTCTGTGGGGCCTGTGCTGTCCATATGCGTTTGTCACTGCACCTTTATCTTTTTCATCATATCATCCTCATCTTCGCGATTAGCCAAAAGTGGGCAGAAACGCCAAGTAAAATAAATCATCCAGATGAGTGTCTTAAACTGCTCCAAAAATAGTTTCTTTTCTATTCCTGACCTCCTTTTAGTTCTTCCAACGGGCAACTATTGACAGGGAAGTATCCAGTGACGAAGTAAGAATGCTTGTCTACGTGGAGGGAATGATACGAGGTAGAAGACTAGATACAGAGGAAGCTTGGAATCGATAGTGTTTTGTTGCGGCAAATTGAATGCTAAGACTTACCTAACTCTGGCAGTCAGGAAAAGAATGGTCCAATGGGATAAATTTCCAACTTGCAACTGCGTATACAGATATGCTTCCTTTTCCGCCGCAGATAGATAGGCAAAACTTAGCATTCAATTTGCTTCCGCCCGGAAAGTTTCAGCCAGTCTAGGGACCTCTACCATCATTGCATGTGACCAATTCCATAGCACTCCCTACGTTATCAGGATACGCCAGCAAGAACCACATCAGATGACGCCCCTCTAAATGGGGTCATGGTGTATATCCATTGCGTCATCAGGCGATTTCTTTTAGGTTGCCACATCCTAATGTATGATTCCTATCCTTTAGAGACATGCCATGCCGTCAGTTAGATGAACACACACAAAATGAATCAACCCATCTTAGATCAAAGGCAGACAAGACAGAATGATTTAAATAATCCGAGCACCATGGCTCGAATGACCGTATCCTATCCATATCATCACCAACCAGTCGCACGACAAAGAGGCACACAATTCCAAAGCCATTCACACGTCATGAATATCTTCGCCATCACGCTAACAGGATTTATTTCTGTGCGTTGAAATGCCTAGGAAAGATTGCATTTTTAGTGACTCTGCACACGAGTAATATATTGTGACAACCGTGGAAGGATATCCTCGCTGAAGTAATGCACAAGGCATAGGCTAAGAGGAAATCTTGTCAAGCCGCGCGTACCAAGCGCCATCACCACCAATTTTTCCACAGCGAGACCAAGACTTCTGCCAAACGACAGATCGGTGGGGAAATACCACGCAACCCCTGCAGGTATCTTAAAAACACTTTATTATTTCTAATCTCAAGAGATGCGGTTTTGTTTTCACGCAAATTCCACGAAAACCTTCAATCCGCGTCGCGGAAAATTTTAATTCCTCACAATCTACAACACCATCCATCACTCGGAAAATCCTCGTAGGCTAACGCGCCGGCTGTTATAATCTACTTCATTCCAAATTCAAGTTGCGAGGATAAGTGTCGTGCAGGACAGATCCCCGCTGATTAGAATCCACTTACCAAGTTCAGAGCACCTAATGGCTTGATCCTAAGGACTGTGATATATCACGATGAACGAGGACAAACGATAATGAGAGGGACTTTGGATAAATCACGTTTAATCTTCACCTCAGATGCAATGCATCGTCATTTGTTATTGGATTACACTAGTTAAACATTATTTATCATCAGCTGTAGAGCTGTGGCGTCATCAAAACTCTCATCAGATCACAAAATTGTGCTGTATATGAAAATAGTGTCCTAATAAGATATGTCTTCTACAGAACCATCTTATCAGTACAACATTTCAAAGAAGTTTCCCCTCTTCTTGAGCTACAAAAAATAAATAAAAAAATAAATAAAATAAAACCATTATTCCGTTCCGCGCCTTCCTAAGAGGGATCATTATACTCGTAAATCAAACTCACCTGTTATCAATAGCTTAGCGTTCTCTCCTGTTGTAAGAAGAATACGTGTTCGATTCTTGATGGTCCGCATTGAGAAGAGAATGGGGCTGTCTCGCCAGCATGAGTCACTTTATGACTCTGAAAAGGCTTATCAAGCTGCGTAATCTGATTTAGATTTACACCAAAATCCTAGTAGATTGATACTTGGCCAGTAGTCTGTAGCCATCTGGGAAATGAATTGCCAATTATATGGTGATTGTGATATTTGAGTATCAAAGAAAAGGGTGCAAGTTCGAACGTACGAAAAAAGTGGTATAATCTCAATACATAATGATGTTAAATATTATACTTTAGAATTGAACATCAAGTAGTTTCTCAAAGTTTAAAATGAGTATTTCCTTCTGAACTATCGCACGTATAGCTACTGTCAAACAAACAAAATATCTAACAGCCTCGTTGTTATCACGTAATTATTGGGTTCGGATTTCAAAACCAGGTGGGGGATACTTTTCAGCAGGGTGTTGTGAATTAACAGGGGTATGCTAGGGATCCTCCACTAGACCCAAGCGTACCGGCAAAAAATGTCCATCCCTGCCACGGATGATTTTATCTTCCTCATAACAATATGACATTGATATTAAATATATTGTCTCTATTAGATTTTTAAAGATAAACTTCCTCATGATAAGAGACTTATCTTTTCGGGTTTACACATGTCAGTGAAATCTATCAACAAAGTTTTTTTTAAGTTTCAGTTCTTGTTTTCCGTCCAACTTTATCCATAGATAGGTAATTTTAACTGGATCTACAGTTTAAAGTGCACTAAATGCATCCTCCGGCACCCTTTGACGACGTCGTTACCAATACGACATTGTAGTATGAATATTTAATATACACTTAATTTTAATGATTTCTTATTGTTGGATAAAGAATACCATAATAAATTTAATTGGTAACATTGATAGGACGGGGAAATTACACATTGCAAGGCTTCCCGTTTCGTCATTCTCATATTATGCACAAGATAAACTCTTTCTGGAAGTTCGCATATATAGATCGCACAAATGTTAATTTAACATCTGCCAAATTTTCTGCAGAAGAGAAAATAATATGTATGTTGCAAATTGCGATAACGTTTCGCGAACTATGAAAATTAAATACAGTCAGTGCACTAGGCAAATAAACCATGTGTATAATATATGTGTGAGGAAAGAGTATTGCTGTGTGTCTAGGTTCATCACAGCATCACATCCCCTGGCCAACACCAAACACCGCCAAGAAACAATTTTACTCTCACACTTCTTTGAATGACTTCGGTTCACGTCACACTGTAGCCTCGAAACAAACTTTGCCCATCTATGTATATTAGAAGCACTGTTTTGTAACCGAAATCCGTTATGTCTGGGAGATCCTTTCCTTGCATGGTGTAACAAATACAGAAACCGAGAGTAGAGAAAATTGCGACTATTCCTTCGCACGCACGCACAAACACGTAGGTTACGTCCAGTTACCCAATAAAAACCCTAGCTGGAGCAAAAATTACAGACTGCACCCAGTCTCAGAGGCAATTAGAAACAATCTTAGGTCATCGGAAGTTTCTTCACAATTAAAGGGAATGTCACCAGCATGCGACTCCCGAACATTGCAAACAGACGCTTCTTTAATTAAGAGTCTTTCAGTCGCTTGAATCTGTTATGAAAGACTTTACTTTCTCGTTGCAACTATTTCACGGGAAGCACGGGATGGCTTCACAAAGTCATTAAAAATTCTGAATAGCGACTAAACCCGTAAATGAGAGAAGGCAATTTGTTCTTCCTCGTGGTAGAAGGCAAAGACCAAACCACGAGTTTCTAAATGCAATTATATAATTTTTCTTATAAGAACATCAATGAAAATATTGGCTGCTGCGTCATACACAAATAATAATAATAATAATAATAATAGTGGCTCGGTGGCTGAGCGCTCTTGAGTAATGTAATGACCATTGTTGTTTATCGTCCCGATTAGATTAATTCTTAGAGATATTTAACAGAAGAATGCTGTAATTAAATGAAGATGATTTAGGGGGTCAGACCATGTGGCACGAATGGGAGAGGAAAGAAGAGTTCACAGGATTCTTGTTGGGAAACCTGATGGTAAGAGACCAGTAGGAAAGCCAAGACGAAGATGGGAGGGATAACGTTGAGATGGACCTAAAGGAAATCGCTAAGGATGGAAAACATTGGATTGAACTTGCCAAAGATAGGGACAGGTGGAAGGCTGGTGTTGCTGCAGCCATAAACGTTCGGCTTTAAGAAGGCTAGAGAGTAGTTAGTTATGTTGTAAACAAATTCTGTTTTTATAAATATATCTAGATATGTAAAAAGAATAAATGCTGGGTTTTCCAATAGAGTTATTGCTGGATGTTTGGAGAGTAAAACCACTCGCACCTTGTACTACGAACTAAAAACTAAGCCAGAACTCAAAGGATAAAGCCTTGTTGAGTAACGAATGAAGATGATATGAAGGGTGAGATCGAGATGAGGATGAACGACGTTCTTGACACTATGCACCTCTTTACGGAAGGTTGACACCTACATGGAGGAGGTAAAAACTAAATTAATGTGCCTTTCTGTGATCACACACAAGATTTGGAAAGTGGGAGAATACATGTCAATTTTTACCTATGTTGAATCAAAGTTTGGCCGATATTGATACGAGTACGTCGGTAATAGGGTTTGTTACATTAACCCGATGCCTTCAAACCCATAATTTCTGGCGATGCTAACCACTACACCACGACGCTGTACGGTTCGAATTGGATTTCATGAACCAGAGCTACTACAATCCGAAGTTCATACATGCCCATCGACAGTACAGTTTGTTGTCCAGCTGATGTCACTCTCGAGGGCCTGTCTGAATGGTAACCAAATGGTTCGGAAGGGAAACAAGGGTCGTAGAAGGAATGAAGTGTGAACAGTGTCGGGCCCAGCTGTTGCTGACGTGAGAAAGTGCTGGCCGAACGACGTCACCTGGGACCCTGGACGCCGCGTTATTAACAGGACATGTCACTGTCCAAAGCCTCATGGCTGTCTGAAATCTCTTGCTGAGGACAATCTGCTGCAAGAAGAAGCCAACACGATAGAAAAACCAAGCATAAAAACCAGGGAACCGTAAATACAATTTATTTGACTATCAAGACACCTCAAGGCTTCTTTAAGTATAGGTATAAAATAGTAGCCAAGACTTTTGGGAGGCGAGGGTAAGCCGTCAATTAAGAAGAAAAAAAGGCATTGGTACATACTAGTACTAGAATATCGACTCTTCCGTCATGTGTTGAGGAAAATGTAAAATTTCTCACGATTTTAAAGTTTTAGCACCATTGCATGTATATACAAGGAGCAAGGTTTCTGCCAGTATATACGAGGCACGTCCCGTCCAGAAAGTAGTACCCGTTAGGTAATAAAGAAAGAACGAAAGAAGTTAGTTAAATAATTTTCAAATAAGACACCCATGGAATGAAGACACTTATCGGACCTAAAGAAAAGTTTTTTGTATATATTCGTCATACATTTTCTGCCGCCAGTATACTGAACCCCTTCCCTCCTCCAGAACTTCCTACACTATCGTCTCACTGTTAGATTCGATTTGATTTTTATTATTAAGCTTTCCTGCCATTTTTGGCTAATCGACACGATGAAGATGAGTGACGATATGATGAAATTGATGATGGGACATTCAAAGAACGCCCAGGTTGGAGATTCGAACCCGGAACCCTGGCGTCGTAGCGCTACCACTCTGCCATGGAGATCGATTCACTTGATTCGTGCATCACTTCATCACCATAAAACGCCGTGATTTTATGAATTTCAGAAGGTTCTAAAACATTCTACATTCTTCAAACATTTTGGATGAATATTACTTTAAATAACGAGTGTATGAATACACATAGTAATTGCGCTAGGTTTGGAACACAATTTTCGACATCTTGACACACATCGCAATCGAAAAGGAAATCAAAAGAACTACTTCGATCACTTTTCGCAGAATTGTCAATTTTAAAAGAACAGATTCTTTGAGAACCCCGGATGTCACTCAGGAACATAACGATAAGCAAGTTGCAAGAGAAAAAAAAACCATTTGTATCAGCACCACAGAAATTCTAATATCAAACTACCTGCTTGAAGTTAAAGAAACACGTTTCTTTCGGCTAGGTTTGAAGTTCCAAAATTTATTTCCCCAACATAGATCGGGAATGGCGGTAGCAAGGACACGAGGCGTCTTCTCACTCCCTTTCAACACCAGTTACATCGGAAGTCACGAACTGCTAGGGAACGTGTCTAGGGTTTATATACACTTTCCGCAATGCACCATTACTGATGCACATGCAATTCAGACGCTGCACATGTTTCCTTTTGGACATTTGCCCACACTATAAACGGATTACCCACGATGCATGGAATTCGCATGTTCCAAGTAGAACCTCTGCTTTAGCGGCGAGCACAGTAGACGAAAAAGGTCAAGGTGTTCTCACTTCTTAAAGATGGTGATGAATAAATACAGTCTGCAACATATAGCAGCAGATCCTCATCTACGATCTCAAACCTGTTGTTGGTTACCTCTAGGTCTGTTTGTCTACATACAAAGAGGTACCGTACCTTCCCTTGCTCGCAGTTGATTCCCTGTTCACGTATTTTCTCCACTTCTATTCTTTCTTTGGTTCCCGTGACTTGGGTCGTTGAACTGGATTATACAGGTTGATTCATAAGCGTCTAAACATTTCAGAAATAACCACAGTTATACGATACAACCGACATTGGGTAATTCTGGTGTCGACCGAACGACAAACTCGCAAAGTTTCTTGTACACACCTCACTAATTCTCTGTGGGTCCACACTTGCTGCGCTGAAAGACTTCTCTAACACGATCCACAGTTGTTTCACTTGGCCCTGGATGCCCCAGCCAAGGAGTGGTGCACAGACAGCCTTCATCTAGGAATTTCCCATACAATTTACGATACTGATGTAAACAGGTAGCTTCTGAAATCCTGCTCGAAATTATCGCTGCACAGTCACTCCCGACAAGGTTCTTGTGTATTCCAACACAAAAGACCTTCTCATTTAGCGCCCTATCTGCTATAGATCGACCACAAGGAAAAAAACCTTGGGATGAGAAGTCCCGCGCAGCTTTCCCTTCTTCCCTCCACCTCGAGCCATAAGGAAGCATTGTCCACTCTCCCCCTCCCCTCCTAGCGGGGGTACGGTGCACAGGAGCCGCGGGTCTGCGCAGGTTGTTTTGCTCGTGGTTCCACTATAATACTGTTTCCTAGCAGCAAGTCAAGTTAACTATGCGGTTTCTGGAGAGTTTGTCGTTTTATCGACACCGAACGACCGCTATCCGTTGCATAGTTTATCTGTGGTGAATTTCTAACTTGTTTCACGCACTTGTGAATCACGGGAACCTTGTTCTGGTTACTTGGTACTTTTCCATGTCTTTGTCTTCTGTTAAGGTCTAAATTTCTCTAATTCACCAACGTTTTTCTTCAATCATGATTATCATTATTGTGCTTATGTCTCAAGGTAAGTCTAACATTCTACATTATCTTTGGGAGATCGATTTCAACAAGCTATGAGCGTGTCTCAGGGTATCTTCACATGTTACTCTGCCTACCAACCAGTGCGAAAATAACTCTAGCTGCACTTACGACGCAATGTGAATCGCTTGCTTGAATTTAACCCCACATATCGATAGTTCATTGGTAACAGATTTTTTGAACAAACCTACTAATAAAGCTAAATTACAGCGTAATTAACTGGTGGTTACTACATCTCTCAGTACTCCAAATCTACATTTGCAGTACCTGAAGCCATTTTGGTAAATATTATTTAAAGGAAATACTGTATGGTTTATTGTAATCCAATGAAGATAATAAAGTGACAAATCCTGTTATAGACTACTTTATGCACACGAAGCACGCGAGGGGAGCCTAGAACGATAATGAAGAGGTGGAGTTGGGACTTGGAATCCTTAAATTAAGGCAACCAAAAATACACTAAGAATTTGCACGTTGCATAACATCTTAGGATGACGAAAAGAATAGTGGACTCCTTTTTTTAGTAATGCTTCTTGAGTCGACTCAATTTTTGTTATTTCGCGTAGTTTTTCTTCCACTTTTGGCTAATCGCGACAAGGAGGATGAGTGGTGAAATAAAATTGATGACGGGACACTCGCAAAGTACATCCATGCCCAGGGAGGTATTCGAACCGGGGACTCCTGGCGAGTAATGCTTTTTTACTGCAGAGTAAAGAATATTGAAAACAGCAAACGCAATACATTGCGATTTCGCTGACTGTTACGCTAAATATTTGCATATTATGAAGGGATTACTACCCGCTCGTCTTGCCTAAACAGAACAACCACCTGACGTTTCCAGGAGTTCCTAGCACTCAAAAATTCCCAAGCACATTACCTTAACACACGAACATAATTTAATTCTTCAACGTTACATGCTAACCAAATGAAAACTGCTGAAAGTATACGAACAAAAATAATCTTTCAAGGATTTTTTTATGTGAAAAATCTCCATCCGAACAGCTGGTTGGAGGAAGAAGTAAAACGTGTTTTCACTCGCATATTCTGGCTAGCACAAAACATTTAATTTCAGTGACTTCTTCAGAATTACCACGCCAGTGGTAACTTATTACAGTTGTTGATTTTCCTTTCAGGGGGAAAAATCATACATACGTGCCACATGCAAAATAATTTGATTTAATTTGTATTATTTAGCGTCACTATTCCGTCACTTTTGGCTAATCGCAACGATGAGAATAAGTGATAAAATTGTAGAAGGAGGGATACTCAGGTACCCCTGGCGTCGAGGCGCGTTGTGCTAACTACACCGCCACGGTCGTCGGTCCATGTAAAACAAAGCCTGCTTATACTAATAACATTACTCTGGTCTACAGATTAACCCTAGCTTACCCGAGGAGGGGGCTGTCAGGCCCACCATCTCTTAATTTTCCCATTTTTCAACTGATTTCTTTTTATTACAAGAAATTGAAAATAAATCACATTGTTCCCTAGGGTGATCACAATATTTCGGTATTACTTTTGTTCATAAAAACATAAATCTAATGTAAATTGGAGGCCAAGTGTACTAGGTTGACCTATCAGGCGCCATCTTTGAATTCATGTTATTCGAGAGACTCATGGCAGTGAGAGTGTACAATTGGTTGGTAATGATGGTAATTTTTGTAATTATTATAATTGAAGGGCTAGGGTGTAAAACATGGTAAGTGACATTTTGGTTATTTCTGAGTTCATTAAGGAAAAAAGGTTATTAGAAGCTATACTATAGATAAATTGTTTTCGTGTTGTGTTTACCAATTTCACTGAAAAATTGAAGGATGGCACATTTTACTTTGTAACTAAAAAATGATGAAAATGTCACCATGTTTTACACCCGAGCTCTTCAATTAATAAGCAACTGCACATCCATAAACAACAAAGCATTAAATGAAAAATTATTATGGTTTTGTGAGTTTTAGTGAATGATAAAATATGTGTTGACACTACATGTAATAACTGGTTATTATTTCTTATTAATTATGGTAATTTTTGTAATTATTTGTAGTTAATAAATAACTGTACATACATAATCAACAAAGGAAGCAGAGATTCAATAACAAAATGGTTTCTTGAATTTTATTGATAAAAAAAAGTATGGGCTTGTGAAACCCCTCCAGGTAAGTACGTTTCTCGTAAGTCACGGGTAAGCTAGGGTTGAGAAAAACTGCCTCAGTATGAAGAGATTTGACTAGCTATCGTGGAATCACACTTTGCTTTGATGTGGAGGGAATGATTGCTTTGCATGGCATGCAGGAAGGGTCTTGCGTGCGTAGTATTCAATGGAGGAGAAGTTTTTATCTCCGAGGCCGCACGTGGTCAGCTCTGACAAAAGAAGTTTTGACAGCGCCTGAAGAAGTGATGACAAATGGTCTTCTGCTGGCTGCGGATGAACAGAACCAGCGGTGCTCATTCCAAGGCTAGCAGGAGGAAATGATAGGTGTACAAAGAAGGAAATGAATATGCAAGGCAGAATATCACAGACATGACAATTGTAGACAGTCCCTTTGTTAGTGTATGCACGGTGGTGTTTGCAAGAGGAAATTTCCTGCCTCTGATTAGTGCATCTTCCTCTCTGGTTACGAAGCATTATTTAGAGGGGTCCAAGAGGTTTCAATCCCCGTGGAAGAGTTGCCATGTGTAGTAAATTTAAATTTAAAAAAAGAGTTTTGAATTGAAGTTGCCTACGATAATTAAATAAAATTAACGATGATAAATAGTTAAAGTCATGTCTACGATATAGTAGAAGAGCTGACGGTAATGAGCAATATAATATTGTCATTGTATAATATTAATACAATAATAATCAGGGACATTATTTTCATAAGCTGGAACAAATACTATATTAATTCTACTTCGCAGTTCTCTATTTATTTTGTGATTAATTTCTTTGGTAGAGTAGCTGATTTTATACAAATCTTAGTGGTCTTTGAAAGCTAAGCTAAGTACACATACATTTTTACACCTTTTTTACCTATTCGCATAATAATGTATTATTAATAAATATATTTTAATAGCGTAATATTATTCTATGGACGTTACTTGGTTAGAATGCAAGGGACCCTCCCGAAATATTTCTAGATGTGCTGTCATTTGGGACCGACGCTTCGAAAAAGTTAATCGGAATCCCTTCTCCTGGAAATGTCGCAAATACTGAATGCTTTTGGGCTTAGAGTAGATGTAAGGGAAGTTAACAGACATAGTTTCTACCCGGCCTGTGCGGTATATTGGTTAGAGTATAGTATCCCTCCCCGTAACCTAGGGGGCTAGATTGGAATAAGAAATATTTTCCATTATTTTGACATCCTCATCGTTGTGATTATTAAGCTCGTATGCTAGATAAATAGTGTGAAATAATTAAAACTAATACAATATATTGTGTTGATACTATAACTAGCGAAGTTACATTTGCAGAAGTTTTAACAAATACGTGGATATTACGCACATTATAATTTTTCCTGTTATAGTATTTGGGAGTGTAAAGACTAAATATCTTTTATCTGGAAATAACTTTTCGTCTTACAGTGCATTCTAAGTATTTCATGTCGCTTTTTCCACTTTTGGATAATCGAGACGATGCATATTTAAAGGTGATTACATGGAATTGAATGGATCCTGCCCAAGCCAGGACTCGAACACGCAACACCGAAGCGACACTGTCTTCAGGTATTCATTAATATTTCTAAACTTCTATATTTCCACACGATGTATGAACCTTTGTGTTTGAGACCCCTAGTACTACTAAGTTGTGAACAGAGCAGGAAGTAAGTAACCACATTATTGTCGTTGACTCAGTGTGACCTGCGATGATTAGGGTGAATAATTTGACATGCGGTTTCAATTCCTCCACAAATCCACACCCCTCCTCCCTGTGGGACGGTACGACAAGCGGGATACTCCTACGTCACAGGTAAAGTTCGTCTATCATGTACCTCATGTAACATTAAAGGTGATACTAGCAACGCATTCCCGAGGTCATATGTACCCTTTCTACGAATTACTTCATGTTCTGAGCCTCTTTCTAACTTCACTCTTGACACCGACCGACTATAAAACTCTAATGGTACTACCATCACAGACTTACAGAAACTAGTGAATTCTCGAAAATCTACACATAAATCTTTGATTAACGAGAAATCAATTGGTCTACCATTTCGGACACGACATACATTTACCTTTGATGCAATTTTCTCTGCTTCCTATCTATGGAGTTCTCACTTAATGACGTGAGCAGGATCTGCATGACATTACATTACTTCCGTACGTTTACTATTCAATGCTCGTTGAAAGAATAAAGCGCCATCGTATGAGGCACGTTGAATTTGAAATTTGGAGTTCTTGCTTTTTAAGTCCACTTTATGCACAGTGAGACTAATCGGAACTGGACCTACAAATCAAAGGGGAATCCGAACCACTGTGTACCTCTACCGGGTATCGAACCCGGGACCCCTTCATTACGAGGCGACGAAGGTACCGCTACGCCACCGGGGAGGTCCTGAAATTGAAATTTATTCGGAATTGCAAAGAATACTTAGATCTCATTATATGGAATCATCCGCAGACCGAAATTTGCCTGCTGGTTACGAGATTTTTAAAAAAAGAAAAAGTTGTTTTAGGGGATGAGTTTTCTAAGCAGAACACACGAGAGGAAAATTGAATTAGCTTAGACAAAACATAAAATTGGAGTTACTTCATAACAAATACTGGAATCATATATCAAAACGCACATTCTAGCGTAATAATTACGTTTACATCTCCCCATTCGGAAAATATGTATATGCAATGTGAAATAGATTACCTCTGTGTCTTCTATCAACACTCGCATGAATTTCGACAATACCTACAGGTATGTATTCGTACTTGAGCAGAAAGAGATTTCACACAGAAGCGACACGCTACGCATGTTGCTTGGGAACGAGCCAATCAACAGCAACGTTTCACACCGCAGCAGCGTGACAGTGAAACCTTCTTTGGAGAAACAGAGAAGGATTTTCATTTGACTCCTATGAAGAAACATAGAAAGGAATTTTCCCAGGTTTGTTCAAGATCCAATATTTGTAAATAAACCCAATTCCGGTCCAGGAGAGAAAATCAGCAAGCGTAAATGGATTCTGGACCGTAGAGAACCTTTTTATCTTTAAAGTATTTTAATTCGGTTCCCGGGCCTTCTTTCCAAATCAATTTCAATATGGTTCAATACGGTCCGAGTTCGGTATTTAAATGAAACAATACGCAACTGGACCGAATTTAAATTGTTCCAGGAAAAAGATTCCGGTCCTGTTAAAGAACCCAATAGAAACCATTAGAATATATGGGTTCCTGGACCAAATTGGAGAGAAGCATCCAGGTTTAGAAAAGAGGAAAGTACACTTTGTATTCGGATGGAGATCTTGGTGGTTGCACAGTGTAGAAATATGAGTTGGAAAGATATTAAATGCGGATTACTATTTTGAATGCAACTGCCATGTTTCTCAGAGATGGTCAGCAGAGATCATAGCCACTCTGAAAGCCCAATATTGAAACGTAAATACAAACCGTTCATCTACCAGAGTACTCCCATTTGAGCGCCGTCGGTTTCAGCTACAACATATTCACGGACTCCTTCCTCTTCTCGACCTTCGGGGAACTTTATTAAAAACCCAGCTACAGTTTCCCGCCCAGAAAAGCCACGGTGCTTATCTCCCGAAGACATTGTTCCGGCAGCAGCGAGTGGAACAGGCAGCCAAAATCACAGAATTTCGTTCTAGTTTCCCTTTCTCCGGGCACAAAAACTGAAAGACCTTGGCAAAAGAAGATAGTAATATTACGTTTCAGAAGGAAAGAGAGAGTTGAATAGGGAAGAAGCACACGATCGATTTGCCGACGACTATGCTGGTGCAAAACGAAGCTCGTCGCTATTGATTTTTCACAGTCGGCTGAGGGTGTATAAAGCAATGGAAATAAAGAACAAATAAAGGAAAAGAAAGGGGGAATACCGAGAGAAAGATGTGGGAGGGGAGGAAGAAAGAAGACTCATCGCACGACAAGGGAGGGACATAAAGGCAGGGATGAATGTGCTTTATCTTGAACGTTTGCCCCTCAGAACGCCATAAGAGGGGGGATCTAATGGGAGGCACTTCTTTTACGGCACCAAGAAAAGTCTACAGAAAAACGCGATACGCCCTACTCAAGACTCGTAGCAGGCGACGCCTTCGGCAATGGGGCATCAATCCAGAACACAATGGTTTCCGAAACTATTCCGATGCAAAACATCAACCGCTCAACCCTCCCAGGTTGTGGAAGGGAAGAACGTGGACAATTTGCCCTCAGAGTAAGTTCACTTTGTAACTTCTACGCTAAATTCTTTTCAACCGCTCCCCAGGGAGGTTTTCCTTAAATCAGAGCCCGAGTGAGTTGAGGAATGCTCGATGCAGGGAGGAAACTCAAGCTGAACACTTCACACACACATTCCTTTTCTTATAGATAAAACAGTAGGTCTCGAAGAAGCTAGTTTATTTCAGATTTTTACTGAAAAATGCATTAAAAAGGCTTGAAATTTGACGAAAAGAGAGAAAAACATTGCAGAAATGATCAGAATTTGACCGTAAAATGAAGGAAAAAGGTTCGAAATGTGATCAAAAGAGAGAAAAACATTGCAGAAATGATGAGAATTTGACTGAAAAATGAAGGAAAAAGGTTCGAAATGTGATCAAAAGAGAGAAAAACATGTTCAGATTTTCATTGAAAAGGCTCGAAATGTGATCAAAATGAGTGAAAGACATTGCAGAAATGCTCCACGAGATACCGGCATCCTAAGGTCGAAGGAAAAAATCTCGAACTGGCATCGTAACTCGCTCCAAGGATTAGTGATGGGTTGCGGAAGTTGCTGAAATTAGAACAAGCACTAACATGGGGGTACTTTATGCCTTCAAATTGTTAGAAATGACACGCCCATTCTTCATGATGTTCGGAATGGCTAAATGCAGATTTGATTTCAGAAATTTCGATAACGAATTATTAATCCGAAAGTCAAATTATGTGTTACTCTCGATTGTATCCTCGTCTAAGTTTGGACGATGAATTTCTTGGGAATCTGTATGGTTCAGGTACAAAAAGTACGAAGAATACGGATATTCTGATAATCTGGCTTGTAGTCCTGTTCGTATTAGGTCTCCACTGACGCCATTCGGTAAATTAACATTGTTGTGTATGTACAAAATGTGTTATATATCTTCAACGTTAATTTTCTACTTACATGGTAAATCGTGAGGGGGGAAAAAGCCACTATACCACGGACTACACACATTCTCAGCTCTTTTGTAGTGCAAGTGATGTGATCAGCACAACGTTCCGCTCACCTTTACCCCTCCAAGCATACATCAAGGCTCGGCGGTGAACCCCAGAATCGCTTATCCAGGGCCAAACACACACAAATCCTACCTACTCCAATCGAAGCTGGGTCACACACACGTCGCAGTCAAGACCCCATAGCGACTGGGCCACTACAGCTCCCGCTGATGTACGAGTATATGTGTATGTAATTATTTATAAGTTTCTACAATTACACTATCCCATTCATTTTTAGCTCCCGCGAGAAAGTTATTTCAACTTCATACCATAACGGTCACGGAAAAAGATCCGAAATAACTAATAATTCGAAACTTGAATTTTCTTTTTACGCGTAAAAGGTAAAGTTTGTTTTTTTGTGGCAGCTAAAGGATATTTCTATAGCAGCTTTAAAACCTCGTTTAATACTAGTAAAACGCGATAATTTGCTCATCAAGTAGTGAATATGTAAGAGTAGCTTTATTGGCTTATAGTGAGTGCTCAGTCCTCTTAAAAAAAAATTAATTAGTCTGTAAATTTGCGGTTGACATATTCTAGGACAGTAAGATTTCCCCGATAGTATTGTTTCCCCTATCCAAAATGGCTAATAGCTTTCTTATTTGTATTGTAAATATGAGTGTCATCCAGACTAAATGGCATGGCCAATTTGCAAACTGACACGCCTAAGCACGTCCAAAATGTCATCGAATCGGAAAAAACTATGCTAATATAACTTGACTAAAAGTTATTCATTTTGAAAATTACTGAATTAGAACTGCTGTACAATCGTTTGGTTCGTTGATTTGAGACATACAAATTTTCAATAGGGAACTTCCTCTCACGAAACAATTCCATTTTGGCTGTTTTACGTTGCCTCCATCGTTCTTGGGTTAACGGCGACAATGAGGATGAATGATGAAATAGATGATGGGAAAATGCGTTAACCGAGATTCGAACCTGGATCTTCATGACTTCGAGGTACGTTATGATGACGGAAATTTCGATACTCCATTGAGGCACATAATGGTTGGCATTCCGCTTTAAACTGTAGGTCCAGTCCTGATTAGCCTATCTGCGCATAAACTTGACGTAAAAACAAAAAATCAAAATCAATGGTGACGGAAAGGAAATCGTAAATGCACTACCAAATTTGTGCCACATTGTCGCAGAGAATGTTGACGAACGACATCATCTCTCTCATCTCTCTCGGGACCCAGTTAACACGAATCGTGGTGGTTGAAATATTAGAACAGTTAGAAATCCAAAGCACAGAATTAAAAGCAAGAAATTTTGAACGAGAGTGGAAACGCGCTTTCATCGAACGGACCGAAACAGCCAACATCGTGCCAACGAACTAATGCTTCAGATTAATTCGGGGAGCATGATCGCACAGAGGCCCCCCCCCCAATCACGTGACCGTGGCCCTGTACAGTGACTCGGCCATTGGAAAGCCCCGCGGGATTCCACGGGGAAGCTCTCGTTAAGCCGGCAATTAATACGCAGGCTGCATTGCCTGTCAGCTGCACTAACGAGCAACAGAATCCTGGGGATTTGAACGCTCAACCAAAACGCTACCTCCGACATTAAACTTTTACATATGCCGGCCGTGAATTTGGAATTATTTCTGATGGGACTTCAAAAACTAGGATATTGAGGGGTGGGGGCTGCAAAACCTCATTCAACGCTTACTGGCGGCAGCGACTTCTTTAATCCATATCCAAATATCCAATAGATATACGAGACGTTCACATGCAGCTACGAGAACAAATGGTTTTGGTATAGTTCTAGTCCTCATTCGAACGCCAGTTCGGTATCCTTGACACAGCTCGCGAGGAAACCGATTGGACGCGTATCTGGTTTCGAGCCAGCACCTGTTTTTCTGAGAAGAAACGTTATTGTTACTTTTACATGCAGACATCCCACACGAACGACAACGACCACATTGTATACATAAAAAAATAGGACAACACAACCTAGCAAACATAACGCAGCCTCATGTTATGAAATCTGTAAAGAAACTAAATTGGCAACATCTCTTTTACTCCACGTGGACTTGACAAGTACTGTCAGTTCAAAAAACGGACGCTATTGGTGGGAAAGGTTTGAGAGGAGAATATACTGGGCTCCACGTCGACTTGACATGTGGTTGTCAGAGGGAAACAGACCTTTCAGAACTTTCTTTTAAGTGAAGTGGCTCCAATGATAACTGGTTGCACACAGCAAGATACAACTGAGCCGTCTTCCCGCCAAAATTGATGACTTACTACTGCGCACATGATGCACGAGGCCAATCAGATTGAGTTGTTCACTGCTTTGAGGGGGACTTGATTGGATCTTCAGCAAACGTGCTTAAAATATGCGGTTTTGAAGGGAACAGAAAGGATGTTATACTATAGGCTACCTAGAACAAACATTTTGGTAGCCACGGTTCCAACGGATCCCTTGATCTGCTTTGATTTTTTTTTTATGAGAAACTGGAAAATTACATGCAATTAAATTCAACAGAAACTAAATTAAGACGGCTGGGCTGGAGTGCGCGAAAGGCAAAGCAAATGAGCGCCAAGAATCACTTCTCCCCGCACACGATATGGCAACGTTTACCACGCAGCGTTGCATATTCCAAGCGTAGACAATGCTTCAAAGAAAAATAGACAGTTGCCATAAGATTTTTAATTACGCAACGTTCGAGTTGTTCTTTGTAATGATAAGGGGCTGGCCCCCGTATAATGTGACGGGAGCAAAATAGCCTAAGTGCTGACGCTCCCACAATTTTAAAATCAAATTCAAATTCAAACAGTTGTGAGCAGGTGGTATGGCAACAGAGCAAATTTTCAGACGCCTGATCTCGTGTCTCCGAATGTAGTACATTTTGAGGGTTAAGATCTATTTTGAAATTAGTAAATGTGGCGATCAAAGTTTATTTATAACCGTCGGCGGATAAACCTCTCGCGCTACGTAAAGAGATTAATAATGGGGTGTCTTGGAGGACCAGGAATTACACGTTAGTTCTGCGTGAATTTTCTTCATAAATTTAAAAAACTTCGACACCTATGACACTATGAAATAAATTGTACGATGCAATAGTTGTTTCTAGAAAAAAGAAAGAACAGACGACACACCAATTATTATTATAATAAGGTTGCTTGAAGAGCAGTATGAGAACAGACACAGCAAGGAATGCAACGACACCAGGTGAATTTTTAAGACTTCGGAATGCCAGTGTAATGTAAATATGTACCTTTCGAATTGAAATAAAGAAATCAAAACAAATAATGAATTCTTGAACTTCCTGTGACATTTGTTTGTGCAATTTTTCATGTACATAAAAACAAAAAATGTTAGGTAAAAAAGTTCAACGTGTATGGTTGGCCCCATATACCAATTGTTTTGAGGCTGGGTGAGTCCCGAAGACGCCTTTATGCGGGGACAAAGCCGGAAGAAATGCTTTGATCCTTTACGCGACAGGTCACATAGAATGGCCGTACCAACTAACAATTTTAGAATTATTATTTCTTAACCTTGAATTTTTGTCAAATTCCCCTTGAAACCCTGGGATTATACTTGTATGCGGTCTCACTTATTTCATCAGATAATTAATAAGAACAGACAGAAAAGCGACGTTAAATTAAAATAAAAAATGTTCCTTGAAAGGACTGTCAGATCTATCGTACGTTTCCAGGCATTAAAGTTCCGGATGTACGTTCCAGTTTACTGCGAGATAAATTCAACCTCTGTTTCTACTCTGTCAGCAGGTTAACGATCTCTTCTCGCTCCGATGTAACCTGCACAATGTCATATCATTCTCCAGGTCTAAAAGCAATGCGTTTCGTGATAGCCACGAGCTACGGAATATGACAGGTGTTATCAACATGTGACTGTCTGCAGGAACATGCAAAATGAAACCAACAGTAGCGAGAAGGCAAAAATAAACTAATCCAAAATGACTGCCGGCAAGATTGGGAAACAGAAAAAGCCAGACGCTATGCAGACACCAGATGTTAATATAAAAATATCTCTCCAGCAGGTTATCGATTGTGTGTAGGCCACCGTAGTCCCAAGACTGGGGAGAAAAGAAGTGCAATAACGATGAAAGGTAAAGTTATCCTCCGTACCGTCTCGGTCTGTCTCGTTTCTCGAGTGATCTGATATTGTTCTCGTTTTGATTTGTCAAATGGTGTCTTGGTATCTTCTCGGTACTATCCCCAGTATAGTAAGGGAAATCATACACTGTTAAAAATATCCCAGCTCTCCCAACTCCAAAAGGAATGGGAACTCAGTAGCCACCCCAAATAATGTTACAGACTCCTTTCCTGGTGCTTTATAACACCCACATTTATTTTCCACAACACCAACATTGATGTCATATAACACCAATTCGTGAATTTCAACACCAGCCTTGGTGTTTTAAAACTTTAAAAATCCAAGATTTCTTAGTTTCAACACCAGCCTTGGTGTTTTAATACTCCAATATTCCTGAGTTTCAACACCAGCCTTGGTGTTTTAAAACTCCAATATTCCTGAGTTTCAACACCAGCCTTGGTGTTTTAAAACTCCAATATTCCTTAGTTTCAACACCAGCCTTGGTGTTTTAAAACTACAATATTCCTTAGTTTCAACACCAGCCTTGGTGTTTTAAAACTCCAATATTCCTTAGTTTCAACACCAGCATTGGTGTTTTAAAACTACAATATTCCTTAGTTTCAACACCAGCCTTGGTGTTTTAAAACTACAATATTCCTTAGTTTCAACACCAGCCTTGGTGTTTTAAAACTACAATATTCCTTAGTTTCAACACCAGCCTTGGTGTTTTAAAACTCCAATATTCCTTAGTTTCAACACCAGCCTTGGTGTTTTAAAACTCCAATATTCCTTAGTTTCAACACCAGCCTTGGTGTTTTAAAACTCCAATATTCCTGAGTTTCAACACCAGCATTGGTGTTTTAAAAATCCAATATTCCTGAGTTTCAACACCAGCATTGGTGTTTTAAAAATCCAATATTCCTTAGTTTCAACACCAGCCTTGGTGTTTTAAAACTCCAATATTCCTTAGTTTCAACACCAGCATTGGTGTTTTAAAACTACAATATTCCTTAGTTTCAACACCAGCCTTGGTGTTTTAAAACTACAATATTCCTTAGTTTCAACACCAGCCTTGGTGTTTTAAAACACCTAGTGTTTTAAAATTCCTACATTCATGGATTTCAATACCAAATCGTGTGTTTTAAAATGCCAATATTAGTGGATTTCAATACCAAATCTGGTGTTTTAAAATGCCAATATTCATAAATACGAAACAATTCAAGGTAAATGGGTATAATTTTACATCACTCTACCCCGTCTGTCCTTGCGCCCCAGTTATGGCACTGCGATGGAAAACTAATATCGATGACGTCATAATACACAAAGAGCGTTTCTACTGAAAAGTTCTATCAAACGAGAAACTCCCATCAAGAGATATTGATTGTCATAAACGCGACGATACGGAGCAAAAAATGCCCATTTTAAGTCAGAAGTTATTTGTCACCAAAGAGGCAGAATGGGAGACGAAGAGAGAGATCTGCACGTAATGTGACGCGGTAGAAAAGGGTCGCTCGTTTCAGAATCTACCATGCAGAAGAGCGACAGGCTATGGCGTTCTTTGAACGACAAAGAAAATTCTCTTAAGCGTGAAGACATTGCTCCGTAAGAGGAAATGAATTTGCACTCTGAAAACAATTGAAAAACAATGAACTGGAGGAAGACGAAACTGGCAACACGGACCTTATGAAGGTTTCATGGAACTAATAAAATACGAGGCTTGACATGTTGTTTTGGAGGAGAAAAAAAAGAGGAAACACCAGAATTAAAGCGGGCGTAATTGAAATAAATCATTCATTAACAAAGATTTGCAAACCTATATTCAACACTTGGGCGGTGGAAGAAAGAATACAACGAATGCTTCCACATCGTGTTTACGTGCAGTACAAATGGGTCATTACATTTTTTTTTAAATGCAATGAAACTCATTATACTGTACAACTGAAAATACCTCAAAAACGAAGAAATATGTCTTAAATAATACGAAGAAGATTTAAAACGCACCAAGGTTCAATAAACGAAAAAAAAGTGACAAGACCATTATAAGTAGTACGAAGTGTGAATACAATCATTAATTACTGATTGATTGATTATGCCATTTTACGTCACTTTCTGCAACTTTCGGCTAATGGCGACGACGAGGATGCATGATGATATGATGAAATTGACAAAGGGACACTCGCAAAGAACACCCACGTCGGGATACGAACTCTTGAGACACTTGGCATTGTAGCGCGCTGTTCTAACCACTCTGCCACGAAGGTCGGCTACAATCATATTTAAATTATGTTGCAAGCTATTGCGCCAGCTATGAATGAAAGTATTTGTAGAGCAGTTACCTACGCTAGGTTTCGGTTTTAGAACGATTCTTGTATGGTAGGGTTACAGAGACAAAGCCACCACTAAAAGAAATAACTTTATCACTCCACCCCAAAATATGATAAATTCCTGACAAAACAAGGGTGTCTGCAAACAGTTAGTGGAAAGATATTTCAAAATGCTAACTGATGAAGCAGTAAACCAACATCCGTTATGTCACGCCCAGATCAAATAATACTTGGTAAAAACGGTTTTTCTAATACTTTTGGCGTTCTGAAATGATATGAACAATGATACTTTTTGATACGTAACGAAGATAGTAAGGCAAAAGAGATATTAGAAGCCAGTATAGATATTTATAAAAATATCAGACCTTGGGATAAATAAATCTAAAGCTATGGTGTGAACAGTATATACCCTTTAGTAGCCTTACTTGGAGTTACACAAACACTTCTGTAATATTATGAAATGGAAAAAAGAAACAACTTATTGGAGCAGGAATGTTATAGCGTAATTGAATACCTTGATAAAATACAGAAATTTTGTAATTAATAATAGTATTCGTTTTGTAATGAAAAAAGTGAACATACTTATCTAAATATAAATTGTATATGGTTTGTATGGAGTAATATATTCTAATTCTAACCGGACCCTATGGCCGAGTGGTTAGCAAATCGCGCTGCGATGCCAAGGATCCCCGGTTCGAAACCCGCTCGGGCTTGGTTGTTTGTGAATGTCCATTCATCAATTTCATCACTCATCCCCATCTTCGCAAATTAGCCAAGAGGCACGAAACGCGAAGTAAAATAAACTAAATCAATCAATCAATATTCTAATTCTAAAAATTCATTCACTTGTTTCTTACTCTTCAAGGTCTCCATCATTTCCTTGTCAACTCACTTCTGGATTTCTCCTGTAAACTACATGAAAAATTATCATCTTGATTTTCATCACCAACGTATGCTTCAGCTGCTCTTCAAAAAACATGGAGGAAAGCATTTCTGGCGCTTCTTTGAGAAGCCATCAACACTCCTCTCTGAAATGAAAAGATTTCCCCTCAGGGCGTCCTTCATCCTGAAAACATTTACCCTCCTTGGCTCTTCCTTCTAGTGTATTAAAGGGAAGTTCTGCGTCACCCCCGAACACTTATTAACATTTCATAACGTTTCGCAGGGTTCTTACCCAAGCAACAAGACGGCAAACAAGATGTTGCCAGTTCTCTCTCTGCCATCTCGAATGCTATCAATGGACTTATGACTTCTATAGAAAGAGAGCTTTTGCACTGAATTTCTTCGTATTTTCACTGAAGCACAGTAAAATGGAAACATGTTTTCGAAATTAAAAATGCCTTTATCAGGGAGTCTACCAAAATAACAAATCCAAAATTCTTGACCTTTCCTTTTTTTCTTATCATTTATTTAATAGGGCCCTAGTAGATATAATTTGAAATTAAGAAAATATATATTTTTATTCAATGAAAAACACCTACCAGAAGGTCGATTAAGATGAAAACTGAAGTTGTACCCTAACAAGAGATTTAGACTTGCATGTAAAAATTAATGCTTCAGATATCATCCTGGATGGGGAATGGCCACATTACTTAATTTAATACTTTTAGAAAACGCATACAAGAAGGTAATTCTTAAGAATCAAAGTGAACAATTCTTAACTAAACTCAATACAATTTTAGATTTCCAAATTTTCAACTTTATCAAATCCCAGTACAGGTAGGTATATAACAATGTAAATTCACTATACTGTAAAAAAAAATAGCAAAAATTCTTGGTCACAAGCATAGTTTCTTGACTTTCTTTTGACTGGTAGACAATCTGCTCATTTGTTGCTTTATTTATTTCATGAGATTTCCTGTACAGCAGAAGACATTTTAAACCGGCAAGAAACAGTAGTAATACGTTAGTCGTGTTTCTTCAAAGAAAGTCCGAGTACATTTGTTTCTACAGTTGGATGCATAATTATTGCGCGGTAAATTGTCCATGACCATTTGAATTAATTTTTCTTGCATCCTACGTATGTTGATGCGGAGGTTGCCAGAAGCATGTTTGGCGTTTTGTTTCAATTCTTGGAAGTTCTCATTGCGTAAAAAAAAGATATTAAAAACCGTGAAAGACGATCTGCTCGGTAATAAGATTTAAAACGCTCCAAGGTTCAATAAATCCATAAGATTATATTTTATTTAAACTCTCTCTGGATGCTTCATGTTGCCCAGGACATTCACTTGTTTACTTCAGTTGTCTCAACTTCTGTGGTATGTAAATAATGCACAGTATTGAGCTATGCAAACTTCCAGATGTATTCAGAATATAGGAAGTTCCATCAGCCTATGGAGTCAGATGTTTGCAATAGAGGTAGTAAGAATCACGATTCTGCATGGAGGAAGGTCTCCATGGCCTGGGTGATATAGAGGTGAGAGACTGAGAAGGGACTGACTTGATTTGGATTGAGGAGAGAGAGGAGCTTAGAGAAAGGAGTTGAGGAAAAGTGAGGAGAGTCCTTGTCAACCTGCAACGAAGCCTACAGAGGACTTAGTTTATTTAATCTTCGAATTTATCATCACTCTTCAGATAGACAGGTAATTATCCTAACCCAGCCATGATTCAGGTTCAAAGGTTCATAAAACCAAATGAGTGACCATTGTATTTTCTAACTGTTAAGCTGTTTAGTTTTAGTTGTGCCTTTCGCACTGCCGAGGGTTTAACTTGCCATGTTAATGACGAGTGCTCTCATCATTGAGGATGAAGGATGAATAAGTTACATCACCCATTAATTAATCGTGGGAGTGACTGGTTCTGATCCCCATCATTCTGTAGAATGATACGCTACATTGAAACACATTCGCATAGACTACATTAGCTCAGTCTGATGGACAATAAATTTCTTCGTCGTTTCCCGCACACATTGGATCTACTGACGATAGAGAAAATTTCGGGAGCATCGTGTGCGAAGACAGACCATAGTAGTTTCCTGTGCGGGAACGTTGGAAGTCGTAACAATACCAGAAGCACAGGGTTATTCAATCAATGCTGGGTCGTCATAGCGAAATGGAAGGAGACTGTAGAGTGCCTTCCGAAAGTATCTGACCAAATGTGAACCGAAGTCATATAAAGGGATCCCACCACCCCCATTAGCCGCCTTAGAGGGCCGAAGACACTTAGATATCAAACGGGCGATCTCCCATGCGCCTCCAGTTCTCTAGTTCCAGCTGGCTCCCTATCGGGCCGAGGAGGACTTTCTGTTATCTGACGATTCACGCTTCCTTAGAGACCGGATGGTTATCTTTGGTGTCGTAAATTTTGCTCCGATGGTCTGGATTCTCGTGGACAGTTTCATCGACCTCGTTACTACTGAGATGTAGCAAGAATGTAGCAAGAAAAGCCAGTGGAAGGGAATGAAGAAAAAAATTCTTATACCTTGAATTCAATTCTGTAAACATTCAAAATGTTGTTTTTATTTCTCGGTTAATTCCATTCGGTGATTGGTTCAAAGTTAATTTGGATACAGTAATGCAGAATAAAATAATATTTTTGCTTGAACATCAATCCAATGTCTCATTTCAGATGGCACACCGCTTCAACATTTCCAAGGGCTCGCTAGACACGCCTATTCAACATTTCCAAGGGCCACCTAGGCAGGCCGATTCAACATTCCAAGGGCTCTCTAGGCACGCCGATTCAACATTCCAAGGGCTCGCTAGACACGCCTATTCAACATTCCAAGGGCTCGCTAGACACGCCTATTCAACATTTCCAAGGGCCCCCTAGGCACGCCGATTCAACATTCCAAGGGCTCGCTAGACACGCCTATTCAACATTTCCAAGGGCCCCCTAGGCACGCCGATTCAACATTCCAAGGGCTCGCTAGGCACGCCGATTCAACATTCCAAGGGCTCGCTAGGCACGCCGATTCAACATTCCAAGGGCTCGCTAGGCACGCCGATTCAACATTCCAAGGGTTCGCTAGGCACGCCGATTCAACATTCCAAGGGTTCGCTAAGCACGCCGATTCAACATTCCAAGGGTTCGCTAAGCACGCCGATTCAACATTCCAAGGGTTCGCTAAGCACGCCGATTCAACATTTCAATGGCTTGCTAAGGGCGCCGATTCAACATTTCAATGGCTTGATAGGCACGATTCAACACACCAACTCTTGGAGTAACATTGGATCGTCACTTCATCATTTATGAAATTAGTATAAGAAATACGACTAAAAAAAAAAAAAAATCTTCCAAAGTATAAAGAATAATCTGAATGCCGTATACAGTAAAAACAATGAAGATAAATATCTGTGCTGTATTTAACTTGTACTACAACAGTAGAACAGTTCAGTTATGTGATTTTCTGTAACACGCATTCAAGTCCATCTGAGGGTCTCCCTCTAGCCTACCGATTACGACCTTAGGTTAATTAACAACATATGCTGAATGAGACTCCCGACTGTAACATTCAGTGGTTTAGATATCTCTAACTTGTATATCCAGTCTTTACTATCCTGTACGCATCGTGAATCTAAAACAAAAAAAAAACACTAATTTTTACCACTGGCAACCTAAAAATATAGGATATTCTGGGATCGAAGAGATTCAGAATGCATAGGCACAGTACAATTGTATGACTTGCGACACCGTGCAAAAACTTAAGATAATGAACAATCTGGGCGAGGTGAACCATTTTTGTCTTTCCGCCACGAGAGAGATGTGCGTGCTGCC
Source organism: Lepisma saccharinum (assembly GCF_977018435.1). NCBI lineage: Eukaryota > Metazoa > Arthropoda > Insecta > Zygentoma > Lepismatidae > Lepisma > Lepisma saccharinum. The sequence goes on along the minus strand of NC_139256.1, from coordinate 19,575,481 downwards.
AGTACACGGCATCTGAGTCACAAAATCGTCGCGTGCTAACGCCACATAAATCCTCCGGTCGCACGCGGCTAAAATGGTCAAATTGCATCAAGGCAGGATGCTGCTAACTGAACAGGATCTCCATCGCAGGCTGCGAGCCAACTGTGAAGCGATATTAAATTCCGACTCCCGCGTGAGCAGCATTGCGCAACTTTCTGAATCTGCCGATTTTAATGGGAAGCCACTTCCGCACGGAAAAACAAGCGTGCACGCACAAAGGGGGTCCAGCGGTCACTGTCGTTGGCGCTGCGTTTATTTCTGTCACCTCGCAACAACTTCAGTGGTTACTTTAGACCATTGTAACTTTATAATTTTACGTCACTTTTCTACCACTTTTGGGTAATCGCGCAGCGGATGAATGATGATTAAAGTGATGATGAGGATGTAAGGTTATCTGAATACAGATTACACCAATAAATAAATAACCCTTGACGCAACAGCCCGTGAGTGTCAGGGTCTATCAACTGACTGTCGGCCTCACTACCACATGGCTCAGCGCAGGTGGGCAATCATACAACAACTTACGGGGTGACGTGTGGTCAGCACGACAAACCCCAAGTCGACGTTGTAGGTTTGCATGACCGGGCTACACTCACCAATTTCCTCACGATGGTGAGTGTCCAGTCCAGTGGTCCATACACTGGCCGAAATCTTAGAAAAGTTCCCGCATGAGATTCGAACCAGTGCGCGTCCAGTAGCCCGAACCCAAAACCTGACGCCTTAGACCGCACGACCACGGTGCGGGACATATTATTCCTACTGTGTGTGTGTGTAATATATATATATATATATATATAAAGTTTTATTCAGCACTAGACGGAGCGTTCTACCCATCGAGTACTAATGCAATACTATTGAGCACGGTACCAACAATATTATTGCCAGATAATTTCGCTTGGACAGGCTTAAGGGTGGATAAAATATCAGTTGCTCTGCATGTTTCTGTTTGTGCCTAATTTTATTAATCGCGTCGATGAGGATGGAATTGTCAACGGTAAAAAGAAAAAGGTAAATATACCCCTGTGCGTGTGCACACATGCCATGAAGGGATATGGGGGTGATGTGATCAGCATCACGCACGGCCGTCTTTACTCCCCCCTTTGGTATCCATAAATACGAGGCTGGATGGGCCTCAGAGACGCTCAGAAATAGGGAAATTACGGGGAAAATGTCTGGTTCAGATCACCCGCCCTGGGATTCGAACCCGGGTCTTCCGAGTGGTATCCAGATTCTATAGCAACTGCGCTACCATGGCTCTTGTTGTTTTACAGTACCCCCGAAATAAACAAAATTATTTCTCTCATTCACTTACTGTGATTCTAGCTAAACTTAATAGCAACAGGGAAAATTAAGTAAAAGTAATTGGAAAGAGGAAAGCTGCATTTTACCAACAACGATGCACTTTCCTCGTTGCATACTCCTGATTCCTTTTTCCTTCTGTAAATTAGTTATCTGCCTCTTCCTCTCCGGAGGAATTCTGCTTAGTAGAAACACGGTGAGAAAGAGAAGACCAACGGAAAAAGAGACAAAAGAAAATACTACCTTCTTCCACTGCCATCCCATTCGGGCTCGCTTCGAACCATCCGTTCTCTAAATTGGAAAACTTTTTCAGTCTCTTCTGTCTGGACTATTCATTAATCAGGCCCCGAGAGGAATGATTTCGTCGCTCGGCGAAATAGCCTGTCGTCTTGTAGCGGATTATTGCAGCGTTTCACTCAGCTTTGTCCTTGGCGGAGAGGGAAGAAAGCGCCTTTACACAAACCATCTTTTCTTCGACGCCGACACGCTGCCACGACGGCCCAAACAAGCTGATAATGTTGTAGGTTGACATGAACATTCTTCCCAAAGAAATGGAAATATGCAACGGTTATTTTAAATCATAATTGACCACATCCATAGTGGTTCAGATCTCAGGAAATATATGTATGTATCTAGCAGGCACGTGTTTAGAATTATGTTTTTGGGGAGGGGTCCGAACCAATACCAATAATAATAAAAATAATAATGATGATGATGTTTGAAATAAAATAATTGCATTAAAATAAATTTATACTAATTACAATATATAAATTAATATTTTACTATTATTACACTAATAGGTAAAAAGACTGTTTAGGAATAATGATACAACAGCGCATATTTCATTATGTACAAGGGTCGTTCAAGGATGACCAAGACTTTTATTTCTAGACAGGAAATAAATATACACTCATAGAAGAACCAAACTATGTCAGTTTCTTCAAAGTATTCCCTCTGAACATCCAGACACCGTTGCCATCGTTGTGGAAGTTCCTTGATACCTTTGGCGTAGAAAGAATAGGTTGGTGTTGTAACCACTGCAGGACAGCGTTCTTGAGTTCCTCAATTGTCTGGAAGTGCGTTCCTCCCAAATGCTCAGCCCCAAACAAGTGGAAATCACTGGGGGCTAAATCTGGACTGTAAGGAATGTGTGGTAAAACCTCCCAGTGCAAGTTGGCCAGTGTTGTTTGAGTAAAACGGGCCGTGTGTGGCCTGGCATTGTCGTTGAGAAAAATGACGTTTCGACAACATTCCAGGTCTTTTCTTCCGAACGGCCCCACGTACAGCAGTGTTGAGTAATACTGGGCATTAATTGTGGCACTCTTCTCCAAAAAAAACAAACAAAAAAAACATGGATAACACCTTTCATATCCCAGAAGACAGTTCCAAAATCTTACCGGCAGACGGCACCGTTTTGCTTTTTTTTTGGGTGGAGGGGAACCCTTATGACACCATTCGTACACTCTTGCCCGTGACAGTGTTTGTTCACCATACTGTGCTTGGAGTATACGCCAAATTTCAACAGGTTTCACCTTCTCCTTCACGAGAAATTTCATTATACACAGCTGTTCTACAGCAACAGATACACTACTTGCCGCCATGTTTGTTTACACTACTGCGCATGCGCCAAATGCGTCGCAAAGAATCATGGTTACTCGCAAGGAATCATGGTCTGTCCTGCCGAAGTAATGCAGCGCTACAATGAGGCATTAACATTTTATACACGAAAGTCTTGGTCAACCTTGAACGACCCTTGTTGTTTACCTGTAGTTAAGATCGAAATAATTTATGTAAAAACAAATGCTCTGGCAATGAAATTTATGTCAAATATATGAAGAATTGAATATTTATTGAATAACAATGTTAGATGCAGTTGGAGAAAAGTAAAGTTATGAGTAGTAGTGTGCATTAATCTGTCATTCAAAGCTGTATGATCCCAATATAATCCTTGACTTTCAATACGTTCAGAGGAAATTAATAACCATCGATTATACAACAAAGGCTAAACAAGCATATTTGCATTATTTAATTTTAGTACTTGGTAAGCCTTGTTGTCCTTCAAAGCAGTATGATCGTAGTATAATCCTTGCCTTCCAATAAGCTCAGGAGGCTCGTGTAACCATCCATTATACAACAAATGCTAAACGAGCATATTTTCGTTATTTAATTTTAGTAATTGGTAACCCTTTCGGGGGGTAGGGGGGGGCCGGACCCCCTGGACACTCACCCTAAATACGTCCTTGGTATCTATGTATATTTGTATGTGTTTTAAAGGTTTGTGTAAGTCCGCTTTAGGCTCACATCGGCTATTCGGGACTGGACATTACCACAGCGCGCTGCGACGCCAGGTGTCCCGGGTTCGAATCCCGGCCTTGGCCCGGGTGTTCTTTCAAAGTGTCTCTTCATCACATCATCATTCATCCTCAGTTTCGCGATTAGCCAAAAGTGGCAGAAAAGATAAGTACATAATAACCAAATCAATTAATCAAGAATAAAAGGCGTTTTCCAAGGCTAAAGACAACCTGACAGTACGACATCCTAGGTGATGTTGCTATTTGTAACCACAGAGTTCGTACTTTATACGCATGTAGTTACATCACACAATAAGTTAGGTTAAAGGCCCGGGGTTTGTAAACCTTCCAATAGAAACTAGTTGGAATTCAAATAACATGGTTGTGGCCCTGGCTGAATGTTTTTTTTCGAAACAACTAAATGAAATGTGAAAATTATTTCTTTTCAGCTTAGGACCTCCCTGATGATGATGTGGTTAATTCCATCGCATGGTAATCAAGGGTATCCAGGTTTAATGTACAGTCACCGGCAAAAAAAGGGGCCGCCTGTATCCTGAAACACTCGATTCCTTGCAGTGCGTTGTGTGTGTTCCCTAAATCTACGGCGATGTGGATTTTAAAAGAAAATTATTAAACAGAATTTCTGTCGCTGCCGTTGAGTTAGGCAACACACACAACACATTGCAGGGAAGCGAGTATTTCAGGATACAGGTGTCACATTTTTATTGCCGGAGAGTGTACAGTGTATCGGCCGGCTCCTATTTAAATTGTATGTCCAGCCCGATCAGACTGTCTGAGCATAAATTAGACAAAGTAAATTTTGACAAACTTTTTGACATTTCGGCGTAAACTACCATTGTTTCACTCATACAATTGCGTGAAATATTTATATGCGAGATGACGTCTGTACGGAAACAACAACAAGCAACAAGAAGCTCGGAGGGAAAAATCCTAGACACAAAAACCGTATAATCAGAGGCGAAACTTTCAATTTTTAAAACTAATTTCCTTCCAGTTGCTAAACAAACACCATTGCTGGCGTGCCTCCCCTGTTTGTGCTCTGCATTACCCGGTGAACGTCTCGGTGCGTCCGCCTCTTGAGTGTTTGCATTGTACGGCAAACAATTCCTCCCCGCCCGTCTCCAAATTCAAAGGTCACGCGTGTCTGCGATGGTGGCTCGTGCACAAAGTAACACGCTAACATGTTTTCCACTTCCGCGTGTGGGAAAAAGCGACATTCGGAACGAGGGAAGGAGCTCTGCAAACACCAGAAGCCTTAATCCGGATTCTGGTTCACAACTCTATGGATGCATCCGCATAAATGATTCAGTCCCTTTTAGATGCGTCGTCCTGATCTTCGAGCGGCCGACTCTTCTTGTGATTGCCTGGTCCTAAGTCTATGAAGAATCGTACCCAGCCTCGGTCCTCCTACAGTTGAGGATCGCAAGGAAGGATTTAGGCTTTTTAAGTTTGAAATGTGGCGATATTGTCTCTGGAATTAACCACACTTGTTACGACTGAGAAGTTCCGTGGTGTTGGTATATTACGTAATTGTTATTTGGAAATTGTCATGTGTTCCACGAATCAACGCTCAATTGTAATGAAGTAACTAACCTGAATGTAATTGACTTGCAGCTGCAAAGACTTTATACAAAACATTGTCAAAAATTAATGTTCCTTTTCCCACTAATATGACTTCAATCTTGTATGCTCCAGATGTTAGAATTGGATACTTGCTTTTTAGAGAAAAACCTGATATAAAATTCTAATATATATTTGTTACTGAATGAGTTAATGTATAGTTATATAAAATTGTAGTTAAAAGCGTTTTTAAACTTTGTGTGTAAAATGTATATTAAAATGTATATTATGTACTTATAATGTATGCTGGGCATAAACAGCCATATGTTAAGCTGTACTTAACTTTGTTGAGATGTTGAGTTAAAATTTATTTTCTGTAAAATAAGCTGAGAGAAATGTATATTTCAACTTTTAAAATTTGTAACATCCAATGAACATGCAATAATTTTGCAATCAAAGGGGTTTGGGGAGTGAAACCTCAGGTATAAATAGCCATAAATGTCTATAACTGGGTAGTATATTTTTTGACAAAACGACTCCAGGGTGGCTAGGGAACACATCCTGGTTGGACCAGGAGTAATTAGAATTATTCGAAATTCTCTTATAACCCCATTCAGATTAAACATAACGATGACTAAATTACGCTCTCCGTGATCCTGAGTTTTACTCCCACTCTGACTGTACGATTCTTCCTACAATAAACTGCTTGAAATGGCAATTCAGTGTCAGTGTTTCCATGATCCTGAGATGGCTTCACTGTAGGCCTAGAAAGAGATAATGCTACCGGCAGTAAGAGCAACGGGTTAATTGTACAAGGGGAACGTAGCACCCTTGAAAGCTAATGGGATTATATCACAAAAATCTGGCTGGATGAAGGAGGGCAACTTCGGCTGTCTGCACAAACCTTGAACACCGAAGTTCCTCGTCGTCCATTTGACCAGATGTCAACTAAACCTTTATCTTCCAAATCTGGTCTAGAAGACTCGTCAAACTCATTGTTAGTCGGTCGTTAATAGATCGCAATCAAGGGCGCCTGCTACTTTCTCGATTTCAAATGAAGCTTCTAAAGTACGTAAGCACCCAACAGGTAATGTAATACTACTTTATTAAGCTGTTGAGGTACACAGGTCAGTTTGAGTCGAACGGAAGAAAACAGAACTTCAACGAAATGTTGGATCTTGAGTTGAATCTGGGGATAACATGCAAGGTGACATAATTGAAGAATTCAGTATAAAAAAAGGAGGGGGGGATTCCAGTTAATATTCTAGTAGAATATCCGAACAAAAAGTTAGTTCGCTTCAAAAGCATATATATATATTCTACAAACCAGATTAGAATTTGAAGTTTTACTATTCTACCATTTAATCCAAAACAATAAATGGTTCGGTGAGGAAATTTTGCGCAAATTTCAAAAATGAATTTTCTACGTGCGACTTAACACAACATAAACTTCAAGACTATTATTATCGCCTGAATCTTTAAAGATTTTCCTTCAATGAGTAGGTAAAAGTTAAGAGAAAATATGAGGATGGAAATTATTTCAGTGTATTAAATATATGAAATCTGGAGTAGAAAGAAACCCAGTGGTGAATCGAGCAGAAATCTCCACAAGAACATAACTGTTATTATTACTACTAATTTTTTTATCAATGACCTGAACCCCCACCACAACAAACATTTTCTGACCTAACAGGAACATTCCAATTCGTCTGTTGCAAAGTGATCTTCCTCCAAATAAAATCTATTTAAAAAAATCGCAATCAACATAAGTAAAATACTCTTTTTCAGATATCTGGAACAACTACTTGGACTCTTTCTATCCTACCAGACAGATACCAGTTCGTCTTGCATGAAAACGAAACGCTGAAATTTTCAGCATTTTAAATGTGATGAAAAAAGAAGCCATCTTCCGGGATGAAAACTTACTTCCTGAAGTTTCTAAGTGATGAAACATGTCGAGCAGTCGGGGGTCACAGAATATTAAGAAAACTCTGCAAGAGATGGGCCTCAAGGAGCGTCCCAAATTGATAGACATTATGCAAAGATGACGTTAAATAAGCTTTTATGTTCGCCTCCGCATCTGACGGCAACGCAGAATTTTTCCTAACCAAGAGCAAGCTCCACATCAACCGTAAGAAGGATGAGTGAAAAAAAAATCAGATCTATTGTTCTTATTTTTCGTCGCTTTTCTTCTGATGCTGAGTAATCGTGACGATGATTAGATGAATTTGATGAAGGGATCAGATCTCTGCCCGAACCCGGAATGTTCGGCTCGACAAGTCGACAACCTAGAAGCTGCTAAAATTTTGCACGGTGTTTAATCACAATAAACATCAATAATGCTACACAGCTCTATCCGTCCACCAATCGTCTTCGGGGGGTGTGGCCGATGAGTGTCAACAGAATCAGTTTCGAAGTAAAAGCTGTAGGGGTAACATCGCTCTCCGGTTACACCGTTGCCAAGCGTGCAGTTTGTTTTTATTAGCTTGTTTTTACAATGTTTGGTTGTCTTGCACAATAGTACACAACGCACGGAAAAATAATACACAACTTTTATCCAGTAACGACGCTGATCAACTCTCTCTCCTCAATTTCATAGTAGCTACATCTGGAAGCATGTTGTGTATCCGACGCTCATTTGTTTGGTCCCGCCAGCAACTTTCGGTGCCTTGTGACTCGAAAATGAACATTGTCAGTCGAAGAGAATTCAACTGATCGCTGATTCGTTGTTTCCCAGCCGCCAGCTGGAAATGCTAGCAGTATAGACGGAATAGATGCGTTGAGAGAAGTTCAAAACCTTGAAAATCTGATAGTTGCAGTGAACACAAAGCTTATGGAGCGATTGCGTGGTGGTTGGTATTGCGCGTTGTGAAGCCAGATATATTGGTTTGAGTTAAAAACAAAGCGTGAGTATTCCTTTGACACTTGTCTCTCATCACATTGTCGCAAACTATCAGATTGGTAGAAATGCGACACACAATAACTACACTGTCATTTATGAGGGCTCTGATCTGCTTGGTCATAGCCAAACAAAGGGAAAATAGCACACACGGAGAAGAGCCGATAAGCACGCAGCAGAACACATTTCTCGTTGTGTAAATGATATGGCACGGATGTGCTGCTGAAGCTGTAAACAGCTCCTCTCCACTTCTCAGTTCTGTTCACGGCAGATTAGCAATCAGCCATTTGACAAGGGAAATTATTTCCACTATCACGCGAGGAGTCCTCCTCGATGCTCTCCTGCCACTTTCGACTAATCGCAAAGATGAGAATGAGTGATAATACGCTGAAATTGAAGGGACACTCACAAAGAACACCGATGCATAGGTCGTAATGGCTCCTCCAATGCAAACTTTGGCTAGATCAGAAAGAAAAACCTAGATTCGTTCTCGGTTCACCTGTTCCTGAAAGACGCATCGGTGCCCGAAAGTGATTGAAAGCCGACCTGTAAGCCTCCTCTTCCTGAGTGAGATTGGCTTACCAAACCAGCTCTTGCAACTTCTACAGAACTACTATAAGAACTCGGGAAGAAAATACTTTGAAAACGAGGACAGGGGATTTTCCAGCAAGTTCCTGGGCGAAGGAGTTATGTTCAGAGCCATCAGCCATAAACATACACTTCGTGCGTGAGCGAGAGAGGAGTCTGGTTTCAATCAGCAGAGACAGTGAAGTGATGCAAAATATACGCCAACTTCTTCTTTCGGAAGTAGGTCGTTCAGCATAAACTCTCCAGCAGTTTCCTTTGATGACCTGTAAAGTTATATAACTTGTATAACTTCCTTGGTTTAACAACTATCACCACAACTACATAAACACTGATCTAGTTAAGAGTTCAGAATCTGATGGCACAGTTCCCTCATCACACCTAATTTGGAAACCACGGTGTCAAATTGGACATGCTGCACGCTAACCTCAACTCACATAGCTTTATCTGAAATCAGAACACAACCGCGGTTCTTCCAAAGGAAAGTAAAGATGTACTAACAAGCTAACCATGTAAACCGTACTGGCCATTTTAAGGACTATTCTGTCACATGCAAACCATCACACTGGACCGCTTTGAGTGTTTCTGTCGCACTTAAAAGCCCGAGCAACCAATGACAATTCGGTTCCTTTCAAATGCTACTTCTTTCTGTATCTTTTTCTTGCAAAATACAACGCTTAACACAACTTCAATAAAAAAAAATTGCTATGCGATTTCGGAAAACACCGTAAAGAAGGACCAGGACACCCACTTCGCTGTTAAGTTTGACGGAAGGAAAGGAAACGGGCCATAAATGCCAATTCCGAGCAAACCTGAGCTACCAGCAGGTTCGAAATTATCTTGCACGAAAAAGAGGCATAAAATAACTCTTTACAAAAAAAACAATAAACCGGAAGAAAACAGGGTTTACTAAAAAAAAATCGATTGTGCCTGCCATTCCCTTCTGGACGCCTTGGCCTCCCGGTTGTCGCTTGAGGATTCCCTTTACGACTGCGTGTGACGCAAAAGTTGGCGACTTTTTACGGTTTCCTGTTAAACAAAATATTCCAACGCACAAATTTAGGCAATGCTTCCCTACGTTGTTTTACAGCTTGTATTTGCTTCGCAGGTCGTTACCATGAAATTATACACACATACTGTGTATGAGATCCGACGAAGTTTGCTTCCGCAATGGGACTATTACTTGCTTCTTATCGCAGGCAAACGTTAGGACTAACTCGGTAGCTGGAAGTTACAAGCTAATAATTTTTTTTTTAAAAAAGTTCCTTCACATTCTTAAAACAAACATTTTGATTTGATTGAGTTTATTCAACGCCGTATTTCTGCCACTTTTATTTAATCGCAACGATGGGGACAATGGTTGTAAGGTGAAATGGATGAACGGACTATCACAACCACATATGGATGACACAAGCCGCACAGAGGATTATACTGGCTGTGAGTCTATGCGCCAGAGCCTCGTTGGCCTGCAACATTGCAGTTATAGGGATCTACTTCGTGGAAGTGAGATTACACAAACACTCACAAACATTTTTAATACGGACTTGTGTCTGGGATGGATGGATTCCCTACAAATTCCAGGTCTTGCAAGGGAGATAACGTTATCATGCACCTCTTTACAATTCTGTGTGGACAAGTTTAAACAATTCTTCTAATATTAAACCACTATGATCGCCAATCGACGGAAACTATGCGAAAAAGAAGTGCCAAATTCTGCAATTTCCGTTATGAAAATGAAACATTCCACCTTGCGCAATTCGCTTGCTACTGGCAATGTGTGTATCCTTATTCGTTTCGACCATCCTCGTACACGGTAAGGTTTGATCCAGTCACTCCGCGTTCCTTTCAGTGCAAGTATGAAAGTTTCCACTAATACGTGGGCGTACCCAAAAGAAACCGAACTAATTTTTTTGTGAACTTATTTATTCACAATTTAAGTACAAAGCTTCAATCCCCTTCAAAGTACTCTCCATTTGCATTAAGACACTTGTCCAATCTTGGATTCCATTTTTCAAAACATTTTTTAAAGTCATCTTTTGTGATGCGTGACAGCGCCTCCGTCGTTTTTTTCACCTCAGCAACATCAGCAAAACGCTTTCCTTTCATGTCTCCTTTCATTCTAGGAAACAAAAAAAAGTCGCACGGGGCAAGGTCGGGTGAGTATGGGGGTGAGGAACAGGGTCATACCATTTTTGGTCAAGAATTGACGTACAGACAGGGCTGTGTGAGCCGGGGCGTTGTCATGATGGAAAAACCAGTCACCCGACTGCCACAAATCGGGCCGCTTCCGCCGCACACTGTTGCGCAATCGTTTCAAAACTTCCAAGTAGAAAGCCTAAAATTCGCTGCACTGAACTCCAAATCACTCCCGACAGCTCCACAATTTGTTCAATGGTCCGTCGTCGATCTTCGTTGATGATTTCACGAATTTTTTCAACATTGTCATGTGTTCGGGCCGTGGAAGGACGACCACAACGAGGTTTGTCATCAATTGACATTTCACCATTTTTGAAACGGGAAAACCACTCAAACACTTGAGTTTTCCCCATAGCAACGTCCTTGTACGCCGCTTTTAACATTTCAAGAGTTTATTCCACTCTTTCCGAGCAAAAAGCAGAATTTCACCGCCGCACGCTGTTCCCGAAAATCAGCCATTGCAAAAACGACGGTCACACAAAACAGCTGTCACCCTAAACTCCGCCGAAACGTGTCCTGACCTGCTTCAGCGACGGCACTCGGCTTACGGACTCAGGAAGGTTCGCTCTATGCGCTCCTAGCGGCAAAACGCGGTACTACAAAAGCTCTGACCACCACAAAATTAGTTTGGTTTCTTTTGGGTACGCCCACGTATGTCAAGATTGGGTCTACACCATGTACTTTTAACTTCCAATGCAATATTCACTATTTTTGGAACCAGGTTGCTACCACTAAGCAAAAAAAATTGCACACAACAGTAGTTCTACATTTCTAACTCCACGCACGTTTCCCTAAGGCAACCACAAGAAACTGCGAATTTTAAGGGTTATAGCTACCGACCCTGTCTCTCATCAATATTTATTATTCTGTAAGTCATGGGGAAGCTAAGGAGAGGGTTCAGAAGAAAATGAGGATTCCTCCCTCCCCTTTTCTCCAGAAATGAAATCTTTAATATTGGGCAGAGGGGTTTTTCTCTTGGGAGTAAAAGCGATGAGATTGCTTTTAACTTGGATGTGTGCAAGCAGTTTACACTGGAGACAGAACAGTGTGTTGTCTATACGTAACCCAGAAGTTCTGGTAAATTAATACATAAGCCTGAAAAGCACAAGGGTGATATTTTGACCAAGGTTTTATGAAGAAGAAAAATATTCGAGAGTTGGCAAGATAATGATCTTCAATATGCTCGTACAAAACGATGACAATGATATTTCTTGGATACTGTTATCGACACGGAATCAACTCAAACGAATGTAATTGTAACACACATTAAACGGCGGAGAAATTTAAAAAGTCCCAAACGATTACAAAACATGTCATTAAATATCAATATTGATATTTTCATTCGGATTTAGAGTACACTAACACTTAAGCGATATCACAAACTGAAAAATGTTTGACATTATAAATGGCACCGAAATTTTGAGATAATCAACATTTTCTAATAAGAGCAGTGAAGAACTCGTGAAAAAGTTAAAAATGCTCCCCGATTGTCATTTTTTAGAGTGAAAAGCTCTAAATATACGAAATATTTCATTGTGTACGCCGCCCCCTAAAAAGCAGCTATGTAATATCTACATTTATAATTCCTGCCAGCCCCGAAAAAAAATATGCGTACGCCATTGATATAGGGTGTCTAAAAAAGACGGGACATTTTGAAGAGGTATAGAGATGAGAAAAAATAGTTGCAAGAGATTTAACCATGGAAATGAGTAGCGAAGTGGATGCCAGCAGGTTTATTGACCGGGTTATGATGTCCAGTAGATGACGACCTTTTCTAAGCAACCGTTCCTGCAGTCGTCGAGGGACATCCTGCATAGCTTGACGTAATATATCCACAGGAATGTGAGCAGGAAGTAGTTACCATGACTTATATTAGGATTAAACGTGGGTGAACCTTCTCCGAAAGCCTTTTCTCTGTCTTACTACGATGGGATAAGGTCTTGATTACTTGAATTCGATGAAAGGAACACGCGCCACAAAGGAACACCAATGCCCAGGTCAGGATTAGAACTTGGAACACTAGGTAGCGAGCTCGCTAGTCCACCGAGGCAGAGGATCTGATTCAGAAGAGCCCACGAAGCCCGGCGTTACCTAAGCTTTCGGATAAGCAGTTCTCCCAAATGACTTGCGCAGTCTCGTGGGATGCGTTAGGAACAAACTGCTGGCGTAGATAGTGGGGAAGGCGCCTTCTAACCTCGTTTTGGTCGCTTGTTTACGATTGCTCCTGTGTCCAGGACGCAACGGTGGTGGTAGATCTACGGATTCTTATCTGGCCGTCGTTACATGCCCTGGAGCATATGCTTTATAACTTATGCACCTCGAAGAAAATGCTATTTCTTGTGCTTGCTTTTATGCATTACACTTTACAAGGTACCATCTTGCAACAAAATTAATTTAATCCTTTTTTCCAAATAAATGCATTGAAGTTTTCAAGTGAAAACTATTCACACACAGACCTTATAGGATGTAAACGAAAAAAATATGGCACCAAGCACTAGCAAAACAATCTAACACAAAAATGAACATAGGAACTAAGGACTTTTAAAAGTTAAATTAACGACTGCGTTAAAATGGGTATGCATTAACAAATTGGAACAAACTATCCTGTATCCAAGAAACTAGGATTATTGTAAGCTTATAAGTTTAGGCGAATGGGTTGTTACTTTAAAGTCATGAGGAGTGAATACTTAATTTAATATCTAGAAATTCGAAGTAAACGTATATTATGACACAATTTTACAAAATATTACTTTACTGTATAAAAATATTTTTTTTATATATTTCATCGGTACCCAAGGGTAAAAAACCATAAAAACCAGTTACCCAAACCACTGCCTTTAACCAACAGAAGATTGTAAAATTAGACACTTCCCATCTAATGAGTTCATAAGAGTGATACCTTATTCTACTTCCCCAGTTCTCTCAACCACTTCTATCTTTAATTCTAGTTTGTTGTCGCAAAGATATAGATAAATACAGAATTAAAGGCGATGGTTCATCTCTTACGGGTTATTACATTGCAAAGTTACACCTCGAGAACGGTATTTCGATTATTTTAAATAATCTGCTTATTTATTACATCATCTGAATAAAGGAACTATTTTATTTTTGAAGCAAGTATTTCTAAATATTTTTAAATATAAATATAACTGAATTTCAGATTCTTCACTTTCGGTCATACAAATCTGGATCACCAGATAAATCACTTTCAAACCATCCGATTCCTTCCTTCATGTCCTACAATCTTCTCGGATTTACGTGCAGCAATTCGGATAAAACTGTAACGTTATATAAATGAAGTGTTTTTTTTTTTGTTTGTTTTTTCTTACTGTTGCATATGAATTTACGAGTGTAATGGTGAAAATTGGATTGCTGCCATTAATCAAATGAAACTGTTAGCATCAGACAAACAGATCTGACCGACACCCACGCACACCAGGATTTGAGTTGGGAAAACGTTACGAATGTTAAGCACAGAACACAGTCAAATTAATTTGTGGAAATCTAGCATTCACTAGCATTTATTGCTAGTAGAATTGTACATCAAAACTAAACCAGACACGGTTTTATACTACGAGAGAACAAAACCATACTCTTAACACAATCTACATTTGCAACATTTCTGTAATTTTTATTTCAATGCCTGTAATGTAACTACTACCTCATCGAGAAAATTGGCATATAACCAACAGCTTTTTCTTCGAAATCATATATGCACAGCAGAATTCAACAACAATGCAATACCCCAATACAACCATGAACCAAACGATTGAAGTGAATACGTATATTACACCCAGTGCATATGAAGCTTTGAAAGTTCTATTCAACTGAAAAACAACACAATCTGAGAGCATACGTACAATACTCAGAAAATTACGAATACATAAAACAGGCGATCGATTAAATAGTAGCTTCTTGCACGAACGTATAAAATAGCAATAATAAATTATCAAATACTTCACATAAAATGGCCTATTTTACTTACCCAGGCATCGGTACGGTTTAACCCAGCGTGCCCCTTTGCATTTCTTGTGACCCACTTTGCACCAGTTTTGAATCTTGAGATAATGGCTAGATTCTACAATGTTGGTGATATCTCGCTTTGGATACACCTGCAATTCAAAAGAAATACTATTAGAACATGACAATAAATCTTAGATTATGTGCATTACACAACTGTAATGAACTGAAAGATATATTTGAGACACTTACAACTTTTTATCTGTAGCTACTGTTTACCTTTTGTACAGTGGTTGATGATAGCAAAAAGGGATAAATGCTAAATACATACTTGCAAGTTTGTAGATAAACATGTACACAAAAAATTACTATAAAGTAACAGATGATTGATCAAAATGCCAAAGTATAATAAAAACAGTGAAATAGTTTGGTCAAATGGTGGTGTTATTTATATTTTGGTTGGAAGTTAACAGTCATCCCCACCCCCCACCCCCAATAGCGCATTCCTTTCTATTCATTTGGCCCGGGAAAAAAATTGACAGTTGAGAATTTATGAAATAAGAAGCAGCTTGGTTTTCTGTGTGGAGTGAGTAAAATGTGGTACATCATCACGATGAATTTGCAGTTATTTTAAGAAGATGAAAGCCATATGGGAAAAGGAACGCTTTCTGAACAGAGAATATTGAAAAGAAAATGAATACCGAAGTCTACGACATATTTTCCCCTCTACTATTTTTTCTTGCAGATTCATGTAATTATTTCCTTCCTGAGCACACCACAGGCTGTTAACGAAAACGAAACGCAAATAAATTGCACAAACCAGTCAAGCGTTCTGTTCAAAAAAAGGTAAGGTACTAAATAAAAATGTCAAGAGGCTCTTTACAGCCCTTTTTTTTACCCAAAGTAAGTATTTTACCTAACAGCTCCCCCCCCCGTATATTCTGAAGGATGCAAAATTTCCAAGTGTGTGGACGTACCTAATCATTTTAATTACCGGCAATTCATTCATTCTTGGTTCTTTTATAGGGAGGAACTGAATGATTTAACTTACACTGCTTGTTATCAGAAAACAAGTATAGACACGGAGAAGGCACATGTAGTTTAAATACATGTTATTTACAAGATTTATTTCTAGCACAGACAGATGCCGGAAAGAATTACATGAGTGTATACACAGAAAGTTTCCATGTTCTGTCACGTTGCTGGCACAAAAGCCTTTCACTATAGCTATCGACAGTGTCTGATACACACTACCACGGTAAGAAACTGCTCGCCAAGGAGGCAAACCAACAGTAATCACTGCTCGCGTCGGTAGAGGCTCATTAACATATACTATTTTCCAAATTTCTACATGGTGGGAAGCACGCACAGTCGAGCATCCTTACGAAAAACTACACCATCCAACTCCTACACTTCACTACAAACAAAAGGAGCGAAGTAGCTGTAGGGGTAACATCGCTCTACCGTGCCAAGCTTCCGTCTGTTTTGTTAGTTGTTTTTATTAGCTTGTTTGTGCAGTGTTTGGGTGTTTTGTGTACTAATTTTCCAGTACCTCTCTCTCCCGTTTTACAATACGTTTGGAACCATGCTGTGTATCCGAAGCTCATTTGTTTTGTCCCGCCAGCACGAAGGGAATTCAATTGATCGCTGATTCGTTACTTCCCAGCCGTCAGCTGGAAATGATAGCAGTATAGCCAACCGACGTAATTCCGAAATAAATCCAAGTCCGGGAACTTTTGGAACTAACCACAAGATGAAAGCAACCAAGTTTTCACTCGCAGCCTCCCAGAGCTGAACGGCTTTATCAAGGGCGGGTCTGAATATTCTTAACTAAATCACTGGCATGAAGCTCGTGCCCTGCTCTCATCTGGTTCAGCGAACGCGTCTTTGTCTCGGGAGCCATCGCCGCAGAGGATGTAGGTCAAGCGAACAAATTAAGGGCTCCAGTAGCCAGAGGAAGCGCTAATCCTCTGGTTAATTATTAATCAAAGGAGCAGTTTACAGTTTCGTTATGTCGGCGAACGAGGGCCCGAGGCTCTCGCAACACTGATCCCAGCAAGTCTTCCTCCGATCCGGCGTTGAACCAACATTTAATTAGGATGCTCCTGCAGCACGCGGCCTGCTTTACACGAGCACTGAAATTTCACACAGTCGTGTCTTACCTTCAACGTAAGATCGTGATTTTTCTTTGAAATTTTGTTGCGAGCTTAATCTTTGAACTTTGCGAAATAAACATATCCAAAATCGACCGCAAACCGACCAGGACAGCAGTAATTTCAGACCTGGACGTAACTTGAATATACAGATATGAACAAATGTAGGGAATAGTGGAGGAATGTTGGAGCTCATTGCACACATACCAGCTCGGTAGCTCAGTGGTAGAGCAATGGCACGATATGCCCGAGACCCGGGTTGGAGTCCTGATCGAGCCTGCATTTTTCGCTGAAAATTCTACGTCACACATTTTTATGTTTCTTAGTTTCCTGAATAACCAAATAGAGATCACCATTTTGAATGGCCCTTCCCGATGACGCAATGATAACATTGTCGCATATATTCAAGCAGTACCGGGTTCGATTCTCGGTGAACACACATAGTGGTTCGAGTCACACTTTGTAGGTCCAGTCCCGATTAACATTTCTGTGCATAATGTGGGCTTAAAAAGAAAAACAAAGAACTTTTTTACCCACAAAATATATTTCTGCATTTGTTCGCTATAAATCCGCTTGTTAGTTTTCTTTACTTCCCATTCCAGTAAAGACAGATCGATCGAGATATTAAATATCCACTATATCCATAGTATCATAATATCCATAGCATTTAGCTAGTACTTCTTTAGCCGACGAAATTTATATGAAGTGGCTTCCAAATCGACAGATCATGGTTGGTTAGATTACAGCACAACATCTTACATATTTGTAGTTATCGATTAATTTCGAGATATCGAAAGTTAGATTGTTGACATATTGCTATATTGCCACAGACAGGCACCTGCACTCGTTTGTATGAGGTGATGAAATTTTTCCAAAACAAGCGGGTATAGATAATACCAATCTGAATCACTAGAGCTTCAAACAAGAGTACCGCGGGAATGGAAGCAAGTAGCTTGCATCAGGAAAGCGATTTTGGGGCAAGAAAAACGTTGGCATGGATAAGGCTGGGGGGATGGATACATAATACACTAAAAAGAGAGGAAGGTAACACTTACACGCGCGTCCTGCGGATAAACTACTTTTTTTTAATTGGCACCTTAAAGAAACCTGGAAACAATGACAAAAATGGTAGTATTACTACAATAGGCCAAAGAAAAAAAAGGTGCGGTGCAAAGGTGGCTAAAAAGAAGACGACTAGGTGGAAACTTAAGTGATAACAGATAAACAAAAACCTGTATGTAATGGGTAGGGAAAGAGTTTACTATACTTAAAGTGGTTGGTTGATTGAAATTTTGGGTGCGTCAGCACTTAGGTTATTTTGCACCAGTCACACCAGCCAACCCCCCTTACCATAACTAAACTATAACTAATGTATCATAACTGTAATGTCGAAGAACTAAAATATTCTTATTTTGGTTAAAAGGTGAGGCTGTCAAGAGGCACTCAGCACACATAAGGACTAACGCAGGACAACACACACAACCCTATAAGGATAATACGGGCCGTAGGTCCAGACGCCAAAGCCTCGTTAGTCTGCAAAATGCAGTCCAGAGCAGGGTGTACTTCATGACAGTGAGGTTGACAACTGTGTGTACTATGTGGAAGGGTCACCGTTACACACCTATACTTAAAGTGGGAACAATACAAAGTGATGTACTAAAGTTGATGTAGTGTGCACAGCCAATGGCTCGCACATGAGATGCTGGCAAACAAGATTGGCTTTACTGTACAAGTCCTTACCTAAAACAAAGAGCTACAGATTTTTGAAGCAAGTGATACGAGACATCAGTTGGTCTCGTTCAGCAAGTTATCCATTTTCAAAAGCACCAGCGATTCAATATTCTCCTTGCATCGTCTTCGTTCAAGTTTGAACGCTATATTCCTTATGCAAATCTTAATGAACCGAAATCCATGATAAATTACAATCCATCCCGAAGGGAGCGAAAAACAAACTTTCCCAGCGAATGCCGTTCTTGGGTAATTGCGACTACTTCAAACTAATGGCCTGGATTATTGATGTAGGTAATGCTTCGTCGGCCTCCAAAAACTTCATCCATTTGCCGTAGAAACATCCAACGCGTCCTCTCTTACAAAAGCAGGACCGACGACCTTCAGTGCCGGTCACTTCTTCTCGCAAGCGATTCAAAAGAGGAGGGGGAAGGGGGGGATTTGTCCAAGAGTCTACCACGGCTAAATCCGGATCCATTTATCTTTTCTCAGCAGCAATAAACCTTTACAGATCGGAAAGCTGATCCAGTAATCAATACTCTAGGAAGATCTAAAGAATAAACTTCGGAACCGAGAAACAGTGTTGCAACATGAAGGGAAATTCCCTCATTTGCAGGAAATTTTAGGTAAAATTGTACGTGAAAAGAGAAATTTTAAGAAAAAAATTGCAGGAAGATATGAAGATATCTGGCTCACATATTACATTCAGTCTCTTCTAAGGCTTTCATCGTGTAAATTATTCGCACCAAAATAGTAACAATAATAATTGGAATTCATTAATTCAGGACTAAAAGTGGTAAACGTTGTAAGGGCCAAAAGCGAAAGTGTTGGGAAATCGCATCGTTCGGCACATCAGCCCGTAAGAACGTTCACACTAGTGCCTCTTTACACGCCCTTTGAACTACTTAGAGGGCTACCGGCCACATTTCACGTTTACCA
The DNA here is from genome assembly GCF_977018435.1 of Lepisma saccharinum. Taxonomy (NCBI): domain Eukaryota; kingdom Metazoa; phylum Arthropoda; class Insecta; order Zygentoma; family Lepismatidae; genus Lepisma; species Lepisma saccharinum. The sequence continues at coordinate 19,555,811 of NC_139256.1, read as the reverse complement.
CATTATAAAGCATGGCACATTTCACAGTTTAACATGGAAAACGGTGTTTGAATTATTGTGGCACTTACAGCGTTTACCAATTTTAGTCTTCAATTCATTCATTGTTTTCTGCCCAGGGGCAGGTCTTTCCTTGCAACCTCCATGTTGTTCGATCTTCATCCCTCCCTTCGCTTTGATGCAGCGTATTTATTTTGATGTCAATCATTTTTGGTTATCTTCTTCTTCTCCGAATTTTCTTTCCTTTGACCATTCCTTCAATAGCATCCCTTAGGATACAGTTTCAATGGAAACAGTGGGTGGAGGCATCCCCGACGCTGTAATGGCATAAGGGGTAGAGAAAGGAGAAGGTACAGTTTTTTCTGCAGTGACCCAACCACTTGTTTTTAACTATTTTCTCTCAATAGATGTTTAATGATGTAGGGGAAAGGCAGCAGCCTTGTCGTAGCCCTCTCCCAATTGCACTTCCCTGATTAATTTCTTTTATTCTCAGTTTTATACGCTGTTTTATCTATAGGTTGCAGATAAGCCTCATTTCCGTCCAATCTACACCAATATTCTTCATGATCCCTGAGATCTTAGTCCAATTCAGTCCATCAAAAGCTTTCTCCAAGTCGACAAATGCTACAAACATTTTATTATATTTTTCCATGTATTTTTCTCCAATTATTGTCAGTAGTCTTATGGCGTCTCTCGTACCTCTTCCCTTTCTATTAGGAACAATTAAAAATTTTCCATTATTTACAAGAAATTTTTAACATTTCTGTTGTAACACAACTAGTATAAACATAACGAGGTAACAGCTGTCAAAAAATCAAATATTTTGTATATTTTTGCAAAGTATACAATTTTATATAAATATTCTTCATTTTCTGTTACTTTATTTCATTCATTCGGTCCTAACACCTCTGGAGGTTGATGCTTTCTATGGGTTGGTAAAAATTATAGTAACGCTGAAGTTTTGTGATTGCGTATTTCAATTTGAATATGAAGGGAAATTTTAACATGGAAAAGGGACATTTTAACCTGGGAAAGGGAAATTCTGATCTCGAAATTGTGGCAACACTGCCGCGAAAACGTCTTTTCCTCTGAATTTGTTCAGTTCTATCTTTTGCCTTCAAAATCGCTTTCTCCTACCGCGTGTGATTGATCACCTTGGCGGTCCCCGTGCACAAACGGCACAGTCAGCCGCAGACCGCCGAGTACCACAATAACCATCAGAGGAAGCTTGCCGCAGCCGGGCCAAAGGAATATTCATCATTTCGCGGTCGGGAACCACTTTTGGCTCCACATACATTGGGAATTTCAAAAACCCACATGCAATACGGTAGCTACGCATTCAAAAAGACAAAACGCGCAACGGGAGCGGTATAAACTTTATCCTCGCCGCTTTCAAGTAGACGTTTTCCGCTTCGTTAATAACCCACCAAACATCCGACCAAATCGGTGATAAAAGACAATTCAAGCAGTAATTATGTCCCTCAAGTAAAATGGACGTACAACGCATGAGTCAACTTTTAGAACGGTTGTAAATTATTTACTACTTGTTACACTCAGGTCGACTGCATTTTACAACCAGGGCAGAGTAAGCATATCCTCTTCTTCCACGCAGAAAAATAGTCTAAGATGTCACGTCTTCGATTTTATGCTTATTTTACGTTAGACAGAAATAAATAAAAATCATTAGCAATTAAATAGATACATGACTTTTCCAGGTTCTGTCACACTACCGACATTTTCAAAATTTTGTTTGAGTCGTTAAGTCCATATTATGCACAGATAGGCTAATCGGGACTAAACCTACAGTTTAAAGTGGTTAAAGTGGCATCCGAACCACTGTGTCAAGTACCTCCACCGGGTATCGAACTCGGGGCCCCTTGATTATAAGGCGACGATGTTACCACTACGCCACCGGGAAGGTCAGAGTTATTTTGGTATCTTATATAATGCATTTGTTGTCGCCAATAGCCCACCTTTCACTGTTAAAATTTCATTTATGTCTTAACTAAAAAATAAGCCGAATATGTGCATTCGTTTTGGTTACCGCTTTATTTTACACAAACATTACATGATGTACAGGGTGAGCCAAAAGTCAGGCTACACAGGAAAACAAATGCGTGCATATATACACACACACGTGATCGATATGTGAAGGTTACAGTTACACATGTTCAATATCCGAACCATCTGCCTGAATGCATACTTCAATTCGACGCTCCCAGTTGCGTAAGACGGGTGCTAGTGTGGTGGAGGGTGCTTTGGGAGATTGCACGTGCAGTGGCGTGCCCAGGATTTTTGAAAGGGAGGTGTTACGTATAATTTTTTAGTAGTCGGCCCTCATTTTGCCATTTTTCCAGCATTTGACGTTCTTTTTAGGAATATTGGACATAAGGGGGAGTTATGACCCCCCACCCACCCCTTGGGTCTTAATTTTCTTAGCGAACACGACGGTCTTTACGTGTTCCCGCAAGTAAAAACCCAGGGATGTTAGCTCTGGTGGCCGTGATGGCCATTCAACATGACCTCGACGACAGTAACACCTATGTAACAAGACTTTTGCTTCACCCTGTATTTCGAGATGCGTTAGTAAAATACAGGGTTAGCCTAAATGATTCATCGGGTTGCAAAGCACTGTTGATTTATAAGTATACGACGTACAAAGACGGGTGATACGTGAAAAGATAGATATGAAACTCCTTTCAATGAAGACGAGCAAAAATTGTGGTGATACTGCATTACGATCTCCATGCTCACCTAGACAGTACCACTCCAATATGCTTTATAGATTTATTTATAAAACATATAGCCCCTCATGTTGATTCACAAAACATTGAACAAAAGGCGCACTAGAAATCTTCATTTTAATAAGCGTACCAACAAACTTAACGGTTTCAATCTTCGGAGATCTGATCCAGAAAAGAAAGTCCGACACTTCTTCAATTACGTGCGAGAAACCTTCCAACAGGTCTTTCTTCATCAACTTTTTCCTCTGCCAATCCCTTGTTTGAAATGAGTATCGCGCGACACACGAATCGAATCTCTTTCGACAAGTTCAGGTCTTTAGAACTTCACTTTCTTGGCAGTTATAGGTTCCAGCCGTCGTAAATTCGGAAGACCACAAAGTCCTCAAGCTTGACTTCGGACGGGGCCATTTGGAGGCAGCTTTTACTGGCAACCCGCAAATTAACTGCCTCTCTTTCAGCTCTCAAAGTTACCAATGTAGACACCATGGAAACGCCAATTTGACAGGAAAGCTTGTATCCATGACAACAATAACAGCATTAAAAACCTGTATCCATGGAAACAAAAGTAGTTGAGTTTATCAACGGAACTAAATACTAGAACAAAAAATTAAGATGTGTAGACGAAATAGCCACACAAGCAGTGCTGAAGACAGTAAGTAGTAATCCAAATTTAAAAGCAGCAGACTAACGTGAGAAAGTTGTACTATTGGAGTAAGTTTGATCATACTATCTTACTATTAATTGACTGATTGATTGGTTTGAACAATCGCTAAGATGAGGATGAGTGATATGATGAAATTGATGAATGAACACTCACAAAACGGGTCCGCTGGCGTTGTAGAACCAATACCTTACTATTAATTATTCCAACTTACACCCTAGTGTTGAATTACGTGATGTACCATGCTGCAAAAATATAGACACGCAGTATGGCTCATGTCTGAGAATTTGATCGATCAACGCCAAAGGTGTATTTCTCATTATTGTTGCCAAGGATGTTTTGCTTTCATAGCTATTTATAAGGACACCATTGAAGAAAAAGGATGCTTGGTGAGCGGTTAACATACGAATATTTGGTTCGCATTCCAAATAAGGATGTTCAGCAGAGGATCTTAATGCAAAGTTAAAAATATCTACAATTTTACAAAATTATATCCCGTTCATTTGAAGTTATCGACTAACATAAACAGAGATATGTGGAGGAGTTATATTTAAACTATCGGTGATTGATTGAATGAAATGAAAATTCTGGGTGGTTCAGCACTTGGGCTCTTTGGAACCGTCTCATTACACATGGTCCAGCTCCTTATCATAATTAAAATCAATATGTGTCTTTGAGGACCAACTAAAATATATCTAAAAGCGGAGGTTGTAAAGGGGCATACAAAACGACAAAACACAGGACAACACACAATCCTACAGGGAATTATAATATAATGGCCGAAGGTTCAGACGCCAGAGCCTCGTTGGTCTGCAACATTGCAGTTACCGGGGTGTATACGTGGAAATGAAGTTGACTTTTGGGTGCCTTCAGCGGTCACCCCCCTCCCTTTACACCCAATTGAAACTATCAGTTGTACGAGGGGATATCAAAAAACATGGTGACATTTTGGTAATTTTTTGAGTTAGAAAGTAAAATGTGCCATCCTTCAATTTTCGAGTGAAATTGCCATGTCATACAATTGCATGGGACTCGGTGAAGCCTTGTGAAATTGGTAGAGACAGCACGAAAACAATTTATCTACAGTATAGCTTCTAATAACCTTTTCTCTTAATGAGCTCAGAAATAACTAAAATGTCACCATGTTTTACACGCGAACCCTTCACATATTTATTTATTTATTCAAATTTCAGATACAGCACTTGTAAGGCCATTTTACACTGAATATTCTAATAAATCAACAAGAACAAGTCAAGATGGTTTTAGGGATACACATAAACAGATGACATAAACAAGGAAACAAACAAAGGATTTACATATTCGTTCTTAGAGATGATCGGAAAATACTTTCAGGGGCAGTCGATGTCTGTGGGTAGTTTATTATAGAACTGTGGCAGCCTGTGGATCAGAGAGCACTGTATAAGGGAAAGCCTAGTGGTAGAGTTGTGGAACAATTCAGTGTTTCGGGTCGATCGACAGGGAACTCTGAAGTTGAATTCTGTAAGTAGAAGTTCAGATCTTAATTTTCCATTGATGATTTTATAGAAAAATTTCATATCGGCCATATCGCGTCGGGTCTGCAGTAACTGGATGTTCAAAGTAGTCAGGATGTCAGGTTTCTGAAGACGCCGCAGAGAAGGAATTCTATGACGAACAATGGCGGTAAAGAAGCTGAGGACGGAATCCATGCTACAAAGATTTGTATTGGAAGCCATGGCCCAGACTGGAGAACAGTATTCGAGAATCGGAGAAATGAATGACTTGAAAAACAGGCTGAGAAGTTGGAGTATCAATTTCAGTGAATCTGTAGAGGAGGCCTAAGAGGCGCATTGCACTTTTAGTTGTAGATGCGATGTGTTCCTTAAGTTCAGTTTTTCATCTATGATAACACTTAGATCTTTTTGGGTTGCACGTGTGGTAATATAATTGTTTTCAAGAACATAATGAGAATGTATTTTGTTCTTTTTTAAAGAGACTGTGAGAGAGTAACATTTCTGCGGATTAAGTTGTAGATTCCACTCAAAGGGCTGCATTGTGTGCCTTTTACCTACCCACGCCCGCTTGCTCGCGAGGACAGGTATACCTGCTCGCCTGCCCACGGCAACGAGTCGACTTGCGTCTTTACCCGGGTTCTTGGTCTTCAAGGCGCTCTGCGCTTACAAGGTAACTGGGCATTTAACAAGACCCGGGCGCCTGCAAAACCTGCTGGAAGGAAACAGCCCTCCGGCAGCGTGTCGCTCCAGGTGTTTCATCACCACGTGGACGGCTGCAGCCAGTGTTGCCTACTTACGTAGCTCCTAAATCCTACGAAGTCCTAGGAGGAGCTCTCTGTTTTAAGGAGAATTTACAGTATATACTTAGTGATTTCAGTTCATTGTAAGCAGTTTTTATCTTATTGCCAGGAAATGCACGCAATATTACAGCTTCATTTATTTAAATGAATGATCGAGCAAACAAAAATCTCCTCACTGAAAACTAATTGTTTTTTATTGCATGGTGCCTTAACCAGGCACGCAGTGGCGCAACCAGAGGGGGGGCAGGGGGCATTGCTCACAACCTTGGACGGAAATTAAGTCTAGCGGAGGGGTCAGGGTGGGGGTCAAACATTAAAGTACAAGAAAAAACAGACTAGCAGAATTAAAGAGTAGCAGGGCTAAAGGGTACTCAAGATGGAATTAAATTTCATATTTTTCTTGCATTTTCCTTCCAGACGGCCAAGGGCACCTGCAGAGGGGGAATGGAGGGGTAATTGCAACCCCTTGATTTCAAATTTTATGAAAGTAGAAATATATTATAAAATATTATACAGTCTCATCAAGTTCAATGCCGTAGCAAAGGGGTAGCGGGAGACTGTCCTGAGCGCCGAACGATCTAAGTGAGAAAAGTTTTAAAACAGAATGCTATGGCGGCCCGTGATATTATTTGCTATTAATGTTGGTTTGTTACGAGTTGGATGAATTGATTATGTAATACGTCGCTCCATGTGAAAAGAAAATATTGTAGATGGAAATTTTACATGCCATATGTATGTACATTCGGAATGCATTTATCATGCACTTTCGTTCTTTCAAAAACAGTTTGTGTGCTTGTTTTCCATTATTAACTAACAATCCTCTGTTTCAACACAAATGCGTGAGAACCGACTTCTACCCCCTTTTTGCATGATTTATGAAGATAATAATGCCTTTCATGCTACTTTATTACTATTATTGTGATTGTTGTTGTTGGCACGTTTATCCAAGTACTTGCCCCCGCCCCCCACCCCAAACGAGGGTAACGGCAATGCCCCTGGCTGGCTACGACCCTGGTGTTCGCAGTAGAAGAGTGTGTTGTTCGACTCGCGACCTCAGCGTCGAACGTGACATGTTTCAGTCCTGCCCTATATCACTATATACACGTATATTGGTTGTTTACGACATATACTTATGGATCCTGTGCCACGGAAAACCTATTTCAATGTGTGTGTGTGGGGGGGGGGTAGCAACAATCGTCGTAAATCTCATTTCATTGGTGATGTGGCTTACGAAGCTTTGAGTTCCCTTTTTTAAGTAGTGAAAATCTATTGCAGTTGGCAACACTGCAGAACGGTGTGGGTCCGGTGCAGTTTCTACTCGAAGTAACTACGTCACGCAGAGGGAGGGGCCTGCAGTTGATGGAAAGAACGAACTGAGACCTACTAGGTATCGTAAGACTGCGGGTACCCGGCGGGTCTACAATGCCTGCCAGGAACGATCTGGGCAGGTGGCCAGACAAGCTGCTCAAGCGAGGGTGTTGCGCAGGTTGCATGGTATTTTAGGAGCGATGTCTCGCGAACGGGTCTGCTCCAGGTCTTGTGCAGGCCTCTGATTCCACTGCTTACACCATGTGACAAGTTCGGAAAGAGCATTCTGGAGAATCACAGCATCTTGTGTGGTTGAGATTTCTTTGGAAAGTTTACAGTCGTCAGCCAACATGAGTATATTGACAGGAAGTGAGGAAAACATTTTACGAAATAGGCTAACAAATTAAAGATATTTATATCTTAAAAGAGAAACATGTTTATGAACATTCCACAATGTACAGTCACAAGCAAAAAATAGAACAACTAGATCCTGAAATACACGCTACCCTGCAAGGCGTTGTGTGTTGCCCAACTCTACGGCGATGTGTGGCTTTTAATAGCAACTTCTACCACCGCCGCAGTGTTAGGCAACACAAATAACGCCTTGCCTAGAAGCGAGTATTTCAGGATTTAGGTGTCCCATTTTTATTGTCGGTGACTGTACATGTCTATTCGGACGCAGGTTCCATTCTATTTTTCCATTCCATGTCCGACTAGTTCCATCCATTAAAGATGAAGCATACAAACTGGGATGGCTTGAAAACTAGAAGAACCGATAAAGCAGGCGAACATAGACTTGCAAACAATTACCTCCAAAAGCAATAATTATCCACGAACGTTACCAGAATGATAAAAATCGAAAAGTCTTAAACGGACCAAGACACGCGCCTTGTTATCTACGATACGTGCAATCCGCCAAATAGGAAATTCTGCGTGGAAATGATTCAGCGGCTAGCTGAGATTTCCGTAGCTTCCTACCTAGCTGTCGCTCACACCGCTCGCCCGCCACTGGGGCTATTCCAGTCACGTTGCCTGCAAAAGGTCTGCGCGGAACGTGCCTCCGTGGGAAACACTGCCGACACTTTCCAGACCAGCCATCTGAATCTGAATTTTTCTAACTCCCCGAGGGGGAGCGAAACTTCTCATCTATTTTATTCCTCATACGCAGCCGTGCAGTGGGGAAAACTGTTCCGAGCAGCTACGGGTAAAAAAGGCTATAGCAAAGTACTCACGTGGTCCAACTTGGGAACTTTGCTAACACTAGAAAGAAGGCCTAGAGGCTCCATTATCCAATAATAGTAATAAAAAAACTTGACTCCTGGAGGGAATACAATTAAGTTCATGGCTTCCTGCTCTATCCTGCCAGGAACTTTGTTAAGTCCATTTATTTGGACTGGATTTTTATTTTTGACAACTAATTTTGGGATACCGTTTTTCGCACCTTACATATTGCTTCAGCTTTGAGATAAACAATTACTTCTAATTTAAGGCGCATAGATGTACAAACCGGTAATGGAACAATACCGTATTCAATTACATTAAAGTTGGGTTGTTACATTTACCGCTTAACAATACTAGGTTCTACCTAAGACAATTTCGGTGAAACCTCGACGAAAAAAAATTACTGAAATTGGCCAAGTAGTTCATTCTATGTTACACTAATGCCATGGTACATTTACAAATATCTATAAGAAGATAAGAGTTACTACTTATAAAAATGTCCCCCTCCGTGGTCGTGCGGTTTAAGGCGCCATGCTTTGGATTCCGACTGCGGGACTGGGTTCGAGTCCGCCTGGGTTGTGTATAGGACCGGTGGCAACCCACCATCGTGAGGCAGTCGGGGAGCTACGAGTGAGTAGCGTAACCCGGTCTGGGAAATATCCTACAACGGCCGAGGGTTCGACGTGCTGACCCCACGCCACCCCATTACCGGTTGAAGATCTCCAAACCTCTATGGAGGATTGCGGATGGAGACTCGCAGTCGGGAGACAGGTCAAGGCCCTTCCAGGGGAGTAAAGCCACGGGTCGTGTTATGTACTTATATATTTAAGAAAACTTAAAACACCTTTACTTTTCTGACTACAAGAGAGCCTGCTTCCAAAACAAGATGGAGGTGAATAACAAATATTTCTAGTCAATAATTTCCGGAATTCCAGGATAGTAACTCCGTACCGGCATCTTCTTACAGGCAATCATTTCTGAACATAATACCACAACATTTTGAGAAGTTCTCCTGATAAACGCAATAAGAAACCAACTTGGAGAATACCGGAACCTTTCTTCTTAGAAAAAAAAAAAAACTGCATGTAAAGCCCGCATCACACGGAACTGGATTTCCAGTAGGTATGCCCTAATTGGCGCTGGACTAGCTACAAATTAGCTACTTTTCGCCTCACACGATACTTATCAGCGTACTTGTCGATAAACGTTTGTTCCCATACGAGAGAAGTTGTAATGGCGGCCGCGTGAGATGTAAACAATGTATCACTTCACATTTTTAAAAGCGGATAACTATTGAACCGAGAGGAATAACGTTTCGTATAAAACGTTGTTAGGTATAAAACAATGGTGCTGCTTAAATACATACTTTACAACGTTTGCTGTACACGTATGGAAGAATATTTTAGTTGTTTCAAATGTAAACACCGTGCACTGACGCGCCTTTCATGCTGTATACGTTGAGTAACACTCGGAAACCACAGACAAAAGCGCTCCTTTGCACACTCACAGATTATCTTCACATGGCGAAACTTTGCTCTGATTGGCTGTTCCATAGAATCCAGTCGAGGAAAGCAAATAGCAATTAGAACATGTCCTATTCCTCCAAACCAGTCAGGCGGCCATGATTGCTACCTAGAAAGTTAGTTCAGCGCCAACTAGGGCATTCCTACTAGAAATCCAGTATGTGGCGAGTGCTATTAAGACCCACGGCAACAGTGACAATGCTCGGTAGAAAAACAAAAGATGAACTTCAACCAGCCACCAACCCTGACATAGCTTGGGAGCCAAAGCGCACTTCAGGGGATTTTTGTCTCATAAAACTTGCACTAAACCGTACCAAGATTCCCCTCCTGCAACGATTGAAAAAAATACCTGACGAAAGCTCTGCGGGTCTAATTAGCAGCCTTCGACAATGCTCCAGGAGCGCCCCTAGCCCATTAAATCTGATGGAATTACAGTCACTCGAAATTGCGACGAGAACATTCCAAGAAACAGCAATATCGCCGACTGGCGCTATTCGTGAAATAAGACCCGGTTAATCCTTCTTCTTGAGTGGAAGGCAGACGATGAAAGGCATCCCTCTTCTGGGGGGGAGTTTCAAGTGATGCAAATGCTTCTTCCACGAAAGACTCAACGAGTGCTTCGACTCAAGAGAGGAAATGTCTAAGGGAGAAAAAGCATTAAGGGGTTGGGGGGCGCAAAGATTTAGCTTTCCTAATGAAACATCAAGATAAAGGCGCTTAGGTCTTTTATGTTCGTCGCTGTAAATACAGTCTAGACAACTAAAAAGTCATTCTTGGAGAAACTTGTTTGGAAACGTAATCACTATTTCTAAGCTAATCTTATAATGTACTTAAACGGTTCACTTAAGCAGGTTTGCGAACATTGGACTTTTTTCCTAAATTTTCTTTGGGGTAAAATAATTTTATTATATTTGAATGGGTTACCACACTAATAACTGAATTAAAATAACATACTTTATTCACAACCATGATTTCCTTGGAAAATAATTGGTTAAAGTACATCGCCTATTTTTAAAAATGCCTATTTCCCCTCTTACTTTAATGTGAAAAAAGACAAAGTTGTCTGTAGTGTACAATGAAGGTGCATTCTTCACCTTGGCCATAGTGAAGGTGATGTGATGTGATGTGATCAGCACCACGCCCCAATCCAGGTACCCTCTGATTAGTGGTGAATGAGCCCCAGAGTCTCTACATGAAAAAACATTGTCAGAAAATTTCCCACTCTAGGAATCGAACACCCAGTCTCCCGCGTGGCAGTCACACGCCCTACCCACTGAACCGACTCTGTTCTTTTGTGATTACTGTTTACATTATCTATGCAAGATTCAGCCAGGCTTATTGGCTGCCAAATGTATATGATTAGAATATATATTTAACGGTATCAAATTCTATTCGAACAATGGCAATATTCAGCCAACATAAATAGTTCGTGCATAAACAGAAGGGCTGGCCACCTTGGACAATGCGCATAGAGGTTATACCTGGGTTCGAATCCATGCATGAGTATTTGTATTCTTTGTGAGGGTCCCTTCACCAGTTTCATAATATCACTCATTTTCATCGTCGCGATTAGCCAAAAGTGACAAAACAACCCTAAATAACAGAAATAAACCTCGTTTACCTAAACCGGATTTACTTTACTATGCAACTTCTTCAGCCATACCAAGTGGATATCTACCCGATTTCTTTTACAAATCAAATATTTTGTTTATTGTAAGTTCAAAAGTCAATCCATTAGTGGCGATTCTCAGGATAAAGTTCCGTTTTCCGAGTGCTTGTAACGTAGAAACGAAGCGACAAAGAGAAAAGGATTATCAAGTTGCTTGCCTTAACTACTTCTACGGGGTATACATTGTAAACGTTTTCGCGATGACACGCTGTGTACTTTATGAGCGGCTCGGGAGTAAAACCTAATAACCCACACTCCGTTGAAAATTGAGTTAACATTAGATGCAGTTCCTGTACAATAATGAATAAAGTTACTTCAGTAGCCGCTGATACAGAAACGCACGGGGATATCCGAGTAACTCATAAACCACAATGTAATGGACGAACTTTATTGCGGTTTTCTCGGTTTTATACTTTTGTGGGCTATCAGGTTTTTCTCCCGAGCCGCTCATACGAGAACGAGACTTGCCCTTCGAGACCGATAACGAGACAAGCAATTTCAACGCGAGGCGAGACCAAGATTTCTTGTTAGGAAACCTCATGGTAAGAGACCTGTAGGAAGACCAAGACGAAGATGGAGGGATACCTTGAGATGAATCTAAAGCAAATTGTTATGGATGGACAAGATTGGATCCAGAATAGGGACAGATGGAAGGCTTGTGTTGCTGCAGCCATAAACCTTCGGGTTTGAGAAGGCTAGAGAGTGAGTTAGTTTGGCGAGACCATGACACAGGGAAGTCCAATCTAGTCTCGACCTAGAAAAAAAAACGAAAAGCAAAAATCAGGTTTCCAAAATTTAACTCTTTCGCTTCACGCTTTTTAAAAATTAATTATGAAATAATTAAGGTTTCTTGGATATTAAAATTTCAATACAGAAAATGGTTCCCAGCCTGTTCACGAAGTTAGAAACTGCCCGTCGATATTCACTCTTCTCTTCTCTCTCAGGGCGTTAATACAATTTGTCCGAAAGCTTTTAAGCGCGCATCAAAGAAGTTTTCTTTTCCTCACCAGTAAAAAAATTAAAGCCGGGCGTGTTTTCGTGCAGTAGGTCCGATTCCAATTATTTCGAAATCAAGGGTAAATAGATTGAGACCAGGCAGTAGAACCGCGCGTTCATTAACCAACTCCCCCTGCGCGCCCTTCGGCCTTGGGTGTTCGATTACTCTTCTGCAGTGGAAAACATCACAGAGCATGTCTGCTCTCCCGGATATCGATCACATGAGATCAACCACAAATATAACCTTGGCAACAACCCATATGAAAAGCCTGTGTTTAGTTTGAATTTTGTTTAATCCACTTTATGCACGGATAGACTAATCGGAACTGGACCTACAGTTTAAAGTGGGGCCCGAATCGCTATGCGCCCCCACCCTTGGATACAAGGTAGCGACGTTATCCCCAAACCATCAGGGAGGCCCTAGCTGTGTGCTAGGAATGTCTATTAATGTAACGTAAAGCTGGTTTATATATTTTTAAAATAATCAAAAAGCGGATTTAGAAGTAAAAAGACCTTCAAATGAGTCACTATATTGGGTTATTATCTGCGTGGTGGTGGTGGTTTATTTATGATCTATTCATGTACAGCGTTGTCAGCCAGAATTATTGTCAATAAATCTCTTAAAACAAAAATGCTAGAACAATGATTTTTTGTGACAAAACTCTCCACTAGTCATAAAATAAAATAATTGCTGCGATAGAAAGTTCAATGCTGTTTTTGGTTTGCTTAATTTCAATCTCCAATTACTGCGTCTCTTGTCTTTCAAATTTGTGGGGGCATCCAACCTACATCTTTTAAAAAAATAACTAAAAATAATTTTAAAAAATAAAAACGGAGCGTGCACAAAAAAACTATGTTAACATCCAGATTGTAACATAAAACATCAATACAAACACAAATGTAAAAATGAGAATGTATTTAATGGAGGAACAAAAGATAATAACAAACATACGTATCAATGACTAATCTAAAAAATGAAGACATCGATAATATGTGCTGAAAGCAGCTTTTGTGTACCGACATACTCGGATCCTTCGGCCTGATTCGCTGCTGAATTTTCGAAATCTTCTATATCCTATATGGATTTTAAAAATTTTCTGAATATCATCTTGCTTAGCATTGTTTTCGAGGTTTCCGAGTTGAGTGATAATCCTGTCAATCCAAGGATCAACTTGGGCTTGTGTCAATAGTTAGCTCGCCTTAATTTTTGGTGCACCCTCGTATACGTACCGGGAACGTGAGACTTCCGAGAAACGCCCGATACTATTGAACCTGTCAGCATCATCTAATATCGTGGGAGAGGTGTCTCTCTCAAGCCCTTTCACCAAGGGCAACTCCCAGCCGAAAGAGCGTGGAGCTGTGAAATAGCCTGGCGCTACCCCCTCCCCCCACCATGGCGACACAGCAGCTGCGGTTCCGATTACGCTCTGCTGCAGATAAACCACGGCGTTACGCCCTCCGATAATAAGACAAACAAGGGTGCGTGTCTCTGGAAGTAAAAGCGCAGCTCAACCTTTCATAACAAAGCGCTTAACGCTGTGGGTGTAGGGAGGGGGGGGGGGTTGCAGCAGAACGGATGAACAGCGAAATTAGTGCACCAGAAGGACCCTTCAGTCATTTCCCGACACTGGTAGGTGTGGTGAGGCTATATACTAGCGTTGTTGGTTTTTCCTTCGGTCTCGGCTTCGAGCCTCGAAATACATACCTAGGTAATTAACTTCATGAACGGATGATATGCAGGAGTTCGACCATGAGAATTAAATCTTTCATGATAGCCACGCAGTGGGAAAGAAATGCCCTCCAAAGGGATAAAATATGCATTTTCTGGATTTTTCTTATTTTATGTCGCCTTCCTGTGTCTCGGCTAATTTTGAGGATGAACTATGATTAGGTGAAACTGGTGAGGGCGAACTACTAAAAAAGAACACCTCTTCGTGATGGAGCCCGTAATTATTCGCGGTGAGATCACAAGTGGTAGCAGTTTGCACTGAAAGAGAAGTTATAAAAATAGCAATAAGCTCTCAAAGAGGAATATAAGAACTAAAATAGAATGCGCATTTAAAAATGTGTATTATATACTAGAAAGGAATATAAGAGCAAAACGACACAAAACAGACAACAGAAGAGGTAGAGAGAGAGAGAGAGAGAGAGAGAGAGAGAGAAAGAGAGTGTGTGGGGAGACAAGAAGACAGAAACAGAGTGTGTGGGGAGACCAGAAGACAGAAACAGAGTGTGTGGGGAGACCAGAAGAGAGAAACAGAGTGTGTGGGGAGACCAGAAGAGAGAAACAGAGTGTGTGGGGAGACCAGAAGACAGAAACAGAGTGTGTGGGGAGACCAGAAGAGAGAAACAGAGTGTGTGGGGAGACCAGAAGAGAGAAACAGAGTGTGTGGGGAGACCAGAAGACAGAAAGAGAGTGTGTGGGGAGACCAGAAGACAGAAAGAGAGTGTGTGGGGAGACCAGAAGACAGAAAGAGAGTGTTTGGGGAGACCAGAAGACAGAAAGAGAGTGTTTGGGGAGACCAGAAGACAGAAAGAGAGGGTGTGGGGAGACCAGAAGACAGAAAGAGAGGGTGTGGGGAGACCAGAAGATAGAAAGAGAGGGTGTGGGGAGACCAGAAGACAGAAAGAGAGAGTGTGAGGAGTTTAAAAAAGTAGCCTACAGAACGTTCTTTGCTGAGTATCAGTACCAAATTTGTCTCTCTCTGCAACAGGTAGGCAGCGCCAAGGCACATGAAGTTGACCCAATTAAAAAAAAAAAGTAACAATGTTCACCATCGAGTTACACAGTGGCACAGATTGCGTGCATGCGCCTCTTGCTTGCCATCAGCGAGTGTTGATTTTCAAGTGCGTCGCTCGCCAACCTTTCAATCGTATATTTCAGCTCAAATTAACTACAGAGTTGTTAACATGCTTTGCCGAGTGCAGACAGCTCAACCGCAGAGTTACATGTTGTTACGATAAACACAAACTATCTCTGGAGGAGATCTGCTATCGATGCACGTATTACAATGCACATTCATTAATCATCACCACTATTGCATGCGAGCCCGCAAGAGGAAGTGCAGCAAAATGAACATATGACCCTAATGGATAGTTAATTTGCTGCGCAACGACACAATCAACCGCAAGGATTTGTGTATTCAATTTGTCCATTACAATATTCATTTTTTTACGAAGCATGCGGTTGAAGAGCTGTAAAAAACTTCCATCAGAATCAGTACAATTGCATCCTGTGAAATGTCATATTCTGTGGAAGAATAATGAATTAAACTGATGTTGGACAATTTGTACACACACGTGTATAAGGAATATCCAAGCACTGATGTAATTTATGTTACTATCATGCGCAACGCACAGTCATGTTAACAATGAAGATGCGACTCTCCAAGATTAGTCACAGCGGTACTTGCTCTCGAAGCTATTAATAACGAACATATAAAGCAATTGTACCTCAGTAATCGAACTCCACAAACTATCCAAAAGGCATGCAAAATGAGTTACTTGCTTTGTAATTGAAAACACAAGAGTTATTTCAGAGTGCACAATTTATCATTGAAACTGAAGAAAAATACTCAATCATAACTGGACTCTTGCGAAAACTTTATTTAAGTCCACTTTTTGCACAGATAGATTAGTTGGGAATGGACCTACAGTTTAAAGTTGGATCCAAACCATTATGTGCCTCCATCGGGTATCGAACAAGAGACCCTTGATTACAAAGCGACGTCACCACTGCGCCATCGAGGAGGCCCTCTTGCAGACCATGCCATTCCTAGGGTGACCAGACGTCCTCCTTTTTAGGTGTCTGTCCGGCGTCCGGGCAATTTTTTAGAAATCGGTAAATGTCCTCCTTTTTTGGAAAGAGTATAGCATCGAGCATAGCAAATGTGCTGCATAGAGAATGCTTCCACACATAACGATCATCATATCACTTAGGGTGCGTTAAGTATTCGAGCAATGCTCACCTAGCATCTGGGAGCTGAACACGATCACTTTTTTGACAGTCATTAGTAGGGTGTGAATTTATAGGCACTAAAAACTTCTGAAATAGGCACCAAAATGATTAAAATAGACTTTTAAAAGGCACTATAAACTAAGAAAAGACGAAAATAGGCACTTAAAGCGCACCCTAAAACTAATACATTAAAATAGGCAATGAATGTGAACTTCTTTCAATTTTCTTCTTCCAATGCACAGTTATACTGTATTACCACTTCAATTTATACATAAAAGTGCGCCGACGATTAATGCCCAGGCCGGGATTTGAATCCGAGACCGCTGGCGTTGTGACGCGGTGTGCTAACCACTCCGCCACGGAGGTCACCCAGTTCCTTCTCGAGTTATACATACGCGATACAGAAATGCGTAGTGAGAATTTTGATTATTAAGTAACATTTACTCTTATGAAATAACTAAGCGAAAGTGTATATTCACCAATGATCTCCAAGAAAATATCCAGCTTTTAAAGGATGGAAGAAACGAATATGAGGTAAGTGTAAGGTGGCTGCCACCTTTCCCTGCTATTGAAACTGTTGAAAGAGTCTTAGAAATGTTCGAGGCATTAAAATCATATTTCGTGTCCCAGTGTAAACTACCTAAAATTTTAATTCGGTTTGTTGGAAATAAGTTACATTTGCATTCATTTGTGGGGATATTTCATTCTAATATCCAAGAATTAGAAATGTAGTAAAATTCTGTGCTTGAAATTCTAGATATTGCTTGTCATTTGTTAAATAACAGATTAGGAGGAGATTGCTTTCTTTGCTTCAAGGTAAGAGGAAGTTATTGAAAGAGATCATCTGAAAAGTATCTATGAGCCAAGTGTTGGTTACATTTTATTATATTGATTAAATTACGAGTTGCCATTTCTTGCGGTGTCCTCTATTTTATAACTTTGTCCTCCTTCCTCTTTGTTGAATGTGTGTGTCTGGTCACCCTAGCCATTCCTCTACCATCTGGTTCTGTCGCTTGCGCTGCATTACCTTGGCTACTTTGCAGCACCTCAATGGCACGCCATACTAGAGGCCCGTGTTCAGTTCCTGACAGAACTTGCTTAGCTTCTACTAAACAATATCACCTGCGCGCAATACAATTTAATGTAACACAAAATATGTTATTAATATTGTATAATGAATATACTGAATATTTATCAACTGATGGTAAAACAATGTGCAAAAAAAATCTTGAAAAAAGTTGCCATTGCCTGAAAATTGAATATAACCCAACTTGTGTGTTCGTTCACATATGCATACGTATGCAATATAAAAATTACAGCTTCCCAGAATTGCTTTCTTTGTACAGTCTCGGACACTTCTGGGTTGTAATGATACCATTAGCTTTCAATGGGATTGTTAAAACCCAGCAGTGTCCATGACTGTACTAAGTGGAATAACCACCAACACCATTTGGAGACACGTAAACAGTGGCGAACATTTCCTTCAAAGAAGGAGCAGCGGGAGCTACAACACGAGCCCACACCTTCATATTTCAAGTATGTATGCATGCATTACACTTTATCCTTCTTTTCACACTATGTTCACAAAAATGTTCAATACCAGCTGACCAACCACTCCCAAGATAGGAGTAGAGCGCGTTAACCCTAGGTGGACTATTCGCTACTGTGTGTTACATAGATATCATATACAATCATGAAAAAATGGGGTAATTTTCAGGCACCACAGTGAAACTGAATATGAACAAAATCCCAGCGCAGGAACACTGATATTGAATCTCTCAGCCATAAGAGCCAAGAACACCATACGGCGAATCGGGATTATCCCTGCTCGGTTCTCCGGCTTTTCTGTTGATTGTGTCTAATGCCATTCAGTCTGGTGCTCAGACGCCGGATATTCTTCCCATACTCAATCCCGCTTTTCCTCCAGAAAAATTGGCGCGTTTGCGGATATCTCGCTGCTCAAACCATTTCATATATATCTCCACCGACGAGCGGGGATAAAAAAGCACTCTTTTGGGGATTCGCTCTCAGTCAATGAGGTTCCACACGCCCTGTCGATTTGTACGCCTCGGTGAACGTTCGATTACAAACTGCAGATGCGGCACTGCCTCAGTTTCTCCGTCCCGCAATTTTTATCACCGCATTCCATTCCGAGGTTCCCCAGTTAAAAAAAAAGAGTAGACCGAGAAAGACTTCACAGTCTCTCTGCAGATCATCTTTTCCACACGTGCAACCAGCCACATGGACGACCAGGAAGTAAGATATTTTGAAGGGCTCGGGAATAAAACAGGTAAGGTTAAGGTAGTTCCCCGTGCATATAGCACCGTGCCATGAAGGCACGTTTAGGGGATGTGGAGGTAGGGCACCACACATTCTCGATCTAGGCCATTTTGGATATGATATGATCAGCACCACGCTCCGGCCGCCTTTAACCCCCAGGTGCCCATTGATTTGAGGCTGGGTGAGCCCTGGAGCAGCTTTATGCGGGGACAAGACCTTAGACCAGCCACCCCGGGAATCGAACCTCATCTCCCGCGTGGAAGTCAGACGCCGTACCGACTAGACCAACACGGCTCCAAAATGTTAAGTGACAATTTGCTCATTATTGGCTTCGGTAAGAAAAAAGGTTATTAGAAGCTGTACTGTAGATAAATTATTTTCGTGTTGTTTTTACCAATTTCAGAAGTATTTAATGAGTCCAATACGTGACATGGAACTTACACAAGAAAATTGAAGGATGGCTCTTTTTACTTTGTAACTCAATAATGACCAAAATATTTAATAATTTCCTAAATGTAATTTATTTATTTACCTTGACATTCACATTTTGCTCAGATAGACCAACCAGAACTCAGCTTGAAGTTTTAAGTTGTATTTCAAAGCGCTGTACTAGTCGTGGATATAAATACTTTCCGCATAAGTATTGGTATTAAGTTGGGGTGTGAGGCACAGGATTTTTTTGATCGGGACGGGAAACTTTTTAAACCCCAACATTCGGCACGGGAAATACAAAACATTTCCCGACATTGTGGAAATCTCGAATTGTACACGTCGTTTCCCCATACGAGATTGTTTTTTTTAAATTTCTGGAATGAAAACTGTCAGCCACTTACAATGCAGAACACATCGAGAATTAACTACTTCTAAAAATAACCATTTGGAATTTCACGACTGTTAGGGATCCCGAAAAATCTGGAAATAATTTCGCGAAGTCGGAATCAGGATGAGAATTCTTTTTCGATCCCAGCCCCGATTTTTCGGGATCCCGCACACCGCTAGTATTAAGGCTGTATGAGGGACGTATTCTTTTCCCTTGACTATGCATGTTTGACCTAATCGTGAACAGAACCCCAGACCCTTTGTATACGAGACAATGTCATTCGTGAACAGAACCCCAGGCCCTTTGTATACGAGACAATGTCATTACGATGAGATACATACCAATGAGGAAACATCCAAGCAACGTGCCATACGAAAGTGCCAGTGCAAGTTGCTGGAGTAATGCAACTAAGGAAACAGTGAAACCTGGAGCAACAGTGTGTTATGATGACGCATCGAGACCGCTACATGTTAACCCGGTGTGTCTTAGCCTGGGGAGGACCAGGAAGGGAGTGGCTTTGGTAATATGCCGCGGTGACAATGACAGAAGGCTCAGACCTAATAGTGTTTACACAATTCCTCTGTTGTGCTCAGAATAGCTTCAGGCTTTATATGAACCCAAGAATCGAATGGGTGAGAAGACACACAACTGGCATAAGGGTGTGGACGATCCATGCACAATAAATCTGTATCAATGGAACAGGAAATTCCACTGGGTGGATATCCAATCCAATGAGGCCTTGCATGTGAAGAATACGCCCTCTCCTCCGTTCCAAGGATGTGGGTGCAGTCGTCAGTTCAGTGTGTGATAAACCCATACGAGAAAAGAACAGCAAACCATTGAGAGTGTTACGTTTTAAAATGTTTCCTGCCGAATCCTAGGCACAAATTACGAAAAGATAGCCTGCTACTTTCCGACCTTATAATTATTTTACATTGTAATTAACCATTAAAAGTTATGGCCGAATCACACGAAATTGGATTTCTAGTAGTTGCCGTAGTTGGTGCTGGACTGGCTACCTGGCTGGAAATGATGGCTGCTAGACTGGTTTTTGACGACTAGAGCGTGTTCTAATTGCAACTGGCTGTCTCTACTAGATTCTGTGGAAGAGCCAATCAGAGCTCTGGTCATGTGAAGATAATATGCGAGTTTAGCAAAGGAAAGTTTCTTTCTGTGGTTTCCAAGTGTTGGTTGATTTTGTTCGCTGCTCGATTAAAGAAAAGTGGAGACTAGGTGCATTCGTGTTCATTACTATTTAGGAATTTATCCAAAGCGATGCGATTTGTACACGATAGATGTGATTATCCGATAATGAAAATCCATATTATTACCCATGTATTAAATGTTCGACATATTTAGTTGAACAGAATATTTTTTTATGAATGAATCTTGCAAATTTAATTCTAAATAAGAGTAGTAGCTACTATCCTACGACGTTCTTCCTCAAGTGGCCCTTACAAGTACAAGAAAACATCCAAAACTTTTCAGGATATTTTTTTCAAAATTTCCCGATTTTCCAGGTTAGAGTGGGATCCCTATATTGCGACAAAAAACGATTATGCAACGTATTTCAAGCAACACAGAGAACAAAAATCTTACTGGATTCAACCCCAGAAGTGTTCTGAAAAAAAGAGTACAATATTATACGGTGATTGAGCTTATATCTGCTTCGAGAATATTAGCAGCACCAATATAATTTTGAGCTAATTCAGTGTCAACAACATATCAAACTTAACACCATACATAGCCACCTGAGGAGATGAAAGACAAAAAAACTTGCCTTCTTTTCCGACCTTGGAGAGACTTCTCAGAAATTTCCGTGCTGGTAGCCACACGCAACAGGAGCCGCATCGAACAGGTGGCAGTCTCATCCAATGGAATAAAACCATCACAACCTTTAAAGTAACGTGCAAGAAAAATCGTTGCTAAAAACAATTCCCGTTCACTTTCTCGCCTTTATAAAAATAAAAAATAAATCACTGTGTTCTACAAAAGAATAGTTCACAAGGATTCTAGATAATCTCCTTTTTGTAGAATTTCTTAGTGCGTGGGTACATTTATATCCAAGCTGTATTTAAAACGGTATTTTTCGTTTTTTAAAAAGTAGCTTTCGTTTCAAGAATCAAACTTATATTCTGAATTCTGAAAATACCACTTCCATTTGTAATTCGTGCTTCAGCTTGAGCATTCGACAATTCTTCACTGCGTGTGGCTTCCTCATCCACAAACCCACACTTGAAATAACCACAAAAATAGATGCTGTTGACAAAACATTAGTTTAAGTACTCGTATGTGAAGAAAAACCAGAATTGCCCACCAGCACAAATTTATTATAGTAATTCTGACCCAATAGATCCTATAATATGGCTATTATGTGCTTTTTGTGTGTCTGTCAAAGTTCTAACAAACGTTTCGGTTGTTTCAGCTCACCGTATCTAATTGTTTAGTCCAAACATAACTGGGCTTGCAATCCACACGAAAAACTCCTAAATGTTCTACGAGGATATTTTACGAGATTTTTTTTTTCCAAATATCAAATGATTCTTTAGAACAAGAGTTTAATATTTAAAATCTAATTCTTAAATGTGAGCAGATTGGCTTTAAGCTGCAAGAAAACAAAGTGTGTATATTAAATTAAGCTTAGAATTAGGGATATTATTCAAATGAAAGTGGACTTAGCAGACCTCGTCTCGTCTCTTGTGTAAGGGTCAGTTTCGTTCTCGAAGGCAAATCTCGATACAGCGTCTCATCGCCCAAACTTTTAACCAAACTTTTACGTACAGAGGCCATCAAGCCAAGCAACTTTCTTGATAACGTTTTTATCTTCTGTTTGGGTGCTCGTTTCAATGACACGAGAAAGTAATTTTATCGTGAATGTATGCAATCAAGCTGCACAGGTTCGCAGGTACCACTAACTCTGCAATTACTCTAAACGAAATGCATGGGATATCTATAAATAAACAGGCGGATCCGCTTGGTATGCCTGAATAAGGCAAAGTAATCTTGGTTTAAGGCGAGGAGATACAGTTACGCACCATGTGTGCATTTAGGCTATTTGAATATCGTCGGAATGGGCAATACTAGTGAAGAAAAACGTGGGGGTACAACAGAGTATGAATTTCTACACATGTGGCAGGTCGAAGCGTTTTTCAAAGTTGATTATTAAGCTAGATACGACCTGTAAAAAATATGACGAATAAGAATTTTCGGAATCCCATGTAATCCTTATGGGGAATAAACATCAAATTACGGCTAATCAAACGGGAGTTTCGACATTTCTGCTGGGCAATCGCTTCTTCAAACTGCCCTCTTCCCGTTGATATCATTTTCTATTCCATCGGAAGTTTGATATTCCCAAGATAAAAAATAAAAAAAATACTCCCCAATACATTTCTCCTTGCCTCCAGGCAGTGTTTCCAAACCTGGTGCGCACAAGAGAGCTAAATTTCACCTTAAATTGAATTAAAACTGACTTTCAAGGAGCTAGATTTACGAAGTGCTTCCTAGATTAATGTTAGTTGTCAAAGGGGTGGGGCGCTGCTAATACCGTTAACTCTAAATTGATGACAATTTATTCTTAGTTTTCACTATCTAAATCCGGCTGCATCACCCATCTCATTCATGGTCGTACGAAATCGAAAATAAACTATTCCCTGATAACAATATTAAGCCAATTTCCCGTCAACACGGTGCTATAAAAGAAAGTAGCTGGGGATATAAGAGGTTGGTTGATTTGTTGTTTTAAGTCCACTTTATGCACAGTAAGGCTAATTGGGACTGGACCTACAGTTTAAAGTGGGATCCGAACCACTTGTGCCTCCACCGGGTATCGAGCCCGGGATCCCTTGATTACAAGGCGACGACGCTGCCACTGCGCGGATATAAGAGGGGATGGGGCGACGCAACCAATATAACAATATCACGTCACATGCAAAATGTATAATCATGGCAAAAGTTGGTCTATGTGGGCCGGAACCAGTGATGGTATCGTAGTGAGGCACGGGGACGGGCGCCCCAGTTCACAGGCAAACGAGCGCACGAAAGAGCCAGATCTGGCTCCAAGAGAGCTAAGTTGGCAACACTGATTCTGGGGGAAAAGCCGGGCGGAGACTGTGCCGCGTGCCCGTAAGTAAAATTTTCAATTCATACACACTACAAAATTCTTGTACGAAACAGAGATTCTCGTTTCATCAAGTCTTGGAAGACTCTACTCCTGATCTCGTCTAGATTTTTAAAAATCCGTCTCAATGGTGCATAAGCTATATTTCTCCTTTAGTGTATAAATGTTATTTAATATGCTCTGATAGCGATGATGAAGGTGATTAAACAGACATCAAAATTCTGGATCTCTGGCTCCACACAGCATTACGCTAACTGCCATACCACGGGGTCGGACACAATGCCGCCTGTATATATTAACTACAGAAGCATCCAAAAGATTTACGATTGTGCAAACAGGTGTTCACTAACATGCCCCTTATCTATATCTGAAGCCTGTCGTATTTTTTGTTACCAATGCCATTTAGTCTCAGCATTCACCTGCTTCTTTTCAGCTGGGCCCTTATTGTTGGAATCATTGTCTTCGAACTAAGCACAATTATATAATTAACATTCATAAAATAAATTATTTTCTCATTAGAATGCTTCACTTTTTTTTATCCGAGTCAATTTTATGCTGTTTCTTTCTTCAGTACACTTGTACGCCTGTCCGAGTTTCATGTGAAACCAAGCACCATGACTTACCCAAGACAATAACATCATTCTTAATGGTCGGGTGCGTCTCGTGTAGTAAAATGGGTTTAATTATAGTTGTTAGGTTTGTTTGGTGCCTTCCATTGCTCTTTGGCTGAAGGTATTTGAATATAATTGCAGGTATACCATTTTTCAAAAATAATTTTCAGCATTATATTCAAGTTGGTTTTTCAACGATGACAAAGCTGGGCAGTTAGAAACAGCAGCAAAATACCTGGTTTGAATTTCCATCAGAACAAGATGGAAGTAATTTCGTACCTACTGCAAGGCATGTGGCAGTACATGCTAGCACCTGTCTAATTCAATAATGGCTAATAATAGGTAAAATTCAAGAAACATGATTGTAGATTTGAGCAATGTAGCTGTCCTAACACGATGCGAATTCTGCGGTGCTTGGATGTAATCGAGAGAACAATAAACTAGTATGAATATTATTTCGTTTTTGTTTCATATTTATATCTTGTTAGTTCACTATCTAATCTCATAGTTACCACTGATCTAAGATATATGTATAACTCTAAAGGAGTGGTTCCCGCTGTTAGTTCGGTACATCTTGCTGGAACATGCGAGTTTTTCCCACTAGTCTACTGATTGCTTGAGTTTGTATTTAAGTCTTCTTTATGCAAAGAAATGTTAATCGGGACTGTATCTACAGTTTAAACTGGGATCCGAACCACTATGTGCCTCCACCTGGTATCGAACCCGGAACCCTTTGATTACAAGGCGACGACTTTAGCAGTACGACATCGGGGAGGCCCTACTAGTCTACTGATTCTCGTACTAGACACAGAGGAGCAGAAAATGAATGGGATTGAAGAGCTGAGAAATATTAGAATTCTGGCAACCAACATGCCCTTTCGTCTCAGGTTAGTGTAGATCTCAAAACACCCGGAACCCCAATTTTCATGGGATGCATTAGCCGCCATATTGAACTTAAACACAAATCCTTGCAAGTAGTTTGCAAGTTATGAAGAAAAGAAATTCTCTCAAATTCGGAAGTTATTTAACAGAATACACACACAGTATAATATAAATTATTATTCACTTGAGTTCGTACCAAAATGAGCATGGCTGACTACACGTTCGTCACAATCGGTGTTATATTAGCGTGCAATCATACGGGTAGGTAATTGACGCAAGACTACAGTAAAGGAAGGGGGATGCCGGCCCTAGTTATCCGATTAACACGCAATCTTTCAACCGTTTCATCACTCATCCATTCTCATCGTCCAAGATAACTTGCGATAAAATAATATGATTATTGTCTCATCTAAGCTATACGTGTTATCTTCTTTCGTGTAATTTTTGTAAATAAAAAAAAAAAGTTTACTTCCGATTTTACAAACATGATATAGGCTATTTTCAAAGCTATTTTAAAACTCATTTTACATTCCCAGCACTTACATGCATCATTTGTTGGCTTGTATTTAATAAGAGTAAATTAGCATACGCAACTGGCGGAGAGCAGTTTTTTCGGGATTAAAAGCTCCCCAAAGTTCATTATGGAAAGGAGATGGGGAAACCGAAATACGTGAAAGATTGTATGAGTACACAGTGTGACGGGCTGCGAAAAAGATAGGGAATTCGATGTTGTGTAGTACACTGTGCCATTTTGAAACATTAGGTATGCATTCGTATCGACAACACTGCATATTTCTCTTCATATCGTGAGTGGTGACGACTCGAGTGTCGTGTTAATGTTGCCATTTCATCAAGAGATACCGGATTCGATTCGCTGCTGGAAAGTGTACATGTGTAATAAAATTTACAAACTAGTGCATAAACATGCGATAAAATTTCCCAAAGTTATTAAAATATAGATGCCTCATAATGGAAACAGTGAAGTAATGAAAAAGTATTCTGATCCACTCAAAATTCAGTGTAAGTGTTCTCAGTACGTATATCTTGGAATTCTTAACTATAATCGTAAACTAAAGTTTATTGAAAGGAGCGGGGGCCAGCAGAAGGTGACGCCCTGATTGGTAGTTTTAAAAAAGATGTTTTCCAGGGTGAATTCATGCAAGTGGACTAAGAGCTAAGATCTAGGCGGTAGAAAACACTCTTAAAAGAGAGAAAAGGGTAAAAATGTTGGTAAAAATTATCCGAAATAAATAAAAAATGTTACACGGGTACTTGTGCGTTGTAACGTCCCTACAGACTTGGCTGTGCAGGAACAAGGAACGCTGATCGCAACGAAACGCGAAAACCAAATCTGAGACATCTCTGGAACAAATCTGGACCAGGAACATGGCTACTAATCCAGGCGAGTGTCCCTGGGAATCAAGAACATATAGCAAGCCCAGTTTTACCATAAAACGTGTTTTCCTCAGCCAACTCCCGCCTAAGCTCCAGAGAACTTGGCGCACACATTGTCAGATGTTCACGGCGGTTTTGCCACCGTAAAACCTGACAAATCTCTCTAATGTCTGGTCTTAACGCGGGCTTCCGGGCTATCGACAGAGCGAGGAAGCTGCTAAGCTCCTGTAATTTGCCGAGGACCACGGACGC
This sequence comes from Lepisma saccharinum, assembly GCF_977018435.1. NCBI lineage: Eukaryota > Metazoa > Arthropoda > Insecta > Zygentoma > Lepismatidae > Lepisma > Lepisma saccharinum. The sequence goes on along the minus strand of NC_139256.1, from coordinate 19,529,081 downwards.
CCAATACCCCAAAAGCAATGTCCAGGGATCGCAGATAAAAAGCGGAGAACGGAAGCTCGCCTTACAGCTATGACGACGGTAGAAAGTGCTGGTAGGTTGATTTGGTTAGTAAAGTAGACTGAGACCATGGCTGTGCAGACAAGCGAAATTTCCGTAAACGAACCATTTTGCAAGCAAATCAATTATTTTATTGACTAACTTCCGGAAGTGGTTCCAAAAAGGTTAGGTCACGTTTTTATTAGGTACTGAAAGTACTTTTTACCAAGTCTGATCCATCTAACCAGAAGCTACGAACAAAAGTACACCCAATTTTATTTGACTGAATGTTTCAATGGTTCTTTAATAGCATGCAATGTTGATTTGACATCCATCGTCCGGTGCTCCCAATGGCACATCTACTCTCGTCTTCAAGCGAGTATTGCCGATGGTGGGGATCAAACCTACGATGGACACCCAGCTTCAGCACAGTCTAGGCATAATAAAAAATGCAAAGCTTTATACTAAAGTTTGTCAAAGCTTAAATCAACTGTTTTCTTTGCACGGATACTGTATACCGTGAGCAAAGAATAGATTCACGATCTAGCTACCGAGGGGTTTAATGCTTGCACTCCTGCCCTGACCCTCCCATAAATATCATCATCCTGCGATTAGTCAAATGTGGAAGGTAAGCCATGTAAAATAATACAAGCGCTGTTCAGTAACGCGTCTGACTACCATGCTAAAGGTCCCGGGTTCGATCCACGGCCGGTTCAAATCCGGGAACTTTTCTAACGTTGGAAGCGGCCCCGGCGCCCACCCAGCGTCTAATAACATGGGTACCTAGGGGAAACCCTGGGGGGTAAAGGCGGTCAGGGGCGTGATGCTGATCACATCACCCCCACTCATGACCGGATCAAGAAAGTGTGTGGCGTTAACCCCACACCCCTATATGCCTTCATGGCGTGGTGCTATGCACAGGGGAGCACTTTACCTTTTTTTTATAAGCGCTGTTCAGGGCTGAACATGCAGTTTAATATTATTTACTGACACAACACCTTTCTGAAGTCTGAATAATCATGTGAGCTATGCAAAATCGCGGAAAATTGATTAATTCTGCTGTAAAAATTTGAGAAGCAAATTTGCACTCATTTACACAGGAATAAACTTGATATTGTGACTACATACATATGTTATTAAAAGAAATGTGTATTTTCTGTAATAAGTATTGTTTTTAAATCAAATTTAAGATTATATTCACCATTTTAGCACCGAAATGCCATATTATACATCGCATTTGATCTTGTGCGCAGCTTTTGTACTGGTAGCTTGATCTCGTATTCACAATAAATATATACAACTAGATATTAAATTCCTCCGAAATACACTCCTAGTTAAACTAATAATTCCAAATTAGGAGTTTTGAAATCAGAGATTGTGTTTCGCAGTTTTCAGAGATGTACTCTGCCTCACGAATTATTCTGAACATCCCACGCATCATGCGACGGCTAACCACCGTTGGACAAACATATCCACGCTCATCCTGCCATAAAAAAAACGCAATTGTAATTGATGATTCATTTAAGGATACAATCCCTACGCATCAAAGCTGGTACCTGCTGTCATTACTCATTCTGCACAAAAAAGGCAACATTCCCTCCATCATCTTGTCATCTCAGCAGATGAAACGCGAAAGAAGTTGCCATTAATTACCCGCTCTCCAGAAGCCAACCTCGGCCATGTTAACTTATTGAATAGGCCGAGAGAAGCACGTCATATCAAATCATTCCGGCAATATGTCACGGCTTTGAAAGGCCGAGTGAATATCACCACGCTGGAGGAACAGCGAGTGAACATTTGTTAACAAAATTTCCCGAATGCCAGCACAGCCGCTCATGAAACAAAAGAATATCTTGATTCTCGCTTCGGAACATGACAGCCGACGGCCGCTGCGGTGTAAGCAGTTTAGACTGCGGAACAGACAAGGCGCTGTAAGCATGACGGCAGTAACGTTAGGATTAAGAAGAACTGGAGGAATTCGCGTGTAACCGCTCTGTACCGGGTTTAGTAGCAACCCACAGTTAAAGAGTGACAGGCCTGTTGCCAATATTCGGACTGGAAGGGGTGCAGAAGCCATAGAATAAGGTTCTACATTTAAAAATGTGCCCTCAAACGAAGAAAGGTAATTTTCATTGACTGACTGCTTTGGTTTATTTTACTTTGCTTTTCTGCCACTTTAGGCTAATCGCGAAGATGAGGATAAGTGATAAGATTAAATTGAAATGGCACTCGCAAAGAACATGTATGCCTGCCCAGGCTGGGATTCGAACTTGGGACTCCTGGTGACGTAGCGTTGTGGTAAACATCCCGCCATGGAGACTGGTACGATGATAGTTTGATAGTTATTGCTATTAATCAAACATATTCAGCTAAATTTTAAGGCAGCACTGTGCCAACAGTCATTTTCAAAAATCCTCCTAATTTCGAAACACCGTATGATATTCCAAATTCTGAAAAATTACAAAAGTTTGGAATTATTTCTAGAGCATACAAATGAATCTTCGTGTGGTTCGCTAGAAATGTATAACAATTTCGCAGCACCGTAGCCCTATTTTCAACCACAAGTGTTTGGACAACCACGTATTTTATGACACAATTCAGTCTTCAATTTCTTCACTATGGCTATATTGTATCTGTTGACAGAAGTGCTTTATTGTCATAGTTCCGTAATATGAATTTTCTGCTGTATGTACAAAATAAGACAGAAATAGCTGAGCCTTTGGCTTGCACCAGGAAATCCGCTTTCGAAAATTCCTCGTCTTTGAGAAAGCGCTACGATATTCAAAATTCTGAAGAAAAAAAATGCTTTAAAAAAATCAATTCTATGGCATTCAAGCGAATCTTCGCGTGGTTTGCTGTCATAGTGTCGTGGCATCGTAAACCTATTTTCTATCACAAATATCTAAAACCGAAAGTAAAGTAAGATTCTCTTGAATTCTAACACAACGGCCTAACTGGCAGTTGCATAAAAAATCAAGGATATCAGATTTGCAAGCTTGCAAATGGCGACATTACTTCTAGAAACTTGTAAATTTACAGGGTCAAAATCCCAAATATTCGCACGGTGCAAGAGAATGAAAGGCAGACACCCTGCCAGAATTCCAACATGAACGATTAGATGTTTCTGCACGGAATTTGAACGCAGTAAAGTTAGCAAATAAATTCATGCAATTCAGCTGGGGTCCAATTCCACAGACAATGCAGGAAACTGAGTTTATGAACCACGAAGGGTGAATGGCTAAAGTCAATGGAGTTAAAAACTTTATCTTCTTCTTATTCTTCGGTGTAAGCTTGGCTTATAAGATGCACTCTCGACTTAATACTATCGTAACGTTTTTGTAAAAATGCTTTATCGCCACCGTAAAGGTACTTTCTTGAAAGCGCCTGCACAGCTACTTTCGCTTGTTTTGTTGTTGCGAACAGCGATTCGTAACCTTTCATGTTCCTTGTCCCCTCCTCATCTGTCCGTTCTGCCGTAACGCGTGAAGATTTCCAACGTGTGTGTTTATTATCTTTTGGCAAACCTGGGGTAGCGTAATAAAGAATACTGGTAAAAAGCTTTCAACAATATCTGAAGTTCCTCGAAGTTCTATTCGGTAAACTTAACTTGCAGACATAGAAGAACTTAACTATAAGTTGAACTTTGTTGCAGTTGTCCTAAGATTTATTGGGGCGCATGCATTATATGCTTGGAAAAGGAAGGAATGAGATCTAACAAATGTGTGCTGTAAATTATGGAACTGATGGTTCAAATAATGTTCTCTGTAGTCCTGTTGCCGTCATGATTACTACTTTCAGAACTCCTTACAGCGTGACAAAAATAAGAATGTCCCGGCAAACTCGCTAACTAAAGTGAATAATCATTTGTTATCTCCTCTCGCTTCCCCTTTCCTCGTGTCTGTGAACAGCTCCTTATCTTGGTCTTGTTGTGTATCACTCCTTCTCCTCGCTATACCGACAATATTTTCCCATGGTTACTAGTGAATGAGAATATATTTCCAATTAACTCACACCATGTTAAGATTACATTAATAAGATATTTTTCTTTTTGATGAAATCATCATCCACATAAATAAAAATAATTTTTCAAAATTTGATTTCCCATCAAATATACTGCTATTTGAAATTAAGAGAGATGTGAAAATGAACTTAGTATTCAAGCTGTGTTTGAGATTTTTCTGGACGTTAGAAGCAAAAAAGTTTCTATGCTGTTGTGCGACTGCTGGTTGTTTAAAATGATGACACTTGTTGTAACACGCTTCTTGCAAAATGCTGACCAATGTTTGACGATATTCACTCTTCACAAAAAGTTTACAATATTGATATATTAGAAAATGGTTAATAATGCCTTGGAATTCAACAACACATGGTATCTGTCTGGTGGAAATTTCTCGTCTTTTCACCGACATATGTCACCGTGCCTATCACCTATTGCCAAAGATAATAATATTCAAAATTTCTTGTGCCTAATATAACAATATTCCAAACTTTTTGTGAGGAGTGTACTATAGTAATCATGACAACGGGCCAGTCAGTATAAAAGTAATCTGTGGACATTTATTCCTAGAATATTCTGCTTACTCGCAAGAAGTAATACTCTCCACAATGGCCTTGTGCGACTCTGCTTTCAATTTCAATATCTCTTCACACCCTCCTAACGGATTGCAAACTCGTTTGCCCGATCATTTGTTGTTTTGTTAAGAAAACATCGTATTGACCTATAACCAAACACACTTTGGTCTAAAGCTCTCTATCAGGTCAAACCTTGTGGCCTTTAGTTGAGTGACCTATCAATGGCTTCCCTCACCTGTATTGAACCACAAGGAATATGAATGCTTAAAATTATTCCTAGAATTGGAATGCAAGGAATTCTTTTGTAAAGGAAGGAACGCCAATTTTTGTCCATGTTCATCATAATTCAAACTGCATCATTGCGAGCTGGAGGGGCTCGTCTTCAAACTCCATCTTTTATTATGTTGTACTGTCTTCTGTTCTTGGGTGAGTTTTAGTTCCACACAGTCTCGGCTATTTACCACAAAGAATGGTGTTTGTTTTTTAAATGATAAGATGTAGTCTGTATCCTTAGATTTTACAGCTGAATTTATTTATGTTGCAACAAACCAGACGTATATTTGTCAGTAAGGCGCCTTATTGTACCAAACAATATAAATCCCCTGTAGTTACCGGACACATCTTAAGAGAATGAGCACGAGAGAATGTAATATTTATCGCAATGTATTTGAGAACGTAATACTTCTGTCACCATTTATCTTTATCATAATAAACTGATCAAATGAGTTGCGAATGCCAGAAGCGTGAAAAGAAGCCCCCCCCCCCCCTTTTATGCATGCAATTTGTCTTCCTGAAAAATCACGCGTTCACAAGTTCCAGAACCCAATAGGAGTTGAGTAGAAGATGTATTTAGCGAACTCACAGTTTCACGCTAAGGATGCATTATTAAAACGCCAGCGGTCCGTTCCTCCTCTCGGAGTTCGTGTTTTTCCAGTCTGGGTTTTTGCGTCCGGGGACGACCGCGTATTTCATCATGGCTCGATCAATATTCGAACTGAAAGGGGACCTCGGTAAATGAGAATCTGGAAACAGGGGGACGCAATTCAGGGCGGCTCTGCTGCCCTCTCCGGGCGTCTCTTCTTTCTCCCGCCGCCCTCGAGGAAATCCCGCCCCGGCCATTAAAGTTTCATCCGGTGGGCGGAAATCGGACGCTCCAAGAAGTGTCGGTCCTTCAATCGATCTCCGAACGCTCCTGCTGTACACGCAAGATTCTGCACGACGGGAATTTCCATAACTGGAAGAAGTCCACGGGTGTCACATTTGGCTTCATGTCTTCTGGATAACTACCAGCAAGGGAAACTGCTCCTGTTGATCGAATTCCTTTCCAAACAAGGATATTTCACTTTTCCACACCAGTACTGATTTTCTGTTGTGGCAACCAAGTTGTTTTCTTTATTCCGTCTGAAAGGGAACTGCAAACTCTGTCTAGCAGACGACATTTATCTAGTTGCCTATTGGCACAGGAAATGTCGGGCTATCACTGAAGCGGTGAAAGTAAGAGGCTGGACCAAACGCAGTTAGTGTTCGGAACTCTTTCGTGATAAAACTTTTTCAATTTAAACCATCCTCGTTACTTTCTTTCAAGAACTCTGGCAGACAAGACCCTGTCCTATTTCCGTTACTAAATGCTAGGAACACCAAATAAGAAGCAACATTAATTTGGTTTTACTAATTTCATTGATTTGGTTTATTTTACTTCGCATTTCTGCCTATTTTGGCTAATCGCGAAGATGAGGATGAATGATGTTGGTTTGATTTGTTGTTTAAGTCCACTTTATGCACAGGAAGACTAATCGGGTCTGAACCTACAGTTTAAAGTGGGATCCAAACCACTGCACAATGTGCCTCCACCAGATATTGAACCCGGGATCGAGGATGAAACTGATGAAGCAACACTCACAAAGAACGCCCATGCCCAGATCGGGATTCGAACCCAGGACCCCTGGTGTCGTATCTCGCTGTGCTAACCACTCCGCCAAGGGAGACTTATATGGCGAAGGTTATTTCTACTCAGCACGATATTTTTAACTAGTGGTGGTGGTTAAGTACTGTGTGAAAATTAAATTGGCAGTTACAGGCATGAAATTTTACGTTCATTAAAAGAAAAAGTAGTTCATTTAGAGCTTTTTCCATCACGTAGAGATTTTAGCCTTTGTTCACTAAATCAGTTCTCCACTATGTATGAATGTTTCGGGCAATGGAGTTGATGCAACACTTCCAGCGACTGCGGATTGGATACGGAGAACCTCAGAGTGTTTTCTTTACTGAAGCCGCTGGAGAACTCCTTCGCGTGTAGTGGGTAGCGCACTTTCGCTCGAGATGTGTACGCATCGTTGAAACAGTTACTTGAGAACGAGCGCAGAGAGGGATCCGCTAATGAACAGGCCCTGTTCAAATGGAGATTGGCTTCATTGTCAGCTCCCGGCCGAGACAGCAAGAGAGAGCACTCTGCTGGCGTCTGCAGAAATTCCGGCCTTCTCCGATATGAACTGCCGAGAGATCTTTCCGCTCGGTTTATTCAGCTTCGGTGGGTCTCAATGGGGACCAGCATGCCGACATCTCCCTCTTTTGCTTGCTGGGTTCGTTGGATCTCCAAGTGGTAACGTTCTGACAAACACTTTTAAAAACCAAGACTCCTGCAAGTAGCCGGTGCACAGTTTCGTTCTCGCTGAGATTGTCACGCACGACAGGATAGGCAGGTATGGAAGTTCAGGCGCTAAATTTTGATCAGGGATTTAAGCGCACACAATTTTTTTCACGAAACCTAATTTATAGTCATTTTGATACTAAATTTAGATTTCAATCTCCTAAATTTATGGCTATGCCGATACTGATACGTGGGATTTGGTCGATACCAGTAGTATCGGTATCGGGAAAGTATCTGTCGGAATGTATGTACCAATACCAGCCGATACTTTTCCGGAATTTTGGTCTTGCAGGGGCTCGGCACTTTCGCGGAGTCTAATTATCCTGGAAATTATGCAAAATTCAGCTATATTCTTATTTTAACCAATTTTGCGTGATAAAACTGGATTTTGTGATTACATAACATGCAGTTTTAAAACCCTGATGCAATTATTGAATATTTTAAAGCAAAATTCTTCGTAAATTGACATGTAATTGGAGTTTAATATACTTACACACAAACATTGATCAATATTTTGAACAAATTTAATGGATTACAATTTTAAGCTATCGATATCGGTGGGAACCGGTGAGAATATCGGCATCGGTCCCTACCTAAAATCTTTCTTAAGGTCCTCAAATTGCAAATTCTGGATAAACCTTTTCGCATAATACTGATTATCGCGTAAATCACGTGATACACATAAATCCAAATGTAAGTTTTTAACACTTTGATTACATATCTGACTTTATCAAGATGGCTGGCTACTCTAGGACCATGGGAAAATTCAAATATAATTTCCGGTTTTCAAGGCGAACTTTCGAAAAATTCAAGGGTGCAAGTAGAAGTTTTCTCCATTTGAACATTACGTATTACCGCCTCTCACTAACCACACACATACACACACAAATATATTAACAATATAAAGGGTCAGTGTGTTTCCAACGTATTCAAAATTCTAATTCAATTAAACAGTATTGATATTTAAAATATTTAGTTTAAGGAAGTCACAAATGTTACGGGATATACTAATCTACGAAAAATTGTTAATTGTATAAGAATTTCACATTCAAATTTACCTAATCAACTTCGAGATATCGTATCTCGCAATAATCTTCCAACTGTGAAGATAGATTGTTCTGCAAATGACACTAACAAAGTAAAGGAATTGCAAGAATTCTGTTCTATTTTCCACGCAGCTTTTTTCCTCCTTCCTTGATAAAAGTAAAAGCTATATTGTGAAATACTTACCTCAGGAGATTTATAAATATGTATAAATTCAATTGGATTTGGATTAATAAAAGTTGAATTTTTTACGTGTCTACGGAGAAAAATTCACAAAAAATTCACGCAGAATTCCCGGTGAGTAGCCACCCTGCTTTATGTTACCTTCCAGGATAAATAGTACAAATTATCTAGCCTGAGAGCAAGATCTGCGTCAGTACATACATCCAATATGAATTTAGAAGACCACCCTTCACAAGACAACCATGGACATATGGCAATGACTTTCATATATAGTCGACTTCTGGAGTATATAATCTGTGATGATGCCAATCACCTTTCGCTACTTTCAAGGACAAGCAACACCGACAGAGGCTCAGAGGAAAATACTCATTAGTAATGGGTCTACAGAAAATACACCCAATCTGAAATTTGAACACTATAAAAAGAGGAATTACGGACATATCACATTCATATTTATTACTTTTTTAGTATTTTAGTAATATAATTAAGCTTTGTTTCCATATTAAAAATACTAAAGTTGCTGACCAAGGCAGTTTATTAAGATTTAAAAACACTTTTAATGTAACGTTTCTACCCTCTATCAGGGTCTTCCCAAGAGTTCTCAGTCTGAGGAAGACCCTGAGAGGGTAGAAACGTTACATGAAAAGTGTTTTTAAATCTTAATAAACTGCCTTGGTCAGCAACTTTAGTGTTTATAGTATTTTAGGCATTTTGGATATACAAATTTCGATATATGTTAATTTTAGTTTGATTTACTTCATAACTCAACTTTATGCACTGTAAGGCTAATAGGCCCCAAGCCTGCAGTTTAAAGTGGGATCCGAAACAATGTGCACCTCCACGGGCTATAGCGTAGCGTGGTGCTGATCACATCACCTCCAAAATGGTAGCGATCGAGAATGTGTGGGGGTCCACACAATTATATATAATTAGTTGTTACAACATCGGTCTGTTTAGTTCACGGTGTTACTTAAGTTACTGCAATTCTTAACTTAATCTGGTCGTACTGGTTGTCAGTATAGCGAAACGAACGCACCATTAAAACAAAAGAGACATTGAAGAATGGTTTCCAGTACGAGAACAAGAAATGGAAAATGGGACACCCCCCTACTTAATGCAACCCCTTTCGTCCAATGCGGCGGTGGTGCGCTGAATAGAAACGAGGGAAGAGAATCTCCTGGAACGAAGGTTTAGCAGGAGGAGACCGGAAATTGGATTCACTGGAGGAATCCTGAGAGTCTGGACGTCCCAATCTGTATGACGATGGACGATATCAACGGCACTTTAGCCACAAGGTTCGTGGCAAATTCTGCGGAAAGGAGAACCAGAGGCGCCGCTTCTGAATGTCTTTTTCTTTAAAAGGAAACGTCTTGTAACGGCCAAGGCAAAGTTCCGACTTTTGGGAGAAGATTCTTGTCTCAGATAGTGACATCTGGAAACTACGCGGATTCCTACTTTGTATTCGCTATGATCTAACGATGCATTAGTCTTGTGGAGTGCGAGATACCCTAGAGATACTTTTTTTATTTCACTCTTTACATAATTTGATTAATTCAGTGTGCGTAGAAAATAGCCTTTGTAGACTATCTCAAACATTTTGGTACATAAGAAACACACTCATTTTCACAGATATAGTACAAATTGTGTTGATATTTGTACCTAACTTACGGAGGCAAAAACTAAGACCCCTTATCATCAAACAGAACTGTTAAATTTGTAAATTTTGAAAATTCATTAACGTAACTTTGGTTCCGGTGAAAATCCAGTACCATGATTAGTCTGGTGGGCTCTGTCACACCCAGGCACAGGAACAACTGCATAAAGAACACAGTACCACGCGTACCAAAGATTGCAACTGCACTGATGACTGGAAGGTACAGAAAGAGTCATTCCTTAGTGGTGTGCTGGCGAGGTTTCAAACCACCCTATCTAGGGTAAACATTGAACTTCAATTAGTCCACTAAGTTACCCAAGTTTTCAAATGGAAGGGGGTTAATAAAATATGCATACGGCTGGCTTTCTTGCAGCATTTCAGAGAACTGTTGACGGAAATCGGGATTGTCATGCGCGCGCGCACTGAGTTATTGAATTCCAATATATACCAGTTACGTAACACACGAGTTTCAGCGTCTGGTCAAAACATAATTCATATTGTACTTAATTATATATTTACAATAAACAACAAAAAGCAATGTACAACAAACAGTCACGGACTACAAACTAACTTTGTCTTACAAATTCTCAAATAGTTGGTTAAATTTAATTCAAACAGATGATATTAGTATCCTTCAGCTGCATAAAACTATATTCTTTCCAGCTCATGATAATGAAATTAAACTTATCTACTTTGTTAACTACGTTTTAAATATGTACTCTGCATAATACCGTAAATATATCACGTTGTTTCATAGCGCACCAAGTTTATTTTCGAGGGGACGCAAGTTGATCGATTCTTACGTACAAATTATCTACGTGGGTCAATCCATATGAACTCATACAACATGGTTGCTTGACCATTTTTAAAAAAGTTTATTTTTTGTGTGGGGTGAACCTCATATGTTGACAGTTCAGAACCACTGTTTTCTTTTATTTTTACTATCACCGATTTGAAGATGGCGGGCATTCTTTTATCATGGCGCGCGTCATTTTCTCCATTCGTAAGCATCAGCGGCAACTTTTTTATCTCAACTCTGGTAAGTCCTACGACAATTAGACAAAATCTGTGATGTTAAGCACATTATAAGCTACAATTATATTTCTGTGTTATTTTCTAAGTATTATTCCTTCATAATAAATTTTAAGGTCAAAATTGTGTATTTTAATCGCTCAAAATGACATTTTGGGACATTTTTTGGGGGGGGTGAAGTCAGTTTGTTTGACACTAGAATTTTTTTGTGCAAGTACCTGTGTACCAATAGAGTATGTCAAAACTATTTGAAGCTTGAGACTTTAATATTTCTTTTTCTACAGGGTCATAAACATGCACAATGAGAGAACATTTTTCCTAAATAATGTTTGCATGGCTATCAATTGTCGGCGGTACAAAAGAAGTGGGGTATTATTGTTCTGTATTAAGAAAAGACTGCACCTTTCTTCCTCCGTAATTTCCACCCCAAGCTGAACACGATTCCGATGACCTCCATCAGTTGCAGTTCGCCGCCTTTCACTCCATTCTCTCAGATAGCTGAGATTTCTTCAGCTGGGGTTTTTCTTTAAGAGCATGATAAACTCAAGATCGCACAGTACTGATGTCTATACATTCATCCCCATAAAATGCCCTCAGTCTCAGATGAATGTCAATTTGTAGCACATTTTCTGTGGTTAGAAACTCGATCACGGCACGCTACTTCAGGCAGTCCACCGACATTGCATGGTTACATGCTGCCATTTTCCTTGCAATACTTCAGCACACCCTGGCGGTAGAAGTTTGAAACCTTCAATGGAGAAGCTGGAAAATCTTATAAGTGCAAAGTATGGTTGCTCAAAATCCAAAATGCGTTTACAAAGTAACAAAGAAAATAAAAAACATAACATGCTTTACTTTTCAGCACGCCCTCGTATATATACTTTATTGTAGATCCATTTCAGGATTGAAATGTTGTTCATTGACATTCCAAATTACAATTTGCAAAATTTTAACATAAAATGTTAATAAAAAATGAAATTAGGCATACCATATTTAATAAAAAATATTGAATTTTTCACGAGTTTTGTATCTCTTAAACCAATTAAATCTCAAACTCAAAATTTTTACTGAAGTTACTTATCATGGAGTACTGTATTGTGTACAAATTTCAGATTTTTAAACAACTGCCCACCAGAGATATTTAACCCTGAACTTGGAATTTTTTAACAAAAAAGTGCATGTTTATGACCCTGTAGAAAAAGAAATATTAAAGTCTCAAGCTTCAAATAATTTTGACATACTCTATTGGTACACAGGTACTTGCACAAAAAATTTCAAGTGTCAAACAAACTGACTTCACCCCCAAAAAAAATGTCCCAAAATGTCATTTTGAGCGATTAAAAAACACAATTTTGACCTTAAAATTCATTATGAAGAAATAATATTTAGAAAATTACACAGAAATATAATTGTAGCCTATAATGTGCTTAACATCACAGATTTTGTCTAATTGTCGTAGGACTTACCAGACTTGAGATAAAAAAGTTGCCGCTGATGCTTACGAATGGAGAAAATGACGCGCGCCATGATAAAAGAATGCCCGCCATCTTCAAATCGGTGATAGTAAAAATAAAATAACAGTGGTTCTGAACTGTCAACATATGAGGCTCACACCACACAAAAAATAAAGTTTTTTAAAAATGGTCAAGCAACCATGTTGTATGACTTCATATGGATTGACCCACGTGGCAGTTGAGAAAATAAAAAAGACAACTGTCAATTGACACACTACTCCCTCCCCCTTAAAACAGCTAGTGTGGCCTGCGAGTGGTTTTCACCTGTTACTAGAAGTGTGATGGATTACGTGGTTTCATAAAATGTTTTCTTCAGATGTTAGGATAATGTTTGCCCCTGATTCAATAGATTCATGTAAACGTATGTATATTTACTTATCGTTTGGCCCTTCTTAAAATTCTTTTAAACTAAGTTATGTGGAAGCAGTTAACGTCCATATCAGAACCATCACTCGGCAATCATTGTTCTTGTCTGTATACACTGAAGGAGAAAACGAAGACATGCGCGCCAGGTAGTTAAATGCATCAAGATAAATTCCTATTTAAATAATTTAAAGGCTTACGATAACGACACAGCACGCGTAGAAATATGAATTTCCATCCTCCTTGCTTCCACTGTAGTCAGAGAAGGGATGTGCAAAGATCCGAGCATAATTTAAAAACGCCGATAAATTACCTCATTCCATTTCCTTCGTGTTGTGTGTGTGGCATGTGGCCTTAACGATTCCGACGGTCCAGAGGATTCTTTGTCACGGGACAAGGGTACAATGACATGCAGCAGAGCCTAGGTCTGTTCGTTGGTGATTTATGCCAGCGTTAAAACAACGGACCCCACGATGGGGGGGAGGCTAGTAACAAAATAGCGCTTTCGAGCCTGGGGTTGGCTTTGTCGGTTGAACCCAAAGAGAACGAGGATATTTATGTGCGGATGATGCGGTCCGCCCGGGTGGAGGACCACGCAATGAAATGACCGAGCAACCCTTCTCTATGCGCACCAAAGACAATCTTCCAGTGTCGGAGAATGAGCACCGGGGGATTCTATTGATGGTCGTCGCTTCTGGCGGTGACGCGAAGGACGCCGTAATTTGACCGGGAGATATTCCGTAGTAAAAATTATCTCTGTACTCGGGACGGCTTTGGCTGTGTTCTCCAATGCAAGGTCTTGGTGGCACATGCCAGAGTCTGGACCAATGTGACGTCACAAGATGTGTGGAGAGGTCACTGAAATTTTACTAAGTCAAACTTGGCTGGACGAAAGTAACTGAATTTGATGAGCTTCTCTTACACTAAATAAGTTTAAGTTTCCTTTTGTTTTAAGTCCACTTTATGCAGAATAGGGAGGCTCCGTTAGCATGAATAGTTCGTAATATTCACCCATAGTTTAAGATAGGCTAATCGGGACTGGGCCTACAGTTTAAAGAGGGATCCGAACCACTATGTCCCTCCACCGGGTATCGAACTCGGTGCCCCTTTATTATAAGATGATGTTACCACTACGTCATCGGGGAGGCCCTCTTACAATAAATAACAGAAAGCTCTATTGGCATTAAGAATTGAAAATTCACGACAATAGTACAAACACCTATTTTCCAGTTTCGGTTTCCAATTGAAAAAAAAAAACACATTTGCGTGCATGTAATTGCAATATTTACATGACGTGCCATTCAGTTTCATTAAATTGCAATTATACAGCAGGTCCCTGGAGATATTTTGCTGCCTAACCTGGATTGATTGACAGGGATTATTTTACTTCGAATTTCTGCTACTCTTGGGTAAGCGCGAAGATGAGGATGATATAACACAAAGAACACCAAGGCCGGGATTCGAACCCGGGACCTCTGGCGCGATAGCGTGGTGTGCTGACCACTCCGCCACTGAGGCCGGCTGCGAGTGGATTCGTTGAACTCTCAAAAAGAACCAACCGCATGAAGAGCATTAAAAATGCATCTTTTCAGCCACTTTTGGCTAATCACGGCGATGATGAGTGATGATATAATGAAACTGATGAGGGGGACACTCACAAAGACACCCATGCCCACGCTGGGATTTGAACCCGGAAACTTCGGTGGCAAGATCGAATGTAGACCACTTACCACACTCGGCCACAGAACCGGCCTCAAAATAATTCAAAAGGGAACATGTATTCTACCAGCAAGAGTCAAGGATAAATCCACGTCATTCAAATCACGTGTCTCATTAATTTTGAAACTTTGTAATGCATACAGCATTATCGACCTGTAAGGGAATAACTAACAATATAATAATAACAATATAACTAATAATAGAGCACAAATTAAAAACACCTTTCCATCTTCTCAACTGATTCGCACTCATGCCACAGATACCGGTACAAAGTAACCGGCATCATATTGATGAGACAATACTGACCACATTGAATGCTAAACTATGATGTACAATACAACAGTTCGCAATGATGTAAGGAAGAAGACAAGTTATGGTACTGCTCTATGGATCAGACGTATCAGCCAGCTACTACGCAAATGCAATTTTACCGGCACAAGGAGAGACCGTTTGACAAAGCTGACGTATTAGCAATATCTCTGGCAGATGACAAAAACAGAATTCTGTCCCGTCAACTCGTGCTCCAAACCATCTCTGCTGTTATGCAAGTCAAATCACATGATCGGATTTAACACTCCACGTCGTCTGACAGCAGCACATATGTGGTATTAAATTATTTCAAAAGCGTTAGGATTTATCGCAACGGGTTTGGAACAATGCCAGCAAACTTGGAGGAAAAAAGCTTTGTACCCCTCGCAATTGACTAAAAATTCATTTCTCAGCATTGAACAAGTGCACGTTTGAATTTTATCTCTTATTACTTTCGGAGCTGCACTCTAGAACATGTTGCAGACAACTCTTTGCAAATATCAATGTACATTAATTTATATTTTCAGCTAAACACGCTGCATACATAAGAATCTCAATCACTGTTGGCAGATATTGCACGCAGTCTATCTCATATGTAATGATCATCAGAGATATTAAATTTCAAGGAAGTCGGCGAGCAATACTCTCCACTACGTATGCTGATATTCTACACACTGGAATTAATGAAAAACTAGAACTTAATTATTAAAGATGACATGGCCAATAGCAAAATAAAGTCCGGCAGGAGATCTAATTTAATAAATGCCTAAAATACAAGTAGTACAATTATATTTTTATTGTCGTTTATTTTCGTTAGTTTACATCCCTTGCCTATCCTGATTTCAAAGGATTTCAAGGATTTTCCTCATTACTTGCTACTATTTACAAAATCTCTTATCCTCTAGTATTCTTGAACACTTTAGCATTAAATTTCTTACTGATAATAAATTTGCTAAATTAGAGTGTACTATATATTTCATTTAACCCTCTCGAGTGCATGGATCCTATCCCTGCACCGTTACGATAGTAATAGTAAGTAAATGTACACTTATTTTAATGTTCACTTACTAATGCCCAATCTGTTGCCTCTGACCTTTCAAACAGGTCTGAAAAACTGTCCCCTGTACCGAAACCAGGGTAGTTTCTTCAGTTATCAACAATTTATATCTTGTATCACGTATCTTAAAGAATGTTCAAATTGCTTTGAAAACCATTAGTTCCGGACAGAATGACATTACAAATTAATCGTGAAATTCATTAATAAAGGAGTACGAAAACTTACCTTCTTGCAGTACTCAAGTATCTCCAATTTGTCCTTCAAACATGTGGCCTTATTATCGATATCGCTTAACCAATGCCCGGACTCGGTCATATGTTGATTGTGATATGGAGTCTTCGAATCGCAAATCATCGCTACCTGCGGTTCGAAGTGTGCTGCCGGCACATCCACCGTGCCTGCCAAGGACTGGAAGAGAGAGAGAAACAGATTAAACATATTGCGTATAGAAAACTATCTTCACAATGTAACACAACATATGCAAAACCAACCACTTGAGCCATATTGGAAGACAACAGTTAACAATTGCTTAACACAACTTTGTACTTGTTTTCTGTTACTTCAATAGACAATAAGTTTTAAGTCCATTTCATGGTCAGGTAAGCACATCGGAGCTATAAAATGGGATCCGAACCATTGTGCAATGTGCTCCCACCAGGAATCGTAACTTTGATTGGTACATTATGTCATCGTATATGCCGTTTACTTGAAGAATAAAAAAGAAAATAATAATAATAATAATGGCGCTATGAAATACAAATTGACACGCAAACTTCAACAAACTTAATTGGAAGCAAGAACTATATCCTTGACTGATGAATGGCAGGGTGAGGTCAACATTTTCAGCATTTGCTGAAATTTATCGTCAATTGTGGAGGTGTGTGGAGCTGAGGGAAAGGATCGGTGCAACAAGGTCATCTTACTGCAAGATAATGTCAGGCCTCACACTACGCAAAACACCCGCTTCACAGACTCGACATGTACTCGGCAATTACTATCTTTTTGGTTCGCTTAAAAAGCAGGTTGGCTATGGAAAAAACACGCAATACGTCAACATGGACTGGCAGCATGCGTTTGACCGAACATATTATCTAACACAAACGATACCTTGTGCAAGTTTCCCGGTCTACTTTAGTAACACCCATCAATATATAAAGCTACATAAGTAAATGGACTTGCCACTTTAGTTATTTATCCTTCCTCGTATATAGCGAGAACGTTTTTTCTTCTTGTTGACCCAGCCCATTGCCCACGCAACTCGCTCAACTACTCACCATCTACAACGAGGAAGACAACTACACAGTTAATCAATTTTTGCTAATTCAACCCAGAGAGAGTTCTCCAACAAATGCAACAGTGGCGGGCAGACCAAAAAAAGAGTAACAAGATTATCCGCCGTTTTTTTCGACTTTTCTCATTCTGTTTGATCGGATATACTACTTCAGTTAAATTAATCACGTCCGCGTCCAACTCAATATCTCACTAAATGGGGTGAAGCGGAACATACAGCCCTGTGTAAATTGAACCCGCAGCCCCTGCACAAACAAAAGAGGATAACACGATCATCCATGAACAAACAGTGTTGAAATAATTAGAAAGGAGGAACTATTGATATGCATATTCTATTCTTGGGTCTATTGCAGGGTGAATTTCACTACCAACACTCAAAGCGTATGATAATATGCAACGGCATCTAATAGAAACATTTTTTATCAAACAAATTAACATATCCTTGTAGAAGCTCTTTGATGAACTGACACTTTGCATGGTTTCCATTGCATTGTACCACGTTCACCGAAAGATTGTATGCACTGCACATATCTTCTAAAACTCCCCCTATATAAAAAAATAGCGGTCGCAAAATGAGACTACAATTTTGGATGGTGGCTATGAAAAATTTTCACACCGTCACCTACGCAAGAAGAGACTTAAAAACGTTTGGCGACTAGACAGCTGTTCGACATAGCGGTTCACTAATTTCTCGCTCTACAGGTTTCTTGTTTTGCCGGGCTTTTTTGCAACTAAAAACTTTCGAAACGTGTACATGAATATGTAGCAAAGTATGCTGAAATACGGAAAATGGTTCAAATATGTTATTTCCTAAAAAGAGTAATATTCGTTTCAAATTCCCACTCACGTTTCACTTATATATTTATACAACAAAATTCACTTGCCAAACACAGTGAATGCGGTTACCCAGCGATTAAAATATATTGCAGTTTTAAAAATCCACACCATTATAACAATCAAATGAGACTGTATTGCTAATTTTTGTGAACATTAAGAGTGGGGAATTGAGGCAGGTGTTGTGACAATGTGATTTACAACCGCTACGGATTTATGATAAAACTGCAAATGCTATTAATGTTTATATGTAATTTTTAATCACCACCAAAGTGAAAAATAATGTTTGTCTTCCGTATATTTGTATTTTCTCCATTAACTGAGGTATAATTTGGCGCCTAAGTTTTCAACTTTGAAGACTATAGGTTTAATGCATTCAAGACCACCTAATGTCACCTAAGTATTCATGTTCGAACTAAACTCTGAGGCTCAACAACCCTTTGTGGGTCACAGCCTGCCAAGTTGTTTCTTTTCCTCCCCTCTGCAAAAATGGGGAAAACAATATTCAATATCATCAGAAAGACAAACTAAAATCGATAAATATAAGTCCACATAGAAAATGTTACACCCTAAATTCGATCTCTACATTTTTTTTTTCGTTAGATGCATAGGAACCGACTTGTGATGTAAAGTTCCGATTGCGCTATTCAAAATGGCGACGAAATGTTCAGATGATTAATTTCAAATGACATATATTCGAATTCTGCATATCTTTATCTATTTTTCCACTTCTAACGACAACTAAACATTCCTTGAAAACGTACAAGACTTAAAATGGATCTGAATAGCAACGGCCAATTTGCATCTGTACAAACTGTAAACGCAACGCAAAAAAATAATAATAATAATAAAGTACGTTTAAGCAACGGGGGCAATACTCTAAGAATAGAAACTTCCTTTTCTCCAGTACCAATGCCATTGTTCCATGTCGTCACACTACGAACTACTATTTTGCAGCTTTTACAAAGACATTGGAAATATTGTTTTACGGCCAGTTAGAGATTCGAAACCGACACAGCAATAAAACAACCATTACGGACATGCAACGATTCAGGTGAAGTCATTAACGTGAAAAATGTTCCCTTCCCCTTCCCCACCTATTACCTACCAAGCTTGTTTGTATCACGAATGGATTAATCCGATATTAGTTAGCGACCCGTGATGGCATCAAACTTTATTTGCATTCACAACAGTATCTTGCTAACTCAATTATTTTAATGGGGATTAAAAGTCGTATCGCATTTCGCTTAGCTTTTCTTGTCGAATGGAGGTTCTTTTTAACCTTATTGCGAGTAAAATGTGGTTTAACTGATATGCTACGTTTTTTATACGTACACGTATTTACCTCTGAAGGTTCAGAATAAAATAGATTGTTGCAGTGAGCTCATTCCAGTAAAAGGTGCGCAATGGATTAGCCCCGGTCTCATAAAACTTGTGGGGTGTTTACTGTGTGGGACCATAAATATTAAGGGATTGATCAAATGTAGAATTTACTGTGGAGAAAAAAATGGAGAACGCTAAAAAGTTAATTTGTTTTCAACACAACAGCTAGATTAACGGCAATAATGCACAATTAGCAATCCCCGTGTAGGATGCATGGCTTGGCACGGTCATTTTGCGTACAAGAGGAAAATTACATGGTGGAATTTAACCCATCTCACCCCTCTCTCATCCCTCTACTTCCATTAGCCACTGTTGCGCTATGCATACTTATGCGTACTAAGAATATTAATGTTCGCGCTAACTTCCAGATATCACGTGGGGGGATTAGTTTGTATAGTAGGCTGGAGAGAAAAAATGAATACACGTAACTGCTACAAAGAAGTAACACACACATTGTTTTTAAAAAACTCACTAAAAGATGAAGGTTAAACGACATTCACATGGCATTCTTTCGCCTGTTGTATTGTGTACATGCAAAACAGTACACAATACAACAAATGAAAAATGATTAGTGTTTAGAATAGGATTGTTAAAGGACAAGGAACCCATAAATTCTAATCCCCGCGACAAGTTAAGTTTGCAGCAACTTTTCTCCCATGTAGACCCAAACGTGCGCGCAGAATATAGTTCCGCTGCAATACTGCCGATTTTCTCAATGTCTGTGATATGAACAGCTCGGCGGTCGAGGCAAGACTCGCACGGGAGACGCTGAGCACCGTTCTCGCGCGGTTTAATACATAAAACCTGCTGCAAACTTAACCTGTCGCGGGGTTTAATGGGTTCTATTGGGTTCCGTCGCACAATCTAAATGAGTTCCAAGTTGCGTATTGTTTCATTTCAATACGGAACTTACAGTTTTTAAACTTATTCGAAAATAAGGTTCCTGGGCAGTATTAAAATTTATCCGGAAAAAAGGTTATGGACGGTATTTACATTGATCCAGAGAAAAAGGTTCCTGGACAGTATTTAACTTTATCCGGAAAAAAGGTTCCTGGACAGTATTTAACTTTATCCGGAAAAAAAAGTTCGTGGACAGAATTGGAATACTTTAAACATAGAAAGGTTCTTTACGTTCCAGAACCCATTTACGTTTGATGATTTTCTCTCTTGGACCGGAATTGAATTTATATAAAATTCCTGGACCTTGAACAACCCTGGTTTAGAATTAGAGAAACTATATGAAAAAGAACACTCTCCTAATATTACAGCAATAATCAAGAGGCAGAGATACCAATTGAAAAAAAAAATATTTACGAAATATGAAGTTTCGAATTCCCTGCCTATATTGACAACTATATTTTCTGCAATTCAAGGATTGCCTCATAAGATGTCCTTATATGGCTGTGTATATAGACCCCTTAATTTTACGGTTTGAATAATTCCTACCCTAAACTGATGATCCCGTCACATTGCCATTTGAGACTGGTCTACAGCCAGGGCCGCATTAAGACGAAATTGGGCCTGATGCTTGAAATCTTCGGTGAACAATAAACACAACGACGTTATGGCTACGTCACAGCACAAAGAATAATAGTAACTGTATAATAAGTAACGCTGTGTCTAGGCGTCCGAAATTGGGGCTCCAAATTTCATTCTAAGATTTATTTTCAGGTTAATATAGCAAAAGAAAACTGTTCAGCTTTCGGAAAATTCTAGTCTGTTTTCTCAGGAATGGGCCTAATGCTGCAGCATCAATAGCACCCACCTTAATCCGGCCCTGTCTACAGCGTGGTCTCCCTCGAAATAAAGGGATGCCGGATCAATTCCAGGCTTGGGGTTTGAACTAGCCCAGATGGAATTTGACACCATACAAATTTAGCTCGGGCTTCAAGTGGACATGCATCTTTATGACGCGCGTGTGTGAGTGGCAACTCACATTTACCAACAAGCTCATAACCACCTACCAGCTTCAACAAATTGTAAAGTTTAACTACCATATATCATGCATGTAACAAAAGCAACTCGTTGCGAAACTAACATTTCCTAATATAAACACACACATAAATAGCTTCTATGCGGCAAAGAACGTTTGTACACATACAATAGGTGTCGGAAATAAAAACCTAAAATATCAAGGCGTATTGTTGTGTGAAATGCTATTTGAGAAGAGTTTTCTTCAAGCTAGGCACCATCCTTCAAATTATTTTCTGACACGAGAGTACGCAGTTTTAAAAAAAAATTGCCTTTACGACATGAGAAACTAAAAATTTTAATCATACAACCCTCAAAGTTAAGAACTTTAATCAACATGTCTTTTGTGTACTGTCACGGACACTTCTGGGTTGTAAGGATTCTATTGAGAATAAACCGAGTTGTTAGTATTGAGAACTGAAAAATTAATACTGAAAAATATTGTTGAGGAAACTAACAATAAGACTACAAACACAATTTATCGTAAATTTGATTTTATATTTATATATATGAACTTAAATTACACTGTTTACTTGAATAATTTTCAGAGATTCAATTGTCTCTCACATTATGCGTTCAACATCCGTCATAAACCCTAACGAGATTCATAAGTATATGCCAAGGGACTTGAAGATGAACGAAGTTCTGGGATCATGAAAACTTCATACCGTAGCTCACAAAGGCGTTTAGCATAACAATACCCGCCATCGAACCTATTGAATTCTCCTGCGGAGTTGTAAATATTTCAACGACGATTCCGACCACAAAGGGACTGCGGGAGTGAGGAAGAATGGTCCACCTTTATTGGGGCACACAAAACGGGAAAGAACAATGATCTCTGCTCAGACTCTAGTCCATTCTTTGGCGACAATGGCAAGCACTTCAATGGTAACCAGGTAGGAGATTGTTCCGGAAAAATAGAAAGAAATATGGTGAGATAAAACTATTTTGACTGTTGGAATGTAACAATGAAGATAAAAAGGGCAAAACAAGGAACCACTTGTGTTACCCTGGATTTTAATTCGGCATTCTCGGCTTCACAAATGCTTGTATTGGTGTCCACTTTATGCACAGGGATCGACCGGAAAAGCTTGTAGTATATTCAAGTTCAAGTCTGTAAATACGTCACTGATGGCTGATAATGGTGGCAGGTAGATGGTAATGAAGCCCAGGGACGTAATACAGCAATTAGCCGACGCTGGATATTTCCTGCCCACGCGTATACCATGTCTGTGGAGCAAGCAAACGAAAACAAGTCCTCTGAGCAAGTATTGACTGGAGAGGGCTCGACCTATGACCATGTGAGGAAGCGGGATTGCATGGAGGGAGGAACGCAACTGCAGCTACCAACCATTTGGAACCGCCCACTCGCTTTCTCCCCCTTCTCTGTGGTTAGCGCGGCGTTGCTCCACGACTGCTGGGACAGACTGTAGCTCAGTATCGAAAAATGGCGACTGTGTGTTTTTGTGGGAAAAAGGACTTCGCTTATTAAAAATTATAATGGGTACGTATCTGCACTGAAACCATTTGCACCCTTCTTTTAATACAGGGACATGAGTACCTTAATTTTAAAGACAGTGAATTAAAATAAAAATATTTTGCAGTTGAGCTTTTTATCAAGAAAAAAATGAAACGCAGACATACTAAAATCAATGCCCAATTAATAAAAGATGAAATCCATATAAAAACAACGCAAACACATCTAAAACCTACAAGAACGAACTTAAAGTGAACAAAACCAAGTGTCTTGAGATATAGTCTCTCTATTAAGTGTTAGACCCGCTTTGGACGAAAGCATGTTCCTTAACATTTACGCCATGGCCAAAATGCTACCGTGTAAAGTGAACAATCTTATGGCATTTCAGATGCCATGGCGTATTTCATGGCATTTCTCAAGGATAGGATCCGGCCTATTTCCGTAGCATAACCAATCAGAGGCGACCTCGAGGTCGCGAGTGAAGTTGTAATGGCGGCCGCGTGAGATGTAAACAATGTATCACTTCACATTTTTAAAAGCCGATAACTACTGAACCGAGAGGAATAACGTTTCGTATAAAACGTTATTAGGTATAAAACAATGGCGCTGCTTAAATACATACTTTACAACGTTTACTGTACACGTATGGAATAATATTTTAGTTGTTTCAATGTAAACACCGTGCACTCAGCATAGATGGCGTAACTCGACGTGCCTTTCGTGCTGTATATGTTATACATTGTAATCGCAAAAACTAGCCGAAAAGTTACATGAAATGTTTGCGTGCAAAGTACTATCGGCTATAAGATTTTTGTAAATAGCATTTATGCTAGCAAAAATGTTAAAGGACATGCTTTCGTCTAAAGCCGGCGTTAGTATTGGTGTTATTTGGAGTTACGACTTCAGTTAACATCGTAAGTGTTAGCTTCTTAGAACACGGCATGTGTATATGAACGATCTTTGAAGATGCCTCAGTTTGTTCGACCTTCTACAGAGCTTTCAACTGACAGTAGTTGAGGTCTTCACGCACCCGAAAACAAGCAGAGGGGAAGGCGTTCTGAACATTCAAATGGCGAGCATAATGGATCTCTCAAAAGGACAACGAAATTGAGTTGGTAAGTCAATAACCGGATGAAAGGTCAGAATGTCATTAGATCAATAGTTCATTTCCTGCCGCTCTTTATGCACAGAGAAAGGACGGAGGTGAAACCGCTGAAGCGACCTAAATGTTAATTTCCTTCGCGGAATTACGGCAAGTACTCTTTTCTATATCAAGAAAGCGGGCATAATCGATAACTGCGTCTGATTAGCCGTTCTTGCGAGTTCCTGATTGAAAGCTGACATGGAAGCGCATATCAAGATGTATTGACCCGTACGGGAGAAGTTCGCTAAAACTTCGCTGTGAAATTTCAGACTCCACTGGTGCAATTAAGCACCCATGGAGTCTGAAATCCAAACGTATGATCATATGTAGAAACTTCTTTTGCATGAAATGTATTCGCACAATGTGTTGTGTTACTCCTTGTGGCACAGCACCTGCCTGCAAGAAATGGATCAGACGGAATGACCACATGCCTCCCTTTGCTTGGGTGTCACAGAAATGGAGTGATGGTCTGGGAACGCCTGGAATCTACTGTCCTGTACTGCCAACAATCGTGAATAATGATCGGTTACAAAGGTGGTTTCTTTCATAATGACAACGCAAAACCCCATAAAGTTTATCCAGATAATTACTGGAGAGTGGATCCCTAAATTCCAGTATATCTTCTTCCTACGGACAACAACTTTTTCGTTTCCTACAAAGCATCATCACTGAGAAGAGAAGTCCTTCAATGACATTGAAAATGTCGAAAATGCATCACAAAAAACATTTCCGGAGGAGCTCTGTCGAAGGATAAATGACAAGAAGCCATATTTAAATTTATTATTACTTATTAACATGTTTTCCTTGTAACAATATTAAAAAAAACGGTAGCATTCATGCACATTGCGATTATACAATACTCACAAAAAGTTTGGAATATTTTTTTTATATTTCACAATAGGTGATAGACACGGCCTTGGAATTCAACGACGTTCTCGTCTTTCCACCGTGCCTACACCTATTGCCAAACATAATAATATTCCAAACTTGATGTGCCTAATACAGGGTATTCCGTACAGAACGCCGAATTTGAATCGAGTGCTATTGTTTTGTTTCGAGGTTGGCAGACCTGTTCTTACTGCGGCTCATTAACGAGTGTGAAAAATGCAACATTTTTTAAAGATAATTTGGGGAAGTCGTTGAGGTACAAGCAAAATAACCTGCGCAGACCAGCGACTCCTGTGCACCGTACTGCCGCGAGGACGGAAGGGGGAGAGTGGACCATGCTTCCTTATGGGCCGAGCTGAACGGAAGAAGGGAAAGCTGCGTGGGGACTTTTCGTCCAAGGTTTTTTTCCTTGTGGTCGCTCTATATTTCTGTTGTCATGCCGATTAATGTAGCTCAATTGTTTTGAGTCGTTTGTTGTGGTTACGATATGGAACAGTTTACGATTGAGCAACGTGTTCTCATTGTGAACACATTTTACCAAAGTGGTGAAGTGCAACGCAGACAGTGCGAAAACTTCGTACGATTTTCGGAAGGAAAAAAAAAACTAACGAGTTTGCAGACTAATGTTGAAGTTTCAGTCTACTGGTTCAGTGTCAACGGTGACCAGAAATGGCCGACAATGACTCTTACACAAACCCCCATAAGAAGAAATCACAGGGTGTAATTTTGTGAAGCGTATAAAATGCATACAGACTCAGTAGGGATGGGCATATGCCTGACATTGTCTTTCATACGTAAATGGGAGATGTTACTGCTTACATATATGTGAAATATAACTACTTTCATGATATTTTCCCTATTTTTATTTAATTTTCTAATTCGCCGTCCTATACGGAACACCCTATATAACAATATTTCAAACTTTTTGTGTGGAGTGTAGTAATCGTGATAAGCGAATGGTATGAACATTGTCGGACAGAACATAAATTACACCGGTTACTTTGGACGGAGAACATGCTTGGACACGGAAACACTACATGGTAAACGTTGCTTGCTACATCGACCGCATAATTTCATGGTCGCTTCTCATCCCACGCTTAACCAAACTGTGTAAAATAGCTATGTAAGCAAGCTGTGGTGTTCCTCGGATAGCTTGAATGCTAGTCTGTTCTCGAGACCAATGTCGGCTTTGATGAACTTCAACACTCAACTGAAATCAAGAAACAGTGGGAACCCTCCGTTGACCACGTCCCGGTACGTTTCAGTTTCTAAATATCCCGCTTTGTCCCGAAGAGTGAATCCACGTGGTTTCTTGTACCTGGGCGTGTTCTTGTGACCTCCTTTCTTTGTCATCTTGTTTGCAGTCCTTGACTTCTTCCTGCCTCTCTCAAGTACACTTTCTCAACGCCGACATTTGAGCATCTTCTCAAATGAACTCTTCCTCTTACGTAAAGACAAAGTCCCTTGTATGGAGAACGACATTCGAGCGAAACATCTTTTTTTCGTGACGCAATACCTAACATGATGAACAACAAGAAATGCGTAAAGGGTGAACAAACGGTAGGTATACAGATCGAGGCATCCTCTTCATAAAGAGAACTGGGGTGCTATGTATCTACTTAGTAGAGAAATCCAGATGCAACCAAATTCTTTGCAGTAGCAGAATGCAATTTCCTTGCGCTAACGACGTTCTGGTGACAAGACTTGTATTGTGCAGTCACGGACACTTCTGGGTTGTAACAATTCCATTGAAAGCTAATGGTATCGTTACTACCCAGAAGTTCCCGTGACTGTACCTTTCACAAAATCTATTCCCGCCCTATTTTTTGTACTGACACCGCTTTGCAGAAACAGCTAACACTGTAGAGATCGTGGTGGCATCGATTGTCAAGCACGTGATCACCTAAGTTCAGGGTTCTAGTCCCTGCACGAGTGATGATATGATGAAGGAACACTCGCAAAGAACACCCATGACGAGGCCGGGATTCGAACCCGAGATATCGTAACGTGCTTCGCTACGGAGGTCTGCTGGGTGTATCTTTGTAAGCGTGCATCATTAATCTAATCACCGTCCATCCTAATCCTAAACACCAATTCCTGCGATTAACAAGAAACGTAAAGGTAAAGTTTCCCGTGCATATAGCACCGTGCCGTGAAGGCACATTTAAGGGATGTGGGGGAGCACACACATTTTTGGATCTCGGCAACTTTGGAGGTGATGTGATCAGCACTACGCTCCGGCCACCTTTATCTCTCCCCCCCCCCAGGGTGTTGCTCCAGGTACCCATTGATTTGAGGCTGGGTGAGCCCCAGAGCGGCTTTATGCAGGGACAACACCGGAAAAATTCCAACCTTAGATAACCCACCCCGGGAATCAAACCCGTCTTCCGCGTAACAGACGTCCTTTAGACTAGGCCACTGCGGCTCATTAACGATTGTGAAAAATGCAAAAAACAAATATTTTAAGATAATTTGGGGAAGTCGTTTGAGGATCAAAACCTTGTAAACAGCTGATCGAGTTCCAGCAATGACATTTTGGGGTTCACAGCGAAAACTGAACCCGGGTCAATTTGCGAGAGCGTTACCCACCTGTAAGCATACCCCAAGCAAGCTTGTTGGACCTTACAATGGGACAGTCCCCGGGGAGGATTGCTTTATTGAATTTCTGTAGTCGCCTGTCGTCATATTGTCTCGCCGAGGATTACGTCGTAGAATTGCACGATAGGTGCAGGGATAGCGAAAGTGCCGTTTCGCCAACGCAATTTTTTTCCCACCCGTTCAATTACCCCGAGGAGCACCTGCTTCCATGACCGCAGCCTCCCTACCTCCCCTGCCTATCCTTCATATTCAGCTCGACGTGGGTAGTTTGGGCGTGTCGTTTGACAGAGATTCCAGCTGATGCGCAGAGATTCGGGAGCATTTATCGAGCGGGCGCGAGAGGGGAAACTTCTGAAACACAATTTCCTCGAGAGAAAAGCTGCCTCGGGCACGTTGGGCCGACCTGCTGTTGCAACAGAATCAAATTTCCCTCCTGGAGTCGGTGCTGCACCTTTTCCCAGTCATTCCAACTATACTTGCGGTGGAGGAGGAACAGCTGGTTCGACTATCGCGGGCAGGTCTCTTGGATATCGAAGGAATTGATCGTTTCTGGATTTGGAAGACGTGTTTGTTTCTAATGCTTGTTTGTGTCGTCAGTTTATGTCATGTATTTACAGATTCTGGGCTATGGTTCGAGTCCTCATTGGGACGCCAGAGATCAAGAGGAAGACGACAGGACGCGCATCTGGTTTCGAGCAAGCACCAGTTTTTTTCTGAGAAGCGCTGTTGTCACTTTTAACTGCAGTGTTTAGACATTGCACTACCAAGGCCTCCACATTGTTTATATATAAAAAAAATAGCTACAACACAGTAAGAGAACCAAGCAAAGATAACCGCAACCTTACGTTATGAAATCTCTAAAGAAACTGAATTAGCAACATCTCATTTACTCCACGTGGACTTGACAAGAATACTGCCAGTTCCTAAGACGGACGCTATTTGGGGTCCACGTGGACTTGACATGTGGTTGTCAGAGGGAAACTGACCTTTCGGAACTTTCCTTGAAGTGAAGTGGCGTTCCAATGAGGACTTGAACTGCGACGACGTGGGTGAACGTGGACTATTCTCCATCCAATATAAGAAGCAATTTAATGTAAACAAAATTACGTGACTTCTGAAAAATAGTTCCTGTGTGTTATTTGGCGCAGGAATACATTTACTGTAGCTGTACAGCTAACGATATAAAGGTGCCACAGATTGAATATAGCAGCTACGTTGAGTGGTATGACTATTACACGCACTCTATTAAAATAAAAGCAAGATTCATACACAGCTGCCAAACAACCAGTAGTATTTCTCAGAAGCACGTATAATTCTTCATATTGACTT
This sequence comes from Lepisma saccharinum, assembly GCF_977018435.1. NCBI lineage: Eukaryota > Metazoa > Arthropoda > Insecta > Zygentoma > Lepismatidae > Lepisma > Lepisma saccharinum. Next base: position 19,500,037 of record NC_139256.1, on the reverse strand, counting down.
TGTTCTTACAGTAGACATAGCCTAGTGAGAAAAACACATTATGAAAAACATTGGAAATAGTGGCTGCAAGGGCGGAGGGATAAGGCATTGTAACCAGAGAAAAAGTATTAAATTAAAGGAAGAACAAATACGTACGTTCAAAGCAGAAAAATTTAATCAAAAGAAAGAAAATGGTTATTATCTTTAGATACAATGGAATGCAAGAAACCGGTAAGACTGTAGCTATGTAGTTCCTGGATAATCATCTACCCTTTTGTCTGTTCCATTTTCTGTCTTTATCTTCATCTTCGTGTAGAATTCTAGTACGGTAAAAATACAGATGGTATCCAGACAGAAATCCCTGGACGGAGACATTGGCAATTCCCCTGAATTTCAGAAGGGTTTCCACATCCAGACGTTCTTTCCGATATTTCTGCAAAATCAAGCACACTCAACATCAGATCTGTATTTCCAGTGGTACGTAGAAGATTGATTGATTTAGTTTATTTTACTTCGCGTTTTGTGCCTCTTGGCTAATTTGCGAAGATGGGGATGAGTGATGAAATGATGAAATTGATGAATGGACATTCACAAACAACCAAGCCCGACCGGGATTCGAACCCGGGACCCTTGACGTCGCAGCGCGATGTGCAAACCACTCGGCCACAGGATCGGGCGGAACGAAGAAGAGAAAGACCGCTGCGAACTGGTGCAGTCACCACAGACAAATACAGGACGTCCGGTCGTCATGGCGCCTACAGATTTTCACCTGATGCATAAATTTTCGAATTCTGTTCTATTCCTTTTTAAGTTCGCTTAAGGATATTTCCATTGCCTTTCTTAAAAAATAACGAGTACAGTATGTGTTCTTAATGTTTGTGCGTTTTCTGAATGACGTGTATCATTAAATCAGGATAATAAACATGCCATTATTTTTATTTCACTGTAGCTAGCCGAATTTTAAAATCTGTAGCGATATTGTAAGAGTCAGCTGCATATGTATTGCATAGTTATTCACGCTGTTACCGACAGAGCCTTCTTTAGGAAGACCACTCCAGGCGAAGAATTAATTACTTCTAATATAATCTTGTATTAATTAATACCTCAAATGTTTAAACATATTTAAAAATGATAAAAATGTTTAGGTTTATTATAGTTGGATTGATAGCTTCCTTAGCCCGTATTCAAAATAAAATCCTGTCTCCTGAGGAAACTGGACTGGGGCTTAGAGTTATTTTTAATATTGTCTACCCCTCTTTATAACATCCCTTGTTTCGTTAACAAAAAATTCAATTACGACTCTGCTTTCCCTGTCTCGTACTGTCTTCCCTTCCCTTTCAAGATGATACAAATATTTGGCACTGCATAAAGATGATGTGTTGAATGCCGCACATTTGGCAACGCAGGGGCAGGATGCTACGCCCCTGTAGGTACGTACTCAGATGTTATTTACCACGGCTACAGATATCTTAATCTCAGGGGGATAGGTTCTTTATTTGAGAATTCCAAATAAGAAAGCGTTTTATAGCCAAGAGGATATAATTAAATGCGGATCTATATTCTGAGAACTATACAAAATACAGAGAAAAAATATATATATATCTATAATCGATAATAAGGCTTCTTCTTCTTTTAATATGGAAAAGGCTTCTTCTTCTTTTATTATCAAAAAGGCTTCTTCTTCTTTTAATATGGAAAAGGCTTCTTCTTTTATTATCAAAAAGGCTTCTTCTTTGATAATCGGGAAGGCTTCTTCTTCTTTTAATATGGAAAAGTCTTCTTCTTTTAATATATTATCTTTCTTTTTTAAAGCGTAATCTTATTTATGCGCTCGCTTTCCCCGCTTCTTTGGCAACAATACAAGCTATACTTGTAGAAAGAGTAGGGTCGACTAAACTGACAATAGCGCCACCTCCTATTTAACGACCAAAGGGGAATAACCAGGATCGCTAATAACAAGCGCTACCAATGGCCCAGTGCGACTAATAAAGAGCGCAACCGAAAAGTGCTTCGGGGCGTCTAATTTGACACAGCGCCACCGGGGACAAACAAACAAAACACTGACGATGTTCTCCTCGTCAGAAAAATAAAAAGAGATAGATTTCTGAATTCGTTCGCTTACTTAATAACCTTCCTAAACGTTTCATATGCGGCCATATTCTTAATTATTTTAATTTGCTATATACAACATTCTATTTATTTCTTTTATAGTATTCGAACTCTTCTTTTATATATTTCTCAATTTACTATAATATATATAATTCCTCTTCTCCGCTCTAAGTTTTTATAATTTCCTTTGCTCCTCTTTATATAGCGTGCTGCCATCTCTCGTCGATTCCGAGAAACCATTCCTCCTTGCAACTCTCATTGTCTCATCGAAACTGGCACGTGACAAGGATTGCACAGCAAGCAGCTGAACGCATCACCCACGCTTTCTTCGGTTGTTAGGGTTGAAAATTCGACGACAGCGCTAGAGAATTTTTCTCTTCTTGGTGGAGCATATTCCTCCTACCCCAGGCCCACGCCTTGAAGAGTGCTGTTTACGGTGCCTCCGAAAACAAATTAACCTTGTCCCTGATGAAGCTCCCCGGTTTTGATAAATATCTTGTCTGCCGCCTTCCGCAACGTTCTTACCATGCCTGAAATGATGAAAATCGCGGGTACAAAACAATGTGTTTCGTCACTTTGCGCGAATTCTGTGATTACAGAACGCACGAAGTACTAATTCCTAATTTTTCGCAAGGTAATGGATATTATCACTTATTATAATGTCGTAAAAACTAAGGAAGCGCCTTACACTTTGGTTCATGACAGCCCTACCAAGCTATGTAATCCGTACTCGATGTAGGATGTTCCATTACAGCTCCACCTTGTATTCTAAGGGTGATCAACCCTTAATTTTAGTAGTCTTTTATTATCGAACACTTGTTCTTAACACTATCATGAATCATTTTCTGCTGCCATTAACAAAAATGATATACAATCTACCCTAGGTAGAAGACAACCTGGTACCGTGAATTCGCCCTTAACCCCTTTTCATTCTTTGGAAGGAAGCGAACAATTACAAATCCACTGAAAACATACCCTTCATTGAGCAACGAACAACAAAGATTTCAGGAAATTAATCACGCTGGAATAAAATTCACACCCGCATCGCCACTGTTTCTCAAAAAATGCCTGAATATTGTTTAAAATGGATGCTAGTTATTTACTGCCCCATCTCGCACAATATATGCCGCAGCACATGGGTATAGTACAAGTCTTTGGCACGTACCTGTTGGTCATGAGCAGGATCTATGAGATATGGTTTATTGCAACATAAATTATGGCGGTTGGTTCGTTTGCGCATGCAAATCACCAATAAATATTGAATGGCCTTTGGATGTCTCAAGAACAGGTGGAGATATGTATATGAAAGGCTTGTAACCCTAAAGGCAGGTAGAATATAGAAATATATCTCATCTGGTCGAGTGCGCACCCATGTCTAGATTTGATGATGTCTGTGATAGGTACGTCGGTATTTGGGCCATTTGGACCATTAAGAGAGCTCAGATTTTGCCCTCAATGCACATTTTGTTCCGCAAACAGATTCGTAAACTTTTAGTACAGAGGTTCAAGAAACATTCCTGTCAAATATTGCTATTTATACTGTTGGTGCTTTTTTCATCAAGTGCGATAAGTGCATTTTGGTGCCTGCTGTTTAAAAAGTTTTTATGCGGGTGGATTATAATGACAAGTGGTGAGAATTTGTAGAAAAAAATTGACAGTGGCTTATATTTTTAAGGGCAAGTGAACAAACATCACAGTTATCTGAAAATCATTAAATCAAAATAAGTCCAAACAGCTCCTTGTGGAGTTGGGAGTAAGTATCTTTTTTGAATATACAAATATTTTTTTCTGTAAAAGAAACGGAGGGGGAAACATGACTCCAGAGGCGCTTGGAACAATTGTTAATATACACTACAACTCTTCAGTAGGTTATAACGAACATATTTTTTCCCCACAGTTTTCAAAACGCATATGTAAAGTAAAAGTATATTATACTGTTTGTTTATGTTATTCCAAAAATTATAAAATCTTCGCCTGAATGGTTAATGTTATGTAAGTATTAAATTTTGGATGCAATATTTTCATTATTCACAATAGAATATAATATAATGGGTTTTTAAGTAGGTATGTTTCGGCCTCATGGGCCGTTCTTATAATAAAAAAGAAAGATAAAAAACATAATGATCATGATAATACAATAAAGATAATGCAAAGATTTTACAACGGTAGAATAATGCATTGAATTAATTAGCATGTATAATTACTGTGAGGTAAAGGTATGTAATGGGGGGGTGTTAGGTATGCGTTATATGATGTGTGCAGGTGCAATTACAATATTACAAGTTAATGCTTATCATTTTTTAGTTTGTTGTCATGTCTATTTTCCAATTTGTAACGACCGCCATGTTAGGCAAATTTCAGTCCTATATTGGAATTTATCTTATTCGTATACTTTCAAGTTAAGAACTTGGATTAAATTATTTACATTTAATTGTTTTCATAATTCAGGTATATATTTATGTTTTATCTTATGTTATTATACTATTCGCGTATTTTTGCAACATCAATTCATATTTTATAGGCTAATAATTATCCTAAATAATATATGCAACATTTTCATTATTTGTCAAATCCAAGATGGCTAGGATTCTTTCTATATTTCACGCGAATGTTGTTGTTTAAGCACATGTTAAATACATTTCTACCTAATACCGATATTTGTTCCAACAATAGACAAGATTGAAGTAATTTAGTCTTCGTTATAAATGCGTAAGCTAAATCTTTATTTAATAATTTTATGTGCAAGGGCAAATATGAATTATTTTATAAAATCAGTTTCGTTATTTGTTTTCCTAGTTTAATATTGTAATATTATAGCAAAGTATTTCTCCCTCGCTTTCAATAAAATAACGTTTTTCTATTGACTGTTTACGTTAGGAGTGCGGAATGACGCTATGTGTATTTGGCGATGTCAAAAGTTCCACGTTGGTACTCAATTGTTGCCAACCTTAACCAAAGCTTACTATCGCTAATTAGCATTAATCTGGCATATAAATTATCAACTTTTCTTGTGTTATTTTTATGGTATGAGTTTGTAGCACTGTAAGAAAGAATCTGTTATGCTGCGCCTCGCGCCTGAGGTAAGAGTTGCGCGGACTCTGTCGTGTTAAAGAAGTTGCTTATCACTGCTTACGAGCGTGCAGGACCCTACAAATTATAATTTTAACTTGTGCGAATCAGTATGTACGCGCGCGATACGTGATTAAAGATTTTGGACATTTTAATTATAAATTATTTGACGTGATGTGCAGCAATTCGGTGGTTACCTTCCTGGTAGATTGGGGATCGTCTTAATCCCGATCCCTGGGTGAGAACTGGTGCTTCCAATTGACCAGCCGGAGCAAGGAGCGGTGTGTTGCCAATTCGAATCTCCATACCCTGGAGTGGTGGCACGTTGCAAATTTTTAGTGCCTTTTTGCCTGCCTATCTGGATAGTACTTATTAACTAGATATCCGAACTCCACAAATCGCTTAATTCGGAGTCAAGCCCACATTGGGCCCATTCTACTACTCAATATGTGGGTTAAATGAAACCATATTGTATTAAAGTAAGATTTTGGCCTCTATCTAAATGATTCACAATCACCACCCTGAATTGTCTCAAACTCCAAAATTACAGGAATTATACTGGAAGATATTAAGGCAGATCAAGCGAAATATCGGTCGATGCAGTCGTGCTCTATCCTCCAGAAATCACAGGGTACTCGTAACACCGAAATGGATGTAGATTCCAGATTAACTTTTGGAGTTTGCACTAAACTTTAAGGCTATGTTAATGCCCCTGCAAGATTCAGAATGTGAAGAACCTAAGAACTTAACTCTTGTAAATCCTCTGGGCTGAACTGAGAAACTAGTTAGAGGAAACAAATGATGTCCACGCAAGGAATTCAACAGATCTTCCCCAGCTTATCTCACATCGTTAAACCTTAGTCTATCCCGATAAAGCCTGCGCCGAGTCTTCGATTCTGGTTTCAAGTTACTTAATTAGCGAGCTTTACGCATACAAGGAGAGCCATTTATTTTCCTACTTCTCATACTAACGGGCTTCAAACCACCCCCCTCCCCCAGAAGAAATAACTCGAAACAGATACTGCTTCCGCACCCTTGCTCTGCTTTAACTTAGTTTGCACCAGAACTCGAATCTCACTCACAACAGGAAATAACGTTCTGCTCACTGGTCTATACAACAATGATTATAATAGGCTCGTTTTACCCTGTTGAAGATGCGGGCTAAATTTTAATTTGTTCATTAAACGGCTGTATCTTAAGGCTCAGTTGGCTCTTCGGCCGACCCCAGTGAAGCCTTTTGTCGAAATTTTCTCTTTTCGAAAAACCGCTATGAAATTCTGAAAAATTGCATCTGATATTGTGTTACTTAGCGTCGCTTTTCTGCCATTTTTGGCTAATCCCCACGAAGAGGGCGAGTCATGATTAGGTGAAATTGATTAACAAAGAACAGAACCCGAAACAGATCGGAACCCGGAAATTTCAGTGGTCATTCAACTCCTGAGAAAGGGGAAACTGAAGACAAAAATCACGTGTTAATTCTGAATTTAGTAGTATTTATACCATAAATCTGGAAAATATTTCATGTAGTATATATTGTGCTGGGTACCTACCAGAAATGTGTTCGTAATCGTAAAGAAGGCTGCAACACTTCTTCCGCAACTGAAACGGGCGTTGTCATGTTCTTCACAAAGATTACATTGGCCACGCGTAGACGCACATCACTGCCGTTAAGTAATAAATCGTCCCAGGTGTGACAGGTTGGAACTAAAATTATGAGTGTGTCAGTGCTTAGGCTATCTGCACCAGTCACATTATAAGGGGCCATCCCTGGGGACTAAAGTCTCCTTACTCATGTTAAAAGCTGAGGCTGTACAGGGGCACTCAGTACATATGAGGACATAACAAAGCCCTACTGAGGCCCACACTCACTGGAGGTCCACACGCTAGACTCCTTGGCCTGCAATATAGATTGATTGATTTAGTTTATTTTACTTCACGTTTTGTGCCTCTTGGTTAATTTGCGAAGAAGGGGACGAGTGATGAAATTGATGAATGGACATCACAAACAACCAAGCCCGAGCGGAATTCGAACCCGGGACCCTTGGCGTCGCAGCGCGATGTGCTAACCACTCGGACACAGGGTCCGGCGGCCTGCAATATTGAAGTTGCAGGGCCGTACTGCGTGAAAGTGAAGTTGACTTTTCAGAAGTTCGCTCCTTATACCCCAAATCCTCCTAAACGTACGACCATGAAATTAGGCGGGTGACAGAAATTAACGCTGTTGCCACGTCGAAGCAGAACCCCATGTGTTCGGAGGTTTAAGAGAATGAAAGATCTCGTTGTAGACTTGGTCTTTATAATCCATGTGATACAAACTTGCAGTATTTGCTCGGAAAGTCGGAGACGACACACAAAGCGTCCCGGGGAGAGGTCGGTCTGAGGCACGAACTAGGCAACGCAGCCTGGTTGACGTTGCTACACAGTGTGCGGGAACCAACGACTTTTGACCCGCTCTCGCTTTGCTTTTCCCATATGTGGCACCAGCGCAATTCTGCCCAACCGCCTATTTTCAAAGCCCTGACTTTAGGTAATCCATGTCCTAACATAGTATTGGAGACTATTTTGGCTTGAAGTTTCCCGAACCACCCTATGCACAAATGACAATACCCAATTCTCTGGAGGCAAGTCTCTGGCGTTCATACAAAAACAAAAGGTAAAAAGTCCAACCTCATTCAGCACGATACAACATCCAACGAGGCAATAAGTTGCCTCCTCTTCCAATAAATACTAAAACGTATGTGCTACCAACTCTCTCTCTCTCTCATGGATTTCCACAAAAGTTCAAAACTGCCACGTCGACTGAAATGTCGATCACATCTGCAAACGCACCCATCCTCCAAATAGTCCTTTAATAAGAGAAGCGCCAATTTCTCCATCGAATCCCCTCGGATATGTGCGTGGAAAACCCGCATTTTCCGGTCTCCCATTCGATTCGCCAGTCGCAAAGGGGTCATCATTCAGTTTTCAGCTCTGTTGGTTTATCTCGTCTCCCGTGAAGCTACGCGACGGATCGATCCCACACTCACAAAAGATACCGGGAGAGAGAATATCTCTGCTACTGAAAAGGAGGTGGGGGGATATATGACGAGTGATTATCCTGCAAACACAATGCCCTTTTTTAAGAGACTTAAAACAAGATAGAGAGAAATCGGTGACAATTTAATGCGGATAAACATAATATACCGAATGTGCTACATATATATTTACAAAATGCGCCAGATGGCAACCAAATCCTGGATAAGGGACTAGACCGGTTGCCATAACAGTTGTTTGCATTTATGTGTATAGGATTACATAGGAAGCTATTACATTAAAATACAACGATTGCAATATCGTGGAACTCTTTATACCTACGCTAATTGGAGGCGATTTCGCTGTCTGCGAGTTCCTCCCTAACGCCAGCTGGAGCATGTGTGAATTCGACGATGCTATACCATGTCCCAACTATCTCTGGAGCAAAGCCGCACATAGAATAGCGTCAGAGTAGGGGAGGAAATAGAGTGGGCAGAGCGAAGCAGTACACGTTGCTGGAGCCAATAAACAACGAAAATGATCCAGGTCTATCGTGTCGTGCACTCGCTCTTCTGTTTCTTAATAGAGGTGGCTTTAGTTTCAACTGCAGCGGCCAAAAACCGCCTGGTGGAAGAAAATGTCAACAGACGTATTCTACTGAGAAAATAAATCTGCGATAATGGTAATGCGTCGACTTATAATAGAAACTTTAAATACAGGTGAGTTTGTTCACGTCTTAGCCTGTGTTTATTGTATTGAAGACATCAATGCGAAAACCACTGTTGCTTAATGATCGATTTATACTGAAATGAAATTCTTGGTACTTAATGATACTTCACATGTCCATGAAATAGCAACTCATTGTAAGAAAATTAAAGGTTCCTATATTTTGTTTTCTTCGTTTGAATTTGTTTTTTAAGTACACTTTGTGCACAGAAAGCCTAAGCGGGACTGGACCTACAGTTTGAAGTGGGATCCGAACCACTATATGCCTCCACCGGGTATCGAACGTGGAACCCGTTGATTACAATGCTACGACTTTACCACGACTCCATCGGGGAAGCACAAAGGTTCCTCTATGCAAAATATGAATAGATGTAAACCGGGATAACCCATATTTTCAAAGAAATCTTGCAAATCGTTTTCAGGACAAAAAAAGTATAGTCACAAGGTATGTACCAGTTAGTATGGAACTCGTAATTAACATAACGACAATACTTCGTACATGTAATTAATAACACAACAAGCAATAATGCGTCAAAGTTAATAAAACTCAAATGTTCTGGTCGTACATAAATTTGCTTCATTTTCTAAGTTTTATTGAAACTTGAGGTATTTCTCCTTTGAAAGAAAGAATCGAGCGGAACACTTGACTCAATTCCATAATTCTCAGATACTGTATGATCTCTACTGTTGCATGGAAAGAAAGGATTTTAATTTTCGGAACGGTTTCCAGTTTCTAAGATTTGCACGACTACCATGCGCAATAATAGCCAGAATCTTCCTATCAGTTTCGCCCAAGATACAAATAACTGTTCATAATCCAATGACAAAGAAACGTGTTATGTGGAAATAAATCACTCTTGCAAAGACGCCAAAGTGAGTTAACTTTCCACCAACACTATTAGAACCAAAATAGGTAATACACAACTTTGAAAATCTCAAGAAATGTTCAAAACAACAAGTGCCTCAGAGAAAATCCATCAAAACGCGTCGCTTAATTCGGGGAGACATTTGCCTCCATCGGCAATAAATTAAAGGAACAAACTCAGTTTCAATTACCACGCCCGTAACCCTCAATTTCGAGGGAAATTAGGGAAAATCGTCTGGGGGTAAAGACATCGGAGAGAGAGAGTGAATCAAATGGAGAAAACTATGACAAGACATCTCAGAACCTCCATCTTCCCCTCTTGGTCTCTGAAGGCCATCAACTCAACTTCTCCAACACGGAAGCTCTCTCTGTCAAGCTGGAGAGGCCGGTTCGGTCTCCCCTCTCCATCCTTCTCTTCGGGAGAAATTTCATCCCGCATCCGAAACGAACTCTTCTATTAACAATTCAGCGCGGCACTTAAAACTTATCGCATTAACACAACAAGCAATAATGCGTCAAAGTGAATGAAACTCAGTTTTCTGGCCGTACATAAATTTGCTTCACTTTCTAAGTTTTATTGAAACTAGAGTTATTTCTCCTTTGAAAGCGTAACACTTGACTCAACAAGGGGTCCACATTGACCTGAAATTTAACGGAGTTAAACAGAATTTCCATCGATGAAACTGACTACTCAGAATATGGATAACCACATGATTTCCACTCGCCTTGGCAAAATAAATTCCATCCAGGCCTTCTAAAAATATATTTCCGCGGTGGTCTACTCGGTAGGGCGTCTGACTGCCACGCGGAAGACCCGGGTTTGATTCCCGGAGTGGGTGATCTAAGGTCGGAATCTAGAATACGTGGAGCCCTACCCCCACATCTCCAAAATGTGCCTTCATAGCATGGTGTTATATGTATGGGGGACTTTACCTTACCTTACCATTCTGAGAAGCTTTAACATGTTAATAACTATTGTTTTAAGTGGTAAAGGACAATAAGCAAGTTTATTTAACATTGTTTACAATAAATGAGCAAAAATGAACTAAAAACGTGTTTACACAGAATGTCTCCCAGGAAGGGGCTGGTTGAAAGGGGGGGAAGTGGAATTTATTGTCATTTCCCAATCATGTAAAGTGAAAAAAAAAATGGATTTTTCTGACTTTTCCATTACTTTCCCATTCATAAGCTGATACTTCAGATTTTTCAGGTTTTCAAAGTCAGTGGGAACGCTGTACCATCACCCTAGGAGAGAGAATAAGCCGATGTCTTGCCAACTTCGACTTGAACCTGATACTGTTGATGAGAAATATAGTAACGCGAGTTTTATGTTTGTTCGTAACTGCAAGGGTAGCAAAGGTAAAAAAAAAAAAAAAAAAAAAAAAAAAAAAAGTAAAGTGCTCCCCTGTGCATAGCAGCACGCCATGAAGGCGTATAGGGGGTGTGGGGGTAACGCCCCACACTTTCTTGATCCGGTCGTGAGTGGGGGTGATGTGATCAGCATCACGCCCCTGACCGCCTTTACCCCCCAGGGTTTCCCCCAGGTACCCATGTTATTCGACGCTGGGTGGGCGCCGGGGCCGCTTCCAACGTTAGAAAAGTTCCCGGATTTGAACCTGCCGGGGATCGAACCCGGGACCTTTAGCATGGTAGTCAGACGCGTTATCGACTGAGCCACCGCGGCAAGGGTAGTAGAGCGAGTATCTATCTACTGTTTAGAACGCATTTCTTTATACATAGTTGGATTTTTTAGTAGTGGCAACTATCCTGTAGCGACACCGTGCAACGGAGCCAGGAAATGTCGTTTATACCAAATGTTAATTACATGCGTACCCTTCCTGAGAGCAAATGAACTCACTCTTCCAACTCCATGCCCGTGCGCAGTGACAAGAACAAAGCAGTTGTGAGGGAGCGGTCGCGGAGTGCAGTCGCGATGTTTACGAAGCAGGAGCAGCGGAGCTGGTTAAAAATTGAATGTAAATGCGCTAGAAGAGGCCGAATAGCACGACAGTGCCACCATGGACTGCAAACAGGCATACTCCCTAAGATGAAGGAACCACTTCGTGGGAATCGCTTCCGAACACTTCGAGACATTCTTCACACTATCAACAGATTATGCAGTGCCAACGGCATCCGACGGCTTCCACATCGCTGGCAACACGTTGTACGCAACGCTGGGGACTATATCGAAAGCCTGTAAAACTTAGAACCGTGTATGTATGCTATGTGACTAGAAAATAAATACTTCCCACTACTAAAAAAAATCAGCCCTTGTATTTTCTTGCTTTTGAGACCGAGGTCCCCAACTGTTACTTTCAAGTAGCTCCCTCTGCGGGTCGAACCCGGGGCCGCTAGAACCGAAGGCAGGAGCTCCAACCATTCGGCTCTATGTAACTTCACACGGAAATATTGTCGCAATTGTAAAACCAAGAACGCACAGAAAATGTCATAATAAAATCAATACATGTAGATTCTGCCTGCTTACGTTTCATGAAAAAACTTCAAATTAATAAGTTTGGAAACTCTTTAATTTGAGATTAAACAAATTTAATAGACAATTTCCTCTGCAATATCACCGCCAGATTTATTGAGATGCAGCGGAATGTATGGTAACTAACATTTTCTAGGTGTTGACATTTGTGAAAATACTTGATATACGCCGAGGGGGTGGTGTTTGAAAATTTCCGTATTAAGGGGAGGGGTCCAGTAAATTCTTCCGACGCATATGGATATTACTGTAAACCTCAGCCGCCCTCCCACCAGGACAACATCTGCTATCAGGAAGAAATGGTCACGTGGTGTATTAAATTTCACTTTCAAGCATTTGATACTTCATTAATTCCAAGTTCTTCAATTTACATCAATCTCTTCGACATGAGAGACAAGGCAAATCTGCATAATTATCCCTTAAGTCTGCTATTCCAGAGCATTTTTATCTCGGGTAATACTAAATCGGCTCAAAGGCACTCGCTAAAACAACCCTTCCAAAATGCCTTTTGCGGGAAGTGCCAAAACCAGCCGCAGTCAACACTGTTCACGCACACTTACATGGATGACACAAACGCATTCATTAAGCTTTCTGAGCAACAAGCACCGCTGACGCACGTCACTTCCGCCGCACACGCTTTGACAATTAGATAAATACAATTAAGCTTATCAATAGGCTCAGAGCAAATAGCTAGGCAGCCACCCCATATAATTACCTCCATTATCTTCATTAGGCTTCCAAAGCAAGTGCAGAAGAGGCATAATCTATTCCTATAGCGACAAGAGGCTCCCTGATGTTTGTCGCCTTGTGGGCTGTGAAACTGGTCTATATTGTGTTTTCCTTACTTTGTTGCAAAGAAATGAATACAAAATAAAGATTACTAAGGTAAGCACTACAACATGTCACTTCACGAGAAGTAACTAAACTTCGTGGTGCAACAACCCTTTCGGAGCCAAGGCCTCCCCAACGGATTTTCCTTGGGTGATGTGTGTTTAGCGTCATTACTGTTAGATCATGAATCGGATTACAGTAACAACTGTTACACTTCAACCGCACATACGCACAACCACTAGGAGTACTACGTTAAAAATCATATCGAGTTTCCGTTCATGAGGCTATGAGGCTGAAACCATGTTGCGATGCATGACCTACCAATGATGACGTTGCATGAAAATAAAACTGCTGGCTAGGGACTTGTTATAAGAAGGTACCGGCACAGTTCGGTCAGGTTATGGGATTATAGAGCGACCACAAACAAAATAACCGTCGGCCAAAACACTTCGCGCATCTTCCCCTCTATCCGCTCAACTCTGGCTACAAAGAAGCCTGCTTCATTCTACCCCTTACCTCCACGCGCGAGTACGATGCATAGGACACAGTTCTGCGCAGGTAGTCGCGCGAAATCTTTTAGAAAATTTGCTTCTTGCATAAGAATGCAAAATCTTAAGTTCATTTAAACAACAACATAAATCTATATTTAATCTTAAATAGAACGTAAAAGGCGCCATTCTAAGCCCAAACTATCCTCTTTATAAGGCATCTGAGAAGACCAGGCTAACTACACAGGCCATGGGGAGCGCTAACAAGCAAACACTCCACCCCTTTTTTTTTCCTTAATGGAATGAAAGAATCAGCGTAGCTAATTTGCACCGCTGCAGTACTGCATTGCGACGCGCTCAGAAGACCCCTACATCGCCATGAGGAACGATAATTGGAAGAAACTCCCAACCCCAAAACACAAAACTTCATCTGAAAAGATGCATGTTAATATTTAAGAGACGATGAATTCAGTTCTATTTGCTCAATAGAAGTGGGACATTACCCAAGCGCCGAACTAGAAATTAATTGTACGCATCTACGTGGGGTATTTCCCAGCTACTTACAAATGTAGAGGCCCTGCTTGAGATTTCCCAGATAAATATTTCCGAAATTCGATAACAAATTTAAAGTACAGGATTTCTACGCGAACACATTGCAGGGAATAGAGAATTTCAGGATATCCTATTTTTTTAAGAAAAGGTTTGAATTTAAGTTTAAATTTTGGGTGCGTCAGCACTTTGGAAATTTTGCACCCGTCACGTTATACGGGGTCCAGCCCCTTACCAGAACTAAAATAACATAACTGTAATGTCGTGTAACTAAAATCTTAAAATATTCTGACTTTGGTTAAAATCTGCATAACAGGCAATGTGTGTTCTTCAATATAAATATACAGGGTGTCTCAAAAGTAATAGCGCAAACTGACACAGGTGAAAGTACACGATAATAGAAATTAAAAAGTCTCGGTAAACATGGGTCTGCAAACGAGCCGTTTTCGAGATAATCGCGAATGTGTGATTACAAGCCGCCACTGACTTCATTGTTTGTAAACGTCGTCCTAGTTGGTAAAATGTACTCTTCGGTGATGCAAGGTTCCATTTTCACTACGCAGTCCAACACAACTGACGTGACTCCCACAGTGCGATTAGACTGTGTACTGATTGTATCCATCGCAACGCCACCTCTCGGAAATGTTCTGTTTTGTAAACAAAGAGCAAACCTCGGACCGTGCAAGGAGTAAAGCACTCTGTGTTTACAAAATGCAAGCAATGACGGTTTGTAACCACACATTCACACACATTATTAGCATTTTACCAACTAGGACGACGTTTACAAACAATGACGTCAGTGGCGGCTTGTAATCACGCATTCGCGATTATCTCGAAAACAGCTCGTTTGCAGACCCACCTGCCAGTTTGCGCTATTACTTATGAGACACCCTGTATAACGAAGTTGTTTCCATATTCTAGCATTTAATTCACAATTTTCAAAATTCCAGACATGCAATTTCAACGTAAACGTTAGGCCTAACGTTTCCTTGACTTTTAAAGCTTCTCTAACACTACGCAATGGTAAATTAATTTTTTAAAGAGTTACTAGGTATCTCACTTCTTAAAATAGAGTTACTAGGTATGTCACTTCTTAAAATAGAGTTACTAGGTATGTCATTTCTTAAAATAGAGTTACTAGGTATGTCACTTCTTAAAATAGAGTTACTAGGTATGTCATTTCTTAAAAATAGAGTTACTAGGTATGTCACTTCTTAAAATAGAGTTACTAGGTATGTCATTTCTTAAAATAGAGTTACTAGGTATGTCACTTCTTAAAATAGAGTTACTAGGTATGTCATTTCTTAAAATAGAGTTACTAGGTATGTCACTTCTTAAAATAGAGTTACTAGGTATGTCATTTCTTAAAATAGAGTTACTAGGTATGTCACTTCTTAAAATAGAGTTACTAGGTATGTCACTTCATTAACTGTATGAAATGTTAAAAAAATCGAAAATTATTTGAAAGGTTGCAGGTTTCTACCGATGCCAATGATATAATCAGGAATACAATGTGTTTATTTTTATTGACTTGTAACAGTTATTGTACAATAAGCATAAAAATAATATTATTCCTATTATTCAAGTTTTATCAACGACCTGACACACCCTACAAACATTTCTGGCGATGTCCAAGGTATCAGTGTGCTTGTTCCCCCATCATTTCATCATTTAGTCTCATCGTCGCGACTAAGAAACCTAGAATAGACCAATTAGACTTTTCCTTCGAGAAGAGAATGAAACTGAAGTTGAGATACTGCGAGCGATATGCGGAACCCGAGATAAGACTGAGAACGAGACAAGCTTCCTCATTTACCAGACGGCACTTCAAACGAACGGATCTAATGCGGGCATGTGAAGGGTGTGGTTCCACTCCGGTCTGAAAGGTTGCGGGTTTCTTAGTGTCTTTCCAGACACATGTCTAGCGCAGCACCTTTAAACGGTCTGAAGGCTCACTTTGGTAACCCTACAGCTCCTAGGAACAGAGTATCACTCATTCTGAGAACTATTCCACACAAGTATGTAAAGCCTGCCTTTTAAAATACAGGGTGTCTCCTAATAAGAGTAAACAACTTTAAGAATATATTTCGACTAAACTATATGGAATACAACAACGATATTTGTTATGTATCAATTAATAACACTTCAAGTTTCTATGAATATCTACAAATGTCTACAGACGTTCAACGTGCAACACACATCCCAACGAAATTCGAGTTCTTGCCACACTTTTCCCAAGAAATCCTCGTCCATCAAAGCAAGAGCGTTTCTCATTCTCTCCATAGCTGGTGCACATTCTGTTTCATAGGTGGCACAAAGACTTTGTCTTTCACAAAGCCCCAAATGCAGAAGTCTAGGGGTGAAAAATCTGGGAACCTGTGAAAGTTGCTATTTTCTCTAACACTACACCAGCGCCACACTGACAATATTTACAAAAGTCTTGTGCATGAAAACAAAACTTGAAGATGTTCTCATTGTTACACAACAAACCTCGCTGTTGTGTTTCAGATAACTTTGTACTTCTTCAGCAGTTTACATACAAAATTCTCCGGGTTCCATGTTAAGGACAGTTTCCTCCCTCTTAAGGGTAATTTACCATTGGTGAGCCAACGCCCAAGTGGAAAGAAACCTCATCGAGTCAAAAGATGTAAATAAAACCGTGAAGACTACAACGTCACAAGGATTCTAAGAGGCCACTCGCTGGCAACTTCTCACCCTCTACGTTGGGGGAATTAGTAATTCACCCCCACAAGGCATCCCTCCACCCCGATCAACAAAACCATCGAATTTCATTAGCGTTCCTTGAGCAAACAGCCAAGACTAAGACTGGCATAATTAACTGCGCCCGCGGCGGCGGCGAAGGCTCAAGACGCATGAAAAAGAAATTCCAAATGAAAATTTAATTGGACGCCATCAAACAAGGTGAACTTGCTCGTCACACCTATTGTTTTCCTTTGTTACGTCAGGCCACGCGCCTCGGGCCATTAGGTAACTAGATTCGTGTCAATGCCAATATCATTGTAAAATATAACCATCCCATGATTGATTTCCATGCAGATATGTGGATTACATAAAATTCATAGCGACACAAACTTTAAAGTACAATCAACAATGTAAATATATGATATGAAGAACTCTTCCCGAAAACGGCCTTCGGTGGCTGCTCTATACGATATCTGCTACTATTTATTTTTGATGTGCTGCAATTAAGAATAACTGCAAACACATATTTCCTTTTATTACTTTTCCAGAAGTTATGAATATTGGTGTGATTTGCTGTTTTAAGTCCACTTTATTCACAGTAAGGCTAATCGGGACTGGACCTACAGTTTAAAGTGGGATCCGAACCACTTGTGCCTCCATCGGGTATCGAACCCGGGACCCCTTGATTACAAGGCAATGATCCTACCACTGCGCCATGAGGAGGCCCTGAAGTTATGAATATGTTTCTAATGTTTATAATTTAAACTTTCACTATCCACCAGTTATCCAGATTGTTCCCAAGTTCTACACAGGGAAGCAAAGTTGTCCCCAGAGATCTACACAGGGAAGCAAAGTTGTCCCCAGAGCTCTACACAGGGAAGCAAAGTTGTCCCCAGAGATCTACACAGGCAAGCAAAGTTGTCCCCAGAGATCTACACAGGCAAGCAAAGTTGTCCCCAGAGATCTACACAGGCAAGCAACGTCGTCCCCAGAGATCTACGCAGGCAAGCAACGTCGTCCCCAGAGATCTACGCAGGCAAGCAACGTCGTCCCCAGAGATCTACGCAGGCAAGCAACGTCGTCCCCAGAGATCTACGCAGGCAAGCAACGTCGTCCCCAGAGATCTACGCAGGCAAGCAACGTCGTCCCCAGAGATCTACGCAGGCAAGCAACGTCGGAACGTCGTCCCCAGAGATCTACCCAGGCAAGCAACGTCGGAACGTCGTCCCCAGAGATCTACCCAGGCAAGCAACGTCGTCCCCAGAGATCTACACAGGCAAGCAACGTCGTCCCCAGAGATCTACACAGGCAAGCAACGTCGTCCCCAGAGATCTACACAGGCAAGCAACGTTTTTCCCCAGAGATCTACACAGGCAAGCAACGTTTTTCCCCAGAGATCTACACAGGCAAGCAACGTTGTCCCCAGAGATCTACACAGGCAAGCAACGTTGTCCCCAGAGATCTACACAAGAAAGTAAAGCTGTTCCCATAGATCTACATAGGATATTAATTGTTCTTAAACATATGTACAGGAAATCAGAGTTGATTCGAAAGTTCTACACAATAAAGCAAAGCTGTTCCTAAAGTTCTACACAGGAAAGCAAAGTTGTTCCCAAAGCTCTACACGGGATAGCAAAGATGTTACCAAAGTTCTACAAAAGAAAGCAATATTGTTCCGAGAGTTCTACACAGGAAAGCAAAGTTGTTCGCAGAGCTCTGCCAAGGAAAGCAGGTTATTCCTAAAAACCTGTACATGAAATCAGAGTTGATTCCAAAGTTCTAAACACGAAAGCAGATGTTCCCAACATAATTACAGTATCCAGTTGGTCCTACAGCAAGACTTGGTTCTAGAGTAATGTGCGTTGGGTGCGAGATTTCAACATCTATGAGGAGCGCGGACGTGTGTAGTTTTTCTGACTTACTCCAATAATTTGGTTATGCTCAGCTAGAATAAAAACCGGCGGTTAATGTGGCGTGACAAAGCAACACTTTGAAGGGAAGGCTGCAAGAATTAGTACTCTCCCTCCACGAGGGACCTGCAACTTACTCGGATGAAATTCGAGCGCCAGAAGCTATTTGCCTTTTTTGTCACCTGCAATTGCTCCCGCGCAAGGATACGCAAAAACGAAGCTCCAACCAGCTCATTCACGCTTATTACCCTAGGTATGCATGGCTCGCAAGGGGCCTATTCGGCTTTTTACGAGCGCCTAAATACATGAAGGTGAATGTTGCAGAGTTTCATTTACATCTCGACTGGGGAGCAAGGGATGAAACGAGATCTTCCAAGCAGCCCATGTTAACGACAGGGCGTAGCTTAGATAGTCTCAGGATCAAGGATTCACAATGTTTAATTAGCATTTGCTCATTCGATTCGTAAGTTTCAAAAAAAAAAAAAATCTGAAAGAATATTTCCGAGTGCCATCCTGTACGTTGGAAATTAAGAGCAATTTTGAATACATATCTGGGGGTGGTTATGAAGTAGTCAGCAACAGACTGCAGAGGGCAAGGGGCACTGTGTCGGCGTCTGTAGGAGGGTTTCCACCATGGCGTAGTGGTAACGTTGTTCCCCTGTGATGAAGGGGTCCCGAGTTCGATACAAGGTGAAGGTAAACAAGTTAGTAATAAGGTGCGTTTTATACAGCGTATGATGACACACTTCTAGTTTTAATTGTATCCTCTGCAAATATGCTATATAAAGAAACAAACCGCGGTAATACTAAGTAAGGTGCGTGTACATGGTGGCTCGGAACCCACTTTGGACTGTAGGTCCAGTCCCGAGTAGCACATCTGCTTAAAATCTTAAAGCCAAAGGAAAAACATCTCGACGTTGGGAATTTAAGTAGAGTGGCCGTCGCAGTATAAATATTTCTCTCTCTTACAAGATCCCCCCCCCCCAAAGAAATAGAAAGGCGACATAAAATAATCGAAATTGTCGTCCCGAGAACACACGAGTGAGCACGAGTTTTCTGGTTGTGACTTGCAATATGAGTCGATATGTCGCCTATGTCACGATACCTTAAGAAGTCATCAAATTTCCAATATCGCCCATTCCTAGCCTGTGTAAAGAAAAAAGTGAGATCCCCAGCATGAAGTCGTCTCTCTAAACCAAGAGTTAAATATCCTAAGATCCAATTCTCGATATGTCCACCCCTCGTATTTACCCCAGTGTTACCAAACGTGGTAAAACTGCCTGCTCTCATCATCCTTGGTCACTCTACACGCCACGCCCCGTTGTTATTGCGCCAGATACCTGTCTATGTCCAGATGAGCAGACGCATTGTCTGGAATACCAGACATTGCTGGTGCCAGGCCTGTTCGTTTCCTCCCACTCACCTGTCAACGTTTCGCCGTGCATGCCAAGCGGAACAGAGACGGTCACGTGCGCTTCAACAATAAAACAACAGGAACCTAAGATATTTACTCTGCAGCCTATCATACGAATCGGCCAGTGCAGCGCAACCGCTTGTTGGAAGAACTGACAATGGGCGTTTCGATCCGTGTCCTCGTTTAGCACGTGGGACCATGTCCAGATTTAGGTCTGGGCTCAGGGGTGGCAAAATTACCCTAAACTCGTGCGATTTAATCGCGACCGAGAGCTTATCAGGATGGAGAAAAAACTGAGAATACAATGTGTCAACCACACAAATACATAAAATATATGGGGTGTAATGAGTGACTTTCCCGTAAGCACCCAAATGTCAACCTCTCTTCCACGTACCACACTCTGGACTGGAATCCTGCCAACTAACGAGGCTCTGGCGTCTGGATTAACAGTGAGTTTAATCCTGTGTGGTGCTTTGCCCTGTGTGTTTGTGACCGTCTCTTCATCAATTTAATTTTATCACCATTCATATTCATCTAAGTATTTAGCCAGCCCAAAAGTGCCATAAAAGCGACGTGAAATGAACAAATCAAACGACTCAAAAATCTAAGCGATTTGTTGAAAATCGTAACCGATGTTAGTGTCACGTAATATTAAATTGTTGCTCAAGTCCACTATATGCAGAGAAAGACTAATCGGGACTGGGACTACAGTTTAAAGTACGATCCGAACCACTGTGCTTTGTGGCTCCACCGGGTATCGAACCCGGGACACCTTGATTACAAGGTGACGACGTTATCACTACGCAATCGGGGAGACTGGCGACACGTAAGACACGATGCAAACTGTAGATCAGTTAATGCAACTGACTGTAACCATGAGCGTTTCCAAAAATTTTAAGTTTGTGCAGAGTTGAACAGCAAAAATAATAATCGACCGATTCACGAACGTTACTTTTGTGTAACCAATTTACATGTAAATCTTCGACTTCATTTGGGGTTTCATTTCAGCAATTCGGACACAATTTCAAATTAAAATACACAGATACTGGCCTTTACCATTGATATTGCTACGAGAGAAGCAACATTCCTTTTGTGTTTCATCAAAACAATCCCTCTAGAATTTGAATAATACACAATTCCACGTATCTTCTTTCAGATTTTAGTCAGAGATAAAAAAAGAAGAAAAAAATGAAAAAGCGTGAAGAAAAGAAACGATCTCATCTGAGATCCTTATGCCTGAAAAAAGCCCATTGCCTTTATTTTTATAACTCCATCGGGATTTCCATACATGAAGAATGGACGCTCACGAAAATCTCATCAGGTTGAAAAATCTGTGCCTTTTGTGCTCCAGTCACGCTAAAATGAAATAAGACTCGCCCTTCCCGGGAAGGCCCATTTCTGACACTGTAGACAAGCCCCCAACAAAGAGTTATTTTCCCTCGCGGAGGAAGAGAAAAGGTGTTGGCGGAAGAAATCGGACATGCAGAGGTCTCGGAAATGGATATACGCCCACGAGAAGTGGCGTATAAATAGACCGTTATCTTGCGACTTGCGTGGTTTCACGTGGTGTACGTACTACTCACACGTAGAAGGCTATCAGGGATAGTTTACCCTCGGAACGTCTTCTGCTGAAAGCATTTAAAAGCACTGCCGAGTACCGAACAAATTGGAGCTTGTTATCTCAAGCATGAGTGAATAAAAAAAATGGTCGTGTGGTTTCATTAGGGAACCTATAAATGAACTGCATATGTATTAATAACTACTGTTTCCGTGACTCTTGATGCGATTATAAATAATTCAAATTTTATTCTTGGGCGGAAGTGCTAAAGGCTAAATGAATGACGGTAAATGAAAATAAGAGCATGGTGATGCAAATAGGACGAACGGAAGAGGTAATACAAAGAATACACATAATATGCAATGGATTGGATTGGATTGATTTGGTGTTTTAAGTCCACTTTATGCACAGTAACGCTAATCGGGAATGGACCTATAGTTTAAAGTGGGATCCGAACCACTATGTGCCTCCACCGAGTATCGAACCCGGGACCCCTTGATTACAAGGCGACGACGCTACCACTACGCCATCGGGAAGGCCCATAATATGTGATGGAATAGAACTGGAGCAGACAGAAAGATACGAGTATCTGAGAACAACCATAAGCCAGACAGGAAGAATAGAAGAGGAAGTGATGAACAGAGTAAGGAAATCTAACAATGCATACTACCAACTAAGCCAGACCATTTTTGGAAAAAGGGAAATAAAGACCAAAACTAAACCAAGTGTATAAGTCAGTAGTGGAACCAATTCTACTATACGGCAGTGTAAGCTGACCAGTAGGAGGAAAAGAAGTAAGACAAATAACGACAGTTGAGATGAAATGCTTCCGTAGAATAGTTGGTAAAACGAGAAGAGATAGAGTATGTAATGAAAGAATCGGAAAAGAATTAAATCAGAAGCCAATAGAAGAAAAACTGACACAAAGACAATTAAAATTTCGGACATGTGGTAAGAATGGACGAAGATAGAAAAGGAAAACAATTTATGGAAGCTAGAACAGAGGGAAGGAGAACAAGAGGTAGACTCCGGAAGATATTCGAAAAAGAATAGAAGAAATAGGACAAAAGAAAGGAAAAGGAATCAGAGAAATGAAGAGGATGGCAAAGGAACGGGAGAGATGGAAGGAGTGGATAGAGGCAACCCCGACGCTCTGAGGGGAAAGGAAGAAGTGTAACGTTTAGGATGCAGATTTATGGGCACTAGAAACGTGTAAATAGGACCAAAAATTGATGAAAACCAACACTACAAAATAAAAATGCACCAAAATAAGCAATGAAAATGAACTTGTCATTAATTTTCTTACCGACTTGAATTCCTGTATTCCATTGTAATTATGTTATTTTTGCATCGTTTCTTGTTACTTTTGGTTGATGGCGATGGTGGTTAGATTAAATTGAAAGGACATGCACAAAACACTCTTTCAGAGCGCTAAAGCAGCGATTGCAAGCAGGAATAAATAAAACTAAGGCGGGCGACTTTTAGGCAAGATTATGCAAAATAGGCATTGATAGGTACTATAAAAAGGCGTTATCGGACTCACTCCAGTAAATGCATCGCAGAGAGAAGGTTTCTTCGCGTGCTACTTTCTTCATCTTACTTCCAGGTTCCCGTTTCTTGCGCCAATTAGAGGACAATAGTGCAGTGTTCTCGTTAGGGCGGCACGGAGAAAATTAGAATTTCTTACCAGTAATTTATGGACAATTTCCACAGGAGAAAGGGCGACGATGGTTTGGTAGCTTTTTTTCTTCTTTTCTTTTTGGACTAGTGCCAAGTCCACCCTCGGAAAATCTAATGACGACAGAACAAAAACATTGGTCACAACGAGAACAATGTGTTTGAGAATTAAATGCAGCCAGTCAAAAATTCTATAAAATTGCCGATGCAGAATGTTTTCATGAAACACTAAAAGGGTTCTTCTGGTGATTTTTTTTTTTAATATCTGGGGTCGTAACTACGAGGAGTTACACGAAAAAAAGGATACCCATGTTGGCAACATTGAAGGACCATGTGGCGTCCACACGTCTCAGCAAGATTGTGAAGATAAGGCCCGTGTTTCTTTAAGTATGTCCGGAACTATGCTTGCACTAATTTCACCAGATCAACGCTCATTAACAATTCTTACGAAAATACTCAACGGAATTTAACATTTTAATTTCGTTTAATTTAAAGAAAACGCTTTACACCTAGAATGTATAACCTTGTCTGAAAATTTTCCTTGGAAGCCAATCTTAATGCTACCACATGATAAAATGCAGACATCACCTGGTGGAATTTGTCCACATTTTCAGGACAAGACTTAGGGAAGACAGTATTAACTGACGAAACATTAAAAAAAAATGTATTGTCAAATTTGTGGATCACTATAAATTTTAATTAAACTAGCCTCCTCGATGGCGTAGTGTTAATGTTGTTGCAATCAAGGGGTCCCGGGTTCGATACCTGGTAGAGGCCCATAGTGGTTTGGATCCCATTTTAAACTGCATGTCCACTCCCGATTAGCCTGTCTGTACATAAAGTGCTTAAAACAAATCCAATACAAGTAGCTATTCAATACTTCTTGTATTTACATTATCTTTAGTTCTAATTTGCAACTCTCATGTGTAACAGAAATCAGGGTTGGTAACTGTGTTATGCGATTTTCAAATGCAACATAAATATGTATTTGGCAAACTTTCTTTTAAATCTAGATGTTCAGACAGTTAACATTGGAATACAAACCACTGGAAATCGAACCCGGGGCCCCTATATTATTAACAAGGTAGATACAAATACATTGGGACCGAATATCAGATGTTACAGAAACAAACTTAGACTTGAGCATTCCAGAAGTGGTTTGCACGATGGCAGTTCTTGCATAACTCTTAAGTTCTAAAAACTCAAAAGTATATTTGTATGCAGGATGGAACCTTGAGTAAACCCGGGACCCTTTCCTTCACGTGCGGGCGCTCAAAAAGAATGGAGAAGTGAAAAAAACTATGGCAGCGTCCAGTACTTTCGTTTTCCAAAACTTGTACGCAAACAATTTGATAAACCTATGTATATTTGACAGCAACTACCATCGTAGATTTTTCAGGTCGGTTAACTATATTCCCGGTAACATTTCCCCTCAAGAGATAACTCCTGTTTTCCACCACATGAATTCTTACAGCTGGCCGAGGCACGCACAAGAAAGCAGCAGTGCTGGAGATTTATGCGACATAAAAAATGGAGGAAGAGGGAGCAGCCCTTGTCTCCGAGGCTTTTTGCGTGATGCCTTTTCTGCAACTCTGCAGAAGAAGACGATTCACAGGTCGCAAGGGTCTCCGTACATCATCTAATACAAGGCCATTGCTACCAGGGGGACATTCCAAGTGTCTACCTCAGGTTTCCAATTCTAATTTTCGAGAAACTCTCACAAGAAGCAGTTATCCCTTATCAAGTAGGAACACAATTCGTACATAATGTCTGGTTAGGTATCTTTGAAGACGGAAAAATCCACGCGTATAAAAAGTGAATGATTGTTTGATTTATTTTAATTCGCGTTTCTGCCACGTTTAGCTAATTGCGAAGAAGAGGATGGATGGTGATAAAATGAAAGGGTAAACACACATGGACAGCACAAGTCCCATAGAAGATTATACTGGCCATGAGTCCAGACGCCAGGGCCTCGTAGGTCTGCAAAATGCAATCCAGGATGTACTACGTGGAAGTAAGGTTGACTATAATCAGAAAGGGTCAGCCCTTACACCCCAAGAAGCGAATTACTAAATAGAAAATAAATTCTCATGAAATTTAGGTAGACTACTTGATAGATATGGCCAATATTCAAAATGCGTACACCTTACAGAATATAATATACCACATATCTCCTCAAGTTACTATCTCACCCCCCATATGAAACAAGAAATGCCACAATATGAGTACCTGCTCATTTCTCCAACTTTTGCGAGTATATGGTTCATTTCGTATTAATAAAAACGCCCAGAACGTCCTCACACAAAGGGAACCTGCTTCAGTGGTGAGCATGCCCATTTCGAATGCACGGTCTCAAGAGATTCAGTAGGTGCTTAAATTTAGACACAAACCATGAAATATTTTAATGTGAACCTATAAAAAAGTACGGAAATAACATTGACGATTTAGACTGTGCAAGAATTTCGATTTTGTCCTTGCATAAATTAATGGGATGTTTGTGGGGAGAGGCGAGCTCCAGAAGTCTTAAATATTTAGTAATTTTAGTTGTATAACCATATATGCAAGGCTACCAGACGTTCCGATTTAGTCGGGGCAGTACATTCTTTATCCCTGGCGCAACTTGTCGTGATTGGGAAGTGTCTCTTTTCTCATTTGTTTTTGTTTGTTAACTCACATTCAGACATGTTCTTCATTGTAAGAATTATTGCTAATATGTACCACTTAATTTATAAATATGTTGTTTTCAATGGCTGTTCACTGGTGCTGGTATAAGAAAATTAGGAAATTTGAAAACATTGTTAATTTTAGGAATACAGTACTATTCGGAATACTTCTGAGAAGGGAATGTAAACAAAAAACACCAAGCTGTACGCGTGTGACAGCCTTTGAAAGCGACCGTGTAGCTCATTGTGGAGTCGGGAGATGAGGTCTATTACTGAGTTGAACTTTCTCCAATACTACAAAAGCATTGAAATATCATGTCGATTCACGTATTTTATCCGCAGTATATGTGTAGATTAGTTTGCATACTTTGGGAGTTGGCGTGATATTTTTGTTATAACTGGAGTCATATATAAAACATACAACCTACAATAAAATAAACTACATAGAGTTAAAGCTCTGTTTTATTTACAGTAGCTCTTACAGGAAGTACCAGTAGGAAGACCAAGACGAAGATGGAGGGATAATGTTGAGATGGAAAATTGGTAGGGATGGAAAAGAGTATATACATCTTGCTCAAGATAGGCACAGGTGGAAGGCCTGTGTTGATGCAACCATGAACCTTCGGGTTCAAGAAGGCGAGAGAGTTAGTTAGTTAGCTCTTACAGGCCCTAAGTTATTAATGCTTGAAAATGTCAACACTTTTCCCATCACACTATCATTCTATTGTACTGTCATCACATCCCCCCCCCCCCAACACACACACATTTTCGGATCTGCCCTCCCTAGAAAATAATAGGCCTGGGTCGGATACCACCATAACAATATTGACGTGATATATCTGTGAGAAGTCATGAGTTCGCAAACTAAGCAAAGGCGGACTTCATTCATATGAAAATAGAGCGCATGCTCGCTTCTAGAGTGCCAGCTCCGCAAAGTTGGGTATGTGCTCATGAGCACCTCCATCATTCTTATTAATCCAACCCAATGCGTCCGTTAAGAAATAATTACGGAATGACACATCAGCCACTCCTCCTACCCACGGATCGTCATCGCTTTAACCCACTCGCCCACGCTAACAAGCATGCAGAAACAATGTCGGGTCATTATCTTGTACGAGATTTCGCATAATTATCCTTCTTCTTAGGTCAATT
Source organism: Lepisma saccharinum (assembly GCF_977018435.1). Taxonomy (NCBI): domain Eukaryota; kingdom Metazoa; phylum Arthropoda; class Insecta; order Zygentoma; family Lepismatidae; genus Lepisma; species Lepisma saccharinum. Next base: position 19,472,844 of record NC_139256.1, on the reverse strand, counting down.
ACGCCGCTTATTTTAAAAACAATTATTTGATCTCATCGTTACGTAAAATTGAATAACAAAGCTTCATTTTGGAGAATGAACCATTCGACGTACCATTAAAACTCAGAACGCTAAACGGGAAGTCCATATAGCCACACAAAAGGTAAAATGTTCATAAGGTGGCGTCACAAATGATAAAGCAAACGAACTGTAAGATCGTGCTTAAACGATGCAAAGTTACATGCCGCGGCGTTGCAATGCAAATGACTCATATTCAGGACTGTCGCTGCAAACTAAACGAACTCCAGCCTATAGCCCTAACTTTAAACAAGCTATAAGCCTTACCAGTAATTGTGTTTATATCTTTTATCGCCGAGAGTATTTTTCATCTGATTGGCATAAAGCGGGGCTGTCCAAAGTACGGTCCGAGGGCCACACCCGGCCGACAGGGCTTTTTATATTGCTCGCCTTAGGAGTCATGAAACCTCTAATTTTATACTGAGGCATAAATGTCTTGCCAAAGCTTGTTATAAGTTCGCTTCATGTTCAGATAAGCTAATCAACACTGGACCTACAGTTTGATGATTTTTTAATTTTTTTTGTTATTTCGCGTTGCTATTCTGGCACTTATGGTGATGAGGATAAGTAATGATCAGATGAAGCTCATGAAGGGACACTCACAAAAAACACTCATGCCGGAATTCGAAACCCAGAACCACTGGCGTCGTGGGGCGCTGTGCTAACCACTCCGCCACGGAGGTCTGATGGACCTACAGTCTGAAGCGGGATGCGGTCCACTATGTGCCTTCAATGGGTATCTAACCCGTGACCTCTTAATGACAGAGAGACAGCGATAAATATAATTTGGTCTGCGAGAAATTACTCAAGTAGTTATTGTCCCTACATAGAAAAACCTGGAACATCACTGACAAAGAGTTTATTTCAGTTCGTACAGTAACTGTAAAGTATTAATTTCTTCCCATTGAGTACTTCACTCATTCAAATCCAAACTAATCGAGATTCAATTTCCTTATCGTAATACATATCTAACATATTCGAATATTCAAGATCTAAAGAACGTTTAACCCGCGTCTGAGCTACCATTAATGAGTGAGATAATAATTATTAAGATCACAAACGTGTAAATGAAGGTAAAGTTTTCCACCCTAATGTCTTGCACATTACTCAGCGACTATAACCTCAATATAATAGCTCAGATGCTACACATTTAATTCAACTTCTATGGCACTTTTCCTTTCGTACTTGAAATTTGCGTTCGTTTCTCAGTCCAGTTTGTGCAAAGATGGACTAATCGGGACTGGGTCTACGATTTAAAGTGCGATACAAACTACTATGAGCCATTGCCGGATATCGAACCTGGGAACACTAGCTTGTAAGGTGACGACGTTACCAAAGAGATTGCTTTCTTACTGAAACACTTGCATCCAAGATAGATTTCCTAAACCAGGTATACAGTAAATATTGGTACCAGAAATGTTCGAAAATAGAAATCGGAGTATTCTTGCCTATTTGGTATTCCGAAAAATCCATATTCACCCAAAAGTGTTTCAGGCAAGGGACTTTCATTCCCTGCGTTTCCAGCTACCGTACACGCGGGAAATCACACAGGCGTCTTTACGCCAAAGCCTCTGGAACGAGAAAGAGCCCCAACTCCCTGAGAATTCCTCCCACGCCGCACCTGCGACAGCTGCCTCTTTTTCTTCAACCTTCAACGGCGTCCTTTTAATTAGGTATTAAACCGCTCTCTGCATTATAACTTAATTAACTCTTGAGAAGCACAGACGGCGGAGAAAGAAAAGGTACCGAATGAAAAAGACAGCCGAGGAGAGACAAGAGAGGAGAGACAAGAGAGAACGACAAAACTCCGCCGAAGAATCGATTCTTGCAAATTATACTTTCTCCCTCGGATCTGCTGGAACAATTGGCCCGGAATGCCCAAGTTCGCCTTTCAAGGACAAAGTAAAAACTACCTAGATGTACAGTTGCGGACACTTCTGGGTCGTAACGATCCCATTGAAACTCAATGGGGTTGTTACAACCCGTGACTGTACAGTTCATAGTGAAGTTTTTGGAGAGAACTCTTGAAATAACAAAATGGGGGGAAAGAAGATCATAAGTTTGCAAATCTATGTATCTATAACCATGTAACAATTAAAGGGCTCCGGTGTAAAACATGGCGACATTTTGGTCATTTTTTAGTTAGAAAGTAAAATGTGCCATCCTTCCATTTTCGAGTGAAATTGCCATGTCATACAATTTGAATTGGACTCAGCGAAGCCTTCTGAAATTGGTAAACACAACACGAAAACAACAGTATAGATTCTAATAACCTTTTTTTCTTAATGAACTCAGAAATAACCAAAATGTCACTTTCCCATGTTTTACACCCACGCCCTTCAATTATTTTTTGTGTGTGATAAAACAGTTTTAACTGTTGCTATCTTGTAAACTGGTTGGAGATGTGGGAAATGTTCTGGCCACCGTAGCGCAGTGGTTAGCACAGAGCGCTACGACGCCAGGGGATCTGGTTCGAACCACAACTTGCGCATGGATGTTCTGCGAGTGTCCCTTCATCAATTTCAATATTCATCCTCATCTTCGCGATTAGCCAAAAGTGGCAAAAAAAAGGGAAGTAAAACAAACCAAATCAATCAATTGGCTTACGCTGTAACGAGTTTCTTTTAGAAGCAAAATAACTGTAACGCATTGTTAACGCATCCTTGAGATGGATAAGGCACTACCGTTCTTTGCAAGTTTGTAAGCAAGCCGAATATTTCCAACCAAGTCGCACTTTGGGTAAAAAACAATTCGTGGCGAAGAGACCTTGGAACGAAATTGAGGTGTTGGCCATAACAATTTACTGTGGGCGAACGGAAGATTGATTACACGCATGTTTGCGGACAAGTATTGAATTCCTTCCCAGAACCATAAACCTGTTTCCGAAATGTATATTGACCGGGCTACCAACAGTATTCGATACTGGCTTGACCACAGACGATTGCCACGTACAAAATGCACGGAATATATCTAGTCATAAGTGGCACCGCTGCACTGTTCTTTAAACTCTAGCTAGGCTCTTCCGGAATTCATCAATGTACAATTTGCATAGCTCAAATTCCTCGAACTGATATCTGAAGCAGGGTTGATTTCATTGAATGTACTGTGCAAGTTGAGTAAAATAAAAAAAAAAAAAGGTTTTCATAGAGAAAAATATTTTGACCTTAAAGGGGTGAGGAGACACGTGAGTGGAGGAGAAGATTACATAATTTAGAACTGCATAATTTGTTTTCATGTTCAGATATTATTAGAATAAGTAAATCAAGACGACTTACATGAGCAGGGTATGTGGCAGGAATGGGAGGAAAGAAGAGTTTACAGGATTCTTGTTGGGAAGCCTGATGGTAAGATATCTGTAAGAAGGCCAAGACAAAGGTGAATGAATAACGTTGAGATGGACATAAAAGAAATCGTTCAAGTTGGAAAAGATTGAATTGATCTTGCCCAGGGTAAGGACAGATGGAAGGCTTGTGTTGCTACAGACATAAACCTTCGGGTTTAAGAAAGCTAGAGAGTTAAGTTAGTTACTGGGCAAGTTTCAGTTGAAGGTTTTTGTCCTTATTCACAGACTTTCGCTCCACTCGATGTTTCGTTATCCTCCTGTTCCAAGCATAAATACACAAAAGAATACGACGTTTTCAACTCCCAGAGGGCATGCTCTATCTCTAAAAGCGTCACTTGATATTGAGGAAGCAGGGTCTCTGTCAACACAACTTAGTAGATGTTAATGCAAGGTAAATTTACTTTGTTCTATCCCGATTATCCATTCTGTCTTTCGTCCACAATGTTTTTCTGCTTCACCCACTACAATCCGTGTGCACGATGTTATAGTCAGGCAGATATGACAATACTTTTCTTTAAAGTGAAACTCTGTATCTACAGTCTTCGTAAGTAACTAATATACTGTATTTGAAGCAACAATGCTGGCGGTAAAGTTGGTAGCAGAACAAACCAAACAGGTAAATCCTAAAGGCTTGTAAATATAGCGTCTTCAAGATCTTAGATGAACAGTCACATTCAGAGATACGTGAACGTGCAATGTCCATCACTAATTCAATTCACTTCTTCTTTGCATCTTGTACGCTTGTACGGGATAGGTTGCAATGCTGCTGATTACATGTATCGTCTGTTTCTTTAACATCATATTGCGCTGTGATATATTCCTTTACAAACATCAGTGCAGTTAAAGAGCCAAGTGATTGTGTTGCAAAATATGCTATTAAAAAAGCACAAGACCTCATTTTTTTCTTTATGCACACCCAAATATAAAGTTCTAGCTACGCCTATGGTAAACAGTATACCTGCGGTACCATACACCACCATTCACTACAAGAAACCTACTCACGTAGGTTGCTTCTTGTGCAAGAGAAGGTGGCAATTGTTATGAAATAATTAAAAAACACCCTAAAATTCCTATATTCCTTTCTGGAGGCAGTAAAAGTCGAGAGACAACACATGATGGAAGGTTGTTCAGGATACGGTGTGTTTCAATATGTCCGTAACAAACGGCAATATAAACATCCGCCTGTACCTCTTTTGTGAACATGATTCGTCGAGTGCAAAACCTGATTGACTGATATAGTTTATTTCACTTGGCTTTTGTGGCAGTTTTAGATAATCGCGAATATGAGGATGAATTGTGATGAGATACAAATACAGACGACACAACATGCGCCCCACAGAGGACTATACTGGCTGAGAGTCCAGACGCCAGGCAGTCTGCAAAATCCAGTGCAGAGTGTACTACTTGATTGACTGATTGGTCGATTGAATCAGATTATGTTAAGTCGCCCATCTTCAACTTTTGGCTAATCGCGACGATGAGAATGAGTAGTGAAACGATGAAATTGGTGAAGGGACACTCAAAGAACACCAGGCTGGGATAAGAACCCGGGACTCCTATGAAAATCACTGCACCACGGACGCTGGGAGGGTGTACTACTACTACACACAAAATCCTAACAATTAAATCAGCTTTTACAGAAATGACAATTTACGTTTAAATAGTGGTACATCTTTGTTATCACTACCGAAGAGTGCCTATTACACCTTCACAAACGCGTGACATATTCATTTTGAGATTTCGAGTCCACTGTGTAAACTTAACGGCAGGGGGAGGAGAGAGGTAGATTCACCTTTAATGTCTAGGAACATTCCCCGTGTATCTTCCACCAATCTCCTTCCAGCAGCCTAAGCCCTCCGCCGTTATCTATCGGCTGCAAGGCCTGGGACACTTTATCACTGCCTACAAATATGCATCCTCGCATCTCTCTTTCGCGCGGGGTCCCAGGAGCTGACACTATCGAGGACATTTGTCTTTCTCCGTTTGCTTCCTTCTTTCCTATCTTCCCGTTCACATTTTACGCTCCTGCGTATGCCCACAGGCACTTCAACAGCCATTTACCTCAAAGGTATTGATGTCGCATCACCATATATTTGGTCTTCCGTGACGCTGTTCCAAATCCATATCGTCCGTTATATTTATGCTCAAAATTCTTTACTTCAAACAAACCTAGTGTGAATGTTGATGTGGTTCCTGATCGGGGGCTGGAGATGCAAAGAAATGGACTGATAGAGGAAATATTGTGCAACCTCAAATAAGTATCGCTTTAGTACTAAACCGCGTTTGGCATAAGCTGTTACTGTTCCCGCGCGCGCCAAATGTTGACCACATTTCTATCAGTTGTTTTTATTAGCTTATTTGTACAGTGTGTGTGGGTGTTTTGTGTATTAATTTTCCGTGCTTTGTGTACTTTTATCCAGTAACTGCTCTGATCAACTGCCCCCTCGTTTTTCAATTAGTTTGGCTACATGCTGTGTATCCGATGCTCATTTGTTTCGTCCCGCCAGGAACTATCGGTGACTTGTGACTCGAAAATACCCGATGGGGCATTCCATGTCAAATCATCCAGAATTTTGTGAAAATGTCACCCACCATCCCCGATTTTGATGAAATTCGGTATACTTATAGAACTTTTGATGCTGATTTCAAAAATGACAACTTTTTAAAAATTGGTCAAGGGGTTCAGAAGTTACGCGCTTTTTAACATCTCCATGTACGCCACAAACGGCTCCACTTTGAATGACACGCATTAGGTTATAAACGATCGTATCTTCCCTCGGGTTTGCCATAGAAACTTCAAGTTTGTTTTCTTTTGTTCGGAATAGTATAAGCTTTCATTTAAATAACGTTTGAGATGAATGCATCAATAAACATGTATTTTTATATATAGTTTTATGTATTTTTTTAGAAAAATAAATGACTAACTTCAAGAGCAAATTTCATGCAATGCCCCCCCCCCCCCCTTCAATTTTCCCCCAATTTTATATGTAGGTAGCTCAGAGTGTGTATTAATGCCTGATGAAAAAATTGGGATGGGCGGTTCAGAGACAGGGTGATAAAAAAATCATTTGCATAAAATGACATTAAAAGTAAATCTTATTAAAAATGCTTATGTATTTAGCACAAAGCCTGAAGTACAATATGTTTCAAGTTACAATATTCAAAATTTATGTTCACCATGTGTGAATGTAAGCATAAGCGTAACCAGGCGGGGGCAAAGGGAAGCACTTGCCCCCTTCAAAATTTATAAGTTAAATATATTTTGCGATCCTCCTGGCACTTGAGGAACAAACGAATAAAGAGTAATAATTGTGATTTTCCAAATGTATTTATCAAATAATCCTGGACACTATTTTTATGCGATGGAAAACTTTGTGATTATCTCAACCCGACGATAGTTTCCAAGTGACCCATTAAGATAGTACCTAAAAATTGTACTCTATGCATTGCCAAAATTTCATGTACTATAAATTGTGCCGTTCACATTTTACATGGATATTTTGACCATTCCAAACACACTAAAGTATTTGACTTATCACTAAGTACATATGTCCATCCATTTGTGTTGTTAATGTCCACTGGACACAGAATTCTTTGTGGCCAGTAGTGGGAAGTTGATGGACCAAGTGGATGCAAGAATTTAATAGTTGCATTGCCATTTTCACATGGACTTTTGAAGCAATCCTACAAACAAGTTTGAGTCACGCACACACATGCTAGTACATAACTGTTTACTGTTGGAATTCGGAAAGCCACTTCTTCACAAAAGTCAAACCATACAGTCACAAAACATATTACATCGGCACTTACTATTTTTGCTCTGACTGTTAAACAACTAGTGTTTCGAAGTAAATAGTTACAAAGTTACAAGTAGTTACTTTTTATTTAGGAATTCTAACTGTAACTAGCTACTTTTAAAAGTAAGTACCTGTAACGTTAACAGAGTTACTTTTTGCAGTAGGGAAATAGCTAAATTGGACAATTCTGTTCCAGACTATAAAAATAAAATATGTACCTTCTCCGGATGCTACGTGAAAGGACTTTCTTGGAATTGCTGGCAAGGAAGATATACTTTGTTGCATGCTAACTTTAGAACATCCACGCTTTACTGTAATTAATTTCTAATTGTATGTGAAAACTCCATTGTTTTTGGTAGACTGCTGCGTTCGTTTGTAATGTTGTTGTCCAGCTAGGAAAAAGTCATTGTCGAGGGAGTGGATCTTTGGATATTGTTAAACTTCGAATGGAGGAGAAAGAAATAGGTGAGTCATTCCATGCGAAATCAACACAGCCCCCAACCTGACCATCTCCGATTTTCATGAAATTTGGGGAGTTGAAACTATGCAAGAAGCATAGTAACTATGAAAAGTTTTAGTCCCGTGCGTCTTGTAATTGTTAAATTATTCAAGGTCAAAGTTAGCAGAAATTGCCCTTTTTGAGCCCGGTTAGTTATACTAAATGTGCTGTAACTACGCCCCTGTTTCGCCTAGGAAACTCAAATAAAGCTTATTGTACAGGGAATTGAACAAGCTTTCAAGTGATATATAACAAGCCTACCTTTGGATAAAAATATAATTTTGTCACTTGACCTTGACTTTTGACCTTGAATATCTCAAAACATGTCATCACCAAAAATCGTGAAAAAAATATATTTGGTCCCTCATGCCATACTATAAAACATATAAAAAATCATTGTGGGACTGCAATAGGATCAGAAGATACAAAATATTATGTGTAACTATGTGACTGATAAAAGCCTCATTACGTGAACTATGACGAGCCAAAAGTCCTTTAACACCCCCTACAAAATGTAAAGGAGTTATCCTGGTCCTGAAAAAAATAGGTTAGGCACAGGGAGATCTCTAACTAAAAATTTTCATAGTTACTATATTTCTTGCATAGTTTCAACTCCCCAAATTTCATGAAAATCGGAGATGGTCAGGTTGAAAATTGCACATATCTGTGTTGATTTGGCTTGGAATGACTCAGGTGCAAGTGGAATCAATGACACCATATTCAAAATACCGTGGTCAGCATACAAATGATTTTTAATTATAATCGTTCAAGCAAAGCTGACTGTGTTTTCCATCATTTATTAGCAGTAATAATGTAAATATATGAATACATATTATGTACTAGAAACATAAGTAAAACATGGAAGTCTTCATGTTCATTGATTATACGTAACTTTTACACAAATCAATGATCATTAACAGTAAGTTACTGTTACAGCAACTGTAAAAGAAACCCAATTACTTATAAAAAGTAACTTATGGAACCTGTAAGTTCAAAATAGTGCATACTTCCTGGTACTGTTGTCGTACTTTGCAATCGCTGACACATTGTACTGTGGGTTGTTGTCATTTCACCCTAGATGATTACTAAGAAATGTATGCCTTGAATACTATTTCTACATAATTGCCGTACTTGTTGCTTTATACTACAGAAGTCTTTACAAGTATTTTTACTGTTCCAACCATCCCGTCAGAAGGATATTTTCTGTGGTATGTGGCGAATAAGATCCATTTGAAAAAACTTCAATTAGCACAAATGTGTAGTATTAATTCTTACTTCATATTACGTATCCCCATGAAGAGTAGCCAAAAAAGAACTTCCATATTGAGATAAAATGCACAAAAAGAATGTTCTCGAAGATAAATTTGCTAAACTTGGGAATGTTAATAATAATTATATATATAATTATATAATATATAAAATTTTAAAAAATTAAGACTGTTGAAACTAACTTAGATACAGTGGAACCTCAATTTTACGTTATCCAGGAGACCAAGCTGAAAAAACTTAATGCGCGGGAAAATGTAAAATCTTGAAAAATTTCTAACCAGACCATGAAGATTGAATGCAATATGAAGGAAAATGTAAAATCGAGGAACTTAAATCGGGGTTCCACTGTAATTATTACTTGCAAATTTTAAATTAATCTATAAATTTGGGAGAGGGCAAGAGCTTCCCTTTGCACCCGCCAGGTTACGCTTATGCTTAGTGAACATAAATTTTGAATATTGTAGCTTGAAATGTAATGTACTTCAGGCTTTGTGCTAAATACATAAGCATTTTTAATAAGATTTACTTTTAATGTCATTTTATGCAAATGATTTTTTTATCACCCTGTCTCTGAACCGCCCATCCCAATTTTTTCATCAGGCATTAATACACACTCTAAGCTACCTACATATAAAATTGGGGGAAAATTGAAGGGGGGGCATTGCATGAAATTTGCTCTTGAAGTTAGTCATTTATTTTTCTAAAAAAATACATAAAACTATATATAAAAATACATGTTTATTGATGCATTCATCTCAAACGTTATTTAAATGAAAGCTTATACTATTCTGAACAAAAGAAAACAAACTTGAAGTTTCTATGGCAAACCCGAGGGAAGATACGATCGTTTATAACCTAATGCGTGTCATTCAAAGTGGAGCCGCTTGTGGCGTACATCGAGATGTTAAAAAGCGCGTAACTTCTGAACGCCTTGACCAATTTTTAAAAAGTTGTCATTTTTGAAATCAGCATCAAAAGTTCTATAAGCATACCGAATTTCATTAAAATCGGGGATGGTGGGTGACATGGCCTGGATGAATTGACGTGGAATGACCCCGATGTCAGTCGAAGAGAATTCAACTGATCGCCGATTGGCTACTGTAGTGATTCCACGTTTTCAAGGCAAATTTTCAAAAAAATTCATGACTAAAAAATAATAAAAATTCGCATTTTAAAAAAATTACACTATATATTTCCGAATAGTTCCTTGTACATATTAATAAATATGGAAATTATTTGTGGGCCTCCTCGAGCCGTTGAAAACTAACCATGTGTTATTCGTTAACGGCAAGGACGATCGACGATTCTCCCCCACCTTAAAATACGGTATTTTTCACGCCTGAGAAGAAAATTTGCAAGTAATTACCAGTACCAAAAATTCATGCATAAATCCCAATCGGTAGATACCCTGACAGAGCAATGAAAATACAGAAGCAACTGAGCACTGTGGCAACTTGTTCTCGACCAGAATACCATAAAATAATGACGACTACATCGATTTCTTGTTCAAAAATTTTGGAGCAGCCTTTACCAGAATCAGTAATATTTGGTCCTGTCCGTTTGATGTAACTACAGCTGTGTTACAAGCTTTCTCAGATCTTGAAACATACCAATATCGTGGTTGCATAGCATGTCTCCCCCTAAGAATTCGTCATGGGGAATGACAGCTTCCGGAAATGACGCATGGCACGCAACTGAAGATTTTATTGTGTACGTTGTCGCCCAAGTCATTTTCTGTTGCAAGGACAATTGTGCGTAGTAATTCAAATGTTTCTGAAAAACTTACAAAAATTAGCATTGTGCTGACAAGCCCCCGTGAATATTCATTTGAGGGAATACGGTTCGCTTGAGGACAATACTTGGGAGTTCTTGGAAGGTTCAATGACACTCCACCGGAACATGTTTGAAAGCGCCTTGTACACTATCATGAATCACCAACAAGACGTTGAATTGAACGCAAAAAATACAGACAATTGAAAGTCGATGAACAGTGTTCCTATTAGAAATCTTGAACGGTCTGAAATTGCACATGTACTCGGTCAAAGAAAAATTGGACAAAATATGAAGTTCATATTTTACCAAAACGTGGCAGTGTGTACGGCACAAAAAGATATAAAGACTAGCGATTAGCAGTAACAAAGATGATAATTGTATTTCCATAGGGAGGTGTAGTGCATATTAGAAACTCGAAAGAAGTGTGATGTATTTTCTTGGTATTAATAGTCTAAATGTGATCTGACACCAGAAAAACAATGTGAACACGACCAAAAAAAATTTGTAAAAATCTCATTTCCACAGATATACAGATAGTTGTTTTTTATTGAGTTTATCTTCAATTAAGATCAACACAAAATATTATGTTTTACGGTTGGTTGTCGACTATACGTACTTTATCATCACATTACTCACCGCTGTAGAAAAATCCAATAATTCTTTTCTTGTATAATTGAGTTTAAATAAATACAGAAATGTTACACTGCTCCTCCTTTCCTTTCTCGCAAGTCATAAACACATGTTTACACTTTCCACGTTGTTTGATGCTTTCTCTTCACCACAGAATGGAAATACATAGCATTCTGTACGTCGATGCTTCTTTCCGATAATCGATTTAAATATCATGTGCTCTGATTGGTCGACAAGTCAGGCTTGGATGTTGTTGTTTAGAACCGTTCCTAAATAGAAATTCTGGGACCTAACCCCGCAGCCAATGAGAAAAATGACGTGGACGTCATTTCCTTTTAAGCGTTCAATTCAATGACTCGTTCGTGAGTAATTTGATCGTGTGTAAAGAGCTTTACACAAGAAATCTCCTTAGTTTCACAAGCTGCATGCTAAAAATGTTCATCCTATCACGGTATAGTTTCACTTCTCGATGATAATGAAACGGTTAAGGCTCTTGGAGAAGAAATAACTTCCTCAGTCCTCTGAGTGTTTGTCGGAACTTATGGCCCAGTTTACCACAACAAATTTTGCAAAGAAAACCCAGGTAAATACTACGGTGTAACTCTGAACTCAAAACTGGTTAGCCTGTCATTTGTCTGCATATCTTTTAATTATGCAACTGCAGTCGACTACAAACTGTTTCTGAATGACACATGACAGGCGAGCGGGTAATTCGAGTCACTGATCAATGAAACCAGTTGTTCATTTCACGGTGGACAAGAGAGAAATGTCCGCGAGCAGCAGGTGTAAAAAATGACAGGATGAAGATGGGTTTTAGAATTAGCTGAAAGTTTCATTTTTTTATCGACAAAAGCTTAAAATGCAGTGATCTGAAAATCGAAACAACCTTCCAGGATGATGAACTACAAACGCATTATAAAGATAGGAATGTTTGCTCGATAGCCAAAAAGTGGTACATATCCAAGTATTTTCCATCCTCCTCCTAAATGAATACCTACCTGAAACCAGTTTTCGATAGAACTGGAATGAATGAATAAATTAATTATGGCCGCGTATGACCATTTTGCACTCCTCAGATTATTTGGAGAAAATCCACTTTCTAAAACCCTTACCTTAAAAAGAGAGTGGTGTAAAGAGACCCTTGAGAAAGGTTAAGGTTGTAAAAGGGGCATGCACAGGACATATACACCACATTAAAAAGTTGACACACTAAAAACGTCATCCGAAACAGTGTAAAAAGCCCAAAAAGCTAAAAACATTACATAAAACACTGTCATCCTCCAACATGATGATAAACAGTTGGGAAGTAAAATCGGCACATTCCATACGAAACTTTAATGAACAAACCAATTTGCTCCTCTCCCCGATTAATTTCAGAATGACAAAAGAAAAAATGCATGGTTAACTGATATCTATGCGGGCATACCTGCATCCGCTGATGGCAGTCGCTTTCCTTTCTGAGCAAATTGCCTCTCCACGTCCTACATGGAATTCCCAGAATTAACATGGCTATGAAGGGGGGAAAACCAGGATGGGGATATGCTTAAAACTACATAACTTTCATTTCTTGCACATGAGAAAATATGTCCTTATCGGAGAAGCATATAGCAAAAGCTGAATTAAAGAATTAGGCACGGGATAAAGGGTTCAAATGTTGCCTTTTTAATTCCAATAATTCCAGAGTGTAAACTGTAACTCCACATTGCATTGCTCTATGGTAATTGTACTGGATTTCATCAGTACCCATTTCCTTGTTTGGTGAATCTACAAGTAGAAAATCTAGGTGGACTTCCTACCAGGAATAGCAACGCGTTAATGATAACTGAACAAGTACTAAAAACTTACGAAAATGAATGAGCGGCTCTGGCGTAAAACTTGATAACCCACACTCCGTTCAAAATTGAGTTAACATTGGATTCAGTTCCTGTACAACAGTGAATGAAGTTCCTTCAGTAGCCACTGATAGACAGAAACACACGGGAACATCTGGGTAAGCCACAATGTAATGAACGAACTTTCACCTGCGTTTTTCTCTGTTTCATACTTTTGTGTGCAATCAAGTTTTACTCCCGAGCCGGTTAATTAATATCACAGGATGATTCACCAATCCTTTGCTGTAGAAAAGTCTACGGACAAGGAATTATGAGATTTCCGTGACACAAATAGCCGGATACCGGTGAAGAACATAACCAAGGGGATAAAGGAATGTTGATCTCAACATTTTAAGACTAATTCATTACATAATAAATGACTTGATTTTCCTACAGAAAGCAGGGAAACGGCACAAGGAATTGTTTAGAGGCATCCAATTCGCCAAACCAAGTGTTTCCGACCAAAAACGTCACGCCATGGAATTTAATCATTTATATTGATAGGTTCAGCATAACTATGATGCAGCGGTGTTAAACCTATGTCATTTGGTTTACTGTGTTTCTACTAACCACTATACCATGGAGACTAGTTCAAATTCTCATGCGCAAAAGTTCTCAAGCGCAACTTGCATGGCGTCTGTGTTTCCATTACATGAAAGAGAAGTTTCCACAATCATACAAACAAATTGAAGTGTTTAATGTTGTACCTGAAAATCAATATAACGGGCCATATTTCAATTGGAATTGAATGTTCCATAAAAGGCTTTGTTAGTAGGTGCTGAGTAAGTGTGGTGTGGGTGTAACTGACATATCATAACACCAAACAAAGACCCCTGCGAAACTGCAGAGTAAGTCACAAGAGTTGACTTCCTTCCAATTCCCAATCCCCAACCCATCTTCCGCAAAATGATCGCGTTAGCTTTCTACACGTCGGGATGTCTTGATGGAGAGCCAGATTCACTCCGGGACAACTCGCACTATTGCTGACTCAAGTCTTTCCTTGTTATCAGTTCTGTATGAATGACTTGTACAGGGTGACTTCGTATTGTTACAAATTATTCCAGTTTTGGAAATTGGAGTTGGGCATTTAGGCGCCATTTGCTTCCTAATACATGAAACAAAGTCGCAAAATTGTACCTCAATCAGTCGTGTCTCACTGGGATGTCACGGCATTCGAGACCATCGCTTCTCCAAAACTACTACCCACTTCTTCGCCACATGGTTTCTTCAACTTGAGGTTTGGAGTCATCGGATATCAGGTCCATAATGATGGAATTTTGTCCATTTCCGTAATCAATTTTTCCATATTCAGTAACGAGCAATGACAAGCTGGAAACAATTCACAAGAAAGGCAGAATTGTTGCTGGCAGGACACACTTCATGCTTTGTATCCTAATACTGGCAGCCCAACTGGCATCTCTTCCAGGTGTGGCAGGCCTCAGTGCTCTGTTTCTAACTGGCAGAAATGTCACTGGTATCCCATTCAAATATCAATGCATGGAGATGGAAGGCATCACCATTGGTAGTGATTAAGAATAAGTAAAATTAAAACTAACAGATTGATAATTTTACTTCACTTCTCTGCCACTTTTGGCTAATCGCAAAGATGATGAATAGTGATAAGATGAAATGGACGAAGGCACATCACAAACACACAAGGACAGCAGACAACATAAGCCCCGCGGAGAATTATACTAGCCGTGAGTCTAGGCGCCAGTGCCTCGCTAAATAAAACTAATAGAATTTGCAGTATATTACAAATATTGTTTGTTTAAAAATACAGAATATTTCAGCAAGAATTCGGGTACGAAATTGGGATGCGAGCATTGCACTTTCTCATGAGATAACGTGGCATTTTTGCTTGTAAGTGTATTGGTTGCTAAGACCTTTGGCAAACAGGGAAATAGGTTTCTGGAATAACTCTGTGATGCAGGTTTCCTTGGTTCTAATGTGATAAAGAGAGCAGATGCCGAGTGGTCAAAAGGTCGTATATGACTAGAAAAACGGGACAAAGGTTCGAAATCACACGGCATTAGGCATACCTCTGTTGGCTCCCCGGCAACGCATGCATGCACTTATGACGAGTGCTGTTGTGGAGGGAAGGAAACAGCTTTCGTGCCTCTTATTCTAACGATTCGCTTTGGAAACGGTATGCTCGTCGAAAATGCACTATTGCAACGCAACTGCTAATTTAGAATTTTACCAAATATTGAGGAGAGATTATGCATCACTTTTTTAAATTTTAATGTGTTAACTTGCATTGAAATTGATTGAGTAAAAAGTATAACAAATATATTGTAATCAATTCCGTAGCATTATTTTATCTTCTAGTATATTCTACACTTATGCTCTATGAAGTTTTCAATATATGTAATTATTACACAACTCTCTGTTCTTGTATGGTGAAAGACAAGTTAAAGATCCCGATTGGTTATTTGAGTATTTGTGATTATGTAATTGATTAGTTGTATTATTGGTCTGTGTATGTTTGTATGTCAATTGTATTGGTTCTGTTTATATTTTTCTTTTTTGTGAATGCTTATCTGCCTCTGTTGAGGCAGTAATTAATTAAATAAATAAACTTATAAAATTAACCACAATTTCTGAAATGAATATCTCAGAGATCCACTGCAACATTTATAACTGGGAAGTAACTTAAAAAGTGAGCCATCTCGCCCAGATATACTCTATACTGCAGCACTTGCAATCTTTCTGTCCACAGTTATCTTTTTTTTTTTACATGAACGTCAACTGAAATGATCAGTCCCCTAAAGTCGCCTCGGAAGTGTAAAACCCAGTGTATTCTTGTAGGTTCACCTAGAATTTTGAGCAAAATAGATAAATCTAGCCTCCCTAGACTCGACGTAAATGATATTCATCTACCCTTCTCCACTACTGTTAAGAATCTGGGTGTGATACTCAACCACCATCTCACCTGGGCAGAGCAAGTTAACTCTGTATCTAGAAGAGCTTTCGGTGCATTGCATTCACTCTATCGGCTCAAAAACTTCCTCCCTGAACGCATAAAAATTAAACTGGTTCAGTCTCTTGTATTTCCCATTGTTGACTATTGCGACATTGCTTTCTTGGATGTCAATCACAAGCAAGCTACACGACTGCAACGGATTCAAAATGCCTGCATTCGTTTCGTTTTCGATCTAAAATATTCAGAGCATTTGACATCGTACTTTGCTAAGGTCGAGAGGCTAAAATTAAGCGATAAACGCAATTTTCATAAGTTAATTTTACTGTACAAAATCCTCCAAATAAAAGACCCGCAATATCTGTATAACCGATTTCAACATCTTTCCGACTTTCACAGCCGCAACACCAGATCGCGCGAAAGGCCTTTGCTGTTCATTCCACTCCACAAATCCAACTTTTATGCAAATTCTTTTACTGTTAACTCAGCAGGCCTTTGGAACAAGTTGCCACCTGAAATTCATGTCTCTTCCTCAATTGTGACGTTCAAAAAATTGTTAATGTTACACATATTATACAATGAAAATTAAATGTTTGATTTCCCTAATAATATTGCGGGTGCAGAGAATGATAGAAGGACGTAAGGCACAAAAATTATTTAGCGTAATAGTTAAGATGAATTATCGTCAAAGTATATCGTTTTGGACTGTGTTTTAAGTATGTGTAATATTGGACTGTGCTTAAGTAAGTGTAGTGTTATGTATTTGCTTGTACGTGTGTAAGGGCAAAAATATGTATGTGTGTGTGTGAGTGTGTGTGCCCGTATCTATAGGTTAGATTACCTTTCTTATATGTAACTTTTCTTTGTATTTTTTATTTCTCTGTAATTTTTATATTTTTTCTTTCTTTTTTTAAATCTTATCTGTACACAACTTTGTCTTCTTAGAGGTTGTTCTCTGCAAAATATAATGACGCCGTTGTTCTTTCCCCTATTTTTGCCTGATAATGGTGGTAGTGACGAGCTACGACTTCCTATTGGAAAGGGCCTTCGATACATGCCTTCAAGATGCCATCATGCTGGATGCCATTTCACGGTGCCGCAAGACACCAAGACGATGAAATTGGTTTAGTCGATGAAAAATGAGTCTTCCGAGATTCCTCTGAAGCTGGAGAACAAGAAAGGAACTACTACTGAGATCGATTTCTGAAGAAGTGTCCAACACTTTGTTATGTAGAAAAGACTCAACAGAATGGCCTACCTTACCATATCAGCATGTTACAATTAGTGAGACACCATTTCAGCTGTTTTCTTGCTTACCTGGAAAGAAGAAAATGCGAGTCAGTAAAAAATGAACACTTTTAATTAATTAATAAAAAATTTGGGACATAGTAACAGAACTACGACCGAAAGTTCTTCCCTAGTGAATTACTAAGTGGTTCTAGTGTACAGTGGGAAAGATGATAAATTGTATTTTGAATTCGCATTCTGTTATTTTACTTTTTGTGTGCTTTTAAGGAATGGAGAAGTTGTGACGTTGGAACAATAGTTGCCCTAAACTGCGTATCTGTTTTATTGTATTCTTAAACTTCGCAATCGCATTGAACAGGGCAAAGTGCAGGAACATGGTGAACAATTTTTCTACTTTTGAATGACTGCGTGAAAATGTTTGCGTGTGTCGCTATTTTGCACCCTTCAGAATGTACGAGGGGAAGTGCCCTTATCTAAAATATTTCCCTTAGAGATAAAGGGGTGCAAAAAGCCCCTTGAGAATGGTTAAAAGTTTAAAGTAGTAAAGGGACCTGCACACAACATATTAAAAAAGTATACACTAAAAATTTTCCTCACAGACTGGAAAATTTCCTCTTTTTTCGAAAAGTTAAACACGTTGGTTAGAACAGTCATCATCTGCTCAAAATGGATGACAAAAACAGTTTGGAAGGTTAAAAAGCTTGTCTGAGGAAAGTAAAATATGCACATTCGATAAAAATATGCAGAAGACTTAAAGAAATTACTATTGTCTTTGCCTTCAGCAGTAGAGTGGCAGCATAAATATTGGTAGATATTATGTGCATCTATTTTAAATATTTCTCTCTTACACCTTACCGTGTTTTTTGGGAATAGACTTGTAATGACGTTGATGCAAAGTTGTCAACTGCTCCGTCGGTGTTTTGTTTCAATTTCTGAACCTCGCATTGCGCAAAAAGTAAATGAGCAATGGACCATTTCCAGGGGGAAAAAAAGTATGCATCCCACTCTACCAGCCACGCACCAGTTGCGTTACCATGTCTATTGAAAAAACTTCACATCAGAATCAATGTTGGGGCTCACTCATCACAGACATTCCTCTGCATTTCCACACAATTGATGACCACTCGCAGGGCAGGCTGGGGACCACAAAGGTAGCCTCAGACAGACCAGGCACACGGCAGCATGTGACATAATGAGTCCCCCACCAGTCTTCTATTATGGAAAAAAAAAACAAAAAAAAACTGAACGAACCAACTTGGTACCAATACTCTTCGAGTGGTGCCGCTTCATTTCCCCATCCCTCTTCCTCTGGTTGAAGCATTATAACCATGAGTTCAATGAGGGAGCGAGCTTTCAGAGGGCAACTGTTTCGAGAGCCCATTCCAGGCTTTTCCCTCCCCTAACAGTTTGCGCCCGACTGACCAGGAAATGCGAGAGTTTATCAAACTGGAATTTGTTCTGGGTCGATTCCCACAGCGAACACAACGATCGATACCCAACGTCTCCTTGATGTGTGAGTTTGTCTGTGTGAGTGAGAGAGGGAAGAGTTCAAAATCAGGGTTCACAACGCTGCACACACGTCGCTAATACAATGATATCGCTGGAAAGCACTGTCGTCATTCTTTTTTTGTCCTGGGCCATTCTTCTCGTTTGCTACAAAGAGATGAAAGAAATACCAGTGATTTTTCAATCTTTCAATGACCATTTGTCTTGCGGGACGTTTATTTCCTCATCTCCGACAGGATACTCTCGTTTCACTGTTCAGCTGCGATACGCAATGTAGCAAGTTGATCTGAATTCCATTTTTCGTAACAGGAGTTGTGTATGTAGATTTAGACATTTTTATCGATAATTGAGACTATGAGGACGAATGGTTTTGATTGATTTAGTTTAATTTACTTCTCCTTTCTGTCACTTTTGGCTAATCGCGAATATAAGGATGGGTGGTGATAACTGAGATGAGGGGAACCACGACACATGAGTACCACACAGGATTATACTGGCTGCGAGTCCAGACGCCAAAGTCTCTGCAAAATGCAGTCCAGGGTGTACTACGTGGAAAGGAGATTGACGTTTGGGTGTCTTCGGAAAATGTCATCCCTTTACCCGGGGATGAATGATGATTACATGAAAGCAACGAAGAAACTAAGACTTATATGCAAGATACAGATCTAAAAACGCAGAGGATTATTCTTGTGAGTAGAGAGATTGACATTTGAGCACCTTCGAAACTGTCAATCCTTATTCTTATTTAGCACCGTTATTTCAGCACTGGCAATATATGATCACGTGATAAATTTCCCGTCGCAACACGTAATCAAATTAGCTTTCACTAACTTTGCATAAGGGCTGGTCCACTTTTGAGCGATATTCAAAGCATTTGAGTGGGTTTAAAATTTACGGAAATTTCTCATTACAACACTGTGCATCCAGCAGTTTACATAATTCTACTTCTCTGTAGGTAATATGTTTATTATTATGTTTGTTATTTAGCGTCGCTTTTCTGTCACTTTTTACTAATGGCGACGATGAGCGATGTGATGGAAGTACACAACCGCCAACCGGCCTCCTTGGCGGAGTAGTTACCACAGCGGGCTAGGACACCAGGGGTCTCGGGTTCGAATCTCGGCTTGGGCATGTGTGTTTGCGAGTGTCCTTTCATCAATTGCATCATATCATCAGTCATCCTCATCTACGCGATTAGTGAAAAGTGACAGAAAAGCGAAGTAAATTAAAACAAATCAATCAATGATGAAGTACCACTCACCAAGTCAAAGAACATCCTTCCAAGACCGGGATCCAAACCCGGGACCTCTACAGTCATAGCACGCTGGGGCTAAACACTCCGCCACGAAGTAGGCCGTAATTGCACGAGTGTTTTAAGATTTATATAAATATTGTTAATATGAAAGAAGTGGGCAATGAAAGCTAATCTTATATGTTATAGTACTACCATTTCATATTTCGGGAGGGGTTGAATCCCCAACCTCACCCCTTCCTCTCGGCACGCCCTTGCACCATGTGCAAAATACTGGCCTCCACTGATCTATGCATGACTAACAGAGTGGAGCATAGTGGAAACTGTGGCTTGCAGAAAAAATCACAGACTCCCCAAAAAAGAAAAACCATTGGACAGAAGACAGGGCTCGCTTGGGAAGGCCATTCTTTGCGTCCCGCCTCGATATCGTGAGAACTCTTAGCCAACAAGGCTCCATATTTCATGAGCTACGAGTCAGCTCAGGCGGCATGGCACTGCCTGCGTGCTGCGTCATCGATTTTGTCTGCTGCAACCGGGGTAGGATGACTTGGAACCGCCATTACGGGCATTAAGTATATTTTTTCACCTCCGTTAAACTACCACCTGTGAAACTGATGCGTGGCGTGCGAATGTGCCATGACAGGGCCCCTTCTGTTTTCCGAATGTAGACCTCAGATGTTATCGTGCAATAACCTACTTGCAATTCGGTTCCAGGAATTTGTACTGTAGTAACAAGCGTCCAAAGGATAAGAGGACTTTTTTGCATGAAATATAACCTCTCGAGAAATTTAACGATCCTGTGGGACCTGCTATTCCAGGTGTACCCAAGCCCGGATGTAGGGAGTAAAGGGGGGGGCGGCTTCGGGCCTGGGCCTCCATGGGAAAGTTCCTTGAAAAGAGGCTACCTAGTGGTATAAAACATAACTAACCACCTCTTATAACTTGGCCTGGAAGTTATACCTGAAATAAAAGAGCCCCAGAAAATCTATTCACCGATTTTTGTTCCAATATATTCTGTTTATTACTAGAGAATATTAGATTTCATTTTGCTACTGTTTTAGGTTACAAAAAAATGCTTTATTATAATTTTTAAATTTCGTGCAAGAACCAACAACAGGATGAAGTTGATTTGATTTGGTTTTAATTTAGCGTCGCTTGAGGGTTGATCAAATTGCTAAAGGGATACTCGCAAAAATCACGCCCAGGTCGTGATTCGAACACAGGACCACTCCCATGGAGGTCGGCAATAGGACGAAGTAGGAATGGAATTTGCACACACTGCTGATAATTATTTGCAACATAGAACAAATTAATGTATGTCGGTGATTTTCTGCAAGTAAGAGTATTAAATTTGTGCGTGGAGTCAGCTTACATTAATAATATCTAGTAAAATAACTTTTGGCCTCCCTGATGGCGCAGTGGTAGCGTCGTCGCCTTGTAATCAAGGGGTCCCGGGTTCGATACCCGGTGGAGGCATATAGTGGTTCGGACCCCACTTCAAAATGTAGGTCCAGACCCGATTAACCTTACTGTGCATAAAGTGGACTCAAAACTCCAACTCAATCAAACTATCAGTTTTATAAGTTTTACTTGTCACGTTCTATTGAACTGTTACCTTTTTAGCTCAACACCCTCTGTATTGTTTCCACGCCGCTACACTTAACTCAAAATATATCCATGCCCGTTATAAATTATTCATGTCACCATGATATACATGTATACTAAAGGAATGCAATATATGTCAGTCAGCATTAGAAAATGTTGCAATCTCAATGCGAATATTATATTGTTACTTTCTTCTTGCAGTCTTGTTTCTTTTTCGAAACCATGCTGTGAACTCAAAATCCCGCGAGCATGCCACAGAACGCAAAAGTCTGCTCCCTCCACCATTAAATAGGACAGCAGCCCACAATAAATCCTTCAGTGTAACAGTATCTGGGGAATGGAATGCAATGCCAACTTCGTTCACATCCATCATGTCAAATGACAGGTTCAAATTAAAGCTCGAGGTATATATGCTAGGGTAAGCCTGCGGGGAGAACTTTATGTAAAAGCAGCGAATATACTAGCACATTTACGTTCATCCCTCATTTCTTGCATATTTTCCTTAATTTATCTTGTGATATGTAGTGATCTCTACATTTTTGATCTTGTACTGTTCTGTTGTTTCGTTCATGTCTTCATAGTCATTTGTTGTCTTGTGATCTTCGTAATTTAAAAACCAGTTGAAATAGGTCTTCTTCAATAAAGGCGATCTTCATGTCCACACAGTATTAGAATAATTAAATCAAGACGACTTAGGAGGGCAGGATATGTGGCACGAATGGGAGAGGAAAGAAGAGTTTACATGATTCTTGTTAGGAAATCTGTTGGTAAGAAACAGGAAGGCCAAGACGAAGATGGAGGGATAACGTTGAGATGGTCCTAAAGGAAATCGATAAGGATGGAAAAGATTGGATTGATCTTGCCCAGGAACAGATGGAAGGCTTGTGTTGCTGCAGCCATAAACCTTTGGGTTTAAGAAGGCTAGAGAGTTACTTAGGAATAAAGGCGATCATTACTATGACGCATCACATTTGTTTTTACTTGTCAAGGGTTACTCAATATTCAATGAACGATGAACCGAACAAATTATAAAAAACACCAATATTTTAACTCGCCTGGAGACTTTGTACAACTCTACTTTCGCGGGGAAAGGTAAGAAGATACTGCATAAATGCTGCAATAAAAAAACTAAAACTTCCGAATTATTTTTTTAGTACGAGTGGTTATGGGTTCGATCCCACGTTACTAAGAAAACTACTATTGAACCAGCATTTTGAAGACAATTGAGGAACTGTCGGAAAAGAGTGAGGATCTCGTCAAGAAAGTCAAGAAACATCAGTGATATGATGGCCATGTAATGAATGAGGTTATTTTACGTCGCTTTTCTGCCTCTTTTGACACATCGCGACGATGGGGATGAATGGTGTTACGATGAGATGGTTGAAGGCACACACACCAACGTCAAAACAAAATGTTCAGACGCCAAAGCCTCGTTAGTCTGCAAGAATTCTGTCCAGATGATAGTACGTGGAAGTAAGGTTGACACTTGGGTGTGCTTAAAAAATAAAAAAACAAGGAATGAATGAGTGGATTTATTTTACTTAACGTTTCTGTCACTTTTGGCTAATTGCGAAGATGAGGGTGAATGAATGGTTATAAGATGAAATAGATGAAGGGACAATCACATTATGCAAATCCCATACTGGCCATGGGTCCACACGGCACATCCTTGGTAGTCTGCAAAATGAAGTCCAAGGTGTATCACGTGGCAGTGTTGTTGACATTTGGGTGTCTCTAGAAAGGATCACGGTTCATCAACTACGAAGGCGTAAAACTGAGTTGAAATAAAATAGTGAGCTCTTAATTCGAACTCCAATGGGACAAGAAAAACATTCGAATTAACAAAAACATTGATTATTAATGAAAATTTTAAGGGGAATAAACATCTGTTCGAATTACCGAATAATTCGAATTAAAAAGAGTACACTGTCTATACACCACTTCAAAGGAACCTATGCTCTACATTCACAGTATATTAAGATTTGATCAACCAGGAATCCATCAAGGCGTTATCAATTCATAGAATTTACAATCTGAACGAAATATATGGACGGAATAATTTG
This sequence comes from Lepisma saccharinum, assembly GCF_977018435.1. NCBI lineage: Eukaryota > Metazoa > Arthropoda > Insecta > Zygentoma > Lepismatidae > Lepisma > Lepisma saccharinum. The sequence goes on along the minus strand of NC_139256.1, from coordinate 19,449,008 downwards.
GATTAGGTAAACGTAGAAACGTCAAAAACTTGTTTTCTCCAACATGTAAAAAAGAACTTAGGAGTACTGACTTAGAAGAAATGTATGAATAACTCACGAAGCAATTGCAAAATCGTAAGATGTGCTTAATTAATGTTGCATACGCTAGTTTTACCACCATCCCGCTAATGCAAGCATTCCGGTGGAGAGTGCGAACTCGCAACAAATGTTTCTGACAACTGTAAGACTTGTTGCTTTGTTGATTTGCAGAAACCACGATGAGCAGAGCTCTAGCCACAATATCCACTGCGCCCCTAAAATTACAAACTCACTTTTTCAACAGTGGGGGCTTCCTTAATAATTTTTTGGTGTTCAAATTTCAATGTGAAAATGAAAATCAGCATTTACTAAATTAATTTAACATTTATGGTCTGACGAAGCTATAAGATTTTTATTAGTTGCCGTGGTTGGCAACAAGCATGGTTTTGTCAATAAGCATAGACATATAATATAACTGACCGACTCCACTGACCTCCGTGGTGTCAAATACCGACCTGAGAATGGGGGTTGTTTGTGAGCGTCCCTTCATCAACTTCATCATACCATCACCCATTCTCATCTTTGCGATTAACCAAAAGTGGTAGAAAAGCGAAGTAAAATAAGCCTAATCAATTAACATAATAGAACCATTACTCTTTATGTTCATGATATAAAATTTCATTTCAAGGGCACATATTAAGTAACTTATAAATTTAGAAGGGTATTAAAGTACATCATTTGGGATCGGGGCACTGACTAATTTACCGGGTCGCGATCTCACAGGTTGGGAACCACTGGCGTGGTGGGTTAAAGCTATTAACTTGTAATTACGAGACACCAGGTTCAACTCCCGGGAGGACGCGTTTTGGTGACCAGCATCACACTTTGAACTGTGGTTGAAGCAGTTCCGAATGTCACATGTGTGAACGAAATAAACAAACTTCACCGAACCACTTGCTTTTCCTGCCGATTCAAATGCTTTACTATCCCTGCGGTATAGATGAAAGGATGAGCACTGGAAGAATGAGAATAGTACTTATAACAGGAAAGTTGTTCCGAGTACAACGTGGAAGCAAGATCAACACACACACTACTTCATACCAGTCTTGACCTTTTACCACAGCATGCCCCTCTCTTCCTTAAGACATCTTTCAAGGAATTCAAGGCTGGTCCTTGCCTACATATCCCGTGCGAGAGAACAATGTGTTGACGTCATTCACAGACGGTCATGCATAATTCAAAAGACGTACCATTTCCAAAATCCACTGAGATAATGCATCCTGTGCTTGGGACGTTCAAGACACACAATGTACTTTTATCCGCTCTTATCCGAGTAATATCCTTCAGATTTAGTGCGTGTTCATGTGCGAAGCACATGCTGTTTACTCTAAAGTAAACACAGTAAAAAGGTAAAGTTTCCCGTGCATATAACACCGTGCCATGAAAGCACATTTAGAGGCTGTGGGGGTAGGGCGCCACACATTCTCGATCTAGTTCACTTTGGAGGTGATGTGATCAGCACCACGCTCCGGCCGCCTTTACCCCTCCCCCCCCCCCCAAGGAACTCATTGATTTGAGGCTTGGTGATCCCCTTTATGTGGTGACAAAGCTGGAAAAATTCCTACCTTAGATCACCCATCCCGGAAATCGAACCCAGATCTCCCGCGTGGCAGACAGACCCACCGCAACTCCCCAAAGTAGACACGGTGCAGGTCAAAAGGTAAAGTTCCCCCTGTGCATGAGGCCCACTGATGAGAGGCTGAGTGAATCACAGAGCCTCTTGTACAGGGATTTTCAGAATCAACGCTGTATTTGCGTTGAAAACATCGCATCTACATCGATGTATTTCGTTCCAATCTTGATTTTTTAAATTTATTTTACTTCGCCATTTGTGCCACTTTTGGCTAATTTGCGAAGATGGAGATGAGTGAGGACATGATGAAATTGATGAATGGACACTCACAAACATCCATGCCCCGGCCAGGATTCGAACCCAGGACCCATGGCGTTGTAGGTTCCCATATTCATACACGATCGATGAACTAATAGTGGCTGCTCCAAATGTGTTGATGTAATGGATGGGGGGGGGGTGTAGAACCAGTCCGTCGACCTCCCATGAAAATTGGCACTGTGCATTTAAGTTACAAAAAAAACAACTTACTTTTATTGTTAATAATAGACACATATAGTAAGTTACTTAGTATTCGAACAGAATAACTTAAGGTAAAAACTGTTAGAGCGAAAAAAAAATAATGTATGTAATGTAACCAGATTATGTTTATATTCTACCATTCAAAACAAACAATAAATAGTTCCATAGTTTCGAAAAATCAAATAAATTAGAGTTATAATTAAATAACTATGCATTTCAGTATACTAAATGTAAGAAATGAAAAAGTAAACAGTAGTGCTGGAAATTCACTCACCTGGTGGTACAAGTAGGAAGTCTCCCCAAGAATATGATGATAATAGTAATAGGAATAAATTTGATTTGTTTTTATTGGACTATAATAGTTCTTCTTGTAATCAATCATATTGACATTATTGTATTTCTAATATTAAAGTTTTAGCAATGGACTGACCCCCACCCACAACAAAAATTTCTGGGGACACCCATGGTTGATGTAGCTAGTTTTGGGCTAAATTTAACCATTTCTCTTCGTTTCTACTAAGTATATTAATCCACAACGTATATTTTAATTTTTTGCGACTAGAAGCTATTTTAAAGTGATCGATGCATCCATGCACCCTCGTGTATTGCTTCAGTGTATTCCACAAAAGTATGAACACGACATTGATAACTTCAACAAAGTCTGCAGAATTTGATATACATACAAACAATGGGCTTTTATCATATAGTAAATAACCACATCGCCTCGATTTTTTTAGATAGGAAGTGCGTGCTTTTTGTGTTCAGCATTTTGTTATGGTCAACGTAATATCGAATAACTCGCCCCACTGCACTAACCGATCAATATTTCGATAACCATAACATTCCGTCCATTCTGCATGCAGCCCAGGCCACTCGACATCAGAGGTAAATATATACACACACGAGCACACATGAACGTATACCGGCACCTTCTCTCCATACGTGAAAATGAAAACTATATACGATCATATAATTTCAATAGTTCTTGTGATTAACTTTGCATCAACACCGTTTGTCACCACACTGATATGATAACTAATAATTGCTTAGATCAAGGGCATTTCAGGGCACTCAAGCCCGGTATCACAACCCCCCCTCCTTTTTGGTATTATCCTTTGCGATCAAGTCAATCTAGCATTAATAACTTTATATCTCTACTCTATCATAAAAAAGATGGAACGAAGAGAACCTTTAATCCCAAAATAAGCTTTACATGGTATTTAGGTGTCTATTAAGTGTGTTTATCACAAGTGTCCCACCCACTTATTAAGATAGACCACTTAATGCAGAGATAGGTTAATCAGGGCTGGACCTACAGTTTAAAGTGGGATCCCAACCACTGTGCAATATACCTCCATCCTTTGTAGGCTAATCTGAATGGCGAAAATAATTAGAAGAAAGAGACAGGTTTCGACCGGGATTCGAGTGCATGACTTCTGGCTTCGCAGCAGAGAGAACTGCGCATGCGCATAAACACCTCACAAGTATTTGTGTGTCAATTTGTTGAAAATGTTTGACACTACAGTACAATACATTTACAAGGCATAACATCCACTGAATTTGGTTACCTATTTCATCGACTAGTCATTTTATGATAAACTGATTATTTTGAAGACACAAAAGCGAGAAAGAATAATAGGAAAAGGTTGCGGTAATTATCACACATGCTTAACTACACTAAGGACCTAAAGGATTAAATGTATTTTGTATTATTTATTTGGTTTTTCTGCCTGTCTAGGCTAATCGCGATGCCAATGAATGATGAAAAGCCCATGCGGATGGCAGGAGTCGACCCCAGAGCCTGCAAGGTTGTCATGGGCGCTCAGTTTCCGCCTAAAGGCTACAGTGCACGCGAATAAAACTGTAAAATAAGTTCCAAACAATTTACAGACATTCCCAATATCTTACAGCAGTGGTTCTCAACCTTCGTGAAATCCTGACCTGGTAAATTATTTTTCTTTTCAAGTCGATTTCTCCAACCCTTATGATTTTACTCGGAAATAACTTTCTGTTACTTTAAATATACCTTTGAAATTAAATAAAATACTTAGAAAAATATATTTGGACCTAAAAGGGATGACGTGACAGGTGAGTAGAAAAGGTTACATAATTTAGAACTGCATAATATGTATACATGTCCAGTATCATTACAATAATGAAATCAAGAAGACTTAGGTGGGTAGGCCATGCGGCACAAATGAGAGAGGTGAGAAAAGTTTACAGGATTCTTGTTGGGAAACCTGATGGTACGAGATCTGTAGGAAGGCCAAGACAAAGATGGAGGGATAACGTTCAGATGAACCTAAAGGAAATCGGTAAGGATGGAAAAGATTGGATTGATCTTGCCCAGGATAGGGACACATGGAAGGCTTGTGTTGCTGCAGCCATAAATCTTCGGGTTTAACAAGGTAAGAGTTAGTTAGTTACATTGAAATTAAATATTAATACATAAATTATGGCATAGAGAGTAATAATTCGATTATGTCTACGCTTATTGCTAATGAGAATTGATGTGCAAACTAAAATCATAAATTTCAGAACCTCTCACGATTGGGTAGAATTGATGCCAGGGGGCGGCGCTTGAGAAACACTGTCTAACTGGAACCAAACTAAACTGACATACAATCGACCCTTCTCCTCAGAAGGTATGGATGAGAATCCATAGCTCAAGGAACAGCAGCCTCTGAGAAGCCTCGTCTCGTATTCAATGAGTATAAAAGCCAGCCGACCTCATCCCACCTGCCTTAGGGGGGCAAATGCTTCCTTCACCACACCCTACGCTATATGTATTCACACCGAAGTGCTGAGGACACGCGAAGAGTTTTTATTGTAAAAGGTGTTAGCATTAATGTCGGCAGATGTTTAAAGGATGAAGTTTACAAATGACGATGGTGTCACGGCATATTCTTTGTGAACAACGGCACTGGTCGTCGAAATTAATCGAATTAAGTAAGTACATTAGAGGCAGGAGGAACAGTTTGTGTCCGGCCAGACGCGAGGACCCCAAACTTCTCCTCCCCAACGATCATTTTTTTTGTTTTTATAAGTCCACTTTATGCTCAGATAGGATAATCGGGACTGGACACAGTTTAAAGTGCAATCCGAACAACTAAGGGCTAAGTAACACCCCGGGTGTCGAACCAGAGGTTGAATAACGAGGCTTTACAAACTTGTAGGTTTTTCTTTTAATGAATTGCTTTATTTTACTTCGCTTCATGTGCTAATTTTGGCTAATTTTGCGAAGATGAGGATGAGTGATAAGATGAAACTGATGAATGAACAGTCACAAACATCCATGCCCAGGCCAGGATTCGAACCCGGGACACCCTGGCGTCGTAGCGCGATGTGCTAACCACTCTGCACAAACTTCTAGGCATCCGGTAACATAATACAATTATCACAATGTTGATCAACACTGGCAGTCACTTCGATGATGAGCCGCTCATTGTGTAATAACACCTTGAGGGTAAGAAAAGAATTTCAGTGCCTGAGGTAAAAGTTCTGGCAGTAAAGTGGCATTCTTTCCACAGTTCCATAGTATCCCTACAAAATACGCAGAAAAGAAACAAAACAAATTTACCCCATACTAACATTCTACGCGTATTTGTTCATAATGTTCGTTTGTATAAATGTATATTAGCTAACAGAAATTTGGAAAATACATGCTCAGACAATGATTGTGTTCACGATAATATTATAGAAATCTTGAGTTCAATTATTCTGAACAATCCATCATATTCCTTAACATTTGAAGGTGTGTTACAATAATTCATTTACTTTATAATTATCATTTTAATTCATGGATTGATTGGTTTAAATTTTTTGGGTACCTCGGCAAGCATGGTCATTTTGTAAGTACACTGGAAAAATTCCCTTATCTAAAACCCTTGCCTTGAAATTTTTTTGAAGAAAAAGAAGAGGGGTTTAAAGAGCTCCTTGAGAAAAGTTTAAAATGCAAGTTGTAAAGGGTCCGTATAGGACAAACACAACACACTAAAAAATATAAGGAAGTCTAAAAACTACGTCAGAAACCGTGTAAAAGGCCGGCTCTTTTCAAAAACTAGAAACATTTTTGAAAACATTATCATCATATGCACTCTTGATTACTTTAGGGATATAGGGACTTGTTAGACACCCTGTATACAAGGAACATAATGGTGGTGATGGATGGATGGACGAAACGCAAAACTAATGCCCATGAGTTGCCAGAACCTCGTTTCCCCACGTTTGCATGGGGTAGCAACAACTGTGCTCATGCCATGGCTGCAATTTTCATTACTGAAGGGGAAAATAAATAAGCATCATTCCAACCTCGTGCAACGCACAGAAACGCGACAAATTTGAGTTCCACGCCGCATAGCACAATGAACTTCCTTTTAAATATCCATGAGCCATTAGCACCACCCGAGAAAGATGGACGGCTCAAATAAGGCGTCTCCGAACCAGAATGCACGAGAGGATGGCAGGGCGGGCGGCGTCTTGCCCCAGTGCGACAGGAGAGTTCGATCACCTCCCTGGTCTTTCCACATGATTCATCTGCCTTGCGTGACCGAAGGAAGGAAAAGCATCTTCCAACGCAGTGAAGGGACACGCTACGTCCGCAAAATAAGAACTCAATATCAACAAAGGCCTGTACGTAAAAGATGGCCAATATATTTCAGACGAGCGAGCCAACCTTTGTGTATATACAGAGCAATTCCAGAGGTACCAGACTGACACTTCGGAAGCAGATTTATTTGTATTTTATTTGTTTTTTTATATGTATGATTCATGAAGCATGTCATGAAATAAATAATAACCTAGGAAATTTACAAGTAGTAGCCAAATTTCTTCAAATCTAAGGAAAATTAGAACAGAATTTCTAATCAATCAATATAATTTACGAGTACCCATACGGCCAACACGTAACGTAAAGCTCTCTCGCAATACCACTACAAGGCTCTCCCTTCTACAACGGTCTCTTTACTACAGCCCTTAACATTCATGTAACAAACTGCCTCCAAATATCGACATTTTATTGCCAGAACACAGTTTCCAAAAATCACTAATGTACAGTGTAACTTATTTTTTTACTGTGCCATTCTGTATTGTTTTCTTTTTTGTTGTTGTTTTGTTCAAATCTGTTGTGCTATCTTTTATTGCTTTTCTTCCCCTGTTGCAACAGTTTTAGCATAAAATGGTATTTCAGTCCTGTAACTAAAACTTTCAGTAAATAAATAAATTTGAAGGTGAACAGACTGACACAATTGACAACCTATGAATATAATAAAACATTAAAATTCTGACCAAGGCAGGGTGCTAAAGGATGGAAACGTTACGTTTTTAGTGTATATTTTTATACAATAATTTTTGCCTTGGTCAGCATTTTAATGTTTCATTAACATGGAAACAAGGCTAAACAGTGTTACTATGAATCTAGATTTACTGAATCAAAGTTAGTGGAATAATACCTGATGAAGTAATTTCTTGGACATTTTTTTTCGAGTTTAGAAACACGTGTTTTCGTAATCTAAAGAGTAAACTGTACAGAACATTCGCTGATATATATTTTTTAACCATCAAGGTTGACATTTTTCTGACTTTGCTCTATAGTAAATGTTGCATACGGCATAAATATTATGCAAACACTATCATTTCGCAATGGCTGACTATAGGCTGAAATTGAACGTAATGGTTAATGGATAGTTTTCCTCTTGTGAGAATTTGTATTAGACTGCATTTATGGAGGGGGGCACTAAATTTACAATCTCCTAAGAATGTACTCTCATTTACTTTTAAGGGTCATACGAAGAATCCAAAAGTGTGTTTATAAAGGGTTTTCTAATAAGAATGATATGATTTTGAAATGAACTGGCAACTATGCTTCAAATGTTATAACTGTCACTAGTTGTCATTTGTGTTTAGTATACTGTGACAATTTATCATGGATAAATACACGCTTCAAGAACGTTTGGTCATTATCCAAAAATTTTATGAAAATAGTCGTTCTATTGAACTTGAAACGGATCATAATTTTGGGGAAAAATTATCTTCTCAGATGAAGCTTATTTTTGGTTAAGTGGGTATGTTAACAAACAAAATTGTCGTCTTTCGTGTGAAAACAATCCGCAAGAGACTCACGAGAAGCCCTTGCATCCGCAAAAGATTACTGTATGGTGTGGTTTATGGACGGTATGGTGGCATCATCGGACCATTTTTTTCCAAAACGAGGTAGGAGATGCAGTTACAGTGAGTGACTAGTGAGCGGTACCGATTGATGTTAACAGATTTTTTTAGGCCAAATTTTGATGAAATTGGTTTGGAGAACATGTGGTTCCAACAATACGGTGCCACATGTCACACTGCTAATGCCACTATCGACGTATTGCAAGAACAATTTGGTGAAAGGATAATTTCAAGAAATGCAACTGTTAGTTGGCCTCCAAGAAGTTGTGATTTAACTCCTTCAGATTGCTTTTTGTGGGGTTATTTGAAATCTATAGTCTATGCAAACAGACCACGAAGCCTTGATGCATTAAGATTGAACATCGAACGCTGCATTCGTGACATTAGGCCCGAGTTATTGCACAAATCATCGAAAATTGGGTTCATCGAATTCACTCGTGTGCACGAAGTAGAGGTGGACACTTATATGATGTGTTATTCAAAACAATGTAATAAACTATGCTTCAAAATAATATAAAAAGTTTGGTTGTATCTGAAATAAGTTTTTTATTTTATTTCATTTCAAAATCATATAGTTCTTATTGGAAAACCCTATATAAACGAGTGTTTTGTCGATGAAAAGCAACTGCAAGTTTTAGACAGCTTAACTGTCCCTTTTGACACTTCAAAATGATCTGAAGTGAGAAATCGATTCTTCCAGGAGTTTTACGGCAAGACTTTACACACATTTTTTTTACCAATAAAACCTATAAAGGTTGGGATTGCTTGCAGGGGCAAGCGCTGCAAGTGGATAATTTTGTGACCACGATACCTGTCAGTAGAGCATTTCAGATTAAATTTTGATAGCAGCAAGATACATTCGAAGATCACTCTTGTAAACATTTAAATAACCACTTTAAGTCAATTGGTTAAATAATTTAAATTATTGCAGATGAAAAACTGTTTTGTCCTGTCTTGATAGGGCTGACAGAATATTTATAACTAGCGTTCCTGCTGATACAAACATTTGACCAAAACAGACATGTTTCGCATTTTCCACCCCAACTTGATCAAACTTGGGAAAATAAACTTAACGCAGTTTATGATCACATGTTTATTAAATGTGGTATATCATTGTTCTAAACACAAGCAACTCGCGAATTAAATCAATTATATATAATGTAGTGTGTTATTATTACTACTAAATTGTATCGTTGGTCTGGTTTAACCACAATTGCGTTTCTAGCCTTTTTCGTGATCTCTCTTTAATTTGTATGATGCAACAATAACTACATCACATTCTCATTCTGAAACATGACCACGTCATTCCAACATTATTCAACGTGTTTTATAGGGTGACTACACCCAAAGTTACCCTCACTTCTGGGTTATGTGTTCTATATATTGCAATTGACCCCCTTGATGACCAGTTCTAATGGAAAATACACATTGATATAGGGATATTGTCTATAATGGTCGTGAATGTCCTTTATTGTTGCCATGGAAATTTGCAAATCTGATCTCCATGCAATCACTCGCTCAGATAGCTTATCAATTCACGAAGTCCGCACCTCACACCTGAGGATAATGAACAAAACGTGTTTTTTTTTTTTTTTTTACAAAAAAAATGCTATATCAATTTCATTATTTTATGCCTTGTATATAAGATAACGTCAAGTACCTTCTAAAACGCTGCACAAGCTTTCCACGATTTAATACTGTGATAGAAAAAAATCCTATCATGTCTGAACCTGCAACATGATGCAAGCATTACACTACCGTCGCGCACATTACTCTTTTCTCCAATTTAGACACTTGGAAGACACTAAGTACACAAGACTTATTGGCAGAGTACACGCGAACCCTGTGCATGCATATGGATTCATATCTACTTATCTTATCTCTAATATATGCACAAACAAGCACTTCAACTTCAAATCCTTGGGTGGGATGATGGCAGCAAAGGAAGACCACCCTAACTATAATCTGATCAGCAGTCCATCAAAACCAACTCTTCGTTCAGGTAATGAACAACAAATATCCAAGCCAAAACCAAACGTGACTTCATTACTACGCACCAACACTATTCTGGATATTATCCAGTTCACAGACCACCATCTTATAACCCGTATCTAGCTCATACCTGCTTCTTACGTTCAGATTTACTTGAAATTTCTTTCTAATAACAATATTAGCAGATAAAACATCAATTAAGTTAAACTACCATTCAGGAAATAAGTATAAATATCCTTCATTTGGACAAATGTAAAATTATCCGTATTTGGCCACTCCGATAACCACTATACTTGTAGAACGAACAAAAGTGATACATTGATTAATTGAAATATTTTTTGGTGCGTCAACATTTGGGTAATTTGCCCCAGCCCCTTATCATAACTAAAATCGATACATGCAATAATGTCTCTGAAGACTCCTTACCCATATTAAAAGCCTGGGCACTCAGCACGTACATGGACAAAACACGACCCTACAGGGGATTGTACCGGTCGTAGGTTCAGACGCCAGAGCCTCGTTGGCCAGCAAGTCTGTTGATACGTGGAAGTGAGATTGACTTTCGGCTTCCTTCTCACAGGGCCATCCTTACACCCCCAACAAATTATACAAAAAATAAAATGCGCCAACGAAATAGGAAAGGACTACATGTATAGCAACATCTTTTGCTCTTTTTCGGCAATGGGGCCGACACGAAGACAATTCGTGTTACCTTATCGAAATTCAAGTAACGGAAAAACAACACCCAACAATGGCCCAAAAAAAAAAAGCCCGACTGTTCACATCTTGCAGTCACGGTTCTGGGCAACTCATTAGAATCACAAATTTACGACTGCTCAATATCGTGAGGATAAAAAAAAAACTGCGAGCAGAAACGAAGAGCGCCTTGGAAACCACATCCACCTCGCCATGTGTTCCACACACAGCAGGCGAGGAGGTATGTCATAAAAACCACGCACCGAACACGCTGCTTCCTGCCCGTGCACGAACCAGACCACGCACTTGGAAATGCGAATTGTGAGAAAACAGAAACGCACCTGCTTCCAATATGCCTCAGAGGCATGCAGTTTGTTTCGGTTCTGGTTATCTTCAAATATACAAGTTAAATAGCCATAAGTCATGATTTCAATTATCTTCATGCTGCCAACACGCTACGATTGGCTTTTGTTTCTCCCTTTAACAAGAGTAAAAGTATAAACGCTATAATGATTGAAACAGCTTCTCAAAACTATAAGCAGTGTCTTGCTTCCACTCCACGTTGTACAGCAGTATACTGATAAAAATAATTTAATTTCTACCAAAACATTACATATAATTAGGGACGAAGTTTTCGTTTTATTTTTCAATACATTTCGATGTTATTTTTTGCGGTTTAGGGCAAAATTCGGTGACATTTTGACATGCATTTAACAAGGGGTCCCGGGTTCGATCCCAATGGAGGCACATAGTGGTTCGGATCCCACTTTAAACTGTAGGTCCAGTACTGACTAGCCTTACTGTGCATAAAGTGGACTTAAAACACCAACTCAACAACTCAATTCTATATGCTCAAGATTTTCGCAATGTTTTAGTTCTTGAAAATTGAGATAAAGTTTAGTTTTAATTAAGTTTTAGTTAAATCTCACCTTTCTGAGAAATAAGCAAATTTCCTTGCATCTCATCGGCCACTAAATATACAACACTTAACCGCCAAACTGCAATACAATGAAGTGAGACAATCTCTTTTGATTGAAATTTCACCAGCAACGCTAGAAATAAAAATAACAGAACTCATAGCGCTTCAGGTAACTGTCTTTGAACAGAAGAAGAGTTATCCCGAATTTATATTGCATATTTCGCGTTGTAAAATCCGGAGTTATTCTTTAAAAATTGCATAATTCGCTTTATTTCGCAATTCCGAAAATTTGCCTCTTTGATCTACCCAAATAAATTTTAAACACTTTATTGTGCTTTGCTCAACTTTTCGTTGTTACCATTAAAACACGTTGATTGATTGGCTTTATTTAACTTCGCCTTTTGTGTCACTTTTGGCTAATTTGCGAAGATGGAGATGACTGATGACATGATTAAATTGATGGAGACACAAACACCCATGACCAGGCCGGGATACGAACCCGGGACCCCTGGCGTCGTAGCGCGATGAGATAAACACTCCGCCACGGGGGCCGGCTAAAACGAAAACTTCATGTCCCTACGTATAACATATTCACTTCATACAAATACTTTCTCTACATGTGTGTGCGTGTTGCTACGTAAAGTTTTTGTCAAACCAGTTTTTACATAACACGTTAAGAAAAACACATGTCCACATACCATTTAGTTATGTAATTCATAACCACTTAGTGTGACAATGTTGCACCCTCGCGCCTGCTTTTGTGTGGAATCAATTCTCATACACAATTTCGCCGAAGTGCTACACTGTAGTACTGACCTCATGCAATAACTACAGTAACACTCCACGTTCTTAATATTTTATAATTACTTTTAGTATTTGGAATGCACTGGTTGTAGCATACACAACAGCAAGAAAGTTGGAACTTGGTTTGGGTATTTTCTTCACTGGATGAAGGCTAGGAGATTCGGAAAACTAAACCATACTAAAATCAACTAAACACTTCAATTTCCAAGACAACTTGCTGCAAAATGAAAAAAATAAATACTTTCACACTTTCGGCTTCAACCAAATAGTTCAATAGCACTATAAACCCCACGCTGCGGGGTATATTGTGATATTGAGAAAGCTTTACCAGTTCCGCAATTTCTTCAATATCTCTGATGGTGTAAGCTCTCGAATAAACATGCTTTACTTCACACACAATACAAAATTTGTATGCAAAATTCATTCCTCAGCACTTGCATCTTGGATTTTACATAAGAAATTATAGTGGTTAGAAATTAATATTTAAAGCAACGTATTTACTCAGGATGTTTAAAAAAAACAGGGAAAAGGATCCGCTACTTACTTACTCACTCACTCTCACTCGTTGGGTCAACTCAATCCCAAACCCCGCATTTACTTCCATTAATACTTTTCATCCATTCAGAATATGAATGACAAGTACTTCATAGTTCTATGCAATCAGTTTATTAATAATACTCTAGTCTATTAAAAATTCTAGAATCTTACATTTTATGTGTGTGAATGTCACACATAACGTTGGAATGCCTAGCTATTCAAACTGAAAGGGAGGCTGCATAACAATTATATAACGTTGTCCGTCACACTTAATACACCCTATATATCTTACATAATTGCAAATTAGAAATAAATGAACATTTATTTATGTAAAAATGGTTTGCTACAGGTTGATAAGGGGACCAAATGCTTAATCCTGTCCTACCACTTGCCCCTCGCTGGTGTTATCGCTACTGTAAAACATGGGGATATAGAAAGGAAGAAAGCATTAATCTCCCCTCCAAGTTAGTTTGAATGCCACACATTGCTGGTAAAAGATTCATTTATCGTACTCAAAATAGGTATAAAAATGATTTAGAACATTCCATGTGTTCGACGAAAGCGAGTGGCGTATACAAATGCCTAAGTGTAGTGTATGGTTATTCAGTTGGAAAAACGCTTCAAGGGCTGGGCTATACTCTTCTCCTATGGTCCCTTTATAACTGTTGGTTGAAATTTTTTTTGCAAACATTTCCACTGCGTAAGAGAAGCAAGCCTGTCGCAACCATGTTGTATATTCATCTGCCGAATTATCCAACAGAACAATAGCAGTCGGAAAACCAGTTCTTAGCTAACTTGCAGTATTCCTTGAACTAGAAAGTGTTCAAAATTTAACATCAGTTACATATGAATGTACGAGATACACGTTCACTTCAGTTGAGTATAAATACACCATTCCGGAATTAATGTCGCTTTAGTATGACACTGGGATTTGGATTCGACATGATGTGCAATCTGAATATTTCATAAATTCGCCCTTTACGTAAACACACTCAAATGTTAATAAACAATTATGATAAAATGAGCGAAACAATCAAGAATTCATTTTTACAAATTGAGTCAGATGTAACCGTTAAGGTAATTGAAATGTCAATGACAAATATTTAATAGTAGCAAATTTGTCGTATCACAATATTCATTCATTCTGTTTTCCGCAACGTCGATTCAAGAATTGAAACAGAAAGCACGAATATGCAGAAACACCTTCTGCTTTACCAGCACAAGTGAAATTACATCCATAAAAACTTATTTTAATAACTTCCTTGTCTGGTGTACAGTACTGGAAAGAAATACTTCCCCTATAATACTACTTGTATTAAGGCTTTGTGGGGGAAGTAATTTCTTCCATGACTGTACACGAAAAAGCATACTAAACAAGAGGAAGAAAAACAAGTTTTGTTTCACATTAATAATTTAGTAGAGCTAACCACCAAGACTGTAAGTATCAAATTCTAAATCGTTTCATTTAAATAACACGAGCATGTTCAACCTAATTTGCAAGACAATGACAGAACAAATTAACTTCAAAATCAACAAAAAAAAAATGCTTCAGGCAGAAATTTAGTCATAAAATACAAAATGTTTTTGTTTATAAAAAAGTGACAGGTGTTCTGAAACAGATAATTATTCAAAGCAAGCTCAGAAGGTAAATGTGTCTGAAAAGAAACCAGCAGAAACAAAACTGGATCAGAAACATACCCGAGGACACAATGGACTTATTTAAAGACAAATATGTCACTTGCTTCATACTATGAAGAAAGGTCCATTTGTGTGTGTTTGACAACACGTGGCTGATACATTTAATCATATACATCATAATAACCTCCTTCACAAACTCCTTACAATAAGATTTTCCAACTAAATAATAATTTAATCGAAAATTATATGAAACTGTTATGAGATTTACACACACAACATTTGAATTAGGGGGGAAAGTAAGAGATTCCCCCCTCCTTGTAAATTCCTCCCCAGCCAGAGAAAGTCAGCTTCCTCATTCACTTTGAGAATGTATATTATCCTTATTTTCTTGTTATACGATTATTCACCAAAGAACTGCAATGTTACAAGGTAATACCATTAAGGTGACAATTGCCTTTATCAGAGCTGCATAATTTGTAGTTTTTAAAAATCGACTGCGGTTATATACATTTCAATGATAAAACAATTCCAATTGGCTTCTGTTAGATAAATCGCGAAGCTACACAATAAATTACACTAGAAATGAATTTACAGCTCTGATTTGAAAGAAGTGCCATTTTTCAATCGTGCTGGTTTACATCCGACGAAAAGAATCGTATATATATATAAAAAAAAAAACATTCGCATTGTCGTCAAAGTCTCTACTTTTTCCTATTATCTCGAGCAAGTAGTCATTTAATTTATTTCATAATTTAATGAAATAAAAATGAATTAAAATTTATTTACACTTCTGGGGTAAATGCCCATTTTAATGTTTTTACAATTTTATTTATGAAAAATATTTTTGCACGATGCTTTATCAATTTTCTCATCATTCTACAAAATTTTACTATTTAATTATCCACGTGCTATATTCGACAAAATATTTTATTTTATTCACGATCCAGAATGGTAATTATCGTAAAAGAACGGAAAACAAAATGTCTCGATAATGTCGCAATAAATGGTTGCTATAGGTTAAGGGTGAAAAGTAGGGCCAATCGAATCCAGAACCTTCGGCTCGTTAAACTTGTACCCACGGGACCACCAAAACGCATGTAAAGCTTCGATGAGCTTTTTTGTTTGTAAATGGCAGGCTAGTGCGCGCTGGTACCACCACACACAGTCCAGTCCCAAACTCAGTTTCCCAAGCCGTGTCCTTTCCTTGTCAGTTGAAAATTGCTTGTAAATGTAAGGACAAGGCACTTTACACATTTTTTATCGGACTATGGTAACCATTCCGCCAGAGAGGTCGGCGTCTTCGATACGCATAGAGGCACTTCACTGATGGAAGGCAAGAGAGTGATATGTGTGTGTCGCGCAGAAACGAGTCGGACATTCTGATTTCTTTTATCCAAGTCCAAAATGAAACTGGCACTTACAGCAACAAAAGCATTGAGTTCAACGGAGTAAAAAGAAAAACAGTTGGATGGTCGTAATTATTCTGTGATCAATATACTGGTTGAATATTTCATCTTTTAAGAGTGCACAAAGCAAAAAAAATTATGAAACATACAAATAGAATGTTACAATTAAAATTGTGGCTAAGTGAACCCAGGATGTGACTCGTCAGAGAATATCTGGAATCCCAGCAACAAAACAACCCAACAAATAATGATATTTTCCACCGTGATTTCGGTCACTCCCAGTTTGCACAGCGGACAGAAGTTCACTTCCTGTCACATTTTCAACCATGAGAGCTGCCATTCGTACTCGCACTCCTGCATGATCAATACAGTCACAACAACGGAAGCGAGAGCCTGACCTTTGCCAGATATCGGAAGCATTATCGACTTTAATGACGTTATTCACGGGTTTAAAAGCTTGCACTATCCCGTAGTTATCCGCCGTCGAGCGTTAAGTGTTAATTAGAACTCTGATGAAGGAAGAAAACTCCATAACAGCTCGGCAAATTACAAATTTTGAAAGGGAGACCCGTCAAACTGAAAGTTCAATCCACTTCCAAATTTTAAAAAAAGAAAAGCTACGTTGCGTGGAAAGAATATTGCAAACCTTCGACTTCTTACCGGCTTAGAAACGAATGACATACCTCGTTCATTTAGAATGTTCAGGGAACTACGCGGATACAGAGGTCGTAAGTATTCACTCGGATGTTCCACGATTTGATGCCCGAGTGTCCCTCTCGAGGTTTCAGATATCGACAGGCACTATACTGAACGCAACTCCAACTGGCGGCTGGGAAACAGCGAATCAGCGATCAGTTGAATTTTCTTCGACTGAAATCGGGCATTTTCGAGTCCCAAGGTACCGAACGTTGTTCGCGGGACGAAACGATAGAGCGTTGGGTCTACCACACGTTGCCAAACGTACTGTAAAGCGCGAGAGTCTTCTCGGGCACCGATATTGCCAGCACCAGGAATCAGCGGGGTGTTAATGGTACAACTGCACACGTGGTCCTACATGAAGGAGTTTCACACGCAGACAGACAACTGGCAAACACAGAAGTTGCTTCGGGAGAGTGATGCGACCCCTTCAGCTTTTACTTCGAAACTGAGTTTGTTGACACCCATCGAGCCCCACACTCCCGAAGACGACTGGGGAACGAAGGGGGCCAGAAATAGCCGTCAAGGTCAACCGCCAGTTAGAGTTGCGTTCAGTATAGCATACGCAGGACTATTTTTCAGATGGAGCTAGAATTGTAAATGTGGATATCACACAGCTGCTTTCCAGGTGCAGGTAGGATAAACTATAAAATATTTTGCAATTGCAGTTTTTAACCTTTGTTCAGCCCCCCCCCCCCCCCTGCGTAAGTCGACAGGTCACTTTAGGTGATTGCTGTCTCTCAAGGTGAGACGGACAGGCCGATAAGTTTATGTTGCGATGAGCTACTAGACTAGAGTTTGTGGAGCAAAGTTCTCTCCGAACGCAGGGAGGAAAAGGACTGTATGGAGGGGAAAACGCGACCGCCGCTACCAGCCGGTTGCACTTCTTCGCTTCGTCCATTCCTGGAACAGACTGTACTTGGTAAGTCTTATCAGTTCACCAAAATTGGCATTTATAGCTCTGATCGTTTGCGAGAAACTGATAGGTGATGCACCACCAGAAAACGGGTACATTTTTTCCAGCCTTGCTTGTTGATGCCCCAAAAAGGTAGAACTATACCCCTGTGCGCTGCCATGAAAAGATAGTGGAGGTGTGGAGGCAGGGCCCCGCATATTCTCGCCACAGAAGAGGCAATATGATCAGCACCACTCTCCGGTCGCTTTACGCCCCCCGCTAGATGCTAGCCCCAGAGATGCTTTATGCAGTGAAATGTCCGCCCCGGGAATCGACCATGAGTCTAGGGTTGCAGTTACTCCGTGCTACATGTTGACCTAACAATATTTAATTTAAGATGAATAGTTTTACTCTAAAAGCATATGCTACTGCATTGCCACCACTTGTTGGTATTAATGTGGAATGGATGTTATTCAACTTGACGTCATCACGCAGTGCACTTTGGAAAGAAACAGCATCTAGTTAGACGCTTTCATACAGCGAGAAATTTGCGATATGTTATACGTACACATATGATATGATAATCATACCTTGAATCACTTCGGCAAAGACCATACATAGAATAAGTAGCGGCCGGCAGCAACTATGATGGGTAGTGCCAACCTGATCAAGAAATCTGAAAAAAAAAAATCCGAAATGCCCACCCCCGCCTTGAGTTTGCGCCACTGGCCAAGATGTTTATCCTCGTTTGGTAACGTGGAAAACAGTGTGTGTTCAAGTAATAAAGCACTAATCCGATTCATCTTTACTCACTAACCTATCTTTATACACTACAGGACGAGTCCCTAAAAACACAACAATTACAAGAGGAAGATAAAAACAAATCCTCTCACCTTCTCCTCCCCCATGCACACGTATTCCAACTGGATGTCGAATATATCATAGACATTTGTTGTAAAAAGAAATTGTCGAAATGCCAAAGGGAACTCGCATCACCACACTTTTTTTTTTTTTACTTTTATATTTTTAAACAAGTCTGGATGGCCCTCCAGGCGCATCTATCTGCTATCAAAATGTTTATTTAACTTTGGAAAAATAGTAAGTTCGTTCTCCAAAAGTAGGCAGAAAAGTAGATAGTACCTTTCTTACGAATTACTTCCCCAACGGGTCTTACAAATCCGTCGTATCTAGCAACTTATCTCTGAAGGTGGCAACTGTGTCAAACATTGCGAAAGTTCCATCGCCGTGCCACCCCTTGCCACTTTGTTCCCAGCTCATGGTGGAAAGGTTCCTCGCTGAGACTTCAACCCTCTGCATGTCTGTCAACTTGGTTAGGCCAGCTCTTGGGCGGCGCGGACCGCTGCCTCGCGAGGGTACGAAACAGCTGGCGATGCAGTGAGGAAGTTGGGGCGGACGTCACGTCAGCTTGACCGATTGCAAGATTCGAATCTCCTTGCCTGTAAACTATCAATGTATTAATTTAACAATAGTTGGGCGCGGTATGTGTTTCTTCTGAGGGTAGTGCCATGGCACTGCGGCTCTCCCCCTTGAACCGCCGCTGCGTAGAATGCTTACAAGAGATGTTTTCAACGCAGGATCTGATATATTTGCCCCAAACATGGCGTCGGAGCGTGATTTCGCGCAATGCGTTGTGGGGGAAGTTGTTCACTGAATATCATCCATTGGTGTTATTTGACACCATCTTTAGTGTCTTGACACATCACTAACACTCGGTTTGGAGTTGTATTATACATCTCTCGGTGGCAACACAATTGCAAATTTGTTTTAGAGTGTAGGTTTGATATTATAAATTCATCAATTTTAAATGGTGGTAGAATAATCTGACGAATACTTTGTGAAAGGCGTGATGCTTGTGCTTCTTCACACGAACATAAATTCGGATATAATGTTAACAATTCGGGAAAGAATTGTGGGCTCCAAATGAAACAATCAAGCATTGCACATAACACTAGAAATTAGGAGCAACACCGAGGAAGCAAATTTACGATAATTACGTACGAAGTTACAAAGTCCTATTCACACAAAATAGGAGGGAGGAAATGCATGAATCACCAGAAACACAACGCTGAAAATATAGAGCGAGCTCATAAAATATACCGTGCGTGAGACACGCTTAGCACAATGGGTTCGCTTCAATCGATTTGCACGCATGGGCTAGTACTCTCGGGCTAATGCCCACGGCGTATGCAGCATGGGTTTCGTTTCATACACAGCTTTTCGTGCAGACTCCCAAACGACCAACACTGGCTGCTGCAATGAGTTGCAGCTGCGTGCCTCCGCTCAAGGCTCGGTCCACCCTATCCTCTCAGTCATTCGTGTTATTGATATAAGCAACATAAATAATTTGGCTCAGTCGGCAAAAAAAATTAATCTAGCCGCCGGCAGTGATGGTGGAGTTTTCATCACGATTTGAAGAACAAGGAAAATTCAAGCAGTTCGGTACACAGTTCCCATTCAAAAGATAATCCCTGACGTTTCCAGACCTTTCTGTGGCCAATTTTGGAGCTACATATTGCCTCTGTATTTATTCTTATCGTCATCTTCTAGTTGCTACAGTTTCAATTAAGGTCGAGCCGATACCAGTTGAATCGGTTGGAATTCACTTACCGATACTTTTCCGTCATATTGCTCTTTCAAGGAGTCGGCAAAAATTCCCGCGACACTTTTCGTGTAATCTATTTATCCTGGAATTTATGCAAAATTCAAACTTTTCTTTTATTTTGCACAAAAAACTACTTTGTGATTACATAACATCTATAATATTCTGGTGTAATTCTTGAATATTCTAAAGCTAATTTCTTGGTAAATTGATGCGGAGAGGAATATTTGCACACCAATATTGATCAATATTTTGAACAAATTTTCAAATATCGCTCTCGGTCAGACTATCGGCATCGGCTCAGCCCTAGTTTCAATATAAAACGGTCTTTCAGTAAATAAATAAACGATTAAAAAAATGTAAACGTATTAACAACTATGCCAATCTCAACATTCTGGTTAACTTCAAGACGCTTTACAAGTCCTGTACTGCGCCTAATGGGTATACAAGGAGACCATCGATCGCCAAGACAGTCAACGGCCGCATTCCCATCTGTCTCCCGCAGCATCTCCTCAGGAGCATTGGTGAGAAAATCCAAGGGACCCGTTAAAAACAGGCGACTTCCCACTTTTCCGAGCGCCGCCACGTTAGGCGCTCCGAATGTAGATGAGATGGAGATTAAAAAGAGGTCCTAACTCAATTTCCACCGACAGAACAGTCGAGCTCTGCGGGAACCAGAACAAATTTTGTGCAACACAAGGCTTATTTAATTTCCTCCCTCCGTCTTCTCGCGATGGATATGCAGACGCGCGTAATTTCATCCCTTCCTTCGGCGGCTCCCCTATCCCTATCAGCGAATGCACTCAGTATGCGCGTCATGAGACTCCTCTAAAGAGTGCTATTCCAGACAGATGCCAGCTCTTGATGCAAAAATACGAATAATAAGCATTCGTGAATTTCCTTCACACATTAGTTCCAAAACGCAAGTGTCTACATTCCCATGGAGATGAAAATGCTAATTTCAATATGATTACACTAACTAGAATAATACGGCTTATTACTACAAGATGAGACTTAAGAGGCAGTGTCGATTAGAGGTTAGCGTTCATAAAAAGCCGGTCTCCATGATCCTAGGTTCGAATCTAAGCAAAGCATGGACGTTCCTCTTTGCTTGCTCCACCATCACTTTCATCAATTCGCCACTTATCTTCGTCGTCGTTATTGAGTGTAGCGTGCTGTGCGAGCAAGGGGTCTTATGTTTCAATTCTTCTCAAGTTGTGTGTTTGTTGGTTCATCTTTCCCCTGATTCACAATTCATCGTCATCGATGCGATTAAGCTAGTGGAAGCAGAAAAGAGACAAAATACACATACAGAAATGTTGTACGAAATATTGATGTCCTGAGAAACCACGTAATGCACGCCTGATCTACCCGACGATTGATGTCCACTTTATGCACAGATGGCTAATCGGGACCGGACCTACATTTGAAAGTGAGATCCGAACCACTGTCCAATACGCCTCCACCGGATGGTTAACGGACAAATTTACTATAGAGCGATCTCGAATTTACGTGTGGTCTGCAGAGCGAGAAGCGGTACTGTAGCTTTGTGGGAAATAATTGTCATCTGATTAGCTAGTAACGGTCCAGTGTAGAATGTAGGCGGAAAAAAGATGGGACCCGTTAAAACCGGTGTCCATTCAGGCGCAGAACTGTCATTTTGACAGAATCCTGTTTCCCTGCTGCTGCTTTAGGGAGGGGGATTTTTAAAGTTGCCGCTTCTTGCCCAAGCAATGGGCCTAATTGGTTATTTGACCGCGAGTTCCTTCGAAGGTAAACGCGGCAAAAAATACTTTTTACCCCTCCAAACAAGCACCTAATCTCCCTTGTTTGCCTCCACGGTGAAAGCAAGCTAGTTGCTCAAGCTATGGGTGTGCTCCTCACCTGTTCACACAGAACAGCATAGTGCTTGCTTTCCAAGTATTTCAGTGGCAGATTTAGTGTGAATCAGCCAAGAGAAACCACGTACGAACAGAGTATATTAACAGTCGGGCATTCTTCGTGCAACTCCACTACTAATAGGTGCAATCGCAAGAATGAATCCAAGGTGACGGTCAAGGGAAAGTGCTCGTTATAGCCAACGTTTATGGGTTGCTAAGATTGCAGTACATGGGCGGATATCATAAACAGGTTATACAGTATTTTCTTTTTCACAGTCGCATACCGATGGGTGCACGTTTGGATTTCCTCTTAGCTTAGAATGTTACATGGAGGGAGGGGGGGGGGTCAACGATTGGCTAACTAGATGTATTTTCTGCGGCAACAAGTCAAGTAACAGGAATGAATGGCACTTCTCGTTCAACTAATATCATAATTTACTGCTTTGTCCACAACTAGCCGGTCCAGTGGGCGAGCACGTGGTCGTCTTTCGATCTCGCCACCGAAGTTTCACGGTTCGATTACCGGCTTGGTCGCGATTAGCCAATAGAAGCAGAAAAGCGATGCTGAATAACAAAAATACAATACAAAAAAAAGAAAAAAGCCTATGGCATCAAGAGGGTACAGAACATTTGCAATGACACGTGATAATGATTTAACTTGGCTGGCTACTCAGAACATTTACTACAGAAATTAGTTGGCCAACTAGTTGGAAAGCTGCGGTGGGCAATATATCAAGTTTTGTACCTCTTGTATAGTCTCATTCCATTTTACTTACAGGAAAGAGTTGTGATAGATATAAAGAACAAGTCACATGGTTTTTGTTCAAGCTGCTCCATCTGTATTGGGCGAATTCACATGCATTAAAAATAGCGAAATATGCAATAAAAAAGCCAAAACATGCATTTAATACTACAAAAAAAATGTTACAACCCAGCGGGCACGTTAAAAAACGAAACCAATTGTGTAGCCCTGGTTAATGTAGAGATGTAGTGAAATACAAGAAAATACATGTGAAATCTAATAAAAGCATATAGAATTTCAACCCATATAGAACACAGTCACATGCACTTTAATATCCTACTCATTCCTTAGTGGTCTAAGTACCTGGAATCGTGCCTTAAAAACACACAATAAAATCTAAGCTTCAAACAATTAGGAAACTGCTCACACTCAAATTCATGATAAAAAAGTGTAAAACTACTCCTCCCACTTCAACCTGGTTATTACAAGCACGACTTCTCCCTATCACAACCTCTAGAAACACCAAAGGCTTGTTGCCAGGCTAATAATCGGGCCAAGAGTCTTCACCTTTAATAATATTTCTTCCATCCTTTAATTGGGACATCAAGAGTACTACCGGTTTATTTAATGAGCTCCTATCCATCTTTAACTTTATCTCCCTACACTGTGTAGACTACAGCAAAAACTTCATACTTCGTTCTAAATATGGTAAAAATTTTGACACAAGTAATATTAAAAATGGAAGAATGGAATGTAACCAATAGACTACAGCTACAAACTTCATACATAAACGCTTGACGTTTTGTCATGGCTCAACAATTAGCATGATGGCAACTATGATGGAAGGGTTACAAATATGATAAAAGTTATTTAAAAAATGCATATGTATAATAACTAATAATTGATCTAATAAACATAACAAAGCTCTCAGACATGTTCTGTAAATTGTGAAAATAAATGTCAACATGGGACAAAAAAATTAATAAAAGCTTGTACTGCAATTACAATTGCCAGCTTCACAGGGAAAACTACATTTTCATAGTTTTCACCATCTGACATTTTCAAGCCTTTTCTTTCAAGGTTTCGCTATTCAATGAGTAATAATGCACCCACATCTTTTACAAACTCATCTTGTACTGGTAAGCGAAAATTAATGAAACATTAAAAATTTCTGACTATTCAGGAGAAGTTTCTGAAATGCACTCACTCCAGTAATTCAACTCACTTTGACTCTCAATTCACGACCCATAAACTCGCAGTATCAGTGTAGAACCTTTGGGTTGCTAGAAAAAAAAAACTCTGATCAACTCGTGACTAAAGAAATACATTGAAATGTCTAAGTCTCCAAGTTGTTGTGTAGGACCTTCACGTTACACATTATAAACCAAGTAAATTCATGATCAACAAACTCCACCCGAAAATATACTCCAGATTGCAGCAAACGATGGTCCAGTCACATAAGTGAATGCAAGCTTACACAAACGCCCGCTGTGAAAATCCACACATCATTTTATGCAATACTCGAAGTGCTAAAAATTACATACTTTCACAGCTACATTATTGTTATTTTGTTATGCGAGGAACTGCAAATACATCCTGATTTAGTTGAAGAACATTAATGCATAATCATAATAAGCTCACCTGACAAGAAATTAGTCACTGTCTGGATCAGTGCTGTGTGACTATAGCAGTAACGTTGAGTGCGAAAGACGTTGTCCAGTACGGGACTAGTGTGTCAAGATGGGCAAAGCCAGGGATGTGTCGGAGTGGCAAAAAGGGGCTATCGTGTTTGGGCGTGCCCATGGTCACACAGTAAGTGAAGTTGCCGGATTTGTTGGGGTAACGATGCGAACTGACCAACGTGTGTACAATGAATGGGTGTACCACTGGTGGCAATGAAACACGGCGTGAGAACTGTGGTTGAAGAAGATCCTAACCCAGAGGGACCGGAGATGAGTGTCACGTCTTATGAATGACAATCGGTTTCAAAACAGACAGGAATTGTTGCAGTCAGTGAATGAAGGTCTATCCCAACTAATTTCCGAGCAAACATTGCGACGAGAACTTCATGCCATGGACAGATGGTGTTGGGTACCTCGAAAGAGGCCTTTGCTCACAGTGACACAAAGTTGAACATCTGACATGGGCAAGACAACACCGAATTGGGACAGTGGCAGACTAGAGGGGCGTAATGTGGTCTGATGAATCGCAATTTTGCCTCTTTTCAAATGATGCAAGGCGTTGAGTAGACCAACGGTCAAATGAGGCATTTCATCTGCAGTGTGTGGAGGGTGTAGTTCAGGCAGGGGGTGGTTCTGTGATGTTTTGGAGGTGTTTTTCTTACTATGCACTGGCCCACTCATTCAGGTGACCGTGAACATGAAGCAGTATGAACATTCGAACATTCTCTGTGATCATGCTGTGGACACCCCCCTTTACCAAGATGACAACTACCATGTTCACAGGGCAGCATGAGTATGTGAGTGATTTGATGAACACTCAGGCACCCTACCTCACCTCGCCTGCTAAATCACCTGATATTAACCCCATAGAACATTTGTGGGAATATTTGGAAAAGCGAGTGAAACGCCGAAATCAGCATCCCGGCAATTTGGGGGCCGTACGTGATCTCTTGATCAGCGAGTGGTGTCAACTGGATGTGGAATAACTGCAGAACCTTGTGGACTCCTTACCTCGCCGAATCAAGAGATGTTACTCGGTATTACAGTGATGTCTCCAGGGGGTGACTAATTTTTTGTCTGGTGAGCTTAGATCTACAAATTGCATTCTCATGAGATCTTCTGTGAAAATTGCCACTATTTTCCTATGCAAAAGCCAATTACAAGTTTTCACAACATAAGAAAATTATTTTCTTATGCAAACGTAAGAAAACAGTTCTTCGTTGTGGCGTTTCAGGAGAACACACGCTACCTTCATCAGACATTTATTTTTATTTTGAATAAAATAAAGAATTCAAAATTAGAAACACTCTACCAGATGTGGAAACCACAGGAATATATAATATAAGTTGTTCATGTTCAAACGATTATATAGGACAAACAGCAAGGAAAATGCCATTAAAATGGCATGAACACGATTTGGACATTATAAGTCTAAACCCAAGAACAGGTTTGTCAGCTCACATCATCGAAGAGAAGCGTTTGATTAAAAAGATAAGGGTTTTGAAAAGATTTACGGGAAACACAGAGTTGAATGTCCGGGAAGCTTCGTTCATTGCATAAGAACACTGGAATAAATTAAATAATGAAAATGGTAACATAGATCCAGTATGGAGTTTTCTTTTTCACAAATGGAATAAGCTACCATCTTTAAAATTCATCAAGAAACTTTGTGAAAACAACGATGACTTTGATGATGATATTTGGGATTGATAATTTTAAATAAAAATAATGTGATCAAATTTTTTTAACTGAAATAAAAATAAAACAGACTGCTTCTTTTTACAGTTAGGTTGCTATATTACAACAATGTAACATTAACAACATCCATTATATAACGGATTCTTTTTGTTTAAAAAAATTGCTAACTATTGTTATAACTGTATCTTTAGTCAAAATAAAAATAAATGTCTGATGAAGGGAGCGTGTGTTCTCCTGAAACGTCACAACGAAAAACTATTTTCTTATGCTTGTAATAACCGTAAACTACAATAAAATAATTCTACAATGGAAGCAATGCATACATACAAGAAAAACTATAAGAAAATTAACTGCTGTGAAAATTATTACACATTTGCACCAACTGTATATTATATGTGCAACTCTTTCATACAGCATTTCATGTTTCATTTTCCTTACTCAAAAATTATGTATTGCTGATGCCATAGTGATTGTTGTCTTTTATAGCATTGTACATTTTGCTGTTGCGGTACATGACTACAATGGGGCAATGATAATTTCTTAATGCTCTGCACATTATGAAGCAGTTCGCTGATGCCAAAGCATGCAAGCAAAAGTTTCAGTATTTTCTTTTGCAAATAATTACCATGTGCAGAATTTATTATTTCTGGAATCTTGATTGCTCGATATGTATCAAATCCACATTCACTGGTTGTTTTGATGTAAAAATGCATAATTTTTTAATAACATTAGTCTCACAATGTGTATTTACAGAGTTTTAGTCTATTTTCTTAACCTGGACAGGGACTTAATATTATATTATACGCATTCTTTTGTATTATATACGTAATTGCAATACCATCCTCATTGAGCAAAATATACCATGGCTGGGATAATGGCATGATTTGCACCTCAGCCAAAAATATTTTAATTACGGCACTGTGCTGGGGTTGTATTTGTTGCCTGCAATGGCTTGCAGTCAACATCTTTAAAAATAATAATAAACCTACCCACGATTTTCAACAAATTATCCATTGTCAAAGATGAAAAAGAACACCCATTCTTTTCACATTGGTGGTGGCTTATTGGCTTATGTGCCTTACCTGGTTGCTACACTAATATAAGAATATGGGACAATGCCCTGTGATGGACTGGTTATAAAATAATGAACTCTTTTTTTTTCTCCTGCGCATACTTGATGCTCTCAAGCTTGCAGCAAAATTCTAACTTATCAATCTAATAATCTAATGTAAACTGACCGAAACAACAGCGTAGAGTAAAAAGTCATTTACCATCACACAATGCGAAATATGCTGGAATTTCAGAATTATGTGCATCCTTAAATTTGTAAACCTCTCAGGGGTGGGCAGATTCAAGTGCGCTCTTTTGAAATATGAAGTGATGTACCAAAAAAATTCTAGTCAACTATTTAGCATGGATAGTAGGTTTGTTTAAAACACACACACATAAAGTTATGCTATTGTGAGAAGGGAAATTTTGGTATGCTCTTCCCAATAAATGCAATTAGAAGTAAAAAAGTAAAATTTTTCTCAAAAATTCCTATTTGAAGAGCTCCTGTGGCTCCCACACTAAAAAAAACTCCATGGTACAACAGCCCTTGAAGGGCCAGGGCGTATCAGAGTGGCTTTTCATTGGGTGACACGTGGTCAGTGCATCGAATCCCATTGCCGCTGTTTTCTGGTTTTCGTGACCAGAGTGGCTCCCACAATAAACTGAAATAAACATGTAAAGTTGTGTTGAACTTCATTTGGTAGTTCATTAATAATTTTTAAAAAGCAGGGTTATGCTGATCATTCTACTTACTCACTGTGCAGGTTCAGTGTTAGGTTCAGAGTGAGCAAAAGTTGAAAAAAAATTGGAATTGAATCTTCCATATCCTGCAAGCATCTTGAAAAAAAAAAAAGAAACATTCTCTCCAAGGGTGGTTTTTCATGGTACATAAATTCGTGCACCTAAGTTATACATCATGTTACTGGAACTGATAGTCTACTTGGGAATAGTTGGCACCACTATTTTTTGCTTGAGCATAATTAATTTGAATTAACTTTTTGTGATAAACCATGGGACAATTTCCTCAACTAAACTTTGCACAAGTGTACTTCTTCAAAGGTTACCTAAAAATAACCCATGGTGCAACAGCCAATGAGGACCACGGCCTCACTCTCACCTGCTGAGGTGTTACGGGGTGACGTGTGGTCAGCACGACAAACCACCAGTCGTTGTTGGAATTTTCCATGACTGGAATATGCTATTTATTTGTAGCTCCCAAATAATTTCCTCACGGTGGTGAGTGGACACAGGTCCCATACTCATCCTGAAATCTCAGGAGCAAAGTTGTTACGCTTCCCTCTCGAGACTCGAAGCTGCGCGAGTTTCATAGCCGGAGACCAAAGCATGACGCCTTAGAGACCACATGGCCACTACACAGGACAAAACCTAACCATGCTGAACTAATTTTAAATCGAGAAATTGTTAACACGGCACCATAGCTCTGCGAGTGCCTGTTGAGAGTAGCCAACTTTAGGACAGTCCCTTTACCAGATAAAAACCATTATTTAAATTGACATGAATTAATTCACTTTCTTTTTGTTAATAATAGGAGAGTATGGGGTTGAATGATTACACTCATGTGATTTGATTGTGTAATCATCCTCAAGAAGTGTTTTGGGATGCTTTACCAATGAACTCTTGGTGGGACACAATTTAAGTGATTTTTAATCTACAATATATGGTGGAATTAATTTTAGTAAATTTGTGTACAATAATTAAAAATAATAATAATTGAAAAACTGGCATAGATTAAGAATTATCGCACATATTAATGCAATGGATCTCAACAGTTAGGTTCATAGCAAGTACTTAATTTGAGATTGGCTTGATTATTTAAAGCTGTATTGAAAAGGAAAAAAAGCAAACAAAAGTGTTCTTACATTAAACATATGAATTCCTGGACCTCAAAAACCTACAATTTATTACCAAACAATTTACTTTCTTCAAATATTAAACAAAACTAACTTTACTATAGACATTTGCGATCATTATGAAAATGTTAACTGAAAGTGTCTATTCACTAGAATTGGAATGTGAAAACAATTTATCATGTTAATTCACTACCCGGAGATAACAAATAAAAAGAGAAAGCTTCTGGAGCTCAAAACTAGGAATGATGGAAACTGAACTAATATATGGAATAACATCAAGTAGGCTAATTCTGTTACAAAGAAATCTGTAGAAAAACTTCAACTTCATATTCGAAATCAAGCTAAAAAAACATGGACATGACAAAAGTATTTATTTGAAAAAAATCATGTAGTGTAAGTGAAATTAGTATAAATCAGAAGT
Organism: Lepisma saccharinum; assembly: GCF_977018435.1. Taxonomy (NCBI): domain Eukaryota; kingdom Metazoa; phylum Arthropoda; class Insecta; order Zygentoma; family Lepismatidae; genus Lepisma; species Lepisma saccharinum. Next base: position 19,419,126 of record NC_139256.1, on the reverse strand, counting down.
GGTTGATTTTGAAATTTTTTACATGTGGGGAAGCTCATTGAGAAATACAGAGCTCCCAATCATTTTAGGAAAACAAATTCCCTGATTCTTACACACAATTTTCAAATAAATTTACAGGTCATTCTGTGGTGCTTTAACAGCAAATAACCAACTTGTAAATGTTAAATTGCACTTGCTACTCACGAGAATAAAGTTCATTCAACATTGTTCAAAATATATTGATAAAAAAAATTACCATATAAAAAATATGTATGGAATGTATACCAAAAAAATATGTATGGAATGTATACCATCAAGTGGCTGGTTGGCGACTTTCTTAGATTTCTGGAATTATTTTCAAAATTCCCTGATTGATTTCTCTGACTTTTTCATATCTGGAGAGAATAGCAATTCAAGAAGTCTATGGTAGAAGATAAGCCTGGTTCTACATTAACGCTGAGCATAAACAGGTACAATCGCAATTAAAAACACAGTCAGAAGAGTCATCGTTATAGATGATTACCATAGCCATGATTCCACTTTGCACAATCCTGTTAGCTCAAAATCTGGCAGTTCTAGGGTCTATTATATTATATAGCATATGTAATGCATGCAAAATAAAAATTAGCTTATACATGTGATCTGTACAGACAATTATAGGCTTTTATTGTTGCTGGTGTGGTTTTTTATCTTATAAATGCCACTTAGTAGCTGTGTCTAGTTCACTGCCTTTATGACTTTTTTTGCCCCAAAGCATCTAGTTGGTTACATGGTGTAACACTAAGTCGTCGATTTCGTTGAAATGGAGTCAAGAAGTGTATTTGGTGTCTGCACCATTTGCACTACCTTCCGGACAGGTGTATGGTCACGTGGTGAGTACTAACGGTAACACTTTACTATACCGGAGACGGATTTCTTCAAATTTACAGGAGAAAGTACTTACGCAAATCATTTTCTGTAGCGTTGTTGATGTTCGGGAATGTAGTTTTGATCCATTTCAATGCGAATGCATGTGGTTTTCTACGAAAATCTATTTCCGACGTGCTATTGCTGCTGCCACCATTTGCTTTCTGCACGAGAGCACAATACGCTCTCGTATTGTCCGTATATGCTAAACTGAACGAAAGGAGTGCTAATCTAACCTAACCTAGTAGGCATACCTCGTCCCCGTGATGGTTCGTGGCGCTATCGTGAATTTTTGGGCTGACGTCAATGGTTTTTGTGGCTACCCGTGGATGCTTTGTTGGAAATAAGGAACAACAGTAAGTACTCGTTGATGTAAGAAATAGACATTATTTTCCTTAGAAATTCATTATTTCACCTAAAGAAATGTTTCGCAATGCAGAATAGTACGTTAGCAATGTAAAAGGTTGCAAAATAAATCATTGATAGGTTTCTCCGGTATAGTAAAGTAGTACCAATACCGTACTAACTAATCAAATGACCGTTTAAAGCAGCAGACAGGCATTTGTTGAATCTTCTGAACTAGAACACCACTTTCCGTCTAGTTAGTTGAACGTCATTTCCTTGCACCACCCTGACACTGGATACACCTGCACTGCACCGAGTGTCAAAAAGTGCAGTGAACTAGATGGGGATAGTATGTCCTCACAAAAGTATCCTAACAAAATGAACATGTGAGTGCCTATGTCGACCTACAACTACAAGGTTTGAATAGTTAACGTACTTACTTTTTACACAAGACAAAGTTAAGTGCAAAGTGAACTTCCATATGCTGCAGTTTATGATGGGAAGATCCAAATCATGGACCACAGTTTGGGTGAATGTGTACTCTGAATGTACTTGATTTAGTTCTATTAAAGCATGACAATCAAAGGTAAAGACCAAGACTTTCAAGAGTAAAACCCTGCTTGTGTAATAGAAAACATGAATATTCACTAAAAATGTTCAAATTTCAAAGACTGGAAAAAGGGAATGTTTTTTTGCATTTTCACATTTTTTTAAACAACTTTCGTGGACAGGGATTGTAGCTATCAGTGGTGTGATGGAATGTAAATATTTAGGCAATTTAACATCTACACGACACCTCTGTATGTCGTTCAATTATGTCTAAAGAAATGAGCATACCACATAACATACACACTTACGCAGCAGCCGTTGCTGGGAATTTCAACTTGCGTACCCAACCATCTTGTATGAGAAATTGATGCTACATTCCAGCATCTCTTTTGCTTCAGATTACTGTCTCTATAATACTGTATCAAATAAACGTGATACAAAATCTATACATCAATATTAAAGTACGGTATGAACGCATGTCTCATACTAAACCAATGCATTTCATCGGATTGAGGCACCGCCTTGTACACAGATGTTAGTTAAATCAATTAGCATCACACACATTACCACACAAACGAAAACAAACTTTACAATGCCCATGAAATGCTGCTGCTTTTTTTCACTGCATTACCGCAGTCAAAATGTGTAGAACGTCTGCAATAAAAATCAATGAAATGGCCTTGATTATTGAGTGTGAGCCCGCAATAGAGAACCAATTGATTCTTCTCGTGTAAATGTGTTTTGACAATATAGAGAAAAGCTTCCTTACCTCCACATAACTGTATACTCCTTTAGATATTAAAAGTATATAAAACAGAGACCAAAAGTTGGAGAGTTCCAACATTTCGAACGAATACTGTGAGAGCTACACGCACGTACGCACTACCACTTGTATTTTCACTGCACTATTACAAAGACTGAAGATGGCGATTCTTTGCACAGCTCCAACCGCGATGCAACAAGACATCTCATTGGCCAGTCTTGACACCTGCGCTCAGCACTGCTAGCTCATCGGGAAGACTCCTGCTGGGGAAAGGCGGTGAATAGCCGTAAAGATTTGGTTTTCGTCTTGCAAATAAGTATATTGATTATCAGCGACATCGCCACTAATTAACTAAACCATCTCTAGTGGTGTCCCATGACGAAGATAATGTGAGAATTTGTTGTCACCTTCTTAGTGTGCAAATGCAAAGTATATATCGTACCAAAATCTTCCATTTATTCATACTTTTCGGACGCTAAACCGCAAAACTATAATTCAATTTTTACTGTATTCATAATTTATGTTCATGACAATATATCAACATCTGAGTTCTCGAATTGGAACGTTTTAGGTTGAAGAAACAGGGGCATGGGGTGTTTGTTTGCTCTTTCACCTTTTTTAGTCGGTGCTCGTAGTGAAAGAACCCCAATTAGGCAACTTTGTGTAAAGCGTATCTTACCTGATTTCCATATTGCGTGACGGCGGGTAAATATAGCCTCTGTGCTGAAGTGCGCATAACATCAATTCAATTAATTGTAATTACAATTTTCCAAATGCTTTTTCTAATGTGTTTCTTCTTACGTTCCTACTACTGAAAAAAATCCCCTCCCCGCGAACGGAAAGAAGTCGGTATTTAATTAGCTTTGGAAGAAATCGGCGCCTATGGCTTATCCCATATCGTGTGATGGGCAAACATGGATTATGTGCTGATGTACCCATAATGTATAAAAAATCAATATTTAATTAAAGGCATTGGCATTGGCCTTAAGTGAACTTAAACAAACAAACAAAAAAAAAACATTATTGGCAGCAATAATACAATTTATACATTAAAAATAAGGAAGATTACTGCAATTAGGAAAAATCGTATTGAAAATGGATTTCATCATCGTGTTTTAGTCCAGTTGTTGAGTCGAATAGGGGCAGGTGAACTCTAGAACTAGTTCTTAATAATGGCTTGCTTATATTAATAAATGTTCTATTATTAATTAAAAAAATATGAGAAACATTGTCGACCTCCGTGGCGGAGTGGTTAGCAGAGCGCGCTACAACGCCAGGGGTTCCGGGTTAGAGTCCCGGGTAAGGCATGGGTATTTGTGTTTGTCCAGATGATAAGAAACTGAGAAACTGTAACAAATGAAAAAAATAAAAAAAAGTGTGAATGGTGGGAGATACCTCCGTGTAGAGGGTATTTCCTTTTTAAATATCTATATATATAAAAAGAGTGGTTAGCATTGCGCCCTACAAGGCCAGAGGTCAAGGGTTCGAATCCTGGGTAAGACATGGATGTTTGTGTTCGTCTGTCCTGAATCAAAAAGAGAATTGAGATTATTAGATGTGAGTTAGATGTGTTGGGAAGACTGCCGCTTAGTGGCTTATTTATTTATTTATGTTTTAAAAAAAGTAGTTCGATGCCAGGGGTCTCGGGTTCGAATCCCGGCATTGGCATGTGTGTTCTTTCAGAATGTCCCTTCATGAATTTTATAATTTTTATCACTCATCCTCATCTTCGCGATTAGCCAAAATCGCTGAAATGCGAAGTAAAATAAACCTAATCAATCCAGAACCATGCTTATATTTTTACTGTAGCAAGCCGTAAAGCATATTTAATTTTTTAATAGGTATAAATAAATACACTCTATTTTCCACGAACGTTCGCAATAAGTATACATCTTGTAAAATTGCAAGACTTCGCGGACCCTCTGGAACAGCATGGTGATCACCACACATACTGCAAACGGAGATCGCTGATCTATATCTGATCGAAACTGGGACTTATGGTTCTTGTAGCTAATCATTAAGCAACGGAAGCCAAATCTCGTATCTTCAATCAGGCCTGAGTATCTCACTTGCACAAATGCTCTTTGTGGTGCAAACGTCCCGCCTGCATATGTCTCAGGACCAGTAAGCAGAGGAGAAGTTGAGAGGTAAAAATACTTTTCACAGAACCCCCTCCTGTTTCTTCTGCCATGATTACAGTGCCACACTGCACTGTAACCCCCGAATCAGATCAAGAGAGTTTTCCCAGTGCATGAACGTGATCGACGAAGCCTCCTGTCTCGCTCACTCTCTCCTTTTCGCCCGTCCTATAACACTACAGTAGCGCTGCTCGCTCAGCAGTATATACGTGCACACGAGAGCGATATTCCACAAATACGGCGTATTAACTAGGTCTGTCTTAAATACGTAGTATAGTTTGTTTATATTGTCATTTCAATGATACGGGTTGAATTTATTCTATTAGGCTGGGCATAACACTTAAAAATCCATAAAAATACAAAAAGGAATATCCGTTGAAAATTTAATGGAAATCTTGAAAATATTTCTGCTTCCACATCCTCTTTATTAACGTTAATAATAATAATCTAAGATTTGAATCGTACAGAGAATGGGGTATGAAATAACAGCGTCTGATGATTTAGTTGTGTGTGCACATGCGCACAAAGCACATTGAATGGGATGAATCTCCCCTGAAACGTCAGCAGGGATGCGCGGAGACATGCGCACAAGAATGAAACGCGTTGAGTAGGAGGAGTCTGCTCTGAAACGTCAACGGGAGGATGCGCGGTGACATGCGCAGCAGATAAAAACGAAGTCATGTGGAAGAATCAGACTTGCGTCGTGGTTACAAAAATAAGCGACATGGCTCACTTTAGAAGTTGGTGGAACTTTCATGACGGACAGCAAGTAAAAGTTACGGTCTAAACGGGCACAGAGGAAAATTAAATGAGCACTGCGTTACACGAAATTTGCCCTGGTTCCTTACTAAGGCTCGCCGTCAGTAGAAATTGAGTTACGATCACTTTTCCAACTTCACCCCATCTGAATTCGAATCACCCACAGAGGCTCGTTGTTTCCAAGTGGAAAGTAGCTTGTTCCTCTTCGGAGCCACAGTTGGGAAATACACAGGATCTTCTCAGCCAGCTTGTCTTCCTGATCAATAGATCCGTGGCAAGGTCCCAAATTTCCTTTTGTAAAGAAATTCCCTTCATGCAGCCAACCGGCTTTTTTATATCCTAGCGCTGGATTATGCAGAGAATACACAATGTGGAAAAAATTACTGAATTAGGGTACTAATCAGCTGTATATCGAAAAGGAAGTTTCTTATTAGACAATGTTGTGTTCCTCCCCAGACATTTCTTTCATGGACAAGATCCTCAATTGTCTTACAGAGTCAATCCTGTTATAGGTATTGTTGACCTACGCAAAATCATTCTGCGTAGAGTTCGCTCCAATACTGTAAAATTTGTAGATGGCAAGGAGTATAACCCCCCTGCCTTTCCTGCAAAAGAAAAACTCGTTGGTAAGTATTTATGCCAACCTCCGTGGCGGAGTGGTTATCACAACGCGCTACGACGCCAGGGATCCCGGGTTCGAATCTCGACCTGGACATGGGTGTTCATTGCGAGTTTGCCTCAATCAGTTTCATCATTCATCCTCATCTTCGCGATTATCCAAAAGTGGCAGACATGTGAAGTAAAATAAACCAAATCAATCAATCAATCAAACAATACCACTCTACCTAATGCTTACTCCAGTTACACAAAAACTATAAATAAGTCCATCCTCAATGCATCCTAACAATATAATGCTAAAATAAGCTTCTTGTTTGTCTAAACATGGAAATTCCCTCCCTTCAAAATACAGGGTGTTTCCGGGCTGATGGTACAAACTTTCAGGGATGATGGAGAAGGGCACATGTATCAATTTAAGATCAGGAACCATGGTACGGAAACGACTTAGTCGAAAGTTATAAGCGAAAATCGGTGTATGACGATGTAATACTTTTATTACCTGCACAAGTTTCACAAGCTGCTACATTCACAACAGTTGTTCAAAGTTGCGTCCCCTGCTTCGCTGCAGGCATGACATCGTCGCACAAAGTTCTGGCGTACCCGTTGGAACAACCCGGGATCGTTCGAACTGTCACAGGCAGCGAGAATTGTTGCCAGGAGATCCTCTTCAGTTACGACAAGTGCCTGCTTTTCACATGACCCTACAAGAGGATATCAAGTGGGGTCAGATCAGGTGACCGAGCTGGCCACGGAACAGCTTGTGAAACTTGTGCAGGTAATACAAGTATTACATCTTCATACACCGATTTTCGCTTATAACTTTCGACTAAGTCGTTTTCGGACCAGGGTTCCTTATCTCAAAAAGATACATGTGCCCTTCTCCATCATCCCTGAAAGTTTGTATCATCAGCCCGGAAACACCCTGTATTCGGCGAAACGGTAATTCCCATTTTGCCGAAAATTATACTTAGGTGAGAAATCTGATATCCATTCGGTGAAACGGGATTCAGCAAAACGGGAAGACGCTCTACCACCTAGGGTGGCGAGATCGTAACTGGACCACTTGAAGCAGTGGCGGCGATTGGATTCCAAAACTGTGGGGGGAAGGGGAAGGACAGTTTATTTTCCCTTGGTAGAGTCAGATTATTTTCATAACAACTCCAGCTGACCGCGCGAGTCTAGTTAGTGAGCCTACCAACAGCCCAGAGCGCGACCAACAGGGATACCGACAGGTGCTGGGTAGAGATGACGCCAGCGGCTCGTTTGTTGACTGGCTGCTCCGGGACTTATGACTCGCTCCAAAGCTGCCAATGCAAAACAGCCAGAGATGTTACGAAAGTAATCTCACTCTACATATGGTTTAGCATAGTGTAGGAGCAAAAGTTGCAAATAGTAGGGGGAATCAATTGCCCCCCTCGCCCCCCTAATCGTCGCCACTGACTTGAAGAACTTGGCAACCAATCGACCCATTAGTGTTATCTAATGAATCCTATTCCCTCAACATGGCCATTCCTTGTCTCTTCTAATCCTAAACAAGAGCCAATTAAGCAATTTTATTGTCATTTCGACGTACAGTACCTCGAAATTTAGAGTAAATATTCTCTATTTTCATTACGAAGGCATTTTGTACGTTGTCTCGTGTAATTAGACTGTTGCCGCAAAAAGCAGCACCATTGTTTTGCACCTGTGTAATGCTTTGAACTTAGAGCTCCCAAGTCGAACAGGAGGGGAAAAAACAAATGAACATAGCAGGTGCTTGAACATTCCATTCACGTGGCGCCTGATCAAATCCTTGGAAAACTTTTACACGATGTCGTGAAGTTATTTATCAAAGTCAATTTTAACTTTCCCGTTTTCCTAATCTGGAGAGTGGTGCAGAAGTCAATGTTGTTTCTTGTACCAAGATGAGGTAAGGTATACATAAAAAGCGAGACAACGAATAAAAAAATAAATGTGGAAGGGGTATGACAAAGAGAGCCTCAGAACACCTGCTCCTGGGAGGGGGAAGAAGACAATGAAGCGAAGCATGGAAACTTGACGCAGTAGGGAAGTGGGGAATACATAGAATTCCGCAAGTAGATAAGAAGGCTTGGATTGCTGCTATAAAAAAGTGGGGCGAGACAAACAAGTGTTGAGTAGATAACAGGAAATCCTATGACAACATTAGAATTGCTGTCTAGCAAATGAATATGAACATGATATGGGATGGTAGGAAACAGAAAAAGGAGAAAGAGGAATGACAGAAACATAGAAAGAGAACAAGAGGGGCAGAACAACTGAGAAATAAAAAGAGAATGAAACGAAGGAGGGAGAGATAGAGAGAGAGAGAGAAACATAATTGGGAAAGAGAGAGAGAGAGAGGCATAATTGCTAAAAAGAGAAAGAGTCATAATTGAGAGAGAGAGTAATAATTGGGTGAGAGGGAGAGAGAGAGAGAGTAATAATTGGGAGAGAGAGAGAGAGAGAAACATAATTGAAAAAGAGAGAGAGAAAGAGTCATAATTGGTGAAGAGAGAGAGAGAGTCATAATTGGGATAGAGAGAGAGAAATATAATTGGAAAAGAGAGAGAGAGAGTCATAATTGGGAAAGGAAGATAGAGAAGGACATTATTGCGAAAGAGACATAATTGGAGAAGAGAGAGAGAGTCATAATTGGGAAAGAGAGAGATAGAAAAAGACATAATTGCGAAAGAGAGAGAGAGAGAGAGACATAACTGGGAAAAAGAGAGAGAAGGAGACATAATTTGGAGAAAGAGAGAAACATAATTGGAAAAGAGAGAGACAGACATAATTGTGAGAGAGAGAAAGTGAAGGGAAACGAAGATGTAGAGAAAGAGAAACATCAACAGAGACAGGGATATTACAGATAACGAATAACTGAGATAGGAAAGAGAAACAAGACAACATAGAAAGAGAAGAAAGCGGAAACGGAACTACATAGAAACAAAATAAAAGAGAAAAAGGAGAAATATAAATAGAATAATGGTAGAAGAGAAAGTAAGAGGGGAAATTGTAAACGGAATGAAAAGAAGTGAATAAACATACAGACTAAGCTAGAAAAACAAAAGTGGAAAAAGGAAGACTGAGAGAACGGAAAAGAGGGAGAAATGATAAAAAAGAACAAGAGACGAAAATGGAAATAAAAGGAGCAACAAAGTAACTGAGGAAGAGACGACCGTGTTACGAGTAGTTCCTTTCGTCAACTTAAAAATTTATCTCCAAAGGGATCAAATCTCAATGTATTAATTTCTTCCACACTGTCCTTATCTCTACAAAACACATTTCTTGCATGAAGTTGTCTTTTGACATAGGGCCATTCAATGTCAAATCACCCAGTGAATGTCACCCACCAACACGGATTTCAACGAAATTTTGCATACATGTAGCTTTGACCTAGATAAGAAACCGTATCATTTTTGTCTTCTCTAGACCGAAACTGTACTTTTACAGTTACAGGAGGAAAAAGTTTTCACGATTTGCTTCTAAACTTTATTTCATCTGCAGTATCTTCAACACATAATCGTAATCCCCATAGCAACAGCTATATAAAATTGTTCAACATTCCAATATCTTAAGGAGATTTCACACCGCATATGCCTGCATTCGTTTGATGGGATGCTTAAGGGACAAGTGCACATGTTGCTACTGTGCGAAACGTTCCTGTTGATTAGCCAAAATTGGCATAAAGAGGCGCTTAATAAATAAATGAAAAAAAAAAACCTTCCAATATGATCTGCCCATTTAGATTCCCTTGCCGTTGACACACAATACTTTTACCTATGTACTTGTCTCTCCAAGAAAGAACACATATTTATAAGGCCACCTGCTTCCTGCATGCACACGTTGACGTGAGTTTATTCGCTGTCTGGTTAATTTACATTCTTTACAGAGGCCAGGAGCCTTAACAAGAAGTCTGTTGGAACTATCTAGCTTATCAGCTGCATCTGCTGAATCGTGTCTTTCAGGTTCCAAGGGCGATTGTAATTGCTACCATAAACCACAAAGCAGTGTAAGGGTTTGTTCTCGGTGAACTGAATGCAAAATGGTACGGTTATAAGAGGTAACATAATCTGCGTGGTACTTGTGGTAATTATGATAATTATTGGTGCAATAATGTCTTGCAGTGTGATGCACGGTCTGGGCCAAGTTGCAGTTGTAGTTAGATTAACATTCGTGCAGGAAAATAATGACTGTCTTTAAACTCATATTCATTATCCAATTATGGACATAATATGATGGCTTCGATCCATAAAAAAAATTGTAGTGGATGTGCTATCAAAACAAAGGAAAGCTGAAAACCCATTACTGCAATTCCATATGTAAAGATTTGATTTGAAGTATTGTACTGTACTTTTGCTGCTAACAACGATAAGTTTTCGTTTACATTCTATTTTAGGTCCACTAAAGTCGAAGTTGAGGGTTTGTAGTGTATTTGGGTCGGGAATAGTGATTTAGATTCACTATAGTCAATTGTTCACTACAACCACAGACAAAGGTAACGTGACGTCACGTTCCCCAGTTGCTTGAAATTTACCAACGTCATCTGCTGTTTGCGAGTTTGACCAGAAGTGAAAGCGGGCGCCTCCAAGCGGTGGATCCTCTGAACTTCTTGCAGAAACCGCAAGAGGTTTGCTGCCTGACCTCAATGTCTGCCTAATAAATTTGTCTGTGCTACAACCGAGTTCACTATATACCGAGTTGACTCTGTGTGTGCATTTTCGAAAAGAAATATCTTGTTGTTGGTTGTTCCATTTATCTTCGCTTTTCTGCAACTTTTAACTAATGTGATATGATGAAAGGATACACACAAACACAGAATACAAACCTCACAAAGGATTATACTGGCTGTCATCCCAGTATAAATAATAATAATAAAGAATTATTATTTATTTACAGTAGTGAACTTATTTTCTGCCAATTTATCATCATCCTTGGAAATATATCACTTGATACACTATTCTTAAATTAGTGAATACAGTCTTTTTCAATTTTCCTGCTGTCAATATAGCTATTGAAACGTATAGTTGTTCTGTTCTGTTATTAACTTTTTACATCTCGTTGAGAAGAAATATTCGAAGCTGGAGAAAATCGAAGTCATGAGTTTGCCGGCCTCTTTGATGTACTGGTCTGCGTAACGTGCTACAAACCCAGAGATCCTAAGTTCGAACCCTATTTTGAGGATGAAAGTATCATTATGTCTGTCTCATTTCATCAGTTCATTACTTATCGTCGACATCCAAGAGGCAGGAAAAAAATGTTTTCACAGAGTAAACGCTAATGAAACATCTCTATTATGGAATTTTGAAAACTCGTGGAACAATTTGTTCTGTGGATTAATTGCTAGGATATGAAAACATGTTTTTGTATTTTACCCTAAATTTTTCGAGTTAACTTATTCTTATCTCTAGTTTTCTTTGGAGCACTAACAAACTGAACATAATTTCTGTTATCGACTATCAAAGTATCTGGTTTCTCCAGGGGGGAAAGGGGGCCGACTGAACGGTGCTACAATCCCACTCTAGCGACGCCAATCTCTGGTTCTAGCGATAATACCGAGATGGTAAAAGAATGCGATAGACTGAAAGAATTAAGTGTAAAATGCAAGACCTAGATTACTTTTTAAAATATCCAAAAATGAGATTTTTTTTGATAGAAGTGACTAACTTTTCCCTAACTTTTAGTTTTTTTTCTTGAACGAGGTGTGTAGAAATAAATATATATGCACCCATTTCAATACAATAACTGTGTATATATATATATTAAAAAGCACCATTGTATTGGATATTCACATATTTGATGGATCTAGCAAAGTCTCCCCAAAGATTAATGATGCTGATGATAATAAAAATAATAATAATATAGTAGTGGTAATAACAATACATTTGGAATAACATGTATTATTTTTTATAAGTTATACAAGTTATTACTATATAATAATAACAATCATAGTAATAATTAATAACAGAATATTAATCCTTGTTATTCCTATTTCAAGTCTTACCAACGGCCTGTCCCCCCCCCACACAAACATTTCTGGTTGGAAGATAGCGACGTAAAGCACGAAACATACAAGCACAGTACAATATGTATGGCATTTTTGTCTGTAGAATAGAAAATTCTGCCTGTTGTTCATACTTCTGTGCTTAAATCAACTGTGACAATTACGTAAATGGAACGAGAAATGATATACAATACAGACACGAACAATAAAGTGGAGCATTCGAATCGTTCCTGACCTTTTGCAAAGAGTCAAGCTTCCGACCTCATCGAAACTCGATGCTCTGTAACAAGAAGGCTTAATTAATTTGAAATGTTTGATTTCGATTGTTGTTACATTTGGCTGATGAAACGACGGAACTATCAAAGACCAGAACATCTAATGCATATAGCATTGCAGATATTGTAATTACTCTTGTTCTGTATTTTAACCTAACTTCCAGTTCGTAAATATTAACTCCCTTTCTTGACGTTTGTCGTAGAAATTTATTCCCAATCAAGTTGAAAGTTAAATTTTTGAAGTACATTGTTGAGAGCCAGATAATTGTTTAATTCAGTGATTGATTGTTAAGGTTCCTTTTGCCTTTGAGTCTCTTTCAACAATATTTTTTTTTTTGGGGGGGGGATGTGCCTATCTTCTTGAAGTACCAAGATTATATATATTTTTAATGATATTGCTCTAAGGCATTCCTAAACTCGAAAGTTGATTGAAGCAGTAGCACAAACCCTCTCTTTTTGTCTCCAATCTGGGCAAGGTCAATCCAGTTTTAACCGATCTGGAACTTTTTAGGACGTGATCGTTGGTCGATCACTCAACATGCCTGGGACTGTAATGTAAAAAGATGCGAGATGTAAATTTTTCGTGGTAAAGCTGTTTAATCTTCACCGTTGGAAGTTGCCGTAAAATTTTACAGTATTGTACCGTTAAAATTCAACACAATGCCTGTTACTTTACGAAAGCGAGACATTCCGTTTTTTTTTATTTAAATTTAAATACATCTTGCATAAAGTTAGATAGTGATTATAATTTACAGTTGCTTGCACAATAACTATATTTTTTAAAAACTGACTTGATCTTTGTTATTTACCGTCGCTTTTCTGCCACTTTTGGCTAATCGTGACGACAAGGATCACTCTTGATATGTTGACATTGATGATGGGACGCACAAAAAACACGCATGACCAGGCCGGGATTCGAACCTGCGATCCCTGGTGTAGTAGCGCACTGTGATAAACACTCAGCCACTGCTTAAAAACTGAATAATTAAAACTACTTTAGTTAGAGTAACAATGTAATAGTCGTTTATGCTTTAAAAACTGTTGGCGGTCTCGAACCGTCATATCTCGATCTTTAATCAGTGTGTGTTCTTCCCCATATATTTTTATTTATTGATTGATTTGATTGATTTCACTTCGCTTTGATGGCTCTCTTGGCTAATCGCGAAGATGAGGATGAGTGATGATATGATGAAGGGACACTCCCAAAGAACACTCATTCCCAGACCGGGATTCGAAACCGGAACCCTTGGTGTCGTAGCGCGCTGTGCTAACCACTCCGACACGGACGTCGGCATATGATATTATTAGAATAATTAAATGGAGATTTTTTTGTATGTGCGGGAGAAAGATTGTTTTTCAAGTCCACTTTATGAAAAGATAGACTAATCGGGACTGAACCTACAGTTTAAAATGGAATACGAACCACTATGTGCCTGCAATGGGTATCGAACTCGGGACCCCTTCATTACAAGGCGACGACGATACCACGGCGCCATCGGGGAGGGCCAATATTGTGATGAACTTGAAGTATATTGGTAATGTGATAGGTTGCTATCCCCATCATAAAATTAAAAATAGTGGGACTAGTGACTCCTCAATAAATAGAAAAATGGAATAGGTTCATTCTCATAAAAGTTAATAATAATAATAAAATAATTTACAAAAATATAAATCCACAAGTATAAAAATACTGTAATTAGATGACATCGGCCTCCCCGATGGCGCAGTGGTAGCGTCGTCGCCTTGTAATCAAGGGGTACCGGGTTCGATACCCGGTGGAGGCACATAGTGGTTCGGATCCCACTTTAAACTGTAGGTTCAGTCCCGATTAACCTTACTGTGCATAAAGTGGACTTAAAACACCAAATCAAACAATTTGATGACTTCTTCTCTAGCAACAATTATTAACAAAAATAATTTAAGGTCTAGACGAACCGCCGGGGTTAGAAATGCCAGAAAGGTAGTTATTTTGTCAAATGCACATGCGTGTTTGTCCTTTTGTAGTTGATTGCGCTTCGAGTTCCAGCTCGCAGCACTCTAACCGCTTGATCAACAGTGTCAGAGTTCTCCGATCGAGTTTGTTTCATAGCTTGTTTGCCTAATGCTCTTATAGGAACCTTGCATAAGCAACTACGAAACTTGTAACGTCTGGTGCGGGATGAATTATTCACTTAAGAGCCGAAAGGAGCTGACGATCGATACGCGCAACGACTGGGGCCATTAGTGACTCCTTCAAAATTAAATGAAAGAGACACACTTTCAACCATATTTTGCATAAAAATTCTACACCAATTTCAAAGTAAAACGTTCCGCAGAAAATGACAAGAGACTTCCTAAAGATCTTGGTGCTCGACGAAATATTTAATGCTTGGCGGAATGTTACATGTAAATCTGCGGTTCCTTCTTCCCCTCCTACATTGTTAAGAAAGTTAAGACTAAACGTACTCACTCCGTTATCATAATCTAATGTCTATCATTATTTGATTTTCTAATGTAAGAATTATATTATAATACCATTAAGCCTTGTTTCCATGATTATGAAAAACTCAATATGCTGACCAAGGCAGTAATTTATTTTATTAAAAACATAAACTAAACGTAACGTTTCAATCTTCTAGCAAGGTCTTCTTCAGACTCTGTATCAAGTACAAAAGTAACAAGATACAAAAACAGGGCATTATATATACACAAACATTACTACCTCCAGACTATTAGAAAGTTGTTCTGGAACTTTCTAGCAGGTGGCTTTCCCTTGTCAACTATACTTTCACCTAAAAGGCTAAACATATTTACATCCATATAGAATGTGGTTGCACTTTTTCCTTCATTTTTCTTCCTTCTCCTGTCCTCTTTCTCTCTTGTCCTTTCCACTCTTTCTAACACCTTCTTCCATTCTTTGTTTAACTTCAGTCCCCCATTCCAGTTCATTCTGTCTTCTTCACCTTTCTTCTCTATAGAAAAGAAAAAAGAAGAGGAAAGAAAATGGAAGGAGTCGAAGGAAATAGAGAAGAAAGGTGAAGAAGACGCAATGAACTGGAATGGGGGACTTAAGTTAAACAAAGAATGGAAGAAGGTGTTAGAAAGAGTGAAAAGGACAAGAGAGAAAGAGGAGAGAAGAAGGGAGAAAAATGAAGGAAAAAAAGCGTGAGATAAAGAGTCTAACCACATTCTATATGGAAGTAAATATGTTTAGCCTTTTAGGTGAAAGTACAGTTGACAAGGGAAAGCCACCTGCTAGAAAGTTCCAGAACAACTTTCTAATAGTCTGGAGGGAGTAATGTTTGTGTGTATATAATTCCCTGCTTTTATATCTTGTTACTTTTGTACTTGATACAGAGTCTGAAGAAGACCTTGCTAGAAGGTTGAAACGTTACGTTTAGTTTATGTTTTTAATAAAATAAATTACTGCCTTGGTCAGCATATTTAGTTTTTTTTAAGAATTATATTGTATTGCTGGCTGTTTGATTGATTGAATTTAAAATGTTGGGTGAGTCGGCACGTCATGCCATTTCGCACCCTTCAGTGAATGCAGGGAAGGTTCCCTTATCTAAAACCCTTGCCTCAAATTTAAAAAGATAAAAAGGAGTGTAAAAACACCTTCATGAAAGGTTAAAAATGCAGGTTGTAAATGGACCTGCATTGCACAAACACAACACATTAAGGGCCTCCCCGATGGCGCAGTGGTAGCGTCGTCGCCTTGTAATCATGGAGTCCCGGGTTCGATACCCGGTGGAGGCACAAGTGGTTCGGATCCCACTTTAAAATGTAGGTCCAGTCCCGATTAGCCTCACTGTGCATAAAGTGGACTTAAAACACTAAGTCAACAACAACACATTAAAAAAAGTTAAGGATAGCTTAAAACTAACTCAGAAACAGTGGAAGAGACCTGTTCTCAAAAATCTAAAAACGCTGGCTAAAACACTGGCATCGTCACTCAACATGGATGACAAGTCCTTGCGAAGGTTAAAACTCTGTCTGAGGTGATTAAAATCAGCACATTCGAGAAGAATGTGCCGAACACTTGAAACAAAGTTGCAACTACGGCAGAACGGAGGGTCCAGTCCTTGCAGCAAATGACGATGCGTTAGACGGCTGTGTCCGATTCGGAGCCGCATTAAGATCACTTCTTCTCGGCGCGAGGGAAGGGACGAGGAACGCCAAGCACCAGTGAGGGGCTTGATAGTTCGAAGCTTGTTCCCCCATGTCTCAGCTTACCACGTGTTATGAATGGAACAACAAGAAACATTCTGAAGATCCCTAGCTGGCAGAAGGTGGACGAGAACGTAGCCGTCTGCATCAATAGACTTGGCGGCAGAATCGGCTGCTTCGTTCCCCTTGATACCCACGTGACTAGCGATCCAACAGAAGCACACTTCAGCTCTGGCGCACAAGCGCAATATAGCCCAGACAATAAAGGTTTCATGTCGGGAGTGATTCCGTTAAAGCTGAATTTTGGTCAGTTGTTAGAACACTACTAGTCCCAAAAGTCCCGGCCCCTCCTCGCCGTGCTCACCCCCCCCCCCCAGGCGTCCCCCAAACATAAATTTCGCATACTCTCAGTTATTGACCTATATCTCCGTAACCAATGGTCGTAGGCAGGTATTCTTTCTTTAGTTTTAATCCTCATTAGATGGGCTACAAAAAAGATTCTGTTTAATTTTTCGATAATGCTGGTGGTTTTGCCGTAATTTAAAAAAATAATCTTCAAAAAGTGAATTTTTTCTAGTGCTTTCTGAAGTTTTTGCCTTGTAACTTTTGAACAAATTAAATGACAAAAAATTGTTTCGAATAAAAGTTCTAGCTTAATTTATAAGCTTTAAAACGATTTCAGTTTTAATATATTTTAATGAAAGATGCGGCATAAAATGTGTCTCCAAATGGAGGACAGCACCCAAAAAGTGCGTCTTGATCACAGACCGGCGGTTAAGTCCGGAATCATTGACTTTTCGATAAATGCATGAGACTTGGTAGAATCAATTGTTATACCACTTAAGACATATTCAGTCCAGTAGCCAATCGCGATCTGCGTGCTGATGGCCGCCATCTTGAAAAGAGTCCGCCATATTGGATATTTTTGATTTGATATATCTCGGGAACGGTGGCACCTGTCAA
Source organism: Lepisma saccharinum (assembly GCF_977018435.1). Classification (NCBI taxonomy): domain Eukaryota; kingdom Metazoa; phylum Arthropoda; class Insecta; order Zygentoma; family Lepismatidae; genus Lepisma; species Lepisma saccharinum. The sequence goes on along the minus strand of NC_139256.1, from coordinate 19,401,681 downwards.
CTTCAGGATTTTTCAGGAATGCTCCAAATAGTGTAAACTTTCATAATATATCAATAAAGCTATTTTTGAAAAATAAAAATAATGGTCTTGTAGAAAAACTCACTATAATACTTTATGTGAATAACTCCGAGTGGTCTTAATAATTCTCGAACCATACAATAGTATTGTATATTTGGGAACGTTACGAAATGTTTGTTAGAAGAATTTAGATGAACTGAACCCTTAAAATACTATTTTTTGTCTTTATAAATTTACCTTAAATAACATTTTTAAGATAAATTCAATTTATGTACAACCCAATTTGATTTCTGAAAGTAGAAGTAATTGAAATTCTATTAAATTGTTTTATTATTTGAAAGAAAAAAAGCATTCATTGGAACTGATGATACGAAAATACTGACATTTGATTTACAAAATATTTTGTAATGAACTTCTCATTACATCGGTTCCATTTTTGATCAGGTTTTAAATTCAAATCCTTCACATTTGGATAATATAATACAGGCAAGATTTCTCATTCAACACCAGACACCTATACTCTATCCTGGGAATCTCTGTAGCAATCCCACGCATAACGGAAAAGATGGGGAGAAAGCGAGCAAAGCAGTACATGCTGATGCAAACCGCTTGTAACTGCAGTCCCTTTTGCCCGTCCACGCAACCCCGTTTCCTCGCAAAATTTCATTGTTCGAGCCCCTCTTGGGCAGAGACTTACTTTCGTTCGCTTGCTCCATAGATTCCCGGGACAGAGTATAGTACTCTGTGCTTGGTTGTAATGGTCTTGAGCGTGAAAAACCCACCGCAGATTGCTCAAAGTTTTGATGCATAAAAAGAAGTTTATTTCATGAAGTCTCTTTCCCAGGTGAACAATGTGAAGTTTTCTCTCAATTTAAGTTGTTACAATGAGAGTTTTGGGCTCTTTTAGTTCCTTGCATGCACTAGTCTTCCAAATTGAGATATCTTGAGTCAGGTTCTGTGTTACAATTGACAATTCCTTATGCAGTTTGTAGAGTACATACGTTATAGTCTGATGGGCATGTGCTGTTTTCCTCACATGTCAAGCTTTACTAAATGAATTCCTTGTACCAAATAAGAAGGAATTTCGGTTTGCTCCAGAGTTTATATCTAGACTCCTCCATTAAGAAGACCACCATGCATTTTAAGGCAGTCATTTCAAGGTGAAGCCTCCCAACATGATGACTCTCTTTTCGCCTTCATATAGTTGTGGCTAGCCGGGAACCACTGAACCCAGTTCGATATTTTGAATACATGTATATGTACGGTCGTATATTCAATATCAATAGGCAAAAGTTGGAACTGTAGTGTTTTCAGAAGATTTGCTGTTTTTTGAGTGACGTCAAACCCATGTCACATCATTACGACTTATTTAGTCATTAAGAAACAAAAACAGCCGTGCTGTTACATCACGTAAATGGGTTGAAGTTTGGATATCCACTCATTGCTATCAACTCATGTAGTTCATAACATGTCAGCAACAGGTGGTTTCTTTACTTGCAAGTTCTTAATTCATCAGATCTTGAAGGCTGAAAGGTACTCAGCTTAAGTAACTCACTCACTTTCTAGCATTTCTAAACCCGAAGGTTTATGGCTGCAGCAACGCAAGCCTTCCATCTGTCCCTATCCTGGGCAAAATCAATCCAATCTTTTCCATCCTGACTGATTTCCTTTAGGTTCATCTTAACGTTATCCCTCCATCTTCGTCTTGGTCTTCCTACAGATCTCTTACCATCAGGTTTCCCAACAAGAATCCTGTAAACACTTATTTCTTCTCCAATTCGTGCCACGAGAACTGCCCACCTAAGTCCTCTTGATTTAATTATGCTATTACTGTAATACGTATCTTGACATGAATACAAATTATACAATTCTAAATTATGTAACCATCTCCACTCACCTGTCTTCTCATCCCTTTTAGGTCCAAATATATTTCTAAGGATTTTATGTTCAAATACTCTTCATTTATGTTCCTCTTTAAATGCAATGGACCAAGTTTTATATCCATACAATACTACAGGCAAAATTACTGTTTTTTTTTTTTTGTAAATTTTTACTTTGTTTCGTAGATATTATGTGAGAGGATAAAAGTTTATGAAGAGTAATGTGTTTTGAGCTTAAGGCCATCCGGGAATGTGTAGTTATTGGAAAATATCCCAATCGTTTTTACTCGTTTTGACATGGTTAGAATGGGATATTGTAATCCACTTTTGTCAACATGAGGATGTTATAATAATAAGATTTCTGTATCATGAAAGAACCTGCAGCACTTATAGCCATAGGGTTGGTATCTGTGTAAGTGCCTTTGTTGTCAACTCAGCTCTGCTGATTTCTAATGGAGGAGTACAGAGTGACAAAGGTCCTTGGATACGTCAATGGTTGACAATGTATGTAAGTATTTGCTGATGATAACTAGAGAGAAATCATAAAATACGCGACAATTTAACAGTGAACTGGACGTTCCAAGTGTTGAATGGAATATCTTGCCTCCACTACATTGTGCGAATGTGAAGGATACGATTTTGAGATCTGATCAAAGAAGGGTAAGGAACTTATGAAACATTCATAGCGAAATATTTTCTAAATAATTTTCACTATTTTCGTATCATTAGTTACAATGATACCCCCCCCAACCTTGGATGGAAATGAGTTCTAGGGGGGGGGGCAAACATTGACGGTCAAGTGTGCTTGCAGGGGGTAATTACCGCCCACAACTTCAAATTTTATGCAAATAAAAATACTTTTCGTAACATTTTCTTGCTCGCTTCGCTAGCAATACGTGTTTTTCTTAGTCTTATCAAGTTTAAGGCTGTAGTTAGGGGACGGCGGGAGTCGGCTCTTGGCGCCGAACGATCTAAATGAAAATAAGTTCTAAGATTGATTTATTGATTTGTGGTTTTAAGTCAACTTCACGCACAGAAAGGCTAATCGGAACTGGGCCTACAGTTTAAAGTGGGATTCGAACCACTGCGCCATGTGCCTCCACTGGGTATCGAACCCGGAACCCCTTGATCACAAGGCTACGATGTTACCACTACACCATCAAGGAAGCACAAAAGTTGTAAATGAAAGAATGCATTGGCGTCCCGTGAAATTATTTGCACCCTATTAAATCAATATTGATTTCAGCCTGCAAAAAAATTGGATCCAAAATTTTTCTTGCTCCCTTCGCTCGCATTACCGCGCAGAGAAATAAGGCTTGTGTCTTAATTGGTTTTGTTTTAAATGGATGAACAATTGTTTTCAGGAAAGGGAACGTGTACATCAGAGACAATTTGTGTAATTCTTGCTGTTGGTTTATTGTGAGATGGATGAATTGGTTGTGTAATGTATGTTGCATAATGTTAAATATATATCGTGCATGAAAGTTATACATGTTAATGTAAAAAAGAATTATATTTGAAATTCATGTATCACGCATTTTCTGTGTTTCAAAAATAGTTTGTGTGCTTGCTTTCCATTATTAATGTGAAATTGAACGTGTTGAAAAAATAATTCAAATCGTTTGTTCGAACACAATTGCTTTGGCACCAACTTCTACCCCTTTTTGCATAATTTACGACGGTAATAACGTCTTTGATACTCCTACTACTACTAATAATAATAATGGTGATGTTGGTCCTGGGTTCGAATTCTGGCTTGGGCATGAATGTTTGTGAGTGTGCATTCATCAATTTCATCTCATCACTCATTCCCATCTTCGCAAACTAGCCAAAAGTGGCACAATAATCGAAGTAAAATAAAATAAATCAATAATAATAATAATAATAATAATAATAATGTTATTAACATTATTATTAGTATTATTATAAAATATTATTATTATTATTATTATTATTGGTACGTTTATACTGGTATTTGACCCCCCAGACAAAAATTCATGGTTGCGCCTCTGTTTGGCACAAACCACACACACACACATGGGCGCCCATAAAAAAAATTCCGAAGGGTCAAAAGGTTTATCTTATTTGGGATAAGAACCGGGTCCGATCTCCGGTGGGGAAAACCGGGATTTTTTCCACCAGTTCAAACTGCTCCGGTGTCCATCCAGCGTTGTATAAAGTGGGTACCTGGAGGAAACTCTGAGGGGTAAAGGCGGCCAGGGGTGTGGGCCTGATCACATCACCCCCCTCCACCTTCGGCCGTGATCAACAAAGTGTGGAGCCCTAAATCCACACCCCTATAAGCCTTCATGGTATGGTGCAAAGCATAGGGGAGCATTTTACTTCTTTTTACCTATTTGGGATATGTTAATGTGTTTATGTGTTGTCATAGGAAACTAAAAAAAAGATAGAAATTGGTAAAAAGTGAGAAAAAAGAGCAGAAAAATGAAGCGAGACAAAGTAAATAAAGAAAGGAGAAGTGAAATAAAAATGTAGATAGAGCAATAATTTTCCTTAAATCATATTCAAAATTAGCTCCAACCCCAGATATAAACATTTTTAATCCAGATAACAATAATAACACCTTACCAAATATAGTAAATATAATTATTTCTCCAAAGCAAATTAACAACTAAACTCCAGCAGTAACCAAAGTAGAAGAATGAACCAATGCAGAAACAAGAGTTACTATTGCCGCAGGTAACCATACAGACAATGGAATTTGTGCACTTTTTGTTATTGCGGCAATAATAATAAAGTTAGTAATTAATACTAGGCTATATGAAAATCAGAAATTAATCATAAATAACAAATATAATTTCAACTATCATAATTTAATATTCAAGCAATAGATAGTAAAATAAATACATCCCCAATTTGATTTGATAAAGCAGTTAACATTCCTGCAGAATAAGAACGAATATTCTGATAATAAATTACCGAACAATATGAAACCAGTCCAAAACCATCTCAGCCTAAAATACTAATGACGTTTGGAGAAATAATTAAAAACATTATAGAACCAACAAAAAATAAAAATAAAATAATAAACTGATTTATATTATAATCTCCATCCATATTAGGGATGGCCAGATCCGGATCCTAGTGGATCCGAAATCCGGATCCTAAAATTTTTCGGATTTGATCCGCGAATCCAGAATTTTCGGATCCGGATCCAGAACTTTCGGCTTCGGATCCGTTTTGCCATCCCACATGAGCGCTTATTTGGAAAGTAAGAATGTGTTTATAACATATTGTTACCTGCTAATATACATATAATATACATACATACATACATACATATATATATATTACACACATTCTAAGGAAAAAGAAAGTATTTTCAGCACAATGAAAGCTCCAAGTAACTACGGGGTATGGTGGATGCGCACGCGCACACACACACACACTATATATATTCCTTCCTTTGGGCCCCTCTATACACCTGCGAATTTTCATGAAAATCGGACGGGGACACGGGGGTCAAATGCCCACTTAAATTTGTCCTCATTTTGACATTTGAGGGGGTTTGCCCCCTAAAACAGTTTTTTAGCCGAAACAAAAAAAAAAGAAACACGCATTCCTTCCTTTGGGTCCCTTTATACACCTGCCAGGTTTCATGGAAATCGGAGGGGGACACTTAGATAATCTCCCTTGTTAGTCTTACACTTTGTAATTATATAACACTGCATATATTATAATGTTTTATTTTAATTTTTAAAACTGTAACTGTAGAACAATTGTATAATTTTTGTATAACATTTCTATCTTGTTAAATGTGTTAAAGGTTTCATCCTGGAATGGAATGTCTCACATTTATGTGCGTTTCCATTTCCAATACATTTGAATGAATACATATTCATTTCAATGGCATTTACAAAATCACCTCTGACATTTTATGTTAAGCAAGTAAGGTTATTTTTGTGCACGAGTGCGTTAGCCGATGCGTGGCAAAGTATTTTAGGAACAACACTTAAAAAAAAATCTTGAAGGACGAACTAATGAAAAATTTCTTTGTAATCGAAGATCATAATACCTTTTAAGGTGTGGTAATATTATAATGGGATTGAGATACCAAACTCTCGGATCCGAATCCGGAACTTTTGGATCCGGATCCAGATCCGAAACTTTCGGACCCGGATCCGGAATTTTCGGATCCGGATCCAGATCCGTAACTTTTGGATCCGGATCCGTTTGGCCATCCCTAATCCAAATAGGAACCACTATAATGAATAACCACTGAAGAGATATATATAGCTAACCCTATAAAAATTAAAGATATTCAATCAAATAGTATTGTTATAATAATATTAGAAGTATTCAAATTAACAATACTTCATTCAATAAAAATTGTAATATCTTTAATTAAAAATATTACCCCCAATAATACACAGACAGAATGAAAAGTAAATAAAACCGCGAGAAAGAAGAAGAAGAAAATGGGGAAAGAAGAGGAATAAGGAAGCAATAGATACATAGATAGAGAGAGAGATCAAAGAAGAGAGACAGAAAGAAAGAGAGTGGAGTAGAAAGGAGAAGGAAGAGAAATTGATCTATAGAGACAGAGAGAGAAACGTGATAGAAAAGGGAAAGAAGAATAAAGAAAAAAGAAATAATCAAAAACAGAGGAAATTGTCATAGGCTAAACAAAGAGATTCTTAACACAAGCTAAAGGAAAGAAAGAGACACGAATAAAGATAAAGGGGAAGATTAAAGAGGCGTTGTCCCACTCTCGTGGAAGTCCATGCATGCATGCATACATACATACACACAGCGCATTTTCTGGGAACAAAGTTCAGGTACTTTTCAAACGTTAGTTTCTATCTATATTCATGCAAAGTTAGTCATAGATGTTATGGAAACATACTGAGGTGGGATCGTACTTTGTACACATAGGCGTACTCAGACAGGGGAGGATGAACTTTCTTTCCAGGGGGAGAAACACCATTTTTTTAAGGGGAGTAAACATTATACCAGGGTGGGTAATGTTTTATTTTGACTTTAAAAAAGTAGGTCTGGCCTAATTTCTCAAGTACTCCTGAAACAAACAGAATTTTAATTTCCTTCCAGCATCAGAAAACTTTCCACCAAAGTAGACCGGGGGTTGATGACGTTAGTAGGTCAGTTGCATTGTCTCGGTATTATTTGATATGGCTCCCGCTGCCTCATTTCTCTCCCACACTCCGGAATGAAAAAAAGAATCATCTCTTTTTTTATGTCTCCGTTCCTTAATTAGAGATCCGATTTCAGTGAGAGAAAAAAAAAAGCCGAATTTGAAAAGAAAAACGGAAGCACAACAAGATATGTATTTCTGTCAGCATGTGCTCAGGATGCCCTCTAAAATCACTGTTTCATGTAAGACGTTATAATACGAGAATCACTGGTTTTAAGTTACAACTACATGTATAGATTGGTGATATTATTCTTAAGGTTTAAGACAAAACTAAGACATTATTCACTTATACTTATCTTCTTATAAGGAATAGTGATGTTCTTATAATTATTCCTTATTTTATATTTGCCCAGCCTTCACGGCAGAGTGGTTATCTCTGCGCACTACAATTCCAGGGATCCCGGGTTCGAATCCCGGAATGGATATGGGTGTTCTTTGTGAGTGTCCCTTCATCAATTTCATCATATCATCTCTCGGGGTGTAAAGGCTGCTGCTTCCACGTAGTGCACCCAATAGTCAACCTCACTTCCACGTAGTACACCCTGGACTACAGACTAACGAGGGTCTGGCGACTGGCCCCATGGCCAGTATAATTTTGTTTGTGTTGTCCTGTGTTTTGTTCTTACTTGTGCTGAGTGCTCCTTTACAGCCTCAGCTTTTAGCGAAAGTCAGAATATTTTATGATTTTAATTATGCAACGTTAGAGTTGTTATGTGTAACGATAAGGGGCTGGACCCCGTATAATGTGACGAGTGCAAAATAGCCTTAGTGCTGACGCACCCAAAATTTTAAAATCAAATTCAAATTCAAATTCATCTCTCATCCTCACCTTTGCTATTTCATGTCATTCATATCATTGTATTTAATTATTCATTAATAAAAGTATTATTTACAAGTCAATAATCCAAAGATCGCCTAGGTGTGGGTTGTGCATATTTCATGCCAGATCGAAATATAAACAAACAATTCCGTTTACCACATGATACTTCTATTTTCACTGCATCAAGTTACGCAATATATAAAGCTCTCACATACGCTATCCATAATAATTACACAAAAAGTCTTATCATAACAGATCCTTTAAGCGTATTAATGGCGCTGAGTTCCTCATATCCTCAGATTTGTAGACATCCTTTATTTATCATCCTTATAATCCAACAAACCCAGTATGCTAATGGAAGAAATATCAACGTTCAGTTTAGTTACGTAAAGGCTCACCAAGTAAATACGGGAAATGAACGTGTGGATATACAGGGTGGGTCAAAAGTCGCAATACACCTAAATAAAAGAAGCCACTGTGGGGATAAGTGTCAGTGAGTGTTGGATATGCGTGTTGGGGGTGGGGAAAACTTTATGATGAGGTTGATCTTGACGGCCGCCATCTTGAAGTCCGCCATCTTGGATTCAACTTCATTTTTTTAAATGGGAAGGGGGTCGTGTGACATAATTTTAGGCTAGAATTTTGTCAGGAATTAAATGGTGTTGTCCATTTTGACGTATCTTTATTCGTGTAGGAGTTACAAAGGTTTCTTTTTTCAAGTTTTGAAAAGTGGCACACTTTACATGATGTGTTCGATGTGGCCTCCTTCATGCCAGACAGTCATTTCCATTCTCTTCTGCCACTCCGTATGCACACGTAACAGGACATCTGGTGTAATAGCCACACATGCATCAATGATCCGCTGTTCCAGGTGGCGAAGATCATTGATTTTGACCGCATACACCATGGCTTTGAGGTGGCCCCATAGGTAAAAGTCCAGGGGAGTGAGATCGGAGGATCTTGCAGGCCACTCCACTGGACCTCGACGGCCAATCCAGCGCTGTGGAAACTGTTCTTTGAGTAATCCACGTACCTGCAGACCGTAGTGAGGTGGTGCCCCGTCGTGCTGAAACCATAAGGGGAAGTCACCATCCTCCGTCGCTACGGATGGGAACACCAGCTCCTCCAACATCTCTTTGTAGCTGTCGGCATTCAAATTGTTGTGGATGAACACAGGACCAATGACCCGTGTTCCCCAGATCCCGCACCACACCATGACTTTGGTATGTCCAACCATCTTGGATGGATCAGTCCAATGTGGGTTACTGTCTGACCAATAACGCAGGTTCTGCTTGTTAACGTAATTAGCTTCGTCCGTAAAGAGCACATTCTGGGCGAACTGTGGGTTATCTGCAAGCTGTGCTGTTGCCCATTCCGCAAACTGAAGCCGGCGGTCAGGATCGTCTTCAGAAAGGTGGTGTAATAACTGCAGCTTGAATGGATGAAAATGATGTGTCTTCAAGATCCGGCGTATGGAGCATCTGCCAACACCAGTCACATGAGACATGCTACGCACACTCCTTGTGGGACTGAGGGCGAAGCTACCTAACACGGCGATGGTTGTCGCCTCATCTGTTGAATAACGTGGCCTCCCAGACCGTGGCGTATCTTTCACACTCCCTGTGGCAGTGAACCGGGACAGCAGTGATGCAACTGTGGCGTGGGAAATTGGATGTCGGTCTGGATGGCGAGCGTTGAAATCGGCTGCAATGGTGCGAGAACTTCTTTCCCCTGATATTAGGATGATCTCAACCCGTTCAGCGTCGCTTAGTTTCATGTTGTCCTGTCAACCTGCAACGAAGAGAAAACCTTTGTAACTCCTACACGAATAAAGATACGTCAAAATGGATAACACCATTTAATTCCTGACAAAATTCTAGCCTAAAATTATGTGTCACACGACCCCCTTCCCATTTAAAAAAATGAAGTTGAATCCAAGATGGCGGACTTCAAGATGGCGGCCGTCAAGATCAACCTCATCATAAAGTTTTCCCCCACCCCCAACACGCATATCCAACACTCACTGACACCTATCCCCACAGTGGCTTCTTTTATTTAGGTGTATTGCGACTTTTGACCCACGGGGTAAACGCCAATGTCTCCCACCATGTTGCCCGCCAGTTCAGATGTAGGGTATGTGGCATCTGATAGTTTTTTCGACATTCCACACTACACAGCTTTCGCCTCATATACAGTGTGCAGCGTTTTCGAAAATGCGCTCTAACGCGTCAATGACGCATTTGCGGAGCCATGTTCATATAACATTATTTCATCGTCTCCATGTGAGGCATATGTCCCCCAAGTATTGACATATATTTATGTTACACCCTGTATATATATGTGTATTTTTTTCTTCCTTTCTTGTGAAAAATAAGTGCATAGTGAACTAAATACATTTTGCAAAATACTTAGAAAGATGACTAAAATCGACTAACAGTTGATAGGGTCAGAAAAAAGAAGAAAAAAGGAGAAGATTTACAAGTCAAATCCTACTGATTTTTCGCCCAGGCTGTTACCTATTTTTAGAATTCTTCAGTGATAGCGAAAAAAAAGAGGATGCAGGATTCAAACCCACAACCCCAGCTTCAGTAGAACATTGACTGAGGCCCCGATGTTAGCAAACTCAGCTCACGATGGCCGATGAGCCACAGCGAGAGAGCGGGGACTAACAAGTTTAATGGTGTGTTAAGCCAGTTAAGATAGGCTTTAAGCACACGCCAACAAGCACTATTCATAATCATGAGGCGAACTCTGGTAATGGCTTCAGGTTCTGAGACGGGAGCTTCGAGATAACGATGAACCGACCAACCCCTTCTACCACCCTAAATTACCCCAGGAGCACGCAGTTAGAGGGGTTTCTCCTATCCTTACAAGGACACGGGTGTATTCTCTGTAACGTCTGAGGAAATGTATGCATAAAGTTTTGCACTGTGGTATTAATAGAATTCTCTACGGTTCTATGACAGTGACTTACATGACCTATTGTTAAGACCTGTTCTGATATTTTATAATGCTCTACACAGAAAGAAAAACCTTATTCGATTGAATTAACAAAATACGTTTATTAAACTTTTTGGTAACCACAATGATCTAATTTTGACCTAGTTATTTGGTAACTTTAAGGGCGGTGGTCTAGTCGGTAGGGCGTCTGTTTGCCGTGAGATCCCGGGTTCGATTCCCGGGATGAGTGATCTAAGGTCGGAATCCTTCCAGCCTTTCTGAGGCTCACACAGCCTCAAATCAATGGGTACCTGGGGGTAACCCCGGGCAGTAAAGGCGGTCGCAGCGTGGTGCTGATCACATCACCTCCAAAATTGCCTAGATCGAGAATGTGTACGATCAGGCGCGTCGCCTGATAATGTTCGCATGAGCACATGAACACTCATGTATATGTCTTAAATTACGTACATATTAAATGCACACACACACATATTTATTCGAAAAAAATACTATGTTTGATGTACGAGTGTATGCACACAATTTACTCTGACACGACTTATTTCACGTCTGATAACTTTTTTAGATAGTTGGTAACACTGACTCCCACGGTGTTCCACGGAGGGCGTTGAACACAATTGCTGTGCGTGTTGCACAGAGCTGACAGCTAAGGACCTGTTGGCCACTATACCCCGAAGATGTTCACTTCGCTGTGCGAACACTGATGCAAGCGGAAATACTTCTTACATTCGACACCAGAGTGCAGCATATTCAAGGCATGTCTAGGGGAACTCGAAAATGTCTGTGCTATATAGTTGCAAACTTTGGCGAGAATTCACTAAACCTGGCGGATTTTAAGGAGGAGAAGGACAATTTCCCCTAGGTCCTTCTTGTATTAATTCAATCATAGTGTGAATTTGGGGGAAAATTGTTGAAAATAAATTGAACTGTTATTCTCACTTTTTCAATTAAGATGAAGTTACAAGGGAGAGGAGCAAATCTGCATTCAGTGCAAAAACATTATTGTGAACACTCGTATGCGAACCGCACGCGACGCCACTGTGTACGATCCTACCCCCGCATCCCCTAAATACGGTGCTATATGCACGGGGAACTTTAATCGAACCCAGGTCTCCAGCGTGGCAGTCAGACGCCCTATTGACAAGACCACCGCGGATCCAAATAGACTGATAGAGAAATTATAAAACATGACAAGAGAGGAGAGAGAAAGGAAGTTAAGAGACAGAGAGGGAGAAGAAGAAAATAAAATATGGAAGTGAAACAGAGGTGGGAAAGAGAGAGAGAGAGTAAATAAGAAAATGTGAGAGAGAGAAGATGAGAATAATGATTAAATTTAGAAGAAGCAAGCATGAAAAACGAAAAACAAAACCTGAGAACAGAAGTTCAAAGCTAGAAACAAGATATCATACAAGCGGAGGTAAAAAAACTAGAAGTCACAAATAAAGGGGAGAACGAAAGAATAAGTAGGCAATATATCCTTGTTCCAGAGGACCCCCCTTGCTTGAGCCTCTATGTTGGCGCACATGAATATGTTACGAAATCGATTTCAATTTGCGAATGTCTTAACGCCCTCCGCTCATGCATTAGCTCCTGGAATTGCATATTTTTTTAGCTCTAAAACTGTGGGAGGCCAGTAATTGGCCAGCTTTACGAGTGTGGAACCCGTCGACTTTGAAGCACGACCTGCCATCAAGTCCAATGTTAATGACAGATGCTGCATACCATAAGCGAACACTGCATGCCCTAGATGAAATATAACTTAATTATCTTCCAGTTACTAACCTAATAATAGTTAACCAATGCTTGCAGAATCGGAGAATTCTGAGAATAAATCCTTGGAAATTGTCCTTGTTTTATACAAGGTAGTATAATATAAATTATATACTAGGGGCAGTCAAATGAATGCCTCGAAATCTGCAAGATATTGACATTTCGTGTACATTTCCTTTCCAAAATAACAGCAATATTCAATATCATAAATCCAATTAATCCATAATAAAGTCAAAATCGTGCAGAAACCATCATCGCGAAAAGGGGGTTAACAGTGCTCTCGGAATCCTTCCCCCAATTTGAACAGAAACTCCTAAATAAGATGATATGCCCCCAGACCCGTGCCGACGGACTACCATCTAAAACTCTAAATGTATCGGAATGATACTAAAGAACATAAATAAATATCTTGAGATTATACCACACATATAGCCAGGGCTCGAAAAATCCCGGTCGCCAGGTCGCCATGGCGACTAAAAATTTCAGCCTGGCGACTGTGATCTTTTGCTGTAATATGTATGAAATTTTGATGATTCTAAGTTCAAATTGCAGTTAGCAAATAATTTTTTTAATTCTTTTTATCAACGTTGTGAACATTCCCTAGAGTCAGTAACAATTTCTTACCCTTTGCCTTCTATTTCCTGCTTTCTCAAATAATTTAGCGATGTTTTGAATACCGTGATGCTCATCTTATACAGAGTGTTTCAAAAGTCGCACAACCCAAACTTTGGAAATGTATATCATGAAAACAGTAAGAGATATTTACACCGGGTTTTCTGCATTATAAAGCCTCATCCATTGAAATATTTGTCAATGCTTAAAATTATCAGCTCACTCCATACAGAAAATTATATAAATTAATAACTGACGGAAAGCAGCATTCAATTTTTTTCAGAAATGAACTTTTGAGTAAGAAAAATATGTATGAAATTATCGAAGGGTCATAATTAGACATTTGATGACTGATGCCATGTCAGTCTGTCATTTACGACCAATATTGGTCATGTGCAACATTTGATGAATTTTTGACTGGCGATTTTATGGGTTGAGTGAAGAGTGCCACTTTTTAGACATATCTCCGTATATGGCAACACTTGCAGGTCGAAATATTGCCAACAGTCGCATGCAGCATGTGTTTATACATTTACGTGAAAAATCGTAAATCTAGATTTTGTTCCAAAATTGGACTCTTGAGAGAATCCTAGGCTGCTCCTGGTTACATTGAATTCTCTTCACTCACTTTCGCCGCTACTGTGCCTGTGTTATTAATTGATTCAGCATGGCATATTCATTGGAGAAGTGCGTGTGCATTGCTGAAGATTATTTTACAACTCATTCTTACACTCATGTGCAAAAGGTTTTCCAATAAAAATGCCCTGCTTCTGCTGTACCTCACAAAGCAACTGTTTTACAACCAGTCGAACACCAACAAATGATCCCTCTCAAATTTTTCAAGAGTTGGTATTTATTGTTGAAAATCAGTTCTCAGATGTTTTCAGCAAATTAACAATGTTTTTTTTTTAAATAATGTAATTGATTTTATGTAGATAAATGCTAACATAAATTTATGAACCCAGTGATAGCCTACAGGATTAGTTTAGTGCAGAAAACCCGGTGAAAATATCTCTTAACGATTTCTGATATAGATTTTCAAAGTTTGGATTGCGCGACTTTTGAAACATACTGTAGTATGCACAATTGCTAGTAGGTGGTTTCCTGGCGCCTAATTTTCAGAGCTGGCGCCTAGCTTTGAGGTAAATTTTTCGAGCACTGCATATAGCAAATAACAATGTACTCAATTAAAAAAAAAATGAAGACTAAGTGAGAGATGACCCAATTCACTTAGTATAGCTATTAAGATTCAACTTTACATAGAGACAATAAGGATGAAAATAATCAAATTTTAAGCATCACCTAATTTAAGTAGTAATCATTGACGGTCCGACTTTAAAATTCACAAATCTTATAACGTTCAGACTGCAACTTGTGTATTTCGAAAATCAATCATAATACCTATTCAGTAAATCATATTACATACTTGAATCCAAATATATTATACAAACCCAAAAAAGTTTAATAAATGATTCTTGAATAATATAGTATGTTTATCTAGCGAATGTCTTATTCAATTTTCAGTACACCTTACCCAAGACCTTATAGATATTTTTCTTATAAATAATTGAAGTATCTTATTAAATGAATCACTCGGGAAATATCTCTGTGCTATTTAAGAATTCTAAATATTAATTTACTAGATGTAGCAAAAAATGCAACTTTGTGTTAGGTCTGCTATAGTCTTAAAGTTTCATTGATAACCCACATTAAATAAATGTTGTACTAGGGATAATGACATTTATAAAACTTGATGATTATACTTATATTAAGTAACAAAAGATATAAACAATTACACTGTGTGCTCATTAGCACATAATTAATGCAAAAATCATCTTATCACCTTTTATATCACATGTCATAAATAGACATTCAAGAAAATTATGACAGTTAATGTTAGCAAATGTATATGAAAAACAATGACAGCATAGTATATTTTCGTGAACTTCTTACTATAAATATTACTGTAACTTTCCACACCACTCTTTAGCATAAAACTATTGTAATGTATTTTAGTAAAGATTATCTAATATATCGTTTTGATAAATATTATCTCTCTTAATTAAGGTAACACAATAATATTTCCTTTGCTTATGCTATTACATCTATCTATTGTTATCACTTGTTATGCTTCATCAATATCCCAAATTCTATTATAATTATTTGTAACAAACGCAAAGAATATTAGTATATGTTAACATCGGAAAACGGCGTTCCGACAGAAACACTACAGCCGCAACGTTCTTTAGTTAATCTTCAATATAATGTTATTATTTCTTCAGATATTAAACAATGGGCAGACTAATTTCAATTTGCCGCGTATTCCTTTATCTAACTAATACATAATTTATCACCTTTTTCTATTTATATTATTGCCGTAATTCTTGATAAACGAAGTATAAGATGCTTTCTTTGTTATGACACCTGAGACAGGGTAAATAGTTATGCACAAGCACTTAAACTTTGAGAAAATAAAATACAAAAGAATCACCTTCATTGCGACTCCAAGATCGAACAACTTGCCTTGTTGCATTAATCGGCGCCATGATGCTCCGTCAGTTTTGTCGATCAAATACACAGGGATGACTTACTTCTCAATCCAATATAACTAGTGCACTGTGGACATGTCACTTAGTGGCACTTACGTCATCAATTTCGAGATCAAATACACTCCCATTACTGCATAAACGGCATTGCAAAAACAGCCAAAACCGGGTATGACTCCTACCAGCCAAAACGATCTTCCCAGAGATGCCGTTTTCCTCCCTTTTTCTCCCTCATGAGCGTTTATACATACTAATGGTAATTCACCCTTCAATATACAAATTAACAATTTTGTTGGGAAAAATCAACAAACACTAAACCCTATCATGATGTTTTCAAACATCTTATCAATACCTGTATCTAACAATGAAACATCCCGCATAAAGTACACTAAGTGATAAAAAATTTTCCACAATTAGGGAATCATTTCCATAATACCCATGTAAGATCGCTCATGATTTTCGCCATGGAAAATCGGACTGCCAAAGAGATTTTATATAGAATATCATCCAGTGTGCACAAAACATGTTTCACGTGCTAAATTCTTTACAGTTTTTCATCATGGTCATGTCATACGGAATGGTACATTGTTAACATAAGAATACTCACACTGAAATTAACGAGATTGGGATATGATAACAACTTTATTTGGACACCTGGACATTCTTTAATAGAACTAACTAACTAACTAACTCCCTAGCCTTCTTAAACCCGAAGGTTCATGGCTGCAGCAACACAGGCCTTCCATCTTTCCCTATCTTGAGAAAGTTCTATATACTCTTTTCCATCCCTACCGATTTCCTTCAGGTCCATCTCAACGTTGTCCCTCCATCTTCGTCTTGGCCTTCCTACAGGTCTCTTACCATCAGGTTTCCCAACAAGAATCCTGTAAACTCCTCTTTCCTCTCCCATTCGTGCCACATGGCCTGCCCACCTAAGTCTTCTTGATTTAATTATTCTAATAATATCTGGACATGAATACAAATTATGTAGTTCTAAATTATGTAACCTTCTCCACACACCTGTCTCCTCATTCTTTAATAGAAGGGAACAATATAGCAGATACTTTGGCAAAATATGCAGCGAATCAAACAATCCAACGGCCGCTTTCAATAAAGATTCCGTCCGTAGTTTTGGAATCACACACTAGAAAAATACTATTTACTGACTGGCAAAGCTTGTGGACAAATACTGGCACTCAATGCGGTAAGGCCTACTATTCTATACAAGAAAGAATTCCAAAGGAATTTGGTTTAAACAGATTCAACTCTCCCGGAGTTCCCTCACAACTATAATGCGCTGCAGGTTAAATCACACTATCGCCGCAGCTCACCTTTACAAGAAGAATTTAGTGACTTCACCAGTTTGTTTGTGCAATGAATATACTGCAACTCCAAACCACATTATATTTCAATGCAAACTTTATGAAACTTAAAGAGAACCATTTTTACAGGAATTGTACAGGAGTGGACGGACATCAAGCGCCACTGACACTGCCTTGTTTACTGACTTCACCTTCATCCTCGGTAATCTATATTCTTACAAAATATCTTAATAAGTCTAATATAATTCTGTAAAAGTGTAATGAAATTTGGAAACTATTTATTATGAAAGGAATAATTGTGAGTAATTATTATGTGCATACATGTATATAATACCAATTGATAAATTGTTAACTGGTGCATGGATTTTGTCCACAACCAATAAATATTTTATATAAAAAAAAAGGTTTCACGTTGATTTAACAACCCCATTTTAATGCACGATTAATATAAAATTTAATTTGTAAATGAAATACAGTAATTTATATACAAACTAGTACCATATAACGAACACGTTATACCTTAATTTGTTTCTTTGTCTTTATTCTGGTAGAATTCTGTATGTAAAGTTGCACAAGTTAACTGCACTTTAGCATAGAGCCTTTGCTGATCCCCATGTACTGTATTTTTAAATCTGAGTTAGTGCTTGTATATCTCAAGGAGAATATTTGGAATCTATATGCAGTCACTTACGAACCACCGCGAAGGACTTTCCACCCATGTAACCGCATTCACTATGCATCCTTTATATGGGCTCTGTAATTAGGTATGTACCTGTTGAGCTCAATAAATAAATAAATAAAATAAATCTGCGTGGCGACTGAGGCCATTGTCGAACTTCATCCTTTATTTGTAAACTTTCTGGTAAGCATGCATAGAGACATCGAATGTTTATTTGCCGTAGAATGTCTATAAGTTTTAGGGTTGCAGAGGGCAAAAAACCACTGTTCTTTGCTGGTGCATGTGTATGCAGAGGCGCCATATTTTAAATGACAAAAATGGTGTTGTGAAGCTTACTTGATCAGTGTGGCAGCCTTGAAAAAGTCGATACCTCATGTAAATTTGAGCTGTTTACAGTAATTTTTGTCGGACTTTTAAGGTTATAATTTGACTCTCCCTCGTATATATTTACCAATGTTTTGAAGTAACTAGTTACTTGTATCGTAGTAATGATATATATATCGTAGTTACAAGTAACAATTACTTTTTGAGAAATTCTAACTGTAACAAGTTACTTGTAAAAGTAAGTGGCAGTGACTGTAACAGAGTTTCTATTTTGGCGTTAGGAGTAATGTTATGAACAGTCCCATTTACGACTACATTAGGACACTTAAATTGTTAAGTTGTAACGTGGGGGGAAAGAACTAAATTTGCCAAATCTGTCTCCAACTGTGTGTCGTCTGTGGATGCTAAGGTGAAAGAATCGCTTAAGGCAAGGAAGCTAGGCTTCGTTGTATGCTAAATTTAGAGCCTCCACGGCTTCAATGCAATTCATTACTAATTGCGCGCGAACTTAGTCTTTTAGGTGAATTTCTGCTTTCATTTGAAACGAGGTAGTCGAGCTACGGGAAAGTCATTGTTGAGGGAATGGATATTATTGAACCTGCAATGTAAGAGAAACAAACATGTGCAAGTGGAATCAATGCTACCACGTTCAAAATACCATGGTCAGCAAACTTATAAACGAATTTTCGAATCAAGCCAAGCTGACTCTTTGTTCCACACTTTTATTTGTTGTAAATAATATAAATACGTATATGAAGATATATTATTATGTACCACAAACATAAATAAAACACATGACGTAAGTGAAATTTCTTTTCAAGGAAATTGCCAGCAGAAAGAAATTGTGCAAAATTACTTACAGTTACTGTAATTGGGTTACTTTTTAAAATTAGTAACTGTAGCTCATCTACTTTTAAAAGTAACTTTGAGAACACTGATATTAAATAACTTTCTGGCATTCGTAAATTTTCATGTGATGCCGTTATTCCCATTGGGAAAAAATGTTGAATCCAAGATGGCAGACGGGGTGTATAACATGCATCAAAGATACAATAGTTTATACTAGCTTTTGGCACATACTTTACATTTTAGTTATTTTTACATGTAATTTTCACACTTTGAAACATATATATTCCATATTCATGTCATTACTCCGTTTTTCCTTCTTGTGTTAAATACCAAAGGGTGTTTTGTTCATCTGTATTGTGTTTATTTTGAACTCTCTGTTTATTTTATAACTTGACAATATACAATGCATCTCTTATTCTAACATTTCTGTCAACAATAGAGAATGTAAGCTCAAGCTTTAGTGGTGAAATCCACTGCATATTTTAAATATATTTCTATTATTTAATGCGATATTGAACCAGTTTCAGTCAATCTAACTCTGTCTTTGTGAACAAGAGGAAATTCACGTTTCAGCACTTGATGAAAGTGTGGTAATCTATTGTTTTGATATAAAAAAAGAAACACATTTTGAATATGATTGATTGATTCGGTTTACCTTACTTCACATTTCTGCCAGTTTTGGCTAATCGCGACGATGACGGTGAGTGATGGTATGATGAGATTGATGAAGGGACACTCTCAAAGAACACCCATCGCCGGGATTCGAACCCGGGACACCTGGCGTCTTAGCGCGGTGCTAGCCACTCCGTCACGGAGGCCGGCAGAATTGTATTTGCATTTTGCATTACAATGTCATGTAGTAAGTCTAGTTTGGCAATGCATTGTTTTGGTAACAAATAATAAAAGTACATTTTACATTGCAATTAACAATATGTAAGCCTATTTCATTTTACGTAGGTAGGTGAGCAACTTGCTTAATGGAAATTACAATTTTTCACAATTGTAAATCCATATTTTGATTAAAATAACTAAATATTGTATATTTACATATCCAACACTTTTTTCGAACGTACATACAAATCCGATGTCTGGTCATTACACGGGGTGAGGTAGTATACAAACGAATAGACTAAACATAAAGCACTTTATAGTCATATTATTATTATTATTATAAACAATAATAATGTAATAATGATAACAGTTGTATGCTCGGTTCCATTCTTCGAGCATTGTTATCCCGTGTAACTAATCTTCATAATATAGCAAGTGGTCATGAATTCCGAATGGATTTCCCTCAGACATAATTGAGATTCCATTATTAATCAAAACTATGCAACTGGTTGACGACGTTGTTGTTTCCAACAATGCCTTAACGGCTTATTGTATCGATTATGTCCTCTCAATATGCTTGCTAAATGCAATCAACCGTCCATAAATCCGGGAGCTCGCTACTGTACACGACGGCATTAAATTAGCAACACAAACTGGCTTTTGGGAAACTTGCAAAAGCTGGGAAGATGAACAAACAGCCCTGGGTTTATACAGAGGGGTTTTTGACTGTGATATTGTTCTGTCATTGTGCTTGTTTCACATGGCATCACCCATGGCATCCCTAGGGTTGGAGGTGGGAAGGGGGGTGCCATGTAAAAATAATCGAAAACGACCAATATTAGTGTGGAATCCATAGTTTTCCGGGTCGTTAAGATCAATAGTGACACTACCAATGCCGTTCAACTTCAAGACACCTTTGTTACCCCTAGGGAGGGGTGGGAAGGGGGTGACATGTAAAAATTATCGAAAACGACTGACATTAGTGTGGAATCCATAGTTTTCGGGGTCGCTAAGATGAATAGTGACACTCCCAATGCCGTTCAACTTCAAGATCATCACCTATCGGAATGGGGGGCGAGAGGGGGTGAAAAATAAAATGTCAAAAATGACCTCGAATAGTGTCGAATCCATAGTTTTCGGAGTCTCTAAGCTAATTGGCGACATTCACGATGACCAAACTTGGTACACATATGACTTACAATCTGGAAAGAAATACTGCGGGAGTAAGACACCCCTGGCACACCTAGGGGTGGGGTTTGGAAGGGGTGACATGTAAAAATAATCGAAAACGACCGATATTAGTGTGGAATCCATAGTTTCGGGGTCGCTAAGATGAATAGTGACACTCCAAATGCCATTCAACTCGAAGACACGCCTGGCACCCCTAGGGGTGGGGTTGGGACGAGGGTGGCACATAAAACAACCGATATTAGTGTGGAATCCATAGTTTTCGGGGCCGCTGAGATTAATAGTGACACTCCCAATGCCGTTCAACTCCAAGTTCATTTTACACTATAGTTACAATTCATTATTTTCCTGTCTAATAGAAGATTGAGATAAATAAATACCCGGGCAACGTCGGGCAATCAGCTAGTATCACACACACACACACACACACACACACACATATTAACAAAACTAGGAGTTCGAAAAATACCAAAGTTATTTTCTTATAGTTAATATAATTAATGTTCATCAAGTCAATATTTAAATCCAACTTGTATACAGAAAAAAATCTTGATTGTATTTCAAAATTATTTATTATAATAAAAAAATAAACAATTTAAATATTCAATCAATATATTTTTCTCTCTTTTTCACACACACACACACACACTCACCCACACATATAAAACATAGCACATGCACATATGTATATTATTGTACATAACAAGTTTACAACTCAACTCTAAAAATTGAATCGGCAGGTTTAAGGAGGGAATGAAGACCAAAAAATGGCAAAATGACCTTTTGTACTCGACATCATCGGAAAGGCTCGCTCTACACGTGTGTGAAGCAAGATATAAAAAGCAGTCCCTAGAGGAAGATACAGAATCCTGAAATGAACGTAAGGTGTAAGAAGGTAATGAATCCCGGACCTTATACAGTTTTTTATAATTTCCCACAAATTTACTTTTTGGACTTATTCCCTTCTTAAACCTGCCGATTCAATTCTAATGTATTTCTATATTTCATTTGTAACAGGCAAACATGGAGAAAGACAACATATGTGTGAATGGGTGAAGAATGATGAATCATATGCTATAAAATTTGGGTTTTTGTTTTTTAAGTCATCTCTATGCATAGATGATTCCGTGCTCGTGGCGAAAACGTGCTCTCAGCGAAGACCGGAAGGAAATCATTTGCATGTTCGTGCTGTTAGCGAACACACAAACTTGCCCTGTTTTGAAAGTGGTCAACATGCAAGTGTTGCCAGTGATATCTTATAATCATTTTGTGTTTGAAATTAGCTAAATGAAGGATCCTCAACAATATAATATAAGTGTGTGCACGTTAGAACAATAATGTCATTGATAACCTAACCTAACCTAACCTAACCTTAAATTCTTCCTGGAAGATCGTATTAACAGGAACAGAAAGATCCTCTCTCGCCCTTTCCTACAATGTTCAGCTCTTTTCTTAACTTCTGATTCAGCAATATTTGGATCCTGCGAATGTACTTTTAAACTTTCCTCAAGTAGAACTCCGTCTTTTGTCTTCAGTGACCCCTTGCACTTCATTTTCTTCTCTCTCGTACATAGCCATGTCACCACGCCTTTCGCCTCGCGTACTTTTCGATACTGGTAACCATCGTACACCAAACACAAATTCCCGTACTTCGTTTTAATGAATTCTATTTCATTCATCTTGCTGGTTTCACAGTCGATTGAAGAATTATCAGGGGTGAGTCAGGTTGGCTTATCACTGGCAACACTTGCATGCTGACCAGTTTCAAGGACAAATAAGACAGGACAAGTTTGCGTGTTCGCTAACAGCACGCACCTGCAAATCCTTCCGTAACTGTGTTCGCTAAGAGCACGTGTTCGATACGAGCACGTTCGCTAGCAGCACGGCACCGCATAGATAGGCTAATCGGGACGGGACCTACAGATTAAAGCGGGATATGAACCACTATGCGTCTCCACCGGTTATCAACCCCTTGATTACAGGGCGTCGACGTTGCCACTACGCCATCGGGGAGGCTCTGCCAAATATATGAAAGTAGTGAGCAAGACAGCTAATTTTTCATATTTTATATTATTTTCTATGCATTTCCGGGAGGGGGTTGGAACCACAAAATCTACCTGAATCAACAAGAAAGTGTCAAATGGAATGACATATCCTCAGACTTCACTACTGTCGCGAGATTTCAAAAAAAGAATCAATCGGTTCTTGTCGGAATGTGAACTGACATCGATTCATAAAAGTCCTCTCAACCGCGAAGGAAAAAAAAGACAGCCTACTCTCCCTATTATGGAAAGAGAAAAAATGGGGTGAAATGACGGACGGAGAAAGATGGAAAAGAGAGAAATAATAGTCATGCGAAAATCGCTGTGCTCACAGAATCGCCGACTTGCCTTCATTACTCGTTTCATTAGACTCTTAAATCCTGGCAGAGCGAAATAATGACTACGAGCCGAGCGTTCGAGCGAGTAACGAGCGCCAGTTCGTTTCTTCGTTTCAATTCATCTGTACACTTATCCTCGTTTTCTCTTCTGGGAACATTTTTTTAAATATATTTTCTTTAAAAAATGCAATATGTGATGCAAGAGTCGCGTGCGGAATATTTCGACATTTTGCACAGTGTGATAGGAACAAGGTATGCCAGACCTTCACGATTTTTTTAGTTTTCTTGTTTTATGTTTTGGCACAGATTATGAGAATAAATCAGGCAAGGCAATGGCGTAGCCAGGTTTGGACTTAGGGGATCCGCCACCCCCGAAAGTTTACCAAATACTTCTTTCTTTCAGAAAGGAATGTAAATTCTTTATGGATTTTGTAATGCTGATTTCGACAATGACACCATCTTTTGTGATTGACTCTTGTTTTCATGTTATGCGAAACCGTCCACAAATTGTGTACTGTCGGGAAGGAAGGACTACTCAATGGACCACAAATGAATCTAACATTGAGAATATAATGACAATTGTTATTAGGACGGAGAGACCGAGAGGGGGGGGAGGCGCAAATAAGGAATCTGGGAACTTTCCTGCACTATGCCTGGGTAAAGAGAGCAAAGAAGCTCAGTGGGGAGAGTGACAGGGAGCTACTAAATAAATAAATAAATAAGTAAATAGATCTAAAGAGTCGTTTTCACGTTCAGAAGACACAATGGGCTCTTATGGGCAATGCTTTTCTTATGGGAAATACGAGCGCGCTGTTGTCAAATTTCTGGATTTACAAATTTAGCTTAAGTAAAATCGGTACCTGCAGTTTTGCAGGAAATTTTGTAGAGAATACGATGGTGAACACAAAAAACTGGTAACTTGCTTACATAATTTTAGATAAATTAAAAACGCAAATTTTCTGTGAAAACACAATTTTTACATTGTTTTCATTCCCAACGTTGAAACATGCCGTAAAATTGAAGCTTTCATTATGAAAAAAATTGACACTGTTTTTTAATTGTCATAGGTGACGGTGGTACTCAGAATTTATCAATACTTTAAAGCATATTTGCATTAAAAAATATTCAAATAAAGTATGTGGAGATTTTTTATATTCGTGCAGTAGAAAATGTCATCGCTGGCCATTTTTTGTTCTGTAATTCCAAGTAAAAACTTCCAGCGACAAAGTTGTGGAGAAAATAATGAAATTATTTTTTATAACCACTCAAAGGTTCCCAGAAATATTACTTCCCTGCATTTGGAGTTTCTTTTTAACCCGAACCGCGCGCGAAGTAAGGAGACGTTGTCTGGCCATCTTGAGCTGACTCACCGCAGCATTCCGGCTAATCACCTCCAAGTTTTCGAGTTATTTTATTTCCATTCAGTAAAAATATGAACTTCATGCTGTTTGTTATAATAGAATTGAAATTACTTAAATTTAATAATTGGCAATTATTTCCAATGCTGCTGTTGTGATCAACATTAGTGCTGTCGCAAATACACGTTGTTTTCGTTTACATTACTGTCGACATTAATACTGAAATGAAGATCACCTTTCAGTTTCCAACGTACACATAAATTCATAGACACCATATTAACCCTTGAAAGGCTTTCCAACACGTGACAAAATATGGGGCTTCAAGATAGAAATATGACATGCCTTGCTTGAGTCATTCACGTCTTATCAGTTCACGTGGGCCATAACTCATTTGTTTGGGTTGCAACTTAATCTAACCCATGTGCCAGGTTCCCCTTACTTGAGTGAGAGATCTGCTTTGGTCTGTTTAGACTTTTTCCCTCTCCCGAAAAAGTGTTTTCAGTTGTGTGAGCTCTCAGTGATTTTTACTTTTTTAAGTGATTTCTGAAGTGTCATATTCGTGCATTACACTCGCGTGTGTAGTGATCGCAATGGATCATAGTAAAAAGGGTAACTGTAACGTTCACAGTATAATATTAATATTAATAATTACATATAATTATCATTATATATACAAAATATGTAACACCTTCATTGTGAAGGAAGGTCATCATTTCCCGGCGACATGAGCTATCGCTGTATTGGCAACACTGTGCGGTTTCTCCATAAGCGCAGTTGTGTCTTCTGAACGTGAAAACGACTCTAGGAACCACTTAGTTAAGAGTTAAGTGAAATAATGTAGTGAAATAGTGCAAGTAAGGGAAATGAAAGACGATGTTTGTGAACTGCCAAGCAGTACGAAGAGGAAGTAGACTGAGAGAAGGGGATAGGGAAAATGCACTAAAAATTTTCATCCTTGTACGGTATGTACAGCTGCAAAGACTTATACTTGCAAATAAATTCTATTCTATTCTATTAGTGTGTGATCACTGAGCACGATTGAGTCCAAACAAAGATAACAAGTGGTTTTGGCCTATTATTTAGCATTGGATTTTTCATCGGAAGGGGTAGCTCTAAGGATTGTGACAGCAGTTGTGAAACAAAATCGTGATGTGTATCGTACATCAATGTAAAGTCCAGATTTCGGAGAATATGTCTATATTAGACATACCTTGCAGAGGATAAGGTAAAGAATAACTGGACTAAGGAATCGAATAAAGCGAATGCTCCTAACCCGCGTCCGATCCGGAACCGTAGCTAATAGGCGGCGCAGCTGCGGTCACGTGAGTTATCTGGTCTCCTAACATTCATTCTCGTTGGCTACGAATAGAGCTCAGTTGAGCTTCGGCTGTGTTCGGAAAGGGAATGACTGGATTTTCTTTAAAAATGGATAATTTCCTTATTCCAGTTATTCCTTACCGTATGCTCTGTAAGGCATGTGCAATATATCGACGTATTCTCCGAAATCTCGTCTATACATTGATGTACGATACACATCACGATTTCGTTTCATAACTGCTGTCACAATCCTTAAAGCTACACCTTCCGATGCAAAATACAATGCAATCGAATAGGCAAAAACCACGTGACAACTTCGTTTGGACTCAATCTTGCTCTTTTGTCTCAGTTCATTTCAAATTAAAAGAAACGTGAAATGCGTATTATTTTGTTAGTTGGTCACAGAAAAAAATACGGTTAATCATAATCAGTATGCTAGCAAAATAACCAAAGTAAGAAATGCGCGAGAAAATGTAAAGTAATATGCGAGAATGAGGCGAACACTTCATGCTTTCATATCCTACCATTAAAAAAAAGACCAACCCGTACCATGAGATTTCACACTATGTGAGGCGCCACACAACGTAAATTTTATGACTAAAATTTTCCCCTGACTTTCAATACTTCTACTTGCAAGAGATGTAAGAACTTTTAAAAGTTAATGACAAAACAGCATAATTATCAAAACATTAAAATGCTGACGAAGGCAAAGTTTATTGTATAAAAAATATACGCTAAAAATGTAACGTTTCCACCCTATAACAGAGTCTTCTTCAGACGAAGATTCACAATAAATTATATTTATTGTGATGATTTATTGTGAATCTTCGTCTGTAGAAGACCCTGTTAGAGGGTGGAAACGTTACATTTTTAGCGTATATTTTTTATACAATAAACTTTGCCATTGTCAGCATTTTAATGTTTTATTAACATGAAAACAAGGTTTTAACATTGTTACCACAGAATAATATATTTCAATATACTAACGGTATGAAATTTATAAAATAAAGAAAAATGAGTTGTGCAGAAATTTACTAATTTACTCTTTCCAAGGGTTAATTATGGTGCACATTCTTCTGCTCATCCCTAATTATTATTATTATTTAGATTATTACGATATTATTATTATTGTTTATCACATTATTAGGTATGAAAACCCAAAATAGTTATGGACCATTTAAATTTGAGAAGTGGTTGCTATCACTTAAATTACAAACATTATACTAAAGAAGGAAAAGCAAAGTAAGTGTAATTGTGCATAATATGCTCTCATTACAGATCAATGGCGATTATTTCATGAGAGCTATTGCATACAAGGTTCCCAAATATAATGGTGGCGAACTAATATAAACACTAATAAATTATTTCAATGATGATGTGTCATGATAAAGTGCACCTGCTAAAGTGTTAGAACAAATATTATTTACAAGAATATTCAAACATGTTAAAAACTACATAAGCGATTTCCAACATGGTTTTTTCCAGGTAGATCTACTACAACCAATTTAACAAATTTTGTGCAAGATGTATATAATGCATTCTATTGTAGATCTGCTGTACACACAATCTATATTGACTGTGCAAAAGCTTTTGATAAAATCAACCATGATATTCTTCAGCATAAACTATCAGGCTTTGGTTTGACAAATAATATGTTGAATTTACTGAAATCATATCTTCAGGGTAGGAGACAATATGCAACTTACAAAGAATCAAAATCATGTGAATATACTGTAAACTCCGGTGTCCCACAAGGATCTAATCTAGGACCTCTCTTATTTATTTTATATGTAAACGATCTACCGACTTGTGTTAAGAACTCACAAATTCTTTTGTATGCTGATGATATTAAATTATACAAAGTAATTAATGGTCTAAACGATACAATAGATCTCAAAGAAGATATAGAGAAACTATATGATTGGAGCTGCTTAAATGATCTCACATTTAATACAAATAAATGCTACTTTATGCAACTAACGAATAAAATAAATAATTTGAGGTGTACATTTTCAATTTGTGGTAAATTACTTCCAGAGGTGAATCTAATCAAAGATCTTGGTGTTTTCATTAATTCTGCTTTAACCTTCAAAGAACACATATCATATATGGTAAATAAGGCCTACAGATCATTAGGTTTTGTTATAAGGAATTCTAGAGATTTTAAGAGTATACATTGTATTACAACTCTATATAATAGCATAGTAAGAAGTAGACTTGAATACGCCTCCGTTATTTGGTCTCCAATGTATAGATCGTTCGAAAATAGCATAGAAAGAATTCAACAAAGGTTCCTAAGGTATCTGTTTTACAAAAAATATGATATGTCCCCACGACAAAATAACGTGAATTATAATAATCTGCTTGACATATTTGGTTTTAAGAGTCTTAGTAATAGGAGGAAAATATTAGAACAGTTGTACTTGTATAAAACAATTAATGGTGTTTTAGACAACAGCTCCTTACTCGGTCAAATACAATTCAATATAAGAAAAAATAATCTGCGTAATAGAAATATTCTAACTTCTAAAATTTCAAAAACTCAGAAATATAGAAACTCACCAATAAATAGGATGTGTCACAGTTACAATATACTTGTTGCAAACAACCAATGTGTAGATTTTTCACTTCCATTTGACAGATATAAAAGAATAATAGATTCAGTGCTATAGAAAACGAAACTCTGATAGAATATAGATTGTTTAATATAAATGTTACCATTTACAGTGTGCAATACTTGTGAATTACGTATAAACCTCTTGCCTAAATGTATGTAGATAAGTGTATATATATCTCATGTGTTATGTATGTTGTATGTTATACGTATTGTACGTGAATGAATGAATATGTGTTTGTATATTTCCATGTAATTTCTATTGTATTAATCAAACACAGTGTACGCCTTCTGTAATTGAAGGTTCAATCCTCTGTAGAAGTGCAAAGCATAAATAAATAAAAAATAAATTGAAATAACTGGACATTGTGGTGTATTTGGCCATTCATCTGCATAGCATTATTCATTTATTAGAGGTATTATAGAGGATCTTCTCGAATACCATAACTTGAAATGTAAATATCTTCCTCTCGCAATATTGTACTGCATCTTTCACATTTTATTCCTGTATTTTTGTGAGTTTTATGTGACTTGGTGCTGTATTAGGTTGTATACTGTGCTCAGCATTTAAATTAAATTATTATTATTATTATTATGTCAATATAAATTATATCAACGATCTGGTAACACCCATGCTTGATATGTAATTTGAGTTTCAACTCTTTTGGAATATGTATAGAGTGCGTACTTTTTCTTATGACGAACGACGACCACTTTTGACGTTGAGTGTACATTGGTCAGATTAAGGATGCAGCATCCAAGAGCGCGGCTTCAAGCACCGCAGTCGCAATAACTCTTCTCTCGGAAACGAGGGACGATGTAGATGTAAAAGACCGCATTCGCCACCGGACTACTTTCGACCAAAGGGTCCAGGGATTCTACCGCCGAGACTCATTAACACAGGGAGATTCCGCCCGGGACAGTCGATCATCGATTCAAACAAACCACTCCACACATTCTCATCCCCCCTTCCCCGCAACCCCCGGTTCTTCCGCTCATCCCGTTATTGGTTAACTTAGCGACACGTCATGGTGGTATTGCTTCCTAGCTAGTGTTTTTTGTTCCAATACCTAGTCGTTCAAATCGATTTTCGATATTTCATCAGTGCATAGAGAGGTCCTCCCTTACGACAGAACACTTTAGGAAGATAAATTGCCCGTAATGTTAGATAAAGTCCAGATGGCAATGTTCTCAATATACAGGGTGTATCATAAGTGATAGAGCAAACAGAAACGGTGAAAAGTACACGATGGTAGAAGCAAAAAAGTCTCGGTAAACATGGAGTCGATTGCGAGATAATTGCGAATGCACTACGAGATTTTGTTGTCTAAAACTGAACACTGTCAAACATGTAACATACTGCACAGTACAATAGTTGGTTGGTTGGTGTTTTAAGTTCACTTTATGCACAAAAAGGCTAATCAGGACTGGACCTACAGTTTTAAAGTGGGATCCGAACCACTATGTGCCTCAACAGGGTATCGAACCCGGGACCCCTTGATTACGCACAGTACAATAGTCCTTGGTAATAAAGCAACAGTAATGTCTAGTGAAGTGAACATTTTAATTCTGTTATCTATTACTAAGTAGGACTATGGCACCTCACACGTGAAAAGCATACGATGTGTACAAACAATGAAGTCAGTGACGGGTCGTAACCATACATTCGCAATTATCTCACAATCGGTTCGTTTGCGACCTCATGTTTACAGAGACTTTTTTGCTTCTACTATCGTGTACTTTTCAGTTTCAGTTTGGGCTATCACTTCTGGAACACCCTGTATACCGGTATCAATTAATGTATGTTGACATATATGTAGCCGCCTTGGTTGATTACCGCGTTGAGTGGCCGACTCAATATGATTCCAGCCACAGACAGTGTTCCTTCCTGAGTGATTCTTCATCAATTTCATCTCATCATTCATATTCATCGTTGCGATTATCGTCTCGATAAAACCGGCAAAAGAGTCAAATGCAGACTGTATACAGCTCAAATTTGCATGAGATATCAACTGTTATTTTCAAAACGACCTCAAGGCTGCAACACTCATCAAGTGAGCTTCAAAACGCCATTTTTGTTATTTTAAAGATAGCGCCTCGTATACAAACTTGCACCAGTGAAGAGGAGTGATATATTGCCCACTGTCAGCCTAAAACTTATAGAAATTTCTCGACAAATGAAAATTCAATATCTCTGTGGATGCTTACCACACCAGCAAGTTTACTAATCGAGGCGAAAGTTCGACAATGGCCTCAGTTGCAGGCAGATGGGTGGAAAGGCCTTCTCAGTAGTTCATAAGTGACTGCACGTGGACTCCAAATATATATTCTTCTTAAGGTACACAGGCACTAACTCAAAGTTGAAAATATATGTAGATCAGCAAAAGGTCTGTGCTAAAGTGCAGAAAACTTGTGCAACCCTACGAGGGGGTGCTGATAAGTTCCTGGCTTTACCCAGAAATAATTGAGATAGAGTGATGGTACTACATATTTATTCAACATATTCCACCCTAAGTCTAACACATTTAGCACATCTGTTCTGCAACTTCTCTAGCCCCTGCAAATAAAAGTTCTTTGACTGCTCCTGAAACCAGCTCTCTGTGGCTTCAATCACGTCAGAAATGTCACTAAATCGACGTCCTTTCAGATGTTTTTTCAGGTGTGGGAACAGGTGATAATCAGAGGGGGCTAAATCAGGTGAATAGGGTGCGTGTTCGACCAATTCAAAACTCCGGGAATGGAATTTGTCCATCACAATGTTGGCCTTGTGTACGGGGACATTGCCCTGTAAAAACAAGATGCCTTTCGTCAATTTCCCTCGGCGTTTCTTCTTGCTAACCTCCATTAATTGACCCAGAAGGGTTGCGTAGTATTCACCAGTTATCGTAGAACCAAGCTGGAGGTAGTCCAGCATCAAAATCCCATCCCTGTCCCAAAACATTGACGCCAACACCTTCTTGGATGACTTTTGTGCACAAAACTTCTTAGGACGGGGTGACCCCTTGTGGCGTCGTTCCATGGACTGATCCTTGGTCTCGGGATCATAGATATGTAGCCAAGTTTCCTCCTCAGTCACTAATCTGCCCGAAAAATTCTCTTCACCAGCACGAAATCGAGCCAAAATGGCCTCCGATGACTTTACTCTCTGCCATTTCTGACCACTGTTCAAGCATTTCGGAACCCATTGGGCAGAAAGTTTCCTCATGTCCAGTACAACATGTATGATAAATCCTACACGTTCCCGGGAGATGTTCATTATCTCGGCAAACTTTTTGGCTGATATTCGCCGATCCATAAGAATCATGTCATGCACAGCATCACATATTGCCGGATCCGTCAATGATGAATGGCGCCCAATGCGGACCTTGTCTTCGACGCTGAAATGTCCAGTCCTGAATCGAGCTCTCCAGGTTTTTATGGTGCTGTATGAAGGACACTTATCTCCCAGTGTTTGTGACATCTCACTGCGAATGTCCTTCGCAGACTTTTCTTGGAGGAACAGAAACTTGATCACACCCCGAACTTCCGGCGTCGTGAAACTGACATGTGCCTCCGCCATGACTACTTCAAACCCAAAAAATAGAAAGAAGGTATTACGGGAGGAATATTATTTTTGCACCATAACATACTCATATTACACTCTTTCAAATGAGATATGAATCGCGAATAGGAAACGATGGGAAGAGAGCAAAGCCAGGAACTTATCAGCACCCCTCGTACATACAAAAATATACTAGATAGGAAACAAATTAAGGTTTTCATTTGATTCTCCCTGTAATTTTTGTTCAAGTCCACCTTTTCCTCAGATATGTTAATCGAGATTGAACTTACAGGTTAAGGTGGGATCCTAACTGTTATGACCGGAGTTTGAATCCGGAGGCCCTTAATTACAAAGCGACAGTGAAAGTCATCATACTGTCGGGGATACCCTGAATTTATATGTATGTACTCGATACAGTAGGATTTGTAGGGGGTTGTATCTTGTTGTAAACTTACTTTTGAACCTTGGAGATGCTCCATGCACACACTGGTGCACAAAATTAAATTAACACACAGTAAAATGGAAGAAATATACACAATACATGCAGGACAGTGTCTCGGTCGATAATAAACTATTGTGTGTATGCTTGCGCACCCCTTAATTTTCTTCCGCATCATCGTCTAAGCCTGTGTACCACCCCTGGATTATGCTACTATGCCACGTGTAAGGATGGATTTGTCGGCCTGTCCTCCGTTCATTTGTACCTGATGAAAGGAAGGAAGTCCTATGAAGCACAAAATTGGACATGCACACACATATTAGAACGGCAACCATAAAAAAAATGAGATAAAAGTATTTGAAAATCGAGATCCTCTTTTGAAAGCTTTTCATCAACCACCGCTATTGGACGCTCTTTGGGAACCGTTTCCCTGGGCCATTAGCTGGTATGCAATCTGGTTTTTAATATCGCTTTATGCAAAAACTTCTGTGTTCGCGCAGTAAACCAAGCCGGAAAAACTAATTTCGTACCGATGCGAGCACCACATAATTATCAGCGCGACATTAAATGACAGGATTTTTATTAGGCCGATCGACAACAAGAGTGAGAAGGAGGGAGGGGGACAACAAAACAGAAAAACATGATCGATAAACTCTCTGGTGTGGGTCGACTAAACGATTCCTCTATTGTTCAGGAATACCGAGAACTCAGGCATTGGTGTTTGACAGCACAACAGGCTATGACGCTTGCGTGACGATGGAGCATCGATTGGGGAGAC
Organism: Lepisma saccharinum; assembly: GCF_977018435.1. Classification (NCBI taxonomy): domain Eukaryota; kingdom Metazoa; phylum Arthropoda; class Insecta; order Zygentoma; family Lepismatidae; genus Lepisma; species Lepisma saccharinum. The sequence goes on along the minus strand of NC_139256.1, from coordinate 19,368,284 downwards.
CTCTGTCCGTTCCAGGAAAAATCAATTTTGTGCAAGATTGGGGGTGTTGCTGGAAATGTTAAAGTTTCCTGTGGGAACAGTATGGTACCGAGACAATGCCGAGATCGAGAACAGACCGAGACTTAGTGTCCGAAACTCGTTCTCGTTGCTGCAATCTTTGGAAAATTTACCTAAACTAAAAATAATTTTGCTGTACGACTGTACGACAAAATCAATCCATTAGCGTACTGCGTGGTTCAGGATAAAATTACGTTTTTCAATTGTTCGTAGCGTCGAAACGAGGCGTCAAATAAAATACCTTTGTGCAGTGACACGTTGTATATGTGAAGTATGCTACATACAGGGGGTGTCAAAATAACTCACAAAATTGTCCGACTTTTTCATGTTTAATCAATTTGAAATAATGAGTGAACGCAGACTACGCTTTAGAAAATTTATCCTAAAGTGCTAATGGAAGTTTGATAACGAATTTGAAGTGCAAATACAATTTAGGAGAGAATACAAGCAGCTCCAACTACCCGACTTACCATCAGTCGAATTGAAGCAGATGGAACTGTTCAGAATGTCAACAAGAAACGACCCGGAAGATCGCAGACAAGCCCCAGAAAGCAAGAAAATTTGATAAAAAGGTATCGCCAGAGAACAAGAAAATCTATGCGGTAAATGGGTCGTGAGATATGAATTTCAAAATCAAACATCCAAAAGATTTTGAAGCACTAGTAATGAATAAGTTACGTACATTCCAAGAAGAATGCAATGCTCGTAGCGCAGATGGTGCGAACCAGAGAGTGGAGTTTTGTGAGTGATACTTGGCAAGATACACCAAACAGATGGATTGGAGGAAGAGCTTCAGAAGAATACCCTCTGCCTTCACCAGACTTTACGCCAGTAGACGTTTAGTACAGGGGTACATAAAAGATAAAGTTTACGGTAAAAAACCGGGAAAAGTTGACGAATTGCAGGCAGCGATTAAACGAGAATACATAAAAATTCTGAACGTGATTTGGAAAGGTCGTTTTCACAAGTCATTGTTAACGTAATCGGCGCACATTTTCAATTAACAATTTGGAAATGTGCTTTGTTGTTCATTGTAATCAACAGAATACGAGCAACTAACGCCCTTCTGCCACTGGTATCTTCATTTGTTTGACATCATTTTGTAATTTTGAATGAAAATATTTTTTACTTTTAGTCACATATTTCCACTGTTTTTAGAACATAAGAAAAATATTTTTCATTTTTCTAGCACTTAAATTCCGCTCCTTAGTACAGTGGTTCCCAAAGTGTGCGCCGCGGTGCCCAGGGACGTCGTGGGTGGCTTACAGGGCCGCCGCGAAATGTTCCAATAATTTCAGTGAAATGACATGATTGTTCCAAATATGTATGTGCTTATTTAGTACTTTTTACATTCAAAATGTTTAGGAATTTGAAATATGTGTTTATTGTCTTAACTTTAGGCAAGCAACCTACCCACACTTACTGAGCGTTGCAAGTGTTAGATAGGCCTACATTCCGATTGGGGCGCCGCGGAAAAATCTTGAAACACTAAGGGCGCCGTGAAACGAAAACGTTTGGTAACCATTGCCTTAGTAATTACTAGTTTTCGGAAGTTGAAGACCTTAAAATAGCCAAAAAAATACCTATAAAAAGACCCAGAAATATAAAAAAAAGGGCCTAAAACCGGAAAAAAAGGACGTATAAATGTGAACCAAATTAATTAATAACTTCAGTTTTAATTACATCTTTAATGAATAAAAAAAATACAAAATTCTGGTGGCGTAAAACACAGTGCGAAAAACTGAAAGCTTCAGAACAAGTGAAAGTTGCCACTTACACCGCAACCTTCCTGACAAGTTACGGTTAAAGGACCTTGTACCGTACCTGCTTCAGTCGTCCAAAAATATATTTCTTTTTTTTTATTTCTTTACTGCAGAAAGGATGTTTAAGAGACGATGAACTGATGACGATTCGAATTGAGAATGGGCAGTAAAAACGTAGTCGAAAGAAGGTGAAGTTGCAAAAAAAGCCGTTAAGACCTTAAAAAAGGCTAAAAAAAGGACCAATAAGCCGAAAAATGCAAAAAAGGACAAATAAAACCCACCTTTTTCTGGCCTACAATGACCCTAAATGAACATATATTATGTTGGACCTCGTCTTCGGACACTAGGAAAAAAAAGATTTTTCCTCAACTTCCGAGACCTAGTATTAACTATTTTACATAGTTCCTTGCTTCGAATTTGCCGACCTCCATGGTGGAGTAGTTAGCACAGCGTTCCACTAAAGGGTTCCGGGTTAAAATCCAGGCCTGGGCATTGATGTTCCCTGCGAGAGTCCCTTCACCACACCATATAGCTCCAATGTCTTTACGAAAATGAATTCCTGAGAAAATTTCAATGCATTTTGATATGCCGCATGACCCGCTTTCCATTTGAAAATTTTGACTTGGATCCAAGATGGCGGCCATATTCCTGACCCACCTCAAAAGGTTCGCCCCCAACCCCATTCTTTGCTTTCGACCTCAGATCTTTCATATTTCCTTCCGTTTTCTACTTATTAGGGTGTCCTGGGTCTTTTGACCCGCCCTGTAGCATCACTCACCAACTTCGCGATTAGCCAAAAGTGAAGTAAAATAAACCAAATCAAGTCAATCTTGGTTCCACTTCAAGCTAAATCGTGGCCATTTCATTGTGCGTGCTTCTACATCTATTGTATCAATTCAATTCATCATCAGAGTCGTGATTAACCTAGAAACGTAGAACGACGGCATAAAAAAGAATACAGCGTTGGTTTTACAACCACGTCGGGACTCTGGAAGCAATTTGGATCCTGCTCACAGCGCGAGTCGCCAAATTCCCGAGAAAGTTGTGCAAAACGGGGAAAACCCCCGCAGTCGGAGATGAAATAAGGACTCTGTAGGTCAGATTGTTATGTCACGTGGGGCGCTCGGCTGGCAGCGTTACAGCAGTCGGTGGAGAATCCGCAAAAGATCTCCGCCAAGATCGATAGGGAGAAAGAAGTTCGCTGTCTGCTCTTAACGTCGCGAGAGCTTCGTATTGAACCGCAATGTCGCCGATTGTCAACAGCCTGGCTTCGAACCTCGGCCCCTGAAGGTTACATAAACCAATTATAAAAGTAAGTGAGTTACTGTTACATTACACAAAAAAGTAACTCAGTAACAGATATTTTACACAAAAAGTAACTCAGTTACAGTTATTTTACACAAAAAGTAACTCAGTAACATTTATTTTACACAAAAGTAACTCAGTAACAGTTATTTTACACAAAAGTAACTCAGTAACAGTTATTTTACACAAAAAGTAACTCAGTAACAGTTATTTTACACAAAAGGTAACTCAGTTACAGTTAGTTTACACAAAAGGTAACTCAGTTACAGTTATTTTACACAAAAAAGTAACTCAGTTACAGTTATTTTACACAAAAGTAACTCAGTAACAGTTATTTTACACAAGAAGTAACTCAGTTACAGTTATTTTACACAAAAAGTAACTCAGTTACAGTTATTTTACACAAGAAGTAACTCTGTAATAGTTATTTTACACGAAAAGTAACTCAGTAACAGTTATTTTACACAAGAAGTAACTCAGTAACAGCTATTTTACACAAAAGTAACTCAGTTACAGTTACTACACACAACTCGAAATGCATAAAATCAGTGTTAATGCACTTTTGATGCATCAAACGTTAGATACATTAAACGTGTCATTTTGGTTTATTTGATACGATCACGTCAGGTCTTCTCAGGGATGAAGGACCTACACTCCCCTCCGAAAGTTTTAAGAAAATGAACATTTTCAATTCTTCATCTATGTCATCATCCTCATCTTCGCAATTAGCCAAAAATGGAAGACAAGCTAAGTAAATAAACAAAACTAGTGAATCAAATTCTCTTCCACGTAGTACACCCCGGTAACTGCAATCTTTCAGGCCAGCGAGGCTCTAGTGTCTGGACCCACGGCCAGTGTAATCTTCCGTGTTTTGAGTTGTGTTGTCCAAGTGTGATTGTGAATATCTATTCATCCACTTCAACTTATTATCAATTATTTTCCATCGTCGCTATTAGCAAAGGTGGCAGAAATGAGACGTTAAATAAACTAAAGCAACATGCTTGTGTGTACTGACATATTTTGGGTTATGTACGTAGTTTAGGATATCTATCGCTGTGTTCCAAAGAAGAACAGTTTTGCACTATGCATGAAACATGTACGCACAAGTTATTGCTTATGGAACATTCCATTGTGACTGGTTGGACATGAGAACTACATTTTTGATATTAAAGTAACTATTCTACTGATAGTTAAGCAACATTTTCCTTGCATTTTCTGTGCAATGAAACATAACACTATTGAAACATAACTCGCCTTAAAAGACTTTCCCAGATTTATAGCTAAAAGTGAACAATTTTGTGTCACGGTTGGGACAGACGAAACACTGCCTCTTCACTTCATATGAAATTTATTTTAATTTCTGTGAATTGACAAATGATGATATTACTTAAGACAAAGAGAGAAGGTAATTGACTTTTGAATATTCTATTGGAGTTGAAGGGGAAATGAAACAGTTTCTTTGTTGGGTCACAATAGTAAACTAAAGTAAATCAAAAAGTTAAAATAAACGCACAAAATATAAAATACCTTCTACGTTATAACTTAATTATGTATAATACTTGATTCTTTATGGAAATGAGAATTTTAGATTGTTCATTCACAAGATAGGGTGAAGCTACAATCTCAATTTTTAAAATTAAATGCAATTATTATTATTATTATTAATAATAATAATAATAAACATAATTGCATTTAATTTTAAAAATTGAGATTCAGGGACACTTTAACATGGAATGCCCCTTATCTAGAATAAATCAATTGTAAAGGTAATTAAGAATTACTTTTAAAGTAATGGTGATTATAATTATGTTACAAAAAGTAACTTTCCAAGTGCTGGTGTGATGTTTACTTTAATTTTGGTGATATTACTTCTTGAAGTAACTTTTCAAACACTGACGTGCTGTTTACTTCTAGTTTGGTTTTTTTATATCGCTTTTCTACCTCTTGGGTTCATTGCGACGATGAGATAAATGGTAAACTGGAGAAATGTTGGTGCGACAACACAATGATGCCTGACCAGGGTTTGAACGTGAGACCTTTGGCTTCGTAGTGCGTTACTCTAACAACTCTAGCACCGCTGTGCTGTTTACCAATTAATAGTGAACAATAATGTATTGTCTAGAAAAATGGTAAAATTCCAAATATATTTCTTTCTCATCTCGAGTTAGAAACACTTGTCTCGATATATCTAGACTTTAGGATGCAAAGTCAATTTGAATATTGAAACTCAGTTGAAAATCCATGAAAACATTACATTTCAGCCAGAGATATGCTACCTGAGCGCTGTGAGAAATCGAAGAATGCAAATGAACTCCCTAGGCCGGAGGCGACGTTGGCTACATCAACTTCTGAAGTTGATCCCTTGTTATTGAAGCTTTTGAGAGGAAGGGGGGTAAAGCAGCACTGATTTGCTAACGAGGTGAAAGTTACCCTTCGCGGAGAAGAGAGGTACGAAGCAAACAAAGTGAAGTCAGCAGAATAGAAGTTTCCAGAGAGATCTTGCTGGATTCACTTAGCGTTGTTACTGAAGCCCCGCTGGTAACCGTGAGTTCCAGTTGGAGGAAGTGCATGGTGCGGTTTGTGCCAACAGATACACTAAAGTGGTAAAAATCCAGAATGCGACGTCCAAGGACGTATTTAGGGAAGGGTCCGGACCCCCCCCCCCCCCACATAAGGACTTGCCAATCAGTGTAATAAAGTAGTGAAAATGTACTTTCTAGCATTTTTTATACTATAATCGATAGTTATTTATTTCCTCTGAACTTGGAAGGCGAGGAATGTTATATTGGGACAATATGCTTAATGATGATTATTGCACACTACTACAAAAAAGTTCTTGCCGTTCGAGAGCAGTGATAAACAAAGAGCAATACAGTGGACGGTACGTACCTTTAGGTTTCAAAGTAATCTCCATCAGCATCCAACACCTTTTGCCAACGTTCCTGCAGCTGCACAATACCCTGGTGATAAAACTAGGCGGGCTTGGATGCAAAGAAGTCCGTGAGTGCGTTCCGCAGGTCTCCCTCATTTGCGAAGGATCTCCCACGGAGGTGGTTGTCGAGGGAATGAAACAGGTGGTAATCTGTTGGTGCAAGTTCCGGTGAATATGGTGGATGGCACAGTGTCTCGCAGCCAAGTTGCTGAAGGGTCTCCTGGGTCCTCTTTGCCACATGCGGCTTGGCATTGTCGTGCAGGAACAGCACACCCTTGCGATTCACCCATGCCGGCTCCTTCTGCCGCAATGCACGGTGCAAACCGCTGAGAGTAGACATCAGCAGTGATGGTCTGACCAAGTGGAAGGAGCTCGTAATGCACCACTTGCCGACAATTCCACCATACAGAGAGCATAACCTTTCGTGGGCGCAGAGGTGGTCGTGAGGTGTGAGGAACAGGGTCACGTGGCGACAACCAATGTCTGGTACGCTTGGGAGTGTCATAGAGGACCCACTTTTCGTCACCAGTGAGCAAGCGATCAAATGTGGGTGTGTTCAGGCTGTCACTTGTTGTTCCTTGTTGGCTGCCGACAATGTGTGGGCTACCCACTTGCTTAACTTCTATGACTTCCCTATCCCATGCAGGTGCAGTCTGACTGTTTCAGCGGAAACATGGAACCTTCCTGCAAGTTCACCACACGTTAGAACACTGTCCTCCTCGATGGCTGCTTTCAGGGCCTCGTCATCCATCACATGTGGTCGTCCACTGCGAGGTTCATCCGAAAGGCTCACATCTCCCGAACGGAATTGCTGGAACCAATGCCTAGCAGTGCGTTCGTTCACGACATTCTCCCCAAATGCCTGGCAAATGCGGCGACTTGATGCGCCAGCTGACAGGCCCACTTTAAAGTCATACAACAAACACACGCGAACAAGTTGCTTCGATACCTCCATTTCTCTTTTTGAGACTGGACGAGCTATGACTGCTGTGTGTGCGCAACGTGCCTGTATTACTGACAGTCGATCGTCAGACTAACTCCCAATCGCTTGGCAGGCACGTGCGTAATTTCGTTTCCTCTCTGTGAGCGCATGATTAATGGGACGTCAAAAACGGCGAGAACTTTTTTGGTTACCTTGTACTTACGATAAAATGCATAAAATTTAATCAGGAACTTTACTTTTTTCAATTGGATCTAACATTATTTTTTCTAATTATTTAATAAATATTCAATTTTTTAACTATTTGACATTAATTTCATTGCTTTTGTACAAATTTTGGCGCTCTTAAGTACACGCAAGTTAGATAATAAATACGTATGTGCTGTTTATATTCACATACCATATTTTAATGTTAGCGTCGTCGCCTTGTAATCAAGGGGTCCCGGGTTCGATAACCGGTGGAGGCACATAGTGGTTCGGATCCCACTTTAAACTGTGGGTCCAGTCCCGATTAGCTTTATTGTGCATCAAGTGGACTTAAAACACCAACTCAATCAATCAATATTTTTACGTTTTCATGTAATTAAAAAAAATGTAATATTAATAAATTTACATATTAAAATTATAATTTAATTTAATTATTTTAATTTAAATATTTATTATTATTGTCATTATTATTATTATTTCTGAGAAACTTGGTTCGGACCCCTCCCGAAATATACTTCTAGATACGTGTCTGGACGTATCCGATTTCCGATGCCATGAATATCGACCGAGAATGGAACATGGAAAACGGGTAAAATTCGGATATTAAAACTCATTTCGATAATGAATTTATTCTTTGAATGACAATGGTTCTACACATTAGTTTCTCACCAGGTGGACATTTCGTTCAATAACGTTGAAATGCGACTGCTACTGAAAAAAAGGACGAGGCAAAATAGAGCATGAATTTCTCCGCATGTTGGAATTGGAAGCAGTTTTTCAAGTTTATTATTAAGCTATATACGACATGTGAAAAATATGACGAAAAAGTATTTACAGGATCACATATATTCCTTGTGGACAGGGAACTTCAACATCAAGTTGAGTCTAACGAAATGGAGATTACGATTATTCCAACCGATGACATAATCTTGAGCCTGCTCTGTTTCTGTACCTATACACAGTGATGTGCCATAGATTATAAGTTTACGTCTACGTGCGTTGTCTACACGTAATCTACGCGTAGATTATATCGGGTTGTAGTTTACATAGACTACGTAGACAATTTAAAGTACAATAAAATTAATTTTCAAGGGTTTCATGAAAGGAAAGTGACATTTGCAACTATATTGGTTCCTAACGAAATGAAAAGAATCCTACTTACAACAAAATTTCTCTTCTCTTCTCTCATCAACTATGGAAGAAGATAAATAGTATGCAAAACAGACAACAGATGGCAGTCGTCAGGCAAGAGTGGTCTTTTACCCATAGAACACTAGAATATTTCCTATATTAGATTTCTTCCTAGGTGAGAAATTGTTCGAATTTTGAAGAAAGAGTATGAAAAGTTATCTTCACACATCAGCAACTGATACGCAGTATCATTTTCTTTTCATTCCACGGCGTCCTTTGCTCAGTTATCACCTTTCGCCATGTTGTTTACATAGATTACGTAATCTACGTGTATAAAATAGTCTACGAGTAGAATGTAGACTATCGTTGTTTACGCGTACACGCACATCACTGCATATGTTTTTTTTATGCAATCGGAAGTTTTATGTTCCCAGGAGAACGAATAAAATAATACTACCATAAGCGTAATGTACTTCTCCGGAGCACCTCCCTCATGCTCTTAATTGGACATTAATCAATGTCTAGTGCTTTCAACTACGTGAAATTTGAAAATTAAGGAATATCAAAGAAACAACCTTCATATCATTGGCCCAAACCCTATAAGTCATCCCAGTGTAGAATTCAAGCACATATGGTCCTCTCCTCAAAAATTAGGAAATGGAACAAAAAATAGTACGGAATTAATGAGGGCACCGTGGAGTTGTTGTCTAAAGCACGGGATTCGTAGTAAAATCACAGGTCCGTCGTAGGTTCGATTCCCACCACCGCAAAGGAAATTTTACCTGAAGACAAGAGAAGAGGTGCTCTCTCAATACGTAGTGTTTGAATAAGTATATTTTAAAACAATACTTAATAACTAGGACTCGGAGGTTGAAGACCTATAAATTGCCAAAAAAAAAAAAAAAAATGTCAAAAAAGGACCTAAAAACGGAAAAAAGGACATATAAATGTGATCCAAATTAATTAATAACTTCAGTTTTAATTACATATTTAATGAATATGCGCAGCACCTCCTTATCTGACTTGAGATCTGGTCGTATACACCGTGCTGAAAGCTTCAAAACAAGAGAAAGTTGCCACTTACAGCGCGATCTTCCAGACAAGTTACGGTTAAAGGACCTTGTACCGTACCTGCTTCAGTCGTCCAAAAATGTTTTTCTCTCGTTTCAGGGATGGTTATTTATTTATTTATTTACTACAGAAAGGATGTTTAAGAGGCAGTGATGTGCGTCTACGCGTAAACAACGATAGTCTACATTCTACACGTAGACTATTTTATACACGTAGATTACGTAATCTATGTAAACAACATGGCAAAAGGTGATAACTTAACAAAGGGCGCCGTGGAATTAAAAAAAAAGTATACTGCGTATCAGTTGCTGATGCGTGAGGAGAACATTTCACACTATTTCTTCCAAATTCGAACAATTTCTCACCTAGGAAGAAACCTAATATAGGAAATATTCTAGTGTCTTATGGGAAAAATACCACTCTTGCCTCACGACAGCCATCTGTTGTTGTTTTTTGCATACTATTTATCCTCTTCCATATTTCGTAATAGAAGAGAATAGAAATTTTGTTTTAAATAGAGTTCTTTTCATTTCGTTAGGAACCAATATAGTTGAAAATGTCACTTCCCTTTCACCAAAGCCTTAAAAATTAATTTTAATGCACTTTAGATTGTCTATGTAGTCTATGTAAACTACAACCCAATGTAATCTACGCGTAGATTACGTGTAAACAACGCATGTAGACGTAAACTTATAGTCTACGGCACATCACTGTTAAGAGGTGATGAACTGATGATGATTCGAATTGAGAATGGGCAGTAAAAACGTAGTCGAAAGAAGGTGAAGTTGCAAAAAAAGCCGTTAAGACGTAAAAAGAGGCTAAAAAAAGGACCAATAAGCCAAAAAACGCCGAAAAAGGCAAAAAAGGACAAATAAAACCCACCTTTTTGTGGCTTACAATGACCCAAAATGAACATATATTATGTTGGGCATCAACTTCCGAGCCGTAATAATAACATTGAAGATTACATGCTAATCAATTTCTTGCTTTCAAAATTTTGACATGGAAGACATTCCTATATTACCGTGACTGAGATGGCCTTGTAAAACTCTAGACGATTGTTTGTTTGAGTTTTGTTATTTAGCGTCGCTATTCTGCCACTTTCGCTAATCGCGAAGATGTGGATGAATGACGACGTGATGAAATAGATGAAGATGCACTCCGAAAGAACACCCACGCCCAAGCCGGGATTCGAAGCATTTTAAAAATAAAAAAATCATTACAAGATATGAAGACCGATGCTTAACAAATCGAAAAAGTCGTTCAGTGTAATATAAACGAAAATCGACACTTATGAATTGGTACCAAGGGAAATATAGACACTGGATAGTAAAAAATATGGGCGTTAATAAACTCATGGCTACTCTAGGAATGCACTAAAAGTATTTCTGCCCAATGAAAACGGGTAACTGACTAGTACAACGTGGTGCCGTAACCGCAGCTCATTCAGGTCAAACAAGAATAGCCTGAGAACATACAGCCGAGTCCGACTACCTCATTGCATCAATAATGCACCATGCATTCATTATGATATGAATGAACCTTGCAGCGTTAGTTATAACGTCGGTGCTCATATGAATATTCACCGGTTTGCACCTTGAAGTCATTATTCTGCACCGCCCGTGGGACATTTTGGCTTGTTGCCATTCCCGCAAATTAGCATCATGCTGTACGTTGCGTGACGAAGACTCTTACGGTATGAAAACGGGTGGTAACACACGTAATGCATTCTATTGGATTAGATAACGCCACACAAAATATAATAATGCATTTAATAACGGCGTAATATTAGACCACACACTGTCGATGTCGGTCGTTGGAGTTGATGTAGTAACAACGACGCAATGGCCACCTTTATTCGCAGGTACCATTTATATGAGGCTGGGTAAATCCGAGAGCCGCTTCATACAGCGACATTGCTAGAAAAACTCACACAACACACCCCGCTAACCGAATGGGCCACGTATGAGTGTGTGTGTGTGTGTGAGTGCGTGTGTGTGTGTATATATATATATATATATATATATATATATATATATATATATATATTCGTGATTACGTAAGTCTATTAAACTATTGATAATATCTAGACAACAGTGCAAGAAATCTACACGAAAATTTACGTCAATGCTCTAGAAGGAATTCTAAGCGTATGTAATTTTTCATATTTTGAAATATCCAAAAGAGGTTTTTCAAATGGAGAGGAAAATTTGAAAAAAATTCGCCCATTCAAATGCCAAAGGTCCAGCCGAACCTTAAACTGTAGGTCCAGTCCCGATTAGCCTTAATGTGCACAAAGTGGACTTAAAACAATAACTCAAAAGATAAATATATGTGCGTGTGTGTGTGCTAGTTGTACACGCAAAAGATATATATATATATATATATATATATATATATATATATACACACACACACACACACACACACACACACACACACAGTGTGATTGGTAATTCGACCAATTCCTGGTAATACTAGAGCACATTTGCAACAAATTTGACCCTATGCACCGGGGGTTGGAAATCAATGGGTTCCGAGTTATTGCAGTTTGTAGATTTTCGTGACATATTCCGACTTGCGACCAAAAAACTACTAATTGTGAAAAAACTACTACACCCTGGGCACTTAATTGACACGTTGCTAACAGCTGACGAATGAGTGACTACTGGGAAAAAAAATCATGCCCAAAATTCCCATACCCACAGAAAGAAATAGTCATTGGAGCACACGTCATGAAGAAATTTGGAAATTATCGTTTAAATCGAAGAGGATTACTCAAAAAAATGGTAACACAGCGTAAAAATTACGGAAAAAACTTCCTCGTTTCATAAGCTCCCCAAAAAGATACAAATGTTGTCAACTGGCACACTCTGTCATGAATTTTTTCCCCCAGTAGTCACTCATTCGTCAGCTGTTAGCAACGTGTCAATTATGTGCCCAGGGTGTAGTAGTTTTTTCACAATTAGTAGTTTTTTGGTCGCAAGTCGGAATATGTCACGAAAATCTACAAACTGCAATAACTCGGAACCCATTGATTTCCGACCCCCGGTGCATAGGGTCAAATTTGTTGCAAATGTGCTCTAGTATTACCCCTTTCCAGGAATAGGTCGAATTACCAATCACCCTGTATATATATATATATATATATATATATATATATATATATATATATATATATATGTGTGTGTGTGTGTGTGTGTGTGTGTGTGTGTGTGTGTGTGTGTGTGTGTGTGTGTGTGTGTGTGTGTGTGTGTGTGTGTGTGTGTATGTATCTGTGTGCTAGTTGTACACACACACACACACACATGATCTCCTTGGCGTAGTGGTTATCACAGCGTGCTACGACGCCAGGGGTCCCAGATCCGAAGCCCGGCCTGGCATGGGTGTTCTTTGTGAGTGTCCCTTCATCAATTTCATCATATCATCATTCATCCTAATTTTATCAATTACCCAAAAGTAGCAGAAAAACGAAGTAAAATATGCAAAATTAGTCAATCAATCAATATACAGTAATGTTTTATTTTTACGAATGAAATGTGTGTGTGTGTTCATTTTATGAACATACCACAATACGTACACGTTCATAGAAGTAAAACTAAACTCCATAGCGTTACGGCCATCTAAGGGCAGGGTCTGCCAGAGCGGCCTTTTCATTGGGTGACACGTGGTCACCGCATCGAGTCCCATCGCCGCTGTTTCTTGTCTTTCGAGACCAAAGCCCGCAACTTCTTCTTTTCAAGCAGCTCTCCAGTTGACCTCACGATTGATTGATTCATTTGGTTTATTTGACTTTGCATTTCCGCCACGTTTGGCCTCACGGCGCTGGGTCAACGTCGATATTTTGGGGGCTCCCTCCGGGAATCCAACCGAGGGTTAAAAATCTAAAATAAAAAATATATTTCATCACTTCAATAATACGAAAGAATTCGTCGTCGCCTTGTAATCGAGGGGTCCCGGATTCGATACCCGGTGGAGACACATAGTGGTTCGGATCCCACTTTAAACTGTAGGTCCAGTCCCGATTAGCCTTACTGTGCATAAAGTGGACTTAAAACACCAACTCAATCAATCAATCAATACGAAAGAATTAAAATAATTATTGCCATGTGTACGAGTAACTGACATCATAATAGATAAATCAAGAGCCCCCGTCACACACACAAATGAAAGAAATAATAAACAAAAGTAGGATTCTTCTTGATTACTATAGCTCTTTTCAGTTCTTACGGCGGCCGGTCCTAGTTCTGTCGAGGTAAGCGGGGAGCGGGGATTACGCAACAGACCAACCAGACAACAGCAGTAGCGCCGAGAGACACGACGCGGCCGGAAAAAGCACTACGTGAAACTCGTTCTACTGGCTTCTACGTTTCTTATAGTGCTGAATTGGTCGCTTCCCCGCTCCCCACTTCCCCTGCCAGCTTCTAGAGCGTCCGCCGTAAGAACTGAAAAGGGTTATAATCACCACTCGCATCGAAGATAAGAGCGCTAACCATGTGGCTACATACAAGCCCCTATACATACATAAACACATTTTAAATACCCATATAAGGTCCACCCATATATTTTACATTTACACTATTATCGTTTGTTCACCTAACACCATAAAGGCAGGTGTGGAGTACACTAATCTTTTCTATTCTGATGTAGCTTCAAATTACTATGAGATCTTTTGAACATTTTGTCACTCACTATAAGTACAGGGTTATTCAGAAAGAACTTCCTGGTTTCTTGATTTTATTTCAGGGATCTTACTGAAATTATCGTCACTCTATGCAATACCTTTTGCTCTCCATCTGCAAATAACGCCATGTTGCATTGCACGCTCCTGGCGGCGAAGTGTGGAACCAGCGGAGTGCGGGACTATTCGAATACACACTTGTGGACATCGGGCACAGTCTCCCCTGCAATGAAAATAGAACGCCTAGATCCACAAATGCTCGCTTATGTGTGTTGCCAAACTCTACGCCGAAAAAGTGCATTTCATTAGCATATTTCGAATGGCAACGCGTACCAGCACTGTTGACGATATGTTCTGCAACTTCCCTGCAATAAAATCACGAAGCCTGGGAATTTTATGTGAATGACCCTGTACATAATGGACTGCCATACACATTAAAAAAAAGGCAGAACAATTTATTTATAACTATAGAACTGCAGTACTTCTGGTAGCAATGGCTGCTTTAACTTCCAACCTCACCCCCCAACAGTCTAAAGTTGATTTCCATAATCCGAGACCTTTGCTCTGCGTACCTAGCTCTCACCCATCAGTCACGAGGAGAGTTCTTTGATCCCAGCGCCGGTATTAATGAATTGGGGCCCACCACTTCCGAGTAAACACATTAGTCACTTTCCCACGACCCCCTGCAGCGAGAGAACCGAGCCACTCATGGGATTCGGGAATGAGTCACTGGAGGGGAGAACCTAAAAGCATCGACTGTTTTTCCTCGTTTTCGTTGGTGTTGATGTTTCGTTGTAGTATTTGCTCTGTTGGCTCGTGGTGTGAATTGTTTCGCCTGCTACTGTGGCGTGAAGTAAACAACGAGAAGCATGGCCAGTGGCGAAGCCACGAACGGCGTTTTGGAGGGGCAAAAATCTATTCTTACCAGTGTTTGTATGGTTTCTTAATAAGACCCGGTGGAGGCACATAGTGGCTCGGATCTCACTTTAAACTCTAACTCCACTCCCGATTTGCCAATCTGTGTTAAGCTATTTAGTTTTAGTTGTGCCTTTTGCACTGCCCATCATCTCCACAGAATGATGGGATGAAAACCAGTCACTCCCACAATAAATCAACGGGTGATGTAACTTATTCATCCTTCATCCTCAATGAGAGCACTCGTCATTGACATGACAAATGCTTGGCAGTGCGAAAGGCACAACTAAAACTAAATAGCTTAACAGCTAGAAAAAAACAATGGTCACTCATTGGGTTTTATGAACCTTCGAACCTGAATCATGGTTGGATTAGGATAATTTAATTGAATTGAATTGAAAAGTCTTTTTATTTACTACAGAGCGAGATTCAGCCTTGGGCTGCTCTACCACATAACTCTGGTGAATAAAAGTTACAATACATACATTTATAATACTGAATAATACTGAAATCAAATAACATAACATGAATGAATATGACATAAATGAAAAATAATAAAATTATAAGAGAATACAATGACAGATACATTAACACACACACACACACACACACACACACACACACGTGTACATGCGCAATTTCCAGATCGGTACTAAAATAGCATGCACACAGGTTGAAATATTCGTTGTGTCAGATAAGTGTTTGCAAAATACATGGTTTTACTTTACTTGATTCCTGTTTCTTAGCCGTACGAGCTAATGCTTAATTGTTGTCCTTGCAATAAAAATAATACGACTTGTTCTTTGAAGTTTTTGGGTGTTGTAGCAAAAGAAACATAATCGGGAAGAGCATTCCAAACCTTTGCAGACCAAAGGGAGAAGGAGCCTTCGAAACTGACAGCAGAGTGGCGGGGAATGTCGATTTTTCGCCGACCTCTAGTATTGTATGGATGTATGGATGTATGTAATTACCTGTCTATCTGAAGAATGATGATAATTTAGAAGAATAAAATAAACTTCGTTGCAGGTTGACCAGGACTTGCCTCACTTTCCCTCAACTCCTTTCTCTAAGCTCCTCTCTCTCCTCAATCCAAATCAAAAGTCAGTCCCTTCTCAGTCTGTCTCACCTCTATATCACCCAGGCCATGGAGACCTTCCTCCATGCCGAATCGTGATTTTTACTACCTCTATTGCAAACAGCTGACTCCATAGGCTGATGGAACTTCCTATATCCTGAATACCTCAGGAGGTTTGCATAGCACAACACTGTGCATTATTCACATACCACAGAGGTTGAGACAACTGAAGTAAACAAGTGAATGCCCTGGTCAACATGAAGCATCCAGAGAGAGTTTAAATAAAATATAATCTTATAGATTAATACGCATTGTTGAACTTAAACAAAAACTCACGCTCAATAAGTAATATGCAGGTCTGCAAACAAGAACCTGGTTTGTAAGAGGTAGCCTTATAGGGAGGCAAACAAATTCCAAGATGCCTTCCACGTAGTGCTACTGGAACTTAATTCTTGCACACCAATGAGTCTCTAGCTCCCGGAACTACAGCCAGTGTAACCATGGGCGTTTTTTTGGGGGGTGGGGGGAGACTAGAAATTGACATTGTTCGAGTTACAAATAACGGAAATCTTGTTAATGTTATTGTTAAAAACATCAATAAATTTCATTTAGCTAGTATTCTAACAGAATAACTACAGCAGTAAAACCACGAAGTAACCTTGTTATATTTTCAATTCTACCATTTAACCCAAAGAGTAAATCGTTCCACGGTTTCGAAAATTTAAAAAAAAAAAATTATGTGAGAGGTCACACAACATGAAATTCACTAGTAAAATTTCCACCTAACTTTTTTAAGGTGCGAGGTGTGCAAAAGTTAATAACAAAATGTAATAACTATGAATCTCAGTACACTAACTGCATCAAATGTAAGAAAAGAATTGAAATCAGTTGTACTGGTGGATCGAGTATCAAAGTCCCCCATTAATATAATAATAATAAAAAAAATCGAACAAAATTGGATTATCTTTATATTAGCTTATAATAGTTATTATTGTAAAATAACAATTAAAATAATGGTAATTATAATTATTCTTCCGATGGCGCAGTGGTAGCGTAGTCGCCTTGTAATCAAGGGGTCCCGGGTTCCATGCATAGTGGTTCGGATCCCACTTTAAAACTGTAGGTCCAGTCCCGATTAGCCTTACTGTGCATAAAGTGGACTTAAAACCACGAAATCAATCCAATGCTAATCAAGTTTTAACGATGGCCTGACCTCCCTACAAAAAATTCTGCCGACATCCATGAGAATAACCATAGATAAACGTATTATAATACATTAATCCGTGGCGTAACCCTGGGGGTGATTGTGTTGTTTTCTGTCCATGTGTGTGTGTGATTGTTCTTTATCAATTTCATATTATCATCTGTCATCTTTTGGCTTTTAACTACATATTTTATAATTTTAGTGCATATAAATCCTGTCGAGTTACTTGCAATTCGAGGCTCGTTAATTGTAACTAGTTTACTTTTTAAAATATGTAACTGTAATTAGGGCGTATACTTTTGCTGTACAGTAACGAGTAATGAAATCAACAGTTCTTTTGCGATTAATAAGTTTTGGATTCTGAATTTTCTAAAGCCTGAATCACACGGAACTGGATATCCAGTAGGAATGCTCTAGTTGACGCTGCACTGGCTACCCATTTGCTAGTTTTCGCCTCACACGGTACTTGTTACACCGTACTTGTCGATAGTCTTTCGTTCCCATAATGGCGGCCGCGCGAGATGAAAACAACGTATCACTTCACACTTTTAAAATACGATAACTATTCAACCGAGAGGAATATCGCGTCGTATTAAATAGTTTTAGGTAGAGAAGAATGGCGCTGATAAAATACATACTTTACAACGTTTACTGTACACGTATGGAAGAATATTTTAGCTTTTTCAATTGTAAGCATGCCTTTCGTGCTGTATGCACTCGGAACCCACAGGCAAAAAACACTACTTTGCAAACTCACAGATTATCTTCACATGGCGAAACTTTGCTCTGATTGGCTGTTCCACAGAAACTAGTCAAAGAATTAGCAGCAATTAGAACATGTCCTATTCCTCCAAACCAGTCAAGCAGTTAGCCAGGCGGCCATAATTGCTACCTAGAAAGTTAGTTCAGCGCCAACAAGGGCATTCCTACTAGAAATGCAGTTCCGTGTGATAGGGGCTTAATTTTACTTTTCAAAACGAGTAACTATAACTGAAATACTTCTTGAGTTACGCAACTACAACTGTAACTTCCCAACACTGCATAAATCCGCCTCTGACTTATAATATTTCGTTAGGTAAAGAGCTTACTGAAAACGGTTTGTCGAAGAGACAAGTTCATTTAGAAGCGTTAGTTGGTGAACGATTCACTAAGAACAGTTCTTTTTGGCGAACAGTTCATTCGCGAACGGATCATCTCTACCTCTGGCTGGGGGTGTGCTCACCCTCGGAAATCGGCGATCCGTTACTGCTAGTCGAGAACAAAAGGCGAGAAATCAAGATCGGAGGATCATTGAAAGGAAGTGAGGCTTGGTCCATCTTGAAAGCTGCTGGACCCAATTAATTTGTCTCGTCCCCTCGCATCGTCGTAAGAGACGTCCCAGCCAGAAATCTCCTACGTCTGATTAAGTCCCGCGGGATGGGCGGGAGGAAAAGGAGGGGGAACGGGCTCGCGTGACATTACAACTTCCTGTTCCGGTCTTTGTTTTCGCTGCGCCCCCTCCCTGTCCAGACTCCTGTCTATAAAGTAAGAAATTGCCGTGGGGGAGAAGCAATTGCCCTTGGCTTATGATACGGATTCCAAATGTTACGTGTAGAGGTAAAGGCCATCTGCTAATATATTGGATGTTTCTGTAGTGTTAGCGCAATTTTCCCATCGTGTATAATACTATAGTTTGAAACAAGAAAATACGAGTAGGAAAACTTGGGACAAGTTCGTAACGTAAAGGTGTGCACACATGCCATGAAAGAATCTCTACAGATTCTTGATCTCGGCCATGCCTGGAATGACGTGATCAGCATCACGAGCGGCCGCCTTTACCCCCAGGGTTGCCCCGGTGTACTCATTTATATGAGGCTGGGTGGGCCTCAGACCCGCGCAGAAACAGGGAAATTATTGGAAAATTCCCAGTTCCAGATGACCTGCTCCGGGATTCGAACCCGGATATTCCGCGTGGTACCCAGCTGCTCTACCAACTTCTTTTTTTAAGGAATACCCCTAAGCGGTAGGCTTCTGCACACATCATACTCGTTTCAATTAATCTCAAATCTATTTTTTCATTCAGGACAGACGAACCCGGAACCCCTGGCGGTTCTAGAGTATTACATGGAAATGAACCTAATTGTGTCTATGCACAGCTAGAATACGCGCGATCACATTAACAATGTTATGTAAAGCACATATAACAATTTACATAGCAGTGCAAAAGTTGCCAACCCTTCGACGAACTATGTGAGACAAGATGAAGAACAGAAACTCTAAGATGAATGAAGAGTGTAATATAATGTCAAAGTAGGTAGTACACTAAACGTACTACCACTTGAACATGTCGTAGGCCTAAAAATGAATAAAGTCAAACATGTTCAAAATAAACAGTAGAATGTCTGACCACATGATCACTGTCTATAAACACATTGACGTAGAACTCAAAATATGTCACAAATAAATGAAGCACCTTCGTACCGAAGAAAGATCGTGCCACCGTTCGTTGCAATGTAACCACTGCATCCAATCTTCATGCCGAAGAAAAATGGAGGGTTCGTCGTTGTTCATCTTGCCCTACAAAGTATACTTTCACTTACCGCCATATTGCCATTCACCTATCAGAAGATTAAAACTTCCAAATACCCTCTAATGTGCTTCTATAGGCTCTAATTGCAAAACATATTTATATGATTTATTAGTGCAATATTTAAATTACCAGAAATACTTTGTACCAGATATGCTCGTATATCCCGAATATGCATAACTTAAATTTCCTTACCTGCAAGCTTGTAAGTACTTCGCGATCTCATGAGTTTTCTTTCCTAACAACCGTCTGCCAACTTTGGAATGTTGTTGAACGCAGCCACTATTGCCGAGAAAAAAGGAATTCGTCATCTTGTCTCAAGTTACCCTATGAGAAAATAAGAATTTGAACCAGCATTTGAGCAGAAGTGTACATAATCAAGTACTTATGTAAGTTAATTTTTTAAAGAAATATTTCAGTGTTTTTTTTTATCTGTTGCTGAAGAATCAACAGTATTCTGAACAGTTCAGTGTAAGAACGGTAAAAGTACTCCGTGCACATTGCAACGTACCATGAAGGCATACGGGGGAAATGTGGATATATGGACCCACACGTTCACAAATTCGGCTATTTGTGGGCTGATATGATTGGTCGCCAGGTACCGATTTACTAGAGGCAATGTATACACACCCACACATACACGCACATGGGCCTACATTGACACATATAAGAAAAGGTATCAAATTTAAATCTGAATTTCTTATCTTGCGTTAGTATTATAAATTGCAATTATGTGAACCATAAATATGTCTTTAGAAGCTTCATCATTAAAAGTACATTAATTCAGTCTATTAGTCATTAGTACTTTTATAACGGCAATTAACTTTTTTTTACGGTAGTGGAATGGCATCAGAAATTGACAGTGTTAGATCTTTCTCCAGTAAGCTATAGTGACAGTATGAACTGGTCAGTCGACCTCCCATGAACTCTAGGATAAATGTACTAGGAGAGTCCTAGTACCTTAAAAGCTTAAAAGTTCGATAAAAATTATATGACAGACTGTATACAGGTAAGGTATATCTGTATCATCACATTAGATATCAACTGTTATTTTCAAAACGACCTCATGGCTGCAACACTGATCAAGTAAGTTTCACAACACCATTTTGGTCATTTTTTTAAAAATGGCGCCTCCTTCACACACTTGCGCCAGTGAGGAACAGTGGTTTCTTGACCTCTGGAAGCCTAAAACTTATAGACGTTCTTAAAATTCAATATCTCTATGCATGATTACCACGCCAGCAAGTTTACGAATGGAGGAAGAAGTACGACAATGGCCTCAGTTCGCAGGCAGATGGGTGAAAAGACCATCGCAATGGGCCATAAGTGACTGCGCGTGCATCCCGAAGATTCTTCTTCCTGAGATATACAGGCACTAGGTAAAGACTTGAAAATATACGTATGTGGATCAGCAATGGATATATATACTAAAACGCAGCAAACTTGTGCAACTCTAGATGCAGAAATCTACTAGATAAAAATCGTAGACAAATTAAGGTTTTCAATTGACTATTCCTTGTAATAACCTGCTCCTGAAACTTTTAGTTCAGTCTCCCCTAAATACATTATTACTGGAATTATTAATAATTTACACCGTTAAGAATAAACATTTCCATACAAGATATCAGAGAATACCGCTTAGGCCGTCTATTCAATAATATCTCGAAGTTATTGCTTCGTTATGTGACTGCAAGACTGCGTTATGCAACTCTGGAGCCACAACAGGTGCGTTTGAAAACGCATTGTCAAGCCATTTCCACATGAGTTGCGGTTAGATCCATACCCAAGACAATGGGAACATTCAACGCGTAGAGCGTCTTGCAAGGAGTGACGTAACAACTGGCTTCAGCACATTTTCTGCCTTATAGAAGCAGGCTGTGCTGTTAACGTCCGTGATTAATTATGCGTGTACTGTTATTACACTGAAGAATATTTTTCATGAGTTGCGAAGGTGAAGCTAAACTTCAGTTGGCTGATTATATACCTAAATGTATATTTTAAGAAAGAAAAACGCTGCAAATCACGTTTTAAAAGAAATTTTATCACAATCTTCCACAACTGTTATTTTGGTTACTATAGCAACGTCAATGATGCCAAGCACATAAACGTTATACAACTTAACATGAATAAAAACAAACGTTATTTTAACATTGTACATCAACTAAAACATGCCCATTTAAAGTTTACAATACATAATAATTATAACTGTACGTTTTAAAAGAAAACTCCCTAGCCTTCTTAAACCCGAAGGTTTATGGCTACAGCAACACAAGCCTTAAGTTCCTATCCTGGGCAAGATCAATTCAATCTTTCCATCCTTACCGATTTTCTATACGTCCCTTTCAACGTTATACCTCCATCTTTATCTTGGCCTTCCTACATGTTTCTTACCATCAGGTTGTCCAACAAGAATCCTGTAAACTATTCTTTCCTCTCCAATTCGTGCCACATGTCCTGCCCACCGAAGTCTTCTTGATTTAATCATTCTGATAATATCTGGACATGAATACAAATGATGCAATTCTAAATTATGTAAACTTCCCCACTCACCTGTCTCCTCATCCCGTTTAGGTCCAAATATTTTTCTAAGGATTCTTTTTTCAAATACTCTTAATTTGAGTTCTATTTTAAGTAAGGGACAAAGTTTCACATCTGTATAATACTACAGGCAAAAATATTGTTTTGTGTATTTTAACTTTCAGTTCGTTAGATGTTGTACGAAAAGATCAAGGTTTATGAGTATGTAAAAATGAACTTGTGCTGTAATAAAAGAACAGTCACAAGGCCTCGTTCTTTTGTTTTTAACAAATCTCTCTGTTAATCTTGGATATTCACGACTTCTTTATTTATTTTCAACTTCGAAGCATCTTAGCAGCTGAACATTGTGGCTATGAATTTTATGAAGCCAAAACATGCAAAATGTGAATTTATGAATATATAGCAAAATCACTGAATTGTGTAAACGTATGAGTATATAACAATGTGTAATAATATTTTTAGTGGTTTTCGGTCATTTCCTTAATTTCTGTGTTATTTTTAGGTTCGTGAGGATAAAAATGTCATTATACTAAATTGATTTCTCACCACTACCTGCAGTCACTTTACCTAGAATCAGCAGAGATTCCTTGAGACATATGGCATTAGTAAAGAACAAAGTACGGACGGAGTTTTGAGTTATTACGGCGGGATTTTCATAGCTTACAACAAGATGAACCTTCCTCTTCTATCTTGCGGTGCAGAGGTTTTCCAGAAGGATCGTCATCTGTCCCTGTCCTGTACTATATCTTGCACTTCTTTCCAGTCTCTACCCATGGAAGTCGGAGATTTTGATGTCGGACATCTTGGTGCGGGCATTTTGGTGCCAGGACTTTTTGGTGCCAGGACTTTTTGGTGCCAGGACTTTTTGGTGCCTGGACTTTTTGGTGCCAGGACTTTTTGGTGCCTGGACTTCTTGGTGCCAGGACTTTTTGGTGCCAGGACTTTTTGGTGCCTGGACTTTTTGGTGCCAGGACTTTTTGGTGCCAGGACTTTTTGGTGCCTGGACTTTTTGGTGCCTGGACTTTTTGGTGCCAGGACTTTTTGGTGCCAGGACTTTTTGGTGCCTGGACTTTTTGGTGCCAGGACTTTTTGGTGCCAGGACTTTTTGGTCCTAGGTAATTTTGATGCCAGACATTTTCGTGACTGAGCATTTTCGTGTTGGTAATTTTGGTGCCATACGGTTTGGTGCCTATGACGCACTCCACCCGCCAAAGATGGAACCTCCCCCCCCCCCGCCTCCCTTTATGCCGAATTATATACTTCAATTATTTTGGTCAGACAACATTTGCGGAACGATATAATGCAAACATATTTAAACAATATATGGTTACTTTAGGTATTTTTTACAATATGGACATTCACATGTATATTTGACATTGATTGAAATAATGCTTTACGTAAATGATAATAACTTCTGACATTGCAAAGTTGTTGCAGAAAACTTATAGTTAATTTCGTAATTTTGCACCACTTTTAAACTATCGGACTGAAGATGAATAATGTTTCAGTAAGTCCCCCTTCAAAACCGATTCTCACGGCATAAGAGATGGTGTCTCATTTTAATCCCATCGCCGCGATCACCCACAGGTAGTTAGAAAAACTGTACATAATGACCATAACTAAAAATCAACAAGTTAATCAAACGAAAAGAAGATATATAGAATTGCTAGCTAAGCAATAACATTTTGTCTCCCCCCCCCAAAAAAATTCCCATGACGCAGGCGCACTCCTGTGCCTGAGCATTTTGGTGGAAGACATTTTGCTAGCAATTTTCTCTCTTGCATACCCTTTCACCTCTGATCCCTGATTCACTCTCAGTGAACGTCTTACAGTATGTAGTGCAAGGCCAGGGTTCACACTGTAAATGATGAAGTTCTGGAACTTGTGAAGAAACAGACTTGTGATATGGAACGTAGTCTAAGCCGATTATTATTTTGTTATAACAAAAGGCGGATCTCGTTTAACTTGATACCTGCACAAAGAGACCAATCAAGCTAGCAAAAGGTTTGCTAAAATTAACTATACACGTCGCTGCAATAAGTTGACTGGAGTAATTGGCAAAGAATGGGTATAAGCGTATAGGCATTGTAGCAGAAGTTATACGCTAATGAATAAGGTTAACCAGAGAGCATATGGGGTATACCGCCCTATATCTTCGACTACAGCCATGATAATTTATTTATTTCAAACAGTATTTATAGTGCGGTATGCAGAACATTCCAAAGTAAAGCACTTTTACACATCCACTCATAATCAAATATCACAAAGTTAAAGAGAAAATTAACATGAGATTAAAATACATAATTTTTGATCGTAATATAAAATAATCAAATCCCAAAAACATTTGTCAAACCATCGAAAATCCAAACAACAAGTGTATTCATTCTGTTATTCGGTGTTTATACTTTATAAGATTATGAATTACTTAATAGATTCGCCTGAAGTGTTGCAATATTTTAAACTTAATGTTAAGCCAATAAATTTTAGGTGTTTGCTTCCTCTTTTTATTGATAAATCGAGAAACAATATACATAAATCTTCAGTTGTTATCAGACTATGCACAAATTATAACAACCTTGTTCAAAAGGGAATTAAAGTAGACTTCGCGCTTCCTTTTATAACATATAGCTCAATAATAAAAAGACATATATTGTCATTGCCTAATCATTTAAATTCACAGTAAATTTGATTGAAGCTGTGTTTGTATTACATTATTTTTATCGATACTATGTATTTAAAGTCATACCTTATTTACTCTCATTGGATTTGATATTTGTACAAATTGTGTAATTAATCTTAGTGTTAATCGTCTATTGTGCGATGTATAATATGTTTGTATCTGAAAGTATTTAGCAGTACTCTGTTGTGATTGTACTATATTGTGTGTGTATTTTGTTCTGTTACTTTGTGTAACATACCTACTGCCATTTTTATCTTTTTTTTAACTTTTGCTTTGTATTTTGTAATACTGTAATTCTGTTGTTTTGTAGTTTTGTATTTTTGTAATTTTTAAAATGTACATTTAATCTATATTATAAATATTTTTAATATGATCCTTTGTAATTGGAACTATTGGTTCTGTTAAGGATCTTTCGTTAAATAAATTCTTGGTAACATTAAGTTACCAAGAATGTAAAAAAGGATCATGTAAAAATGATTTCTTCGAATTATCTTGATGCATTACTGTTATTGCTCTAGAATTTCGACCACCACAAACTGGGGTGTTTAGGCCCAATTTCATAAGATTATTGGGGCATGATATTTTGCTCTTCAAAATATTATCTACGTATAGAGTTTACTTCCCGTGGCCGTGCGGTCTAAGGCGCTATGCTTTGGACTCCGACTGCGGGACGGCGTGGGTTCGAGTCCGCCTGGGTTTTCGGCCTGTGAATAGGATCGGTGGCAACCCACCATTGTGAGGAAATTGGGGAGTTACGAGTGAGTAGCGTAACCCGATCTAGGAAATCTCTTACAAGGACTAAGGGTTCGACGTGCTGACCCCACGTCACCCCATTACCGGTTGAAGATCTCCACACCTCTAGGTAGGATTGTGAGAGGGAGACTGGCAGTCGGGAGATAGGCTACGGTTCTTCCAGGGCTGTAGAGCCACGGGTTATGTTATAAAGTTGATTTCAATCTATTTAATACATTTTCATATTCATAATAGATACGAAATAATTTAAATTGAAAATAAATAAATGTAACTAACGTTTTCCGTACACTGTCTAAGAGTTGATGTTTTGAAAATATCGAAACATCAGTAACTTAAAATTAACAGTATCGACAATATCGACATTGAATACATGTAATGACTCGATATCGAACTTCGAAATTGAAAACAGGCATCTTACAGTCCCAGGGTGTGATTACTAGGGAATGGATTTTGAGGTTGAGATGGACCTAAAAAAAATTGGGAGGGATGGAAAAGAGTATATAGATCTTGCTCAGGATAGGGACAGTTGGAAGGCCTGTGTTGCTGCAGCCATGAACCTTCGGGTTTAAGAAGGCTAGAGAGTTAGTTAGTTAGGATTTTGAGGTGCAAAATTATGATCGGGAAAGGGAGAAAGGGTTCTGAAAATGTTCTCAAAAAGGTGAAAAAAGGGGCTGATAAAATGACTTTACTCAATGCTCTCCTTTTCTGCGCCTTCTGTATATAATGAGCGCGGACCGCAGAGAGAACTATGGTTCTGCCGAGTAGGTTTTGTTGAAGTTTGTGTTTTCTCTCGCGGGTTTTGCTACATTATCTTGGGAACTATTTGGGCTGCAATGATTATATTACACCATGTTATAGCTCTAGTTCTGCTCTACAAAATGATACTATAGGATTTTATGTAGCTGCTCAAGAAGAGTGAAAATCATTTATTTTTCTGTCCAACTTTTTAACAAAACATGAACGAAAAGGAAGGGAAAAAGTGCTGAAGCATCAAAGCGAGGCAAAAAGGGGATAAATGTGCTTATTTCACGAAAAGGTGCAACAAAGTGTGTTCATTTTACTTGATTTCATGTCCTAAAATGAATATCTCAAACGATCGGTATGAAAACAGCTATATATTTTGGAAAGGTGTTGCACCTTAAAATGTGATTACGTATGGAATGACTACGCGGAGAGCGAATTTAAGATACCCGAGTTTCAATCGGGCGACTTTCTGATTTAAGTAAGACAACATGTTTAGGTAAACACCCTTCTTGAAAAGAGATGCTACTTTATCGGAGACGTGGGCTTTTTCTAAAGAGAGAGGGGGGGAGGGAGATTCTCCGAAGCGTCGAACGCTGCAAAAGTGCACTGAGGGGGGAGACAGGCAGGCAACTAGCCCGCATCTGCCACGCCCCTTCATTTATTGTGCGTTTGCCGGTTTCCATAGGAACACGAGCAACATCTTGGCGGAGACGGCCGAATGATTGATCCCTGGAGCTTCCGTAGCAACAGAGATTCACTTGCTGCGGATCATCAAGGGCCAATGTATTCCTCCCTCCGTCTCTGCCCCGAAGGGGGAAAGGGGGGATGGGGTCTCTTTGGAGCTTTTGATCAGAGGTCCTCCGGTTCTCCTACCAGAGATGTCTTTAAGGGTGTAGGATGGGGAGAAGTTGCTCTGTGACGGAATTTTGTCATGGACTTCGTGATTCTCAAACATCCTGATGCACACAGAGACGTGCTTCTTACAGCTTCCTTAAACTGATGAATAGAGACCGTTCCCCAAGCGATATATACAGTGTATCCGTAAAGATATAGTGGAGTTTGTGACGTCACGGTAGTTGGCCAATCCCCGTGTGCGGCAGAGTTATGAGACTCTCCTTTATGTTGAGGCTACACCGAGCACTCTCAGGACGTGTAGTTGGAAAAAATAACTAATTTCTTGCCGTTGTACAACGTTTATTAAAGTCTAATCACTTTAAACATTCACTGCAATATAATCCCACTATACTCACGCAATCACAATACAATAAACTACTTCTTTTCCGTTAAAAGAGTGTCTTTCACAGATCTCGCACTATCGCAAATAACATACCGTCAAGTTGTCCTGGCAACCGATTCAACAAAAGATTTGACAGTTTTAGATATCTCACCATAACGGAAATGTCTTTCGCTTCCGATATTGTGTGTAATCAACATATAGCTAAAAACTATAAATTTAATAACAACACAAACAACAATATTAAAGATAACAAATGAAACATATTTATGTTAAAAATAAACAAGGCGTAGGAAGTTTGTGAACCCTACAATATCCGAACCGAACATAATTAAACCATGAGATTTATACTTCTTGAAGAGCACCGCAAAGAGTTTCGGAAGTGTAGAGAAGACTGGGAATGCACGTGCAGGTAGTTACGTGACATGACGGATATGATATTTTCACAGCGTTGGATAGGAAGGCATGGCAACCACGATCGCCAGACCTCACGTGTTTAGACCTTTACTTCTGTAGCTACAAGCAAGACGTATACATTATTCGTGACAACGATTTTGAACATTTCAAAATAAGTTGTTAAATCTGTCACACCTGAAGTGTGGGTGGCACAAACTGGAGTATCGATTAGATGTGTGTGTAGGGAAACAAACGGAAATCACATAGAATTGCTTTAAAAAATCAACTTTATGAGTTGGTCTTTCATTTCGCATGTAATTATTTGTTTGTTTGAATTGGTGTTTTAAGTCCACTTTATGCACAGTAAGGCAAATTGGGACTGAACCTAGTTTAAAGTGGGATCCGAACCACCATGTGTCTCCACCTGGAATCGAACCGAAACACCTTGATTACAAGGCGACGACGCTACCTACCACTGCGCCATCGAGGAGGCCCTCGCATGCAATTGAAATGTTGACTGTTTAGTGGTCTTTCAATAAATAGTTTCGAAACGTCACCATGAATATGTGTGTGTGTGTGTGTATTTGGTGAAAGACACTTTTATCTCACCCTGAATATCTATGCACAGGGTGAGATAAAATTAGCTTTCACCAAACATTTTAAAGAACAATCGTTTCCTTATCCTTTAGTGAATATTTCTTTACACAGATTGTTCGAAATGAGACCATGATTCTCGATACACAAATCAAATCATTTGGAATCCGATTCACAGATGGCAGCACATAACTGACGATTCGTAATAAAGTTAATGAACGACTGTTGCAAGAAATTCAGATCACGTGGTTTCTGAACAAAACTTCGTCCTTCACGATACTTCATTACGGAAAATTACATGGAGCGAGGGCGCATGTGTGATCAATTTACCGAGTAAACGCAAGTTTGTTTGTTGTCGTTGTTTACTCATCGCCTATCCTCTACGGTTTCTATCCATTGTTACGTAAAATGCACGTGCTGTTATTGATAACAAACCAAACAAAATAAATAATGACAATCCAACATCGCAACACAAATAACAACAATTGAAGTTGCCATAGTTGCCAAGCCCATCGGAACTCGTTTGTTTGTTCAAGTTTCTGGGAAAGCGCAAACGTGTAACGTATAATACTGGAATGCTCAGAATAATACAGGGAAAGAAACATCGTGTTCAAAACGTCACATACTTTAAATGTACACTTTTCAATAAATTTGGCAAGTTTGGAGGTGAATCCAGATGTTCAACTGAGATATCGTTTGTTAACATTCATAAGAAAAGGTAACAAGCAATGGTGAAGGGGAGTAAAAGAAAAAATATGTACGGATATTTTTTACTGTAATGTAAAGCAATAGTGTATATTCTACAAAGAAATCCATTACCAAAAACGGTTTATATGAATGAAATATGATAGCTGTAGCTCTATGTAATAAGTGCATGTGTGAACAATTATGAAAACTGAAAACGATATTTTGGGGAAAGCGACTTTTATCTTATACACACAGACACACATGTATAATATTACTTTGCTTTTTTGCACTTTTGGCTAATCGCGAAGATGAGGATTAGTAATTATATGAAATTAATGAAGGGGCACCAAATGAGAACACTCAGGCCAGGATTCGAACCCGGGGATCCTTGGCGTCATAGCGCGCTGTGCTAACGACTACTTTTTGAAGTAACAGTAAATGAGTTACATTTCAAAACGAGTTACTGTAACGGTGTTACCTTTTGAGCAGAGTAAATCTAACCGTAACTCGATGACATATTTCTAAGCTATGAAACTATGCAGAACACTGCACCCTGGGGAACCATTCGAAAAACTTGCTCCGTATCTCAACACAGAATTATCGTATTCATCCTGCTATGTATGCACACCCGTTAAACTACACTGCTATGGTGGTTTCGGAAAGCATAGGATACGGATGATAAAGGGACTGGCTATCTTTGGTGACTGCATTTCTGGAGACGTGGAGGATATTCCGCATGCACCTTACAGGGAGTGGTGTGTGTGTGTGTGCAGGAAACGTGTCATTTTCGAATCAACTCTGGAACTACTGATACAGCTCTATTGTACAATTTCCTCACTGTTCGTGTCCCACTTAAAATGTGATTTTTGTACAAACTCTATTAAGGGGTGACTCTTTCAGTAGATGTCCACATTAGTAGAGGAAATAAACGATTTCACATGGAAATAATTGCAATACAGATGGTTTTTGTACTAGATTATGCGAAACGGAATAGTGAACAATATATTAAAAATCCGCCTTTCAAATGTTTGGGGAAGATCCGCCATCTTGGAAAATGGCTGCAAAGGTAAAGCTTTCCATATATTATTTGACCTGACCCACAAATACTTTAATAATTACTATTAGTAGCGGCAATGGAAGGAAAATAATGACAAGCAAGGAAATAATTAGAACGCGAATGGCTTTGGTGCTAACATTGTGTGACATGATGTAGTAAATTATGCAAAAGGTTTATTTCTTCTGCTGCATTCTTATTTATTTTATATTTCTCTACTGCGCAGTGCGTTTGTCGGTTACACACACCACACACGCACACACACAAACACACACAGCAGCTAGGATAATTCCCTGTAGGAATTGTGTTGTGTAGTTGTCTTCATCCGTCTCATTGTACCACCATTCATCTCCATCGTCGCAATTAGCCAAAAGAGACAGAAAAGCAAAGCGAAATAAACAAAACAATCAATCAAAAATATTAATTAATTAAATCTATTACCAAGATCTTGAAGAAGATTCACGTTTATGGTACAGATACGTGAAGAAAACCATTATACCACATTTTTTTTCGGCTTAAGCAACTAACTGCATGTACAGATTTTATGTCCAAGAGGCTGACAGGGATCAATGTCAATCTTGTCTTCCACTTCACCTTCGGAGTTATATTTCAGTTCTTAAGCGTGCAGTATGTATAGAGGCAGAGTGCATGTTAAGCTATTCATGACCTCCAGCACCTTCAGCCGCCATTCAGGATGCTATTTGTTAGGCAGACATGGTCACCGGGTTCCTTTACAGTAATTTCTGTTGCATGCTTTCGAAATGTTTATATTTTATAATATTTTGTTATTTAACGTTGCTTTTCTAAATCTATGACATTCGCGACGAATTGTTGAAAGAATCAAACACAAAAAAAGTCCACGCTTTATCCAGGACTCGAACCTACGACATCTGGCTTTGTAGTGATTATACATACTAGCCAATCCGACACGGAGACTGGTTTTGTTCAAACTATTAAAAGTTTTTCAAATTAAATGGAAACTTATGGTGATCTGATTTTTTCATTAGTATTCTTACCCGCAATACAAACGGAAATACAGGTACTCAATTCAGGAGCCCAGTTTGACATTTTTGTCCTCAGATAAGCGGAAAACGTTTGAGCTCTTTAAGTCTTAAAAAGTATCTAAAGTTCTCATCAATTAAGAAGGCGTTTGGGATGAAGGTTCCCGTTAAAGCGCGCAGAAAAGGAAGCAATAGGGGTCGACTGATGATGTCATTTCCTCACCCCAATCATATTCTTCGCTTGTGCTCAAAGCATAATGATGGTGTGGTGTTTTAATACATTTGAAGGGTCAGGAGAATAAGCCAGGTAAATCAACATGCCACACTCCAGAAAAATTGACTTTTAATTGCAAAACGTTACTCGATATGTAAATGTAAAAAAAATGTATGAAACCAAACAGAACGTGTTGTAAAGTTTCGTAGACCATCCACATGGTATGTAACCACTGCCTCCCGTATGACAGAAATCTGACTTATCTGGGTTTTCGCCCCTGACCCTTCATTTGTGAATAAGTTGGAAGTTGTGTGTTTTGGTTGCCATAGCATCGAGAATTAATAAGCAGCATGGAACCAATTGTTGAATAATACTGAGTAGAGTTTACTGCCACAAATGTATAATATTAAGCCAATGCCTTTTCGCTATTCGACCTGTACAAGTTCCACTGTACTTTTTTTTCATTAAATGTTTATAAAGGAAAACTAGTATTGGATTACTTTCGATTTGGCAACAGTGCGCTTGTTCTCCATTCGTTGGGCAGAATGGTCAGACGCCTTCTTGGTCGAGGGACGCTATAGAACACAACAAAGTTGCCAGATCCTACATTCTCTAAACTTCTACGCAACGAAAAAGAAAACACACGTGCTTCTGAAAGCCATGCTTTACCCTAGTAAATGGAACCTAGAGCCCTTTCGCCTCATTAAATCGTCCACATCCCTTTTCAGAGCCCTTCATAAAGCAGAAACGTTACAATATTCTCCCCTCTCTTTTCAGTGCTGATTTCTTGTTGCTTATTCACGACCTCAGCGCTCCTGCAGAAATATTAAATATTGATGAGGAAGGGAAGCCTGCCGCCCATGTTTAATCCACCTCTCACGTCCGCTGTTAAAGGCACATATACTTGTTTTAGCTGGACTTTAATTGCCAGGTGAGGGCGACAATATACCTTGCCCGGGAGAGGCGAATCCACTTGTTCCTGTCTCGTTTTCTATTGGGGGATATCTGCTGAGTCATGCTAACGAATGAACACGTCAGGTTGGTAACGAACGCTTCGTGGAGAGTTTGCGCTGTTGAAGTGAGGGAGTTTTTCCCCCCCAAAAATCCCAGTCTGGCTTAAAATATCCCTTTGAAAACGGAAAAACTGTCATAAAGAGTTCCATCCAGGCACGGATTTATCTATTCGAGAGACCAAGGGTTAATGGAAGCCCGTAAAACTTAAATGATAATGGAATTATTTAGATGCGAGAAGTGGCGAAAAGTTTCAGGGGCGATTAGGAATTCGTATCTTCGGAATATACCAAGATACTTTTTTGTTTACTTTTTTTTTTGGAATTGCATTTGAAAAGAATCAACAGGCTAGCTCTGGAACAGCGGGGCATGCCACGGAAACTATACCCCCATAGTCTCAAGTATCTATGGCAACAAAGATAAATTTCAACTACTGCAAGATAAGGTGTTATGATCCCAACAACAATAAATTAGTCATATTTTATTGTTCACTATCATATTGATAAATGTAATGCAAGAAACATATTTTTAAAACGGAGAAATCTACACCACCTAACGAAATCTTGTAGCTTCCTCAGGCTAACATCATTACATTAAGGGCTGATTTTCAGTGGCATGTGTTATGTTGAGCACCGAAAAATTCCAATTAATGTTAATTATTATTACACTCGGAAAACTAATAACTATATTTTAATAATGTTGGTTG
Organism: Lepisma saccharinum; assembly: GCF_977018435.1. Taxonomy (NCBI): domain Eukaryota; kingdom Metazoa; phylum Arthropoda; class Insecta; order Zygentoma; family Lepismatidae; genus Lepisma; species Lepisma saccharinum. The sequence goes on along the minus strand of NC_139256.1, from coordinate 19,334,825 downwards.
GAGAAAAGCTAAAGTGAGAACGTATTTATGTCGTGAAACTTCAGTATTCAAATATGAACGTCTTCGTCCATTTATTTAGATGATCTGAGTCTGAACTTTCTACTCATTCTCCTCAGAATCTTTCCGCTACCAAATATAATGAAAATTGCTGCGCGAAATAAAATGGCAAACTTCAGAATCTCTCGCGGTCCGGTATAATTGATGCTAGCGCCCAGTACCGGACTGCGGCCGGACGGTTGAGCAACAGTGACTAGGACATCGTGGACACCAGCGTTACCTGCAATAAGTCCTCAGACCAAAAATGGATAGAGTGGAGTCCTCAAAATTGGATCACTTTCCAATGAAACGCACATAAAACCGAAAGTAGTCATTTTTTCGACACGAACTGAACAGCATCCGACAAATACATACATCGTACATCATTGCTACATATGTTCCCGAAACGCTGTTCTTTACATTTGCATATTAATAAAGTTACATATTGAAAACATATTGAAAACTAAAGGAACTACAATTTCTTTGTAAAAATGTCCTGCAAACCGGATCACGTGACCTTGAAAGCGGATCATAGGGTAGTAGCTGAAATATAACTGCAGTGACAAAATTTCACTAACACCTTTCACTACACAAAAACACCTTGCACTACTGAATATACTCTTCACTACACAAAACACTTTTCCCTTCACAACACACTTCCCACAAATGAATGTATTTTTTACCTTGTGTACCCAACACATTGTTCATGGTACCACGCTGAGCACCGCATGCAAGAAATCCAATCGTCGATAAAACTGTCATTTAAATCTGAGTATAACCGCTCACAAAATCCACACTTGTCGTTACCTTGACTTTCCTCTAACGATTCGTCATCAGAACTGGTGGAGCTATCAGTTGTAGAAATGCCGTCTATCTTTTTCCATAATGTGATGTTCTGTCGCCGCTTAGATTTTAGCAGAACTTCGACTTTTAGATTCTGCTGCAAGATCTCGTAATTATTGGGCAATGTGACATGGGCGTCTTTCTTCGCTTGTTGTTTTCTCTTTCGTGCTGGTGTTGGTGCTTTTTTGGTGAGGGTACGATGTTCATATATATGTGCGTGGGTGTGTGTGTTACATATCTGTGTTTCCTGTTTTCTAACATCTAATCATACATTCTGTTTACATATTGTGCTATTTTGTGGTGATCCGATTTGCACTACTTTTTATGATCCGATTTAAAGGACTAGTATACGAACTCCAAAGTACCGCCTACACGAGCAACAGCAACAGTTACCATGAAAAAGTCAATGATATCGTATTTGTGTAGTATTTCTCCTATTTATAACACACAAACATCAACACCTATTACAACAATGCTTACCTTATGATCTTAACCAAGTACTGAAGAAATATTTCACAGCAGTAAACACACACAATGGCTCACGTCATCGGTACGTTTCGAATCGCTTTGTCACTATGAATACAGAGTGAACACTGTACCCGTCCTCTACGGTCTGCACGAGGCATGGGGTCACTCAGTGAGAATAGTAAAATACATCACCACGCCATATGTTCAGCGCTGGAGACAGTAAACCTTGGGGCGATTCGGTTTGCTGGCCGATCCGATTTTGAGGACTCCACTCTGTTACATTTTAGACGTGTCGTCATTAGGCAAAGCAAGCAATGATGCTCCAGCTTACCTACACATTTCTCGGTTAGGAATGAAAGGCAATCTCATGATTATTATTATTATTTACTAATATATTTTATGGCAAAATAAATTAACCTTTTCTTGATGGACTATAAACTGTGCCATGTGCCTCCACCGGGACTCGAACCCCGAACCCCTTGATTGCAGGGATAAATTTGGGTAAAGTGAAAAACTCTATTCCAAAAAGAAACGTCCGCACAAAAAGCTCCTCCAGATAGAAATATTGCTGTGAAAAATTGTTACGGAAAGGGAAATTTCCCTGTGAAAAATTCCTATGAGAAGGAAAATCTAATAGTGCAGTCGCAAGACGGCTTCTTGCTACAATATGCTTGCTCCTCCTTTCTCTATCAATATCTTTAACCAATCCTCTCTCTAACATTATGTCTATCTCTTTCCTCCTCTCTATTTGTCTATTTTTCTATCCTTTCTCTCTCTAGTCAAACTTATAAATCTATCATGAACGATCAATCGTCTTGTTTGTCAAAAGCCAAAGGTTTTTTTTTCAAGTCTCCTTTATGCTCAGATGGGCTAATCGAAACAGGATCTACAACTTAAAGTAGGGTCCGAACAAGGGGGCAGCATTACCATTACACCATCGGGGAGGCGCAAACGTCTTGTTAAATGAAGTAATTGTGCTGTTGTAAATTTCTTGACTTTCGAGGAGGGGGTTGAGCCCAACCGCTGGTGACGCCGGTGTACGAAAAATCAAATCGCTTAGGAAAATAGAAACAGAAATTTTTATCACGAAAAATTCCCTACAAAAGGGAAATTTGCCCGTAGAATAACCCTATCGAAAGGGAAAATTATATACAAAATGGGAAATTTAACTACGGAATGGGATATTTCCCTCAAGCACAACCACTGGCGAGATGGCGCTCATTGCAGAGTTAATCGATTAGTTGGCAGCCTCGTCACCTCCATAAATGGTTACCTCGCACAAAATCCCCCTCCTCCTCCTGTTTCCATCGAGGAATAAAAAAAAGGAGAAAAAGAAAGAAAAATAACTAAAAGGAAGATCAAAGTAATGATTAAAAGTAAAACAAAAACGCTGTTTCCTTGGTGTTCTTTCAAACTCCATTTTGTATTCCAGCTTGCAAAGAGTAAGCTAAGATAAAGAGAGAAAAGGAAGGCTGTTTGTCAAAATTAATTTCCAGTCGTGGCTTAAGAAAGCATAATGTTAAGGTAATTTTCATTAAGGGGCGCTGAAAGAGCTTAATTTCAAGGTTCTCCGCTCTTAACTCTTGACTTGTTTAGCCTCGTTTTACTTGGCATAAATTAACAGAGCGGTTAACCTATCGTTTATTGTTTTGAAATTGAATTTTCTGGATCGTAAACCTATATACAGCATGCGTGAGCGTGATCTTACCAAGCCAAGTATTTATAGATCACTGACGTATTTGAAATCCTGACATGGAAGTAGTGGCGCTAGTGTCGCTAGTTTAAGTTTAGGGGGAAACTAGCCGCTAAAACGTTAGCAGCGCCAAATCTGACCTACCTAACCTATCCACATATGCATATAATAGCTTAAATAAACAAAACTTAACCTGCCGAACCTATATACATGCTTATTTTTGTTATTATATGCCTACGAAAATAGGTTAGGCAGGTCAGATTTGGTGCTTTTAGCATATACGAGATAGGTTGCTGAGGCTGTCGCTAGCCGCTCCGCAAGGGGAAGCCTGTAGTTCGCAGATTTACCGAGGTTTCAGGGATCTTTGCGCTAGTATAGCATTGTGACCTATAATAGTAGCAGTGGCGTGCAGGATTTATTCTTGGCCGAGAAAGAATAAAGGATTTATGAGTGCAATAAGAAGAGGATAAAGTAAACAATTTCGAAAGCAGAATTAGAAAAGTTGTAGATTTCATATAGAAATAATACACTGTGCGTGCGTGTAGAATATTATCTTAGGCTCTGTCCGAAAGGTACAAAGTACAGACTTGAAGTATGGTCTTGTGCGGAAGTGACGTCACCTAGTACAGTTCGAAAGCGCCAAGAACAGAAGCACGCAAGTGCACAGCTCGCAGTGCAGATGGTTGGTGACTAGGTCACGTGGTTTCCGCACTCGTTGTTCATTTGTTTAAAATCACGGAGGTAGAAAGTCAGAAGACCCTGTTAGAGGGTGAAAACGTTACGTTTTTAGTGTATATTTTTTATACAATGAATTCTGCCTTGGTCAGCATTTTAATGTCTTATTAACATGGAAACAAGGCTTAACAGTGTTACCAATGGAAAAATATGTAAGGAAACTTCTAGCTTTTCTTATTTTCTGCCGAAATGCGTCTCCCGTACAAAGGAATAAAAACCTGAGGGAGCTGAGATCTGTTTTAGGGGGGTTCGTCCCTGCACTTGTGAAGTAAACAAGTCTCCATACGAAAGGGAACGCGCAATGAAATGTGAATTTTCAATCGGCAACTGGGTTAAGTCGCTGTTGGTTTCAGTTTATTGGTCTGGTTTCTTGACGGGCCTAAGAAGAATCGCTTCTTCTATACGGGTACTTTAGCCAGTGCGAGCGCCATTAATGAGCCAATGTCGGTTGTTAAGAGATTGGATCCCGTGAAAGTGTTGTTTTATAGGCGCCACGAACCAATGGCATGAAAATCTATCGTTTAGGTCAGATTTTATCCCACCGAACGATAAAGGAGCAATCGTAGCAAGGAAAGGTTCCACAACGGTCGCAATCTTTTCAAATGTAGCTTCTGTGAACTGCCACCAGAGGGCTTGCAGGCAACCTTGGCTAATACCTTCTTACACATAAAGTCCAGCACGGGTGATGTATAGCCTATCAATGATGACGTCATAAACCTGCGCGCAGGCTTCCCTGAAGGAATTTATCGCCTTAGATCGCCCATCATCCTGAACCATGCGCATGAAGACATGCAAATGAGAACATTTTGAAGCGAATTCAATGCTGATCAAACTGCCAGTTCCGTTGGCAGCGTCGTCTAGGGGTAGTAGTAATGAACGGGGCTCGCAGGATTTCCAATTTGGGGAGGAGAAAACGGTCGTTTACCGTAATCTCGACTCAACTGGCAATCTGAGGTCTTTCTTCCGGATTTCCACGCATATGGCATAATGTGATCGTCTGACGGGGTGATGGGTGGGCATTTATGTGCAATCGCTTGATTGAGCAAGGATCGGGTTTGAACTAATTGTTTCTGGTCCGTGTAGGGCGTACGTCATGATCCAGCGTGACAATTTCTTTATATATTTTTTATATCGATTCTGGTACCATGGGAATAATTATGATTATAAGCTTTAAAACTTCCGGAGTGCATTTCTTTCAAAATTGAGGACAGGTCATACAAAGGGTGGAGGGGGCATCTGGAATATAAGATTGATTGATTTGGTCGCCAAGATGAGGATGAATGATGAAGGGGCACTCACAATGCCCAGGCCAGGATTCGAACCCGGGACCCTTAGCGTCGTAGCACGCTATGCTTACCACTCAGACACGGAGTGGAATATAAGAAACCGAAACTCAAATTGTTTGTAGGTATTTGGATATTTGCATCCACTTTTTCACCTCTTTAGGGTAATAGCTATGATGAGGATTAGTGTTGCCCACGGGGCGAGACGGGACAGGCTTTTAAAAATTCGAGACGAGACGAGATTGATCATGTGTCCCTTTGACAAACGAATATTTTCGAGACGAGACAGCATTTCACAGCATTTCCACGAGACGAGACAGGCTAAAGTCTCGTCTCGTGGGCAACACTAATGAGGATTAATGAATCTGAATTTAAAATTTTGGGTGCGTCAGAACTTAGGCTAATTTGCACCCGTCACATTATACGGGGGGGCAGCGCCTCACCATTACAAATAACAACTCTAACGTTGCATAACTAAAATCTTAAAATATTCTGACTTAGGTTAAAAGCTGAGGCTGTAAAGAGGCACTCAGCACACACGAAGACAAAACACAGGACAAAACACACAAAATTATACTGGCCATAGTGCCAGTCGCCAGAGCCTCGTTCGTCTGCAAAATACAGTCCAGGGTGTACCATGATGAGGAGGATTAATGATGATTACATGAAATAGATGAAGCCGACTCGGTAGACGAGAGGTTGAGTGGTCGACTCACGATCTAGTTACAGTAGGTTTCGGATTAAATTATTGACTTGGCTTATTTTACTTCTACTTTCTACCATTTTCAGGTGATTGCGAAGATGTGTGATGAAAGTGGTGAAGGGACACTCACAATGAACACTCATGCCCAGGCCGGGATTCGAATCAGGGACCCCTGGCGTCGTAGGGCGCTGTGCTAACAACTCCTTCACGGAGGTCGACGTTCCGCATTCAAGTCGTGTCTGAGTGTCTCATCATCTATGTCATGTAATCATCAATCATCGCTGTTATCAGCATGAAGAAGCAGCAAAATAAAGTAAAATTTTAAAAAATCCAAATGAAATACATGGAAGAACAAAATGATACGCCCGCGACTCGTACCAAGAACCTTAGGCGGCGATATCGGTTATTAGAAGATATACTGTAGGTAGATAATTGCTTTTGTGCGGCGTTTACAAATTTCGGAAGGCTTCACTTAGTCCAATGCAAATTGTATGATATGGCAATTTCTCTCGAAAATTGAAGGATGGCACATTTTACTTTGTAATTAAAAAATGACCGAAATGTCACTTACCATGTTTTGCACCCGAGCCCTTCAAATGTTATCTCACAAAAATAAAGTACTATTCTTTGATGAAAACATTTTCTTCGAAATTGTTTTAAAATTACATTTTAATTAAAATATGTTAAAGCATATTCTTGATTAAAACATGTTTGTAAAATAGCACCATTTTTGCCAACCCTCAGTGGTTAATCCATGTTAAATCATGTTTAAAATAAAAATCATACCTTAGCTTTTCTACATCCCAAATGAAGCATACCAGACAGGAAAAGAAATAAGACTTGGGCCGTTCCAACGGAAATGAGCAAATCCGACTCGCAATGTTACCAGGTCCTCTTGCGAAACTCGCATCGCGTGCACGTGTCTCGAGCTAATCAGGAAATTAAACCCAAGAGTCAGAAATTCCCTCTTGCTAGATTTCCGGCAATGGCTCCTCCTCCGAAGGGAAATGCTGGCGAAAATTGAAGTTTTTACTTCGACGGTTTACGTTTCGTCCGAGGACCCTTGCGAAGCGGAAAGTGTACAAAATCTGGAAATTCAAATCTTGTGCATCGTATTGGGAAAAAAGTGTGCTCACGGCAGGATTTTCTATTAGTCCTGGGGAGGGAAATTTGAGAGCGCGGATATTTTTTACGGTAAAAAAATGGAAAAAAGATCGCGAAGGTTTCCCTTTCAGCTGTCCAGTTTTTCGATCATTGTCAACTTCTATTTCGTTACTTACTGCAAAGAGTATATATATAGGGTGTTTTTTTTAGAGTGATAGAACTTTGAATTGAAATAAAACACATAAAAAAATAAGTTTGAAGCCAATTGTGTTTTCATTTGAAAGATAACTTTCTGACATTTACTTTTTGAAAATAATTTCCGGCATATGTCCACCACGACTAGCTGTGATGAACCGGATTCGATCAGCCCAATTTTGAACCACTTTTTCAAGTAATTGGGGACGTATGTCGTTAATAACACGAGTTATGTTGGCTTCCAAAGTGTCAATTGTTGCTGGTTTATCAGCATAAACCAGAGACTTTATATATCCCAAAGAAAATAATCCAGTGGCGTTAGGTCCCATGATCTTGTGAGGCCAATTCACTGACAGCACCGATATTTCCGGAGAGCTCTATACGTTTGGCGAACAGAACATTGATTTTAGAAATATATTTCCACAATTTGTAAACGTTGTTGCGGCGACAGTCTTTCCATGATCATTTGACAATGCTCACTGATATGAAATGACAAAACAACATGTCATCAAAACAAAACAAATGACAGCTATCCCTTCGAAAGTTCTATCACTCTTAAAAAAAAAACATTACTATACATTTCTGTGCTTACTGTAAAATTCTTTACCACCCACCTTGGGTATCAAGAAGGGGGGGGGGGGTCGAATAAACTCGTTCGATTTCCCTCTGGAAATCAGCATTGTTCATTTCAAGTTACAAAAAAAAAACATAAAACTTATTTTTATTGTTAATTAACATAAATAAAGTACCTTTAGCAGGCCCGGATTTCCAAATAGGCCTCATAGGCCCGGGCCTAGAGCGGTAGGGGTGGCACGATTGTTTGTTTTAAATTTATAAGGAATACCTAATTCTCTGATTGCATCTTATTTTCCTCCGGACACGAATGGAATGACTTAGTTGTATTGTAAATATAAGTTAACGAAGAATATTTCTTAAGAGAGATAGGCTAGCAGGGCTTGGAACTAGTTTACTAATTTGATGTTTTAATTACCGACGTTGTTGTTTCGAATGTACAGTATTGTGCTGAGCAGGATCGGCGATTGCGGCAAGAACGTGGAGCCTGTCGCTTGCTTTTGAAAGACAACATCGGCTTGCCTGCGTTCCAGGAACGCCGTTCCTTGTTACTGTGTGATTTGCGTTGAATTGTTGAGAATTAAACTGTCGGCGCCAGCATTATTAAAGGGGTTTCGCATTGTACTATTCTACTGTTAGTTGCTCGAAAATATTGTTCAAGAAATAGGTGGTGTGTCGCGTCTCGCGTGTGTCAGTGTCCGACGTGCGTTTGTTGGGGTAAGTTTAAAACGTCTTTACGCTCATTATGAGTGATCAAAGAGTAAGACTTAGTGGCTCGCAATACAAAAAGAGAAAAGCAGGAAGCATTTCTAAAGAAGGTTCCGAAATCAGTTCTTTTTTTATACAGAAATGTAATCAGGAAAAAAGTTAGGAAAGTGCCGTTGATGAGCACAGTGTGTGTTCTGTCAATTCTACAGATGTTCCTCATGCATCCAATGAATCTCGGGCATCGGCATCAGTCATCAGTGGGGGATCACCTAATGATTCTTCAGTTACAATGGTGAACTCTGGTAAACTTGAAACTAGTGGCACTGTTAGCGTAAGTGTTACTAAAAAACACAATCTAATGCCAAGTACAGACCCAGCATTGTGGAAAATTGATGAACAAAATCGTGACTACGTAGCTGTCCATGGCGTCAAACAGAACTTGGAAATGGATTTCAGTAAATCTAAGAGGACATACGCTGATAAAGATAGGTACCTTTCTAAACATATCTTTATCCGAAATTTGACTAATGGAGAAAAACAAATGAGACATTGGCTGGTTTATTCAGAATGCAAGGGCTGTGTTTTCAGTATTCCATGTTTGTTGTTTGGTGACCGAAAAACGGAAATATCTTTTACTTCTGGGTTTAACGATTGGAAAAATGCCTCAAAAAGGGTGCAGCAACATGAAAATTCACCTCAACACAAAACAAGTGTGACGAACCTAAAGGCCAGGCACATAGCCAGGAATTCTTTGTAGGGGGGCGAAGTCAATCCTAGAGGGGGCAAATTTTTAATTTATTGTGTCTCATTGGCAGATATAACAGGGTACACAGAGGCACTTGCACCCTCCCCCAAAAAAGATAAGTAACAGAAAAGGGATGATATCTTGAAACTGCAACGAACAAAAGAACTTCGAGCAACATCAAATAGCAATATTTCTATAATGACCTTTCCAGATTGCCAAAGAATATGAAGTTTAACATAAATTCCTAGGTAGGCTAATAGGGACTGTATCTACTTGATATTTACAAGTCGATAATGTTAATTAATAGATGATTAATATGCACCAACAACTTTGGGCCTCTCTTCAAAACTGATTAAGGGAGCCCTTTATAAATGATGCTTCATAATGATTTCCTCTAGTTTCTAGTATGCAAGATTTTTACGCACAAAGGAATCTAACGAGAATCCAACAACACCATTGTGTTGTGTTATGCAAGAAAAATAGAATTAATTAAATAATAATGGTTACATATTACCTACACTTTGATGAATTGTGTAAAAATGTGTAGCTAATACATTTTTTTTGTACTTGCTAAAACATTACAACATGGGTCCCTTAGTCCATCTCGGACTCTATTTCTTTCAAAGGGGAGACTCTTGCATCACTAAAGACAACGTTTGCCTACTGGTTACGTTAACCATTTTGCAAAATATTGTGTGAATTGTATTATATTATAGTTGAAATACATTTTTTGACACCTGACAAACAAATAGGAATCCCTTGATTGATCAATGACTTCTTGGATTACAGTGTCATCATTAATATTTCATATTAAGTTTCATAGAAATAAGTTGTTTTAATAGGGTGCAATAATTTCACGGGGCACCATGGCATTCTCTTTAACATTTTTTTTTCATATAGATCGTTTGGCTCCCAGGGCCGACTCCTGCCGCCCCATAGCTATGGCTCTGAACTTGGACTATAAGAACAGCAGACATTGTGAGCGAAGCGAGTAAGAAAATTTTACGAAATGTTTTTTTTATTTGTATAAAATTTGAAATCGAGGGGGGCACTTGCCCCTCTGTGCCCCCTGCAAGTGCCCTTGGCCGTCTGGTAGAAAAATGCCAGGAACACGTAAAAACTAATTGCATCATGAGAATCCAATTGTCCTGCTATTCTTAGATTCTCCTAGTCTTGTTTTTTTACTTCAATGTTTGCTTCCCCTAGAATGGACTTCCGTCCAAGGTCAGGAGGAGGGGACAATGCCCCCTGCCCCTGTAGTTGCGGCACTGTGTATGAGTGTCCCTTCATCAATTTCACGTCATCCTTCATTGTTGCGATTAGCTAGAAGTGGCAGAAAAGCAACGCAAAGTAAAAAAATCAAATATCCACTCCCTCTCTCTACCACACTATTACCAAAAGATAGACTTGGGAAACAAAAAAATTAAGCAATTTAAATTTCATAGCAACACATCCAAGAAAAACATCCAAACACATTAGGCACCTTTAATACAAGACTACTCAAAATGTCACAACTGTTCTAGATACTGAAAATTGCGAAATCATTTCCCGAAGTCTGAATCTGGAAGGGAATTTTTCTTCCCAATCCTAATACGACATTATACGGAATCCCATACACCCTAATAAATCACAAAATCAATAAGTGTCTTTGTAATGTTGCTAGATTAACACATGATATAATTGTAAAGATTAGTGAAAATTCCATGTAGGAATGTGTTCTGTATTTTTCACAGGGGGGCAGTTGCCCCCCTCTAGCTACGGGCCTGCCTAAAGCTGAGGGGAAATTCAAAATCACGGGTAGACTCTCATCTGGTGGAGCAGTTAGGAGAGGAATGCAACTATTGGAATAATATTTTAAAACGGAATGTTACGACAGTCAAGTTTTTAGCACTGAAGGGACTAAGTTTCCGAGGGACAGACGAGCACATAGGAAGTTCTAACAATGGTAATTTTCTCGGTTCTCTTGAGTATCTTTCTGAATTCGACCTGACTATAGCACAACACCTGAGGACATATAGTAACGTAGGTTCTGGGAAAACATCGTATCTTTCTAAAACTATATACGATGAACTAATTACTTTAATGAGTGATCATGCTCTTAAAGAAATTATGAAAGAGTTGAAACAAGCCAAGTATTTCGATATTATTGTTGATTCCACACCTGATATATCTCATGAAGACCAGCTTACAATTATAATACGTTATGTGAATACTAACGGAATTCCAGTTGAATATTTTATTTGCTACTTACCCAATGTGGGACATCAATCAGAAGATGTCGTAAATGCAATTTTAAATATTTTGAAGAAATACGACATAGATATTTCCAATTGTAGAGGCCAGTCGTTTGACAATGCTTCAAACATGTCTGGACCATACTCGGGAGTTCAAGCAAGAATAAAGCGACTTTGTCCTCAAGCTGACTACTTTCCATGCGCTGCACATGTGTTACTGAGAGTTTGCACAAATGCGATATATTATTTTTGGACTGGTCCAAGAACTGTATAACTTTTTCACGGCTTATACGCACCGAACGAAAATTCTTAGTCAAAACTGCAAACTGAAACTCCAGAGTCTGAGCAAAACACGATGGTCTGCCCATCATTATGTGCGTCACGCTTTGCAAGATGATTGGCCAGGAGTTATTCAATCTTTAGAAGTAATTTCCAACGACGAAATGCAACAGTTAATAGTAAAAATAGTAATACATAAAATAATGTTTTTTTTTCCATTCTTGATAAACGGTATGTGGGGTGGCAGAGCTTGTTTGGCCTAGGGGCGGCAAAGAGGTAAATCCGGGCCTGACCTTTAGTTAGTATTTGAACAAATTAACCAAAGTAAAAACTGCAAAATACAGAAACCATGTTATATCATCATGTTCTACCATTTGATCCAATAAATATTAGGCGCATCCAGAAAGTAAGTTTCCCTGGGGTCGTGCACAAAAAGGAAACATTATTCAATTCAATGATTTATTGCCACAGATACAGCACTTGTCAACATAATTCCCACCGGAATTCAGGCACTTGTCATAGCGTGCGTTCAACTTATGTATACCTGCGTCGTAGAAGTCTGTCGTCTGGGCGCCGGACCACTGTAACAGCCGTCTGAACCTCTTCGTCGCTGTGAAAATGTTGACCGGACAGGAACTTTTTAAGGTGCAAGAACAGGTGGTTCACTGGGAGCGAGATCCGGGCTGTACGATGGATGATCGAACACCTCCCAACCGAACCTGTCCAGAAGGGTTGCAGTCAAGGGCGTATCCAGGGGGTCCGGATCTCCCCCCCCCCAAAAATATTGAAAATACTATGGTTGATTCATAATACTTCCCGATGAGACACACGATGTAGCAGATACAGAACAATTCTCTCTGTGTATATGGGTTGTGGATTCTGAAAATAATGTCCACTAAAAGTTCTTATGTATCACCAGGGGTGCCCACAGGGGGGATTATGGTGCAGGCAGTGCCATCGAGACTTTTCGGGGGATTTTCCCCTTCAAATAATGTAAAATTCAACATTAATATATTTTTACAAAATACATGTAAAATTTTACACCTTAAAATGCACCATATTTAATCAATTAGATAAAGAAAAAAGTGTTTAAGGGCATTATCGAAAGGGGGGGTATCAAACTCTTACATTTTACACCTTGATTGACACATGGGTTCTGTAGGGGATTCTGAACTAAACGTTGGGGGGACAGTATCTAACTCTAGGTCTTAGATTATGGCATGGACATTTTGGTGGTAGAATTGGGTATCAAATAGAAATGGAGAGATATGAAACTCTTGATAAAGTGTTAAATCTTAGATTGTCAAGGGATTTCTGTAGTGGGGAGAGAGTTCGAACATTAAATTTTGGAGACTGTATTTAGCGATATGGTATCCACACGTTTTCAACCCCGAACGTGCCAAAAGAGAAGCTGGAAAAGACTAAATATCTGGGGATCCTTAGAATTAATTAACCATTAAATTAATACTCTTGAAAGCCTTCAAAGCAATGGATGGAAAAATTTTCTTGCTCGCTTCGCTCACATTGGTATGTTGCAAGAATGCATGTTTCATGCTTTATTGAGGTGAATGTAAAGTTTTATACTATAACTACATTACAAGACTTAGGTGATATTCTCGATATTCATTAATATCACTTCTTAAAATATAAATGTTTAGTGTTGGTATACTGCTTAATTTAAAGCAGGTGCATAATTTGGAACAAAAAGCTAAGAAAAAGTTACTTTCAGTAGTCACGCTGTCGTAATTAGATACTTTGTAAGGATTACGATATAGTTTGAGGGCACAAATTATATGATTTGGGATGGACACATGATATGATTTGGGGGGTTGACCCATGACATGATTTTGGGGGATTTGCCATTGGCCTTGTGCAGGGGAGGATGGGTACCCCTGTGTATCACAGTAAGTAGTAATGTGTCAGCTGAAAATCAGTTCTTCTTGAACAATGTCACAAACGTGGTCTTGACATGAAAGAATTCATGAGTCATGTACTTGAACCACTCCCTGTACAGCCCTGGTCTTGCATGTACCCACTTTCATCTCTTTGTTCAGCTGAAGAGATTTCTGGCAGGACAAGGTTTTGACTGCAACACTGCAGTACAGATAATTCGTTTTTGCTGTCAAGACACATATGCCATGGACATACAAAATTGTCATGCCATGACCAATGCCAGAATAACAGTGGTGATTATGCCTAAAATTAGATTAGGAGTCACTGTAACTAATGCTTTTAATTACTACTGATATTCTTGTTTTATTTGTGCCTAATCGGTAGGGACCTTCATTTATGTTATATTTCTTCCAAATTGATGTTATTTTCTTTTTTTATTTATTTTTACTATTCAGTGTTATTTTCCCCAAAATTCACATTTTCATTTTAGAGCATTTTGTGGCAATTATACCTTCATGGTGTTTTTAAACTACTGTTTTAAATTGTAGGTCACATGGTGTACGTATTTTCGTGACAGTTTGATATGTTGGAACCGATTTTTGAGGAAGTTATTTTCTATTATTTCTCACTCGACAAATGCCGATGTTACGACACTCCTGTGGTGAGAACTTGATCTCCACCAAAATCGCACCACTTACCTCGGTGATTCAAAAGAACTTCTCGGGTGACAAATACTGATGATGCGGCTTCTGTGTGAATCCCGCCACTTTGCTCTGTAGTGCAAATTATTCTGATAAAAGTTGAGAAAATCCTGGGAAATATTTGATTGAATGTGGCTGTACGAATTATTTCACGTACAACATGCATTATAGATTTCTTTTGGATAAAATGTTGGAAAACTTCTGTGTTCTAGATACACAAATATGGCACATTTTGTTTCTTTTAGCCTAAATAAGACAAGAATGTTGGATTTTGAGGTATTTTTCGTTGCTTAAGTACATTTTTAAAATTCGTGGAAAATGTCAACAATTCACATTTTATGCCAAATTCTCGTTATTTCACTATTTCGAACGGGTGAAAAATGTGTCCACACATCACTGCACATTCATAAACACTACTTTGCACATTTTTCACAATTATCGCGTTTGCAAAAAATCAAGGTCCTTACTAATTGGAACTTAGTTTCTGAACGCCCCTTGTATAAATCAGTAGATGAAAAGAGAAAAATTAGCAGGTCTGGCAGAGAAACGTCAATTACTGAAGAAAGTGATATGCTTTTAGGATTGAATGATTCAGGTAATTGATATTAAATGTTTACGTATCTATTATTATAATTTTATTTCATAACACAGGACATTCCACGAGTTTAAACTGACATGACTGAAAAAAGGGGGGGTGACGGAAATTGCAATATGAGTGTTGCAGAAAACTTGAGGTTGGGAGCATCATGCACTTGTCAAATTTATATGACATTTACCAATGCAGATATCTGTTTTACTTTTTCGTGACATTATTCAACATATATATCCCGACTTGTTGAGTAGTGTAATCGGGTTCCTTCAAAGTCATACTTGGTACGAGGCCTATTATTTTTATTAATTTTAGCACAGTGGAAAACCTACCTTGATGATGTTTTTGTCGATTTTATACTATTGCAAATCTGTGATTTTTCATCTCATACTTCGTACGAGTGTTATAATTTCTTTCGAGTTAAAGTACGTAACGCCTACACCCACGCACGCCTACACCCACGCACACCTACACCCACCCACACCTACACCCACCCACACCCACCCCCACCTACACCTATTTACTTCCGGTCCACTTCCGGTTTACTTCCGGTCTACTTCCGGTCTACTTGACAGACACCTGTGAGTTTTTCCAGTTTCTTTTTAAGTATACAAGTACATAGCCTATATTTTGCGGATTCTAAGCCCACACTTGGTATAGTGCTCGTCCCCAAAGAAACCTCACTTTACTTCAAAGAAAGTTCCGAAAGATCAGTTTTCCCCCTTACAACCATATATCAGGTCCACGTGGAGTCCAGTAAATCCTCCCCTGAAACCTTTTTCACCAATAGTGTCCGTCCAAAAAATGACAGCTCTCGTCAACTCCACGTGGACTAAATGAGATGTTGCTAATTCAGTTTCTTTAGAGATTTTTGAAAGCGAGGTAGCGATTCTTTATCTTTGCTAGGTTGTGTTATTGTACTGTGCAATTTTTTTAATACAATATAAAGACCATGGGAGTAAAACGTCGCAGTCAATGAATGGATGTCTAAACACTGCACGCAAAAGTGACAACAGCGCTTTGCCGAAAAACAGGTGGTGGCTCGAAACCAGATACGGTTCCGGTCGGCTTCCTTTGGGGTTATGTCAAAGATGCCGAACTGGTGATACTTAGAGGACTTGGGGTATACGAGGCCTATTGTTTTTATTAATTTAACTACAATGGAAAACCTATTTTGATGATGTTTTTGTTGATTTTATACTATTGCAAATCTGTGTTTTTTTCACCTCACACTTCGTACGAGTGTCATAATTTCTTTCGAGTTAAAGTACGTAACACGTACGCACACCTATGCACATTTATGCATACCCACACCTACACCCACACTCACCCACACCCACACCCACCTACACCTATTTACTAACGGTCTACTTCCGGTCTACTTCCGGTCCACTTCCGGTTTACTTCCGGTCTACTTCCGGTCCACTTGAAAGACACCTGTGAGTTTTTCCAGTTTTTTTTTAAGTATACACCCACGCCCGCCCACACAAATTTACTTCTGGTCTACTTGGTTGGTTATGACGTAATGCGATGACGTGGTGTTTTTTGATTGGTTGGATTATGACGTAATACGATGACGTGGTGTCTTCTGATTGGCTCACTGTTTCTTATGTTTTCAACGCGGATAAATAGACTGATCATCGAATAGAAAGAAAAGGAGGTAGAACTGAAAGATGAAAAATGCGTACAAGAGGTGGTTTATCAAGGGGCAGAGGTCAACAGCGGTGGACAGGCACACGAATGCCCCAGAACGACCTAGAATCAACACCGGACAGACCAACGACGCCTGCAAAAGCGAATGGGATCCAGCCCAAGAACACAGCCAGTGAACATTCCTTCGACCAACAATTAGATGCACTATTACAAGAATGCCAGGAAAAGGTCAACAATAAAGCGAACAGCAAGAACAAAGTGTCACGTGCAGACACAGACAGAGACAATCTACCAACTCCCAGCACGACGAAGGACAACACACGCACACTAGCAAACCAAAAACACGGAAAACCAAGCGAAGCAGAAAGCGATAGCGAATCCAGCACCAGAGAAGAGGACGACCCAGAGGAGGGAGAATTCCTGACACCAAGAAAAACAGTGAAGCCGGATATACAAGGAACAGTTGAGCAGGATTTGTTCGACCCAAACAGATTCGCTCCTCTAACACAAGACAAAATACAAACAAGGCCTGACACAAGGAGGACAGGCAAACCACCCCCTGTTTTCATATATGATATAATATCGAAGTACAGCTGGCAGCCGACGAGAAGAGCGCTGGCAGAAGAGGTGTGACGTACTGCCAGGCGACTCCACTCTTTCGCGTGGGGAGGTGCTCTTCCGCCAGAACTCTTGTCGTCAGCTTGACAATGACCCGCCAAGAAGAAAACAAGACTTCCTTCTCCCCGACCACCCCCAACCACCCCCAAATTCTGCAAATGAACCTGACCCTCCCTTTCCCTCTGTGCCCCGTCTCCCTTCATTCAGCGATCTTCTCGTCGGCTGCCGGCTGTACACCTTCATATCTACACTCACGCCAAATCTCGACAACCCGCAAGTACATCCCACAGCGGAGTACATTAAAATATCCTGCCGCAACTACAGCGACTACGACAAGATGATAGCTTTTCTGCGACAAACGGGAAGGTCCTTTTCCACCGGAGTACCAAAGGCAGATCGGCCGATGAAAGTGGTCATCCGACGCCTACCATACGATACGGACTCAAAGCACATAGAGGAAGCACTCAGAGACGAGAATTTCCCGGTAATCCAGGTAACCCAGATGTCAAAGAAAGACAACTCAAGCAACGAACGGGTAAAAATGCCACTGTTCCTCGCCGCATTCCAACTGTCTCCAATAACGAAGGAGATGTACGACGTCACACGCCTTCTGCATATGCCTGTCAAGATAGAGACGTACCAAGCAAGGGATGCTACAACTGCCAGAGAATAGGCCATGGTCAGCATACTTGCAATGCGACACCAAGATGTGTCAAATGCGCAGAAAATCACCATACTAAGGAATGTCCAAAAACAGATCGATCTACACCGGCCAAATGTGCAAACTTCAGCCAGCCACATCCAGCCAACTTTAGAGGATGCAAAGCCTTCCAACAATACAAACAAACAAAGGCGAACTACAAACCTCCAAAACCCACGTCGACAGAACCAGCAGCCCCTGATTACAACCAACCAGTAAAGAAATTGCCACCAGTTCCGGCATGGCCAGTCATGAAAAACAAAACAAAATAAACCCAACCCGATGTACCACAGCCAACCACGTCAGCGGAGAGCACCACACAAGCTGAACAAAATACTGTAGCTTCCACACCGGCAACGACGTCTACCAAAGGAACTCTCGGCGATGACATAAAGAAAATATTATTAATATTATTGGATATCCAAAAAATTCTCCAGCACATCAAAACCGGATTCGAAAAACTCCGATCAGCAGACGACACTCCGACCAAAATCACGGTGTGCATTGAAACAGTCATCGCCATGTTCAACGATGGGTGCTTCTAAGAAAACCCAAGTACACCGACACATGACTCTCCTATACTGGAATGCGGATGGAGTTTTCAACCAAAGACTGCAACTATTACACTATCTACACCAGCAAAAGATAGACGTCGCTCTAATAAACGAGACCCACCTGAAACCCAAGAACAGATTCACCCTACGAAACTACATCATACACAGACAAGACAGACCTACCCGAAAAGGCGGCCTAATGATAGTAATAAAGAGAGATTTTCCCACAGAGACAATCACCATCCCACAACCGCAGACCATTGAAGCCTTGGCCATTAAAATCATCACACCAACCGAACCGCTGGTCCTTGTTGCAGCATACAAAAGACCGTAAAAGAGGGTAAAGCTTCAAGACCTTCAAACACTACAGTCATTAGGCACCAGAGTACTGATAGCTGGAGATTTGAACTCCAAACATCCAGAGTGGAATTCTAGGGTCACCAATCAAAACGGAGTACAGCTGTTCAACCACATAGCATTTATAAACCTTGCGGTAACAGCACCAAAGGATCCGACACACTACCCCAAAAATGGAGCTAGGCCGGATGTCTTAGACATGACACTACACAAAGGAATCAACTTTACCGTAGCGCCGTATGTCGTCGCCGATCTCGACTCGGACCATGAGCAGGTTATATGTGTTGTCGCCCATAGACTACTGACGCATCTCACGACCGCACTAACACGACCGCTGACAAATTGGCAGCAGTACAAAACAACTCTTCACGCAGCAATCCAGCTGCCTCTCCACGTTGCAACCCCGGAAGATATCGACACGGCCGTTGAGGAAATCGGTGCAATTCGAAACAGTACCACCAAACAAAACCGTCAAGAGCAACCAAACACAATGGACCTCAAGCTACACATCCTGTTGCACCTAAAGCGATGGATCAGACGCAAATATCAACAGACACGACATCCAAAATACAGGCAGCTCCTCCAGAACTTGAAACGTCGAGTGAGAGGACACCTTCAAAGATCAAGGGAACACCTTTGGGACGAAAAACTGAAGAGCTCCGACAAGCCAAACAACGAATTCTGGAAGCTCGCAAGAAATTTCCGCGGACACACCGCCAGCTCAACGACGCCAGTCCTCCACGACCCACAGGGCAATCTTCTATTTCAACCACAAGAAAAAGTTGACGCTATCGCAAACAACCTTGAAGAACAGTTTTCTCCCAATACAGAACCATGCGACGAGGAACAAATAGCAACGGTGGACAACTTCCTGGACACATTCAGAGAGCAGCCGCATGCAGACATACCACACCTAATTACTCCCCGAGCGATTCACACAGTTATACGACGGCTGCCAAACAATAAAGCGCCAGGCCCGGACAAAATACCGACAGAAGCCTTGAAGCAAGCCCCAAGGAAACTCCTGATTGTCCTAACCCAAATATATAACGCCATTCTTCTCACTGGCTACTACCCGAGAGCTTGGAAAACCGCCAGAGTATGTTCAATCCTGAAGAAGGGGAAAAGCCCGCTACACCCACAGAACTATCGGCCAATAAGCTTACTGTCTCACGTCAGTAAGGTCTTCGAGCGCCTCCTCCTGTACGGATTACAAGACCACGTACAACACTTTGATCTACTCCCAGACCACCAATTTGGTTTCAGGCAACACCACAGCACGACCACCCAGCTGGTGAGGGTGGTCGACCATCTCTCGGTACGCTTCAACTGGAAACACCACATACTAGCCATATTCCTCGACATACAGAAGGCCTTCGACAAGGTTTGGCTCGAAGGACTCATATACAAGCTACACAGACTTGGAATAAATGACTGTTATGTACGCTTGCTGGACAGCTACCTCCATCAACGCACCTTCTTCGCAGTGTTTCAAGGAGCCATCTCCACCATTCGAACAACCACGGCTGGAGTACCCCAAGGATCTTCCCTCTCCCCTCTGCTGTACGCCCTGTTTACAGCGGATGTACCAACAGCCTTTGGTTGCCTCCCAGCCACTTTCGCAGACGACACCGCATACTTTGCGGCAGCCAAGGATATTCGTGTTTCCTACATCAGAATGCAAGAAAAACTGCAACAATGCGATCACTGGGCAAAACAATGGAGAGTGCGAGTGAATCCCGACAAGAGCACCGCCATCGTGTTCTCTCGTAGACACCGTCCGCGCGAATACCATCCAGACTACAAGGACAACCTGTTCCCCACAAACAAACCACAACATATCTCGGCATGCTGCTAGACAGAGGGCTCTATCTCAGAGACCACATAACCAAAATCGTCAACCAAGGAAACAAACGCGTGGGAGCACTTTACCCGATGCTACGATCGCCAGGACTGCGGCTGGAAACCAGACTTCAACTGTACAAGGCAATCATCCGACCAGCTCTGCTCTACGCCTGCCCTGCCTGGCAACACCTACCCAAGACGACCCTCCGCAGACTCCAAGTCATACAGAACAGGGTCCTACGTATCATCAGCGGACACGGACGGTATACAACAAACGTCCAACTCCACGAAAACCTCGACATTCCACCGCTAGATGACGTGATCAAGCGGACAACCGCCACGTTCTGTGCCAAACTCCAGGAAAACCCAAATCCAACGTCACGAGCCATTGGTACCGCCAACCCACGCAGACACACTCATCGTCTACCAAGACCCTTAGCCGACCAGCCAGGACAAGTGAAAAGTGACCACAGCCTAACCGCCACTGCCGCCCTCACTTTCCCACCCCAAGCGACAGCTGCAGGAGTGGAATTCAACACCGAAAACATCGCACGCCATTTCAAAAACAATTCAAAGAGGAGGCAAGGTGTCCACAGACGCTGGTACTCCACATCATACTGCGCAAAGCAAGCCAAGACTTGTAACTGGTAACTGGTAGGTCAGTCAGTATCGTGAGAGTGTTTGAAGAGTGTGGACGTGTTGTTGCAGTGCTGCTCATAATTTTTTTTGTTAAAAGTTAAGTATTCAATTTATTTTAAAAGCTACATAGCTCATAGTAATTTCGATCAGCTTAAGTTTTGATGTGATCGGATGTTACTTGTTGTCTCCGGAAATTCTGTATAAATAACATAGTTCAAAATTTTATCGTAATAGCTACAATTATTTTATTTTGAAAGTGGTTCAAGTTGTTTTTCACACAGATTGAATTTGTATGAATTTGTATTTGTATTGAATTTTGTATTTTTTTCCGAGAAAATGTATATATAAATACCAGAGCTGAAAAAATATTATAATTATAACTATTGTTTTTTTAAGTTACATTCTATCAATTATCGTAAGTTTAAAAGAATCTTATTGAATTTTGACTTCATTGTGCATGTTATTGTTATTTACTTAAAGCATATTAAGAAAATGTAATCTACCAAGTTCATCGAATGTGCTATTTGTAGAAAATTCATCTCCAAAAGTAATATTAGCAAGCATAGGGCAAGATGTAGCGAAACAGGTTCGAAAATAAATCGTTTGTTACCTACTAAGCCTTGTACTCAATGCGGAAAAATAATTAGCATTGCTAATTTAAGTAAACACATGAAAATTTGCAAAGCATCAACCGGACATGGAACATTGAAAAGAAAAGTTAATCATCCTGAAACTGAAGCTTCTACTTCCAAACAAATTAAGATGTCTAATGACCAAAAGCCGACTAGATCTGCATTCAACAACCAACTCTTTGATTTCTGTTTTACTTCGAACCCACGCTGTGATATTTCTAGTTTCTTGAGTGAAATTAAAACATCTATCATAAATATTCTGAAAAATAAACTGGAAAACAAGTCCATAAAAGTATATGTTGATCTAATTTGTGAATATCAGAAACCCAATGGTACAAGAAATATTTTTTTTTCACAAAACGAATAACCAAGTTCTTTATTTAATTTCATAAAAAACGTAAGTTTCGTAGCACGTAGATCTAAAAAATTACTTTCCGCGCTATTTAGAAACATCGTTTTTTATGAAGAACTAATTTTTGTAACGAGAATATTTGAAATGTGCGAAAAATCGAGGGTGTAGAAAAGGGTACCCGAGCCGTGAATTGATTAGGAAACACGATGAATTCGAGGCTAAGGGACCAGGTTGGTTTTTATGTAGAAGTCCTCACAGGTTAATCGCTTATGTAAACAAATTTACACCTTTTTCTGCTTCGAGCTACGTTCCACTTCCGGTAGAAATTCAGCATAAGAGAGCTGTGCTGAACATTCATAACACCGACAATAAGTGTTTTATGTGGTGCATTTTAGCAGCACTTCACCCCATTCATTGGATAGATAATCCGGAACGAGTTAGTCACTACATGCAATATATTGATGAGATTGAATATGCTATAACAGGCATCGAATACCCTGTTGCTATCTCCGACATAACAAAGTTTTAAAACAGGGTACGAAATAGAGAAGAAAAGCGATTAACTATAAATGTATTTTCGTATACTTCAGTTAAGAATTTTGTGCATCCTGTTAGGATAACTAATATTGTTGATGACGAAGCCATGGAAATCAATCTGCTTCTTATTGCTGACGATGATGTTCATCATTACGCGCTAATTCGTTCACTCTCCCGCTTGGTCAGAAGCCAAACAACCAAGCATCGTGCACACATCGAAGTTTGTCCAAGGTGTTTAACTGTATTCGAGGATCGTGACCGACGTAATTACCAAGATTTCCAAAATGAAGAAATTGCCAAACAAAAATTGCTGAACATAAAATCTACTGTGGAGTCAACAGACCGGCTCGCATGTTGATGCCCAAAGCAAATGAATTCGAAGAATTTAAAATGCACAAGGCTTTGTTGGAACATCCGGCCATCATCATTGCGGACTTTGAGACTTTTCTCAAACCACTGTCTTATTGCGATCCGGATCCAGAATTTTCTTCCACAACATCGTACCAGCTTCATGATCCAAATAGTTTTGGATACGTTGTTGTTTGGCAAGATAGGATAGATAAACCATATATATATCGCGGACGGAATGTTATTGAACTCTTTTTCAAAAAGATGGTGGAGGA
The DNA here is from genome assembly GCF_977018435.1 of Lepisma saccharinum. Taxonomy (NCBI): domain Eukaryota; kingdom Metazoa; phylum Arthropoda; class Insecta; order Zygentoma; family Lepismatidae; genus Lepisma; species Lepisma saccharinum. The sequence goes on along the minus strand of NC_139256.1, from coordinate 19,311,533 downwards.
GGTTGAGAACATTGGCAGCTTCTTATGTCAATCGAAATCAATGCTTCCACTATCAAGCGATGAACTTCAATCTTACAATAACATTGAAACGTATCCGGTGTGTGATCAACATTTCACGGATGAGAATCGGAAAGTATTTCACCACAATCACTTCACCGGAAACTACATTAGTGGAATATTTTTTCACAATGGATCCAATTACGACTTCCATTTCCTTAATAGAAATCTTGGATAGATATTCTTGTTCAAAACGAAGAGCGTTATATTTCTATAAGTAAGAAAGTTAAGATTCCAGCAACAAATGAAATCATAGAGATGAGGTTTCTAGACTCTTTTAGATTCCTATCGGCAGGTCTCGATGCTTTAGCAAGTAAACTTACTGACGAACAATTTAAAATTACAAAAGCTAGTTTTCCCAACATGCACGTAGAACTGATTAAACGTAAAGGCATTTATCCTTACGAATATGTAACCAATGAATCTAAATTTGACGATAACACTCTCCCACTTCAAAAAGAATTCTTTAGTCAACTGAAAAAAACGGAATCACGGACGAAGAATACGAACATGCGAAATTAATATGGAAGGAATTGAGATACAATACTCTCGGCGATTATCACGATGCGTATCTCAAATTAGACGTAACAATACTTGCTGATGTTTTCCAAGTATTCAGAAAAACAGCAATACATATTTATAAATTAGATCCAGCATACTTCTACAGTCTTCCTGGTTTGGCGTGGTCTGCTATATTGCTCCAGACCAGGATCAAGTTGGAATTGATATCGGATGTGGACATGTTACTTTTTATAGAAGGGGGGATACGTGGGGGGATGGTGCAATGCTCGCAGAGACACGCAAAAGCAAACAATATTCACATGTCTGAGAATCAATACGAACCATCGAATTACATATTTTACGCTGACGTAAATAATCTCTACGGGTTCGCAATGATACAGAAACTTCCATACGGAGGATTCGAGTGGTTGGATCCTATTTCAATTGATATTAATCGTTTCGACGATCGTGAATTTGGTCTGTTCATTGAGGTGGACATTGAATTTCCAAAAAAATTGCATGCTACTTTTTCCGATTTACCTGCGGCTCCAGAAATTAAATGTCCACCTGATTTTAATCAAAGCAAGCTTATGTTAACTCTAGAGAGAAAAGAGAGATATGTCGTCCACTACAAGAATATCCAATTTTTGATTGGGCAGGGTGTTCAGGTAGTAAATGTGAGAAGAATTCTCAAGTTCAAACACTCTCCATGGTTAAAATCTTTTATTGAGACCAACACGAGACACAGAACAGCTGCTATTTCAGAATTAGATAAAGATTTTTATAAACTAATGAATAATGCCGTTTATGGAAAAACGATGGAGAACGTCAGAAAGCATGTAGGCATAAAATAGGTTACAGATAACAATAAATGTAGAAAATTAGTATCAGATCCTAGATTCAAATGGCGAAAAATTTACAACGAGAACTTAACACTTTTTAATCTAGATATAAAATTGATAAAATTCAGAAAACCTATTTACGTTGGTGCAACAGTTCTCGACTTGTCAAAACTGTACATGTTCGAATTTCACTATAATATTATGAAACCTTTCTATAATGATAAGCTGTCAATTTTGTACATGGACACCGATAGTTTTATTAATGACATACAAACACCTAACCTCTACGAAGATCTTAAACATCCTTCCATGCTTGGGTATTTCGACACTTCTTCCTATCTTCAACCCAACAGATTTGGAATTCCTTCCCACAACAAGAAGGTTCTCGGCAAATTGAAAGATGTGTGTAACGGTGATATTATTGATGAGTTCGCTGGTTTGCGTTCGAAGATGTATACATTCAGAGCAGAGTCACGAAGAAAGCAAAAGGAACGGGCAAAGATACCGTGGAAAACAAACTAACATTCCAGGATTATATTTGTTGTGTTTCTTCACAGTAGAGGATACTTCGAGAGGATAATAGAATACAAAGCTCAAACCATGAGATTACAACGAATAAAATAAAAAAAGTAGCCCTGGATCCACACGACGACAAGAGGTGTACTCTCGAGTGTGGAATCCATACTTTGCCTTGGGAATACTTTAGTTTAGAAGTTAATAATAATTGCAGTCAACACATGTGAAAGAAAATAAACCTAACATCAAACTAAAATTTTGAAAATAACAAAAAAAATCTACACATAGTTTAATTTTTTATATATTATTATCTCCTATTAAAATTTTTCTATCACTCTTTCATTTTTTACATCATAAATATATGATTTCTCCACAATTAAAATTGCACTGCAAGTAGTATTTTCAGGTAGAGTTTCATGAAATTCACATACTAATTTAATATTTGTTCGATCATTTATAACTACCAATTTTCTTTTTGACGCATTGATTAAAAACATTGGTCTGTCAATTATGAACTCATCTGGATTATAATACGTGTCTATGTTCCCTTCAGTTACTCGTTTAAAATCACTATAAGCTTCATACAATTTTAAATAATCTTGTTCAGCAATGTTTAAATTGTAATTTTCACGAGGAAATACTTCATTTCTACCATTCTTCAGATACACATTTTTCACTTTACAATTATCAAACTGGTTGCTATCTTTTTCCTGATTGTCATCTCTCCCTGTTTGAAACAGCACAGCCACAAACTCTGGCATGTCATATTGCAAAGATTGGAACTGATTAGTAAGGTCAAATTCAAACAATTTACTTTCCACTGACCTCTGTATGCATTGATAGGTATAAAATTGAATCGGAATTTGAGGATTTTTCAAAATGTTGGCTTTGTATTTGAGAGCATAATTCGATTCATATTCAAGTATAGGCATTCGCAACTCCATAGACTGGATCACACATTTCGCAGCTTCGGGTAAACTAGCCTCATTAGTTGTTCCATCTGTATTCAAAGTTTTGTATCTCATGATGGCATTATGATCATTGGGTGCTCTGCGAAATATGACACTCAAACCACCTTTCCACATAATTTATTTATAATCAGAGAAAAATCCAAATAGCATTCTCATGGGGAACAGTACTGTGTGACTTTTGCTTGAATTTTTGTTCCAGCCTCGAACCCACCAACTTTATAATATGCACTCTCTGATTTGGACAGTTTCAATGTCCCTACTGTAGTGGATGTAATTCGAGGGCAGTCAATCCTGTCAATCACTGTACCATGCTTTCTGACTTCAATTTGAGAAAATAAGAATGGAACAAAATTATCTATAAGTTTTACATTAGCCCCAGGGAGGGGATATTCTTCACAATTGCTTTGTTTTACAATATCAAATTTTATATACAGATCAGATCTATGTGGATGAATAAACCCATCCCCTACCGTGATGTCATACTTTATCTCTTTGTTGGGCTGATTCAAATTTGCAAATGTTCTCCTATTTGGAGGGAAGGACTGTAATTCATAACTCTCGATATTTTCCATCTTGGTATTTATTTATATATTTTAAATATTAATTTCTATTATCGCAGTGCTATTGGCACCGGCAAAATCGATGATCTCATTTTTCTCATTCGTAATTGTTATCTCTATGTAATTAACTTTATCAATAGAAATAGGGAAATAGACTGGTGGGATTGGGGAATAGAAGATGGGTTCCATAAATTCCGAATTCGGTTTAAATGTAGCAATGATACCTGTCTCCTTGTGACTGCCAATCGAATTTTCTTCTGCTTTGATAATCATACCTTTGGCAATATTACAGTGAATATTCAATGCCTCTATAGCTAAGAATTTCGGTATAAATTTACCTATGTGCCTAACACCTGGTTCTAATTTGCTATTGTTCTCGAATCCTAAAAGTTCTCCCATGGGATATAAGTCCACTGTTTCATTGGTAGTTACAATCTCTACTCTGTGTGTTACAGAATTTTGAGAAAGCAAGACAGTGGTTGGAAGTTCAAATTGTAAAGTAGATAAGTTATACTGTCCAGGAGGAATAATTATTTTTTCATTACCTACTAATATAGTATTGTTGTAGGTAGTTGCATTCGGAATCAGATACATACTGTAGAATGCTCTTAGAGCTATGGATTTTGGATAGATAATATCATTGTGAAGATGTAGTTTCAAAACCGAAGTTTCGCTGGAGAGATGGAAAATTCCCATATTTAATATATAATACAGCTTTTTTAATTTGATGTTTGGTATTTTATTTAAAATTCTGAGCATCGTAATGCAAACATGGCCACATATAATTTGATCGAAATCTTGAATACGATCGTCGTTGTAATAAATTTTAACATGTTTCAAGTAACGAATTAATTCTGTAGGGGTATCCCTCCGAAAGAATCGAAAATAAAAGCATTGTCATTTTGTTTATAATAGCATATCCAGTGAGTACCAACATTTTCGGACTTGTCCAAATTCACCACGCCACATTCTCGAGAGTGAGAACTACCTTTAGGGAGAGAATCAGACATGAAAAAACCCCTGAAGTGTTTAATTTTAAATATTTTAATTAAAGATTCAATGTCTTGGTTGGTAAGAGAGTCTTTTTTTTTAATTTTCTGAGTGCTCTAGACTTCACACCTTTGCCTATTTTTTCTCCATGGGAAGATTATGACGATTTTGCTTTTCTAGTTCTGCTTTATTTTTTTTCGAATGAATTACAGTTTTCGCAATAGCAGCACTGCCCCCGGCTAAGCTCCCAACAGCCCCCAATGCAGCCAGGATAGCTGGAATGCTGAATATGAATCCACCACTGTGTGTTTTCTTTCTTGCATTTTGCAATCGTTTTAATTGTGGCGTACTGAGTAATAATTTCATTCCGTTCCCTTTGGCTATACATTGCCTCTTCTTTTCTTGTTGTTTTTTAGTTAAAATCGAATTAAGTTTTAAATTTTTAAGATCGTGATATGGTATTTAGTACACAACTCCTTTTGGTTTCATGTTGTTTTATTATTATTATTATTATTTTTCAGGGTATTTATATTACAAACCCCACCCTAATTTTTGTTTTGTATTCATAGCAATAGTTGTACCCAACGCTGTTATTTTTTCACCCAATGATGCATCTCTGCTTGTTAATCTTCCAAAAGCTGCCTCTTCCAGTTTTTGATCAGCCACATGACGGTCATTCAGATCTTTGTGTGTGTTGTATGCAATATCATGTTCTTTACAAGCTGCATCCAGAGGATTAATACCCCTGTCCCCTCTTTCTATTCGCGTCTCAAGTTTTGTACCAGGACCACAATATTGGTAACCAGGTACGTGTAACTCGAACGGAAGTTTATTAATAATATCATTTACTAAACCTCGACCCTCTGATATATTCCAGAATTTAGGAGGTAAAGTATTGATAATTTTAATTAAGTATCCTATACCTTTAGGATTGTTTACAATAAAATTAGCTAATTTGTCACTAATCATGTTTACAATACCCATTTTCTCATTTTGGAAATTATTGTTCCCAGCATTTTCCTCCCCTGCTATAACCAGCAACTATCTATAAGTTTTCTTACATCTTTTATCCACACAAATTCCTTAGGTAGAGTATTGTATTGTTTTATACCACTACCAGTTTTTAGATGATTCCAGATAGGTTTAATTAGATTCTTGTATTTATCCCCGCTGCTTGATTTCACACGCTTTTGACTGGCATCGTTATTTTGGTACAAAGCATCAGAGAGCGTCAAAATTTCAGAGTAACTTTGATAATCATCTTCTGTAAAATTTATTGGTTGTTTTTTGGTAATAAGCTCCCATAGCCCTACGGTACCAGGATATCTGGACCAGCTGTTTCTCCCACCCAAATTAATTTTTATGTTGTCCCCTTCGAATGTTACTTTAGACTTGCCAATTTTCCATACTACACCTTCATTACCCTCCATAGTTGGATACAAACCAAATACTTCATCTTTTTCGAATTTTCCAGTACTCAAATAATTCCTTGTCAGGGGATCGAACTCGATTTTTTCTGATTCTTCTATAGCTGCTTTAGCAGGTGGTTCCTTAAGTACCAGAGGTGTGTGGATACTAGATAATGGCGTAGGAGGGAAATCTGCATAATTTTTAGCAGTAAGAGGTACCAATTCATTGATGAGGTTTTTATTTTGTTCTGTCACACTCTTAATCTCTTTACGGAGACCACTGATTGCATCGATAATAGGTTGGTCTTGACGCTTGTGTTGTTCGTAAAAACCTCGATTCTCTGATTTCCAGCCTTTGAAACGTTTGGACAAGTACTCTCGTAATTTCGAATTATCTTCTATTTTATGTTTCGTCATATTTTTGTTTTTTGATTAATGGTTATATTATATCGTTTCCACGTTTAAAAAGTCGTTGATTTTATTTCTAAACTTACCATTGTTAGGTTTCAGAGTCATGTCGATAGTGACAAAACCAAAATCGTCGCTGTTCCAACAAGATGAACAGAATTTTGAAAATCGGTTGTAATTTAAGTCTCCTCCCACATAATCATCGTATACATGTTTTAAATTAGTATGATCTTGACGAAACAAACAGATTAAGTTTGTATTATCTCGTAGTAATTGTTTGGGAATTTTGGAATAAGTTTGAGCTAAATAAAAACAGTCTATTTTTTGTGACGACCCTGTGTAAAAAAAATTCTAATTTCATTCTGATTTTCCAGAATAACATCATCGAATACTACAACAGAATTTTTCAAACATTGGTCAAGATTTTTTATTGTTGACGCAAATGTAGCTATGCCCAGTTCCTTGTACAGCTTCATGAGTTGTTGATATTTCGGTTGTTCTAAACTCTGTGAGAATACATACAAGTGTCTATTTTTCCAATCTAGCCAATTGGGGGCAAGCAAGAAATTATCAACCAGCAAAGTGGTTTTTCCACAACCTAATGGGCCTGCAATGAGGCATCTTATGTTATCAGGTAACAACTCTCCATTTTTTTTATTAGTTTCCACTACATCTGGTAAACGCTGTACCACATTCCATGTTGGTGTCAAAGAATCGCCTGGTTTGCTTCCATCCAACTTTTGTCTGGCAGACCTAATCATTTCACATACAATTTATTATTTTTCTTCTTCAATATTTTCTCGATTAGATATGTATCTCGATATCTTGTTTTACTAAGTTCCTCTTCATAGAATCTCCCTTTCAATATTTTGTTATGATTATCTTTTATTATATATGTATTTCTATTCCCTGGTAAAACTTGAAACACTGAGAATAACTCCGTACTCCAATTTTTAGTAAAACCCTTCTCGAATAACTGTTTATATTTACTGACCCTTACCTGATCCCCTATTTTAAACTTTGGCTTTTTGGTAGTGTATGTATATTTTTTACAATAAACAGTAGAAATCAATCGTTGCTCATCAGATTTGGTTACCTCAGCAGGTTTCATGTGAATAGTACTGTGTACTGTATTGTTGTAATCATGAACTAGCTCGGGTAAAATTTGCACCCATTTATAATCGCCCTGTAGAGTGAATTGTCTCCACATGCGATTTTTTAATGCTCTGTTGAATCGTTCCACTATACTAGCTTTCAGATCACTGTATGTAGAATAATGTTTAATATTATGTTGTTGCATTAACTTAGCAAATGTAGAATTGTAAAATTCTTTCCCTCTATCTGTCTGTAAATATTTTGGTATCCTTCCCTCACTGAATATCAACTTAAAAGCCTCGGTAACACAAGTACCAGTCTTGGATTTTAGGGGAACAGCCCATGCATATTTGCTAAAGGTATCAATAACTGTAAGCATATATTTGTAACCATGATTTATCTTATCCAATTTTTTTAAAGTGCCCCTTGGAGGGGCCATCTCGATCACAAAACAAACAAATCATTTACACCTTTTGTTACTACATTTAATTGCTTGTAATTGCGACGGGCTGGTTTGTGTAATTCATGAACTATATCTTGTCTTGACATCGAGTTCGAAGTGAGAATATCGCATAAAATGGATTGTCCTCAGGGTATAATCGCTTTATGTCAAATACTAGCTTGTCACCAATTTCAATATCAAAAAATTGATAATTGTTCGTCGTCATGTACTTTATATTTATTGGTAGACTCATCCCAGTATGCAATAGGTATTTGAACTGCCTTGTGTATACCATCTTTTCGCAGTATAGTAAACTGAGGAACTTCAATATGTTTTCCATGTTTTAGAAAACTAAACTTCAAAAATCGTAAACTACCATCAAAAAAAAATTCATGTACCTGAGTGTACGGATATAATTTGTAAACATTGCCAGCATTGGCGCACGTCCAGTGCCCTCGAGCATTTGGAACACTTTGTAACCTAACAATTTCCATAGAATAAAATTGATGAGTATCTACGTCATCTAGTCTGCTTAATACCGATTCCAAGTGTTCGTTGATAGTACGAACCAACTCATCGTAGCTAGGTTTGATTTTTACATCAACATACAGTTGTTTATGTTCCTCTTTGAGATCGTGAAGTTGAGTAGCAAAACCTGATAAAGCAGATTCTTGACTTGCTTCAAGAGTAGTAATTTGTAACGTAATATTAGAAATAATCTCTTGTAAATTTTCTACAAGTTTCAATTTAGAACTCTGGGTAGCAAGATTGTGTACTTGACTTCTGATTTCTGTAAATAATGCATGTAGTTCGTTAATTATTTGATTGTTGGGGAGACTAGCAACAGTTTCTCTGATTTGCGCAATTTCTGCTTGAATGTTTTTGATATCCACAGATTTTAAAATTCGATGTACTGCTCTCCTCATAGCTCTGATTTCCTGAGAAGTAGGCAAAGCAGCTACAGTATTCTGAAGTGTGGTGAGAGTTAATTTTATAGCATCGAGTTCTGTTGCATCAGCTGCATTTTTCAAAATTTCTTGCAGTTGCGGTATGTCATTCTGCGTAGGTGTAGGCTGTTGCAGTGTCTCTAATTTTCTCTGAATGTCGTCAATAAGATGATGGAAATGCGATAATTCTGATTCAGTATTCAAGCTTTCAAGCTTAGTAACTTGCTGTTGAACTATAGCTAGAATATCAGTAATGCCAGGCAGTTTCGACTCCAGAGTTTCCTGTACACTTGTTAGCTCATTTCTCATAGTTGCCATAGTATCTTCTATGTGAGCTATGGTACCTTGTATCTTCCAAAAAGTCTCCAACTGCAATTTGATGCCGGCAACGCTCCGAGCAATAGCATTTAATTCAGAAGATGAAGGTAAATTATTGATAAAATCTTCCAATGTCCGCAGTTTCGATTGAACTTCTGTTATAGCTGTATGCAGTTCATCTGTCTGTAATTCAGATTTGATACTTTACAATGTAGGAACTTCGAAAGATTGAAATTGTTCTTGCAATTTAGCAATACTAGCATTTACCTGCTCATATTCTTCTTGAGTTTTGATATTCTGGATGATCGTTTGCAGTTCGGTACGAATACTATTTGCCTGGTCATTTAATTGCTGTTTCAGCTGTTCGGTATTCGTTCCCTGGATTTGTTTAAATTTATCAAGTTCTTTTTTCAAGTTGGCAATATTCTCTTCTAAATTCTGAAGATTATCTATTAAAGCTAAATTAGTATATTTCTCAAGCAAAGATTTGAGTTCTCCATCAATTTTTACTATAGGATCAATCAGTTGAGTTTTAAGATTTGTAATCTCTGCTTGAATATTTAGATTTAGCGAATTCTGTAATATAAGTAAATCTGATTTCAGTTTCTTTAGTACATATAAACTAGCAATCTCGCTTGAATTATCTGGAATCTCCTGTCGCCTTCTATTACCAAATATATCCATGTTTTTTTTTTTTAGGTATTTTATATATTAATAAGAGGATAGATTATTCTTATTTCGACAAACAGAGAAATCAATTGATCACAATCTCCAATTATCTCAGCATACAAAAATTCACCAGCTTCCACATTATAAGACGTATCAGGAAGTAATGTACTATGTTTAATCCTGTACAAATTTCGACCTATGTACAAAACTGCCGCATTGGGTGGAGAAACATTTATTTGAATTTTCCCACTAACAGGTAACTTATATGATGATAAGTTATTATTAAATACAAATAAGTGCTTTCCAGTATCCTCGTCAACGTGAGACCAAATACTATTCAAGTGAACAAGGAGTAACCCTTACAATTGATGATAAATTTCTCTAAATACATCCATGTTTACTGAAATTCTCTCTACAGGCTGATTATGTTGTTGCTTTTTAAAACCAAAAATATTCATGACGTTTTATTTTATATTAGCTATTTTTTTATTATATACTATAAAATATATATTTGTACTAAGTATATATAAAAAAATAAATACATATAGTTAAAAAAATATCACCCTGTGCTTAGCACATGAAAAAAATTATGAGCAGCACTGCAACAACACGTCCACACTCTTCAAACTCTCTCACGATACTGACTGACCTGTAATTCTTTCGCATTTAAATAACCTAAGCGCGGACCGCGTTGAAAACATCAGAAACAGTGAGCCAATCAGAAGACACCACGTCATCGCATTACGTCATAATCCAACCAATCAGAAAACACCACGTCATCGCATTACGTCATAACCAACCAAGTAGACCAGAAGTAAATTTGTGTGGGTGGGCGTGGGTGCATACTTAAAAAAAAAAAAAACTGGAAAAACTCACAGGTGTCTGTCAAGTGGACCGGAAGTAGACCGGAAGTAAATAGGTGTTGGTGGGTGTGGGTGTAAGTATGGGTATGCGTGGGTGTAGGTGTGGGTATGTATAGGTGTTACGTACTTTAACTCGAAAGAAATTATGACACTCGTACGAAGTGTGAGGTGAAAAAAAACACAGATTTGCAATAGTATAAAATCAACAAAAACAACATCAAAATAGGTTTTCCATTGTAGTTAAATTAATAAAAACAATAGGCCTCGTACGAAGTGTGGGCTTAGAATCCGCAAAATATATGTACTTGTATACTTAAAAAGAAACTGGAAAAACTCACAGGTGTGTCAAGTAGACCGGAAGTAAACCGGACGTAAATAGGTGTAGGTGGGTGTGGGTGGGTGTAGGCGTTACGTATTTTAACTCGAAAGAAATTATAACACTCGTACGAAGTATGAGATGAAAAATGAAAAATCACAGATTTGCAATAGCATAAAATCGACAAAAACATCATCAAAATAGGTTTTCCACTGTGCTAAAATTAATAAAAATAATAGGCCTCGTACCAAGTATGAGTTTGAAGGAACCCGATTACACTACTTTGTTGGATTCTTCTTGGCATGGAATTACAGTTCGATGTCATTGTGAACTAATGTTAACCTGTGCAAAAACCAGTATTACGCCTGGATGATGAAAAAAAACCTTCGTACACCTTTCTACGTTGAATAAGATTAAGTGAGCCAGAAGAGTAATACAATTCCAACAGCATATTTGCAGTGGTGCAGCAAACTAAGACTCCATTTTTGTTGGATGTTGCATCCGACAAACGTCGTAAACGACAAAAAAAATCATACTGGAACATCCAAGAAACACCGGATTCATGAGAGCGCAATGCATGTGATTTTTGTCGGATGTCGCAGAATGACAAGGATCGAACTACTATGTTCGACAAAAATCGCATGCATATAAGGAGCCTAAAGGTTCGTTCAATGAAATGTTGTACCACACCAGACAAACTCGGATGTACAAGGCTCTGTTTTTGCATGCAATTTTTGTAAGGTGTTGCAGTCCGAAGACATAAAAAAAAAAAATCAATTCCATAAGAATGCCATGCATGCGATTTTTGTCGCACGTTGTAGTGAACATTTTGTCGAAGTTCCACATTAGGCAGACGGCAATATCCAACAAAAGACGTATGCATCAATGAAGCTTAAATGTAAATGTCCATCCGACAAATGCTGTACAACGGCACTCAACAAATTACAAGGTTGCATAGCGCCCTTCTTGTTTCCATGTTCCTTCAGAATGTCCAACAAAATGCCATGTTACGACGTTCAACAATTATCGGACAATGCCACAGTGGCCCTTCCCCCCTCCTAATCTCCATCTGTTAATTGTTCTGTCTGTACTTCCATACAGACAACAAAAATGATAATACTCGTACAATGAATTTTTCACATAATATTTAGAGGCTCATCAAATTTTTCTGGCCCTCTGGAAATTTCTTTTTCTCCCCCCCCCCTCACTGGTTTCCGTTTTTGGCGCTGTGGTTGTGTTGTGCATAAAAGGGGTCTAATAGTTGTGGCTGAGATTTAGCAACAAGATTTCCTGTTCCCATGCAGCGCTATATAATGAAATCTTTCGAAGCACACGCCTGGCAAATTAATTCCATTGAAAAAAAAAAGAAGAAAAAAAGGCAAAATTCCCTGACTTTTCCCCGTTTTCCAGGTCTGTCGCCACCCTGAATATATTGAATTATGTACCAGGCAGTAAAAAATCACTATTTTCAGTGTATGCGTGTCTAGTAATTATTATTAATAATATTTAATAGGATAGTATTATTAATATATCACTGTTATAACATTGTCTTAACCCCTTAAGCAGGGAGCCCGGGTTGTGCTCCGGCATTTGAATTTGGCGGCTTTTTGTGCATTTCAGATCCAGTCAATGTGTCCGTAGCCGGGAATTATTTTCCTTAAATGGATATACAGTAGTACATACATAGATACATTTAGTTTTGTACAGTTTGGTTGTATGTTTGTGTGTTCATTCACCTTTCTCTCATTTACAAGACATTTAATGTTATAATGTTGTCCAGAGCCATGTGCCCTTTGGGACAGGGGCAGACTGGGGGCTCGCTGAACTGGGGTCTAAGATTCAACATACGATTTACTTTAAATTAAGTGTGCAGTAGTTTCAATTCCCATTTAGGTTTAAGTTACACACACACACACACTCTCACCCCCCCCTCTCTCTCTCCCCTTGCCAATGTAGTGAGACAGAGAAATTAGCAGACACAAAAAACAGAAAAAACTTCAAATATTGTTCAACGTTTTGAATAATACAATGGAAAATACATTTTCATTTAGGAATATATGTATATATTTATTATTTTAACTTATTTGACAAATTGACATAACAGAACTTCCATTGAATATTGTTCAAAGTTTTCATATTACATATTGGAATATGTATTTATTCCTTTGAGTTATTATTTTACAAATTGACACAACAGAAATAATATTTGGAATTTATGTACATATTTATTCCTTTAATTAGAAATTGTTATTGTGAACATAATAATTTCAGAATTTTCAAGGAATATATATATATCAGCATTTAGTAGGCAGTTTCTAGAAAAGTACACATTTGTTATCTTTTAATTATTAGTATCTAAAACAGTTTCAGTATGAAACTTCTCAAAACAAGGCATGGCACACAAGCCAATATCACACTCCTTGCAATAAATCCTGGTCTCCCTTCTGACTTTCTTGCCTCTTTCATCTTTTGCCATACAACATACTTTGCTGCTCTGTCTTGTTGGGGCAGTTTTTTTTGTTGTTGGAGGAAGAAATTTTGGAAAATGTCTTCCAGTTAGACGAGATGGTTTTGACGTCAAGGCTGGTCTTCCACTTCTGACATATGTATGTTCAATCTTTGTTGAATACTCTTGCATCAGTCTTTCCACTGCAACCTGTTCATAGTACCACCTAATTTGCTGTATAGCACGTAAGAATTCAAAACAACAATGTCCATCAAATGTCTGAACTGTTTCATGTTCATGCTCCTTTGGAACAACTAATTTCAAATTCCGAACTTTCATCACAACTGGAATCATCAAGAAGTCAAACTTGGTCCGCGCTTTGCATTTGCTCAGACATTCTTTCACGTGAAAGAAACACAAGCTATTCCCGCTCAGTTAATAATACCGTCTGCCATCTACAAAAACAACTTCGCATCAGATTCCGCATAGTATACACAACAATACCAGAAAACAATTCGCATTACCTGATCTGAAGTTGGAATAAGCTTTCCTGCCCGAAGCTAGTTCGGGCAACCTGCTTAACGTTACACATTGCAACCCCTAACACAGCTCGGGTAACCCACTTGTAACTCAATTTATAAAATCGAAATACCCACTTAAGGGGTTAATTTAAAACTTTATGGGGCTTGTCATGCATTGGGGAATGGGCACCCCTAGCTGGAACCCCCCCAAACTTTTATTTCTGGATACGCCCCTGGTTGGAGTGTGCCTAGCCATATGCGGCTTCGCATTGTCATGCAGCAAGATCACCCAGGCACTGAACTTACCACGTCGCTTATTCTGAATGGCTCGTCGCAATGTCCCCAGTGTTTCACAGTAATGGCTAGCATTCACAGTCTCACATCTGGGCAGAAACTCGATGAGCAGAATGCCTTGTCTGTCCCAGAACACCGTGCACATCACTGTTTGAACTTCGTCCTGTATGGAGATCCACTGAGACACTAAATGCATGGACTGCTGCTTGCTTTCTGAGGTGCTGTATGCAACCCATGTTTCATCCTCTGTGATGATCCGGTTGAGAAAATCGTCATCATCATGGTAACGCTGCAGAAATGTCAGCACCGTGCCCATGCGTTTTTCTTTGTTGTTCAGGCATCAGTTGTTTCGGCACCCACCGTGCACACAATTTCCGGAACAAGAGGCATTTGGCAACAATGTTTTGCAACAACGAACGAGAAATCTGTGGGAAAAATGGCTGCTGAGTTCCGTGATCGTGACGCGACAATCCTCCAATATGTGATGCTGCACCTGCTCCACAAGTTCGTCCATAACGGGTGATGGCCGCCCACTGCACTCATCGTCATGCACATTTTGCCTTCGGTAAATGTCCTGCACCAATGACACACCATCTGCTTGCTCATGACGTCTGGTTCATACACCTGGCACAGCTGACAATGAATTTCGATCGACTGTTATGTGTGTTCAAGATCTTGATCACCGAAAAGAATCTCACATGCGGCGGGATGGAATAAGAGCTGCCATGTTTCATCGCTGCCGCGATGCTACTGAGGACTTTAGGGAGGAGTCTTCTAGAACATTCCCTAGCCAGGTCATGTGCCTCCCAAGCATGCACAAAACCGGTTTAAATACGCATGGCCTGCCACCTGTGGGCGAGTGGGGAACTTACTTTCTGGATGCACCTAATACATGGTTTGCAAGATTCAAAGAATTATAGTTTCATATGAGAGCTCACACAACATAAGTTTTATGAGCAAAATTTATCCATAACTTTTAAAGCCTTTTATTGCACAAGATGTGTAGAAGTTAATAACTAAATTCCAATACACTAACTGTATAAAATGTAAAAAAAAAATATAATGGGAAAGTGGTGCTGGATTTTCACTGGCCTGGTAGATCACGTTAAGGATCTCCCCATTTACATAATAATGATAAATTTGGAATATATTTATTAAAATAAAAATTATAACCATGGTAATAATTAGTTATTATTTCTAATAATAAAGATATATCAATAGCCTGCTCCCTACAAAACTTTCTTGATCCCCATTTCACCTTGGAATTTAGTGATTCAAACAGGATCTGGTTGCAATTTGAAAATGCCTCATTTTAGGTCTAGCTCGAAGAAAAAGCCTCTGTCCCGTTAAAAATAATAATGTAAACAAAATAAAAATGATTCAAAAACTAAAAACAAAATAGGTTTATTCATGCCAAACAACAAAACAAAGGAATTTTCAGCAGAAAATTTAAACAATTTGCTCTCTAATTTGTCCAAAATCTCAGACAGCAAGTCTCAAATTTCAAAACAAGACTGATACATTTCACATATTTTTCCAATTTATATTCTATATTCGTAGCAATAAACATTGTAGTGCAATGTAATTTAGTATCTTGTACATAATAAAGAATTCATGCTAAATTCCTTATTATTCCTTTAATATCAAAATTTGAGAAAATTACAAACTTGATAAATTTTAAGTAACACAGCTACATTTTTAAGCTTGGGACTCGATGAAATTTGTGACAAGTAAAAGCTTTTCATAATAATCTGCTACACACACACACACATGGAGCTGATGGGGCTACAGCACCCTCCAAAATTTTCAAATGGAAGCAACAAGCTGCGACTACCATTTTTGGTCTTTTGTCAACTTTTAAAACAACTGTTAAAACTGGAAAGTATGAAATATTTGTGTATCCTGCTCCCTTGAACATTGCTATGTAATATGCACCTTTACTATTCCAGCCCTAAAAAAATACTGCATTCGCTAGAGTTCGAAATTCACCTACCGTAGCAATGTTCAACCAATCTGAGTTCTTCAACGGGATACTGGGGCATGTTTTTGATGATAAATCTTAAACACATTCGGAGAAGGCAGCTGTGATCCTTTCTTTTAGGTTGACCAAGTTCTTAATTTTCTTAGCGTACGCTTTATATGTTGCCACAAGTAACAATCCAAGGGTGTTAGGTTTGGCACCAGTGCTGGTCATTCACCTACGTACCGACGTTTGCCTCCTCTGTGCAATAACAAACATCAAAATGTGACCTAACAGACTACACGCTATCCTGAAGACGGAGGCAGATTCAGCCTCCGAAACGTAGGTAAATCTCTTTTAAAAAATAACAGTGGTTAAAAGTCCAAAAAGCTACAAAGAAGAAGCAAAATCTAACAATGATAACTTATTCAAAGGTGTTTGAGTGTGTGTGAAGTTTATTCTATGGTGAGATTCCTATTGTGTATCTATATCCAGAGAATACTAAAGGGAAATTCATATCTTAACTCTTTCGCTGCGGAATTCTCTGGGACACAATATCCCTTGGCTGCGTAATTAAATTTGAAAAAATATTTTTTTATAAACATATAATTTTCACAATTACATTGCGTTATATATGAAAGAGAACTTACAAAATTCATTCCTTGCACTGGAAAACCATTCTGTAGTCCCTGGTGATATGATATTTTGAAAAATTTTGAAATTTTGAAAAAAAATTAGAAAGAATAATTTTAAAAAATTACATTGCAAAATATGTTATAGAGAAATTACAAAAGTCATTCCTTGCACTGTCAAACCATTCTGTAGTCCCTGATGGTATGGTATTTCTCAAAACACGGGATGACACAGAGTGGTGGAGCGGCGTGGAAATTCGTAAGTAGTATCAAGATACTGGGTGGCAAAAACTTCAGTTTGTTCTGCTGTGTGTTCAAATACTGAGCGGGGGAAATATTTGATAAAACAAGAAAATGGTGTGCTAAATACTGTACTGTCACCAAGTAACTTAGCACTTGCCTGTGTCGAACTTCCCGCACCTAGATCAATGCTGCTTTGCACTCTGCTCCATGATGTTACGGACGGCGGTACAAATTCTTCATCAGACACTACAGAATCACTGTCACCACTTGAAGTCTCATAAAAACTGTCGCTATTATCGTCACAACATAATTCACCTTCTGATTCTGAGTCGGCAAATAACAGTTGAGTAACATCATTATCAGACAAGTGTTGACGACTTGACGAAGGCATGTTGTTTACATTCGAACATGCATTTGAAACTGACATGTCAGAGCACTCAACGCTCTATTCTAAACGGAGGCATAATTAGCGACATCATACGGATATAAACAAAACTACAAGTTCAAATAGTTCCAAATAGTATCAACAGATGTCTGAAGGCTACTAAAAGCGATGTACTGCGGAAATGCGACACCCGCAGCGAGTGGAAGTATGAACTCGCAATAATGCAACTTCCGCAGAGCAAGGCACCTGGCGTGCTGTGCATAAATGCGACGAGCGCAGCGAAAGAGTTAAAAGCATTGCATAATTACATGACACACACACACAGAGAAGGGTGGAGAATGAATGTTGATGTTAATTAATAAATATAAAACTTCATGGCCAAACAGCGGAACGAGGGTCAAGGCCTGCTAAATTGCCTCCGTTGAGCATGATACGCACCCACTTATTATATCATTTTAAGTGTTTAATATGTTAATTGTCTATGATGACGTAATTTGTTTTGTTCAATTGGGTAGTCTGTTATGGTTATGGACTAACCTTAGCACATTTGATTGTGGGTTGTGAGGTGAGAGTTATTATGAATGTTGGTGGATAATGGAAGTGATTTTGGAAATGTGAATGTGTTAATTTGTGTAGTCAAGAAGTATTATGATCTTAATACAATTTTGTTTGTAATAAGAAGTTTAAGGTAAATTTCTCGTATCAGACAAACTGCTGAAATTTGCTAGTTCATTTAATTTGAATATTCGTACTTACGTATTCTGCATTGAGAAACATTGCTGAAGGTGGCATTTCGCTTATTTCACGGAAATAAGCTCTATTTGCGACATATCGAGTAAGTTTTCTTCGTTTCTTTTTGCCTTCGGTAACATGCAAAATGGCGGTCACAGTTTCACTACCGTACTCGGCATGCAGTGTTTCCACCCCACTGCACCCAAAAATACCTACGTAGCCCCACGAACCATTCATACATAGCCCCACGAACCATTTCCGGTAAGGTTAGGTTAGGTAGGGTCACGTATAGGTTACAATAGTTAAAAATTGGTTTCGAAAAAAATATGCATAGCCCCATACACCATTCTCGCATAGACCCACGAACCATTGACACATAGCCCACGAATCATTGACACAGCCCCACAAACCATTTGCGGAAACTTACCTTCTTCAGTTACAAAAACACGTGTTTGGAAACACTGACCGGGATTACACCATCACACACAGGCTACATTCACCTGGAAGTAAATGGATGCAAGAGCTTTCGTGCATCGGTCACACATTTATATCGAAAAATAGATGATTTACCAGTAAAATTCAATGAACGATGCGAGAAAACACTTCCCCGAACTTCCACAAGTATAAAGAAACTGCATTCTGTAAGTAAATTCTCCTGTACATTTGAAGAAATCCATTTGTCCGATACGAGAAATTTACCGAAGTTTAATTGTGAGTGCAAGTGTTATATATTAACATTAACTGACAGCTAAATATATTTTTGGTGTGCGAGAGTTAGCAAGGTTTACGTTAACATATCCTTATTTGATTTCCCACTACCTGAGGGCTTCAAAGTAGGCTGATAAGTCTCAGGCTCGCCGTTGAGGAATAAACGTAAGTTGATCCATTGAGATAATCCGGGGAATGTGACAAGCAATGTATGATCAGTGCATTGTGTCCCCATCATGAGTTTTCTGACTTTTGAGAATGGAGTTTCATATATTGCTTTCAAGTAGCTGCCCATTTGTCCCCATGATACAAGATCAGCAGCAAAATTTCGAAGCTTCTTACCGCAATCGAGCCTGTGACCACTCACACCATTGGGCTAGGAAGGAATTCAAGTAGTAACTAAGCATAAAGGAAATTAATTATTGCTTTTTGTAATCGCTTCTAATGATGAAGGGATATATTTGGTTCGTTTGTTGTTCCACAACTTCCATTAAAATCTGTTCGAGTATTAGTGTACATTTGGGAAGGGAAATTTTGAATAACAAGAAATATTTCCTCACATATTGAAAAATACTTATTTTATTAACTGGACTTGTGTCAACATTTATCGCCACAGTTACATAACAATAAATGGCAGTTGCTGTTTTCTTCAAATGTAACCATAAAAACTTTTGCTAAATATCTACACATAACTTCAGTGCAAATTCCATTTGAGAAACTGCTAATTACACAGCATTTCAATCACTTTTATGCAATTAAAATTTAAATCACAGATTTCTGAAATACACATGAAAATTCCAATCGCAACAAGGCTTACAAAATGGTACATTAATTATAACAAATACTTTCATAATTCCTTGCATTAGTGGTTATTGTCTCTCAAAATTATGCACAATATTGGATAATTGTAATATCTTTTTAGCATAATTACTCAGCAAGTGGGAGATAAGGGTGTACAGTCTTGCAATCAGTCCATTATACAGATTGTTTTACTTTTCTTCTCTCATTTTTCTCTACCTGTAGGACTGTTTTGAATATCTTGCTCCTTAAACACAGGATAGAATTATTACTAACACAGTATTTAACCCCCCCCCCCCCCAAAGTCATTAAAATTTTAATTTTTATAATAATTTATTTCCTTTCTTGTCCTAAGCATGAGTTTATATTTTATATACAGTGTTTTCACAGTTGAGTCATCCATAGAGCGGTGGCTACCACGCTGGGCAGCAAGAGAACATCTGCTAGCTTTTAGACCCACAGCTGTATGCTGGCTTTGGCACTGGATGCATCAGTGAGGTGTTAACAAGTGTTTTAGATTGTTTTGTTTTAGTTTACATATTACTGCTGCTTTTCTGCAGTCTAATAATGCCACACTACAATTTAAAACAACGAAATTTTATGTAACGACACGTCATTATGAATTCTTGTAGCGAAGTTACAAGGTGTTTTGCGGCAGAATTCCCAGATGTTCCTGTTCCACACAGAGACAGCATTCAAAAACTTGTGAACAAATTTTGGGAAACAGGGTTTGTTTTTGATAAGAAGCAAAGGGTGAAATGGCGTACGAGAAACTAGATGACATTAGAGCACGATTGGAACATACTCCTCAAAAATTCTTCCCGTACATTGCACAAGAAACAGACATTTCTATGATATCTGCGTGCCGAGCTAGCAAGCTTTTAAACCTGAAGCCATACATTACAAGAATTGAAAGAAAATATCAGTAGAGAAACTGAAGCAGTTTCGGAAGAGGAACTGATATGTGTTAGTGAAAATTTTCAAAAAACATGCAGTAAATGTGTGGATGCAGGACGACAACATTTCCAACACCTATTGTAACACGGTACATGCTCATTTTAATTGTAACTGTCAATGTAATTATACGAGCTTATTCCATTACTACGTGTGAACATCGTCCCACATAATGGATAGTTTGACTGGGCCCCCATTTCCTAGAGTCATACAACTACGTACCTGTAGTGAGAGCAATAGACCTTAGTAAATAATTATAAGTTATAAGTATCTTTTCAATTTCATGTTTATTACAACCAAAGCATTATCAAGTAAATCCTACTTACTAACAAGAATTCTAACATCACTAACGTTTATATAAATAACCAGTAATTAACCTTTACTTCTTGGCACCTAAGTTGAGTGTTCACCCCCCCCCCCTGTATATGTTGTATAGTCACAGGGTGATATTAATTGTTGAAATACTTAACTACAGTGTGTGCGTGTGTAGCTTCGCTACCAGAGACCAATTGGGCGAGCGATTCTCCTGGCTCAGACACGAGGCCTCGAGATTACGTAGTGTGATGTCAGAGCCATGTGATGTACCATTGCCTTGTTTATCGTACTGCTATGAAATGGACGGGTGATAACATAACTAGCCGTTCCAGTTACGCGGATGTTGCATCCAGTTTGCCAGCAGATGCGCTCTCACTGGCCAGCATGCTAGCTGCTGCTCCACGGCCAACTCAACCGTGAAAAGCACTGTATATGTGGAAATTACAGAAGCATATATACTATTACTGTATGTGATTGCAAAAGACAAGTTGAAGTGAATGGAGATATGAATTTTACAACACACTGAAACTTGGTGATTGATATTATTATTTTGCCCATGCAATGAAGAACAACCTATTTCTTATTCTAAACCAAAAATTTAACTTTGGCACTAGAACAAAAATCCTTATAATACTGGCACCAATGACTTGGCATTTTAAGGCACATGAATCTTTACAATATTTCCTGCTCACACATTATTTTAAGCTTAATTACCGAGTTCCTCTATTACATTAACAAAAATACAAAATTACATTATAATGCAAATGGAATGTCAGGAAATTTTATTTGAAAATTTCAAGTGAGATTTCAGAATCCTCACAAATTAGATATTTATGTAAGAGATCACTCTACATAAACTTCTTGACAACAATTTCCCCTTTAACTTTCGAAGATTATTCTTGAAAAATCACTTGCAATCTCTGGCCGTCAAGACGTTTTATCCGTAACTTTAAACTTTGTTTTAACCAATGAAGATTCTCTCTCCTTCGTTGATGAAGTGTAAAAATATTTTAAGTGATGAAAGTAATCAAATTTGTACACTAAATGCAAGGAAGTATAAATATTATTTTACTATGCAAGCCTCACACGAGATGAAAATCTTAGAAATTAAGCGTATCATTGGAATGCAAGAGAAATATATCCAATATTTTACTTACGTTACCAGGCAGTTGAAAGATTTAAAAAAGTAAATGTTGATAGCAAAAGTATCATAACTTGTTCATTTTTCACTATAAAACTTTTGGAATGATACAAGAACAAACGGTGAACTATCTTACCATGTATATTCCATTTGTTACCTTTACTTTGTTCATTAACAAAATCTTTAGTAATGGAATTTTTCCCTTGTTACAGGTTATCTAGTACAGAAAACTCCAATCTGTTCATGTAACCACTATGAACGAGGAAGAATTGTGATAGTAAAAAGTTACAAAATGTGGAAATGAAATGAGTAAATACAATATTAATAAAAATTAACAAAGCATTAAAGAAAAGTCATTAAGCAGAAGAAAATACTATATTGCTTTCTGAATTAATATAAAGGAACACTGTTAACATCAAACTTTGTATCAGTCTTGAAATGCACGACAATTTTCATGCTCTAAAATATACCAACTTAAACATATAACACAAAAATGAACAATAATACACAACTACATAAATGCAAAATCAATTATCACATGGTAATCACTTGAACTCAAATATTCTTTTGAGTAATGTGCTACACAATGGAGGAACGTTGTTTCATTGTTATAAAACAAATAGTTTCAAAATACTTATACAAATAACTCACTGAATTCCTCATGAACTTTGGCATCCTGTCTAATGCAAATAAAAAAAAAATTCATTCACATTACAAATATGAATGATTGTGTTAATAAAAATCACATCACTTTCATTGCGAAAAATCTCTGGAGAAACGTTGCAGCACCACCTTTAGAACAAAATAAAAATACATCAATAAGTATCATAAAATGTATAAAAATGTTTCACTTTGAAAGTTATATTGATTGATTGAAATAAGAAGGTTGGGTACTTCAGCATTTAGGCTATTTGCACCTGTTGCCCAGCCCCTTACCATAACTAAAATCAATACTTGTCTCTTGAGGACTAAAAATCTCCTTACTTAGGTTAAAAGTTGAGACTGTAAAGGGCCACTCAGCATATGAGGTACAAACACAGCCATACAAAGGAATATGTCATCCATAGGTTCAGGTGTTAGAGCCTTGTTAGCCTGCAGTTACTGGAAGTGTGTGGAATTGATGTTGACTTTGGGTGCCCTCTCAGGACACACCTTACACATCCATCATTACTGTTATTATTATGTCAACTTACTTAAACTTAAGAAAAAGTTACAAAGCCGCTTAAACCACGTGTAATGTGAAAAATATTACAGCATCATTTCAACAGTACCAGACAGTTTTTATAGTTGATACCAAATTATCATAAAGCTATGTACTGTCTTAATATAAAGTTTAGGCTCTTATTTGATAACATTTTTATCAGAGGCGAAGCGTCTGGTCATCGGGAGATGTGGGGATGACAAAGCAAAATAATAAAAAAAAATTACTTTTTAAATATTTTAGAGAAAAAGTAAAAAATAAGTCTGAATACTCGCATATTTAAGCGAAATTAGTCACTCAATGCCATGAAACAGCTAGAAATACGCAAGAGATTCGGTAAGTTTAGCGAATCGAAAGGAGAGCCCAGTTCTACCCACCCCCCATACTTACTTAGACAGAACCTTTTCCCTAACATATCTTACTTTCACACCAGTGACTTTTTTTAAGTATTGCTTTTTTGGAATTTTAGGCATTTTTTCTGTGATAGTAATGTATGTAAAACAATATTTTAAATTATTCTGAACAGAAGGTGGGCACAAACAATTTAACCTTTATGAATGCAAAACAATGCACGCGAAATTTATTTCGGGGGAGGGCTGAATCACATTGAATGGAAGGGGGGTATGAACCTCGTAGTTGATGCAATGTCAATGGAAATGAAATGTTGTAGCTTGAACCACGAGATAATTCATCAAATTGTTATTTCTGTTTTGCAAAGGTAAAAGGAATAAATAGTAAATGCAAGTAAACAGTAAAGTAACCACATTTGCCATCTGCTGTGATGCCAGTACCTGTACCACATCCCCATACATATCTAACTGTAGACAATGGATGGGAACACGAGGCAGCTACGAAAGTTCAAAATGAGAAGCAAGATCATTCTACTTTTGAAGCCTCTTCCTGTGAACCTCATCTGCTAACACAAGGTGAATTAAACAACCCTGTTCGGGATTTAAAATTGGGAAAGAAACAGCCCAAACTGTTGGTATCTACAGTAGGCTGAAAGGCTGGAATCTCATTCAGAAACACACTTTGGCGAGTTTGAAGATTTTAACTCCAGAGAAAACAATAGTGTATTGTAATAATATTTGCAATGTGATGGATTTATTTGATCAAGAATATGAAACAATATAGCGGAGACTGTTCACTGATTCCTTGAAAACTTGTTTGAGGGCTGTTCCTTTGCACAATGGGAACAAATTTCCTTCTGTGCCACAACTAACATGAAGGAAACGCATGAAAATATGAAAATGTTGTAAGAAACAATTCAGTATGACAAGTATTGGTGGATCATATGCTTAGATTTAAAAGTAATTGTGTTGTTAAAGGATTTGCAGCTCGGCTATACTAAATTTTGCTGCTTCTTGTGCAAAATGGGACAGCAGGGACAAGAATAATCATTGCAACAATAAAGAATGGCCAAATCGTGAATCACATACACCTGGACAGTCACTACATACCTCACTAGTCCACTCTGATTTGATTCTTCTTCCTCCACTTCATATCAAGTTAAAGAGGGCTTTTCAAAATCTTCATTAAGGCAATGGACAAAAATGGTGCTGTTTCATTATTTGAAGGAAACATTTCCTCGTGTTAGGATGCTAAAATCAAGAAGGAATTCTTGTACGAGGGCCAGTATTTATATTATGAGCCTTGGCAACACTGATTGAAGTTAGGCGCGATTTGACGTTTGCAGGGAATCGTCTGGCATTATTGACCGTAACGTATTTCAAATGTTTTGTCAATAGCTTCATTTGTGTTGTTTATGTTGCCTTGGAGATTGCGCGACAACAATAAAATGGAATTAACTCGTGAACCGTGCGATGATTTTTTACGATTTTCGACGTGGATTATCAAGACAAGAGTGCATCGATCAACTTACTTCCACATTTGGCGATGAAGCCCCATCCTTTGCCACTGTGAAACGCTGGTATAACGAATTTAATCCTGGCCACCATTCGCTCACCAACGAGATTCGCGAAGGTCGTCCAAAATCAGTTGTTGTTCAAGAAAACATTAATGCTGTGCAAAACTTAATACTGCAAGATCGTCATGTGACAACAAATGCTCAATAAATACAATCGTGGTGCTTCAAAAGACGTATATAAGATTGTAACAGGTGACGAATCATGGATATATGCATATGAACAGCTGTCGACTGTATGGGTGTTTCAAGATGAACCCAATCCAACAAAAGTTGTTCGCGCCCGAAGCACATCGAAACAAATGGTGACCTGTTTTTTTCGGGAAAACTGGTCATGTGGCAACTGTGCCTTTAGAGGAACATAGAATGGTCAACTCTGAATGGTACACAACAATTTGTTTGCCAGAGGTCTTCGGTCAAATACGGAAAACAAACAAACGCCGTCGGATCATTCTTCATCAAGACAATACCAGCTGTCACACATCTCATCTAACAACCGACTTTATGAACAGTCAAAAAATCGAATTGATGGGTCATCCGCCGTACAGTTCTGATTTGCCACCCAATGACTTCTTCTTGTTCCCGAATGTCAAGAATAAATTGCGTGGACAACGATTTTCGTCGGCGGAAGATGCCGTTGATGCGTTCAAAAACCATATTATGGAGGTGTCTCAAGAAGATTGGAAAAACTGCTTTGACAAATGGTTCGAACGAATGCAAAAGTGTATTGACCATAAAGGAGAATACTTCGAAAAACAATAAAGCAGTTTTCAATGCCAAATTCATGTTTTTTCATTGTTAGGCTCAAAATATAAATAGTGACTCTCGTATGCTACCAAATTAGCACTTTGATAATGCATAAAATATTTGGAGGTCAGTCTGGAGTTAATTTAAAAGCGTTGTGTATAAACGTTTTTTGTGTATAAACGTTTTAGGAAATCGTAAGGTTCCGAACTACCATTAGATCGTGCACTGTTTCATCATACAAAGATATGGGGTGTAATATGTCCCTCAAAATACATTTCTTTGACTCTTAGCTGGATTTCTTCCCTGACAATCTCGGTGCTATCAAGTGACGAACATGGGGAGTGTTTCCACCAAGATATCTCTCTCATGGAAAAGAGGTACCAGGGACAATAGAGGGCAAGAATGCTTACTGATAACTGTTGGATGCTGAAGAGGGATATTCCAGGTGCAAAATGCAGAAGGATATCAACAACTCTCACATTTTAGTTAAGTTCAATGCACAAACATATTTCACACTTAACCTGGGTGTCACAAAGAAACTGTGGGTGATGGAGAAAAACTACTTACACATTTGAATTCAGCGCAAAAAGTGCTATTAGGATCAGCTATTTTCCCCAGTGTGTCACAAAAAAAGTTCAATTTTGTTCCCCAGTGTAAGTGGAAATTGTTGCTTTTATTAAACCTGTAACAATATGTAATATATGAAATAAACAAAATAAGCCCTTTAATTGTAGTTTTCTTTATGCATTGGTTTGTACATTGTAACACTTGCAGGTTCTGGGTTATAAATATGTTTATAAATACGGAGAAACTAGTACTCACTTTATCCACGAAACTGTTTTTTCTACTTCGTTCAACCTTCTAGTGAACAAGCTAAATAGCATCTACCTCAGGCTCAACTTCACCGTAGAACAAGAAAAGCATGATAATATCAACTTCCTGGACATCACCATCAGCCGTGCACTTAACACATTCACAACCACTGTCTACAGAAAACCTGACGAAGGCAACCAGTACATACATGCTCTCTCTAGCCATCCCCCAAACCAAAAAGCTAATGTGTGGCTGAACTTTTATCGAAGAGCTTTCTCCTATTGTTGCAGAGAAGAGGATCTACGAGAGGAGATAGCCACCATCACTGAAATAGCCCTGAGACATGGCTACACAGAAGAACAACTTTCCACTTGCTGAAGTAAAGCGGAAATACAGGTCAGACACCCTAACCAACCACAATCAACCCATCTGCAAGCAACCCAGCCACAATCAACCTCCAGCGGCCAATATAAATGGTTTGCCTTCCCCTACCATCCCACCACTTCCAACCGCATATCCAAATCCCTTCTCCCATATGGCATCAAAGTAGCTCACAAACCCAATTCCAAAATAGCTGATAAACTGAACAAACACAAACGGTACTTCCTCTCCCCCCTTGATAACCCAGGTGTATACAATGCAGAGTGCAAGGCACATTACATCGGCATATCAAATACAACAGCCATAAAATTCAAAAGGTTCAAGTCACACACACTGCCCACATGCTCGTAGACACCAAAATCAAGGAAACGCATGCCATAATGCACTTCCTACACGAGCTAAACATCGATAGCAGACAAGCGCACCACACTTGGATGCCCCTACTACAACAGTTATCGCCTGGAAATAGAAGACGACACGGACCCTGACGCACAGTTAACAACAGCGCAGCCGGAGAACTACAAACAAAAGATGCACGCCAAGCAACAGTACAGCAAGTTCCAACGAGGATGGTGGGAGCAACCACTGAAATTAATAGAACGAAGAAGAAAAAACAGTTCTGTGGATAAATTGAGTACTAGTTTCTCTCTACGGCGTCTCTTTTCCTAATTATGAATATGTTTATATTAAAAATTACAATTTAGTGTATTCTCATAAATTTGATTAAATGATTTGGTTTATTACAAGGAGCATTTCAAAGGAAATTGGAGAATATTCGTGCAGTCAAAGCATATATAGATCATAATACACAATTCTTAGACACCTTTCTAAAATTTATGTGTATATTTTGCCTGTTTTAAAGGCATATTTTGTCTTATGTGCATACGAGGGCCACTATTTATATTTCGAGCCTTGGTAACACTGATTGAAGTTAGGTGCGATTTGACGTTTGCACGGAATCGTCTGGCATTATTGACCATAACGTACTTCAAATGTTTTGTCAATAGCTTCATTTGTGTTTATCAGGGTGGCTACAAACAAGCAGAAATGAAATTCCCTGACTTTTCCAGGTTTTCCAGGACAAAATTTACATTTTTCCCTGACAATTACAAACTAAACTAAATCGATGTTTTTGCAAATGGAAATAATAAACTCATACAGATCCAGGTATAGATTTGTTAAGTACCAATATTATTTTCTATGAAATTGACTCAATTTCTCTATTCTCTATGATTTGAATTCAAACTGCAAAAGAGTGAATTTGGAAAATTATTACAATTCACAAGCTAGGGAAGGATTACGGAATTTTGTCATACGCAGTAAGTTTAAAATAAAATACTTGATTATTTTTAAAGTTACGACTTAAAAAAATAAGAGTGAAGAGTGATTGATTAATAAATACAATTTGTAATTTATCAGTTTCCTTATACATTCTCGGTATTATATATTGATATTTCCACTGAGGTTTGGGACCCTCTGCTTGCAAGAACCACGAGTGCGGACTCATTTTTCAATGCATCAAGCTATCTTCTCTGTAAAGCAAACAACTTAACTATTGCATATAAGTGAAACAATTGAATCGAACAAAATAAAGTGTCATATTTCCTTACATTATCAATGGGATTTCTGCTTCAGTACAGTATATCCAAGTGAAGTACTGTGAAACTGACAACATGCAGTTATACCATTAATGCTGTCGAAAAGGGTATGTAGGTATTAGAAATTTAACGCAAAGAATTTATAGAATTGCATTGTATAGGTACCTGATTTAGCTAACCATACATTAAAACAGGAACACTCTAATAATAAAAGCTTCTGAAAGTTCATATACGAGGGGCATCCTGAAAAAAGCTCCAATGGTGCCTATACGCAGCACTGGTGGTCAGAGATAGACACACACCCATGCAGGCAGGAAGAAGTGGCATGTAGCAGTAATCTGGTACAGTTGCAATGCAGCCGTCATACAGTCTCCCACCGAGCCTAGCCTACAATGTACACTCAGAATTTGGCACAGAGCCACCAGCAATTGTGTGAGATGTGCAGACCGGACGTCGTGTATGGTCAGACGTGGTGCAGACAATTCACGGAAGGCCAATCGACTTTGCACAACCCTGTACAGCTGAGTACACACAGGCCCTTTGCATCACTTCAGGTGAGAGATCTTGGACCACTCCCTGTACAGCCCTGGCCTTGAATGTACCGACTTTCATCTCTTTGTTTAACTGAAGAGGATTCTGGCAGGGCAACACTGCGGTAGAGATAGTTCCAGTCTTTGCTGTCCGACACATATACCATGGGCATACAAAATCTAGTGCCATGCTACGACAAATGCTAGAACAACGGTGGTGATTATGCCGAAAATTAGGTTAAGGCTCACTCTTACTAATGCAATAAATTACAACTGATATTCATGTTTTATTTATGCCTAATCGGTAGGGACCTTGATATTTTGTTATTTGTTTTCAAATTGGTGTATTTTCTTATTTTTTATTTTTTACTATACGGTGTTATTTTTCTCAAAATTCACATTTTCATTTTAGCGCATTTTCTGGCAAATATCTGAAATTATTTCTTCATGGTGTTTTTAAACTACTGTTTCAAATTGTAAGTCACATGACTTACGCCTCTTCGTGAGAGTTCTTTTGGGAAAGTTATTTTCCATACCCCTTTTTTAAATTTTAAGGTAAGGATTTTAGATAATGGAATTTCCCCCATATATACTGAAGGGTGCATAATAACCATAAGTGGCGACGCACCCAAAAAATTAAAATCAATCAATCTCACGTGACTGATACCGATATATAATGGCACCAAAAAATTGGCATTATCTTTTTTTGACTTGTCAGTATTAAGTTTCCCAAAATTCGCTTTTTTGTTTTAGAACATTTATCTGCCAAATATACCGAAACTTAATACTCCATTGTGCTTTTAAACTATTATTTTAAATTGTAGATCACATGGTCTACGTATTTTCGTGACAGTTTGATATGTTGGAACAGATTTTTGAGGAAGTAAAAGTAAAGTGCTCCCCTGGACTTTTCCATGAAGGTGTATAAGGGTGTGGAGTTAGGGCCCCACACTTTCTTGATCATGGCTAAAGGTGGGCGTGATTGATAAGCACCATGCTCCTGGCTACCTTTATCCCACAAAGTTTCCTCAAGGTACCAGCTTCATATGATGCTGGGTTGGTGCCGGAGCAGTTTGAATAGGCGGAAAACATCCCGGTTCTCCCCTGCAGGGGATCGACCCCGGGTCTCTTGCATAGTAGTCAGACGCCCTAACGACTGAGCTCCATTATTACTCGCTTGACAAATGCCGATGGAGCGCACTTAGCTTCGTAATTCAAAACATATCTCGTGCGACAAATACGAGGATGTGGATCCCGTGTGACAGTAGATACGCACTCGATCTCCTGTTAGAACCCTGCCACTTTTCTCTGTGATGCAAATGGTTTTGATAGAAGTTGAAAAAATCCTGGGAAATACAGGATTTAATGTGGCTGTCGGAATTATTCCATGTACGTATAACTCTATAGTTTACTCTTGAGTAAAATGTTGGAAAACTTGCATGTTCTATGTACACAAACAGGCCTAGAAAAGACAAGAATGTTGGATTTCATGAAAATTTTTGTTGTTTTAGGTCATTTCTTTAAAGAAAATCGCTAATAACGCCAAATTAACATTTTATGACAAATTCGCATTATTTTCATATTTAGAAAGGGCGAAAAATGTATCCAGACATCACTGCACATTCCTAAACATAACTTCGCAGCAACTACCATTTTTCACGGTTTTGGCGTTTGCGAAAAATCAATCGGAAATTACTTTCTGGCCACCCCTCGTATAAATCAGTAGATGGAAAGTGAAAATTTAGCAGGGCTGGCAGAAAAAAGTCAATTCTTGAAGAAAGTGATTTGCTTTTATGATTGAATGATTCGAGTAAATATGATATTAAAATATTTACGTATTTATTATTAGTATTTTATTTCATAATATTGGACATTAACGTTACTCAGTGAGAGATTAATGACCATCTCTCACGAGTTTAAACAAACAGGACAGAGAATGGTGTTAATTTCATTGCAATACTAGTGTTGCAGTAAATTTGAGGTTGGGAGTGTGCACTTGCCAATTTTTATAACGTTCACCAATGCAGATTTATGTTTCACTTTCTCGTGATAGTATTCAATATATATCCAGTTATGTTGGATTCTTCTTGTCTTCTTGATATCTAAGAATAGTGCAATGTGATTGTAAACGTATGTTAACTTGTGCGAAACCACTAATACGTCAGGACGATGAAAGAAAACCTTTGTAAGCACTGATACATTAAATGAGGTGAAGTGAGCCAGAAGAGTAATACAATTCCAGCAGCATATTTGCAGTCTAAAGCTCTTCTTGTTTATGCATACGGTTTTTGTTGGATGTTGCAGTGCGAAGACATCGAACCTAAATCATAAGAGTCCCATGCATGCAATTTCTGTCACATGTTGTAGTGAGATACTTTGTCGGGTGGCGATATTCGACAAAAATCATATGTATCAATGGAACCTATTTGTTTCCATGTTCCTTCAGTTTGCCCAACAAAATGCCTTACTACGACATCCGACAACTATCGGACGGTGCCACCCAGTCCCATCCCCTCCATCTGTTGACAGTTCTGTCTCCTTACTACTCTCCCATACGGACAAGAAAAAATGATAATTCAATGCATTTTCAACGTAATATTTAGAGGCTTAACCTTTACTCCCTCGATGATATTATATGGTATCATCAGAGTCAGGTTGTTCTGACCCGATGAAACCATATGGTATCATGGTGCAGATTACGACATGAATGTGCTTTTTGGACCCTCATACTCTTCTGTTTGGGTTGAAACTCTGACACAGGTCTGGAGCAAGCCTGGGAAATTCATATTGATGATCAACCTCCCCCCCCGCCTCTCCGCAACATATCCATGACACATTTCCGAATAGTTTCACATTTTGGCTCATTATTCAACTTGTATGGCACCCAGGAACATGAAACAAGTTTCAATCTCTTTGGAATCGTCCATTCTTTGAAGAGAATACTAAGGTTTGCACCTTCTCCCGAAAATAGCGAGAGAAAAGGGGGGCAAACTCCAGATTTTTGTTTTTTTTTCATTGAAATTCGGTGGTCACGCCCCCAAACCCCCCTTCCTCGGTTTGGCGATCTTAATTGTACACGGTTGCATGCTATGATGTTTTAGCTGAAAAACAAAACTTATCCGAAGTAGATTGCTCCCATAGTGCCCGAGTTATAACAATTTTCCTCCAAAAATGCTAATTACCTTATTTTTCGTAAAAAAAAACAAAACAAGAAATCACATTTTAGCTTATTATTCAACTTGTATGACACCCTAGAACATGAAACATGTTTCATTATCTTGAGAAATGTCCATTCTTTAAAAAGAATACTAAAGTTCGCGCCTTCTTCCCAAATAGCGGGAGAAGAGGGGGCAAACTCCAGATTTTTGTTTTTCATTGAAATTCGGGGGTCGCGCCCCTCATACCCCCTTCCTCGGTTCGGCGTTCTGAATTGTACACGGTTGCATGCGCTGATGTTTTAGCTGCAAAACAAAACTTATCCGAAGTAGATTGCTCCCATAGTGTCCGAGTTATAACAATTTTCCTCCAAAAATGCAAATTACCTATTTTTCGTTAAAGAAAAAAATGACATTTTGGCTTATTATTCAACTTCTATGGCACCCAAGAACATGAAACATGTTTCATTCTCTTGAGAAATGTCCATTCTTTGAAAAGAATACTAAAGTTTGCGCCTTCTCCAGAAAATAGCGGGAGAAGAGGGGGCAAACTCCAGATTTTTACGTTTTTTCCATTGAAATTTGGGGGACGTTCCCCCCAGCTCCCTTCCTCGGTCCGGTGTTCTAAATTGTACACGGTGTCATGCGCTGATCTTTTAGCTGCAAAACAAAAGTTATCCGAAGTAGATTGCTCCCATAGTGCCCGAGTTATAACAATTTTCGTCAAAAGAGTGTTCGAAGTAAATAAAGACAATATTCCCTGACATTTCCCTGACTTTTTTTGACACCTCAAATTCCCTGACTTTTCCCGGTTTTCCAGGTTTTCCAGGTCTGTCGCCACCCTGGTTTATATTGCCTTGGAGATTGCGCGACAACAATAAAATGGAATTAACTCGTGAACATTTTCGTGCGATGATTTTTTACGATTTTCGACGTGGATTATCAAGACAAGAGTGCATCGATCAACTTACTTCCATATTTGACGATGAAGCCCCATCCTTTGCCACTGTGAAACGCTAGTATAACGAATTTAATCGCGGCCGCCATTCGCTCACCAACGAGATTCGCGAAGGTCGTCCAAAATCAGTTGTTGTTCAAGAAAACACTGATGCTGTGAAAAAACCTAATACTGCAAGATCGTCATGTGACATACTGTGAGATTGAGGCAAACATAGGCATTAGTTCCACCAGCATATATAAAATATTACATGATCATTTAGCTGTGAGAAAGGTATGTTCTCGTTGGATCCCACACAATTTGACAAAACAAATGCTCAATAAATACAATTGTGGTGCTTCAAAAGACGTGTATAAGATTGTAACAGGTGACGAATCATGGATATATGCATATGAGCCGGAACGGAAACAGTAGTCGACTGTATGGGTGTTTCAAGATGAACCCAATCCAACAAAAGTTGTTTGCGCTCGAAGCACATCGAAACAAATGGTCGCCTGTTTTTTCGGGAAAACTGGTCAAAACTGGTCATGTGGCAACTGTGCCTTTAGAGGAACGTAGAACGGTCAACTCTGAATGGTACTCAACAATTTGTTTGCCAGAGGTCTTTGGTCAAATACGGAAAACAAACAAACGCCGTCGGATCATTCTTCATCAAGACAATGCCAGATGTCACACATCTCGTCTAACAACCGACTTTATGAACAGTCAAAAAATCGAATTGATGGGTCATCTGCCGTACAGTTCTGATTTGCCACCCAATGACTTCTTCTTGTTCCCGAATGTCAAGAATAAATTGCGTGGACAACGATTTTCGTCGGCGGAAGATGCCATTGATGCGTTCAAAAACCATATTATGGAGGTGTCTCAAGAAGATTGGAAAAACTGCTTTGACAAATGGTTCGAACGAATGCAAAAGTGTATTGACCATAAAGGAGAATACTTCGACAAACAATAAAGCAGTTTTCAATGCCAAATTCCTGTTTTTTCATTGTTAGGCTCAAAATATAAATAGTGACCCTCGTAAAAATATACAATTGCCCATCTTTAAAATGTTGTAGAAGCATTATTTTCCAGTAGAACATTCATTGTTACAGTAAAAAGGTGATTTCGCTGCATGCTATTATTAACTTCCATAAGACAGGCAACATCAACAAGAAACAATCCCCAGGACGACCCTGAACAATTTGTAGTGCAGAGAATATTAAATGGGTGGAAAATGCTGTGCAACAGGGACCCAAGAATCTACCCATCGATTGGCTCAATGTGTGAACAATACTTGTACCAATGCTTGCAGGATTTTGAAAAGTGGCCTAATACTGTATGCTTGTAAGATACAGTTGCAGCAGTGCTCCATGAAGATAGGGTTCACAGTGAAGCTAATTTTCACTCATCCGGTTATAGGAGGGGTTCCATAACGGATGGGGTAAGGGTTGGAAAACATTGCCCTATTTATTAAAGGATAACGAGCACACTGGCAGATGTGCTCCACTGTGCTATGG
The DNA here is from genome assembly GCF_977018435.1 of Lepisma saccharinum. Lineage (NCBI taxonomy): Eukaryota > Metazoa > Arthropoda > Insecta > Zygentoma > Lepismatidae > Lepisma > Lepisma saccharinum. The sequence continues at coordinate 19,276,694 of NC_139256.1, read as the reverse complement.
CAAAGAGAGCCCAGGGTGTTCTTGTCAATGTGATGACCATCAAAGGAATGTGAAATTCAAATTTAACAGTGTTAAGAAAAATTTACCTTAGTTATTTATTGCACATAACCATTAATAAATAAGCTTCTTGCAGTCCTAGGTAGCTGGGTCTAAAATGCGTCCCATTGTTATTGGAAGCCAGAAGTTTGAGGACAAAATGTTTACAAACAATGCACTATAAAATAAATAATTATGTAAATGAAATGCTCTTCTTATAAAAAATGCAAACAGAAGAGAAGGTACTGCAAAAGAGGGCATGATTAATTCCAGTTCGTGAATGTCTGTACAAGCAGACAAAAAAATCCTCATTTGAAGCGTCAGAAGAAGAAAAAAAACAGGCAAGTTAACTTTCTGTCATAAGTGAGATAGTGGTGTCATTTTCTGCCATGCTGATGCTGTGCTGGACTTTACAACGTGCCTAGTTTCATTTCATACATTTGAAACTTTAATTTTTCAAATCATATGTTTCATTTTTGTACCTTTTCATTTACATTATTTACATTCCAGTGATATTTTGCAATTGAAATTTCAATTTATGGAGTTGGACGAAAGTTGACTTAACTGTTTTCTTTCCCCATGACCCTTCATTTGGAATGTGAGTAAATTGTAAAAGGGTAAATTGCCAAACATATATTACTTCAATAGCAACATGTGCAGTAGAAATATGGAGCACACAGTAAGTATAAAGTCTCTTAGAATCACAGGGAGGAAAATAAGAACTTCACAAATGAAGACAAAAGTTGAACTGCAATTGATTGAAAACATTTTCCATGACATGACAAAATTTCAGCGAAAAATGCAGGCTCGACCAGGACTCGAATCCGGGTCTCTGGCATACTGTGCCATTGTTGCACCAATGAGCTACAGAGCCAGCCACACATCTCTTGTGTGTGCCAAATTATAATGTAATCCCCATGGTACTCAACGAACAATGGGAAAAGGATGGAAAGCCTGTGCATAAAGCACCTTGACATATAATTTTGTAACTCTACTGAGCTCCAAAGTAACTTCTGACTTCCCATCTTCAAATCTAGTTATTACTAGAACTAGTTACTTGAATTGGAAGTAGACAACAGCAATCTATACAGGTTTTCTCAGAAAAAAATGGCAAAAGAAAGTTGCAGTATACTTGTAATAAACAAAAAAAAAACAGAAATATCAAACTTGCAGAATGGTGGAGATCGAGTCACAATTTCCCGTATTCTTTTAAAAAAAGAAAATAAATAATTAGAAAGTGTGTTTGTATACATCATCAAACTTTATAATGTATAGATACCAAGCCGCACAGCTTTGCTTTGCAAGATTTTTCTCACTAAGTGCTCATTTCAAGGCCCCTCCAAGCTTTTAGTATTCTGTGTATGCACCCATGCCATACATGTTCATGGTTGCCACTGCCAGTTATTTTTTCTGCCAGACAAGACACGAAGAGTGGAATTATACTACAAACACATGACAGCAGTGTCTCCATTTTGGAGAATTCACTGGGCTCTCACTTCAGCCATAAGTTGTGTATTTAATGCACACCATACTCAAGTGTTGCTTATCGTATTTGATACAGTGTGTAAGTGATGACTAGGGCTCGGAAGTTGAGGAAAAATACTTTTTTTTTACTAGTGTCCAAAGAGGAGGCCCAACATAATATATGTTCATTTTGGGTCATCGTAGGCCAGAAAAAGGTGGGTTTTATTTGTTCTTTTTTGCCTTTTTTTTTTTGGCTTATTGGTCCTATTTTAGCCTTAAACATCCTTCCTGTAGTAAAGAAATAAAAAAAGAAAGAAATATATTTGAACTATCCCTGAAACAAGAGAAAAACATTTTTGGACGACTGAAGCAGGTACGGTACAAGGTCCTTTAACCGTAACTTGTCTGAAAGGTCGCGATGTAATTGGAAACTTTCTCTTGTTTTGAAGCTTTCAGCATGGTGTATACGACCAGACAGCACATGCCCGCAAAGATCTCAAGTCAGATAACGTGGTGCCGTGCAGAGAGGGGGGGGGGGAGGTTAAAACTGAAGTTATTAATTAATTTGGATCACATTTATACGTCCTTTTTTCCATTTTTGGGTCTTTTTATAGGTCTTCAACATCCGAGCTCTAGTGATGACCCTTTAATGTGACACCCCAATGTCAACTTCTCTTCCATGTAGTACACTCTGGACTGTATTTTGAAGACTAACGAGGCCCTGGCGCCTGGACCTGCAGCCAAGATAATCTTCTCTAGGACTAGTGTTGTCCATGTGTGTTTGTGATTGCCCCTTCATCCATTCCATCTTATCATCATTCATCCTCATTTTCGCAATTAGACAAATGTAGTAGATATGTGAGGTAAAGTAAATCAAACCAAATCAATCATACTTGATACTTTAGCATCAAGGAAAGGCAAGGTATTCTGGAGGATGACCCTTGTTCAGATTAATAATAATCTGTATATATCAAACTCGTGTACGTGCTTCGCTTATTTGGAAAGTTTTGAACGTAACTTTACATCTGTACGTGCTCTAATATGGTACAAATATTCAAAATAGTATTGCCAATTTCCTTAATAATAAAGTGAATAAGCAATAACCGTTTCAAGATAGTTACATTTCTTGTATAAACGAATTCAATAGCGACACTAAATTGAAAAAAGCAATAATTACGTCTTTTGTCATTTTCACATTTGTAAACGTAATTGAAAAATAATTGTTTTCCGTCTTTTCCCATCAAATTCCTACCTCTCCTCTGTAATAAATTCTGATGCTCATTTTTTGAAATTCGAATAGTCTAGCATAATTCTCTTACAGTAGTTTTCCGGTTGAAAATAAACTTTCTTTAAGTTCCCTAGCAACGTACGTTTCCATGGACAACAACAAGCACGGCTAGCTCTTAGTTAAAACAAGCACGATGTAGATATTTTCGCATTGAGTATAATAATATATGCGTAATTGTGTCTGGACTGAATCATCATCTTATGTAGATGGCACCTTGTTTGAGGTACCTTTTCAAAACTAGGAGTTGATTCATCTGTGCGTGATCTGGGAGATATATAATGTAGCTAGACAATTAAGAATTGAAGGAAACAATGTGAGCAAAAAAGAAAAGCCATAGAAACTGTTGCTAAGGACGTGAAAAAAGTGCATTTTCACCCTTAAAGCAGGGCTAATTGAGCTATTTTTGAATTTTCTCGGCCCTTTGGGACAATTTCGTGGGGGGTCGTAATCGGGCATTTTTCGCCTCTGGGGCTTCCTTCATGGAGAACATTTAGGTCAGTGAGTCAGTGGTGGGATTGGGGCTATATATATATTGGACTCGCGTACTTTCGACGTGGCCTGTGACCACGTCTTGTACGCTTGCATGCGTGACCTTCGGCCACGTTGTGGGCGCAATCATGTTATAGATGGGGTTCCTCAATGATCTTAATGACTTTGAAAATATCTGCATGTTGTATTGGATAAAGGGGAACAAGTGTATAAGTTTGCTAATTTGAAAAGTTTAGAAAATAACGTTATGTGTGTACTCTAATATTGTACACATATTCAACACATTATTTCTATTTTCGTAATAATAAACTGGGTAAATATTGTCAGTTTCAAAAAAGTTAGATATTTCATATAAACGAATTGAATAGCAACACTATATTGGAAAAGGAGTAGTTACGTCTTTTGTCATTTTAACATTTGTAAACGTAATTGAAAAATAATTGTTTTTAGTTATTCTCCTCAAATTCCTACCTCTCCGCTGCAATAAATTCTGATGCACATGTTTTGAAATTCCAAAAGTTTAGCATAATTCCCTTACAGTAGTTTTCCGGGTGAAAATAAACTTTCTTTAAGTTCCCTAGGACAACAACAAGCACGGCAAGCTCTAAACACTTGGTTGTTATCATGCCTCTAAACATTTAGTTAAAACAAGCACGATGTAGACATTTTTGCATTGAGTATGCCAATGTATACGTAATTGTATCTGGGCTGAATCTTCTTCTTAAGTAGATGTCACCCTTGTTTGAGGCACCTTTTCAAAACCAGGAATTCATTCATCTGTGTGTGTGATCTGTGAGAAATATAATGTAGCTAGACAATTAAGAATTGAAGGAAACAATGTGAGCAAGAAAGAAAAGCCATAGAAACGGTTGCTAAGGATGTGAAAAAAGGGCATTATCACCCTTAAGGAAGGGCCAATTGAGCGATTTTTGAATTTTCTTGGCCTTTTGGGACAATTTCATGGGGGGTCGTAATCGGGCATTTTTCGCCTCTGGGGCTTCCTTCATGGAGAACATTTATGTCAGTGAGTCAGTGAGTGGTGGGATTGGGGCTTTATATATATTGGATTAAAAATTTTGTCACAGACAGGAAAAATAAATATCAATGAAAACCACAAATCTCTAGCGAGTCATTGCATGCATGCACAGAGGGACAGACACACAAGAGGATAAAAATTCCATTTTTTGAAGGCTTGTATCATCGAAAGAAGCCTCAACAACCAAAACATTGTGAAGAAAAGTTGCTTGCCCTGATGTCACCTGCATGCAGTAAATGTCCACACATTCATCATGACTCACCTTACGTTCCTCCTCTGCCATCTGCTGGGGAAGTCCCGAAAAGATCTGCGTAGAGAGGATTGTCTCTGAGAACCGCTTCACTCACACCTGTCACACTTCCTTCGCTCGGCCGGAGATTCTGTTGTGCTAGCAGGTAAGCATTGGTCTGAGCATGAAGGTCCATTGCAGTTTGAGCAGTATTTGGTGAAGTCTGTGGCTGCAGATTTGGCTGCATTACGCTTGAAATCCCTAAAGGCACGTGAGGCATTGTCTGACTAGTAAAATTCTGCACAGGCACACCAGCCATAGCTGAAGATTGAGCATCAACGGTCTTCTGTAGATTCATTTGCTTAACTAAATTTAAGTACTTTATTTGAGACTCCTGCATGTTGCGAATCTCCATTTGCATTAGGTTCTGGAGCATAGTGGCTGCATACATGCTGTTTAAATCTGGAGCCCCTGGTAGCATACTTGGTAGACCGTATCCAGGAATCGTGGGAAAACTTGCCATTGGCAATTGTAAATTTGGGGAAATCAAGGGCATGCCAAATCCTGGGGGGACATTTCCAGTTTGGTAACCGATACTTTGTGAAGCATGCAAGTAATCAGGTAATGGGTTGATACTTGCACTCAACCTAGGATCAATTTGAGGTGCTGGAAATCTTGGCCCATTCTGAGGTGCCTGCAACCGTGGATCACTCTGAAACATTTGTAGTCTAGGGTCAACTTGAGGCATCTTCAATCTAGGATCATTTTGAAGCATCTGCAACCTAGGGTCAATGTGCGGTGTCCTCAATCTAGGATCACTCTGAGGTACCTGCAGCCTGGGATCGCTCTGAGGCACCTGCAGCCTGGGATCGCTCTGAGGCACCTGCAGCCTGGGATCGCTCTGAGGCACCTGCAGCCTGGGATCGCTCTGAGGCACCTGCAGCCTGGGATCGCTCTGAGGCACCTGCAGCCTGGGATTGCTCTGAGGGACCTGCAGACTGGGATCGGTTTGAGGCACCTGCAAGCTAGGATTGCTCTGAAGAATCTGTAATATGTGTTCACTTTGAGACATAGGTAATTGCGGCGCAGGCACAGGAGATTCATTTTCGGGCACTTGCAATGGAGATTCACTTTGTGGCATTTGCAGTCTAGCATCATGTAGAAGTGTTTGGATTCTAGGATCGTTCAGAAGTGTTCCTACTGTAGGATCACCTGGAGGCAGTTGTAAATTAAGGTCACTTTGAGGCATTTGCAACTTCTGGGGCACTTGCATGAATTGTGCTAATAACTGCTCATGGTACTTATTTTCTACTGATGGAATGTTTTCATTTAAAAGTGTAGGAGAGAGCTTGTGTTTAGCAGTATTCTGGGTGGCAGGCACCGAGACAGGTTCTTGTTTACAGACTTGCTGTAGTTGAGACATGGTGGTGGCATCCGTGAAATGCATAGTCATCTGTTGCATCGATTGCAGATAGCGAGACATGATCTCTGCAGGTAACGAAGCACAAGGTGTAAATGTTTTGGGTCTCTCGGGAGCATTCTTATCTTGAATCTCACTAGATTGCAGTAATTCAATCAATGATTTCTCATCATATGAAGGTGTGCATTCACTTGCAGACACTTGTGATTCTGGGGTAGTTTGTAGTGCAACTTTGTCTGTCTCAAAATTTAAAAAGTGTTCCGGAACAGCTTCTGTATCGTCGTCATCTTCAGAATGACTAGTCTTCCTTTCTCTGGTTATTTTATGGGCTGTTTGGGAGGAGTTTATGTCGTGCATCTTTAATTTAGATTCAACAGGAGTTGAACACCTCCTAGAAGACTGACCCCAATTAGCATCATTTATGGGTGAAGTTGGTTTACAATAAGGCACATTGACATTTGAACCATGTGTTCGAGATACTTCCCACACGTATCCTCTTGAATTTCCTTCATAATCGTAAGAATCGTGATTTGGTTCCACAGCTTCACTCTCTGCAAAACTGCTACTGTGCTCTGTAGTGGACGAACTACTACTTCCTGACAAGCTAGACATATTTCCAATTTCCTCTGCATAATGAACAGTTGGAGGAATCGCTTCCTTGGCACTTTCCTGGAATTCCATCCCACACTCTCGTCCAGGTTTTGTGTCAACTTCAAATGATTTGCTGTAATATGTTGGTCTTCTTATAGGCTGTGGTTCGTAATCATCACAATACTCAGTTTCATCACTAAACATGACATGCTTGTTGACTTTTTTTCCAGTATGTTCTGATGAACGCATACTGCTTAAGCAAGTAGTGCTTTTCTTCTCAGGATTGGGTTCCCAGAACTGATCAGAGGAATCAAAACTGTTATTTCCTTTTAACTGCTCTCGGATGCGCTTTTCATCTTCAAATACCTCATCCCAGTCTTCCACTTGTTTCAATGGAGGAGGTGGTGGTCGGTGTCCGGGTTGTTTTGTTCTATAGAAAAGATAAAAAGAAAACAATAGCAGCACTGAGAAAATTATCCTTCAATTCATGCACCAGAAAGCATCTGAATCTTTATAATTTAAAACAATAGTTCAATTGGAAATGATATATAATGCCAGGGTTCCAGATGCAGATGCACAATTTTTCTGTTACTCATTCCAATTCTACTGTACACCATATGCTTTTTTAAAGATGTGTACAAGCATGCATGCAGTGGAACCTCAATTTTATATTTTTCAGTGGACCAAGCTGTAAAAAAAAAACAACGTAAAATGCGGGAAAATGTAAAATAGAGGAAATTTTTTAACACTTTGCTATGTTGGGACTATCAGGATTGAATGTATAATGCAAGAAAATGTAAATCTGAGAATGTAAAATAGGGGTTCCACTGTATTTCATTTTTGATGGAAACATGAAATATCACACTGTAATGTTTACTTTTCATGTTTCTGTAAAGTGTGAGGTGCATTTTCCTACCATGTTTTGTCACAAAATGAACTGCAAAATGTGAAATAAACTCTTAACCCTTAGTACGCCGTGCGGTCTGACGAAAGTAAGCCCAGTGTCGCCGAGGCTTTGAGCGCGAAATTTGAATTTGTATACATAATGGAGAAAAATCGTAATAACTCTGGCACTATGGGACCAATCTATATAGGATAACTTTTGTTTTGCAGGTAATACATTGGTGCATGCAACCAAGTAAAATTTGGATGCCCCAACTGCGGGGGGTTACGGGCAGGGGCTGCATCCCCCGAATTTCAATGAAAAAACATAAAAATGTGGAGTTTGCCCCCTCTTCTCCAGCTACTTTGGGGAGAAAACCGGAACTTTTGCTTTTTGTTCAAAGAATGGACCTTCCGCAACAGAATGAAACTTGATTCAAGTTCGTGGGTGCAATACAATTTGAATAATAAGGCAAAACGTAAAACTCTAGCGAATTTTAGCCAATTTGCATATTATTCATAAAATTGTTATATAACTGACACTATGGGACCAATCTCCTTCGGATAACTTTTGTTTTGCAGGTAGAACATCAGTGCATGCAACCATGTAAAATTTGGATGCCCCAACCATGGGGGGGGTTTACGGGCGGGGGCTGCATCCCCCGAATTTCAATGAAAAAAATCATAAAACTGTGGAGTTTGCCCCCTCTTCTCCAGCTACTTTGGGGAGAAAACCCAAACTTTTGCTTTTTTTCGTTCGCACTTGCATCTTGTGTAGCTACTGTCAATCTATTTCTTCCCTGTTGATTCGGCTCTTTGTGGAAATATGTCCGGAAAGAAACGATTGTGCCTTAGGGAAATCGATGAGCTGTTATATGATACGAACTGTTTATGGTGAGGCCTTTCCTAACAGAGGAGAGAAGGGAGCCTTTGCAATCGTTTGTTTTGTCTCTACTTCTGGATAGACTCACGCTTCTGGTACCCCTGGCTATCGTCAAGCTTCATTGCATTTCTAACATAGATGCGACAGAAAGCTGACACCGCCAAACCTCATCCAGTCCCCTCTCTCCTTGCCCCCCCCGGCCACTACTTCAGCTGGATCACCAGGTCTAAACACAAAGAAGAATGAGTGCCTTATCAGTACTAAATCACAGCGTTGGAAGCTTGCAGGAAAACAGCATCGTAAATACCAAGCATTTATTGTGTCTCAACTGACGAGAGCCAACACGTGGGCCCAAGCCCAAACACGTGACATATTCCGAGAAAGGGGGGGGGGGGAGAGTTGGAATTTTCGTAAACACAATTGCAAAACATGTTCCCGAACGAACTGTCAGTGTTTCAACCTCAATATACAAATATAAGTGTGGCAAACCCTCGATAATTGTATCTAAAGCTGTTTGTAACATATGTGTTACAGTGGCTACAAGGAACATACTTTTTTTGTAACATATGTGTTACGGGGGCGGACTAAGGGTTAAACATGAAATGTGGAGTTTATTTAAAGACACACATTTTTGAGGTCTGAATTATCCTGAGAGTTATGCAAACAACAGAAGCAAAAAGGGACTCCTTCACACACGTATAAACTTAATGCTCTGAAAACTGCATAAATATAAAAGTTAATATATAATATAATAAGTGTAGTTAATAATTAACACTGAATGCCATTTTATAAACAACTGTTATCCCAAAGTGTACCCAGTATTTGTACTGAAATCTTGATATGTTATTCACCATAAATATATGGCTCTTAAGATATGCAATTTTCATACCACAATTTGCCACAAAATTATTCAAAGCTCTAGCATAGCTCACAAGATAATCCAGGTTCAGGAAAGTATAGAAATTGACCACTTTCACATTATAATAAGGAATGAAAGAAGAGTTCAATTTTGCTCATTTTTCACTTGTAGAGCTATTTTTATTGTTACCTTCACCAGCAGGAAATTCATTACTGTTTTCATAGTATTTTGATTTGTTGTGAATAAATAATACCAGTCATTTTTCCTCACTTACTTCTATTGATATTTCTGACCCATAATTAGTTGTTGATCACAATATTTCAACAGCATCAGGTGAAGGTTCATACAAGGTTTGTACATCTAGGTGTTATGATGGTCACAGATTGGTTTGGTTCTCCATAAGTATGAATAATGCGAATGCAATTCTTTGTACAATAATAATGAATCATACCCAGGATGAGAAAGTGACCCCAGAAACAAAAGATAAGAAAATACAACAAAAGAAAACCAAGAAAAGAAAAGCATTGTTCTTTCAGCTGATGGAACAAAAAGAAAAGACACGAAAGGAAAAAACATTTTTCTTTCAGCTGATAGAACAAAATTGTTCTTCAGAAGCATGTGGTTGTAGGCTGGTTTGCAATGAAGAAAATGAGGTTTGACTCATAATGTTACAAAAATAGTTTTGAGATTAAATTTCCCTTATACAAAGTAGAGGATTTCAAATTTCCCACTAAAAGCAGCACTATATTTGGGGCAAATACCAGAAAAACAGATCGGTATTGCAAGGGTTAATGCCATATACATATAATTGGGTAGGGTACCTTCACTGTTAATAAAAAGATCAATTTGAAATCGGTAAAATATATCATTAAATAAGGTAAAGTGAGCCAGACGAGTAATAAACTTCCAGCAGCATATTTGCAGTCTAAAGCTTCATTTATGACTGCGATCGTAAACGACACAAAATGTCAATGCATGAGATTTTTGTCGGATGTCGCAGAATGACAAATATTGAACTGCACCGATCGACAAACATCGCACGCATCAACGAAGCCACAAAGTTTGTTCAATGAAATGTAGTACCACACCAGACAAACTCGGATTACAAGGCTCTGTTTATGTATGCGATTTTTGTTGCATGTTGTAGTGAGACATTTTGTTGAAGTTCGACATTAGTCGGACGGCCATATCCGACAAATATCGTTTGCATCAATGGAGCCTAAATGTTCATCCAATAAATGCTGTACCACGATATTCAACAAATTTTAGGGTTGCATAGCACCCTTATTTGTTTCCATGTTCTTTCAGAATGTCTAACAAATATCTGAAGGCGTCACAGAAAAAAAAAAGCCCAATCAAGACAAAATTCCCTGACTTTACCCACACAGTTTATTATTATTACTTGAATGGAATCAGTATGTGACTTACACTTCTCGAGGCCTGTCCTTGTACTCATACTGTGGTACATCAATATATCTTTTGTTCTCTTCAGCTGCAGATTGAATACTCTCCTGTATTGCGATCTTTAAGTAAGCATCCTCATCTTCACCAAGAACAATTCTTGATGATGAACTCTCGGGAAACAGTTCACTTCCTTTCTTCCTATTCCAGGGATTTGAAGGATCACATGTAGGAGTTGCTGTAATTCATCAAGAAAAATGCATGAAAATATGCCACAATTACTGATGAGTATGCTTTTGACTTAGCACCGAGTCTATACCAATGTTGAAGTATTGGTGTTGGATAGTACTGGTTGGATTGTTTAACCACTTGCCTGATTAACCCGAGTTAACTCTGAATTTGTTTTTGCTTTACATATTATTTACCCGAGTTATCTCATTAAAATCGTACAATTGCAGTGCACATTTCTGCCTAAACGGACAGTCTCGTTTGAGCTTTAATAGGTGTTAATTCCCATTTTGGCCACTAGGTGGAAGGTGTAGATAGCTTGTCGAGGTACTGCTGCCATCTACCGGATTCCCGTGACACTACGTAGTTGTCGCCTTTCCAGTGATGCGAGAGGAAAGATGATTTGTCACGAGTCAAGATACTATTGCCCAGATTGGGATGTTGCACTCTGTGTTAGCCGATGCTTTCGGGTTTATCACACTGCTGGTAACATTTGATGTGAGACAGTATGTGTGATAGTCTGTAAACTTGGACAGCATTAAAATTTGAAGACATTTTATTTTCGACAGTTTATATGCTATTTTCAAACATTTGTAGTACTTTCCATATATGTACGAGTTAACTCTGGTTAATAATTATAAAGGTTTTTTGACCTTATTTGACCCCAAAAATAGACTTTAGTTACTGTTCCTTAATTGTCGATATCGGTACATTACAAACACACAATAAAAAAATGTGTATAATATGGACCATTTTTGGGGAAATTATATGTCAGGCAAGTGGTTAATGATAAGAGCCAAAACTTTTCTGGCATTTTGATTGCTTACAGGGTCTACAAAAATGCTACGCAAAACTTTTACGAAGTCTAATAATCCTGGGAGATATTCAAAATTTCCATTGGTTTTGTACCAATATAACATGAAAAACTGTATTTTTTTGATTACATAATGGGTATTTTTGTGTTCTGAGGTAATTTTGTAATATTTTAAAGCAAAACCCTGATAAATTGATGCTTATAATTTCAGTGGAATACTCACTCACTCACTAATAGTAATCAATATTTTGAACAACTTTTAATTGTTACAATTTTTAAGCATCGGTATCATTGGGAATCAACAAGAGTACTGGTGTCGGATTGGCCCTATTTTGAACACACCTCATATTTCCCACATACATATGTATCTAGAATCTTTACGTCACATGATATTGAAGGAGCAGTCTACAAAGAAGCTTATAAGGGGTCCATGGTTCAATCTCCAGTGGAGGCACATTGCACAATAGTTTGGATTCCACTTTAATTGTCAGATCCAGTGTGTCTATTGCATATGAAAGAGGTTCGTGATTGTACAGGGTGTCTACCAAAATATCAAATCCAAAATTCTTGACTTTTTCATGACATTTTCTTGACCTTTCATTCCTTTTTCTTCTCCTTTTTCTTAACATTATTTAATCGGCCCCTGCTTAGGTAAAGGGTGCGGCAGAAATAGTTAGACGATGTTTTTTTGCAAAATTATTACTTTAATGAACTTTTATTAAAAAAACATTTATATGCCAAGAATTTACATACAAAAGCATTACATATGGTAATTACTTCTTGAAAATTATTTCACTGAGGTGTGCACCATGGATAGTCAAACAGATCTCTGCACTTCGCCTCAGCGCACTCACAGCTCGTTGCACCATGTTGAGTGGGGTTTGTTGGATTGCAAGTTGAATTGAGTCACGCAAATCCTGTAATGTTGCAGGTTTATTTGCATACACTACTTGCTTCAAGTAACCCCATAGGAAGAAGTCACATGTCGATAGATCCGGCGAGCATGCAGGCCAAGGAACATTGCCGTGACGAGAGATAACTCTTCCAGGAAACATCCTCCCACGAATGTTGATTGAAGCATTTGCTGTGTGTGACGTGGCTCCGTCTTGTTGAAACCACACCCGTGTAAGGCGATGCCATCTCAGTTCTGGGAGAACGAAGTTTTCGAGCATGGCCACATATCGAGCGCACGTGACAGTTACAGTGTCACCATCCTCGTTCTCGAAAAAGTATGGTCCAATAATTCCATCAAAAGAGACACCACACCATACTGTTACTTTAGGGCTATGAAGGGGCACTTCATGCAGCAACCTTGGATTTTTGTTTGCCCAGTAACGGCAATTATGCTTATTCACACAACCATTAATGTGGAAATGAGCCTCGTCTGACATGATTAACCTGTGCAGAAAGTTAGGGTTCTCATTAGTCATTTGTAACACCCAATTACAGAAGTGAACGCGTTCATTGAAATCTTGAGGGAGTAACTTGTGAATCATCTGAATTTTGAATGGGTGGAAGTGTAGGTCCTGGTGTAATATTCGCCGCACACTCCTATCTGAAATGCCAAGTGACACAGCATGCCTACGAGCTGAATGCCTCGGACTTTGTTCCAATGCCTCTCGAACCATCTCTATGTTTCCTGGTGTCCTCACTGTACGATGACGACCTGGGGATTTCTTTGATGTTGCAGATGCCGAATTCTTCACCCAATTAAGAATAGTTTGTCGTGTCGGTACTTGTCCATTTCTACCAATGTTAAAATGACGCCTGAACTTACGTTGCGTAATTGTTGCAGAGTCTTTGTTCTTCAAAAAACACTCCACAGCGAAAGTGCGATGTTCGTTCGGCCAACGCTCCACGTCTACTGACGGAAGGATTATGTAATACTTAAAATATGGCGCATGCGCAATGAACATTCGACCAAAACTACATGCATACAAAATGCTTTGAACCACTTTACAAAACAAAACCAACAATGAACACTTTATTTATCGGGATACGTTTCTATGTTCATTTTACATCGTCTAACTATTTCTGCCGCACCCTTTATAATGCAAATTAAGGAAAATAGATATTTTTATTCACAAGGCAGGTTAAGATGAAAACTGAAGATCTACTTTAACAAGAATTTTAGACTTGCTTTAATTATTAATGCATGTAAAAATTAATGCTTCAGATTTCATCCTAGATGGAGAATGGCCACATTATGTTATTTAATATTCTCACAAAGCTTCACGCATACAAGAATATAATTCTTACGAAACAAAGTCAACAAATCTTAACCACTCAATACAATTTTAAATTTCCAAATATTCAATTTTATGAAATCCCAGTACAGGAATATAACAATGAAAACTCACTATGCTGTATAAAAATAGCAAAAATTCTTCACCACAAGCATAATTTCTTGACATTCTTGACAGGTAGACACCCTGTTGTATTAATCAGAATGGGAACTGGCGTTATTAATAATCTTAAGGAAGTTCTTATTCAGTTTAGTGATAAATCAATAATCTGCTTTATACAGTACAATTGGTTGATGATTTTCTGGAAAGTGAGGGGTAATACATGTATAAACTGGCCTTCGTGCCCACTGGATTTAAATCCAACTGAGTATGTTTGAAGTGCTCTAGGGAAATGTGTTACCTCAATCCAGCAGTCACCCACTATTCTCCAGGAGCTACACACAGCACTCTCAAGAAGATATGCTAGTTTCCCCTAGTTTCTCTAATTTGCAACATATTTTTGTGATGAGCATATTAACAGCTGTGATGCCAATTTTATTAATTCCTTTGCAATTTTGTAGTTACTGTGGTAAAAAATAAAAAAAAATACAAGCCTGGATATGGCGACCACAAGGAAAAGAACCTTTAGCCAAAACTCTCGATGCACCTTCCCCTCCAACGGTTAAACTCGAACCATAAGGCAGCATGCTCCACTCTACTACCCCTCTCCTCCATGAGGAAATACATTGCACAGGAGTTGCAGGTGTCTGCACAGGCTCGTTTGCCTGTAGTTCCACTATCGCCTTTAGAACAGTTGATATCAGGCTGCAACCACAGTGAATTATTCCCAAAGCAAGAGATTGCAAAAGCATATAAACAAACACTCTGATGGATGATAACTCTGCTCTGTTTCTCCTCATTGGATAAAAAGGAAATGCTTGAAGTTAACAATGTTACTAACATGAAAAAGTTCTCTACATGTGCTGTGCACCAGGTGGATAAAAATCATGATTTTTAGCTTTAAATCAATTTTTTATTTAAAAAAAGAGCTTAAAATTGCTTGTTTTCTTTTCACCATTCATATACTAGGGTGAATCAAAAAGTAACTTACACCCGACATGTGTTCCTGTACTAAGAGAGATAAAATAATCATGCTTAGTGGCAACACTGTCTGGAATGTTTTCTTCACACACCAGAAGCAGCGGTGCTTCACCTGGTTTAGTATGCAAGTAGTCACAGTGTGAGTATGGTGCTTTGTATTGAGGTGGCATCCAACATTGAGCTGTGCTTTGTGGGCACAAAGGCATAATTGGAGTGAAATCCATCGCCAAATTGTCGAGATGTATGGTGAGAATGCGATGTCACGCCCCATGATCACAAAATGGTGCCAGATGTTCGAAGAGGGAAGATCGAACGTGAACGACGAACCGCGTATCGGGCAGCCTGCAACTGTGAACACTATCGACAACGCGGAGCGTGTGAATGCAATCATTGTTGCTAACAGCTGAGTGAAAATTAAAGAGATTTCAACTGAACTGAACATATCCTATGGTAGTGTGTCTATGCTGATTCGTGATCAGATGGGTTATCGTAAACTGTGCTCTCGCTGGGTGCCGCGCTTGTTAGCCGACGGGCACAAAAATCAACGTTTTAATGCTGTGTTGTCATTTCTTCGGCATTATTCCATGAATGGTCCGCAGTTTCTGAGCAAAATCATTACAGGAGATGAGTCCTGGGTGCACCAATACACTCTCGAGACAAAGAGGGCTTCCATGAAATGGAGACACAAGAATTCGCCACAACCAAGAAAAGCCAAAACCTGTCCAACTGTTCGAAAGGTCATGCTGACGATCTTCTTCGATTCCGAAGGTGTTGTTAAGTGAGTTTGTACCCCCAAGGAACAAGAATCAATGCCGCAATATACTGTGAAACTTTAAAAATGCTGAGAAAAGCCATTAAAGATCGAAGGCACGGAAGATTGAGTGATGGGGTTGTTGTTCTTCATGACAACGCCACCCCCCCCCCCATACAGCTGGTGTCTCACAGGATTTACTGCAGAAAGTGGGAAGTGTGGTCTCGCCCTCCCTATAGCCCCGATTTGGCACCCTGTGACTACCACCTTTTCGGTCCTCTCAAACAAGACCTAGGGAGTCAGCATTTCACGTCAGATGAGGAAGTGCAGGACGCAGTCTCAAAGTGGTTCGAAGAAATTGGACAGAATTTTTACACACAAGGAATCGAAAAACTGGTCACCAGATACGAAAAGTGCTTGAAACACCTTGGTGACTATATCGAAAAAAGTTAATGTTCATGCATTTTCATCCAATATTTTTTTTCTTTCTAATAATGTGTTTTGTTTGTTTTTACAGGGGGGTGTAACACGTAGATATATATATGTTTTATACAAAAGCTTTTTCTGGTATATGCCCTGTAAAATATTTGAGCAGTTTGATTACAACAAATAAAAAAATTATATGTAAATATGCATTTTTCTGTTTCTGTTACCGTATACATGAACCTACTATGGAAATCTTTGTTGAGTGTGTTAATGAAACTATAATAATTTCAGTAATGTTTTCTTCCAGTGAAAATAAAACATTCTGGATGTACCATATAACTGTAACTTAATTTTTTTCTTTGGTTAATGATAATGACTAGGGCCATGAATTTTATGATCTAAAAATCACTAAAATATGCAAAATAAAATATGCTCTTATGACCTAAAATTTTACAAAATATGCACTATAATTTGAAAAATATGCCCTTATAACTGGAATGTTTCAAACATCAATATCTAAATGCAGAGATATTTTCACATACGTATTATTTTTAGTTCACTTTATGGGCCCCGAGTTGAAATGCACAATGAATACTTTCTCTAAATTCTCAAATAAAAATGAAAAAGATTTTGCTGCAGTCAAAGAAAAACAAAACCTCTTGAGTAAACATGGGAGAAAGAACGAATCCACTTCGAAAATGATTGTATATTTCTTGAAAATGCAAAAATATGCTGAATATGACCGAAAATCCATCAAAATATGGTCTATCATGCAGAAATGGCCAAATATGCCCTTAAAAAGCACCTTAATTAGTTTCTTCACAATATGAATTTCTATATATTTAGGGAACAGATCACCCTTACCAAAAAAAATATGCTGTCATAAAAAAACTAGCCCTAATAATGACAGTATTTAACAGGTTTAGTATTTTAAATATTCTTCTACATAAATTTCTTGCTAGTTTTGTCTACATAAATGACTGAATTTTAAATCAAGATAAATTTTAGTGTTTCCAGTTTGCATATTAAATTACCTTTCTTATGAACCTCACCCCATCACATCAGTACATATATTTTGTTTCCTTTCTTAGAGCCATTCAACGATTACGAGAATAATGTACTTGCACCAAAAGTGATTCTGATATTTACAAATTCCGTATGAACATTATTCTATAAATTATTTCTTAAAAAAGTGTTTTAATTAGTGATTGTTTTTAAAAATCATTCCATTTAAATCCAACTGCCTTGCTGGGTGCAAATTTGAATACTAAAAAAATAACACTTACGAGCATCATCAGGTAACTTAGTAAAATTCAAGTCTTCTAAGGTTACAACTTCAGACTCCCTTCTTTTTGTAACTCTTCTTGGTTTTGACTTATTCATAGTTCCGCTAAAATAAACTTCATCCTTGTCTTTCTGTAGAGGCACTGGTTGCTCAGTCATTTCTGCTTGCTCTCGCTTTTTCCTTAAGTGAGCCTGCGTTATCTCGCTGTGGTCCTTGACGTTCCTCTTCCACTCCATCTGACGCAGCTTTTCCAGGGCTGATTTCTTGTCTTTATCACCAAATTTGACAACATCTGGAAGATCTGCTTTGTTGCCTACGCCTCCTTCTCTATTCTCTTTTTCATCTCTGAAATGACCACAAAAATTCAGTAGCTGAAAGTGCATAAAAACAAGAGAAGACATTGCTTATAGTATGCTCTATACTCTGTTCCCAGAATGTGTGGAGCAAAGCCGCCCATAGCAGCAGAGAAGGGGAAGAAATAGAGTGGGCAGAGCGAAGCAGTACACGCTGCTGCGAAGGTTGGTAACTGAAGTTTATTCCCCCTCCACAGAATCCCATTGCCTCTCACGTGTTCATTGGAGGAGCTGTCTAACGTCACTACTTGCGCAGACTTGTTTTAGTTCGTTTTACTTCATAGATACCTGGGACAGAGTATATTGGGTTTTGATACAAGCAGTCGTGGATTGGGTCCCTGGTGGAAATCACAGAAAGGGGGTTCTGGCCTAGCACTGTGAGGACAGTTGAAAAGAAGCAGTGGAGGATTCAGTTTCACTTGTTAGACCTTGTAAAAATGTATAAACAAATAAATAATGTACAGGGTGATTCTTATAGAACCGGCCTGATGAATTTGCTAATAATGCTGCAGGTGATGCAGATAACAGCTCACAATTATGTGCAGATGGTCTGACAGGAGGCAACACTTATGCTGCAAGGTTAAAGGACACATAGTGGTGCAACTACGAACGTCTTTCCAGTGTCCAGGCATCAGGCCCTCAATATGCTATCAGCCTGGATCTTTTCTTGTGGGGTCTACTGAAGGACAGGGTGTATGCAAACAAACTTCGTAAATTACAAGCGGTAAAGGACAACATTTCAGCTGAAATCAGGATCATATCCGAAGAAACAGTGGCGAGATACGACAAATATGCAAATGTGGGTGGAGGTGTGCCTTCTTGAAAACGGCAGACACTTTCAACCCATGCTCTGATCACAATCAACGGCACACTATCAAAGGTACGTCGTGTATTAATTACGTTAATATCTGTATGGTACATTTCATATTACAGCTCATTTTGTCGGACCAGTTCTGAATGAATCGTACTTACAAGTGGTTCACTTGAACCGCTTATTTTCTGCTTCAGATGAATTTCTGGATTCATCTTCAGGAGTCTGAGGAATTAACCATTAAAAAATGGTTGAAAATAATTAAACAAATTATTCAGCACATCCCTGACTGTATTTTACTCTCCTTCCTGGTACTTCCTGAAGAAGACTTTGCAAACAGGACAATAAACATTGGACAATAAGCTGTTGAAGTAAACAATTTGCAAGTCAAAACTTCAGTTTTGCATTAAGCAAATATACAATAAAGCCCGCATCACACGGAACTGGATTTCCAGTAGGTATACCCTAGCTGCCGCTGGACTGGCTACCAATTTGCTAGTTTTCGCCTCACACGATACTTATCAGCGTACTTGTCGATAGACTTTTGTTCCCATATGAGGGAAATTGTAATGGCGGCCGAGTGAGATGTAAACAATGTATCACTTCACATTTTTAAAAGCCAATAACTAATCAGCCGAGAGGAATAACGTTTCGTATAAAACATTATTAGGTACAAAACAATGGCGCTGCTTAAATACATACTTTACAACGTTTACTGTACATGTATGGAAGAATACTTTAGTTGTTTCAAATGTAAACACCGTGCACTCAGCATAGATGGTGTAACTCAACGCACCTTTCATGCTGTATACGTTATACATTGCTGGAGTAACACTCGGAAACCACAGACAAAAACGCTCCTTTGCACACTCGCAGATTATCTTCACATGGCGAAACCTTGCTCTGATTGGCTGTTCCACAGAATCCAGTCGAGGAAAGCAAATAGCACTTAGAACATGTCCTATTCCTCCAAACCAGTCAAGCAGTCAGCCAGGCGGCCATGATTGCTACCTAGAAAGTTAGTTCAGCGCCAACTAGAAATCCAGTTCCGTATGATAGGGGCTTAAGTTGTGGTAGTCTTGGTCCTCAATAAGCTGTTGCACTACTGTGCTCAGTTTGCAGGTACTTATTCTTTCAATTAGGAAAATTTACAAACATCAGCAAATTTTCAAAATAAATTTCATTCAAATTTAATTTGTTAAACTGAAAAATTGCTGAAATGCTAGGAATTTCGACGAGACGAGACGAGACAGGTTCATATTTTTGACACCTCAGTGGTTTCCAGTGGTAATTCAAAAATTAAATGGAAGGGGAGACAGTATCTTAATTTCAAATACTTTTATAGCAACCATTTTTCATCTGCACAAATATTTTCAAGTGGGCGTCTGATTATTTTTTCTTTAAATTTCAATACATCAGTAAATTTATATCATGTTTAAGAGTTGTTGTTCTTTTTTTAAAAAAAGAACCTGCAAAAACTTTTCACAACATAACATGAAAATAAAAGAGCGAGGGGTCAAATTGCAGAAAAACAGAAATAGCTAAATTTGTGCATACATGCTTTTAATGACCTGAAATATTTATAATCTCATTTTGCTATTGTTCCTAATTTTCGTTTTTTTGTTATTTTCATTATTGCCTTAACTTTTTCACTCAGGTTGATTTCCCTGACTTTTCCATGTTTTTTGACCATCAAGATGAAAAACAGTAAAAATATATGCCCAAGAACAATCGACATTCAAGTGTGTTAATATATGTAAATAAATTAAACATTATTACCTAATACATATGCTGTACTAATTCCTTATTTGCAATCTTTCCGAAAAAAAAAATCTTCAATGATTTTAGATTCCATTTCAGAAACTTAAAATAGTGGATATGCACACTTTTTGTCACTGTAATGCTCAATATAAAATCTATTGTCATAACAATGCAATGTCTCTGCTGCCCTATGCCAACAATAAAGAATAGGGAATGGGGGAGAAAACAGTGCAAAAATTATGTTGCAACAGCTTGAAACAAAGTAACCATTGTTCATGTCATAGTTTGGACACACCAAGTGTAAAATAACTGGAACAAATTAATAGTGTTTTGGATAAACTAAATAAACAGAACTATAATTACATTTTACTATCCTGCTTCTTCTTACGCATTTTTGCCCGACTAAGAGATTCTTCCACTTTTTTATCATTCTCAGCCTTTTGCTGCAACACATCATCATCCTCTTCATCATCATCCTGTAAGAGAAAAACGTCTTAAAATACAATTTTTATTCTGACCAGGGGTAAACCAGTGGTTTGGTTCACATGAAAGACTGGATCACAGAAGGCTAGATTTCCTGCAGTTTTCCAGTTGGGCTTGGACAAGCGTGGTACTGGCCCATCTGCTAGTTTTTGCCTCTCACGATGCTTGTTGCACTACTTGTCGGTATGCTTTTGTTCCCACAAGCATTGTACAGAGCAGACAAGCTGAAAAGATGGGACGAGCGTTTTCAAGAATGTACGAGAAAAGTTACTGCTTTTTTTAAAAAATAAAATTAATAGAATCAAAATAAAAGTATTTGTATGGACTACAAATTGGATCGAGAGAAAGTATGATAATACAGGTATAGTCAATAAGCTTTATAACGAACTCGGGTATGCATATTCATACATGAAATTTGCAGGATTCATTCATAAAAATAAATATTTTGTTCAACTTAATATGTCAAACATATGCACTGGTAATAATAAGGATTTTCATTATTGGCTCTCACATTTGTCGTTTACAAATATCATCGCTTTGGATAAATTTCAAAATAATAATTAACCCTAATGCACATTATCTCTGTTCTCTTCTTTCATTGAGTAGCGAACAAAAACTACTCGGAAAACAGACAAAAAAAACTCTCTCTTACAAAACTCATAGATTATCTTCATATGACCAAACTTTGCTCTGATTAGCTGTTCTACAGAACATAGAAGAGAAGCCAGTTGCAATTAAAACACTGTCTAATCATCAAAACCAATCAAGCAGCCAATATTTCCAGCCAGATAGCCAGTCCAGCGCCAACTAGGGCATTCCTACTGGAAATCCAGTTCCGTGTGATTCGGCCTTTAGTTACTGAAATTCTGGATCAAGTTATCTCCTAGGGTCTGCAAAACGTGATGCGAAATTTTCGCAGTCTCTTAGAAAGGATGATTCATAATTCCCTCTGGGGTTTCATACCTTTATAGAACAAGCACTACACTACATACAGGAAAAAGGTGCATATCTGTACATGAAGAATCTCTCATAGTTTGCACTCATAATAGGTTCCATTGTGTAATTGTAGATTTAGCTGCTAGGTGGCAGTATAATGCAAACATGGCATGCAATGGTAAACATAAAGCATTCTGCATCTTAAAATTCGCTAAATTTATTTTTTCTTACAAAGATCATGCCCCCCTTGGCCAGGTGATTTTTCACAACTGTGAGAAAGGATCGCACATGCAGTCGCTGGTATTGATTGCAATATGTTGGGATGAATTTGGCAGGAACTTGATGTCAGGATTCATGTCTGCCATGTCACCAGGGGTTCACATATCGAACACCTACAAGGTACATACCAAATTTGGAGAGATTCTCTATGTAGTGATATTCACCTTTTGCTGTATGTGTTATAGTTCTTGTACTGTAAATGTTCAAAATCAGAGGGAATTATGAATCACCCTGTATTATGGAAATTATGCAAAATGAACAATTTTCAATAATTGTATAGCAATACTGTGTGCAGAAAGTAGTTTTAATGGTTTTTCAAAGGCAGCTAATTTAATATTCTGATTACAGGGTGTCTACCCAAATAACAAATCCAATTAGTTTTTCTTAACCTTTATTTATTGAACCCCTACTTAGTAAACTTTGAAATTAGCAATTAATTGATTGACTCTGTGTTAAATCCAATCACAGTAAGGCTAATCGGGATGGGAGATACAGTTTAAAGTGGGATCCAAACCACAATGAGCCTCTACCGGTTATCGAACCTGGGGAAAATTAGCAATTAAGAAAATAAATCAATGGCTTATTGCAGAAAGGGACCTGAGTCACATTTTTGATGTATCGGAGTTAATTTTTTCATCTCCACTGTGTCTAGCAGCATACTGCAGGGGGGTGCATTGAGGGTTGCAAAATTAACTATTCATTATGTTGAATATTTGAGCCAACAACGGCACATTTCTTTCTTACACTATTAATATTATACGATTTTTCATTCTTTTTCTCAGAATTGTGCAAAAGTGACGCAGGTCCCTTTCTGCAATAAGCCATTCAAATATTTATTTAATGGAAAAACTCTACCAAAAGGCCAGTTAAGATGAAAACTGAAGCTGTATATAACAAGAGAATTCGAGTTGCTTTATCTATTAATACCAGGTGGTTATAATTAAAGTGACGGTGTTCAGAGTGGTACAGCACGGGCTGTAATGAGAGTAGCAGTCTGAAACTTCGTAAATATGCTAATGAAGCAATGCGCTCGCGAATTATGAAGAAAAAAAAATAGTTCCAATTCTCGCCACCAGGGTAAAAAACGGCGCTGTAAGCAGTCAAAACGTGGAATTTTCCATAACTCTGACGTCAAAGTCGGTGAAATTGCCTAACCATTGTGTGAGCTCCCTGGTTGTTGTTGGTGACGCTTGTTGCTTTTTCCTTTAGTAATGTTCATGTAATTCGAATAGTGAAATTGTAGCGATATTTTATTACAAAGAGTATTGTTTTCTGCGATTTATAGTGTTTTTCCTGTAACTATACCAAGTTTTGACTGCTTACAGCGCCATTTTTTACCCTGGTGGCGAGAATTGGAACTTCTTTTTTTTTTTTTTCCATAATTCGCGAGCGCATTGCTTCATTAGCATATCTACGAAGTTTCAGACTGCTACTCTCATTACAGCCCGTGCTGTACCACTCTGAACACCGTCACTTTAATTATAACCACCTGATACATTCCGGACTGCATTTGGAAGACTAGCAACTAGCATCTGGACTTTCAGCCGGTACAATCTTACGTGGGGCTCAAACCTATATGTTTGTGAATGTTCCTTCATCAATCTTACCTTACCATTCATCTTTGCGATTAGCCAAAGGGGCACAAAAGTGAAATAAAATAAACTAAATCAATCAATCATTGTGACAGCAAAAATTCTTGACCACAAGTATAATTTCTCTACTTTTTATCGACTTCTTGACCTACTTGTTGATTTCATTAATCTACCTTGGCTTTCATGACTGACTTGTAGACACCCTGGAATATTTCATATCTAAACCTGTGAATATTTTTAGGCAAACTCTGGTAGTGTAGTGTAGGTGCGTCGTAATATCAAGTGTTTCAAAAATGGTATATATAACATGAAAACTGAGAAATATTCACACTAGGTTTTCGGGATTATCAAGCCTTGTCTATTGAGATATTTGAAACTACTTCTGATTTCCAGTTAATAACGTACAGAAAATAGTAGTAATTTTCTTTAATTAGAATTGCAATTTCATGGGAAAAGAAGGTATAATTACAGCTAACCGCTTACAATAAGATCCCGACAGAAGTGACGTACCGAAAGGAGACTCCACTATTAGGGTTGAGGAAGTTACCTTGAGCCAGAAACACATGCAGCAACACAACCCTTTGCCATATATTTTCTTTGAACGTTTTACATTTTGTACACTGAAAAAAAGCAACAACCTGTTTCTGCAGGTAGACAAATGTTTCGTGCTTTCTATAACTGATACTCCCTTTACCCTCTCTCTTTTTTGGAACTTCTCTGTAATTACCTCAAAGTCAGCAGGTGTAAGCAACATGTGTCCAATCACTGACACAATGCCTCATATTTCACATATACTCCTTGAGGCTTGCCTGGTGCAATAATGAATCCACTTACAAGTCTCCTTTGGGAAAATTATTGTTTCTGATTTCTCATGTTGTATAGAAACTACTCGAGGTTGGCCCAAGTAGATCCATGTGCTTTCTTCATTGAGCTTTCTTTACGAAAAACCAAATTCAGAAAAAAAACAACAAAAAAAACAGTGTTTCTCCACTAAATTTTACACCATCATGTCAGAAAGGGAGAATTCAAACTGAAGAGACATGCAACAAGTGACACTTGTTTCTTTGCTCAGTTCATATGATGGTACAGACGTAATTGCATTAACCAGTTTATTAGAAAAAAAAACACCTTTACATGTAAATAGCATTGTAACATTTGTGTAAGTTATTGAAACTCGGGAAAGCCATGTTGTGCATGAGAAACAATATGCACTGCATACGCTAGACTGGATAAAACAAAGACCTAAACACTAGAGAAACGGTTCCCAACCTTCATGAAACCATGTTCCGGTATTCTTTTTTCAATGCCCTTAGCTCAAGAATTTTCCTCATAAATACCGTTCTATTATTAAAGATTTTATTCATGAATTAACATGTACCCATGAAATTAAATATTGATAAATAAATTCTAGCATAATCATAAAGAGTAATTTGATTTGATTTATTTTACTTCACTTCTGGTGCCACTTTTGGCTAATTTGCGAAGATGGGGATGAGCGATGATGATGAAATTGATGAATAGACATCACATGCTCAAGCCAGGATTCGAACCCGGGACCCCTCATAAAGAGTAATAATAGTTTGATTAAGTGCAGGATTGTTGACAAATATAAAAATATGGATGACGAAGGGTTAAGGTTGACTCCTTGTAACTAAGTGATCCCGGGTTCGATACTCTGTGGAGGCACATAGTGTAGCGGATCCCACTTTAAACTGTAGATCCCATCCTGATTAGTCATTTCTGCACAAAATGGACTTAAAAAACGAAAACTCACAACTCAAATATGATACTGGGATTGTGTTGTCAACCAATTTCATCAGAACCTTTTGCAGCTCAGTATATTTGATACGAGGGCCCGGCAGTTGAAAAACAATGCACTAAGAGTACTTTTCCACGTTGACTAATCTATTTTGAACTAAAGTGCCTCCACGTGCTGGCTTTTTAAAATAAAAGCAATCACGTCCTAAATGTCCAAGAACGCAGCCTCTTTACAAGATGTTGAAGGCATTATGTTTAAATCTTAAAACATTGTACATATCGATATCAACAAATTACAGAGGTTCAAACATGTTGTAAGGTCTCCAGTTGGGCCATCCCAAAATAGCTCATTGGGGTGACGCATTCAGTGGGCATACTCAAACAACAAACTGCGACACGATGCACGGTATTGAGGAAAAGTCTGACCAACACGATAGAGAAATGAAGGCTCGTGCAGCTTGTCATGTCAATTCGGTTCGAAACGTTCAATTGATTACTGAGTGTTTGCTTGCAAGCAGCACTTGTCTCTTCGGTGTGAATTCTCCCTAAGACACAATGCAATGCTGGAAAAACTGACCCTTACATAATTAATTTCCAGGATTTCCTGTATTGAATGCAATGGCAATAAAAAATGTATAAAGTGTCAATGTATGTGACTTTATAATGTAGAAAGGCCAGTGTGAATACAGTTTGCTGTTATATGCACTCCAAGTTAGGGTGGCATGATTTTGGAAACACACTGTACTTATATTAACATTTATAAATATTATCAACAGCATTCCACAAGCATCTAACAATGGCAAGTGCTGCCATTGGTATTAGTTCAGCCCTAATTTTGAGATCATCTTATTGAAGAATATACGTATTTCTACATTCTACAGCATACTTTGCATAAATATCATTTTCAAATTAAATAATTTAAAATAACTCTACCAAATGCTTGAAAAGGTGAAATCAATTCATATTATTTACTAAACAGCTTAACTTTTTTTTTATATCGTCTGCATTCACTTCCCCATAGTCTCCATACCTCTCTACCAAGTTTCAAATGGGCTCCAGAGAGCTCTGATTAGAGCAACTTTAATTGTGGTCACCAAGTATATAGAGTATATACACACAGTTTTATTTTATGAGAAGCACATAATGTTGCAACGAAGTTCTACTTTGAAATTCGTATGATGAAAAACTTAATACAGCAGTCAGCTCATGAGACGTTGCCCAAACGAGGGGAGACAGGGTGCAGGGATAAAGGGAAGGGCAGGTACATTTGTAGATATTAGGGGTAATAGAAAGTCTTCCGCTGCGGTCAGTGTCCCTTTGGAAGTGCGTAGGAGTTGATTTGCGTCAATCACACAGTGCATATGTCTGCGGCAACAGGTTGTTGCTTTCCTTTCAGTGTCCAGAATACTTTTGTATTGTAAGTTGTTAACTTTCAATGAAGATGCAGCACTTCAAACACACGTTTTGGGCTTACTGGTGTTTTGGTGGGCTTATAGCTAGATCACACACCCCTGTATTATAATTTTATACAGTTTCCACTAATAATAGGCCTCATTATAGGCAAATGTCTGACTATTCTAATATTTATTCACTATGATCATAATGTTGTACGGTTGTGAAACTTGGTCTCTTTACTTTCAAAGCATAACATAAATTGATATTCTGCCTCAGAGTTCTTTCTTCCAAGCCTAGTCAGGAAACAGTTTTTGTCAGTCGTCTCTAAAAACACATTTGCGCTCAGCATGGTTCAGACCGCTGATTGACAGAACTTCACTGGTATGTAACAACTAAGAGTACGGCAGTTAAAAATTACTGTTTATTTCTGAATTCTGATGTCAGGAAACTCAAATCAAAGTAAACTGCTACAAATCACATATTCTTACCTATTGTTAGAAACTTGTTGCTCACCACGAGCTGCGGTAGATGTCACAAATGCTTTGAAATTAAAACCTCACACAGCGAGATGGTGACAACAGAAGTTTCTTGTATTTGCACTTGCAACTGAGTGTGCTGTATTTCCTTACTTCGAAATTGAAGATGGAAACAATATTAAAAATTATTTACAAATAACATTTTGTTACTAATCTTGGAAGTTAAGGCGAGGAGATACAATTACGCACCAATTGTGCATTTATTTTAGTATCGACCGAATGGGCACTGCTACTAAAACAAACCCTGGGTGTATCCAAGAGTATGAATTCCTCCCCATGTTGCAAGTGCAAACATTTTGTTATGTTGATTATTAAGCTGGACACGATGTTTGAATAATATGATGAATAATAATTTTCGGAATCCCATGTATTCCTTATGGGGAATCAACTTCAACATCAAGTTACGGCTAATCAAATGGAAGTTTCGACTTTTCCGCTGGTGAAATTCATCTTCAAACTGCCCTCTTCCCGTTGACATCTCTTTCTATTCCATCAGAAGTTTTATATTCACAAGAGAATGAATCAAATCATACTCCCATATTATCAATGCTTTTTTCCTTGCCTCCTAGCAGTGTTGCCAAACCTGATGGGAATAAAAGAACTAAATTTCACCTTAAATTGAGTTCAAACTGACTCTCATGGAGCTAGATTTACGATGGCTGTTTAAAGTGCCTTCTAGGGTAATGTTAGTTGTCAAAGGGATGGGGCACTGCTATTATCGTTAACTCTAATTTGATGACAATTTATTCTTAGTTTTCAACATCTAGATCCGGCGGCATCGCCCATCTCAATAATCCACCGATGGTGGTATGAAATCTAAAGTAAAGAATTCCCTGATAACAATATTATGTCAATTTCACGTCTAGCATTGCGCTATAAAGAATTAGCTGGGGAGATAAGAGGGAGTGGGGCGACGCAGCCAATATAACAATATCCTGTCATGTGCAAAATGTATAATTATGACAAAAGTTGGTCTATGTGGGCCGGAACCAGTGATGGCATCATAGTGGGGCACGGGGCGTGGGCGTCCCAGTTCACAGCCGAACGAGTGCACGAAAGAGCCAGATCTGGCTCCGAGAGAGCTAAGTTGGCACACTGCCATGGACAGAAGGGCTTGGGAAGACTCTCGTGGAAATTGTATCGCATGCCCTTAAGCAGTTGTCTATCTGCAAAAAAGAGGACATTTCCAAATTTTCCTAAAAACCCACCCGGAGCAGGATTTGTCTGGGGTAAAATAGGATGTCCGGTAACCCTAAACAACTTGAATTCGTTGCACAGAGTCCACATGTGTTTCTCACTCAGGGTGCACTGCCCCAACCCTAATAGTGGGTTCGCTACGTCACTTCACTTCCATAGATCTTGATAGGAGATCTTCCCCTAAGCGGTCAGCTGTACACGTAGCATATGGCATCTGACTACAACTTTGAGGAGTTTCGCATTTACCTGCTGTACTGCTATCTTCAAAAGCCCGTCAACCCAGTTTAGGTTTCTCATGGTCCGCATCACAATTGATGTCTTTCCCTGTTTAGTTCAGGATTAGGTGGAGCAGAGTCTATGTTGTTTCATTTTTCGACTACAATCTAACTTTAGCAAAATACCCACTAATTTAGAACTAAATATGGACTTTGTAGTCCACCATTTGCAAAAATAAGAATAGCTTGTGTCTTTCTAAATAAATTTTCTGAGCCAACTTTTATATCTGAAGATGAACTTCTACTAAGTCCAGCTTTAATTTACAATAAAAATCTTATGAAATACAAAACATAATTGATGGCTCATTTTGAATATGAAAATGTATCCCTTTACTCATTGGTCAGGTAATAACTAATTGGTGTCATTACATAAAATGTATATTAATAAGCTGTACATAGAAATCTGCAATAAACAGAATGAAATGTGAGGAGAATATTGATGGGGACTAAACAATAACAGGAGAATAAAAGTTTACAAAGCATGAACAAACAAACAAACAAAAAAATCAAACATAATATGCATTCTACCCTGCTGTTTGTGCGCACTGTAATAAAACAATAAATACTCATGTTTAGCATACTTATCTACCTTATATGCCTGAGGATTCTTTACAAGATAGTCCATCAGAGGATAGTCGATGGGTCGACTGTTACTGGGTTTCGATATAACACAACCCACAACTTTAAGAGAGCTCTCACTGCTTGCGTTACTCTTCTTACTCATGGTTTCTGCTTCAATCTAAAAATAAAGAGGTTCAATGATAAAGTAATTTCATATAAGAAGACCAAGATGGGCAGGCCATGTGGCACTTATGGGAGAGAAAAGAAGAGTTTACAGGATTCGTGTTGGGGAACCTGATGGTAAGAGACCTGTAGGAAGGCAAAGATGGAGGGGTAATGTTGATTTGGACAAAAAAGGGTAACTGTTCAGATTGTTTTATGATTTCTCCTAGCACAAAGACTAATTATTGTAGAAATTTTGGAAAACATTGTCACGAAATTTGAACCTTCCTTAAAGTAATGAGCGATGTTTGGACTTGAAAACAAGTTATTTATGTAGAAAAAAAAACCTTGAAAATTACCTTACGCACTTCTCATGGACAAGACATTTTCCATCGACAAGCGACAGTAAATATCGTAGAAGCGTGGGAATGAATGTAGAAGTATATCGGAACCTTAGTGGAATGCATTTAGGGACTTTATTTTAATGCTATGGAAACCAAACCTAACCTGCCTAACCTAACCACGATATCATATATTGAACAAAATATTAAGTGATCGCTAAAACTCCGCAGTATGTGTTTACAGACATAAATCGAAATCGAACCATGTAAAAATTGCATTCGTAGCATGATGAAATCGCAATAAAACAAAAGGAACTTGGGCCATTTCGGTGTCCTGTTCATATTTGGCGGTCACTTGTTAAAATTCTAGAACTTGTAAAATAACCTTGCGATTTACCACGGTGATTGTCCATACACAGCAATTCAGAACATCTTTCTTTCGCAATTCATTAATGGTCTTCCTTTACGCACAACAATCTGGCTACCTTGAATATTGATGTCAGACGAGGAATGCCTACGAGGTTAGGTTAGGCTTGTTAGGTTAGGTTCCATTAGCATAAATACAAAGAAAAATTAATATTTTCGCTAAGACGCGTTACCTTGTCTTGCCTAACATGAAAAAGCTCTCTCCTGTGACGTCAGAACACAATGTAGCTAAAGTGTTGTGCGATAAGTGACACCCATTCGGAGAAAATGGCATGTTCTGTGGAACTGCTGTTCTTATGGTAGGGTTATGTTACGTTAAGAAAACATAGTTTATTTCATTTTTTTCTTGATTTCCAGACTCTACCGCCAATTATTATATGCATATTTGTGATTAGGAGTTCACAATTAGTGAGTAGGCGAAATTTCATAGAAATTGGAAAGTGGTCCGCTATTGTAAACTCGTTCCCAAAAAAGGAAATCAGTAAGGATGGAAAACATTGCATTGATCCATCTTCCTATGGACTGCTGCTGGTAAACATTACTTGATGTAGACATGAAAAGGTATTGAATTCCTCAATGCTTTCTTTGTTACGTTAGGCAGGTCAGGTTTAGGGCTGTTAGCATTACTTGCAACACCTGATCATGCGACTTCTGGCCTTCAGCACTTTCTGCTATTCCCAGTACCTGGTGAAAATGCCCAATAAGCTATTGGCTCCGGTACCCTTTTCTACACCCTCGATTTTCCGCACTCTTCGAATATTTTCGTTACAAAAATTAGTTCTTAATAAGAAACGATGCTTCTTAATAGTGCGGAAAGTATTTTTTTTTATATCTACGTGCAAGCTATTCTCACCACCTGGCGAAAGTATCGCGGCCATTTTAATTTGTTGTAATTATTAATGGTACTAATTTACTATACCGTAATAAGTTCCTGTAGCATTGTCTAACATCGGAAAACACATGAAAAACCTAGTAAATTTATTTTATTACAATCAATGATCATTGATTGAGTGTAATTTATTTGAAAGAAAATTTCCAGCAGAAAGTAATTTGCAGTTTTAAGAATTAGTAACTGTAACCGAATAACTTTTTTAAATGAGAAAAAAGGGTAATTGTAACTCCGTCACTTTTTGAAACAAGTAACCGTAACTGTAACTCTATTACTTTTAAAAAGTAACTTTCCGAACACTGGTTTCGAGATACGTAGTGTATAAAACACTCAACTGTCAATTGTGTTTTTCTTCATATTTTAAACTGCTTCGACAGTACAACATGGATACCATCAACTTCACAGCAAAGCACGCTTTCTTCTTCATATTAAAAGCACGTGCCCTTCTAAAGGATTGAGAAATGTGAACAAATATTGTCTTGTCTTTTTCTTTGCACTTCACTGTCCAGAATTTCCATTTCATACTAGTTATTCTGTTTGTTACTGTCTCTTACTGGAATACATGCGCATGGTGCCTTTCTTTTCGACTATTACATTCTACTTTCATAAATTACACACAAATAAGCATGACATCAGATAAAAATATTTGATCACTTAGCCATAAGTACAAACGTTAATACACTTACCTTTTAAGTATTATTTGCAAGTTATTTTAGTCGTGCTTTAATGAAATAAACAAAGCAATTCTTCTCATCTCTCGCTGCCGCCATTTACGTCAAAATCTTTATGCTATATAATCTGTGCTTTTATGAATGTGAACATCAGTGTTGCCATAGCAAAGAATGAGTTAAAGCCAGAGGCGCTTGTACACCCAACGGCAAAAAAACAGTAGGCGAATGGGGCTGTTCACTGCCAAAGTTTCCGGTGGCGGCTCCACCCCTGTTGTGTCCCTAAATAATTCTGTTCGTCATTTGGTTGCCCTAAGCTTTTCATTGGAGAGCGTTTCATCGTTATTCCATGGTTCCTTAAAACAACACAGGATGTAGAATAAAAAGGGTAAGAATTTACAATACCGGACCCTTCTGTCATTTCTATGCTACTCAGAGGCGTGGCGTGCATGTAGCTTCTGTTACCGCAGGTAACACCAAAATATAAAGAATTGAAGAACCCGTCTTAAAATATTATTACGTACATAAACTGGTAATATTGTCGTAAAGTAAACATTGCAGACTGACATTTTTTTCTGACACCGGCAAAAGCGGAGAGGAGGACTGATCCGGTATCCTCCTCAGGCAACATGAGGAAAGGGCCGTGAGCCCACGCAGTGGCGCAGGAACGTTTTTCATTTGGGGGGGTACAAAATTCAGCCTCCCATATATATATGTCCAATCAAGTGTCGCAATAATAATAATTAGCCACACCCCCTATACGCCTTCATTGCGTGGTGCTAAGCACAGGGGAACACTTTACTTTTTAGGATAATTATATTTAATTAAATTAATATATTAATTAATTAAATATGTACATTAATTAATATTGTATTGTTATTATTACATGAATAGGTAAAAGATAGTAAAAGAATAGAAATATAACAGCAAGTATTCATTATCTAGGTTGCGTATAGTTAAGATCGCCAAGATTTGCACAAAAACAACTGCCCTGGCAAGGAATTTAATGTCAGATAGAAAAAGAATTGAATATTTATTGAATAACAAAAAAGGAGTTAGATCCAATTAACGAAAAGTAAAGTTCCTGATTAATATTTTATGGATATTATCATTAGTAGTGTGCATAAATCTTTGGAATCCTTCAAAGCCGTATGAGCCAAATTCCTTGTCTTCCAATAAGTTCAGCGCATAAAACCATCGAGTATACAGGATGCAGCAGAAATAACTCCCGGATTTCATTCGTGAATAACAAAGCAACGATAGATGTTATGCAAAATTTTATTTCACAGTTGGAAAGAACAAGGATTATCATTTTGTTTCCCATATGTACCGAGACAACTCCATGAACGCCCCTACTTTTTTGAGGAAGACGGCACTCAGTTAATGTAACTTCTGACCGTTATGTATGGATGTTACGCAACTTCCTGCAGCCGCAATCGAACGAACGTGGCAAAGTTTTGCATAACATCTATCGTTGCTTTGTTATTCACAAATGAAATCCGGGAGATATTTCTGCCGCACCCTAACTTTTAATTGTTACGCTGTTCAAGCATGGTATTGGCATTGATGAAAATTGAGTATAACAAATGCTAAACAATTATATTTTGATAAATTACTTTTACTACTTGGTAAGTCTTTTGGGGGGGAAGGGGTCCGGACCCCCTGGACCCCCACAAAAACGTCCTTGATACCTAGGTATAATGTGAAGCCATGAGAAATATTCTCTTTTAGAACAGCACACACGAATGTCCTGTTATTTAATGCAAAATATGCATAAATATTTTTCATTGTTTTTGTTAGAATTTAAGTGAAAAAACAAAAAAAAACAAAAAACAGATTTTAAAATCGGATAATAATTCTGAAACATATAAGGCTAAGCTCTGGACCTCATTCTGGGCTTATTTGGATTTCACGGAACAGAAAATCAGGAGTGAGGGGGATCTTGAGCCACCCCAACCAGGAATAATCATCTCCTACCCACTGGATATAGAAACTACATTATATAGAGTTCCACTTCAGTTCCGCTCTTTCTAATTTTAAAAGTCCCATAGCTACGCATAAAAATATCTTTAAACAATTTTTGGCAGGTGTGTACCATATCCAATGCCTTTTAGAAGCCATGTATTTGGTATTTTCTCAGACATCTATAGGGTGTTGTATTAAAAAAGAAAAAAATGAGTTCAGATGGTTCCCAATCAACTCGTAAGAAGTCTAACTTTGAAATATTTGTGAAAAATATGACAAATCATTTATTTGTAATATAATTAGCTGTACCTAATGACGCTCTTCAAGTACTGAAAGTAATATCATTCGGTTCATTTACAAAACCGAAATCCTTCAGCTCTCAGAAGTAGCAAGGAAAGCCATACCCTCGCCGGACTCCGTGGCGGAGGGATTAGCATAGCGCGCTATGACGCCTGAGGTCCCAGGTTCGAATCCTGGCCTGCCCTTGGGTGTTATTTTTGAGTGTCCATCAATTTCATCATATCATCATCACTCATCCTCATCTTCGCGATTAGCCAAAAGTGGCAGAAATGCGAAGTAAAATAAACCAAATCAATCAATCAAATATTCCCGTCTTATTCCCAGCGACCTTGTAAATCCAATCCAAAATCTACCAATAGAACCTGCAGTGAGTCTCATTTATCTCGTGCATTCATCTGACTAATGTAATTTTCTTACAATTTGACTTTAGAGTTTAACATAAAATGGCGTTGTGTTTGTGTTGCATTCGATATCACAATTAGATTTTAAGCAATTTATGTCCAATTATAAGTATACCTAATACATAGGTAAAAAATAGTCCCCCCTCTGATAAAATCGCAAATTGCACCCTGTTTAAATGTCTAGGAAAGATTTCATTTCACCTAGGAATGGTATCGCGATGCGATGAGTCGAGAATTGTCACAGCCTCATCTTGTATCCTGTGTGGTAAGGTCCTTCTCGTTCTTGTTTGTGCTTATTTCTTTCGGTTTCCACTCTGAAGTTATGAAAACTTATTCCAAATTTACCTCATTCTCAGATAGGCTAATCGGCACTCTATTTTTTAAAAAAATATATATCTTAATATATAGGTTTAAGTATAGTTTTCCCAGCACCATCTTACAAATTTATGAAAAATATGGGTGAGGTACAGGAGTGCATTGTACCTCCCAAGTTGGTCTGTCGTGTCTCGTCTCGTTCGTGTAAGTGTTCCGTTTCGGAAAATTCCATTATAAATATTCAAAAGAAAATGGGGTCAGTCATATACTCTTCTGATGAAGATTTGTATCTTATCTTCGAATCGACGCGACCACTGCTTTAGAAATGTGTAACTCCCCTTACGCAAAGCAGCAATCGTCTGCAGCGTAATTGTCTGAGAGTCAATCTGATTCCATCGCTCCACACACATTTTAAACAATTTTCATCTCGTTAAAGAGGTTTCCAAGAACTTAGGTCAATGAACTAACTAGTAGCAAGCACAATGTAGTATAATAAGTTTACAATTAAATGTTTTGAATTTCTGTGGTAAGGACTATAATGCTTAAAATTTATAAACAATAATACATTTTTTATTGGGCGAATTGATCATAGGTTATTGTAACAGTAGCACCTTCCGTCTGCTGTCAAATTACCAAAGGGGGGTACAACTCGATTTACGGATTTAGGGGGGTACAGTACCCCCTTCAAAAATTTGCGGGGGTACAATGTACCCCTGTACCCCCCCGTTCCTGCGCCACTGAGCCCACGCAAGGAAGACTTGTGCCCGGTTCGCTCAACCATCTTTAAAACGTTCTTAACGAGTTGATAGTTAACGCATCACTAAAATCTTAGCAGCCTGTTAAACTTTTAATGTTCGCTCAAGCGATTTTATAGGCCCGTTAACTAACGACATGTTAGAGACGTTTTGCTTTGATTCCTTGCTATTCTCATACTTTGACACGAGAAATGCAACGTTTTCATTGGTTGCACCGTGGACAGTAGACTGTGCGTAAGCGATTTGTTTTGTTTTTTTTGTATGAAATCCCAGGAACAAAAATAAATAAAGTAATGTGTAACACATAAATATATGTTTAAGAAATGAATGTTACTTAGGTATTTACGTCCGCCCACCGAAAATGTTATGTATTAGGATTAACAGTTGCATTGTAATTTCGTAAGTTAGATTTAAATGAGTGCCTACCGACTGCAAATACAAGATCATAAATATATAAATAAAACTACTGTTCTAGGTTAGTGTAATCTGTTTGAAATTTAATTATATTAAAATGGCATTGCAAAAGAGGCCTAAAGGTGGAAATGAACGTGTGTTTGCTATAATAATTTTCCTCAACAAAAGAGAACATTTCACGAAATGTACACCATGCATAACTTAACTTACTGTCTATGGCAATTAAATAATATGTAAATATTGCAAGTCACTTCTATTGGAATTGATGTGAATGTGGCATTGCAAACAAGAAATCTACTGTTTCCAAATAATCACTGACAAAAAAAGAAGGCACGTAAAATGTTTACCAGTATGATTACCGTTCATGCATATGTACAAGGGACGTTTCTGAATGGTTGTTTTTGTTTCGTACAAATATTTTTCAAAGAAAATATATATATAATACAATACGATATTTTATATTTGATTTATCATAAATGGTAAAAAGGAAAAGTACACTGTTAGACAGTATCCTCACCACTTGTACGAACGTACCGTGCAAAAATACTTTCCGAATGCGTGGTAGTGTGTTTTACAAACAAATATGCATACTTTTACAATGTCCGTGCACGAAACTACATTATCAGAAACAGCTTAGGATTAAGCTTTTTTCTTAATGAAACATACATATGTAGTACGGTACTTTACATTATATTTGGTTATTCATTATGTGATGAAATTGTAGTCATTCAGAAAATGTACCTTGTACATGGAACGGTTGATTAATATATTTTAAATTTGATTTATCATAACTGGTTAAAAAAACAAAAAAAAACAAGTGCACTGTTAGACAGTACCATTACCACTTGTACATAAGTACAAGGAAAAATTTCCGAATGGATGTGTGTGTGTTCTTCAAACAAATATGTATACTCTTACAATTTCCATGCACGAAACGACAACACCTTTAAACTGCTTAGGACCTGAAGCTTAACATACATGTGTAGTACGGTTCTTTACAATATGTTTGGCTTTTCATTATGTGATGAAATTGTAGTCATTCAGAAAATGTACCTTGTACAAGGAACGGTTGATTAATATGATATTTTACATTTAATTTATCATAACTGGTAAAAAATATAACAAGTGCACTCAGACAATATCATTACCACTTGTACGTATGTACAAGGAATATAATTTCCGAATGGATGGTAGTGTCTTTTACGTCACTGCACAATGTCCATGCACGAAACTATATACCTGAAACTGCTTAGGACCTCAAGCTTTTTTTTTTTTTTTTTTTTTTTTTTTTTTTTTAATGAAACAACATATGTAAGCTATATTACGTGATGGGATGGTAGTCGTTCGTAAATGTACCTTGTACATGTAACGGTTGATTATTTTTTTAAATTTTTAAGTGCTCTTTCAGTTTGGTATGAATACGATTTAACTTCCATTTGCACCGTTATATGTCAGCCCATTTTCAATATACTGCATAATAATTGTTTTGATTTTGTGATTATATTAAGACTCACGTTATATTAAACAACATGTTTTATTCTACAGTACTTACGTACAGCTACGAGCTAAATAAGTAAATAGGTTAGGCAGGTTTTCTTTATTTCTGTACTTGGTTAGGTTAGGCAGGTCAGGTTTGGTGCTTTTAGCATCTCCAGTTTGCTACAGCTGTCCCTAGCCGCTTGTGATTCAGAATATAGAATGATGAACATTTGTGTCGAGCATTCTCGTCACTGCAAAATTATTTTTTTCCATGATGTTAATTGGAGTAGGTGGATAATAATTTGAAAAGTTCGAAAGAACAATTCCCTACTACTTTGAAAGATTGCAGGCTACATTGTGTAATGTCACAGATTTATTTTACATTAAATGAGAGTACAGGACGGGTATTGCCTATTTGTAGGACAGTTGCTTCATTTTAATTTTATCTCTTACGTTTTCTGTCATTTTTCAGTTGAAAAACAACAAAAAATTGGAATGGTAGTTATAAGCAGACATAAGCATAAACACAAGAAACCACGACTTTCTCCAGTTTCTATATGATCCACTGGAAAACGGCGTGGACGACGACACCGAATATTTTGGTGAATAACTTTATCTTATACAAATTGAAATATGTAAAAGGAGGTTACATTATTTTAAAAAGTCATGCGATATTTTGTGTTTATGGTTACAGTGCATTCAAGGTCGAAGCCCAATATTCATTTTAAAAACATCAAGTTCGTATAATTAACTATAAGCATATATTTTTGGCTCGACAGGCAAAATTAATAAAATTTGAATAATGTGTGATGATCACGATGCCATTATTGACAAAACTTTAAAAAGTACATTGATACAATATTTCTCATTTAACTTACATGCGATTTCTGATTTGCAGTACGAATTTATAATATGAAATACGAAATGGGAAAATTATTTTTGCTGTAGAAAGAAATCGAACTAGTGTACGTTTTGCGATGGTATGAAATAATGTGTTCAAATCGGTTTGGGATAGCCTTTCAACACAACAGCTGTCATACGCAATTTCGCCATCTTATTTCCGATCCAACACATCGCGCTGTTAAACACGTTAATGAAGCAAAAGAGTGCCTTTAGATTTAACGACGACATTAGAGGTCTGTTAGCCTTAACGAAGGTTGGAGAAATGCCTCGATGTGCTAATGTAGCGTTAACTTGATTTAACGCTTCTTTAAAATTTAACGCGCATTGAGCGAACCGGGCATTCGCGTTGCGGCAAAGACTGACCACGGGAGGAGGAGGCGTGTTTTTGGCATGCCTGTTTAGCCGGCGCAGTTGCCGGTGATCCTTACCGGATACAGACCAGTGTTGCCATATTCAATTGACAGAACAGAGCTAAGTCGCCTAATCGGGTCTATCTTACTCTGAAGGTGTCCAGTCACACTGGGGAACGATGGCGCAGTGGTAGCGTCGCCGCCTTGTAATCAAGGGATCCCGGGTTCGATACCCGGTGGAGGCACAAGTGGTTCGGATCAAACTTTAAATTGTCCCGATTAGCATTACTGTTCATGAAGTGGACTTAAATCGCCAAATCAAAATTTTAAAAAATCAAATCACACTGGGGCAAAAGCAAAATACCAAGTGATATTTTGTATTTACACTAAATATCAGCGATTATGAAAGTCCTCTTTGACCTTCTTCGACATCATGGGCGAGAAGGAGAGGAGAGGGATGGGTATGGTCAAGTGGGGCCTTTGTCCTTCTAAAAATGTCAACCTAAAATTCTATATTTCACACATATAACATTATTTCGGTTACAGGAATTTGTGATAATTGTTGATAATACTGATTGAGATTGACATACGTTGTCGCAGGAATGCAATAATTTCGGATTGAAGCATTGTTTTTGAGGTGGTAGAACTGTTTTTGGGTGAAAACAATACTTACAAGCATAATTTCCCGATTGTTATCTTAGCACGCTCTGAAGTGTCAGGTGTCGCAGGTTCGAATCCTCAGCAAGAAATGGTTATTTCAATGTTCGTTGTTATTATTTTACTTACATAATTATAAAAATTAATAATTATATACACAAAGAAATAATAATTTTATTTTAATAATTCACCATGCATCCTCATCGTCACGATTATCCTATAAAGCGAGAGCCTTAAAGGTAGCATAGGACGTAAAATATACGAAATAGTAGTGGTGTCAGAAATGAGATTTCAGTGGATTTAGCGAAACATGGGAGTGGGAGTAGTTAGGAAACAGATGAAGACTACATCTACTCTACATACGTCTTATTTGGAACGAAAAGTTTCGCGATTTGGGCAAATCTGGTTTCAAAAGAACTAAGATGGCAACAGTAGTAGAACTGGACTTCTTGCAGGTTCCGAAGGAAATATTGGGGATGCTGAGAGGGGAGGGGGCAAGGAGGGTGCTTCAACGTGTTACAAAAGTAAACAACGGTTTGTGGGAGGGACTGTGCAGTGGGAGTTTTGTGAGTGTTGTCTTTCGTCTTTATGTTGTTTTCGGGCATTGTCAATTAATTAATGGAGCTTGCTCCGAGTTCCGAGGTGGCGGGTTCATCCTATCTGAACAGTGTGTGTAATCGTGCGATAGAAGATATTTTGAAGCAATCTTTCGGTTCGTTCTATTGCAGAAAAAAGCGAAATTGTGGCGAAAGGGAGGCCAAAGCCTGTTTTGAACGATTTAAAAACCAAGTCGTCTGCTGGATATGACCGACATTTTCAATGTTTCGTGGTATAACGACTATCCGTGGTTATGTGGATGTGCGCAGTTGTCGAAACTCTTTTGTTGGCCATGTACTCTATTTTCGGGTGAAAAAAAAGTGTCGAATTCAGATGTGGATAACATGGACCATGACCATGACGCACCCAAAAATTCAAATTCAAATGAAAAACTTCTCTTTATGAAAGCATCATAGAACATTTTTCATTTGATTTGATTGATTTTGCTTCGCTTGTGCCACTTTTGGCTAATTTGCGAAGATGAGGATGAGTGATGATATGATTAAATTGATGAATAGACATCACAAACGTCCATGCCCAAGCTAGGATTCGAACCCGGGACTCCAGCATCATATAACTATTTTCAAAGTCGGATTGATCTGCTCTATAAGTAGCCTTCGATGTTTCTGTAAGTATCAAATTACGTATTATTGTGTCAACAACCAATGTTTGCGATTTCACTTTAGTCCTTATGTCAACAATTGTTTTTCTAATAACTTTACCAAAATCTAGTATTGAATTGCATACGTACCAGATTAATATTATATGAACTACTTGGAAGACATTTGGGGGGGGGGGCATGAGGTAGGGAGGCGCCCAAGTCTCCCCTAAATGTCCTACTGATAACCGGTAACACTTTTAAAAATCCACGCCACGCCACTGATGCTACTGCTTATACTCACGAAATAATTAGTGCCGATGATTTATCTGAGGTTAACATGTTGGGGTGAGGTGTAGAAATTGTTCATTAACGTGTAGAAGTTGTAAAATAAGCTTTTCAATTCTCGCAATGATTCTCCGTACACAAGCTATGACACAAGTATGCGAACCATATTTGTTAATATGAACAATTGACGTTCGCAATTAGTTAGTGTCTACAGCGTTGCCACACTGTTGATTTCATACTTGGAGAGCATGGATCGTGTAAGAATGGCGGAAGAGAACTGTAAAAAAGTTGTACAGATTGATCAGATCGTACCATTATTTCGCCTAGCCGGTAAGCTCTACGATCCCACACCGAAATGCGTCGAGAATGGCGAAGAAGACGACAGTGACAATCACGATGTAGAAGAGCATGTGGAATGTGGACTGATTTGATTACAGGTAAGTTTGGCAACAATGCATCGATCGTAAAATTGCAGGATACGAAAATGGCGTCTTCGATTAAGAACGTTTGCCGTTAAAGTGCTACGAAAATAAGATTTTTTATCGGTTCGTTATCACAATTATCGCAAAACCATTCACGGATAGCCCCACTGACCATTCTTGGTAAGGTTAGGTTAGGTTAAGCAAACATAATTAAAATTTAAGGTCGTAAAACAAAACAATACATGGTTAGCCCCACGAAACATTCACGGTAAGGTTAGGCAAGCATAGTTAAAATTTGGGGTCGTAGTAATGTCAGGAATATATATTTCGTTCCTTAAGTATTCGAAACGCAAAATCTTACGATAAATAATGAGCAATTGTGCATTGTCGGTTGCGATCACAGACCCCCTTATTTTGCCATTTCTACGCGTGACTCCCAAATTTTAACTTCAAATTCGTGATTAGGAAGCCTTAATGAGTGAGTATGCGAAATATTACAAAAATCGGGGAGAGGTCAGGTATTGTAAATTCGCTCCTAAAAAAGTAATTTAAATATCGGTGGACAATTTGCCTACCGTTATCTTTGCCGTCGACTGTACATACCAGAGTGCCAAAGGACCCCACCCCCTTTTCCCAAGAGAACCCTTTCTGTTCCCAACAACATGGGAAAACGAAGTAAACTGAAGTAATTGAAATACCAATACTGTGATTAAATTGTAA
Organism: Lepisma saccharinum; assembly: GCF_977018435.1. Taxonomy (NCBI): domain Eukaryota; kingdom Metazoa; phylum Arthropoda; class Insecta; order Zygentoma; family Lepismatidae; genus Lepisma; species Lepisma saccharinum. Next base: position 19,234,699 of record NC_139256.1, on the reverse strand, counting down.
ATTAATTGTATATACACTTTTCATGCACAGCTGTCAATCACTTGCAAGAATTTCCGCCGTATTTTACACACGTTCTTATGACTCTTTGCAGGAGCACCAACTTTTGAGGAACCATTTGGTTAGCTGAACCGGGAGACAGGATTTTCTATTGTTCCGGGCCATTTCTGAGAGGAATACATGAATTTTAATTATTTTATAGTGGTTGTTTTTGCTTATTTTAGTAATAAGTGGTTATTTCGAAGATAACTGTTTTTTAGTCCCTAATCGGGGAAAATTATAAAAAAAATCTGTCGATGCACATCACTGTGCCTATCAATCCTTATCCTGGTTATTGCCCTTATCCCCCTTATCATCCTTTGCATTCCTAAATGACGATGTGTAGTGTAAATAATATAGGACACTGATTTTATATTACAATTAAGACATTATTATGAAATATTTTATCAGTAATTAAGTTGTGAGAATTTTTTAAATGTATAATGATGAAACAGTTTGTTTTCTTAAGGGCGGGGATTTATAAAATATAATAACAGGCAAATTATTGGCTGGATTCGAGCCACACAGGTCTATAGAAGTTGACGCAACTGCATCCTTTTTTGTTCGGCCAATCGGGACTAGATCTACAGATAAAAGGGAGAATCTGAAAACTTGTGCAATGAGCCATCGCCTGAAATCGAACCTGGCACGAATTGTACAAGGCAATGGCGTTACCACTGCACTATCAGGAGTCCAGAATCCTTCGTACTGTAGTAGATATTGCTCTTGTACATCTAGATCAAGAAGAGAAAATCCCTGTGGCGTTGTCGTGAAGTTTTCAACCGTAAGCGAGAGAACGGAACGTAGGAGATGCAATTAGCTACTTGCTAGGTAACGCTATGTCCAACGTGGATACGGGCAGCACGGTGCGTGCGGGGCGATGCGAGCAACGCGGCAGTCGTATCCGATCAAACCTGTAGTCAGAAATGAGCCCGTCCTACGTAGACACGTGACGCGTGCGATTCGTCCGCTCGCAACGTTTGATTTTCAAACAGGTTTGTTTTGTATCGCATTTGCCGTCCGGTGGCCAGTCGCCAAGAAAGATGGAAGGGCTTATTGCAGAAGTGCAAAGAAGAAATATGTTGTGGGATAAAAGAAACCCTCGTTACAAAGATCGTTTAATTGTTGATACGGAGTGGGATTCCGTAGCTGAGAGTACAGGAATTAATGATAACAAGCACCATCCAATCTTTTCACAATATAGTCAAAGGTGTTTATTGTCATTCTTGTGTACTGATGAAATGCATTTTCATCTGCTCGTAGCTGCGGATACAGATGATGAAATTCTCCATACGACAACCTATTTCTGAAGATTGTGTGCGTCTTTTGTCTGTGACGTCTCTTGTGTTCCTTCAATATTTTCATTTTAATTACACTACTTTCCATTAATAGCACGGAGCGCACCGAACTGGAAGCCATGTTCGTCGCAACTCCTCAACACAATCGCACGCAGTAACGTTGGACACTCCCTGCGTTCACGCACATATCTGCGGTGCGGCGCTCGCATCACACCGCACGCACCGCGCTGCCCGTATCCACGTTGGACATAGCGTAATCCTGCCCTTGTGTTGCCTAAATGCGTGGCGTCTACTTTCTCCCAAGAGAGCGAAAGTAGAGACGTAATATTTAAGTATTTGACAAGGAAGCAAGAAAAGGAAGTTACGCATATGCAGTACCGGGTGTACAAATTTTGGGCCCTCCCGCAAAATATTACTGAAGGCCCCATTTTATATAAATACATGTAATTGTGAAAGGAAATGTCAAAGCTATTGCCGACATTTACGACACACACACACACACATCTCGAAAAATTGGTGCCACGTTTAATTGATGAAGCAACACTGACATAGAACACCCATGTCCAGACCCGAATTCGAATCCGGTACCCCTGTTGTACCGCGCTGTGATAACCACTTCGCCACGGAGGTCGGCGTGCCTCTGGAGAGCTAAGTATTGTATCCTTCATACAGAAGTTTTGTAAAATCATGTGCAGATGCAATTTTTTGATACATTTATTTTGAGAGTTGTTTAAAGAGACAACAATTCGGCTACGTAGAACTTCCAGCGAAAAATGCGGGCTCGACCAGGACTCGAACCCCGTCTCTCTAACACTGAGCTATCGAGCCGGCCTAGCTTTGCCTGATTTTTCGCTGCCGCTGTTTTACCTGTGTGGAATCGTCGAATGACACGGTACGCCAGAGACCCAGGTTCGAGTCCTGGTCCAGCCTGCATTTTTCGCTGAAAGTTCTACGTAGTACATCTCCTGGGTGTGCTTAATTTAAAGAGCAATTCAGCTGTTTCATAATATTTCTGTAATGGCTCTGTTTTTTGCTATCAGTTCGTCATGTGTTGTGTTTGGTGTGCATTAGTGGTTAGGTAAGCAAATCAGGTTCGAGGGCACCCAAAGTAAATAGTAATTTCATTCTATCCATGGGGCTTTTCGTCCCTTGCTCCGCCGTGTTGGACTTCTAGTAATGAAGTCATAATGTTTCGGTGATCTTTTCTTCTCTGCTTTGCGGTGCTGGACAAATAACTACGTCTATTTTTTTTACAAGGGCCTTCTCAAGGTTTGTTTAGCTATTTGCTCTTCCCCGCTCCCCCTTCCCCTGCGTGGTTTTGCAGTTTATAGATCCGGCATGCGGAGACACTCGGGGACAAATGATTGTATCCGAGTTTGCTGCGATTTTTCTCAGTATATATTTTCAGCTGCACCTTGCATAAGCTGCATATATCAATTTACTCTACACTGTTATACTTCTATTTAGAGCCACAATGTCTTTATCCATGTTTATTTTTTGCATGTTTGTTATTTTGCGTTGGTTTTCTTCCTTGTTTGGCTAATTGCGGCGATGAAGATGCATAATGTTAACAACATGGGTGAAGGCATATTCACAAAGTAACATTCATGGACAGACCTGGACTCGAACCCGATATCTTCTCTTGCGAGATCGAAAGTCGACCTTCGTTCGTTCGAGGTAGTGATGGAAATCAAGCAATTTCTCGAAATATATTTCCACATAAATGGATGAACATAATATAAACATTACACCAGGTCACCAGCATACAAATCCTTTACGGAACCAGATATTAACTAGTTTGTCTTCTTGGAATTTACATTCTACAGAAATGATAAGCTCCACGAATTCTCTTCGCAGTAAATTTAGGAGAGAATCTTGTCGAGTCATAGTAGGAAGTTTGCCAAAGCATCTTTTTATCACGTTCTGTTGCAAGCATTACTAAAATAATCATTATTATTATGCCGACTAAGCAGATTTCAATCTTGATTTAAGTGGGTGTTTTTATTAGAGTGACACGTACATCCAAGTACTGGAAACTAACATAACATCCACATAAAACGACATCGTTGTAGTTGTGAAGTCAGATCAATTTAATGTTGCGTTGTACCGTCATTTTTACAGGAAGGATGGAAGGTAAAGGGACAATCAAATGGAAGGATATATTACTAGCCTTCGTTACCCGGAACAATTCTATCATTCATATGGAGTAATTGAGACAAGCGGTCTCGGGTTCGATCCCTGGTGGAAGCTCCGAAATGTCAGTGTTGAGTGAGGACAATTAGAGAACTACTTGAAAAGAATTGCGTCTGGCGTGACGTCTAGAAAGCCAGAAAACAGCGGTGATGCGCTACAATCATTATAATTAATTTATCGTTAAGCTCTGGCAGCATGTCACTGACGGATAACAAAAATACTATCCCGGGTTCGAAACCCGGTCGAGACAAATTGCACAGTGGTTTTTAAACTGTAGGTCAAGTCCCAATTAGCTTATATCTCCTCATGGACGTCCGCAGAATTTTTTCCAGGGAGGGGCAAGGAAGGTATTTTTTTTCCAGGGGGGGACAACGTGGCATATTTTCCCCAATAATAGTGTTCTTCCCTCAAAAAACATTGTTTAAATTTGAATCTATCATGTTTGTGCAATAATTAACACACATTATTGTGGCTGAAATGAAATTACATGTGTGAAATACATATAATTTTTGGTTGATTTTCATTTTCCAGTGGGGGCATGCTCCCCTTCCGGACGCCCATGTATCTCCTGTGCATAAAGTGGACTTAAAACAACAATACAACTACAAAGAATTACAACTGCAAGAGGTACATTTTGCCTTTTGTCATCCTGACTTAGTGGCTAGCGTTGGACGATGAACCCTCCTCCATCTAACACGTGCACAACACGTCCTTGAAACACACACAGAGACCACACTAATTATTCTCGCCAGGAAAAACTACCATTCACGCTGCGAGTACTGACCACAAGTTGCAATATCGTAACCACGCCTCCCGTAGAGATAACACGTCAATTGATATTTGAAAGCTATGCGTAGGCTGAAAAATTATCTCCTTCTCCGCGAACAGCTTCGAACAGAAGCACAGCCGTTTTAACCAGTTCTCCATCCACCTGTTGAGTGAACACATATGTTTGAGGATGTTCGAATTTTTTCAGCTGTTAGGGGCGTGCCTAGTAAGCCAACATTGAAGCGGAAAGTAAAATTGTAAACAAGGTGTGTTGAAGTTGACATGAAATGGTGTGTGCGCTGAATAGTGTAAAATTTGCTGAGTCACATCGAGACATCTCTGAAAGATGATATCTGCTGTGGAGGCAGTCGGAAAATTGTAATAGTGCGAAAGAAGACGACAAAATGGAAGGTTATTCATCAGATAGCAGTGACAGTGATAATCCACTTTCAAGTAAAGTTTTGGATTTTTCGTATTTAATGTTGGATTACAAGTCGTTGGAGCATAATTTAGATGCATTTGCGAGTGCTGACAAGAAAACAACAGACAACATAGAATCTCTTCTGTTGTATCACAACCAACTACACACTGTACCAGGAAATATCAGGAGGTTCGAAAATTTGAAATCTGTGGACGTGAGTTCTAACAGGCTGAGATATATACCAGAAATTTTACTGGGTTGCAATTTAACAACACTGATTATCAAGAATAATGGTTTGGATGAAGACTGCTTTCCCAAAAGTTTCAGTGGGTTGTCAAACTTGAAAGAATTGAATTTTAGTGGCAATAACTTAACAAGATTTCCTGAACAAATACTGGATCTTACTAATCTCAAATACCTTTACTTGGGCGGTAACAGAATTTCTGATATACCAAAAGGTATATGGAAATTGCAAGGGTAAGTTCATCATGTGTGCTGTGAGGTAAAGTCAGTTGTTGCAGGATGTCATTAAATTTATTCACTGGTTTCTGAAAGAAAGAAAAAAACAAAAAACATGCATTGCGGAATATTCTTTAAGGTGAAGTTATGCCTTTTTCTATAAAATAGTGTCAACTTTTCATATTACGAGGGGTCTCCCCAATGGCGCAGTGGTAGCGTCGCTGCCTTGTGATCAAGGGGTCCCAGGTTCGATACCCGGTGGAGGCACAAGTGGTTCGGACCCCACTTTAAACTGAAGGTCCAGTCCCGATTAGCCTTACTGTGCATAAAGTGGACTTAAAACACCAACTCATATTACGAGTCATTATTTCTCTTGCTTGTTCCGCTGTGGTAACAGACAATATTGTGTGCACTCGTCATGGATCATCGTGCGGCGTGCTTGTGTTTTGTTGATTTGGAGTGGGTACGCAGTGTTTCAACCTCCTTAACCGAAAAATACCTACTTTCATGTTCATTATGTCATCAGAAACCATTGATGGATAGTCCCAAGAAACCATTCACGATAGCCCCACGGACCTTTTCCAGCAAGGTTAGGTTAGGTAAGCATAGTTTTAAAAAAAAGGCATATGGAAACACTGGCGAGACCGCGTGACTTTCGATGCTCGCGCCATCTGCAGATACATAATGGAAACAATGGCATAATGTCGCTGTACAGAAAATGCAAGTTCCTTACATAAAAAGTTATTATTTCTTGTTCTGCAGCATTTTATGCTGAAGTTTTCAGTTTCCGCGAAATAAAATACCTCGAAGAACTTCGACAATGCCACAGAAACTGATTTCAGTAAGTAATTTCTCCTGTAAATTTGAAGAAATCCGTTCGGGTGATATGGCATATTTACCAACTTCTTTTGCTTCACGTTGCATGCATTCAATTTGAACCAAATAGAAAACTGAATTGGCAAGTGCCCAAGTTCCTTTTCTTTTATTGTAACATCTGGAAATAAAATCGAAAAGCTGGGTGATATAATGCAGTTACATATTGGATTACGATAAGTATATAATAATCATGTAGTGGGGCAAATTCTGATTACTACATGCTTCCACGAGTAGGTTAGTGCTCTTGTTCATCTTGCCATTCAGACAGCAGAGTCAAAAATGGGAATACAGCACATTGTCAAGGATAAAGTGGTGTGTATACACCTGCTCTTTCTCACTGCTTTACATTTTTTAATCTCCATTTTATGCTTTACAATGCTGGTAAAATATCAGAATTGTTAGATTTATTTTTAAGTACACTGTTTTTCCATTAGTGTTTTACTCAGACAAGTAAGCACATAGCATTAGAGGCTATGTGAATAGGTTAGAGCTGTTAAGTTTGTTCACATTAGTATTTTTACATTTCCTTTTTCTCTATGTATGTACACAAGTAAAGAAGCTTGAAAAAGATTCAAATTATGAGTTCGTTAACTTCTACTAGCTTCCTTTCACATTAAAATTTCTCAAGTAATAAAGGTTCTTGTAATGTAAAAACTCTTATTCAAAGTATATTCAATACCTATATTCTGGCTTACAATAAGAGAAAGCCACTTAAATAACTGCTTTTGCAAAGTGTTGGATAGAACATACTGATCTAAACATTAGGATAAGAATAAAACATAGCCTATTATCATGTCTGGTGACCGAGTGTCCATCAGATAATTGTTATTTTGGTACTACTTTACTATACCGGAGACACCTATCAATGATTTATTTCGCAATTTTTTACATTGTTAACGTACTATTCAGCATTATAGAACATTTCTTTAGGTGAAATAATGAATTTCTAACGAAAACAATGTCTATTTCTTACAATAACGAGTACTTACTGTTGTTCCTTATTTCCCACAAACCTTCCACGGGCATCCCAAAAATTCACGATAGCCCCACGAACCATCACGGGGATGAGGTATGCCTACTAGGTTAGGTTAGGCCTGTTAGGTTAGGTTCCATTAGCACTCCTTTCATTCAATTTAGCATATACAGACAATACGGGAGCGTATTGTGCCTCTCGTGCAGAAAGCAAATGTCAGCAGAAGCAATAGCACGTCGGAAATAGATTTTCGTAGAAAACCACATGCATTTGCATTAAAATGGATGGAAACTACATTCCCGAACATCAACAACGCTACAGAAAATGATTTGCGTAAGTACTTTCTCCTGTAAATTTGAAGAAATCCATCTCCGGTATAGTAAAGTGTTACCGTTATTTTTTTAAAAACTGTCAATCTTGTTTTACATAACATGAAACTGGTTCCCATTTGCAAAATATGCATGGATTGAAAATTTCTGTGTAGTCACAGGCACACATTTAAATGGCATAGAAACACTGTGGTTTGTGTCATGTTATCAGAACTGTAGTGGAACCACAAGCAAAAAAAAAAAAAAAAAAAACTGCTCAGACCCAGGACTCCTGTGCACCATACTCCCACTTGGAGGGGAGGGGCAGAGTGGAGCATGCTTCCTTATAGCCAGAGTTGAACAGAAGAAGGGGGAGGGGCACGGAGACTTTTCGTCGAAGGTTCTTTTGTTTGTGGTTGCTCTATAGAAGACATACACTGCAGCAGGGGTTCAGAGGGGGCACTAGCACCAAGTTGTCTTCCTATTCTATTGAATGTTTCATTGTAGGTTACATGTGCTGTATATGGGTGGAAATAGACTGGTTGAAGTTCCTGCTTCTCTTGGGCAATTGAAGCTCCTGCAAGTACTTGTTCTGTGCGACAACATGTTGGAGAGTTTGCCATCAACCATTGCCAACTTGAATAACTTGAAATCATTACTTCTTCACAAAAACCGTTTGAGAACTCTCCCACCAGAAATAATAGCTTTAAAATATCTTGCCGAGGTGAGTAAATATCATCCATCTCTTTAGAATTAACAACAAGATATTTATATTTGTTCATGTCCCCATGTCATGATGTTATTCCAGTACCTACATCTATATTTAGTGAAAATGAACCGATATTAAAAGCACATGTCATGTCATAGGTGCACCCTGAAAGTTTTTAAAGTAACATTTTAACTACTGAAAAAGTATTGTGCAATTATGAATACAAATGTATCCAAATAATTGTATTTTCCTCAGTTAAATAAAGTACAAAAGGAGGGAAGTTCTGACCTCATTATTATTATTTATTATTATTAAAGTAGGGTTACAATTAAGCTTACATTTTTTTTTACATTGATTCCGAACAACAAAAACAGCTTTTTGCCCTACATGAATTAATATACAGTTATGCTATTTGTTTATAAGTATACATACAATGGAATATTATAAATTTATATAATTGAAAAATATAAGAAATAGACTAAAATAAACATTTTTTGCAGCTACGTTTTATGAAGGAAGAAATGAGGTAGAATAGGCACAGTGTCAGTATTCATAAATTAATGTCCTAATTTGTTGTTTAAATGTGGCCAAATTTCTCTCCTTTCTGCAATTTACAGGCAGTTGATTCCACGCTTTACTTGCCAGTGATGACAGGGATTTTGATCCGTATCTTGCCTTGTTACATTTTGGTACTCGGATACTGTTGGTGTTGTTGGATCGCAGATTGGGATAATTTCTATTACTAGATATCATTACTTTGTCCTTTAATAAGTGGTGGTGCTTGTTAATTGCCTGGTGAATTTTTAGTAGAAATGCATATTTTCGTCTGGATTCCAGCGTGGGTAATTGGAGTTCTTCTCTGCTTGCACGTGAGGTCGTGTGCGCTGTATTTCTTATGCTACGAATAGCCCAAATTTGCATTTTCTCTAGTTTCGTGGTGTTATTTCTATTAATCCCATAAAGTACAGAGGAACAGTATTCAAGTAACGGCCTAATAAATGCTTTGTAGAACGCTAATTTGTGGGCAAGGTGTACATATTTGCAGACAAATTGAAACTGCTTGATTTTAGGTGCTGCGCGTGAACACATTCTTTTTACATGTTGTGAAAAGGATAAACTTTTATCTAGGTGCATACCGAGATATTTTAGAGATTCACATGGTTTTATATTGAAATTTCCTATTTTAATGTTGTCAATTAGCGTATTGTTATTATTTTCACTGGATAGTATTAATACTTGCGTCTTAGACTCGTTCACTTTCAACATGTTAGATTGATACCACTCAAGAACTTCGGGCATATTTTCCTCAATATTTGAAATTACTTTTTCTAATTTGCTTGACGCGCAGTACAGGAGGCAGTCATCTGCGTACAAATATAATTCAAACCCAAATTCCCTGTCTGCGATGTCATTCACAAACATGTTAAACAGTTTAGGACCTAGAATAGATCCCTGTGGTACACCGAAAGATACATTTACACGGTTTGAAATCGAGTTGCCTACTTTTGTGTCGATACTCCTATTCCATAAATAACTTTCGATCCAGTTGCATGCAAGGGCAGAGAAATTAAATTGCTGATGTAATTTCTGTATTAATAAATTTGGTTGAACACTGTCGAATGCTTTACTGATATCTAGAGAAATAATGCCAATGTATTGCTTCCCTTTACGATCTAATATATTTCTCCAGTTATGTATCAGTTCGTGCACGAGTAATTCTGTCGAGCGATTTTTTCTAAAAGCAAACTGTCTATCTGTCAGTAGATTGTTAGAATGTAAGTATTGTTCTAATTGCTTGTCTATTACCTTTTCAAGAATCCTGCTTAATGAGGAAGTAATTGATATGGGGCGATAATTATTAACTTGCGTCGGGGACCCCCCTTTAAATATAGGTGTGACCCTTGCGTGTTTCCAAGTGTTAGGAAAGATTCCGCTTTTTAAGGATGAATTAATTATATCTGTGAGAGGTTCGACAATCCATGGGGCGAGTAGATATATTATGCGATTACTTATTTCATTGAAATCTGGACCTTTTCTGAGGTTAAGTTTTTGAAGAATTTTCATAACGTCATCACTTGAGACGGGCTTAAAACTGAAGCTGGTTTCTTGATATTTAGCGTCTTTTTCATTTTGTTTGCTACTTTCATTTTTCTTCGCCCTTAAATTGTTAGTGAATGTGTTGGATATTGACTTACCGACGTTAGCAAAGTGGTCATTGAGGACGTTCGACACCCTCGCATCTTCCGTAATTGTTTCATTGTTATGTTCAATAGATGCGATGGATTGGCTTTTGCTATCATTTCCAGTTAAGAACCTGAAAATCTTGAATTTGTTATTGCCTGAATATTTATCGGAATAGATCTGCGTAAGGATATAATTTCTTTTCGCATCTTTTACTGTTTTTGTTACATAGTTCCTTATGGTCTTATATTGTTCCCACGTGTAATTATTATTATTATTTGGACTACGTGCGCGCTTAAACATCCGGTTCTTGAGTGATATCAATCTAAGAAGACCGCCAGTGATCCAGGGACGCTTGTTGCCCCTAACACGAAACGTTTTTATTGGCGCATAGACATCCAGAGCTTCGGTTATTAATGACTGCAAATATGTCACCTTATCGTTTATATCCGACATCATTGTTGTTTTGTGAAAGGGTACAACGAACTGTTGTTCAGGGAAATTTTTAAAAGAACGCTTAGTTACGAGTATTCTTGGAGATCTTTGTGGCCTTAGGTTAATTGAGGTGTATATCAGAAAATGATCGCTTAAATCATGCATTACTACGGCGGATTTATCATGCAATTCTTTCTTGTTGGTAAAAATGTGATCTATGAGACTCTCACTCGTGTCGGTGACGCGTGTCGGCAGGCGAACGAGCTGCTTGTACCCCGCTGATTCCATCGTATCGAAAAATGCATTATCCGCTGCAGTTGGTTTCATGACGTCATGATTTGTATCCCCAACGAGAACCGAAGCGTGGCAAGCCGGAAATGACTGCAAAATATTTTCTAGTTTTTCATTAAAAGTGACGGGGGCCTTGGGATGTCTATATACGCATCCTAGAATTAAAGGTTTGTCATTCTGTTTGAGTTTTAAAGACACCCACAATCCTTCAATGTCTACATCTGACACAGAATATATAAGTTCCGATATTACAGCTGTTTTTACGTAAACAATAATACCTCCCCCTTGCTTAGGATAGTCTCGATCAAGTCTGTACATTTTGAACCCTTCAATTTCAACGTGTTTGTCTGGAATGGAATCATCGAGCCAAGTCTCGGTGATTGCAACGCATGTGAAGTTTATTATATGGGAAGCTGCGATTTCATCTATTTTGTTCTTTATGCGGTTAATATTGACGTGGCCCACCGTGATATTTTCTGCGTTTTCGGGGAAAGCAAGGTCTTCTACGTGCGGATACAAGTTTGCAAGGAATCTCCGGTTTGCCACGCTCAGCCTGTGTAACGTCACGGGGGGTGGCGGCTCATTACCAGGCGGGGAGGGAGGAAAACTATTTACAGCCCCAGCATTGTGGTCTCGACCTTGGCCTCGGGGGGAAGGGAGAGAGTGACCATTCTTGCAAATATCAGGGAACATCTTTCAGGGGTGTCCAACGAACTATCTGGCACTGACACTGCACATTGACCTCTTGCCTTCCTACATTTGAAACAACGAAACTCATTATTAATAAAATGACTGAAAAAAATATAATATATGTGAGACAAAAATTAAATTATTTAAAGAAGAAAGGTAAAACTAAAAAATATAAGATTCAGAAGCACATGATTGAAGTGAGTGAATGATTACGGTGGTTAATATATGCAACGAGTGCCAACCGAGGGCAGAGTTTGTCATTTTCCATACTTGTTTAGGTCATCCAGGCTGTCTATTTTAACTGTGGCGTTGTTGTGTAGTGCCAGGATGTTGCCATCCGAAGTCCACACGCGTTGAAAAGTTCCACTATTTCTTACCTGGTGAAACAGCTGCAGGTTTTGCCGGGTGAGGTTTTCCGTGATGGAAACGTGGGATGCGGAATCCTTCAGGGTGCGGAATCCCTCTTCTGTGTACACCTGCTTGGTGTACTAATGATTGGGAACTAATGTGTTCGTAACGATGTGTAAGAAATATTGAACACTACAAATGAAAATAATTCAACTTTCAAGTTAAACACAGTACTTCTTCCATAATAAATAGTACATATATGTCATCCATTATATTTCTATATTTTCCCTTGAAGGTCTCAATAACATTCTTAAAATCAAATCTGAATTTGGGAGATTATAACTTTTTTTGCATGTAATAATTATTTATTTTTAGTTCTCATTGTATATTGTTCACGAGAGGGACTGCAGTTGATGTTGAAGAGTTCATGTCTTCTTTTCTTTAAATATTACATGTGTGATATGTCTTTTTATTACCCCACATGTTATTGTTTTTCTTTGTAGTTGAGCTTACGTGACAATCCACTGGTTGTAAGATTTGTGAAAGATATGACCCACACTCCACCAACCTTGCTTGAACTCTCTGCACGTGTGATCAAAATCAACAATATAAGCTACAAATCGGAAGAATTACCAGCTACCCTTGAGGAATATCTGAATTGTGCTCATCGTTGCGTCAACCCAAAATGCAGAGGTAATGACAAATTAATTTTATTTAATTTTTTTTTGTGCATAGCTTGTTAAGAAATAACATTTTATTGTAAGAAAACAAATACATATTACAGACTATTATAGTTTTTTTTCTGCACAAGAGTCACCTTGGCGGCTGTGTGTGGTTAGGGGGTCCAGCTTAGTTCTTTCACAAATTTCATCCTCATCAAAATTAGCCAAGAGCGACAGAAATTCAGCATTAAATAAGAAAAATACAAATTTCTAACCTCTATTTAGCATGCTCTGCATGTAAATGCCAGAAAACCAGCAACTTTGCAGTAGATAGCGTGACAAGCCTGCTCTCACTCACCCAGTGAGCTTTCAGACTGAAGCGACACATGTCACTTAACAGTAATCAATGTAACCTTTCGAACCGAAGATACATGACAAGCTACACATGTTGCTTGTCGCTCAGATTGAGCCATTTTCTCAATGGCGTGGATCATGTTGCCTCGGTTTGTTCACGCATACACAGTGAATGCTTGCCTACAGAGTGAAGGGCCTGTTCCTTTGGTCTGAAAGCTCCCTTAATGCTGAACAGATACAAGCAGTGTGATACCAACAAACCGTAGCAACATTATTAAATTATAAAGTTGAACATATGTAGTATCAACATATACAAGGTCATGTGTTATACCATGCTTCACTACACACCAGTTTTCTTTTAAAAGTTTAGAAATACACATGGTGTATTTTTGAAGTGCATATATTTTAGGGAGAATTCACACCAAACGGACGGGCAACATGTGCCAATTGAGGATTCCACCATTCGAACACAGGCTTGCGTGGTCCGTCATGACACTACGGTGTGAAGTGTTACTGCCGATTGGCTTGTTCCCAAGTAGCGTGTGTCACTCTGGTGTGAATACTCCATGAAACTTTCAGTTGGACACACTCAGAAGCACACAAACTCTACAGCTCATTATACTGTATATAGTATTATGTGTGCATTTGGTTGTACAGATGCACATAAAGATATTTTAACTTAACTTAACTTTTTGAAGTGTCTTTTATCGTGCTGTTTGTGGGTTTTGTGTTCTTTTTAACAAGTAATTATTCCTTGAGTCTTCAAATGAGATTTTTACGTGCTTATATCCCCTAGCTTTCAGATTTTTCTTGAACAAGATGTGTGTATAACAAAGTAGCATAACTAAACTCAAATATCAACCCCTCCTCCATGTAGTACACCTTGGCTTGTTTTGTGAAACTTGTGTTGTTCATCTAGACCATTTCATCCCCATCGCTACAATTAGCCAAAAGTGGCAGAAAAGCAATGTAAAATACACGTATCAAATTGTATAAACATGAATAAATAATTAAGTATGCCAGATCCATAAAGTAGACGAGTCTTCTCAATGATATAATAAATTTGTTAGTTCTTAATGATTGTATGTTTATTATAATTATTTCTAGTTATATTAATAGCTTGACCCCCTTTTTCTGGTATAAAAATTTCTGGCGAGGCCATTTGTGGTGGTGTTGCAGGTGTACAAGGATTTAATCAGCTTGTAGTGGTCATTAATGTTAACATCTACGAGGGTCACTATTTATATTTTGAGCCTTGGCAACACTGATTGAAGTTAGGCGCGATTTGACGTTTGCACGGAATCGTCTGGCATTATTGACCATAACGTACTTCAAATGTTTTGTCAATAGCTTCATTTGTGTTGTTTATGTTGCCTTGGAGATTGCGCGACAACAATAAAATGGAATTAACTCGTGAACATTTTCGTGCGATGATTTTTTATGATTTTCGATGTGGATTATCAAGACAAGAGTGCATCGATCAACTTACTTCCATATTTGGCGATGAAGCCCCATCCTTTGCCACTGTGAAACGCTAGTATAACGAATTTAATCGTGGCCGCCATTCGCTCACCGACGAGATTCGCGAAGGTCGTCCAAAATCAGTTGTTGTTCAAGAAAACAGTAATGCTGTGCAAAACCTAATACTGCAAGATCGTCATGTGACATACTGTGAGATTGAGGCAACCATAGGCATTAGTTCCACCAGCATATATAAAATATGACATGATCATTTAGCTGTGAGAAAGGTATGTTCTCGTTGGATCCCACACAATTTGACAAAAACTCAAAAAGACGCTCGCGTCAATTGGTGCAAACAAATGCTCAATAAATACAATCGTGGTGCTTCAAAAGACGTATATAAGATTGTAACAGGTGACGAATCATGGAGATATGCATATGAGCCGGAACGTAAACAGCAGTCGACTGTATGGGTGTTTCAAGATGAACCCAATCCAACAAAAGTTGTTCGCACTCGAAGCACATCAAAACAAATGGTTGTCTGTTTTTTCGAGAAAACTGGTCATGTGGCTTTAGAGAAACGTAGAACGGTCAACTCTGAATGGTACACAACAATTTGTTTGCCAGAGGTCTTCGGTCAAATACGGAAAACAAACAAACGCCGTCGGATCATTCTTCATCAAGACAATGCCAGCTGTCACACATCTCGTCTAACAACCGACTTTATGAACAGTCAAAAAATCGAATTGATGGGTCATCTGCCGTACAGTCCTGATTTGGCACCCAATGACTTCTTCTTGTTCCCGAATGTCAAGAATAAATTGCGTGGACAACGATTTTCGTCGGCGGAAGATGCCGTTGATGCGTTCAAAAACCATATTATGGAGGTGTCTCAAGATTGGAAAAACTGCTTTGACAAATGGTTCGAACGAATGCGAAAGTGTATTGACCATAAAGGAGAATACTTCGAAAAACAATAAAGCAGTTTTCAATGCCAAATTCCTGTTTTTTCATTGTTAGGCTCAAAATATAAATAGTGACCCTCGTATGATTCAAAAGGCAACAAATAACCAATGCTCTTTCCTATTTTGTAGGAGTTTTCTTTGACACGAGAGTGGAGCACATCAAGTTTGTGGATTTCTGTGGGAAATACAGAATACCATTACTTCAGTACTTGTGTTCATCTAAGTGCATTGAGAGTAAGTCGGAAGCTGAATACACAGGGGCAAGTGACACAATGGTTAAGAAAGTGCTACTTGGCTAATACACACAATGAGGAAACGTGTCTCTTTAGATCGTAATCAAATAAGCATTAAGAACCAGTAATGCATTCAAGAATTTGTTGATATTTGTTCATTACCTAAGCTGTTGTTGATTATAGATTTATATATTTGGAACAAAATAGTGTTTGCTTCAAAACTAATATCATTTATGTATGTATATACTGATATTTTATTACCATGGTGATATTTTTATGTATAGGAACGTGTTTAAAGGCTGTGAAGTAATGGCACTAATGCTCATATATGTAATAAAAATGAGGATTGGATACTTACCCTGTGATGTACACATAAGGGTCTCATATATTTTGTGATAAAAAGGTTTATATTTTCTCATACACTTTGTTGACAAATTTCTCTATTTTGATATAAACTACTTCTGACCATTTAATAAAAGGTACTCACCTTGGCATGTTGCCCAGGTGCAGACCTCGTTGTTGGCCCATGGCATGAGCCGAGTCTTCTGTGAAAACTTGCTGTGTCCCAAAGTGATCAAATATAAATTTCACACTAAGTTGTTACTTGATCACATTCTGTAAATTTATCAGGTGGACTTTATTGTTATGTTATAAATCTTGGGTTTCAAAGCTAGGAAATTGGTTATGCATTAAAAGTATATTAATTTTTTAATCTTTTTAATTTCTTTTGCCTTATTGGCCTATGAGGTTTCAGACAAGACCAACTTTTAGTGTTCCAATAACAAATTCAACGTGACAAACATTTTATTATTTTGGACTATGCATCATCACTTTTACATGTAATGAGAAAAAATAACAATCTGCAATAATTAGGGGTCTAGGGAGAAATACCAAATTTTGAAAATTTCCTGAAAATTCATTATTTTCATTTCTCCCCAAAATTAGGGATGGGCATTACATATCTCAGAGAGTGGTCATTTATTGAGTTTTCCTCCAACTTTGGTCCATCCAGCATCCATTGGGCAGAAATTCTTTCCATAATCTGGCAACACTGCTACTCTTATACACTCATGCTCATAAATTAAGGATAATGCTAAATCTTGTACAAATAAATATTTGAGGTGCAGCTTCAAATCATGTCTGGGTACTGTACCAAAGAACTTGGGTTGACTATGACCTTGATCCAGTGTGTGGTGGTGCTGTAAGCAGACCAATGACTCACAGGAGCGAAACTGCTGACCAGAGTACAGTGCCTATAGGAAGTGTGCAGTTGTGTTCGGTTGTGCTAATTGTGAGTGTGTGTGTGAAATGGCTCAACGAACACATATTGATGATGTAATGAGGTGAAGGATACTCGAGCGGCTAGAGGCGAGTGAAAAACAGCAGGTCATGTCACAGGTGGTCCATGTGCCACAAAGTGTCATCTCGTGATTATGGCAACGATTCCAACAGACTGGAAATGTGTCTTGGCGCTACAGCAGTGGACGTCCACAGTGTAAAACACCACGAGAAGACAGGTATCTCACCGTAAGTGGCCGGAGACAAAGACTGAGTACTGCCGGGGGCCTTGCTCGAGACCTTGCAGTTGCCACTGGAACAGTTGTTTCCAGACACACTGTGTACAGACGACTCAACAGGCACGGTTTATTTGCCCGTAGACCTGCAATTTGCATTCCACTGTCAAATGGTCACAGAGTAGCCCGTAACAACTGGTGTAGAGAACACAGGACATGGTCTCAGATATTCTTCACTGACGAGTCCAGGTCAACAATAATTCTAGTTGTGTAACCATCTGGTGTGAACCAGGAACCGACCCGGTAACATCGTCGAAAGGCACCAGTATGGAGGTGATGGTCATGGTGTGAGGTGGCATTAACCTGGGTTCACATACACCCTTGCATATCTTCGACAGGTAATGTAACAGGTCAGGTGTACCAGGATGTTATTCTGCAAGACTACGTTCATCTTTTCAGTGGTGCAGTCGGCCCTATGTTCCTCCTGAGGGATGACAATGCAAGGCCACACCAAGCTGCTATTGTGGAGGAGTACCTTCAAACAGAAGACATCATACGAATGGAGTGGCCTGCCTATTCCCCCGACCTCAACCCAATCGAACATTCTTGGGATGCTCTAGGCCGACGTGTCGCCACATGTCATCCACCTCCTCGGACTCTTCAGAAGCTCAGACAGGCACTGGTGCAAGAATGGGAGGCCATACCAAACAGCTGCTCGGCAACCTCATCCAAAGTATGCCAAGCCATTGTACTGCATGTGTCAATGTGCATGGGCATCACATTCCATACTGAAACCTGTGCACATGCTCAAAGAACTGTGGAACAACAATTTACAATCTTCCTTGGCTTGTATCATATGTATGCTTTGGTTTTTCTCACGTTTTCTGCAATAAACAGGGTATGTGGATGTCTTTCTTGTGTGTTCAACATGTCATGCTACCAGAACTAGTTTGTTTCAGTGATGTATCGTGGGGCACCAAAACCTCTATTATCCTTCATTTATGAGCATGAGTGTACATTATTATTTTCCCTCCAAGAAGTATCAGCCTCTTAATGTGACTTTTCATGGTTGCAGGAATGTACCACTATTACATTTTTTCATTAATTTCCATCTATTTTAGTGGCCACAGGAGCGTGTCAAATACCAATTTCTTTGTTAAATTTCATTTTCTTCTTCCTGAAACTGTCATTATTGGGAGGTACAATGTATAAATTGTGTGGAGAGGCTATCCACATTCATTAGGCTCAGTCTGCTAAAGGTTAAACACAGGAGAGATGCAAGAACTTTACAAAATGTATGCAGGTGAATTCTGGATTTAAAAACACATTCCATATGAATTTTTTCATGCCACCCTGGTTGTCATCTTTATAATTTTGTAAAATGGGGAAAAAAAAGTTGTGTTGGTCAGTGTGAGTGTTCAAATACAGTTTTCTTGTATTGGCTACTACAAACTACTATTTGCAGAGTGAAGCAGTAACCTATAGCTGCTACAGGGCAGTTCAAAAGTTGCACAATCTTAACTTTGATCACTTTTCAATTAATGTTATTGTGCAAATTTTGCTTTGTTACTATTGCATATTTGCAAAGAAGCAACATAATAATTAGGTGCAATTGATGAAAGGACATTCAGAAAGGAACAGCCATGCCCAAGCTGGTGAATTCTTGATTTAATTGTGGATCAGCTGGGTTTCCTCTTGACACACAAAGGAATTTACATTATGATGGTAATGCTCTGAAACCATAATTATACAGGATGATTCATGATTCAGTCCGGTGTTTAAAATGTTTGTTACAAGACATACAGCAAAAAGGTGCATATCGGTACATAAAGAAAGTTCACACTCTCAATAGGTCCCATCACGTAATTGTAGATTTAGTCACTAGGTGACAGTATAATGCAGTTAACACAAATATGGTGTGCACTGGTGAACACGTAGCATTCTGCATCATAGAATTTGCTAAATGTGATTTTTCTTACGGGGTTACATCAAAGTTCGTGCCCCCTTTGCAATGTGATTTTATTTAGTAAACTGTGAGAAAGGATCATGGTATTGATTGTGATTGGTATTGGTATTTGCCACCACCAGAGGCACACATATCGAGCACCAGTAAGGTAAGCACCAAATTTGGAGATCCTTTATGTACAGATTTTTTTGCTGCATGTCTAATAGTTCTTGTACTATAAACGTTCAAAACTCCCGAGGGAATTATGATTCACCCTGCACACACCGAAAGCCTATGAATCTGTACGTGGGAACAAAATTCACCTTCATGATTGATGCAGTAAACACGATTTTAAAATTGCATAGGTAAAGTTTTGTGCTTCTCCATTGTGAGGCCTCGAGAGTTTTCTTCAGAATGTCCATAAAATGTCACCACTAACGTCATATTTCTAAATGCTGCACATGACTCCTGTTGTTTGCAAACCACAGATAGGCATCGTGCAAGTCGCGAAACTGTGAATTCTATGCCTGTGATAATTTATTATCACTTATTATTCCCTGAAATTTGCATTGTGGAAATATGTCACAGACACATGTAGATTGTTTTCTTGCTTCTCAAATCGGCCATACTCTGTAGGAGTGCCAACCATATGGCTGTGATGTATTCTAGGAAGTCTTATTCAACATGAAAATGCATAACTTTACCTTTAGCACATAAAATACACATTTCTAGTGAAAGGACATAAAATATGCATATTTTGGAGTTAATGCATAAAATAGACTATACTTGTGATGCGTGATAAAAAAACTGGAAATTTCCGAACTGTTTTGCGAAACATTGAACTCTACCAGGGACATGCTTGCAGGTGCTTAAAGTCAAATTCCGAAGTCTACTTGGAAAAATTAAAATATGGTACCAAAAACTGTGTAAAGTTCTTCAGTTTATGGAGACCGAACATGTACATGACATTGATAAGGTAAGTGGGCATGACATGCTGCACTTCATAAATGAATATCGGACTCTGTGATGTGGAAGGTTGGTTTTCATAATGAAAGCCACTGTCTGAGATAATCAGCGAACATTTTTAATGGTCAATTTGGAAATATGTGTTGTTAACCATTGTAATCAACAGAATGAAACAAGCAACTAACATCTCAACCACTGGTGGTGAGTATCTATTTAGAATTTAATCGAAAAATGCAGGCTTAACCAACTCATACCTTGATCTCTGGCATAACATGCAAGCCTGGTAAAACAGTGGTAGCAAAAAATTGGGCTAAGCCAGGCTGGCTCAGTAGCTCAATTAAAAGAGCAATGGCACTGTATGCTAGACCCCTGGGTTCGAGTCCTGGTCGAGCCTGCATTTTTAGCTGAATTTCTACATAGTATATCTTCCGAGTGCCAAATCTTAATGAGCATCTACTTATTTGTTTGACAGAATTTTGAATGAAAATATTTTTGACCTTTCGTTACGTAAAGAATAAATATTTTTCAGTTTCTTAGCACCAAATTTGCTCCCTAGTCACGAATTATTTTCTAAATTTTTTTGTATGCAGTAAATTTTCAATCAAAAGTATTAAAAAAATGTATCAAAGAGATGAGACTCCATTATGCAGAGAACACCTCTCCCAGTTTTCATGTTGAGCCAATGAAGTGAGGTTATGCAACTTGAAAACACTGTACTTGTAGTTAACAAATTTAGTAGTATGTACAAAATAATAGTGGTCTAGTGTATTATTTTATTAGGCTAATTATTGTAGTGATTCATAATTACGAGCAACGTAATTCACTCGTTTCCACTCTTACTCATTAGATGTTCACTTTCACTAAGAAGAATGATAGCTCAGCAGAATTCAGCTTAGTAGTAATTAATATCAATTGTGTTACATCCTTAGCAATTGTACTGCATAAAAAAATAAATATGCTATATTTTAAAGTGAGGCAAGTGTACCATAGTGTTTGTTATCAAATAATTTATGAAAGCTTTAAATTTCCAGCATATTTTTTCTGCAATACTATAACCCTACAACCTTCTACACTCGGCCACCCACAGAAATCCTGGTACACGCTCTTTAGATAACTTCTAGAATATACTCTTGAACTTACAGTAGAAATGGCATGTTCAGTTCACATTATTTTCATTTTTCATATCCATTAACTGAGAATTTATAATCTGGGCATATGGTACAATGGAACTGTATTGTATCAATGGATAAGAAAACTAGAACAATGAAAACAAATTATATGACATGAATTTTACTCAATTCAAATGTACATTTCTGCAAATGTAATTACTAGAGGCACATATTTTTGGTAAATAAAAAAGCAAAATTTCGGTACAAAAACTGAGTAAATTTCGGGTTCAAAAGCGGTAAATAAAATGAAATATCGGTGTTATAGCGGTGAAAAATTGGATGAAAGGTGGTATATAAAAATACATTTTGGTTTTAAAATTGTGAATATAATCCTAAATTTGATTTAAAAACTACACTTATTCCACAGAATTAACATTTCACTTCTAATAGCACATTTATGTAGTTATCAGAGTATTAAGTTTATTTCTGTGTAAAGGAGTCCATTTTTGCTTCTCCAATATTAACAGCAGAATTAATCAATTTTCCGGGAATTGCATAACTCTCAGGATAATTCAGACCTCGGAAGGTGTCGCGTCTGTATATAAACGGTAAATTTCGTGTTTAAGAGTTAATTTCGCTTTTTGCAGTTCATTTCGCATTATTTCGTGACAAAACATGGTCACAAAATGCATCTCACACCTTTCAAAAACATGAAAAATTAACACTACAATGTGTTTTTTCAAATTTCGTTTTTTCTTCAAAAACGAAATATGCATGCCCCTAGTAATTACCAATACTTCACAAGTCGCGCACGTTGCCATACGGTCTAAGGTGTCATACTTTCGGCTCTGGCTATGGGACATGAGCAGATTAGTCTCATGGCTGGAAGCGTAACAACGTTTCTCCTGAGATTTTTGCCTCTGTATGGGACCGGTGACCACCCACCATTGTGTGGAAATTGGGGAGTTATAAATGAGTAGCAAAACCTGGTCATGAAAACCTACAACAATGACCAGAAGTTCATCACCTCGTAACTGGTTGGATGTCTCCCACCTTGGGTGAGTGAGCTGGTAGGAGGGGGAGGCTGGTGGTCGGTAGATAGACCCAGACCCTCAATGGGCTGTTGTGCCAGGGATTATATTTATTATACTTTACAAAATACTGTGGGGGATTCTTAAAATATGCACAATCATGTTTCAAGACTTGTTTCTAATGATCTTAGAGCGCCAGGGGGTAAAAAAAAATTGCAAGGAATTAGGTGCCAAGGCCTTTGAGGAAAAGCACAGGCGGTTGCATTTTATCAACGGCTTTATAACATCAGTGGAGGCAAAAGTCTTGAAACGTGTACATGGTCAACAAATTTAGTAATATGGTGTGTTCTATACAGTGTACATTGATGTACATATTTTTTTCACTTTGTACACTGAGCTTTTTCATCTTAAGTAGGGAACGGAACTTTAGGTAACTGTTTTTTCTGCGATAAGATAGACCCCCTCGTTTTTGCCAAAATTCTGATCATAGCCTTATATGTCAACACAGCAAATTTTATTTTACATAAAAACACATTTTCCAGTTTTCCGCATGTAAATACATATTTTGCAAATTTTCATTTTAAATACATAAAATCGCTCATTTACTTGATATACCTCGAAGGATAAATGTTTTTTTCTCCGCACCTCTTTCATATCGAGTGTGTTAGGTTTTTGTCTTTGAACATGCTCACTGGCAGACTTCTGGCACCTCGCCTACGATCCTACTGGGGGAAAATATTACCTCCACTGGATCTAACCCTCAAGTGCTAATGTGTAAATGTACAGAAATTTTTGGGAAAAATCAAAGTTTTCAAACTTTGTGCCAAATTGCATGTGTTTTGGAAGGTGAAGTAGAGGAAGCTTTGGAAAACTTCGGCGTTAGTGGCATTTTGCGCTTCGAATATGCAAGAATTGTTTCTTGTGACGTGGAGCAATCTTTCTCGCAATATAAGATGCTTTTTAGAGATAATCCTCACAGATTTACAATGGAGAATTTGGAAAAATGGTGATCTACTGCAACTCTTCCAAGAAATAGCTCACTAAGAGGTAAGCATTTAGAAACTGATTTCAGGTGTTTAAAATGCATGTAAAATTTTTTTTTGTTACCAAATGTTTATTTTTTGTCATATTTTCAACATTTATGACAAAAAAATAAATATTTGAGTTTTTTATCACAAAGTTCCGTTCTCTATTAATAAGACTGAAAATTATGTTACAGGAAAGTATAGAAATTATGGCTTTATCGTAGTCCAATCATGTAGGTTGAACTGTATCTTAGTTTTCAAACAGAAGTATTTATGACATTTTTTATTTTAAAATATGTACCTTTTGCCATCCCATTTTTCCTTCAGGAAAGTATGAAAAATGTTCCAATTTTGTTTAGAACATCTGGACACCTCAAGTAGCATATTTTCTAAGGTTGACCAATGAAATTATGTGCCACTTTCTCTGAACAGTGTGTACATGAATACACCAGCAATAACTTTTGCACACTGCACGTTAAATAGATTTTGCTGAAAGTACTTGTAACTATACTTGTGTGTTTAGTTTTGATAGAGATTTCCTCTAATTTAACATTCAGAACCACAAGCATTCTCCAAAATCAATACTCGGTTTTCATGTTACAAGCAAGAATCTTTCACCACAGTTTCTCGTATAGTAAGATACCTTTAGTAAGGTTGGACACACACTGTTGGTGCTTAAGTGCTATGTTGCCAGATGAATGATTTCTGGACTTAAGCTATATCTAAAGTGGTATAGTGGCAAAAGAGCCTGCACAGACCCGCAACTACTACATATTGTACTCCCATGTGGATGGGAGGAACAGAGTGGAGCATGCTTCCTTATGACCAGAGTTGAACTGATGGAGCGGAAGGTGCGCAGACTTTTGGTCAAAGGTTCTTTTCCTTGCGGTTGCTCTATGGATTTAATAGTGGCAACACTGCTGTGTGTGTCATGAAACTGAACCAGTGCTTCTCTCTTATAGTACATGCTAGTTTGATACCTAACCTACATCCCAGTAAATGGACTCTTCCTTCCAACACTAGGCGCATGCGCAGTGACGAGAGCAATAGAGTATCGTTGGAGTTGGCAGTCTAAAGTTGTGTAGTCGGAACCCCACTGATGTGAAGGTTCTGGTGATCCTTGCCGTACCTCCAGGACAGACCGTCAATGCGCAGTGTTACTGTTCAGTTCAGGCAGGTGCTCTACTATCCCCTATACTTCCCGGACTTAACCCCCTGTGACTGATTTGATCCTCAAGATGAAGGAACCACTTCATGGCATTCTTTCCGAACTATTCCAGAGATTCTTTAGGCAATAGACTGCTGCTGCAGTATATCACGACTTCCACATCACTGGCAACGGGTTGTACACAATGCCGACGATTACATGGAAGGGCTGTAAAAGTTTCACAGTGGTATCTCTTTTGTATCATTTGTAAATAAATAGTTGTCACTATTAAATCTCCAACCCGTGTACATTACTACCCATAACTGGATCCATTGTTAGGTTGGAATGGCAGTGAATTTGTCTCTTTGCACTTAGAATAGTATATTTTCTATTCTGGCGATGAATTGAGAAGACTAGACTCGCATGAATGCTGTGTATAAGGGGTTACACACGCAGTTTTTGCTTCTCTGCATCTTCAACGAAGCTATGTTGCCATTCAAACAGCAGTCGGGTTCTGAACTTCATAAACACCAATCAACATTGAAATGAACAGTTTTATTTGCCTTTTCTAATTAACTGTTTTTCTGTTTTCTAGTCTTTGTGTTGCAGGCTTCGCAGAGTCTAGCTAACCTAGAATATATGCTCCTGACAAGTAATTATTCTGAACCTGCCAGAAATACAAAATCGACCACACTTCAAAACTTTGTGAAAGTGACACGTTGCTTAGAAAAGATTACCTTCATCCACAAACCTGCTAAACTAGTATCTTTCGATATAACACAAGTATCTACATTTCTCAACTTTTAAATAGATGTGCCTTCCATCTTGTTTCATCCATGATTTTTTTTTTACCCTTGAAAGTTTTATTACTTGTAAAATGTGTAAACAAAGTAATTTTTTAATTTTGCTCCCTACAAGTTTCAAGTACATGCACATTCATTACATACATACCATATTTTGTCCCCATAAAACAGCCTACGTTTTGGGTTCTTCCATAAATAGAACCAACTTTTACCATCATAATAAAAATAAGTCATTGTGAACCTTTTGCAATAGATTCTCTCCATCTGCTTCAAGTTCTGTACTTTTAACTTTTTTATTTTACTTGTGCCGTAGACAGGAAATGTTTGATTTTATTATTCACATACTTGCATACAAATGTCCAAGCAGTAAAAAGAGCCAAAACTAATTTATTCAATGCTCAAGGAACTACAAAAATTGATGACAACAGGGGGTCAGGGATCTCTGAAGACTTACGGAAGCAAAAACAATGCATGTTCAAGAGCTACGGCGAATAACAACAGAATACACAATAACAGGTCTTAACTATTGTGCCAATTTGATAAGTAAAAAAAATTCTGCACCCATCTTCAATGCAAATCTTCAATTAGAAGCAGGAGGTAACTTCAATCAGCTCTTTGGTGCTGTTGTCTTCGCATCTGGCGACTTATTGAATGTAAAATTTCCCTTTTATTAAGTGGTTTTGTTTAACATTTAATGCTTCAGTTTTCATTAGTTCTGTAATTGGACCCTTTTCAGTCACAAGATGGGGTATAAAAACATTCTTATTAAAGATCTGAATCAAGTTACCTATTCAGTAATGAAGCACTGTGAGGAAGATTTGTGGGCAAGATAGGCACATTTTTTTATTATTAATAAGCAGGAATTCACCATGGCCAACCCAAATTTTTTTTTCTACACAACTAGTTGTTAGGCTCTGCTTCTTTTCTTTATAAGAATATATTTCATGGTTATGGCATGTAGTTCGTGCATGTCATGTTCCAAAACAACTTAAACCGACATTAATACATTACATTTTAAGAATAAAATTTGCATTCCTCTAGAGCAGGGGTTTCCAACTGGTGGCTCGCAAAGCCAGTTTGCAAATTACATTAATTTTAGGTATTTTTATTAAAATATGTTCTATTTTTACTGAAGGAACGGAAGCTCTGTGAAGACAGACAATATCACAGGTAGAATTGATGTTGCAGTCAATAATCATCAGAAGAAGAATCTAAAGTGACGTAACTTTCTCTTCACACCATGGATTCCACCACTACGCTATGCGGAATGAACTCAGTCTGCTTCCGCGAAGGCTTCACCTCTGTCTTTAGAAACAAACTGCAGAGCGGCGCTATAGATATCTGTTTTACTATGCACGAAGTACAAAGAGATTTCCAGTGTTCCAACTCGGATTGTACTGTGACTGACTGTTAAAGTTTGTGCAAATATCGAAATGAGCCATATGAAATGAGCAGCATCCAGCTATTTAGCAATCCTCTTGGAGTTAACATCGAAGAACAAGAAGCTTCTCTCAAACTTGAATTGTGTGATTTGCAAGGCGATGTGTTCCTTCAAACTAGGCAAGAAAAGGGGCCAGAGTTTTTCTAATACCTTTCAAAGGAACGCTTTCCAAACCTTCGTAGTTTTGGGCAAAGAATGACTTTGGTACCACATACACGTGTGAAAGTGCTTTTTCTTCAATGAAGTTCATCAAGAACCGCTACAAAAGCCGACTGGTAGATTCTTCACTGCTTCACCTTCCGAGACTTTCAAATACAGAAATTGAAATGAATATTCGAACTTTGATATAAGAAGCAGATCGGCCTCAATTTTCACACTGAACACTTAATATGAAGGATTCTTATTTGTATGGTATGTTTGTCATTTCTTTCAATTCATCCATAAGTATTGGGTTTTTGTGAAATAAATTGTAATTATTCAATTTTGATTTGCGAATCCATTGTTTTTATTGCCTCATGTAAGAAATGTAGGTCATGCGAAAGTACTACATTTTCAGTTCAGTACTTACAATTTTTGTAATTTTTAATCCCCCTCCCCCCCAAAAAATGCGGCCCCGCCAATCAAATGCTGGATATAATTTTGGCCCTCGGACCTTTTGAAGTTGGAAACCACTGCTCTACAGCTATGAACATTGCCCCCCCCCCCAAAGTCTTGCTGTAATACAGTTATAAAAAGCACTATATATGTATGGAAGTTATAGAAAAACTATTATAGTTTGACTAGACAGGAAAATTTCTAGTAAGAAACTCTTCTCTCATAATATCCCATGTAATTACTAATAAATACAGTCCTCAAAGTATTATAATATCACAAGTACTATATGTTACATAGTGTAAAAATGCCATGCCTCTATCTCTCAAAAAGATTGTTCTTTGCATTACAAGAAAAATTTACAGGTGAGGAACAGGATTGTGGGTGGCAAATGATTTGAGAAAAGAACTTAAGTAAAACAACAGCATGTAGGTATATAAATTACAACTGCCTCGTGTTTATTTAAAACAAGTGGACTATAAATTCTCTTGGTTCCAGAGAAAGGACTTGCATAAGCTAAAAAGAGGAAATGTAACGCACATTCAGTTACTTAAAAGCACATTCAATTGGTTTTTTTTCAAGGGAGAAGGGTAATTTTTTTATATTATACATAGAGTGAATATGTTACAAATAATCAATTTCAGTTTTCTTTTTTTAGGTTAATACTGGCAACAAATTATTAAAGATTATCTCACCCACTCTCTCTCATTTTCACTCACGTTCACTCCTTTCTTCCCTTGCACACACTCGCGAGTTACTTGTCCCAGAGCATGTTTTTTCTTACTAGTGCTAATAATGAGTATGTAACATGTACATTCTTTTCATCTTTAAAAAAAATATGCATGCAGCATGCAATGGATTTGTAAACTTCTTTACATGAAAACCACGACATGGTTGAAAATGCAGATACATTTCTGGATGTATACATGCTGGGAAAAGTAACATTGAAACCTATATTTTCACTTCCACACGACCAAGAGACCATTTCTCTTGCTAATTTTTTTTTTTTGTTTGTTTGTTTCTATCACTGGAAAAACCAGCCTGTACAAATTCGCAAAGTTCCTTTACAGCACAAACTTTTATGTCTACCATTTCTATATATAGATATAAATAAGATTATGTAATAATATGTATATATAGATCTGTGTAGACCCTTCTCCAAGTTGGCTGTCACAACTAGTGACACAAAACAAATCTCCGCATTACATTACTTACATTACTATTCTACAACTGTACAGGGCATTGTGAGGTTTCATGATGGGTGCTAAGCAAATTTGCACTGGAACAGATGAAATTCATTATCTGGGCACATCGTCTTACATTTTTGCTTATGTTTGATTGATTGCTCAAAATACCCCAATGCAGAGTTTCATCTGTTCACGATACTTCCGAGCTCTTGCTCCCTACGCAGGAAAAAATAGCTTGGGATGCTAATCAGAGTCATTGAGATTAATATACTGATTACTTTCTACAGTATACAAAAGGCAAACAGTGAGTCAGGCCACCAGCTTTAACAGTGACATTCATGCATTATTATTATTAATATTTTTTTTTTTCTGTGTAGAACCCAATCCAGTCATTTTATTTTCTTTCAATTGTGCAACCACTCATAGCGGCTAAGGAGTGATTTACACAGACCTAAATATTTGGTTCATGCACATATTTTTTTTTTAAGTCCAGATGCAATTAAGAATGAGCATATTTTATTTTATTTTTACAAAGCCATATACAGGCAAATGACAGTATTGTGTTATTCCTGCTTTTTTGTTGCTGATGTTTGTTCGCAGAGGATCTAGTGACGTTTTCATCAAAGGGTACACAACCTTGTGGTACTTTAAGAAATCACAGGAATCAACATGCTCCACCCTAATCACAAATTCACTTCCTTGCGGGGTCTGAAATTTGCTTATTTACTACAGGTCTTTTTTTCTTATTATGGAGACAATGAGCAGATATTTACAGCATTAAAATTACAATGAGGAATGCCCCACCTCAAAACTACACAGGCCTTTACACTATTCGAGGTGCAACATTACCTGTTGCTTACAAGTAGCCACCCGGGTCATCTGACCACAAAAACTACTAGCTAAAAAGTCCCCAGTTTGTACAGAAATGCACATGTCCACATTCAGTAACAGTTAAAAGTGGCAATGCATGAAATCATGCAAGAACTTGCACAACAATTGGCTTGTAACAAATCCTAACTGTGGGTATCTGAATAGTTCCGAGACTGGCTATTATCTTTTTCCCCCCAGATGGTCAGGCACACTTACACATTCACACAAATACATACAATTTTGTGGGATGCATATTTTGGCCTGATATGTGAAATTCACTACATAGTACAAATTGCTCTTTTCCTGAGTACAAAATGAATCTTCTGCACACGCACTACAATTATCATCAATTATTTTACGTAAAATATACGAGATTTTAACAGACAGTATAAACCAAGACTTTAGACCAGCATCTCTAACATCAGGCACGCTTACACAAAATTTAAGTGCATTTTTTTTACTTTGTAGAAAGCTAACACTTAGATGAACAAGTAATTTGTCTTTTTACACAATGTAAACTATTTTCTAACGTTTGCATTGATAATTAGAATTCTCACATTACGAATAAGCCAACTTTTTTTATTATTATCTGGACATGAGCATTCCTTGGTGCTAACGTAAATAGTATGTGCACCTTTGGTGAAGGGTTAAAAAAGATGCCACTTCCTAAGGAAGTGAACAAATCGTAAAAATTTAAATCAATATGTAACCTTAATTCAGACATAGGAAAAGAAAGTGCCACATAATCTGTTACTAGTGAATAAATCTATCACTGTTTAAATGCATTCATTACATTACCAATTACACACGAATACATGGATTTTCTTTAGGAATTCATGAAATATTCATTTTATCCCCACTCATGTCAACCATTAAAGATCACATAATGAAAGATAAAGAGCATTAAAAAAAAGTTCTTTTTTTAAAAAAAGGAAAGCACTGCACAGGTCTTGGCCTTCTCTATTTGCTTTCTTAAAAAAAAAATGCTTCCGCATTGCTGCAAGCTGAAAAATCCACTTCATATTTGCACCTGGAAGAACATACTCCATTACTTGGTTAAAATTCTCCAGTTAAAGATCAATCAAATGTAATACGACACTGCCCACAAAGGCAATATTCAGGGGATGTCTCCCTGCGTATGCAACAGTCGTAACCGTGAATAAGGTGATGATCCATTTTCATGACATACATTATTATACACAAAACTTAAGAACTATACAAACATTGAGTGATCTGAGAGTTCTATCTACCTAGGCATAGCACACAGTCCTCCCTAGTGAGTGTCAATATTGCAAAGTCTAAGGATGGAAGGTGCTCGGCACCCCTGTGTCCAGGAACAAGTTTGTTTTAAAAATTACGAACTGAGTTACTGTTATATTTAAACACTGGGAATATGTGCTAAACCTGGTTGTAAAGTCCAAGTTACATCAGCCCTACCACTTGAAATAAGATTATTATGTAGCAAGAAGATGGACCAAAAAACAAATTCCATGCAACAATTTCAGTCCTACAGACTGGTTGGTACACCCCGAGTCAACATATATATTTTCCAAAGGGACTTTAAAAAAATTACATTATAAGATGGACAAAAAAAAAACAACCAAAACTTCACACAATAATCTCAGTCTCACTGACTGGCAACCCTGCAGTAAATCATGTTGTCCTGAACACACAGTTTTCCAAAGGACTTAAGAATTAGCTTAATACATACGTACATTAACCATTTTTTTCCCCACAAGTGGCAGAGGGCTGGCTACTTTTCACAGATAATACCTTCCATTAATACCAGGGTACTGTACAAATATAAACCACTCCACTCAAACTTGAGAGAGTGTTGCAATCCTGAAAGGGGGAGAAAAAGGGAGGGTATATGCCCACTAAAAAACATGCCCAATTTATCAGGCCATCCCTGAAGCTGCAGTTGCACCACTAGGTGAAGGGGTTTGCTCTCCAACGGTGGCCGCCATTGAACTATTTTCACCTGAACTAATGTTGGTGGTACTGCTCTGTCCTTCGGAGTTCCCTCCACCTGTGTTCCCCTCCTGTGCATGTCTCGGTATCAAGATGGCATTCAGTGATGGTTGAATGCTTAATTCTGAAATTATAATTACACACACTTATGTACATATCTGCATTTCAGCACCATGCAATTTGAACTTTTAATTACTAAATCAATTCTGCATATTAGCCATCTTCCAGAAACAAAAACTTTATTTTTTTTATTAGTGTCACTTCTCAGCTCAATACATACATGATTATCAGTTGACAGCACACAGTTTTAGTGTTTTAAAAAAAATATTAAGACTGGCAAAGCCCAAGTACAGTGGAACCTCAATTTTACATTTCTCAGGGGACCAGGATGAAAATACATAAAATACGGGAAAATGTAAAATTGAGGAAATTGAATGTATAATGTGGGAAAACTTAAAATCCGGGAATGTAAAATCGGGGTTCCACTGTATCTAGAAACCTTATTAGGTGAAATGAGTAAAGGAGATGTATATTTTTTGCAAAGGATAATTTAAGTAGATTAGTAACCATCTTGGTGGCATCCCTGGGAATATTTATTGTTATTTTGCCATTTATTTCCAATTGTTTTTTGTTGCCCAGTATTTTCATGGGTTTAAAATGGGCTTCGAGCGATTGATACACATGTTGTGACCAAATGCCCTACATGGCATTTCTTAAGAGTGACTCTTCTTAATGAATACAGTTCACCCTTACTACCATTAGTCAAAAGTGGCAGTAAAGAAACTTAAGGCTCGGCTGGACCTTTGGTATTCGAATGGGCAAATTTTTTCAAATTTTTCTCTCCATTCGAAAAACCTCTTGGATATTTCAAAATATGAAAAATTACATACACTTAGAATTGCTTTTAGAGCATTGCCGTGAATTTTCGTGTAGTTTCCTTTCACTGTTGTCTAGATATTATCAATAGTTTAATAGACTTACGTAATCGCAAAACAATTGATAATATCTAGACAACAGTGAAAGCAAAGTACATGAAGTACATGCCTGATTGCCAGAGAAAACCTCTTCAATATTCGCTGGATTCGCAATACATCAGTTATCATTACATTTTATATCCATTCTTATTAACTATTACTACTCTGATAGTAATAACAAAACTAATTCAGAAATAAAATTACATCTGTGCATATAATTACAATGCACAAAATAAGATTTCGAACACATCATAAACAGAACATCTAAATATTTGCACACTTTTGACGAACAGAAGTTCATAAATGGACTCAACATCACGACTTCAATTAATCTGTAATGCAAAATATTGATATATATTTAAAGCCCAATATCTCATAAAATAAATTACTTTCAGCATGCAGGATGAGACTCTAGACCAAGAGGTCTCCAAACTCTCAGAACCATTGAGCTACTTCCCACATTTGAAAATACCTGGTGAGCTACCCAGGGTGGTTTAACTTTTTATGATTTTTCTTGAGTTACAGAACTTTAAGATGTATAATCAAAATTATTATTTTTAATTTTCCTACAATATGCAAAGGATGCCATTTCTTCAGGAGAGTTTAAAGACATGTAAATATTTTTTTTTATTTTTACAGAAATCAAAGTTATCGCCCAATCATCATCACCTTGTTAATAAGAAGGATGGAACTTTCATGCACATTTTACATTAATAGTCAAGGGGTCCCTGGTTTTTTGTTGTTTATATTATATTATATTCAAAATGTTCACCACAGTGGATAGAAATAGCAAAATATTTATTGTGAAGTGTAATCCGTTTTTGTCTTCATAAAAAATATCCTTAGAGAACAATATGTGAACCACATAAAAATGTGAAGGTGAAGGCGTTGGGTCTTTCTAGACAAAAACATTTGCTCAATAATCATTTCCAGTCCAAGTAGTTCCAAAATCTCTTGCCACTTGTCATATCAGATAGCTGGAATTACGAGTTGTAGTCAACTCCTTACGAGCTACTGAAAATTACCCCATGAGCTACCGGTAGCTCGCGATCTCACGATCCCTGCTCTAGACCCTGTCGTACTTCACCAGGATGCATTCATCAATTCCCCCAGAAGTGCATGTATTCTTACAATTCCTCGATATTTCCAGACTCTTCAGGTGTGTGCGAACCCTGAGCATAACACAAAGTTTGGTTCACACACGATTTTTAAAACTTATGTGGCAAGAGTGATTTTTCTTACCATGTTCAGTGAAGTTGAACAGTGGAGGCAATTCTCTTCCATTTGGAAGTCTGGTATTTGACTCACGCAATTCATCAAAGAAGGTGTGTGCACAGGCTTGCAGTGGAGAAATACGTGATGATGGTGTATACTCCAGTAGTCTAGACACCAAATCAATTGCCTCTGGAGGTGTACGAGCTCGAAACACCTGAAATTTGACAAATAAATATGAGTTAGCAATTTCTTGAGATGAAGACATCTTCCTACAAAAAATGATCAAAATTAATTAAAAATTCAAAATGAAAGTTGATGTATTATACATTGTGTGAAAAATGTTTGGTATGCTACGTGTTACATTCAATATTTCTCTAACATCAGTGAAACCCCAAGAGAGAGAGAGAGAATAGTTCTCACTGTATCATCAGGTATTGATTGCTTCACAAGATCTACCTCCACTTACCCGATATCATGATTAGTAGCAAACCTTGCATGTTTCCATTCATACCTGTAAGAGCTCAATTCATAACTCCAACACATATATATATATAGTCATATTACTTCAAAAGTCTTGTGGTAGTTATTTCCATGATACAGTGGTTTCTTTTTAAATTCAAACTTGGATAATACAAACAGAAATTTATTCCCCTTGAAATCATGTTTAATGATACACGTTTTTCCTAATTCAATTCTTTTTTGTTCCCCTTGGAGTTAGAATTTGAAAGTCCACTGTATATATACAACCTTAGTGACAATGAAGTTCGACCAGTCACAAATATAGGAGTGCGTTGTGAAAGAAGGAGAACACATGCATATGCTGAACATATTTTATTCAGCAGGCTACATGGAACAAAGGAAAACATAAATTTCCGCTGCAACGCAGCAATGTATGGTGTCCACACAAAATAAAACATTTTCGTCCATCTACACGTGACATTGAAGTTCGACCACTGTTAGAGGGGATCCTGTTTACCATGGTGTGACGCCGCCCCGTCGGCGAATAACTGTGGCAATGCGTCGGGGCATGCTGCGGACGAGTCGTTCAAGGTATTCCACATCGATGCGGTGCCATTCCTCCTGCAGGCAGGCGATAAGAGCAGCCACTGTAGTGGGTCCCCTCTGTTGCACACGTCGCTTAAGAACACGCCACACATTCTCAATGGGCGAGAGGTCGGGACTCGATGGTGGCCATGGCAGAGTTTGCACGTGATGGCGAGTCAACCATTCTCTTGTCAGCCGCGCTGTATGAGGCCTGGCATTGTCGTGTTGAAAGATGAGACGCCACCTGTGGAACAGGTGCCTTCGCACTGTGGGAAGATGCCGCTCCAGTATGCGTGTATAGGCGTGTGCATTCACAATGCCCTCACAGACGTGTAGTGGGCCAACCCCAGATGCCGTCATGCATCCCCATACCATCACTGACGCAGGTTTCTGTACCCGACGTGCATAACATTTTGCTTCATTCTGTTCCTCCTTCTGACAAATGACTGTTTTCCGTATTTTCCCGTACACAACATTGAAAATGGATTTGTCCGTCCACAAAACCCTGTTCCACTGCCGAAATGTCCATCCCCGGTACATTCGTGTCCACCGTAATCGATTGCCTTTGTTCAACATGGAAAGGAAGGGTTTACGTTTCGCCTTGTACACTCGGTAACCGCATCGCTGTAGGTAACGGCGAATGGTTCTGGTTGACACTTCAATGTGAAAGCATTCTCGAGTCCACAGTCGTAATTCGGCCACAGAAACATGATTGTTGGTCTGGATATAGCGCCTAAATATCCGTAGGTCACGCACGCTCAGCAGGCTTTTTCGACCGGGGGCCTTACCTGGCTCCGTAGTACCCGTATTTTGGTGGTGTTTGATGATGCAGTGGGTGGTTGACTTGGGTAAGTTCAGTTGGCGCCCTATTTCCAGTTAACTGAGTCCATCCTGTTACAACTCCACCACTCTTCTCCTCACGGTGTTGTCAATAGGTTTGCCCCTGGCCATGGTGATGATGCACTGCGGTTCCTCGCTGCACAGCACGCGCTTATATACGGCGGACTCCCTTATTGTGTCCGTGACGTCATGCTTCCATCGAATGCGCCACTATCTGGAATTTTCCGTATGGGTCTGGTGCCTGGTCGAAGTTCAATGTCACGCGTATAGTTCCCCGTTTTCGTTCTTTACGTGACCTTGGGTGCAACATGCTGGGATCACGATTCTTGGCTGCTCACATGCCTCCTCTTACACACATGCGTCACATCTGCGGGTCACCCATTCCACCGCCTATGCCTTTGTGCATTTAATCACGTATTCCTTTCTGGTCGAACTTCATTGTCACCAAGGTTGTATTTCATTAACGATGGGACAGATTAATGGTATTGACTGATATAGGCATTTTTTATCGGTAAAATTACAAATAAATATGTAGCTTCTTTTGCATTGCAAAAGCTCGGCTCATACATTTAACATGAATGAACCATTTGGAATTTTTTATTGGATTGGTAGAATATCAGTATCAGCAAAAATTTCATATTGGTCCATTGACTGGTCTACTTAAATTTAACTATCTCATTTTAAAACTGCAGCCAATTACAATGTTGAATGAACACTAACTTTCAACTGCCAACACATGTAAATATATTTACAGATTGCAGCTTTGATAATATGAATTTACATGGGGAATTTTAAACCGAATTTCAAACACTTTAAAGTGATACAATTGCTTTCTTTCATTGTGATATTCCTTTATGAATTTTCAACAACTCTTGTGCCAATGTAAATACTGGCACTTCATATTTGCAAACTGAAATTAATTATGCAATGTGTTACAAGATAGTACTGTAATACTACATTTGCAAAAATAAAATTATGGAACTGTCAATTTCATTCATTGCTTTAATGGTCGATGTAGGTCAAAATATGAAATTCAAGTTGTATTAAATGTAATTTGTCTGGCAGCAACAACATAAATCTTCCTCTACAGCATCCATGCTACAGAAAGAATTACTGGCTCACACAGAAAATGATTAAGATGTTAAAAATATATAACACTGTTGGAAAGTTGTTATTTAATATGCACAAAACACACAAGCAAACATGTTAGAATGCACTCTACACAATGCATCACCCTGTTGGATTTGTACATCAATCATTTCATGTTTGAATGAACTCTGATGTAAATATTACACAACACTGTCACTGAAATTTACCTCTCAATGGCATTCAACATTTGAAATTATGAAAAAGACATAAAATGCTTATGAATTTCCAACTAACATTTTCAGAGAGAATAGTAATATCAGAATTTGATACGGACATTGATTGTTTTTCCTTTTTTATTCTTGTTTAACAAATGACAATTTCGATACATCTACAGGTGTATTTATGGTCTCAGGAATTTCTAATATTACTTCATCTTAGGGCCAAATCAAGGACTGCAAAACATTAGTTTCTTGTACATTATATAAGTGTGCAACCCTATAAAAATATCCTGCACAATTAATTATAAAATTTTACATTTTAAAATAAAGACTGAAGACTCAATAAAGTGGTGGAACCTAAATGTACTGTAATTATTTGAAATGAAAATTTGGTGCACCTTTGAATTAAGTGAATCTTCAAAACTCAAGTCTGTTTTCTTCTGGAATGCCCATTTAAAAAAGTACCAATATTAAAAATATAAATTTTAAGAACTGTACATGTTACATCAAGATGTTCTTCCCCAATATTTTCCTATTTCCTTTTGTAATCATCTACACTATTTCTTAATCTCATTCATTGCTAGTCAGTTTGGTTACTTTTTTTTTTCTTTTTTTTAGATATATAATACTATAATTATCATTTGCATTCTGCGTTTACTCATGACATTTTGGAAAGTTTGTGCAGAGCCAATTAGTGGTAATTAGAGGCACACATTTTTGGTAAATAAAGCAAAATTTCGGTACAAAAATGGAGTCAATTTCAGGTTCAAAAGCGGTAAATAAAATAAAATATTGGTGTTATAGCGGTGAACAATTGGATGAAAAGTGGTACATAAAAAGACATTTTGGTTTTAAAATTGTGAATATAATCCTAAATTTGATTTAAAAACTACACTTATTCCATTGAATTAACATTTCACTTCTAATAGCACGTTTATGCAGTTATCAGAGTGTTAAGTTTATTTCTGTGTAAAGGAGTCCATTTTTGTTTCTCCAATATTAACAGCAAAATTAATAAATTTTCTGGGAATTGCATAACTCTCAGGATATTTCAGACCTCAGAAGGTGTCGCGTCGGTGAATAAACCCTAAATTTCGTGTTTAAGAGTTAATTTCGCTTTTTGCAGTTCATTTCGCATTATTTTGTGTTTTTTCACATTTAGTTTTTTTTTGTCAAAAACGAAATATGCATGCCCCTAGTGGTAATACTAATGTACTTTAGCAGCTGTACAATGCAAAATAGATATTTATCAATACAAGATGGAAATTGTCATGTGCACTCCTGTTCACATAGTTGTCCTCTTTGAAGGGCTGAACACTTCAAGTATGTGAAACTTTATCTGAACAGGAGTGTACTACAAATCTAAAATTTATTCTCCTGCACGCACGCTGATTATGTAAAATGGTCAACAAGAATAAATATAATTACACTATTGTTTCTTTTAATGACTTGCATTAGTAATCATTGGTTCTTAGGGTCACAAATTATCTGAAACGAGTAACTGTAAAAGGTGCAGCCCTCCAAATGTAGTCACAAAGTGAAACTGGATATATATTATTTATATGAAAATGAATAACACTTATATCTTCACTGTGAATCAAAGTACACACAGACAGAGAGGTCTAATACGATTGTTCTAACAAAAAAAATATTGTATCATTCTTAATTCTCAGAAATGTTAGTGACAACGGGCCTACATTAGCATGCAATGTTAATTGGACATTGGGCTGCTATGGATTCACTGGTTGCTGTACCGGAATAATGGTAATATGCCATTCACGTCCTCATAGAATGTTTGCCATTAATATTGGACCAGTATACCATCACTTACAGGTATTGCTAAATTTTATATTGGTACTTTCTTGGCTAAAATTTTTTATCAGTCCATCCAGAATTTATATACTTCATAATAAAGTAAAATAAATTTTGCACATATCTGCAAAATCAATGTTCTTTTATGTATGATTGTACAAGTTGAGACTATTATATTTTTAGAATGTACTCCAATGGTATCAGCCAATATATCAGCTGTACTACTGCTAATAAGAGCCAAAGTGGTCTAGTGGGTAGGGTTCGATTCCCGGGGTGGATGATCTAAGGTTGGAATTTTTCAGGCTTCGTCCCCTCATAAAGTGGATCTGGGACTCACCCAGCCTCAAATCAATGGGTACCTGAGAGAAATGGGGGGGGGGGGTAAAGGTGGTCAGGATGGTGTTGATCACATCACCTCCAAAATGGCAGAGATCGAGAATATGTGGGCATGGTGCTACATGCATGGGGAACTTTTACTTTCTACTGCTGATATTTTACAGATACTTCAGATGAACGTAGAAGTATTATTCGCACACTCTGGAATTGTCAAGTAAATGTCTACGTATGTAACTTCCATTTTTTTTTAGGGTGAAACCTATTGCAATTGCCTAGTTACATGTATTACTTATGGAAGCACACCAACTCAACATTCTGAAATGTTCTATGACTTAAGAATGCCAATGTACAAGAGAAAACAGATATAGGAATATAAAATACACAATGCACATAAAACACAAATTGGGTTTAATAATTTACAACATTTACACAACACGGCATCCAAGGTACTCAATCAGCTGCATCGTAATAAACAACAAACTACAGAACATGTTTGTTGTTCTTCCTTGCAGCTTGATTATATCATGGTTACACATAATGTTATATTGTAATGTAACACTGCATCAGTAGCACATCAGCTGTTGGTACATTTCTGTATTTTAATAGTGGAAGTTAACATTTCTTGTTAGTCCATAACCGTTACAGTGATATGTAGTTCATGTTCTATGTAAT
This sequence comes from Lepisma saccharinum, assembly GCF_977018435.1. Taxonomy (NCBI): domain Eukaryota; kingdom Metazoa; phylum Arthropoda; class Insecta; order Zygentoma; family Lepismatidae; genus Lepisma; species Lepisma saccharinum. The sequence continues at coordinate 19,195,238 of NC_139256.1, read as the reverse complement.
CTAATACTATCAAAATAATGAAGTGTAAATATCAAATCCTCATGCTCTAAGGGGATAATAGAATGACAAAGCTTGTGTACATACAACATACGTAACAAACGTATTGATACAAAATAGTGCAATTAGCTCATAGAACTCATAATGTAAGTTCAGATTTTGAATGATACAGCATTGAAACCAGGTGGGTATGTGGGTTTTGCCTCAGAAAAAGGAACTATATATTTACATGATGTTAAAAAAAATTTGCACATGATTTTTTTTATATCCACAAAGATCGTCCAATGTGCAGAACTATGCAAGTTAGTCAAAAGTGTTTTTAGAAACATAATCAGTAAAAAGTGGGGATAAAATACAAATACACAATTTACTGATATCGATATTTAATATTCTACCATTCGCAAATTATATTAAAAACATCGCTGAATGGTCCATTCTCAATTTAATTTACGTAAGTAATTACGTGACTGCAAAAGGGTTTTGCTTAAAAAAAGAAGCCACACATTTTGACATTTACTTTACAAAACTGGGGTTATATCTTTATATTCATAAAAAAATAAAGTAACAAATTTGCACTGATTTACAGTGTATATAAACAAATATTGGCTGATAACAGGGGAGTACCAATTAACATGGGAGAGAGTGTGTTTATATTTTCAGAACCGTGTAAAATGATTGTGTCAATGTAATTTAGCAGGGTTTAATTTTTAACTGCAATATGCCATTGTACTGATTTTTCTCCTTATTTGACAGAACAACTACCAAGCTATAGTGTTTAGTTTCATATCTAATCAAATTTTCTCGTTTTGGAAATAATGATTTAGAATTCCATCATAAACATACTTGAGGTACTGTAATGAATTTCTACACAATGCATTAAGTTTATGCAAAATAAGAGTTGCAAGTGACCAATTAAGTAGGTTGCAGCTGGTTTCCATGATGAAGTGGTCATATGACGTCACACCCTTTGTGAAGTTTATCCCATCATCCATGTCATTATTCGTCATCATTGTCAGAATTCAGCCAAATTAGAAAAAGAGTAGGTTACAGAATCTTGCTATGTTAGTGGCAACAGTCACAAGCCATTAATGCAAAAACTAGTGCTTTTTTACACGAATAAAGAAAACAAGTTCTCAAAGCTGCTTACTTACTCTAATTTTCTGATGCTTTGTGGTACTTTTGGGGATTGACATACGCTGCAGCATGGACTGCAAGGAAAAGCCCAAGTCCATTGCTTAACAGTAAATCAGTTAAGGTTTTGCTACAAGCATTTACTAAAGTTACATTAAACTCGTTAGAATAAAGACCAAGTCCATGCCCTCCCTGACTGAATGTAATCACACAAAGAATCCATGGAGTTGGTGACTATGACAAATCTCTAGCCAACTTCAATTAATATTATTGTTTAATGTTTCTAGGACGAGGACTTGGGCCTTATCCTGCCAATTTCTCTATAAAAATTCTACTAATTTTTCATAAAATGATGCAACAAGTTTTGCTTGTTCATATTCGTTAATTATATGTATTCTATTTCCTACCAATTTACATTAAATTTATTACACTAAAAGCAAAACTTGTTTCTACATTACAACAAAGCTGCCTGGTAATATTGTATATTGTAAACAAGGATTTATATCATTGATAATACCATATTTACTCATGTATAATGCGCACTTCTTTCCAAAATTTTTGCCCCCAAAAACCGTGGTGTGCATTATGTACTGAATAATTCGGACAGCCAACATGAATCCATACAGTGCCATTCCATGATTTTGTGACACTTATATTAACCCTATCATGTTATATATCTTTGTAAAGATTAAATTCTGCAGTTTCTGAATATGTCAACAGTATTCCATTGGGGCATATCCTTTTAAAGCTTAAATTCTGCAGTTTCTGAATATGTCAACAGTATTCCATTCAAGATGGTGACACTAATGTGCAATGCGTTTGAAATAGGCTCATCACAAAATGAAGGAACGTTTTGATTTTTATGGTACTTTGGATGAAATAAAAGAAAATGAAAAAGAAAATAACACTTAAAATGTATTACTGGCCAAATTATATGACATATATGGAGTGTGTAAATGCCTTAATGGAAGAAATCTTGTGATGCTAACTGCTAGTTTGAGATTCCTGAATGTGCCTCGTATAAATGTTACGTTAATCGCGGAAAAAGTATATATTTTGAAGGTTTTTTTTAGAAAAAGTAAAGAAGGAATGAACAAAACCATGTATAAAAGTTTAAAGGCCATCTCTCACGATTTTTCACTTTGTAATGTAATGTTCTGCGACACCAAGAAAAGCAATGCCATTCTGGTGGAATTCTAGCATGCACCTCCTGTCATATAGGATGCATATCAGCAGTATTTGTTGGCGAGAATAACTTCCTGAGCACTGAAAATCTATAAGGTAATTTTGACCTCACTTTCTACTAAAAACCAGGTGCTTAAAGAGTGAAAGATTTGGGATGCAAAACACACTGGATGTGGCGTGGGTTACAGGCTTTTTGTTTACACAAGAGGATATTCTCCTCTTGGTCCACATAGCAACAGGTGACTCATTGAATGTCATTCACTCTTGATCAGCATAGCAACAGCTCTATGACTTACAACTAACAAAGCCATTTCTTGAACATGGATTATACTGCGCATTATATACGAGACATAATCGTTTGTCGCTCCTCCACTTCATTTCTCATGTACATTTCTGCAGGTGGCAGCTAAGTTTATACTGTAGGCATCACTGCTATTGTTCAGTTATTTTCATCAGATGAAAAGCATGGCTTGTTTTTATGCCAACAAAATTCTGCATACACACTTATCTGATTTGTTACAATAATTCAAATAGGAACAGGAGAAGTATGTACCTATTCATCCTTAAAACTCAATTTCTGTACGTTATTGTTGCCTATTCTAGTTTGAGTGTGGGCATTGTGACACACACACAATCCCATGGTTTTTAAAGATATTCAATCTGTAGGAACATGCACTTTTGATGACCACATGAAATATGGGATTATACATTGTAGTAATCATTCTACCAGCTTTCAAATGGCAAGGATATGGAATATTTTGCTGCTGAATAATGCAAAATTCTGGAAGGTTGAACAAAATTATATACATATATATTCCCTGTAATTGTGCCTTTAATAAGTGCTTGAAGTGGAAGTTGTTAGGTGAGGCTTAGGGCCAAACTGTCGATAGGGAATAGCCCCCCCCCCCCCCTTAAAGCAGCAGTCTTAATTACATACATTAATCTAAAAATATTTAAGAATATAACTCTTGATATGGTCATTACCATTTTCTAATTAGTTCACTTAATTTCAAATTACTGAGAAATGTGTAAACATTTGCGTTGACAGATATCAATAAATTATAATACACCATTAACGGAGATTGGATTTGGAAATACATTATTTTTTTAAGTTCTCCTCTCTTCTGAAACAAGTAAAAAAAGCTTATTCGCTTTTCTGTAACTGCATATGCAGATGATTTTCATTTCATGCGATCCTTTTATGGGGTATTCACTTTCAAAAGTTTCAATAGGTATAGAAGTTAGTTATGGATGTGGCTATCAGTATGGAAATTCTTATTTTGTGCAATTATCAAAGGTTCTCAAACCAAATTTGAGATTTTATTTCATGGTGGTTCTCAGGTTTGAACAAATGTGATGTTATGCCTGATGTTTCAGTTCTTGGTAATGGCAAACAAATTTCTATTCTAGGATATCTATATTCTTCTTAAGGTCCGCATGTGTCAAGCATCGTGTTGAGAAGCTGGGCATGCTAAGCAGCCTATATACAATTTCTGCACCTTCATGCTCCATGCCTTCGTACACCTCATGTTACCAGCTACCCAACAAAAATCATTACCACCCTACAACTTTTACAAAGCTACATGATAAAACTTCTCAGCGAGACACTAGTAAGTTAGTTACCTTTTGCCATGGATGCGATTTGATCTGTGGAAACTTGAATTCTGTGTAGTTTGGGTTCATCTCCCGAATCTGTTCACGCGTTGGTGTTCCTAGAACTTTGATAATTTCCACTAACTGGTCCACACCAGAGTCTCCAGGGAATATTGGTTGTCCTAGCAAAAGTTCTGCTAGCACACAGCCTGCACTCCAAACATCTGAAATAAGCACATAAGTCATAAGTTTATGTAAAACAAAATAAAAACCTCACGTTCGTAAAAGTCTACTCTACTACATCAAACCAACTGATCATCCAAGATATGTACGCTTGAAAACATTTGAAGGAATCCTCCCTGTTCTTCTCTTCATTCTGTATGCATTTACTGTCTCTAATATCTTTGCTCCCCCTGTTGCTAATTATACCCTTTTCAATTTATGAAATACAGGAAGTTCTATAATGGGCTAATATAGGGTTGCCAGACAGGATTGTCCCTTCTTTTAAAGAAATGTCCCGGTATCCGGAAAATGTTCTCGGGACACCCATTTGTCCCGTATTTAGCTAAAGAAATAATAAGTGAATGAGAATAAGTCATGTTCTGAATTTTATAGTAATGCATTGGGAAAAAATGTCCTCTTAAAGGATGCCAAGAATTCACTCAAATATTAATATATTTTGTCAAAATGTTAAAAATTAGGAATTAACAATGCTTTAACCAGCAATTGATTTTGTAAATGTTTAAAAATGTTATAAAAAATAAATTTAACTATATCCATGCCTATATAATCTTTGTGTCCCATTTTTTTATTTTAGAAATCTGGCAACCCTAGGCTAATATGAAGGGTTGGGCCTCCCCGATGGCACAGTGGTAGCGTCGTCGCCTTGTAATCAAGGGGTTCCGGGTTCGATACCCGGTGGAGGCACAAGTGGTTCGGATCCCACTTCAAACTGTAGGTCCAGTCCCAATTAGCCTTACTGTGCATAAAGTGGACTTAAAACAGCAAATCAATCAATCAATCAATATGAAGGGTTGTTTCCGATCTCTGGTAACAACTTTAAATTGGATTTGATTTTAGGAAATTCCATGTCTCCACAACTGACCATACTTAATTTGGTGTCCCTTCATGATAGCTGCACTTAAATTTCCATTGTAGAAGGTTTGCATAAGCCATCTATGGTGCAGCAGTCCAAAGGCACAAAAATTGCACACAGATGTGATTTGTGTCTACAACATAGAGCCGGGATTTTGGTGCGGTAAATTGGAGTCGGAACTTCAGTTTGATAACATGCAAAGTTTACTTTAGCTTTGTTGGCAACATGGCAAATGCTTAACTTCCCATTTTCATTTGTATCCAGTGATAATCATGAATCCTTTGGATCCTTATTTTCCGAGTACCATGTTTGAAACTTCACACTTTGGACAGTAGTAAACCATAAAAGTTCGTTGCAGTCACTTAGACATATGCTTCAGCCAAAGTCACCAAAATTTCCATTTCTTTCATGTAGCTTCCTATTATTCATGAAACGTTTCTGCAATGTGACGAGGCAACAATCTGTTACCTCTGATCTATACTGCCTTTCCGGATTCTCTGGAATAGCGACGCGCAGAGGGGAAAGCTTGTGGGTGGGGCTAGACTAGGTGGGGAATGGTGCAAAGTGCTGTGCGGTGTAACGGCCGTAAAGCAAAACTCTTTCTGCTGCCAATTTCTTCTTTTATTCTTAACAAATGGCCAGTGTATTGTTTTACACGAATAACAAATAATATTGCACGTTTATTTGTCTTTTGATGCTACGAAGAACAGAAAAAAATTAAAACAAATTTAAACATACATTTTCAAAAAACATGCAAATAACCACAAACTATGAAACATCATGTATCAAAATGTGTTTTAAACAAGTCTGAAAAACATGTTTCAAACATTTGTAAAAGAAACATAGCCATGTGTTTTAAACTTTTCAGACAAATTGTTCTCGAACAGATTCAACACTATGAGGCGCTCTCCTGAATGCAGAGTTCCCCTAGACTTGCGAGCTGACATGTTTACTACGGAACTACTGGACCGCGAATGAGCCCCCTCCCGTGGATGCCCCTCTCCTCTGCACGTTCCTTGGACGAGGCGCACACCCTTCAACACGAGCACAGAACGCGTTTTCTTACTCCAGAGAATCCGGGAAAGGAATATAGTGATACTTTTTCAACATTAAATCCTGGTTAATGGCAGTGTTCCATGTCTGGAGGACGACTAGTCATGGGTTTGCCGGTTTCTTTCCTTTTCAAATTAACCTCTTGAGTCCCAAGGCCATTTTCACATGTAACCCCCTTGGTTAGCCGATTTTGAGCAAAATGCAGCGTTTCAATTAAATGAGTGTAGATCGGAGGCTAATTGCCCTAGAGAGGTGAGTGATAAACCGTTGTACGCGGAATGAACCAGAGATTCAGACTATATGAAATTTAAGCAAATTCGGCGTATATGTGGTGGTGGGGAGGGGGCTAACTCTCAAAATTCCAAAATTTCGGGGGAAAAATGGGGTCCCCCTCCTCCCCCCCAAGAAAAAAAACATGACTGTGTCGACATGCACATGGAAATGATCGCTGACATGTAAGGAACACATAAATATTTGCATTATTATCATATGACCAATGTAACGTGAGTTGTACCCCCAAAAGGAATGGTTGGCACGCCACTGATTCAAGCTTCAAAATGCAGTGGTACCTTGAAATGGCTCTAACCTGCGATCTTCCTTTGTTCGTAGCTGCAAGTTTCAACTCGCTCAGGAGACGTTGTTGTACGTGCGCACGTGCGTGTGGTATTTCCTGTGAATTTTGGGCTGTTGTGTTGGTGTTCCGAGTTGATTTTGTGTGTGAAACGATGCCTTACAACATATTGAAGCCTGGTGATACTGAGCAGGTGATTGCCTTGTTTAGAGCAAGCATAAAAAGCACAGAAATCGCGACACAAACAAGCGTGAACCTGAGAACAGTGCAACGTTTGGTGAAACGCTTCAAGGACAAAGGTGGGGTCAAAATGCCTTGCCCAAAATCTAAGTCTGGTCGGCCTAGGAAAGTGTCTGAAAAAACACTGCACATCATGAAAAGGCAGCTAAGGAACCAACCTTCGTTAACAGCTAGGGAACTGAAAGAAAAAAAATCCTCTGTTGCTTGATAATGTGTCCCTCTGGACAATTCAGGAGAAGATCCATGACGACTTAGGGCTACGCAGTTACAGAGCTTGCCCGAAACCTCGCCTTACAGAGAAGCATCGTAAGAACAGACGGGATTTCTGTAAGAAATACAGTACCTGGACTGTTCATGACTGGAAAGAAGTGTTGTGGAGTGATGAAGCCACTTTCTTTGTTACTGGTAGTGGTTCCAAGCGAGTGTACCGTTCTCCCGGTGATGATCCCACCCTTCCTCAGTACACACATCCAACTATAAAACACCCTCCCAGTATTATGGTCTGGGGTTCCTTTAGTTATGGTGGTGTAGGAGAGTTAGTTATTCTTCCTAAAAACCAGACCATGAATCAGTACTCCTATTTTGAGCTATTAAATGATGTTTTGGAAGTGTTCTTTGAAAAAAGTGGAGCATCTTTTTTTATGCAGGATGGGGCTCCTTGTCACACAGCCAAAAGTGTGGTTTCATGGCTCAAAGATGTTTGTGTCCCTTATTTTGATGATTGGCCAGGACAAAGCCCCGACCTCAACCCGATTGAAAACCTGTGGTCTATCATGAAGCGACGTTTAAGGAACAGGGACACATCTACACTCCTTAAGCTAGAAGCTGCCATAAGGGACATTTGGGTCAATCTGCCAGTTAATCTCCTCCAAAACCTGGCTTTGAGTGTTTCAAAACGACTGACAGAATGCCGGAAGCATAAAGGAGGGTCGACAAAATACTGACTACAAGGTGAGTAGTACAACATTGATTTTGTTGTGTTTGGTGTATACATCTGTTGTGGTTCTTGCTTTCACTGGTGTGGCGTCAATACTTTCCGCACAGACTGTACTCCACTTTTGTGTTCATGTGCATTGATGCTGGAATGAAAAGGTAACACTGATATCCAGAAATATGACACTTTGAGCTTCTTCCACTGATAAAGCCACTCCATTAAGGCTCATCCGCCAGATGCAGGGTTGGAAACTAGTCGTCTGGGTAAAATTACTGACTTAAATGGAATTACAGCCAATCGATAGATTGGCATCTTAAAAGTGAAACTGGAATTTTATATTTTTAAGAAAATATTAACTGGCATCAAAGATCCTCGCAAAACAAATATTTTTATAAAATTTAGAGAATACTTTATTGAATCAAGATAAATTCACTGTAAATTAAGGTTAGACATTTCTAATAACATAGGTCAAACAGACAAGAAAGCAACACCCTCCCACCTTTCAATTTTTCAGCAATCATGATAAGTTAATGCTCAAGCAAAACTCCAAAATGGGCAGCTTTGCCAGTACGATAGCCATTACCAGACTAGGAACACTAAGTTTCTAAGTTTTATTTCTAATTGACATGATTTTCTCATCATGTTTCAATGGTTTTCCGCTTCTTTAGGCTCAATGCAATAAAAAATATATATTCCTCTACAAAAGTCATTTTATATCCCCAAAATACAATAATGAAAAAGAAATACAAATTGAAGACAAAAACAAAAAATTACTAACGTTACTGACCATTTTCCACCCCTGCAAATGTTGCTTGCCTTTGTAATGTACTATTGCTGTACACACTATACTATTAGGGAAGCCTATTCATTCAGCAGTGCAAACACGGACATTTGTTCATAAATATTAACATTATCACATAAGTTCCATACCTATTCTTGTCGTGTAGTCTATAGCACCAAATATTAATTCAGGAGCTCTATAATACCGTGAGCAGATATACGATACATTTGGTTCTCCTTTCACTAGGTGCTTTGCACTACCAAAGTCGCACAGTTTCAAAACTCCTGTTTCAGGATCCAACAGAAGGTTCTGAGGTTTGATATCTCGATGGCAGATACCCAAGGAGTGAATATAAGCCAAACTTCTAAATAACTGGTACATATATAACTGAAAACAAGAATAAAGATACGTTAGGGACAAATCCATAAAGATCAATACATTATTGTGCAATGCATCACCCTCACTTATACATACAGCATGTGCAGAATTCATTGAGAAATATAGTAATCCTATATAATTTTACATCTTTACAAATTGTAAACAACGAATGTTTTAGCCTTTGGGGATATAACATGAATTAAACTCATCTTCAGTTATTCACACAATCCAACAGCTGCGCACAGGACACTTTTACAATTGAAACATTTTACAGTGGAACCCTGATTTTACATTTGTCTGTATTCTACACTCAATTCTCATGGTCACAATACGTGTGATTTTTTTTCCCCTTCCACTGCATGATGGGGAACATTTTCAGCACTTGTTAAACAAGATTTTCTAAGATTGCATTACTTTCTGAACAAACTGTACAAAGTCAGTTAAATACAAAACTGAACTTCTGAAATTGCATGCCATTCCGTTAATAATATCCCATTGTTCGTGTAACTCTACACTGTTCCATTTACAGTCTGCAAGCGCTCGATTTTCTGGTTAAGTATAACAACTGTTGTACTCCAGCCCTGTTCCCTCCTATTCTCCAGATTTGGCACATGCAGACTTCTCTCAGTTTGGATCAAATCCATCCTAAAAGGATGCCATTGCCAAATGACAGAGTGTGAAAAAAAAAAATGCTTAGTAAGGTGCAGGCTATTCCAAAAAATGCATTTCAACAGTGACATCTGAATAAGTTGCATAACAAGTAAAAATATTATACTGGAAACTTCAGTTTCTTTTTGGCTCAACCTTGAACAAATATAAACATGTTACAACAAAGTCTACATTAGCAACAATCTTACATATTGATATTCTAAGTTGTACAGTACACGAGGACAGAAATTCCAATGACCTGAGTAAATTTTAAACATTTCTATCAATGATAGGCACCAAGTTAATTGGATCATGGGTTGTAATAGAAATTTCCTTGCAACTGCACATGCTATGTACGAACAATGAAATAAAAATGAGATCAGGTTTTCTTCAACTGTACACTTTCATTAACTCGAACATTTCTATAAAATACATTCTTTCAATTCTTTCACATGATAAAATTAAAAGCTTATATTAGATTACCTTTATAAAACTAATTGGTATGGTTTGTTTCGATTTACTGTAATGCCTAGCAACTCTGTACACTGTTTCTGGGATGTATTCCAGCACTAAATTCAAGTATACTTCATCTTTCTGCAAGAACAAAAGAAAAATAAATCAATTACAATATAACACTAACATCTTTCACTTAGTTTGTATTCAAAAGCTTTACTTTCCAGGACTTGTTGGTGTAATACTATGTCAATGTCACCCGACTGTGTACTGCCTCAGTGGCTGAGTGCATTGCTGGACTAACATTCTCTCCAGCGATGGTGGCAGGTTCGAGGTATGGTAGAGGCTTTGCTTTGGGAGGGTGCCTTCACAAATTTCATGTAATCATTCATCCTCACCATTGTGATTAGCCTCAAAGAGGGAGAGAAGGTAAATTGAAGAAAGCACAAAATGCACTACATATAGAGCCGAACTGATACAGATCAGTCTGAATTTATTTACAGATACAGGCGAATATTTTTCTGGCATTTTCGTCTGTCTCTCTCTGTCACATACACAGAAAAAAGAGAGAGAGAGAGAGAGAGAGAGAGAGAGAGACAGAGAGAGAGAGACTATATACAACATTCTTGCAAAGTAATTATCCTGAAACTTACGGAAAATTTGAAATTTCTTTGTATAAACTGGATTTTGTGAGTACATAACATATATTTATATTAGGGATGGGACCGATTAATCGGTATCGGCCGATTTATGCATATCGGTGTATCGGTAAAATTACCGATTATTTTACCGATCCGATATATCGATAAATATTATAATTTAGAACAAAATTCTGCAATTTTGTTGTAATTTTTATGGATAATCTTAATGCCCTACTTTCTAAAAAAGAAAATGTCTAAATATTCAACTTCTGTTGCACTGCAGTGACCTCGAAACACACATTTATTAAGGAGACCAATGAACATTTCAGGTTCTTCAAGGACCATTTCTAATTTTATATCGGATCGGTAGAATATCGGTATCGGCCAAAATTTCATATCGGCCCATCCCTAATTTATATACATATTATATTAATCTTGAATATTTTTAAAGCAAAACTCTTGGTATGTTGTATATAATTGATGCACTAATATTAATCAATATTGAACAACTTTTAATTATTAAAAGTTTCACGCATCAGCCCTAAAGACAACTCTTTACTTCACACTAAAATAACACCAACAATTTAAATTCAGCCAATTAATTATATTAGAATTAGTCCATGAAAATTCTAACAAAAGAACAGTAGAAAAAGGTCAATAAGTAGAGCCACATGTTTATGGTAAATAAAAGATCAAGATTTTGGTACAAAAACTGGGTATATTTTGGGATCGAAAGCGGTATATAAAATGGCAAACTGGTGAATAAAAACATAAATTTGATTTAAAAACAATAGTTATTACACAAAATTGACATTTCACTTCTAATAGCACATGTATATATTTATCCGAGTATTAAGTTCATTCATGTTTAAAGGAGTACATTGTTGCTTCTCAAATATGTACAGCAGAATTATTAAGCAATTTTCCGTAATTTGCATAAACCAGGATAATTCAGACCTCAGAAGGTTTCGCGTTGGTAAATAAACCCTAAATTTTGTGTGTGCGAGTTCATTTCGCATCATTCTGTGACAAAACATGTAAAATTAACATTACAATGTGTTATTTCACGCTTTGCATTTTCACCAAAAACACATGTCCCTATCGATACCACAGGAAAAAAAAAGGTTGTAATACATTTTACTGTTTTTGCTTTCAAATTTTTAAAGTTGACCTACAAAGCATGCACCGTGAAAGCTAGTTTCTGTTCTCTTGTGTATTAAACATACACAGAGATTGTACAAACCTTGAGTCAGAAGCGTAATTACTCATTTTTTGACTTTCATGTTCTCACACTTCTATAAGAGTTCCTTCCAATGTCCTTTCCAATGCACAAATATGCTTTTGACAGTGACGTACGTGCATATGCACTTGTAGTTCTACATTTAAAACAAAAGACTGAACGCTAATCGATTTGGTTTGAAACTATGCTAAAAGGTGGCACGTAGATCAATTTCCTAATGTTTATGTGCTATTTTGAAATGCAATGTTGCGATCAATTAACTGTCTCTTATTGAAAAACCCAGTGTAAGGTAAGGCTGACGATTACATCTAACAGAAACATTACCAGATGTTGAGAAACTGGCCCTCAAAATGCTCCTGAGGAATCCTAGGTAATGAAAATGCTGCTGAAACTATTAAGTCAATTACAGAACTGTAACGTAGATCGAGACATATAACTAAGAAGTATATTTCTTAGGGGGGAGGACTAAAATTTGAACCTTCCCCTTATGCTGATCAAACAGCTGGTTTGGAATTTCAAAATGGCGCTTAACCTTAATCATCTTTGGCCCTGTTCACGCTTTAAATCAAACAACGTAGGATTTTGAAATTCAAATACAAATAATAATTTTGTGAAAAAACATCTTACCTTATCTCCACTGGAGTAAAAGAAGTACTTGAGTTTGACTATATTACAATGTTCCAACCGTCGCATTATCTGTAACTCACGATTCTGAAAATAACAACCATTCATTAGTCAGCTTTCAGCCCATGAAGCCTGCAGTCACAAATAATCAATTCATCTATAAAACACTGACAATTATTTACACACAAGTATTCCAAATTTTTAAAATGTTGTTCACTACCTAAGGCATCTCCTATGAGTTCTCTCAAATTGCTGTCACATAACGAAAGAATTGCAAAATACTCCAAAGGAAGAGCATGCTATACACACACAAGAATAACTCAGAATACACATGCTCTTTCACATTTAATCCTGCTATGAGATTTGTACAGGTAGTTACTCTAATGATAAAGACTTCACTCAACTACTTTTCCAGTTTCTGTAGGAAAATTTTCCAAATTTCAAGTTGGATATTTCATAACTTGAGCAAATCCTTTTCTCTTTTTACCTCCAAGATTGTTTCTTGCAAATATATATTTTTATAAAGTGTGATCTTTGTTACTGAAATTGAAGATTTTCACAGTGTTTTTTTTAAATTCTTCCAGCAATGTTTTATTCTAGATTCCTCAATTTTTTTCCACTTTAAACTGTAGGTCCAGTCCCGATTAGCCTTAAGCCAGCTTTAGACGAAAGCAATTCCTATAACATTTTTGCTAGCATAAATGCTACGTGAATGCTTCTAAAAATCTTATAACAGATTGTAATTGAAACAATTCATGTAAAGTACTATGTACAATACATACAGCACAAAAGGCATGTCAAGTTACATGGTCAATGCCGTGTGCATGGTGTTTACAATTGAAAAAATGTAAAATATTCTTCCATATGTGTATAGCAAACGTTGTAAAGTATGTATTTAATCAGTGCCATTCTTCTCTACCTAAAACCATTTAATATGAAGGGATATTCCTCTCGGTTAAATAGTTATTGTCGTTTACAAGTGTGAAGTGATACGTTGTTTACATCTCACGTGACTGCCATTACATTTGCACTCGTGACCATGAGGTTGCTTCTGATTGGTTATGCTACAAAAAATGCTACAGAAATAAAGACTGTTCTATCCTTGAGAAAATCCATGAAATATGCCATGGCATCTGAAATGCCATAACATTTCTCACTTTATACAGTAGCTTTTTGGTCATGGCATAATGTTAAGAAAAATGCTTTGTTTAAAGTGGGCCTTACTGTGCATAAAGTGGACTTAAAATACCAACTCAATCAATCAATCAATCCTCAATTTTTTCAATCTTACACTGCCATTCATGGCTGATCACTGAACACTGAAGTTGCTATAAGAGCACCTTGCTACTTTAAAATAGGATTTCATTACTTATTTTGTAATGTACATGGTGGTTATGCCTACTTTCAATAAGAGTACCGACATGACTGGCATGTGCAAGACTAGCAATGTAAGTATGAAGAGTATTAAAATAATCAAGACACAAATGAAGAGTGAAATATATTTCCTAATTGCCCATGCATGCGTACAATCCATAAAAAAATTACCGATATCGCAATATTTTTTAACAATTTTTGATAACCGACGCTCTACTGTTATCCTCATAATTATTTGATAATGTGGGAACCACACACAATTTTACAGAAACAATTTTTACCATATTCCTTATACTGTTTAGGGCTTAAACTAATCCAATTCAAAAGATCTTATTTGCCACGCAAATTCACTTATTTGATGTATCTACAATACCCTTGATAACACAAAAATGGAAAGAGAGTAAAGATTCAAAGGAGCATGGTAGGGCATCACAGATCAACCCACTTTTCCGTGTGTAATTTCTCACTTCCTTTGCAAACAAAATAAAATGAAAAACATGTTTTTGAATGAATCAATGTAGTTTCTTGGAATGAACTTACAAACCAATTTATTTTTGTATCTTTATAAACACAAGTCAAGCAGATTCCCTGGTGCCAATAATTCATGCATTTTAGAATGTTGAAAAAAAAGTGTGACATGTCTAAAGTGTGAGTTTCTCCTCATGTGGCAGATGCAAGCAGCTCTTTTATGTTGATTTTTAAGCTAGATAAAAGCTATGAAAAACCACACCAACAAATGTATTTAGACTTGTGTAAAATTTATGGAGAATGAAGATCATTCCACTTTAGCTCAACATTTTTACTATTGAAAACCACGGATTATATTTTTGGTCTGATGTCACTTTCTTTGACCTTTCTCCTTTACGAAGTTTGTGCACTTTGTGCAGCTATATTAAGTAGAATGTCCTAGAGTAAATAAAAAAAGTAACACGTTGCAATGTAAGTTTTCACTATTAGAACAATGTGTCCCACTACCAGTGCTATTTTTCTGGCGGTACACCATATCAGCACCCTTTTATAGGTGAGAATAGAAGTAAAAAAAAAAGCTTATTTTAATTAAAAAAGTGTGTGTGTGTGTCTCCCTGTGTATAACTACATGAATATATGATCATTTCTGAACACACCACAATATTTGAATATTTTCCACAAAAAAACTTTGAAGAGAACATTTCCCCCCAGAAAAAAGCACTACTCATTACACTCTGTAGAGATGAATAAGACATACCTTAAACCTCTTGTCCTGCAAGACTTTCTTGATAGCAACCAGTTCACCCGTGTCACATAGTTTAGCTTGGTATACCACACCAAAGCTGCCATTCCCTATCACTTTGGTATCTGTATATGATACTTCCTGCGGCCGATCAGGACCCTGGCCTGGTGTTGCTACAACTGTTGTCACCTTATTTCCATCCTTGCCTGTAAATACACAAAAGTACCACGGTAAGTTTTCATATTTCATCACATTTCAGCACACTGTTTCACATTGTAACATCAAAGGGTTCACAAAAGAAATATGTTAGAAAAGCTTAACAAATGCAACTAATTACCCAAGTTTACCACTATACAGCTCAATAAAAATGTAGCATTGGAAGCATAATATGGATATCAAACTTCTATTACAGTCTATAGATAAATCCGCACTACTGTAGTGAACTAAGCCATGCAAAATGAATGACTGAAGGTATTGTTTGGACACTGGCCAGTGTAAGTAAAAACAATGATTTAGGTTTGATTCTTGTCTTAGGCCTTCATTGCAGAAATCTGAAATTTTTATCCTGCGGCTACTCTTCAGTACACAGATTACAACATCTCTTGCTTGTAATGAAGGTTTCTTGGTGCAGAAGAGTAGCTTATATGGCAGTTTAACATGCAGAAAGCAATACCAATGTAAGTAAACTAAAGATGAAGTCAATTCCAATTGTACTTTAAAATGTTTGTTACAATTCAATTTCAATATGCACCTCGCATAAATACTCTCTCTGTGGTGAAGGATTAATACAAACGTAGCAATCATAATTGGCATAACTTAGAACTCATTAACCTATCTTCTAGAATACGATGATATTTTAGTATATGAAAGCTTGACTACAGGGCAGCCAAGACACCAAAAAATTGCCCCTGTCTTTAACAGCCTATTATGTGGCAGGAGGTACACGTTGTCTGTGGTCAACAGCAAATCTTGGGACGAAAGATCTAGTTTTCTTTTAAATCCTCAAAGAAAAGGAATGGTAAAAGTTTGGTATATCGGAGACACATTTAAATCCGATATTTTGTGTTTCACATGGTTTGTACTTACCAATTGTGTATTGCGGAACATAGTTCAAGGTGCCATTATGCTTTATACATGAAAACAAAAACAATTTTTCACATAGTGATTTTTTTTATTCCTTTTTTCGCTTCCATAACACGTTATGGTGGGCACATTTTGACTCATGTTGTGGGCATGCAGTGTTTCCTACCTCCTTCACCGAAAAATACCTACTATCGTGTTAGTCACGTGTGAAAATTTTACATTATGCATGGGTAGCTGACGGATAGCCCCACGAATCATTTCCGATAAGGTTAGGTTAGGCAAGCATAGTTTTAAAAAAAATGGGTTGGAAACACTGAGAGGGGGTTACATCATCAAATGTATGGAGCTTCCAGTTCACGCAGGAAAGCAATGGCAATTGTGCGTCTGTGAGATATTTCTGTTGCAAATTACATGATTTCCCGGTCAAATAGATTCCACGATGAAAGAAAATACCTCGACGAACATTATAAACCCTAGATAAACTAATTTCCGTAAGCAGTTTCTTGTGTAAAAATGAAGAAATGTGTCTCCGATATACCGAACTTTTACCAAAGGAATAGTAGTGCTCCTAGTTTTCATGGTGTATAATCTACAACACATGCGATTAATTCCATTTTGTAACATCTCTTCCCTCCCCATTCATTAATCATGCTGCACAAACTTGTATATCCAAAAATGAAGACTAATTTCTGAATTCCAAAATAAACGAAATTCATTAATCATAATCCTTTATGTAATGTATTAGTGATTTTGAAGTTAATTTCTTTATTGTCAAAAACTCATGTCCATGCACAGAACAAGAAAGAAAAATCTTTACATTAAGCACGTCTGTAATTTGTTTCGACTACCGTTAATTTATAAATGCGGTAAAACATTTGAAAGCAAGCTTTTTCAATACTTCTAGAATTTTTAATGGTTGAACACATGGTTAAGATGTGGTAGAACGCATATACACGAAGATATTGTTCTACAGGTATGGTTTCAACGTCTACCAACAATTTGGAACAAAGTAACCAGCCAGGATAAACAGCTGATTGTTTGCACAACCCACATGCACAGCAAGTACATACCCTGCATTTCATATTAGTTATTTCCACATACTTGGCAGCTCTGTGGGCTTAATAATCATATCGTTACATAGGGCAACGTATTGTTAGTTTTCTTGCTATTCATTGGTGAGGAAGAGTGACGACCTAGTAATTTTATTTTTGTTCGATTACCAGTCTGAGCACAAATGAAAACCTTCCTCTCTCGAATGAAGAAGCAACTAAGCGATCACTTGGCTCTGGCTGCCCCACCCACGAACAGCTGATTCCAAAGATGTAGTGCGCATGCCGCTTGGCGGCGCTGCGAACGCATCTCGTTTCGCACCACGGATCGACAAACGAGTCCCGAAACTCTCTTCGGTATCGCACGCAGTCAAGTAATGGAAACTTGGACGTAAGAACGGACATTCAGCTTGCCCGTTATAATCACGGGTAAGGTATGCGAGAACATTTCTGTGTAAAATGTGGGAACTCAGTTCTACGCAAGTGAATTGAGTCGAGGGTGTGCTGTATCTGAACCCGGAAGTAAAATTGTACTTCATGGCAACTCGGCGAAACCAAGATGGCAACATTGAATTCTAATTAAGGCTAACACTGTATCGTGTTTTAAAAGGCAAAGAGCGTCCGTCATCTCAACACAACGTACCTTTGTAATGCGTAGTTTCAGTAATTGGAACGTACCCTTTTTTCTTCTCTAGTGAAACATATACATACTTTACGTATTGGTCCACGCAAGACTAACTCCCACATCATAATTTCCACACGCACTGGTCGACGTCGATGTGTTTCATCATGGCCGACAAAAACAACGAAATGCCCTTGCTAACCGATAGACCACGGAGGTCAGCGGTGAGCAGATCATTAAAGGACGCCACACGTTTTGGATAGCCAAAGAGCGAAGCTGAAATTGTCCTTCACGCTGATTGCCTTTGCGAAAACTTAATTTGCATTCATGAACATATCCACCACTTCGAAACCTAATAAATGTTCATACCAGTAGTGGCACCGACTGCAAATCAATTTTGACAAGGTTGACACATGCACAGTATGGTGTTTGTGAAAAACAGCTATTCACTCACTCACTTTCCGTCTATGCCTGTACGTATATATAGGGAAAGAGTATCCAAGTGCCTTAAAGTAGCAATCAGAGGAGGGGTTTGGTAACTAGAAAGGGAGAATTTCCATCACCCCCTTCTTAAAATACTGGCTTGTGTATGACCTTGAGGTATTTTCCCTATCTCCCTCAAAGTCAGTATTCGCAGACTGTTTTTTCATGCTTCCTGACGACGACCTTGTTATCCAATCACGAAAGCACAGTATTTTAGTTCGTTGCATGTTTTGTTCCTTCACGAATGTTAACACGAGTCCTGTTAAGAACCAGTCACAAATAATATTTACAATATCACACAAACATCTTCGTTTGCATGCCATTGGCATACGAAAATGAAAAACATCCACGCAATAATCTGCGTCGTTGCGAGTAACCTAGCAGTAATAAATATAAGTATTTAATGAGCAAAGCGAATATTTCCTTTCAAGAGTTTCCAAGCTGATCATAACCATCACTCCGTAGCTCGCTATGGCTTGCTTCAAGGAGGCAAGAGTTTTACATACAGTGGGAGTTTTACATCCAAATTGTCCATCACCGCGTTTACTCCATTTGTTTCATGCAACGAGAGCTTCAAGAACTGACACACAACACCAATCAAACTGCTTACAACCTCTGAACCAGTAGACGTAAAAATACATCCCTTAAAAATACGTAGGATGAATGTAAAAACCAACGAAAATAGCCAAGGACAATTTGCTGAGCAATGCTTATGGATCCCACTGTACAAGCAATGACACACGTTAGACCTTTCAAAAGCAAGCAATCAGTTCTGAATAATAAATGTACTTCGATTTACTAGATACATTTCCATCTTGTTCCATTGTCTATTTGTGTTCCGGTTATTTTACGTTGCATTCCTACATCTAGATTAATCGGGACAAACTATGAAATATTTGATGGAACCAACATATCCATAGTTTAGACAAGATTCGAACTAGGACCTCTGGTGCAAGAGCACGCTATGCTAAACACCCCAACACACATAATCGTACGCAAACATTTACATACCACTGCCAAACGTTTTGCCTTAATAACCCGACACACTTGTATTTACGGAAGCATTATATATAAAAGTACAAATATGATATTCTGTGGAATATGCCCAACCGAGAATCGCACCAGGAACCCTGGATAACGAGGTGAATATCCATGGCCGTAACTTGGGGCCTATTTTTTTTGGGGGGGGGGGACAGAATCGGAAAATTTCCACCCGCTAAAAATAGCGTCCAGAACTATTTTGCTAAATTACTGTTACATTTGAGAAATCAAATAAATACTCTATTCTTTTTTCCTCAGGCCTCAGGAGGTTAAAAAAAATAGTAAATCTGAACATTTTGGCTTGTCTCCGCCAAGTTAGGTCCATGGGAATATCATTAACCACTAAACTATCGGGAAGGGCCCTAACCTACGAATATGTCAATGATGGGAAGTATTTGTGCAATAAAGTAAATTTTTTACTGCATAATATACTCCCGTTAGCCAATGGAGTCTGCGACGGATGTAGGCCTGTTTAAACCATCTCAAAATCGGAAAATACAAAACCAAAACAATTTGTGCTAAATGTGTGATCAAATTAAAGACCCCCGTTGATTAGGATCTCGGTTCGCGAACTCCAATAATCGAAGAAGTAATAAAATAAACAACAAGATTGAACTTCGAAATGATTTCTCCTCGTGCTGCTGGCTAGTTCGCAGTCTCAGCAAATTCGGCCGCGGGGAACGGACCGATCAGTCCGGTTGATTGGGCACCGTACCAGCTGATTCACAAACTGGAATTGTGCTAAGAATAAATGAACTTGACACAGCTGGAACGCTCCGCCGATCTACACGAAACAGGCTTACCCGCTGACGCAATCTTATCTCTGGCCACAGCGTTTGAAACGTTTCAGAGCAAATCGCGTGGGAAGATGAAATTTCTAAGGTCGGCTTTAGACGAAAGCATTTTCCTTAGCATTTATGCCACGACCAAAATGCTACCGCGTAAATTGAAAAATCTTATGGCATTTCTCAAGGAGAGAATCAGTCATTTTTCCGTAGCATGACCAATCAGAAGCGACCCCTAGGTCACGAGTGCAGTTGTAATGGCGACCGAGATTTAAAGAATGTATCACTTCGTATTTTTAAAATACGATAACTACTCAACCAAGAGGGATAACGTTTTCTACAAAACGGTTTAGGTACAAATCAATGGCGCTGCTTAAATACACACTTTATAGCGTTTACAGTACACGTATGGAAGAATAAATTAATTGCTTCAATTGTAAACAAGGAGCACTGGCTCATCTTGTGTGCCTCTCGTGCTGTCGTTCTCTGCACGCTTCACATCGCAATCGCTAACCGAAATGCTTCCCTCTAAGCTGACCTAATACTGAGCAGGTTCTAAAACCAGGGTTGGCATGCGAAACACACTTTCTCATTTAATAGTATTTGGATGAAACACATTTGTTCAGAATTTTAAGTTCATTGTTAATGCCAAAGTATATTACTTCATTTCCAATATAATGTGTTTCAGTACACGGCGTAGCCACTAAGGGGAAAGAGTGGGACCTTAACGACCGGAAAATAATTCGAACCCTCTGGAACTTCTGAGAACTTTTCAAATAACGCAAAAATGTACTTATATTACTAGAAACACAGTTCTTAAAATAATTATTGCTAAACGTGTTCGAAAGTTTTAGGTGTAAATTGGGGACAAAATAATAACATAAGAGCCAGAATTTGATTCAATAGCAAAACATCAACACAAATCAAATACATATTTCTGCCCTTAGTGGTCGATCTGTCATACATTTCATTTAATAGTCAGTTCTCATCGTAGCAACAACGAAGAGGAAGAAAGGCGCAAAACGACAAAAAATAGTCACGGGCAATACTTTTGCATTCCGTTGTACAGTCTTGGACAGTTCTGCGTTGTAACGACCCTATTGAAAAAGCACTCAAGCAAGCCATCCATGTCTGACCACCAAGCGCCTTGTGACTAGACAACCCAAACAACATTGTAATTCTGCGGCTTGTATACCAGTCACGGGTATACATTTCTGTAAATTGAGCAGTGATGCCAATGAGAAATACGAGATGAAGATTGTCGGAAGTAATGTTTCGTGTTCTCGACATGGAATAATACTCGATCCAAGTTACGTTCCTTTATTTAATGTTGTTTGGTAACAAACCTGACGGACTGGGTTTATATTTTCACTCCTTGCATTACACTAAGTTCTATATTTAACAGTTATATTAATGCTTTGAACGAAAATAATACCTAGAACAACATCCAACACACGTTCACACCACTCTTGTCACACACATGCACGTGAAAACGCACACACAAAGCTAAGTTTTAACTTCCAAGTGAATGTCCAAATGACAGTAAACGGAGAAGCGTGATGTGCGAAACTTGCGATATTTCACAGAAAGAATGCGTCTATTTTTGACATACGTGATTTCTATTAATAGAGAATGAGACAATTATCAGAAATTAAGATGCATTTGCTTTTTCATGTGCTGAGGAAGGAAAGAGACTGACTGGAAAAAAGAAAATGTAGTGCTATTGATAGTGTGTTGGTTAGCGTGCAGAACGTTCATCAGCGAGGCCTGGGTTCGATCCCCACCAGGGGCAAACTTTTTTTATTATTCGCTTGCAGTGAACAAATTTATTATATTGTTTTCTAGGCATCTTAACGAAAGGACACACATCAAATTTAATATTTTATTCTGTTCTTTCATTCTTATAATAGGTTCTCTATCACAAGGGATATAGAGATTCTCTATCTTGACGAAGGATATTTTCTCAATACAGTAGAGCGTCGATTATCCGAACGTCGGTCAACCGAACGACCGCTTAACCGAACTGTGTACTCGCTCACTTTCAGATATCTGTAATGAAAAAAGTACGTGACTTAGCTGCTCGTAAGCGTGTAGGCTTGCTTAGACAGACCAAAATAAAGGATTTTTTTAAACGTTAATTTTGTGTACTGTGTGTATTGTTCATGCAAAATGCGTATGTAATATGTACATATTTTTGTTTAATAAACTGTACCACATACTATATATTCCTACTAAAGTTGCCTTTGTACGTTACTTTGTAATACATACTTAAAGAGATGCCTGTTTTTATGAATAAATTTACTGTACAGTACTTCTTTTTGGCAAATAAACATGTACAGTTCGATTATCCGAACAAACCAGTTTTCCGAACACCCATGTCCCCCAATTACTTCGGATAATCGACGCTCTACTGTAGTTCCGTAGCTACGATTCTCCAGTCCCTTCCCCCCCCCCCCACTTATTTATTTACTTTCTTCATATCTACTCACGAAATACCATGAATCTAACGAAAACACACAGATATAGTTAGAACAAGAAACACACCTCGCATCGAAGGTTCCAGGTTTGAGTTCCGGAATTATTGCGAGGGTGGATTATTTCTGTGTATCTATTTATCATATTCGTCTAAAAAATATTTCTCACTATTCCCGTGATTAACTTAGGGAGAGACCAAAGCTACTCAAATAACAAAAGTACAGAAAACGCAAGACACACCTGGCTACGCATGTTACACCTTGGGAATTAGCAATCTGAAAATAAACTTTCATTTTGATGGACTACTTTCTAAATGGTTTCGTGTTGTCTCGTTTGGAGTGTTGGCTAGCGTGTCGGACCTGCGTGCGGGCAACCTGAGTTCGAGCCCAGCAGAAGGTAACTTTTTTTTTTGTCAAATTTCATCCAACCTTATTTATAAAATTCAGATTTCTTTAAAACCTTTTGAATTACATGCCACTTCGTATGTTAGTAATCTGAAAGCAGCAAAGATGAACATTTCTTGTTCCGAAGCGACGATGTATTTTTGTAAGTTAAAAGCGAAAAGCATGCAGCCACGTTATAACTGAGATCATAGTTGTCAGTGCTAATATGGCAATAGCTACATTATGTCAACACACCAACTTAACGTTCCCCGTAAAATGATTACCTTTCCACGTTTCAAATTCGTGGGTGCTGTCTAAAGTAAATACTTTGATACTTGCGTTTGCATGTTGGAATCCAAAGTAATATGATTTTCTTTCCCAGCAAATGACATTGAAACCATTAATAACTGTTTTTGCAATGTGATATTGATATCATATATTGAAAGATTAAAAATGGAGAATTTCTCTTAAACCAACTTATAAATACTAATGCTTCAATGGGATTTTAGATATTACTATAAATAAACAAGGGAGAAGAACACAGGTTGGTTTGATGAACTAATTTGTAAACTAAAACTTTTAATTAAAGAAACAAAATACGTTCACGAGTTAATATGTCATTCAATTTCAGGCACATTCCACCAACTGAAAGAGTATTTTCAAAATTAATAATATTTGGATAACCGACAAATCCAAACTTGACGTTGAGCCCTTAAAGCACTTGATAATTACAGAAATATACGTAATTTTACTTGAGCATGCCCTTAATTTTGTGTCTTGATTGTAGAAATAAAGTGTTGCAACGAGCAGTAGTATGTTTTAGAGAGTGTTTAGAATCTATTGTGTACTGCATGAGAATACTGAAGTCATTCTTAGTTTCCTAATCAAATAAAAATTATTTATGGTAATCTTTGGTGACGGAGGAACAGTGTGGGAGGGAGACCAGCAGTCGGTAGGTAAGCCAATGCCCTCACGGGCTGTAGAGCTATGGGTTATTATTATTATAATCTTTAAAAAGGAAAGCCTTTGTTTCTTTGCAGCTGTTAATGATAGAAATTCAATTGCAAACAAGTTACCAAATTAACAAATATTTCTCTTACATATTTGTGCTATGTGCTCGTATGCTTTATACAGGATGAGGAAGGAAGCAGGTTGTTCTTGGGTAACCTGTCCTGCTTTTGTCAGAAAACCTGATCAGCATACTGAACCAAGCCATCATACGAGATACGACTTCAATAATAAGATCCGTTTCTACGGCCAACTAACTCCAAAAAATGGTAATAAAATTGTCAGGGTGACGAGACTGAGAAATAAATGCCTCCCATATTACATTATACTCTGTATGCCTAGTGTGGTTTGCCTGTCCCTAAAGAATAAGCTGAAGACAAACCTCTGTCGATTGTAACGCGTGTAAAGTCTGTTGCTTTAGCAGTCAGTCACTCCCGAGAAAAAAACGCTTCAATGTTTGGAAACTTAGCAAGCGGTACTCACAAGACAAATATATTGTCCGTCTGTCAGAAGGCCCGGTGGTGTGGTGGTAAAAAGGTAAAGTGCTCCCCTGTGCATAGCACCACGCCATGAAGGCGTATAGGGGGTGTGGGGGTAACGCCCC
Source organism: Lepisma saccharinum (assembly GCF_977018435.1). Taxonomy (NCBI): domain Eukaryota; kingdom Metazoa; phylum Arthropoda; class Insecta; order Zygentoma; family Lepismatidae; genus Lepisma; species Lepisma saccharinum. Next base: position 19,170,556 of record NC_139256.1, on the reverse strand, counting down.
ACACTTTCTTGATCCGGTCGTGAGTGGGGGTGATGTGATCAGCATCACGCCCCTGACCGCCTTTACCCCCCAGGGTTTCCCCCAGGTACCCATGTTATTCGACGCTGGGTGGGCGTCGGGGCCGCTTCCAACCTTAGAAAAGTTCCCGGATTTGAACCGGCCGGGGATCGAACCCGGGACCTTGAGCATGGTAGTCAGACGCGTTACCGACTGAGCCACCAAGTTTGAAACGCAGAAGGTACTTGGTTCGATTCCATTTGATTGCCTCCAATTTTTTTCTTAACTCAAGCAACGAATTATTTCATTTTATTTATTACACACATTCTTATTTTATTTGCTGTGCGAATTGTTGAATTTCGAATTGAATTTTGTTTTCCAAACGTTTACGATAATTACTTGCGAATAGAATTATATTTATTCCTGGTTCATTTTCTCGAAAGAAATGTATACTTTTCACCAGGATAACATTTTTTGAAAAAAAAAACGTGGACAATTTAATATGTAAATGTTTGTAAAATGATGAGAAAATTGGAAAACTATCTTAAAAAAATATTTCCATAAATAAAATTGAAAACGGTAAAATAGAGATTTCCACCAAAAATTAAGTAAAAATATATTTCACCTTTATTTCAATAAATTATTAAATAAAATGCAAACATTTGTTGCTCGAGTTATTAAAATAAAATTGGGCAGTAGAACGGGAATCGAACCCATAACCTTCGGAACGTGATACTTATTAGCTACTATAGCATCTCCTCATCAAGGCACTTGGAAAGCATTGAAACCTTCAAGCGCTTTTCCTCGGATTTTTTCTTCTTTTAAGTCCACTTTATGCACAGTAAGAAAGCTTATACCGGATTGGACCTCTAGTTTAAAGTGGGATCCCAACCACTCGCGTATAAATCGGGTATCAAACTTTTCCTCGGAAATTGCTGGCTAACGTGCGATATTATCAATACTCTTTTCGGGCATGGATGTTTGTGTTTGTCCCAATGAGAATAAAGAGAACATAGAGAAAATTGACATGTATGACAACTGAGTAAAATGTGAAGAACTGGGGATACTGACGAATAGGTGTATTCCTTTAATTTTAATAAAAAAAAACTACAGGGTACCCTACCACTATACAAAGTCCCGTCCCAAACCGTAGCCTCTCCTTAGATGGAATCAACAGATATTCGCAGTTTGTGACTTGTGTGCTTTTTCCTGAGAAACTTAGATATTTTATTTTAGTTTACAATTTTATTTAATCACTAATTCTTCTCTCTTGTTTATTTATATTAATAACTAAATTCCTACTATAGTAAAAAAAATAATTTCACTATTCATAAGTCATGCATTATAAACTGTTAAAAAATAATGCATTGTTCTCTGCAGTTTTGTGTAGTAAGTGCAGTTTATGTAATTACATTAAACGTGACAGATCAACTACAGATCAATTTTTTCACATCAGATAGACACTTGAGAAAAAGTGGGAATATAATCAAAATGTCCATAAGCTATTCATTGATTTCAAAAAAGCATATGATTCGGTCAAAAGAGATAAATTATATAATATATTAGTCGATTTTGGAATACCTAAGAAGTTGGTTAGTATGATAAAAGTATGCACCAGTGAAACAGGAATTAAAATTCGTGTGGGTATTAATGTCTGACAAATTTACAATTCATGATGGATTAAAACAAGGAGATGCATTATCTCCATTGCTCTTTAATTTTGCCTTAAAATATCCTGTTAGGAAGGTAAAAGGACGAAGGACTAAATTAAATTGTGTGACTCAGTTGTTAGCATATGCAGATGATGTAGACTTATTAGGGGATGATATAAATACAATTAAGAATAATGCTAAAATATTTTTCAAAACTGCTAAAGAGATAGGTTTGGAACTTAACAAAGAGGAAACTAAATATATGCTCACAAGCGGAAACCAAGTGTTAGATAATAATCAAAATCTAATTATTGATAACAACTCGTTTGAACCAGTCTCCAAATTCAAATACTTAGGAGTAATATTAACAAGTGAAAATTATATTAAAGAGGAAATAAAAAGTAGGCTTAATTCAGGAAATGCACGTTACTTTTCTCTTCATAAACTTTTGTCTTCTCGTTTAATATCTAAGAAACTAAAAGTTAAAATATACAAAACTGTAATTTTGCCTGTAGTATTATATGGGTGTGAAACTTGGTCCCTTACATTGAAAGAAGAACATAAATTCAGAGTATTTGAAAATAAGATCTTTAGGAAAATATTTGGACCTAAAAGGGATGAGGAGACAGGTGAGTGGAGAAGGTTACATAATTTGTATTCATGTCCAGATATTATTAAATATTAGAATAATGAAATGTGGCCATGTGGCACGAATGGGAGAGGAATGAGGAGTTTATAGGATTCTTGTTGGGACACCTGATGTAAGAGACCTCTAGGAAGGCCAAGACGAAGATGGAGGGACTACGTTCAGTTGGACCTAAAGGAAATTTGTAGGGATGGAAAAGAGTATATATATATATATATATATATATATATATATATATATATATATATATATATTGCTCAGGATAGGGACAGATGGAAAGCCTGTGTTGCTGCAGCCATGAACCTTCGGGTTTAAAAAGCCTAGAGAGTTAGTTAGTTAGTTAGTCCTCTGCAGTTTTGAATGCAACATTCAGGCTTTCTGATCGTGCATATTACATCAGGATATGATTATTTATAAGTTGGTTTAAGCGAAATTCTCCATTTTTAGTATTTTAATATATGATATCAATATCACATTGCAAAAACCGTTATTAATTGTTTCATTGTCATTTTCTGGGAATAATAAAAAAATCGTATTACTTTTCATCTTTGCTGCTTTCAGATTACTAACATACGAAGTGGCATGTAATTCAAAAGGTTTTAAAGAAATCTGAATTTTATAAATAAGGTTGGATGAAATTTGACAAAAAAAAAAAGTTACCTTCTGCTGGGCTCGAACTCAGGTTGCCCGCACGCAAGTCCGACACGCTAGCCAACACTCCAAACAAGACAAAACGAAACCATTTAGAAAGTAGTCCACCAAAACGAAAGTTTTTTTTCAGATTGCTAATTCCCAAGGTGTAACATGCGTAGCCAGGTGTGTCTTGCGTTTTCTGTACTTTTGTTATTTGAGTAGCTTTGGTCTCTCCCTAAGTTAATCACGGGAATAGTGAGAAATATTTTTTAGACGAATATGATAAATAGATACACAGAAATAATCCACCCTCGCAATAAATCCGGAACTCAAACCTGGAACCTCCGATGCGAGGTGTGTTTCTTGTTCTAACTATATCTGTGTGTTTTCGTTAGATTCATGGTATTTCGTGAGTAGATATGAAGAAAGTAAATAAATAAGTGGGGGGGGGAAAGGGACTGGAGAATCGTAGCTACGGAACTATTGAGAAAATATCCTTCGTCAAGATAGAGAATCTCTATATCCCTTGGGATAGAGAACCTATTATAAGAATGAAAGGACAGAATAAAATATTAAATTTGATGTGTATCCTTTCGTTAAGATGCCTAGAAAACAATATAATAAATTTGTTCACTGCAAGCGAATAATAAAAAAAGTGTGCCCCTGGTGGGGATCGAACCCAGGCCTCACTGATGAAAGTTCTGCACGCTAACCAACACACTATCAATAGCACTACATTTTCTTTTTTCCAGTCAGTCTCTTTCCTTCCTCAGCACATGAAAAAGCAAATGCATCTTAATTTCTGATAATTGTCTCATTCTCTATTAATAGAAACCACGTATGTCAAAAATAGATGCATTCTTTCTGTGAAATATCACATGTTTCGCACATCATGCTTCTCCGTTTACTGTCATTTGGACATTCACTTGGAAGTTAAAACTTAGCTTTGTGTGTGCGTTTTCACGTGCATGTGTGTGACAAGAGTGGTGTGAACGTGTGTTGGATGTTGTTCTAGGTATTATTTTCGTTCAAAGCATTAATATAACTGTTAAATATAGAACTTAGTGTAATGCAAGGAGTGAAAATATAAACCCAGTCCGTCAGGTTTGTTACCAAACAACATTAAATAAAGGAACGTAACTTGGACCGAGTATTATTCCATGTCGAGAACACGAAACATTACTTCCGACAATCTTCATCTCGTATTTCTCATTGGCATCACTGCTCAATTTACAGAAATGTATACCCGTGACTGGTATACAAGCCGCAGAATTACAATGTTGTTTGGGTTGTCTAGTCACAAGGCGCTTGGTGGTCAGACATGGATGGCTTGCTTGAGTGCTTTTTCAATAGGGTCGTTACAACGCAGAACTGTCCAAGACTGTACAACCGACGTTAGTTTACTCACGCTTTTAGGCAATGCGCGGTTCAATAATAGGCGCAAAACATCCCCGAAGCAGATTACAATCCCTGCATATCGATATCAGTACAGTGAAAATGAAAACAGTGATTACATTATCTTGTAATGTTTGTGTCGCAAAAAAAAAGCCTCATGGGTGGTGAATCGTGTCCGTCGGTGTTGCACCAGAGCTGCAAAGAAAATTTATTGCATGGATGGACCTACACATTATCCCGATGAGATCGAATTACTGCGACAGAAACAAGTCATCAATTGATTTTAACATCGCGCTATTAAGCCATGACTCCAACCTGGGACCGTCGGTAGCGAGATCCAGCACTCAACACGCTCGGCCACCCAGGTGACGGTAGAGTACATAAACGATTGTTGATAATACGCACATTCGGAGACAGACTTGTCCTTCAATAACGATTTTTTCAGACAAAAAAAAAAACTAAATTTAGTTAACAAAACGGCTAACATACGAAAAAGTGAAATTTCCTAATTTTACGCGCGAAAAATCGTGCCTCTATTCATCGTACTCGCAAACATAGGTCAGAGAGCTATTTTTGGAGAGTGATACATGGGGCTACTCTTCCTCGGGTGACTCGCCTCCGTCTACAGGTTTTTATCTTTCTATACGTTTTCTATTCCGGAGAGATCTACAGTTGAAACGAGCGAACAGAATGGAGTGATCGTCCCGGAAGAGTACTGTGTTCAGCCGTCAGCTGAATAGTCGTCGAAAAATCAATAGCTGGGGATATAACTTCGCGGCTTCAGGGAAAAAAAAACTGGATAGGAAGATGAGATGTACTCACCATTACTTTCGTGGTTAACACACACAAAGTTGTGAATTGAGATATTGTTTTAAGTCCACTTTATAACCACAGATAGGCTAATAGGGACTGGAGTTTAAAGTCGGACCAGAACCACTATGAACCACCACCGGGTCGAACCCTGGACCCCTTGATTACACTTACGTTGGCACTAAGTTATCGTGGAAGCACTGATCTGTGCCGAATAGAGCTAGGGTATGCGCGATATCGGGAATTCTTATGATAATTATGTTAGATTTGCATACATACTTTTAGGCGTTCCGATATGTTGAAAAGGAGGGAATGGTTCCGATGGAAAAACGCGTAGTGGTGCTATTGCGTTTTAAATAGTAAGTATGCATGAAAGGATAAATGGATATGAAGGAGATTTTCTTTTTAATGACCTTTACATAGAGCTAGGGAGCCGAGGTGGTGGTCGGTAGGGTGTTTGACTTCCACGTGGGAGACCCGGGTTCGATTCCCGGGGGTGGGTGATCTAAGATCATAAATTTTCCGGCCTTGTCCCCGCATGAAGCGGTTCTTTGAGCTCACCCACGCTCAAATCGATGGGCACCTGTAGGGAACCCTGGGGGTGGGGGGTAAAGGCGGCCGAAGCGTGGTGCTGATCACATCGCCTCCAAAATGGCCGATATCAAGAACGCGCGGGGTCCTACCCCCACATCCCTTAAATATGCATTCGTTGCACGGAGAACTTTACCTTACCTTTCATTATGAACAATATTGAAAGTGAATGCCTATTAATGCAATTTTTATTGGAGTTTGCGTTTTTGTTTAAAGTCCGCTTTATGCACAGATAGGCTAATTGGGGCTGGATCTACAATTTAAAGAACCAGTGTTTGCCTCCACTGGATACCGAACCTTGGACCTCTTGATTACAAGGCGACGACGTTACTACACGGGCATGCTTTAGTGCCTATAAATCCGGCTCTAGTATTCGCTCATCCCTCGTCGCGATTAGCTAAAAGTGCCAGGAAAGCGACAATAAATAAAAATGCAAGTACACCATCGTGAAACAATCGACAGATTAAAGGTAAAGTGAAGAAAAATCTCGCCGACTAAGGTGAAAAGTTTTCAAGTAGTGGTTTGGTGCAGCGCCACAAACCGACGAATACAAACATGCTATATTTCGTTGACCTTCCATGCAGCCGAGCGACTCTCACTGCGACACCAACAGTGCTTGGTTTCTGCGTCGATACTGCGGCTGAAGCGTGACTTGGTTCTGCGCTTGTGGGATCTCTTCAAAGAAGGCACATGCCGGTTCAATGTCGGATTCGAAACCTGACCTTGCGCGTGGAAATTAATTCTAAAACGTTACTACGAACCACCACAACCAACATGTTTGCATCCCCCCACCCAAAACACACTAGATTAAGATCTCCGCTGATTACGACGGTAAGTGTTTTTGGAGACTTGACAAGAATGCGTCGACAAGAATTAGCCAAAAAATTGTTCTGCAACATCTTCGAGAGTTCAGCACCGCAATGCGCCCCAGACATTTCTCAGTGTTCCAGTGCTAAACATTGTCGCTGCGAATGCGCGGGTCAAGGGTTCTATTCGTAGTAATGATTAACGTTGATCGACACCTCACTCAGGCAAGTGTCTCGCAAATTATTTACTGAACGCAATAACAATTTCAATAAATTGTAACACCTCGAAAAGTATACGCTGTTATGTGAAAAATTCCAGCCTTTCATAAGTTTTACACAACGTTGACAGTCACTACTCACAATCTCTCAGCTGCGAGTTCGATTTTAACATTGGCTTCACTTATTTAACTTATCACCTTAGTCATATCACTGTTGAACTGTTTTAGATTAGAATTATCACGTAACATTAATACTGAGGCAAGTAAGAATGAGTTATCTAAGTGGTGACAATTCAGGGAATTAAACAACTCATGGCGTGGAGCTATGCACAGGGGAACACTTTACCTTTTTTTTTTATGACGACTATATTTTCAAAGACAAAATTATTTCGCAAGCAATTATGATGAATGAGGAAAACGCGATTGAATGCAAGCCAAAACAAATGCTCCATATAATCCAGGCCGAAACTTATTGGCTCTACTAATTGTGAATACTAGGATAATGATGCTCACCTGGTGTATGGAGGTAAGCGTGGTATTCCGGATACGAATTCCGGGAAAGCTTGCGTGCTTTTCTCCTTATCCTATTTGTATTCTTTACTTCCGCCGCGTTTCTTCATTTTTAAGATAATCGAAACGATGGATATTGATTAGATAAAACTGAAGACTCACAACGGAACACGCATGCCCAGCCTGGACCGAACACGATCCTCCAGTAGTATATCTTAAGTTAACTACTCAACTCTATCGGTCTGAGGCCGCAACTATGGGTTCTTGTCGCGTTTAATACAGGGTGGTGCAAAAGTAGGTTGACAGTTGACATATGCCAAGTAGGCAAAGTGTGTGGTTTTCTTTGGAATACATTCTTTTTCACCACACCTCAGAAAAATAAATCCATGGGCGTAATGTCTGGGATCGTGGGGCCACTCAATGTAAAGTAAAAAATAAATACTATCAAGCTACTTTTCCAACACCCTGTATAGTGGTAGAAATATTCATTGTTAAATAACCTGTTAATCTAGACATGAAGAAACACCCTTCTCTCCGCTCGTGGTCTATTTGGTTATTTTGTGTTGCTTTTCTACCTCTAGATTAACCGCGACGATGAACTGACGATAAGGAGGAAGCAATTGTATCATATTGTCGAGGATTCCAACCCGTGGCCTAGAAGCACTGATTTATGTATCGACGTAACTTCAACTAAAAATCTCTCTGCTCCGACAGCCATTTTTACCTCAATTCTCCCACCACAAACTCACACTGCGGCTTAAATGATCATTATATTGACAATTGGAGCACTCCATCCCCTTGGACCGGCAAGGAACAGCCCACACCATCACGAACACGCAATCGTACACATATTCTTACATATAAACTCATCGCATACGCACACAGGGAAGCGGTGCGTGTAACCCGACGAAGCGGAAGAATCGTGTCCGAGGTTTCGCCCTCAGCCGGTTCCTTGCACCTTCCAGGAAAGAAAACGTAGGGCGTGGGGAGGGCTTCTGACGTGAGCCCTCGCAGGATACCTCCCATGTCATCCACCCGGCACTCGCACACACACGCATGCAAGTCAGGAGACGCACGTTCCACAATGCATTCGATCCCGGCGAGTACTACGGAGAGATACGCGCATCGTGGCACACTCCGCGATCAACTGCTTCGGACAGTTGCGCCGAAACGCGTTCACGGTGCACTTGATTTGGCGTATCGCTTCAAACGCACGCCTTCTCCCCTTGAGCCGGTCACGTGAGCGAGAGATCGGGAGCTGATAGTAAAGTATATAACACGGAAACGCCGAGACTAAATCAACATGATCATAAAGGTATCCATGCGGTCCTGGGATGAAAGCTATAACAGGTGAGCAACAATGCTTACAACACGGCTGGATGCCAGACAACTCATGCTATGTTATTCTTCCAACTTATAATTTCACAATAACCAATGGTTCGCACCATAAGCACACGTTGAACGGTGCAACAAGTTTTCCGACCGGCTCGCTGCGTCATAATCGTATCGATCGATTTTTTCACAGCACTTCCACAATTACCTAAATCGCTACAAAGTAGCTATTGTTCTTCCTAACGTTCCTCAATTTATCAAACCTATCAGTTGCATAAGGAGTAGCCGCGGTAGCTCAATCATTAGGGCGTCCGACTACTATGCGAGAGGGCCGGGTTTGATCTCGGGCAGGGGAGAACCGGGACTTTTTCCGCCTGTTCAAGCAGCTCCAGCGCCCACCCAGCGCCGTATAAAGTGGGTACCTGGAGGAAACTCTGGTGGGTAAAGGCGGCCAGGGGCGTTGTTCTGATCACAGCAACCCCATCTTCGGCCGTGATCAAGAAAGTATGGGGCCCTAACCCCACACCCCCTATAGGCGTTCATAGCACAGGGGAGCACTTTACCTTTACCAGTTTAATACGCGAGCTGATGATTTACGGAGATCATATGAAAGCGCACAGAACTATGACAGGACACGAGAATACAGGAAAAGTGTTACAAGTAACTAACAAGTTGCCGCATGTTCCAATTACTGTCCTAGAAAATCAGGCACACAATTTTTTAGTACAGTATAACGAAAAATACACCATAGGAACATACATGCACCATCATAAATTTAACGTTAAACTATTGATAATAATAATAAAAGGGCCTCCCCGATGGCGTAGTTGTATCGTCGTCGCCTTGTAATCAAGGGGTCCCGGGTTCGATATCCGGTGGAGGTACTTAGTGGTTCGGATCCCACTTTAACCCGTAACTCAATAATAATAATAAAGAAAGAACGAACGTTCTATCTTTGACAACTGGTGTTATCGGTCATATTTCATGAAATCAGTTCAATGTAAACCAGAATATATAATAATATGTATCTCGTTGGAAAGCATTGGGTATGAAACCAAGGCTTTTACGAAAGAAATACAACGGTATGTAATATCTTGCATAGAACATATGGCAGAGGCGAGTACAGTCTGAGACAATTTTGGGTTGTAACGATCCCACTGAAGTCAATATAGTTGTTACAACTCAGAAGTGTCTGACTACAAACGTCCTGCGGAAGATGGTCATTATTACTATGAAAACGTCCGTATTACTAATATTTTCTGGATAACATAAAAAGATGTACGTATCATCATACACTATACTCTGTCCCGGCTATCTCTAGAGCAAGCGAACGAAAACAAGTCCCTGCGCAAGTACTGACGAGACCAATGAACACGTGCGAGGGAATGGGATTGCGTGGAAGGGAAAAAGCGACTGCAGTTAGCAGCCTTCGCAGCAGCATATACTGCTTCGCTCTGCCGACTCGATCCACCCCCCACCGCTACCGCTATGTGCGGCCTTGCTCCGGAGATAAAGAGTACACAGGCATACGAAAACGAGGACATTTTTACTGCAATTAGTACTACAATGCACGAAATTGAACTGCGATTTTCCGAAAGTTAAATTTTCTTTGCGTCTAATATTTCAATGTCAAGATAAAAATTAGAACGTCCGTATCGCACAATAAATTCTGCCTTTTTGACAGGCCAGCATTACAAATTGATAGCGTAAGTAGCAATACTTCTGATCAATCACAAGGATCAATGATATTCTGCGGTTAGAGAACAAACGTAGAATGATATTTCAAGGCTGTATGATTACGGATCACTTGCCAGATAAAAATGAGAGCGTACCTTCAGTGGATAAAACAGGTATAAGGAAAGTGATACGCAGCAAAATTCCTCCTTACTCGTTATCTTCCGCTCTTATCACACGTGACTTTCGATAACAGCATCTTACATAAATCAAATCCAATCAATATATCTATTTTAATTTAATCGCCAGGTGGAGGAAAGAGAAAACTAACCAGGAGGGTGTGAACCTTTTCGCACCGAACTTCCTACAAATTTCTCGAGTTACTGCACGGAACGATGTCTACGAATTAGGGCAAAGCCGCGGCGGAGTGGTTAACGTAGTTCACTACAACGCCAGGGGGCCCCGAGTTCGAATTCCGAGGCTGTTCTTCATCACTTTCATCGTTTCACTCAACTTCATCTTCACGATTAACCAAAAGTGACAGAAAAACCAATAAATCAAATCAATAAATAACAATATATGAGGGGTAGATAAATACAGACTATATTTTATCCTGATTCGGAATATCCTACTTATCCGTTACCCGGATATGAATCATTTAGCTTTCATGGTCAACTACATCAAGAATTGTATTTGAATTACAAATGCAATACAAATTACAAAAGAGGTGAACTCTATATTACCACTTCTGGTTTTCGTTTATGAAAGAAACCAACCAAGAGATTCAAGTATGCATCCTTAAAGATCGTGAAGATTGACAACCTAAATTTTCTTGCAAATACTCGCATTTTCTCGATTTTCCGTCAATCTTGTTCCCAGCCGAGAACACTAAGAAGTTAGTGCAAACAGAAAATGTAAATATGTATAAACGAACGAGCATGTACGAAAATATCGAAATGCTCTTATAATAACTTTGCTTGATTATAGTTTGTCACCATAGAAACACTTGTGAATCAACACATTTAGAAGGAATAGAGAGGCATCAAGTTCTTGCGAAAACGGTACTTGGGCCGCCCCATCTGCTAAATCTTGGAATATATATAGGGTGGCCCAAAAGTCAGTTTCCCCCGAGAGAAACTGTATATGTAATTCTAAGAATTAAATTTAAAGTGTTGTTAAGAGTTCCACCGGGCAAACGGTGTTAAGCATTAGTGTTATCTGTGTAGAGACTGGTAGATTGTTTTCTCTTATCGTTCTCCATGATCTACAAGTATCATACTTTTGTTCTCTCCTAGGGGAAACTGACTTTTGGGCCACCCTATGTCCATCTTGACTGTACTCGACAGTTGATAAGGAGCACCAGATTAACTTAAAAATTAGAAATAAATATGGATGAACACTACTATACTATTTCCAAGGAACGTCTCATATCTTGAGGCAAACGTAACGGGTTATTTCTAGATTCGGGTACATGAATAAGTAATCTATGCGCATTACTTATACTACCTACAAAACAGTCGTGAAGTTTCATACATTACGCATGAGAAAACGCAAAAAACATTGAAATATGACTTGGCGAAACACCTTGTGATTGCATGCAACCTTCTCTACATACAAGATTAGTGGTCAAGTTATTTGCAGTGCAGTGGTTGTCATATTTGGGCCGGGGAGTTTAAGGGTCCTGGGGTGGAATCCACGGTAAGGCATACGCATTTCTGTAATTATTTCATCCGGGAAGTAGGGGCGTTATTCCAAAGAGATGAAAAATATATAATTTTTTGAAATAAAATACACTAAATATGTACGATTTTAGAAAGGAAGTACAGTAATGGGGAGAGAGTCAATGCTTCATATTAAACTACGAACAGGCAGGGATAAGTCCCCTCGATAAACAATTTACGTACTACTTGAGGACAGGTCTTACTTGATTCTGTAGTAATATGCACTTCAATAATGTTTATTGTTGACAACGTGTAGCACCGTGCATATCTGTCCGTGTAATATCTAATTCCTGTACAAATTTGATTCTCTTATAATTGAAATTATTTCTCTCAGGACACAGAGCTGTGAAAGTAGCACATACATAGGCCAGTTATATTTAGTACTGATGTTTGATGTACAAACTACAGGGTGTTTCAATAAAAAGGTAATTGAAAGTATCCAAAACTGAGCCGCGGTGGCTCAGTCGGTAACGCGTCTGACTACCATGCTCAAGGTCCCGGGTTTGATCCCCGGCCGGTTCAAATCCGGAAACTTTTCTAACGGTTGGAAGCGGCCCCGGCGCCCACCCAGCGTCGAATAACATGGGTACCTGGGGGAAACCCTGGGGGGTAAAGGCGGTTAGGGGCGTGATGCTGATCACATCACCCCTACTCACGACCGGATCAAGAAAGTGTGGGGCGTTACCCCCACACCCCCTATACGCCTTTATGGCGTGGTGCTAAGCACAGGGGAACACTTTACCTTTTTTTTTTTTTACCAAAACACTCTATGTTGTTACCTTTTTATTGAAACATCCTGTATAATCCCCCAATAATTCACAGCTTGCAACGCCCATGGACAACAAAACATGTAAAAGGTAGGTAAAAGGACATGGAGGATGATGATGGATAGAATAAAAAAGAAAGTTTTAAGGTGATGAATGTAGAAAAGCCGAAACAAGAAGACTTAGAAAGTGGGAAAAACTTGACCAAGGAATTGGTAAGGAGGGAGAGAGAGAGAGAGAAATATTAACATGGTCATTCTAGTTTCCATTTCTTAAATGTTATCATCATCGTCGCCATTAGCCAGAAGAGGATAACTAGAAATTCATTTCATCACATCATACCTTGAAAAAGTCTTATGAAATTGTGTTATCCACACATACAAAGCAGTTTTTGCTCATTGGAACTCACAAGATTACGGAGAAATCAGATTACACGGTGATCGAAGGCGGCGGCAATTGATGAGAAGCCAGTTAGCAATTAAGTGACGCACAGTCTGTTAATGAAGTGCTGTAACAGATTACACACACAAAGGTGCTGAACAGGTATTGCGAAGTGGATCCTCGATGATATTCCACAGTTCCCCGTTGAAACAGTTAAAAAAAAATTAACAGACAAAACTACACACCTTTTTCTAAATTTAGTCTCCCCTCGTCTCTTGCTTTTTATCAATACACCTGTTAAAAATGCCAGCTGTCGGACGAAAATGTCGAGAGACAAATCATGGAGGCGGGGGACAGACCGGGAAATCAAAATTAGGCCCCGGTCGTGTACACAGACGTCTGCCTACAAACAAAAGACAGCCGTCTGGAAAGCAACAGCATCAAGCTCGTACCTCTGCGTTTGCCCAGAGGCTCACTGAGCAACCTTCGCTTAACAAAGTGCACTTCGGGTTCGAAATCAGTTCCGACGGATTGCAAAAGAATGCTTACTTATAATTTAAAACTTATTTAATCATAATTCTATTATGTAGTTACTGGATCATTGCAGAGTCAGTCGCATCCTAGTTTCAACACTTGTCCTTCAATTTTATGGGAATTTTTAATGGAAGGACTATAGACCCGAGGTCCGTCCATACTACTGTATGAGGTCTCCCCGATGGCGTAGTGATAGCGTCGTCGCCTTGTAATCAAGGGGTCCCGGGTTCGATACCCGGTGGAAGCACACACTTTAAACTGTAGGTCCAATCCCGATTAGCCTTACTGTGCATAAAGCGGACTTAAAACATCAAAATAATCACAATACTACTGTATGAAATTCAAATGGTAACATCACGGGTTCGAATCACGGCCTGGGTGTTCTTTGGGATTGTCTCACAAAATTTCATCATATACTAATCATCTTCGTGATTATCCAAAAGTAACCGATTACCTTCTGGAGCTAACTTACCAGTACTAAAAAACAGGGAAATACCAAAAAAAGAAAGCCTATTTGTGAACTTTTTGTTACAAAAACTCATTTGCTCTTTCTGTATATGAGTGTGTGTGTTTTACGTATATTCTTTACTTTTCTTACAGTGCAGGTTATATTCTTCGTATTTTTTCTTTTGTTTTGTATTTTAATGTTTTTTTTTTTATATTTCGCAAACAATTAGGTATTTCCATCAATTTGTAAAATCTCAACTAGAGATTGTTAAGTGGAAGAAAAGGCTTGTGTCTTAACTTCGCCATCCAAAACAATAAATAAAATAAAAGTGACAGAAATGGGAAGTAAAGTAAACCAAACGAATCAAATTGTATAAAAACGAACACAAACATTTGAAAGTTCTCTAGATAAAAATCAATTATGACCTGGTCAATGGACGAACATTTCAAAATTCAACTTGTTTTCCAGCCTCTAATTAACGGATACCTGCACGTGGCTAAACACGAGAATATGTGGGGCTCCATCTACAAATTCCCTATGCGCTATCAGGTTATGGTGCAATACACAGGGGAAAGCTTTACTTTTCTTCAGTTGGATTGACCGCAAAGAATTACTCCTGATCACAAGAAATGGCAGAATTGGTAATTTATAAAGCCGCTATTACAATAGGTCGATTATCATTTAATTAAAGATTAATTGTGATGATACCGTGCGTCCATTTCGATCTTCAGCCGAGAGATCGGGAGAAGCGTGGCGGGCAGCGCTGACGGAGATGTCGACATTTGCGGCCTGTAATGCCCGCTTATTTTTATGGACATACGCAGACATTTATATATACAGGGTGATTCTTTATGTAGTTTACAACTTCGATAAATTATATATTATAATTATTTATTGGAACCACATACCGACTTGGTTTATATGTCATTATGCAGCAAAACACTTCAAGTTTTGACTCACGTAGTGTGTAGTTGCGGAGTTGATCACATGCGGCGCCACCGGTCTATCGTTGAAAATGTCTTTCACTGCTGCGAAAAGAGCTAAGTGCGTTTTCTGGTTCGAAGAAACACTCCACTCGACTTATTTTTGTGGGGGTTTGTGAAATATAGGGTGTACATCCCTCCCCTACCTCATAATCTTCATGAACTTCAAGATCGCATCACAACAGCCATCGCTAATGTTACCCCTGAAATGCTGGTTAATGTTTGGCAGGAAATTGACTTTCGTTGGGATGTGTCCAGGATGACCAACGGTGCACACATTGAACCATAACAGATTTCTAATAAAAAACTTGAAGTGTTTTGCTGCATAATGACATATAAACCAAGTCTGTATGTGGTTCCAATAAATAATTATAAATTATTGAAGTTGTAAACTACATAAAGAATCACCCTGTATATTGCAAAAGACTAGTACTAACCTGTGTTATAAGATAGTTCAAACTGATATCCACCAAGTGCCAAGTGTGTAGACTTTCGGGGAGAATACGTTGAATAGCCTGAAACTTTCGTGCCTTCTGGGTCGGGCCGAGGACTTATCAGCCCCTCGTAACGTGCAACTTGCGGCTGGCATTCCAATCCTCTCACTGACACAACACACATACACACTGCAATAACACAAACAAGTAACGGCAAGTAACCAATAATAACACTCTTGCGCACAGTACGAAATTAACACGCTCTTGGTTTACATCTGCTCGCCACTATATTCACAGCTCTGTCGCGAAGGAACAAAAAACTCGAGCTCTGAGATTTCGGATTGCAAGGAAGCTCACGAACACCATTGACTTTTAACGGTTTCGTCTACAGCGTAATCTTGATACAGTGTTGCACATTCGAAACCTCCAAACGATCCCCATCGGCACAAATCTCTTTCAAGGATATAAACTTAAGCAGGACGTTACTGGTCAAAACTATGATTAAAATGTTTTATTATCTGTGGCTCTTAACATAGTTTCTAAAGCGTATTTTTTTGTGTATATAAGGGCAGAACTTGGATGAATTACAGCTGATAAATTATAACACAGGTTAGTGCTCGTTTTGCAATATTTATATAAATGTCTGCATATGTCCATAAAAATAAGCGGGCATTACAGGCCGCAAATGTCGGCATCTCCGTCAGCGCCGCCCGCCACGCTTCTCCCGATCTCTCGGCTGAAGATCGAAATGGACGCACTGTATAAGAGACTTATCATCTTGTAAATGAAGACTTTCTAGATCTTATCTCAATATACAAAAATGAAAAAAATCTTATTGAAACAAACTAAAAAACAAAGTTTCGCACAATAAACTCACCACAGCAAGCAACCCCTAGGTACAGGCGCTGAGGCCGCCTCTAATATCAAATTTCGGACAATTTTTATTTTAACTGGTTAGAGAGAGATGGAGCACATATCAAAACATTGGCAAGCTTTCTTTCTCCAAATCATCTATTCCTTGAGCAGATAATCTTCGTGAGGTCACTCCCACAAAAGGTTGATTAGAATTGAACAAAATAAGAAGCCAGGCGATGAAAACTAAGGATGAATGAATATTTTTCTTTTCTTTTTCTCCAGAGAACCCTATTCCCACCGAATAATTTGTCGCTTCTCCAGTAAAGTCATATTCCGCGGAATTATCACAATGTTTTATCCATATTTTCATTCCTTGCGTTTTCTTTCTTTCAATTTGGTTTATATTGTTTCGCTTGTCTGTCACTTTTGGCTAATCGCGAAGATGAGGATGATGAAATTGATGTAGGGGCATTCGCAAACGTCCATGCCTAGGCAGGGGTTCGACCCCGGTACCCCTGGCGTCATAACGCGCTGTGCTCCTTGTATTTTCTGATCTATGCTAATGCCCTTTGCGAAGAGAAATACACGACCGTCTCCAACGGGGATTCGTACGAAATTGCAGCGTTCTGCGAACAGAGGAACGTGTCTCAGTTTCTCCTCATAAAGAGCCGGAGGAAACCTATCATTTACTCTCGGCGGAAATACTTTAACAGGAGAAATAATCGATATCGATTGCGTAAAAACAGTTTCTCTGAAATCTCTATTAATTTATGGCTTCTCCATAGGGTATACATAAAGATTGATTTTTTCTTTGTTAGGAAGGACATCTCCATGTCCGAGCTGATACCATAATGCGATTATACAGTTCTAGTCAAAATCTCAATCCAGGCTCTTAACTCTGGTCTTCAGTAAATCAACTTCCGTGTTCTATCGGTCAACGTAACGTGTTGCGAAGACTGGACTGCTGGATTGATCGCAGTCAAGGAAAATTATGTTTGGATTTATTTCTTCACTTATTTCGTAACTAAAATTAAGATGTAACAGTAAGTTATTCCAACTTGTTCATCCTCCATTTCATTCCTGCTGTGGATTTATGTACCTAGCTTACGAAAAGTCAATGGCGAGGTGGGGTCTGTTCCTATTATTCGATGTAATTTTCATTTACCGCCTAGTAATTTGCTTCATTAATATTAATTCTAATGCCAAATTGCATAGGATCCCACCCCATTCTACAAATGGTTCATGAGCAATCTACGTATATATGACGATTCGATAATCGTATTCAATTCATGGATAATATCTGCTAATTATGATTCAACTATTTACACGCAATGTAATTATCGGAAGTTATGAGATGCGTACTTACATTTCCTATGCATCTCAACGCACATATACATAGTTGAAAATTCAATTGTAAATTCTCCCAGAAGTCCAGAAAATATTAACAAAAAAACAATCAAGTGATGTTCTCCGTACATACTGAACATTTTGTTCTTATGAGTTGACGGCAATGGTTCAACGGACTGGAGAAAAGCACGCAAGGAATCAACCTGTAGACTCACTTATTCACTGGACCTAAGCAATCTTGCCGAGGAAAAAAAAAATATGTTTACGAAAGCAATGAACTCTATTTTACTTCTCTCTCAGAAACGTGAATTACATTTTATCAGATTTAACTCTGGCTGTCATGTCGTATGTTGTCATACCTCTACCCACCCCCTCGTATATTATTAGTGTTAGATTTTTCAGGTATAAAATTTCCTTACTTGCTAAATTCAAAACAAGTCAGCGGATACAATACAAGGAATGTATAATTCATGAGTTTCATAGAACATAAGCAATTGCATTATGCAGACGAATCTCTACGGGAAAGAATGATATGTGCGGTGTCCCAATTTATATCGAGATTGCTTTGCAGCAATTAGTATAGGTGTGCTTCACATACATCAGAAACTGTTGTATTGTGGGATCGAGCAGCCATGATTGTGGCAGGTTGTTGTAAACATTCGGAATTCAAGCGGGCGGGCGGGCGGGAGATTTGAACCTTGTTTACGATGGTATACTTTGTGCAATATTAGGTTGTTTAGGTCTAACAGGCACTCACGTTTATCCTAGAATTTTCAGAGAAGGAACCAAAGATGCGATTCACGGCTAAGAATTTTCCGATTGTTGATTAGAATACGCCGTCATGGCGAGAATAAATCGTGCCAACATTAATGAACAAAACGAACAGTACAGAGCGGTGGGACGAACATTTCTTTTCAGGTTAAGTTCATATATCGCATTTCTCTGTGACTTTTAGTACAAATGGATTGAACTGGTGTTTTTTTATCATACTTGCAAGTAGCGTTTCCTTGTTGGTAAAAATTTACTATCCTTCGGACACCTCTATTTTTTTGGTTTCGTCAATTTTTGACATTGATACTTACGTATCTGCTTCGCGGAACATTCCTGAAGGAGTATTAACGTTGTTTTGATGAAATTAATTGCAATTTTTCACATTACCAGAACGTCTTTCTGGTAGGTGTTTTCCCTTGCCTGAGACACAATATCACGAGTACACCTTCCTACATAATTGCGCGTCCGGCTTCTCTTTTGCCAAATTTTTGACATTCAAACTTACGTATCTGCTTCGCGGAACATTCCTGAACGTGTATTGACGTTGGTTTGATGAAAGTAAGAGCAATTTTTCACCTTACGACTACTTCTTCCTCCTACCTTTCCGTTTGCCTCACACACAACATGGCGCGCACACCTTCGTAAATAATAACGCGTGGGAATGACACATCGGCCTTGTTTTTTCTCGATTTTCAATTGTTATGCAGTGTTTCAACCTTCGGAACCCAAGAAAAGCCCGTCGACAAACTTAATCAAATCTATTTCTTTTTAACTTTATTTTTCGCGTTCTGACACCAAATTTTAACTATGTATCCCAACCTAATCAACTAACCTATCCACGCACCAATGGTTCGTGGGGCTAGCGCCAATGGTTCGTGGGGCTATCTTTTTCACTATTGAAACCTTTGCGTGGCCTACTAACCTATTCACGCGCCAATGGTTCGTGGGGCTATCTTTTTCACTATTGAAACCTTTGCGTGGCCTACTAACCTATCCACGCGCCAATGGTTTGTGGGGCTAGCGCCAATGGTTCGTGGGGCTATCTTTTTAACTATTGAAACCTTTGCGTGGCCCTACTAACCTATCCACGCGCCAATGGTTCGTGGGGCTAGCGCCAATGGTTTGTCCACACCCGGCACAAACTTTACAACACACCCACCACACGTCATTCTCCAAACCCTCGATCCACAGTTCTAACTCTCGTCGCAAACGCAGGGAGTTCGAAACACTGGATACCAACAAAACACAATCACGACACGTCATGATAGTCACGACGGTGTATGAAGGTGAAGGTGTACGAACTTCATGGTATACGCAGATGTACGCGCCAAACGCTATCTCCGTCGGAGAATTAATTTTCAACGAACAACATGAATTTCAGCTATGAAACATTGCAACATCACACAAAACACCTTCCCGATGTTCGACAATGCTACAGGAACTTATTACGGTAAGTAGTCTCTTCTGTACAAATAAATAAATGTGTCCGAAGGATAGTAAACTAGTACCAATAAGGAGACCGAAAATGCAAAAATATGACGTTGAATAGTGAAAACGTTAACAGTTCTAATTCATCGTAAGGAATACGCGTGCTACAAACACATTTGTTCGTTACTTTTAATCATCATTACCTAGCTTATAGACAGACAAAACGGATTTGTTTGAATTAGAAAAAAAACATACATTTGGTTAAGCTTTTTGGTAAGAGCAAACAAAAGATTTCGTATCATTTACCAAGTTTGGTGATTTTGACAAACTTTTTTGGTAACTATGAAAATGTGCACGATTACTAGAAGAATTTGGTTCTGGCGAACAATAATTTGTCGCCTATTTGAACAAACATTTATTTGAGAAAATATTTTTGGCTATTCCAAGTAATTTGTATTTTATATCCGCCACATGCTCTAGAATACATCAGAGACTTTTTTTCAAGATATAAGCGCTTTTCGACAGAACTCCAAGTGCAGCTTATACAAAACTAAACCTCATGCTCATATGTCAACAATTAAGGTCTTTGCTCTGGAATGAAACAATACGCAGCCCCCACCATAAATGTTCTTTCTCACTCGTTTCGACCGGCATTAGACATAGTCACCTTTTCAAGTAAGCAAGGAGTCCCCGATTCAACTTCCGGCGCGTTTGTACCAAACAGCCTTGGAGCTTAAAACACACACACACAACACCACTAACCAACTTACAAAACAAGCGTTTTAATCTTCTGAAGAACATCTTGACATAAATCCGCCTACGAATCTTAATGTTCATGTTCCACTGTGCGTTGCCTTCCATTTCACCGATGCCATGTTGTCAACACGGCGACGATGCTCGACCGGTGAGGCGTTCACCCATTCTTCATCATTCACCATCACTGCGGCATTCGCTTCACGGGGAAACCAAGTCGGAGCGACATTTGTCCCCGTTATGCATCGTTCACCAGGATCGATCTATTCGAAGCACCTAGGAAAAGACACTGCACCTCGGGTGTGCATCAAGGCCTAACTCGCGTCGATTCGGGATGCGAACCTCTTTTGCGTTACTCCCATTGACCATAACACCGCGGATGGACCGACTCCTGAACGCGACGCTCTCCCACTAAAATCACATCGACGCAGAAGCTCTGTCTGTTCGGAAGGGTCGCCTCGAATCGCGTCAAGAAGGCAGAGCACGTGGCTAACTAACGAAACTGCAAACTTGAGGAAGAAACCGGGTACGCATTGCACCTTAACTGAACTACTACTAGGCTCATGCCTGGTGAGGTGGGAGTTTCCTTGTGGTAAAAACGGGACAGAAGGGTGAACCATTTCCCGTCGTGATCGAGATAAATGCATAACCACAGAATAACATTTTAACAACTTTCTCATAAAGGCATTTAGTTCCACTACCGAAGTGAGGATGAAATTGTATTTTTAGCATTTTCAGTTTGGTAGTTTTAGTTCGTTTCTCTGCATTTCTCAAATTATAATAATGGCAATGAAAACGAATGATGATTTGCTGGTGGAATAAATTAAAAAAACATTGACGCCTTATCCAGGATACGAACTTATTAGACTTCGCAACGAGCTACGCAAACCAACCTTCATGAGACCGCGAGCCGGTAGTTTTTTTGAAAAATAATTATACATTAATTAATAGTATCCCTGTAATTAAATATGAATTATGGCGTATCATGAAGACTAATAGTTTGATTGTCTCTATCTAGGCTTGTTGACCAATAAAAATAAGTTTAAATTAAATGTCAACCACTAGATCTAATGAAATCACAACTATTGCCCAAGTCCTCTATCTTAAACCTCTTCAGCAAAATCCCTCATTTTTATCTATTTGTCCATTTTCCCTTTGGGGAGTATCTTCAATTACCCGTTTACTTTTATCATTGCTTCCTCTATAGTAGTAAACTGTGTTTCGAAGTAACGTTACTTTTGGAAATGACTAACTGTAATTAGCTTTTTTTACGGGTATGCTAAAACAAATAGAAATACAAAGAGTGGTAGTAATACCACTTGAGCCTTGAAAAAGGAGTTTGTGATCATCTAACAGTGGTGAATATTATTATTAACTAGCGCCAATAGATGCTGGCTTGCCATTTTCTCTGTAGGTGCCATCAGTGAAAAAGGCGAGGACACAAGATGGTGAATCACATTCAAGCTAAAATCTTTGAACCAATATAAACTAAGAGTACATTTTTAACAATATTTTGCTTTGTACTGCATTTGAATTGGAGTGGCTGTGGTCGGCAGGGCGCGGGAAATCCGCGTTCTATCTCGTCAGGTGAGAATTTTCCCACAATGTCCTTAGGTTCAAGTGCCCATATTTCGGATACTTAATTTCAAATTAGATTCTCAGTACCTAAATGTAAACAAAATAAGCCATAAATGTGTTGATATACATTGAACATATATTTATTAATGTTTCTGAAAGTTATATTAACATTTATAATAAATACTTGGTATATTTTATGCAACAAAGAATTGTATGCATATTTTTAGTCTGATAAAAAAGTTGCCTAATGTCGGATAGGGTATTTCCTAATTTCGGATAGGGTTACTAATGAGTATTTGGAAAGGGTGCACAATTTCGGATAGTCGAAATTAGGTACCCGTGTAGCATCCGAAATTAGGAAACCCAGTCGCATATTCAATATGGCGATTCTGTGCGTTCCCCCTCTGAAATAATGTGACAAACTACGTAATAATGTTTGCTGAATCTCTCAAGATTATATAAAATTTAGACAGAAGTGAGTAAGTACTAACCTTCCAGTTGTAGGCCTTAAGTTTGGATGGTGAAATATTACATCAAAACTCCGGAAAAGTCAGAAATATCAGCCACACACTAAAGAAACATTGCTCAAGGTCACGCACAAGGGTGAAACTTTGGGACGAAGTAGCATGTTAGTTGGCACTATCTGCACTTCGGTGCTGCTGTTCTAAGGTGGAAATTTCTTGGTATCCGAAATATAGGCATTTGACCCTACATAAGCGGACGGAGCGTGGTGCAGATCGCATCACTCAACTAGAGCCAAGATCAAGGAGGCGTAAGGGCCTACCTACAAGTGAGGTTTAAAAACCTGTTCTGTTGTATATTTTATACCAAAATTGGACAACGGGAAGGAAATCTGACATTTCTGGTTGTTATCTAAAGTAGTGTACAAAAATTGATGTAAGTTTGCTTCAAGTTTCGAAAGGCGTACTTCGAAAAGCCAGAAAGAAGACAAAGACACACAGCGATACAGACAACCTGAAACTTTCTGAATCCAAGAATAGATATCAAGAGATTTGAGTTCAATAAAAGAAAGAGAAACAAAGAATTCTGACCTCAATACCGAGGAAGGCAAGAAACTTATTGGATATTACTTCCTTCGTTCCCTGCCGTAATCTAATGTAGAAAGTTCTACTCGGTAATGGAGCGGCTTGTCTTTCATAGCAATATAAGCTGAAGACATAAAAATATCCTTCTTTCTTTTTGTCAACTGCAAAAAAAAGAGGACAATAAATCATCTGTGTTGAACTGACGGTGGATAAATCTCTGTGGTGGTATATTCTCTGGAAGAAATAAAGGGGAAAGTTCTACTTTAGATTCAAAAAACCTAGTTGCAAAGTTTGTTTTCAGTTCACTTTTTTTGCAGAGATAGGTTAACAGGACTGGGCTTACAGTTTAAAGTGGATCTCAACCACCTGGCATCGAACCCGGGACACCTTGATTGCAAGACGAAGCCTAGTTTAGCGTTGATTTATTAGTGCAATGAAAAGTTCTGAGCATGCTACCTGTTCGTTGACATGGTTGGATAATATTCGATCACACTTACATTACCTGATGTATTTACACTTTCGCCTCGCGGTGTTTAAAGAGAGGGGAGCGTGCAAGAGCTTCGTCCTACAAAATTATAAATTTTTGACTTACCATTCCCCAAAACTAGTACCTGCAATGAGACAGGGTGGAGATTCTAACCTGGAAGCTCCTCTAGAATGTCGCATTACGGGTTCTACCCGGTGGAGGCATATAGTGGTTCGGATCCCACTTTAAACTGTAGGTCCTGTCCCGATTAACCTTACTGTGTATAAAGTGGACTTAAAACACCAACTCAAATCAAATGTCGCATTATTTATATTACATAAAGACACTGGACCCAGAAGAAAACATGCAGCCAATAGTGACTCAGTTCTCGATGTTAACAATATTAACTAATCGTAAACATGAAGTAGTATACAACGAGTTAATGCTGTCTGATACGCAACTTACAAATTTTAAAAAAAATGACTACGTCACCGAAAACCAAGACGGAAGTTCAGGACTACAAGGGCGGGCCTGAAGCTGGGCCTGTCGGGTCCTGAAGTCTACGGCACAATGCAATGAGGCTTTCTTCTACATTGCATAAGAAAAATGTAAATCTCTAGCACAGTGCATTACGCAATCAGCGTGAGAAAGACAATGACTTAATAAGCAGAGGGTCAGAATGTTGAAAGTCAAGGTTGCAATTTGCTCCTGTGGTTTCTGTCTTAAGTAATCATCGCCTTTTTTTCTTTCCAACTTCCTAGTTAATGACCGAAACAGCCAAACAGTACATTCTTTTTTCGGCATACTCTGGATTAGGAATTCAGGCATCCCCCACTTACTAGGGTGGCTGCTCTTGCGTCAAGACAAAATTCAAGTAGAATTCTAAGTTTTGAAGCATAGCATTTCCAAATTTTATATAGATAGATGTTTTGTCAGCTTGCAAGCGATAAAATTGAGTTTTTACCGCGTTTCTCATGAGGTTCAGCCGATCTCCGTGGCGGAGTGGTTAGCGCATCGTGCTACGACTTTAGGGGTCCTGGGTGAGTGCCCTTTCATCATATCATCACTCATCTTTGCGATTAGCCAAAAGTGGCAGAAAGTGAATTAAATAAACCAAATCAATCGATCGTGAAGTTCAGGAGTTTTGTATACTATTAGACCGAAAGTTCGAATGTTGTAAGGGGACTCATTATAATGGTCATTGCAAGTCCATACTTTTGATACAAAGGATGAACTTGGTTAGATGTGACGTCCTTCCTTTGTCTTCCACATAGCTGGTACTCTGTCTGAACAACATCACAAAAGCCACATTTCTCATGACTATGATGAACAGTTTATGAATGTTCCGTTGCAGTTAATAACGTAATAAATAATCACCTTGGAGAAGCAAATACGCTGATTTCAAGGAAATCCCATCCAATAGTTAGGTAGCCTGCTTACGCTGTGTATGAAGTTGAGTGCTCAGTGTTACTCAAAATTGTCACGCGCTCAAACAAAACGCCAATTGCCTATTTCAGCAATGTTCGTTGTTTTGGGGGATTACACTTTCATAAATTATTGTCAGACAAAATTGCTATTTTCTGCCGATTGACTTTTCATGGAGTTGAACAGTCCACCCACAATCTCGAATGCCCCAGGTTAGAGTCCTGGCCTTCATTTGTTTGTGTCCCTTTTCGTGCAATTACCCTCTTCATCGTCGCGATTAGCCAAGAGTGGAAGAAATGCGACGTAAAGTAGAAAAATGCTAAGCACACCACACCTAACCAGGCTTCACTATTTCAGATACCATTGATAAGAATCTTCGATTGACTTTGCTGTTGTCTAGATTAAAACTAGTAACAAATATCTAGAAAAACAGAAGTAATTTTTGACAAAAATAATCTTGTAAGTGCAACAGGGAGAAATGAACATTAATTTAACTGTTCAAAATTCACAGCTGAACCCTGACTACAACTAACGTCGTTATGAGCTTCTTGAGATATGTAACGGAATTCTGTGCGACAAACGCCACAGCTCCTGATCCTGAGTATGGGAAATCTTGTAGTGGAGATTGGAGATCCATTATACTAGTTGATTATTAGCGTCACATACTCTCTCTCTCTGCAGCTAGTTTGATTCGTGACTATGACAACGAAAGAGGCACGCACGTCTACTGGTTATCAATTGGATAAGGTCTGAACACTTTTCTGGGCATGGAATGGTATTGTACAGTCACGGACACTGTAATTAATACATTGACTTTCAATGGAATCGTTACAAGCCGGCAGTGTCCGTAATAGTACGCCGAGTTTTCAGCCTTATACGAAGCGTGAGCAAAGCAGTGTTTCCAAGATATTCAGCAGCCAAGTGGCTATTTAAACAAAGAGGCCTATTTATAACAATAACTAAGAAACAGTTGCAAGAATAAGATGTATACAAGACGGAAAAAAACCTGCTCTGAACAACACAGTGGCTAACTTGATCCAATGAGGCTAACCGGAACTGCAATAGATGTCACGTGATTTGGTTGAAGTGACGTTTTGTGTTTATAAAGTCAATTTTATGTTCAGATTGTCTTATGAAAAATCAGACAATCTCAAGTGGTGGGGCCAGCTGCTGACCATTCATGGTATCAAATTTCTAAAAATCTTGATTGCAGCTAGGCAAATCGCAGGAAACCTAATATTACAAGATCAAATGGTATAACTCAATTAATCGAAAGTACGAAGGTACATAGTCACACAGGAACAAAACAATATTTGCTCCCTACCACTGACTGGTTGAATTATAGGCGTCACTTTGGGCACAGTGTTCACAGCACGTGCTCGAGGTAATTTCTTTTCCGAACTATTCGAGCTTTCGCTTTCTACTCTGCATGATGTGTTGGGGGCGTTTCAAATTCAGACTTGGGCACGATTCAAGAATTTCGTCCGCAGTTGGGAGGACAAAATTAGCTACCGTAGTAACACTAGATTTCGTCTTTTTAAAATATGAACAGGAACAAGAATTTCTGGGATATGAAGTTAATTCGTTCCTACGAGATAAGTCTGGTGCGGATCTGTTGAAGAAATTCACAATGGAAACGGTAATGGTCCCGGACTCGATCCCGGTAGCAGCACATTGGTGCTTCCCACTTTAAATAGCAGGACCAGTCCCCATTCGACTACCTGAGCAGAAAGAAGGCTTAAATCAGTCCGTGCTCTACCTAGAATATGTAAGAAGCCTGATGCATTTTGGTAAACTGTCATCATTCTACAATAATTTTTAACAGTGAATCCTAAACAAATTGTAAGTTTTAGAATAGCTTTTCGATACATATTAGCCATGATTGGACCTTTTACCGACGCCACAGAAGCAGTTTTCAAAATGTTCTCACCATTCAAAAAACTGCTATATGCATTGTGCCGTGAAAGTACATACGCGATGTGGAGAAAAGGGCTCCATATGAGGGATTGAGAGCACACTTTTAATGAAAATCGAGTTACATGTATAACTTAGAATGTGCAGTATCAAGATTTCAGTGCTAGAAGTATCTCCTAAGTTTCAAATTCTTGCTCATAGAGGCAACTGTCTTGAATGGAGCTACACCACGTGCGCTCTCAACCCCTCATATATTCTCCGCTAAGGGTCCTAGGTTCGAAATTTTGGTAAGATGTGGCCCACTGCCACTTTTGGCTAATCGCCAATGAGGATGAGTGATGATATGATGAAGGGATACTCAGAAAGAATGCTCAGGCCGGAATTCAAACCCAAGACCCCCGGCGACGTAGAGCACTGTGCTAACCACTCCCTACGGAAGAACTTGTGAACTGCGTGTGTTCCTTCATGTATTTCATAAATTCATCATTCATCCTCATCTGGAAAAAGCGAACAAAAAGTGCCGGTGCCATCATTTTTCTTACTCTACTGGGTAACCAAATAATTTCGTGTATTTTGTGCAAGGGGTAGAAAAGTGATATAAAGTATTTTTTAAAAATTACAGATTCATACGCTATCGAACTCAGCCATCGTGAATTTGATGTGATCAGCATCACACTCCGACTGCCCTTAGCCCCTCCCTCGGCGATATGGTGCTGTGCAAGCTATATGAGAGAGCTGAGGTATTCATAATTACCAGAAAAATACACCAATCGTAGTAGCACTCATGCGCTGTACAAGAATATAAAAATTCTTCGACATGCGTACACGATTTCGGAGATGTGAAACTCCAAGGCGCTGTACCACCGGAAATAAACGCCACCGTCGGATGGAGAGAATTTCCTCCGCACTCTTTCAAGCTAGGGGGAGGCAAAGTGTCATTTCCTCGACGGAGGAAGCCAGACTGAAATCTCACTTCCACCGCACTTGCTCTTCCTCCATCGCTTTTCTAAGAAGTTTCCGGTCATTGGGAAAGGAAAGATGAGGGGGGGGAGGAGAAACATAGTAAATCCTGGAAGAGGGGCGAAACGAAAATACAAACTATGGTCAAATGAAGCAATAAATATACCTATAATGGATTTCGTCGTAGCGGAAGGTTTACATCTCTCTTCCTTGGTGCAAGATTTGTTCCCGGCTGGAAATCTAAAAAAAATCAGTGTTGCCTTATTATCGTGAGCAGTGTTGCCACAATCTGAGGGACAAATTTCCCTTTCTCACCCATTTTCCCTCATTAAATAAATCGTGTAATAATAATGATAATTAGTAGCAGTAATAGTTGTAGCATTACTCACTCCTGTTCACGTAGCCTATACTTGTGAATGTGAACATCTTAAAATTGTTGCATCATTTATTTCATAAGTTCACCATTCATCCTTATCGTCGCTATTACGCAAAGAGAAATAGAAGTGCGGCGTAAAATAAAACAAAATAGAAAAATTCCCTGAATTAAAAAAAATCCACTTTACCTCTTCCCTTTCGGCTTAAAATTAGCATTTACTTACATTAATATTAATTACTGCCTGTTAAGAAACCGATGTTTAAATACAAAAAAATGTTCTCAGATGAATGCACATGAAAATGCATGTAACTTTATTTTTATCTTCCACATCTGTGGTAGTGAATATTTAAATGTCAAGAACTTTTCGTAACTTTCTTCCGATTAAACGTACAATCACGATAAAAAGTTAATAAGTAGAAGTAAAGGTATTTTAAAATATATCTGCAAGAAACGCCATATTTTCAATTAATTACTTTCTGTACATACCAACACAAGTTGTAGAAAATTAGTTTATAAATATGTGAAAAATTCACATTGAATGCATGTACAGGAATTGTATAATATTCACAGACTTCTTCAGAATTAACAAAAAAATATTGCTACCAAATTCTGGCTTTTTTTTTCTTAGGGAGCGGAGTGAAGAATATAATACATGCAATCAATGAAAATCAATTTTTCAGTCCAGATCTGGCGCCTTGATCGACAAAATATTTGGGAAATTTTACAACCACACCGCGAGCGAACATGCAAATAAACAGGAAAACACTGCTTAATACGGGAATAACGAAATGAGGCGGAACCTGCCAACTCAAAGTTACGCACGCATATGTTCATTTCCGTCATTTATGCCACACGTTTGTGTTTCGGTGTTGACATAGTGCGTAACGCACCTGGCGTAAATGAATGATGCTTCTTGGAAGAGAAAATCTGACAGCAAAAAAATTACTGAGATAAGACGAGCTCCACTTTCAGCTCACTTGGACCATAGTGGTGTTGGCGAGATGGAGGACTGGACCATAACAGCAAGCAACTGGTACATCAAGAGAAGCTGCGTCATATTTCCACATTTAAATTTTATGACTAATCCGTAATTTATGATCACGTCACAGAAAAACCCATCCAGGATAAACAAATGCACCGAATTCCTAAGTGCACTTTGAATGCTACAAAGATATAAAATAGACGCGTTGACAAACTGCATACCTGCTTAGTATGGAACTGATAAACAACTGACCGTCTGTGTTAAACAATATTTTAAAGATTACTTAGAAATCTGTCAATCTATTTTCCCACGTATTTTTCTAACTAACTAACTAACTAACTCTCTAGCCTTCTTAAACCCGAAGGTTCATGGCTGCAGCAACACAGGCCTTCCATCTGTCCCTATCTTTAGCAAGTTCTATATACTCTTTTTCTTTTCCATCCCTACCGATTTCCCTTAGGTCCATCTCAACGTTGTCCCTCCATCTTCGTCTTGGCCTTCCTACAGGTCTCTTACCATCAGGTTTCCCAACAAGAATCCTGTAAACTCCTCTTTCCTCTCCCATTCGTACCACATGGCCTGCCCACCTAAGTCTTCTTGATTTAATTATTCTAATAATATCTGGACATGAATACAAAACACGTATTTTTCTACTCCTTGGATTAATCGCAACGCCGAGGTTGAAATGATAACACAGACGAAGGGACAAACACAGGGTTAGAACCTGGGTCCTCTGGCCAGTGAACCATGTGTATGAAAACATTAAGAGGCACGGATTACGAATGGCCAAAATTTTCGAATCTGGATATGGCCAGCCCTAGTACGGATCTACATGTATAAGTACACTTTATGCAGAGATAGGCTATTTGGGACTGGACCTACAGTGGGTGTCGAACCACTACGTGCCTCTATCGACACTGGCATCCCTGGCGATGCCGTAACCATGCCATGCCATAGTGCGCCACCGGGGAGGTGCGCTATGCAATGCGCCTCCACCACGGATCGAACCAACGGCACCTTGATTACAAAGCCACAGAGTTACTTACCATTATGGAGGAAAAAGGACAGTATGCTCATGCGGAATCTTTTTAACTCAATGTGCCCATTCGGTAGACTTAGTGGAGTCCAGAAAACTAGGCACGACCATAGAAAAAGTAACTGTTTGTCGCTAATTAATTTTTCTTGAAACTATCTGGAGTCTAAACAAAGGATGAAACGTTCAAAACTGTATAACGCATGTATCTTTTTATCTAGTTCTACAAGAGGCACCACATCTTAATGAAGAGCGAGACGAGGGCCAAAACCATGTCAAATTCTCAAACAGTTCACGGATATTCAACCACCATCCTTCCACTAGCAATAGGCACTTTTTCGCCTACATGCATTTACATACAAAAATGACGTCTCACACGCCACATCTACTCAAAGACAAACTATTTTACCCCTTGTACCTAACACCAATATGCTATTAATAGATATACGTCATTCAGAATGCTGGCAAGGGTCAAAAATAGATTTTCAGTCTGTATGGGCGCGCTCGTTGCTTCAGTACGATATGTTTGGCAACAGAAAAAAGTGCGACATTGCTTTCGTCGACCTGATTTCTTTTTCGTGTAATGATTTGTAAGTCTAATGATCAGTTGCGTCAATTGAACGACCAACTCTGCTTAACCTTTCCAGGTCCGCTCGAAACAATTTGCAAGTCCTCCGTCGCTTGCAAGACTAAAGGGATGTTCAGAAATGGATGCGTACTGCGGGATATTTGTTCGGAAGGCTGTATTTACACCGTTAGTAATATGCAACCAGAATAATTCAATTGGCATATGTAAGATTGTCCAAAGTATTATTGTTTCTATATTGGAGATCCACATACGTAGTTTCCAAATGAAATTCTTATTTAAGCGAACTTTCTTGCACAGACAATTATTATGTTTGGATGTACAATTTAAAATGAGACCTGATAACTGCTAGGTGGTGTACCTACCGGGAATCAAACCCGTGAAACCCTTAATTACAAGTAGTCCCGAATGGAGTATAAGTCTAAAAACAACTTGACAGTTTTCGCTCCAGCTGTCAGAACAGTGACATCCGAAAATATTTAAAACTACTTAATCTTCACACTATCCCAGTTTCTCTCTATTTTAATGCCCGAGGACCATTGTGTTTTATATTTTAGTTAACGTACATTTTTCTAACTAGCTTAATCGCAACGATGGGTGTGAATGGTGAATTGCTGAAACAGATGAAGTACAAACACAATGTCTTACCCAGGATTCACAATTCCTGCTGACGAAGCGCGACATGATAACCACTTCCAACAGTTTGGTTATCCGAGAAACCACTAAGGGATAGACAATTCTGATCTACGTTGCTTGGTATGGCAAAAGAGACTTCAGTATGTAAAGAGCACCTTGGTGACCGAATGCAAAGAATGGTAGATTAGCTTGGAGTTTTGTTTGGACATGAGTGTTCTAAAGTTTTCTTTTCGCCTAATTCTCATTCAGACACGGGTACCGGGTTGGGATCCCGTCCTGGGCATGGGTGCATTTTTTTAAGTGTCCCTTATCAATTTATGTTACCACTTATCCTCATCGTAGCGATTAGCCAAAAGTGGCAGATACAATAAACTAAGTCAATTATCATCATTCTGACTCAATGTCGCGATTAACCTACATGACGTAGAAAAGCAACATGAAATAACCAACTTGCAATTTTTAGCCAAGTTGTTTCGCCATTCTTTAATTTACTGGTTCAGAATGGAAACCAGATTTGCAGGCTAACAAGGCCATGGCGCCTGAACCCACAGACAATATAATAGTTTCTGGGTTTGTGTTGAGTACTTCTGCCTGTACGCGTGTGTGTGATTGCCTCTTCGCCTCATTTAATCTACACACTACTCCATAGTGGCGATTAACAGAAAAGCGGTAAAAAGCGACGTAAAACAAAACAAATATAAATAATTCTAATTTAAAGAAAGGATAGTAGTATCTGGAAATCTAAATTTGGAAATTTTAGGCAACATAGTCTCGAACAATCCACATAAAATCGCAAAGCCCGTATCAATTTTAATATTATGATACGGAGGAAATTCTTGAGTTGGGTATTTTGAATAAGTTAAAACTGGAGAAAACTAAAACTGCATACCCCTACCCCAACTGATGAGGCATAGAGAGGGAAAGTTTTACGACGAAAACCACTGTTAGCCAGTCGAGGTGAAGAATTTACTACTTGATCAGGTTTATGCAAACTGTAACAAAAACAAATTGTTAAAAAAAATAATAATGCATAAACTTGTTTTGCTTGCAACAAAATGTCACGAAAAATAGTGTATTTTTCATGGACAATCGGAACTGGAAAAGCATGATAGGAATTACAGTGCAATGTGGCATAGATCCCGGGACCCCTTGTTTGCAAGGCGAGAGCGTTATCCACTCAGCTATCGGGAGATTTTGCTTCTCCATGGAAATGTACAGTTTAGTAGCTACAGAACGGATAGCTATGGTCGTTTGCTTTTTCATGCACATTAGTCCTGCGTGTTTGACTTCTTTTCTCCCACGGATTTCCGGTTTCCTGTCCTATTTCGCCACTAACACACTAGACTCTTTCTTCTAGGCACCTCAAGTTGGCTCTATTACTCCTTACGGTAACGTGCAGATTGAATGAAACAAAGGGGGGGGGGGGGTCTAAGGGAAAATAACATATGAAGCTCTGAGAAAACAAAGACGTTTGGCCTAACCTGAGAACGGAGAACACGAATCAATAAAACCAACGTGACTAAAGGGATTCTCACGTTAATGACGTCAGCGCGACGTATGCAAACTAAATAAAAAAAAATACACGGCAAGGCGGAGTGTTCTAAAGCTGCACGACAAATTTTGGTGGAGGAAAAATTGCTGGCGCGCGGATTAGATTAGCTCAGAGGGTCACCCATGCATTATAAAAGAGACTGTCCTCAGCTGGTGGTCTCGGCAACGGAGGCTTGCCCTCGATCTTACTGTATCTAGTAGCGCATTTTAGGGCAGGGTATTGGGAGTCAGCCCCGTCTTTCGGCAGTGACTTAAGTTTAAAGTGGGATCCGAACCACTATGTGTCTCCACCAGGTATCGAACCCGGAGGGAAACAAGGCAACGAGAAGAACCGAGAATAATCAAAAAGGCAATTTTATGCAAGATTATGCAAATAGGCACTAAACCTAAAAATTGGCATTTATAGGCACTGTAGAATGTGTCATTGAGCTCGAAACAACATGAAACGAATTTAGAACGCTAAAGCATTTGTTCTAATGCAAAGGAATAAGCATCCTAATAACACACACATTCACGTATGGCTCTGGGTTCGAACTTGAGGACTGCAGTACAGCACTCCAAGCAAGCGAAACCTGACAGTCTCGTCTAATCTCGAGAATTATCTCGGTCTTGGTGGGAAAAGAATCTATCTCGTCTCAAAATTATTATGCAAAAGTGTTCAAAAATCCAATAAACTATTTTAGGCAAGATTATGCACAATATATCTCCAAATAAATGGTTATCAATTGCTGTTATCTGGAAAAGTTGTACAGAAAAGCATTTTCAAATTTGGCGAAATGCCCATACGCCTTTCATTCTAATTTGTTTCATTATAAAACGAGACAAGGCAGAGCAACAATATCAGTGAACAGAGGGTAATTTCCGGCGGCCAACATGAGAAACATTTTGATTGTGATATTTACAGATATAATAGTAATTATAACAAGACTGCGTTGCCCGACTTTTTTCTAGCGACCTTGTTGAGTGCTAATTGCAATACAATAGCCTCAAACGTGCTAAACGGAAATGTATTGGGTAATAACCATCCAATGAGAGAGGGGAAACAATAACAGCAGCACATGATTGAAGCATTGAGATCCCCCCCCCCCCCTTTTAACCAGCATACTAAAGTTCAAATAACCAACCCTGAGACCTTCTGTAAACAAAACCACGTGCATGCAGAAAGCATTGCAAACTCATAGAAGTAAAATAATCCACACGAAAATCCTGCGTTGTTACAGGATTCATTACGCAAGGTAAAACAACGGCCAATTTGTAGTATGGGATACGCTGCCGCAAATCACGTCTCACTTTAAAACCAGTGCTCTTTCTTTTGTACTTATTGCTTCACCTTTATGGTTAACTCTTTGCACCAGTAATCATTTCCAAAAAATTGGCTTCTTTCTTGCATGCGAATTGAATATATTTTACTTGCATTTTTTTTTAGACAAAATGATATAACATGGTATTGTATATTTCTAAGGTTTGATATAGAGAGGAGTGTATTTGAAATTTGTTTGTAGATTTTATGTAAATTGTATCTTATGTAAATAAAATGTATAATGGGCATAAACAGCCATATGCAATGCTGTAAGTCCAATAAATATATTGATGATGATGATCAAAACAAGACAAAGAAAGTTCGTAAATTTATTGCGGCTGGAAACTTTGACAAGCATCCTAATAACGATTTTTGTTCCGCCAAATATAGTGCACTTCGTAAAATAACTTGGTGACATGGCAAGGCAAGATAAGTGTGAACATTTTGTAGGAATATGCATTGTAACTTTCAATGAGCTTCGAGATTTGTGTACATAATGATATTTTATAACATTGGTTATTTTCTAAAAATAATCATGTGAACAGAAAGCAAGTAGTGCCACTTTCAACATGTCGAGTTCTATGCGTGCGGGAAGGTCTCCGTGTTCAGTGATACATCGAATCGGTGAGACGGTTTGTTTACAGAAGGTCTCAGGGTTGGTGATTTAGTGTATAGTACTGTTAATTCAGACTGACTTTGCGAAAGAGTAACTAATTTTAACACGGGACACTTGATGTAAACTTTTAGACAAAATGCGATATTCGAAAGCTTTTATTTAAATATACGAAGGCTAATCCAAACTGGACATTACGATTTCACGTCTCTTTTCTACATCTTAGGTTAATCACGACGACGAGGATGAACTGATGAAATTAACGACATAAGTATTTACAATGACACATCTGTGCCTTACCCAAGTTTTGAATCTGTACTTCAGGCTTCGTAGCAAGTTACTCTAACCACTACGCTAGAGGCCTGCTTTATGGATACGGCATTCTTGGGTTACGTGCTCTTTAATCCTGACAGATAACAAGTAATTTTAATTTACATACGTTTCTTCTGTATATTATTTTTTTCTTCACGCTAATTTGGTACGTTTGTTAACATTGAAACGCCAAGAATAAAAGCAATGTACCCTAAAAGGAACATTATTAAATATATAAATCAAAGTTCACAAAATGAACCCTGTTGTTACAATTCACTTGCAAAATTTTTTTACAGGAAAACAAGAATTTCAACATTACGAACAGTACATATTGGTAAGAGTACAGATGACCTAAAAAAAAAAAAACTCTAAGCCCTGACCTCATTTCATTCCTTGAGAAATCTTATCTTCACTGCGACAAGTGTATTCCGCAATTATGGTACTTAATAATTATTAAATTATGGTTCTAGCTCGTTCCTAGGTTACACTATCGCTCAGTACAAATCACAGCACAGCAGTTGTTTTTTTTTTTATCTAACCTGGTACCTTCATGGTATCTTAGAAACAAATTATTGTTTTTGCGCTGGCTCTTAACCCGTCTTTCCAGTTCAGAATTTGGATACTGTGTAACACATTGACAAATATGCCGCATAATGGGCCCATAAATATCTTTGCACGGTCGACTTGCTACACTGTTACCAACTTAAATAACCTCATCTTGTAGTTGCAGGGTTCTGGGTTCGATTTCTGGTGGACGCAACTAATTAGGTTAATCGCGGCGAAGAGGAGGAATGATGATCAAATGGACTTGATGAAAGGACTCGAACCAAGGACTTCCGATAAAGAGAACGTGGATAGAATACTCACGGCTTCGGAGGTTCGAATCCCTTTGAAAATGTAGATACGGTACCAATTATATTATCTGTGCGCGAAATGGACTCACATTTGCTAAAGCCAGCCAACAATGGTTAAGGCCTAATATACAGGGTGTGTCTAAAGTCCCGTTACCATTACAATCAAACATAACTCTGAAACCACATGGCATAGAGCAGAGGTAAAAAAGGTTTTTCCTTGTTGTTGTTGTTGTCATTGGTGTTCATTTTTGTTCTGCAGATTGAAAAATGGCGACATCCTAGGGTAAGACCCAATGTGTGCTCTGGTATGCTGGGACGACACTCTCGCCGTCACCACATTGGTCTGATGATGTTCGGGATATTCTGGATAGACATTTTCCAGGGGGATGGATAGGCCGTGACCGACAAATCACCTTGACCCCGCGATCTCCTGATTTCACCCCCTTGTTTTTTCTTTCCTTTGGGGGTACGTCGAGGATTATGGACACCAGATATCGCAGAATCGTTGCAGCTGTGCCAACAGTTGATGTTGATATACGGCAACGTGGTATGGGTAGAAGTGGAATATCGCCTTTGCATCCTGAGGAAAACAAAAGGGCACATGTTGAGGCATACTGACGTACAAAATAACACTTTTTGAGCTGTAAAACATTTTGCAAAAAACCACCCTGCTCTGTCATGTGGTTTCAGAGATACGTTTGATTGTGATGGTAACGGAACTTTAGGGACACCCTGTATAATGTACGGTGGTATAAAAAAATGTTTCACGAGTACATCGTAAATCGTAGCATAATGTGACAACACGTATATTTTAAAGTGCCCGCTGCCCGCATTCATCACTTCTCTTCTCTGGTGTAAACATATCACGAACTTAACGTTATCTATTCCAACAGGTTCTTGGGCCTGTGAGTGAACCGTAGAACACAAAAAGAAGCAGCTGTTATTTACGGACACCTCGCGTAATTAACCGTCACTCTCTTTCTTCTGTTAAAAATTACCGTGCTCGTGTAACCTTGTTCAATCTGAAGAATTGGTAATAAAATATTTAATTGTTCTATGTCTGACACGAAGACTGTATCATCCGCATGTGCCTATTTAAGTTGAAATGGTAATCCCTCCATGATGTTTGTTGCCGACCGTTCTCTGCTCCTACAATTAATCAAATTCTTATCAACTGTACGCGTACTGTGGCCTTGCAAACGCCAATCGGATATTATAACGCATTAGATAACGAAAAGGCAAAAGGCTTTCTTCCAATATAATATACGTACGAAAGAAAGTGGCATGTGCAGCAGGGAGCAAAAGTTCAATGCAACGAACCTAAGAAAAGTGACTTTGGTTCGTACATCAAGCTTAGAAACTAATCATTGGCAGGGAAGGCAATCCACACTAATACAATGTCTCCTCGAAGGTGTAGTGTTGACGTCATCGCCTTGTAATCAAAGGGTCTCGGGTTTGATACCCGGTGGTGGTTTGGACCCCGCTATAAATTGTAGGTCCAGTCCCGATTAGTCTTTCTGTGCATAGACTTATAAACACACACGAATGCATACTTTGCCCATTGATCATGTTATAAAAAGCTCAAAATAAATTGTTTCTGAATGTACAAGGGTAGTAAGAAGAACTAACATTCTCGAATGAATTATCAGACATATATGCTCATATTGCGCTCAATGAGAATGAGACAATGGAAACTGAGAGCCATTTAATAAGGACACAAGCCGACATTCGCGGTGGAGTGGTTATCACAGAGCGTCACGACGCCAGGGGTCCCTGGTTCGAATCCCGAACTGGGCATAGGTATTCTTCCTGTGTCCCTTAATCAATTTCATCATATCGTCACTCATCCTCATCTTCGCGATTTGCCAAAAGTGGCAAAAAAGCGAAGTATAATAAACCAAATAAACCACAAATCGAAGTATATAATACGTGCTGTAGTGTGTAGCTTGGCAGTTTATACTCTGTCCCGCCTATCTCTGGAGCTAGACAGCGCATAGCGGCAGAGATGTGGAGTGTCAAGTGGACAGAGCGAAGCAGTACATGCTGCTGCGAAGGCTGGTAACTGCAGTCGCTTCTCCCTCCACGAAATCCCATTCCCCCTCACGTGTTCATTGGTGGAGCCGTCTCGCGTCACTACTTGCACAGAGCCTTGTTTTTTTGCTCGTTCCACAGATAAGCGGGACCGAGTATAGCGCATGAGCTTCCTCTAAGTACTTCTTGCACACGCTGCAGTAAATAGTCTGGACACATAACTAATTGTTGATATCCCCTCTCCTAAAAATATTGAGTGTTGGGCATCTTTCGAGGCGGGGCTTCCCCCGATTGGGCAATGGCTATCGGCTCAAGAGTTACCAAGTTTGATTCTTGGAGGGGGCACAACGAATTGTGTACCTAAACCAAACGCATGATGTCGTTGGTTCGAGTTCCAGTTCGTGATGAACATGGTAATGGCAGCGCATGCGCATCCGTAAAAGCCAGATAAAGTGTCGACGGGACTCGACGCGCAGACCACGCGCCACCCAATGAAAATCCACATGGCCGACCTTGACCAAAAATATCGATTACTCCCACGTGGATGTTCCGAAGAAGCATAGGGGAATGCCCCAGTGTCACCTTCCGCGAAGGCCACAGAGGATGACGTACTTCGAAAAACTCATCTTTACTTTGTCACGTTACCTATACAACCCAGGTACGATATGCAGGGTGTCACCGTATGAAACAAACAACTTTTCTTATTATTAACGTTTTGCTCCTTCATGCCTTGCTTCAACGCTACGAACTCTCGAAAACTGCATTCTCTACCGAGTAGATATGCAGCCGTGCAGTACAGACTCACGGTTGCCACTGCCAGCTATATTTTCAGTTGGAAAGCTACTATTTTTTGGGACACACTGCGTGACCAATTGATACAAGGGTCGGCTTCTGGAGTGTGCAATCCACCTGAGAAAACTCTACCGAACCTATCTTGAACGATAGAACATGAGGCAAGACTTACTACATGCAGATGTTGATGTGCATAATTTAAAAGGGGAAAGATGAATGGCCCCGAGATACTTCGACCTGCCAATGTTTCTCCTGGTATCTGAGCTCGAAGTGGACTAGCTAACGGGATGCTTGGTCGCTTTCGGGATAAGTGAGATGATGATGGTATGATACAAAAAGGAGACAGCGAAGAAGGTTGAGATAAGCTTACGCAATTATCCTAGCTGAAGAGATGCTTCATGCAAATGTTCTGGAGCATATCTTTCCCCTAAATTTGAACGCTGCTTGGCATGACCACCACTGCTTTCAGCATCTTTTCCGACAGAAACAATAAATGACTGGCAACCCTGAATCTGTGGCGTATGGTCGCATACGTCCAGGATAGGAAATTCAGTTTCTCCAGACCTCGTAGAGTCAAAACGAGACTTTAACGAGGCTAGTGAGAAAAGTTGTTCGTCCTGATGTCCGATGCAGTCGATGTTGAACGCCTGTATACGTACACACACACACATTCACTGTAGTTCCTCATTATGCTAAGCGAATACAGAGTACCAAATTGCACCGCGCCTATGCGTAAAGGAACACGACTTTACACTATACCAGGTTATTTTCGACGGCGCAATGCCTTGAAATGACCGCGCGCGGGGGAAAAAAAGTATGCACAGGGACTTTAGTCAAAAGCACCGCAGTTAAACTACACCGGAGATATATCATTTTAAGCACCGAAGTTCAATAAATTGCCGTCGGAGCTGTGTCACTGAACCTTGAGAATGGACTGTCCTCGTGACCTACTGAACCACATCAGAGAGAAGCCAAAATAGGAAACAATCCAGTTTTATGGAAGTCCCCCACCCACAGGCTTCACACCTACGAGGGCGGCGTGACGTCACACTTTTAATCGCGTTATGATTTCATATTTAAAAAATAATTTACTTTGAACTTCCAGATGCAATACTTCAAAAAGAGGATTTCATTTGATTTCCTATTTTCCGTAACTTTTCAGTCGCGACGATAAGATGAAATTGATGGAGACAATCGCAAAGAACCCAGAACTTTCAGTAGCGAGATGGTGAGAAAACCATCCAAAGCGATCGGCCACCGTGACTGCTCTAAGATCATAATATGCTTTTTCTTTCGCTAAATCCAGGTGAATGCTGGGAGGTTACCTTCAAGGAAGACCATGCATAGAGATGGTTGCTTCTCAAAAATGCTTTTAGAATCTTAAAAGTAGTACTGAAAATTGTGAAAATGTCACGACTTACGATAGTCAACTGCTTCATCACAGCAACGAACGGAAATTTTTCCAACAATATTCGTCACAAAATGAATCAAAGCCTGTACATTAATTGAACCACAGTGATCTAGTCGGTAAGGCGTCTGACTGCCACGCAGGAGACCCGGGTTCCATGCCCGGGGTGGGTGAACTAAGATCGGAATTTTTCCGGCCTTGTCCCTGCAAAAGCGGCTCCGGGGCTCACAAGCCTCAAATCAATGGGTACATGGGGCGCAAAGGCGCACGGGGAACTTTACCTAGCTTTAAATTTTAAGATCCGTGTAACTATAGAGGTGTCTCGTTTCCGAATAGAGGCGGACAAGTTACTCAAATAAGTAATTTGTTAAAGTTACTTTGCTTCCAGGAAGTAACACGTTACAGTCACCGTTAAGTTGTCATACAGGTAAGTAAATCCTACACTTCTGAATTTATAAAGGCGATGCCAGGTATACATTTTCTTACAATATAGGTCACTGGATGTTGCGGAGAGGGAAAGGGTTGTTACTTGGGAAGTGCGCACGGGCAACCTGAAAAACACTCCGAAGCAAATGGCCTGCCTGAAATATCTTTCTCGTCCTATCTTCGTTTTATGCCTATGTATATCAAGCCCAGCAACCAAAATCAATAGCATGGAAACGGGAAGGCGGTTTTCCAGAGAGCAAGAATGGAAATTTACTCTGCATGGATGTCAAAACGCACGTGGAGCGAAAAGGTCTTCTTAGCGTCTTGTGCAATCCTCGCGCAGTCTCCACTCGTCCTCAGCAACTAAAAGCCACTTCCCTCCCGTTACTCTAATCGCGACGATGCATTGCGATTAGATTATTGGATGAGTACTATACCTACTTGCGTTAATTCAATGTCAATTCTAGGCCTCCCGATGGCGCAGTGGTAGCGTCGACGCCTTGTATTCAAGGGATCCCGGGTTGGATACCCTGTGGAGGCACATAGTGGTTCGGATCCCACTTTAAAATGTAGGTCCAGTCCCGATTACCCTTACTGTGCATAAAGCGGACACCAAATCAATCAATCGTCAGCTGTGGCCAGCAAGGGACCAGTGTTCAACATTTCGTTCCATCTTATCTGCCTGTTAAAAAACCTGAACACGACACCGAAACATTTTAAGCACAAAATGAAAAACAATTTAGGAATAACGATTGTGGTAGCCAGAAATATATTTCTGTATACCTATGAATCGGATCACAGGAACATATTTGGCATTTATGGTAAAAATACGAGCCCGCTTATAACCGGGTCCCTAGTTTTACTATATATAATATGTAGCGGACGCATATACACAAAACAAACACGTAAATAACCTACATGCAGCACGCAATATACGCTGGATAAGATAAAGTGGCCAGTACTCAACTTTCTCCTGACATGACTACATTCAGCCTACTGTGACACACTCTCCATTAACTCCAAACACTAATGGCGAGATTAGGTGAACATTATGGAAGATGTATACTTAATTGTATGGTATATGTTTCACACCGACAAGCGAGGAGTGGAATCAAGATGAGCAGATTGGATATTTGTTTTAAGCAAATTCATCAACTTACTGTATAGATTTCCACTTCATATGTAATCACTAGAGATCGGATTTTAAAGGGAAGTCCTTTTCTATTTTTCAATACGGATCATGGAATAAATAACAACAGTGTTGATAATTATCTTCCACCAAACAAAATTACATGGTTTTGACTTCCCTTTTTCAGCACACATTCCCTTTTCTAAATATATTTTCCTTCCTGGTTTATTATTGACAAGTTTTTCAGTCCGCATTTCCTTTTTTTTTAAAAAAAAAAAAACATTCCCTTGGTTCCTTTAATGACAAGATATCAAAAACATTGTACGACTGTATTTTTCAGAAACAAAATATTCGACAATTGTGTATTTGGTACAGCTTAGAGACATGAAAGAACCGACCCTACCTTCCCTCCATGAGTGTTGGGATTACATTTGCAGTGATTGTTGCAACAATGCGATCCGAGCTTAAGCAGTAACAAACGCGTTGTAAGCGGCACACCTGTTGACTTGAAACTTGACAAGTGTACTTCTCTGCTAGATTTAGCCTCTTACTGTGAAGTTTTTTTCAAAATAGTGTTAACTTACTGTGTGACAGTAAATGCAGTAAGCTGTCTCAAGGAAGATTTGCACTCCACTCAAAATATTATTTTAAATGAAAACACAATATATACCATTCATACATAAAAAGGGATACATTAAATTTATTGCATTTCTTACTTTACTTCATAAGGTGTATATGAATGGTATATATTGTGTTTTTATTTAAAATAATAAACCATAGTTATTTTTCATGTCCTTTTTCGGCAATAATTTTACCTTTTTTTTGCCCTTTTTAGAGTATTTTTTCCCTATAAAA
Source organism: Lepisma saccharinum (assembly GCF_977018435.1). Lineage (NCBI taxonomy): Eukaryota > Metazoa > Arthropoda > Insecta > Zygentoma > Lepismatidae > Lepisma > Lepisma saccharinum. The sequence continues at coordinate 19,127,600 of NC_139256.1, read as the reverse complement.
TCCGGTCTCTAGTAATCAGGATCGAGTGAAAGCGAATATGTATGATATATGGATGGATGTTGAATAACAAAATTTCATATCAGTCACATCATCATCTTATGTTAGTAATGATGTTGTGAATTGTTGTTTCCATCCCTGCGCTAAGAAGTTAGCAAGGATGGACCGGTTTCGTTTAGAAATCTGATCTAGGGATTGTAGTGACAGGATACAAGCCTCTCCCGACTCAAAACTTGTTGAGGCAAGACGAAGACAGACCTTTCAAAGTCCGTTACTTGATATACTTACTTAGGTTACTATGCGAATTACTGTGGAAACTTACTGAAATTGCAACCCTCAAAGAGGTAGGAGGCCGAGTTAGGTTCCTAATCTGTCACCTAGTGAGAAAAGGAGATAAGTTCATTAAATGTTTCCAGGAAGGAGGGTTTGTTTGATTTGGGGTAAAAAACCGGATGCTGAACACAACTACTATTTCTAATCTTTGGAAGGAACTAGTAGCATAAGTGGAGCAAATATTAATATTCTGAGGAACGTCGTGAATAGTTTGGCTAGCGCACATCATTTGTAATAAAATAATAAGTGTCATAGGTTCTCTACTACCAGCTTAAAGAAATTCCCTCATCTGAATACGAGATCTGATTCTAGAAACATATTGTTGGAATAAGTATAGTTAAACACACTAGACAATGAATAATGTCCAATGAACATTGCATTTCAAGTAAAGAGTCTAAGAATTACTTTGTATTTTTCACATTGAAACACGAGGTTTCATAATTTTAATGAAAATTAATGTAAATTTTGCATATCAGTAAAAATAAAGAAAACCCATTTGCAATTCCTCTAAGAATTGAAGCTTATCTGGAATAAAGTAAATGTAACGGAGTTGCTTTTTGAGCAAAATAACTCCCAACAATAACTCAGTATTCTTAAAAGTAACTACCTCCTCAGAGTACACCTTCCTTCAATGGCAATTACAAAGTGGCAGTAGCAATTACGAATCGGAGATGGAAGTTTCCAACTTAAAGAAAGCCTAAGCAGAATTGGAAAGTGTAAAACAAAACACAAATTCAGAATGAAACCATGAACAACATCCACAGTTGTATTTTGAAACACATCTGGTAAAATCTCTACTAAGAAAATATACATTAAGTACCATCTAACACTACTGCCCTATTTAGATGTTTGAAACAAAAAAAAGATCTAGTTTCAATGCTGATAACTGCATATGGAATGACGAATTTCACAAACCATCACCTATTATCATAACCAAGTTCACCGATTAACTATCACCATGCCTACTAACATGAGGAATACAGCTTCCAAAACAACATGCATGCGAAAATTATGATACAAAATTTACTACTACTGTATTCTAGGTGTCCCATGAATTTAAATCCTATTAAGTTCTATTAAGCAACTTAAATCATAATTGGAAGTCAATATTCTATATAAAGCCCTTTTATTATCATGAATTTATATTAACTCAGAATACTTATAAATCATAGTTTGTACATATTCCTTGCAAGAAAATATCAATACGGTGCACTTTTACTCACACTGATGTAAATACCTTCTTTACTTGACCAGGGTAGCTACGATTTTTTGAATATGAAATTCCCTGACTTTTCCAGGTTTTCCAGACCAGAAATAAAATTTTTCCAGACATGTGTGTTGTTATGATTTTTGCTTTTGAACCTCATGTTTTTCAATTAAATATGCAGGCATGTTAATTATTATGAATATGAATATACACAGTTATTAGCTGAAAATTTACCAAGTGATTAATATAATGCTATTCAATGAAAAAATAAATAACTATTGTACTTCCCCATCTTCACTAAGTCATTACAATTAAGGTGGTGTAAAAAAATCAATAAAAAAATGTGGCATATATCAAAGCTTTACAGTGTAACATGTATACAACCTCAATTAGCCTATATCAATACAAATGGGAGACAACAGAAAATTAGGTCATGTACCTTTAGAAAATATGCAATAAATTTAATGATTATATTTTTTTAATTTATTGAAAATAGTACATATTACGGAAATTCAGAAAGAACTTGAATGGGGCCGGTGACCAACCATACACCTAAAAAAAATATATACGCGGGCCATAGTTTGGAATCAAATATCTCCATTATTTGTGTTTTCCACATGCTGGAACCAATTTTATATTACGGAAAATATCGAAATCTGTCTTTTAAAAGGTAACAGTTCCGAATGTTTTATGATTTTTTTTTCAAATTTTCCTAGCAGGAAGACTAATTATCATAGAATTTTGTCAATCATTGTGACACGAAATTTGAACCTTCCTTAAAATAATGAGCACTATTTGGATTCGAAAAAAGTTATTTATGTTGAAAAAAAAACTTCAAAACGACCTTACTCAATCATACACGCTTCCCACGGACAAGGTATTCTCCAGTTGACAAGCGACAGTAAGTATCGTAAACTTAGAAATAAATCGGAACCTTAGTAGAGTGCATTCAGGGTCTTTATTTTAATTCTAAGACAACCAAACCTGACATTCCTAACCTTACCACAAAAGCATATATTCACAAAATCTTAAGTAATCGCTAAAACTCTGCAGTATGTGTTAACAGACATAAATCGAAATCGAACCATGTAAAAGTTGCATTTGTAGCATGATGAAATCGTAATAAAACAAAAGGAACTTGGGCTCATTTTCACCACTTTTCAGCATAATTTCATTCTACACGCAAACAATATGTAAAATTACTATCAGCATGAAACCAACATTAATAACCTAACAACGATGTGTGACCAGTGTACGTTTAATTCCTCTATTTCGCACCAGTTTTTAAAAAATAAATTCGTTCTACATGCACAAAACACGTGCATATTCTAATAATGACGTCACTGATACTGTATAAAAACACTAATTTCTCGGGTGTGACACATCTCTGCAATGTAAAAACTACAACAACGAGCAAATGAACTAGTTGATCAGGTTGCTTCTGAACGGGTCGCAAACAAAGGACTCAAATTCACGGAACGGGTTCACGGGGGGAACGAAATAGTGAGTCCCTTTGTTTTTACTCGGCATCCACACTCGTCCAGTGTGACGTCTACCACAGCCAGTTACGTGAAATTCTGCTCTTCAAGCTTTATTGCAGATCCAAAACCAATGAACTGTCCGAACACCAACCTGCTCCGCTTCACGTATCAAAAGAGAACGGGTTCCGAACGGGTGTGTTCTTCAAGAAAGAAAATTTCCTCACCACGCACAAAGCTAAAGCAACATTTTTTCTGCAAGAAATTCTGAGGATGGCTGGTGCGTAGGTTTCGTCTTGAGTATCTTGTTCTCTAAGGAAAAATCTCACGCCTCTTCAAATTCCGGTCTTCAACAGGTTCACAAGAACAAGTCGCAAAATGAACGGATCCAAGAACCTAGATCAGAGAGTGAATAAATATAGAATCGAAATGCGAAGGAACCATAATTTTGTACGTAACAGACTAGAAGTCATAATGACGAGAGGAACAAGTTTCTGAACTGAATCTTTTGAGGGGACTGGAATCACAAGAACCGAATTCGGAAGTGGAAATGAACCGTTCGTTCATTTTGTAACTGGTTCTCCTGCAACTCCAAAATGCGCGTAAATTCCAGAAAATATGCAAAATTCCCTGACTATTCCATGACTTTTCCCTGACCAACCAAATTCCCTGACTTTTCCCTGTTTTCCAGGTTTTCCAGTCGCGTAGCAACCCTGTTGACTTATATAATTCCAACAGCTATCCCAGTATGCACGTATTTATTAAAAACAATACGGATGCTTCCATTTTGTTGTTCACACATACACGCACAACAATTTTGTAAATTCACACAAACTAGAATGGCAAAATCTGACTATTTTGGACTAATAATTTACACTTTCACCAAGCAGTACTATTATACATCTGGGTGAACTTACACACGGTAGGATCAGACCAATATTATATAGTTGGATTTAAGTCACATTGTCTACTTCTCTTAAGAAACCAGTATTTTGATTGATTTTGAAGTAAGAAATCTCCAATGAGTGTCGGAAAGCACTAAAGTTACAGAATTTTTACACACTGTAATTTTCATAGCAATATAACACCCATGACATATAATACGTCAACAACATTATAGTTACAATGGAGTAATGCTGTTAACGACTTGCATTCAGCAGGGGGTAGGTGTGTTCAGTCTGATAAGAAGGAATCATCTTCTCTTTGCTTATGTAGCAAGTGTGTACCATCCACAACCATATAAAACTAGAGCACAAAGAGTGTGTGTGTGTGTGTGTGGGGGGGGGGTATTCAAATAAAATAAAGTGTGTCTCATACGCCCAACATAATAGATTTATGTTATTTGCAGGTACATGAATATGACACTGAACGAAAACGAGCAGAGATACGTCATCCACTACCAGACAATCACTTCCCAAGAGGTAACCAATCACCCACAGTTGTGTGCGCAGACTTGTGACAAAGTTCCTAGAGAACAAACCTCAAACTGATAAGCCACGAAGTGCCTCAGATGAAGAGTCCAGCACTGGAGTTTAGTGACGTACACTTGGACTCTTAAGACCCTCTACGTTCACGAAAACATTTTTTTCAAGGAGTAGTATTCGCTATGACCCAAACAGGCATGTTGTAGAATGTTGTTTTTATGTCTCAATCAAAATGAAACCTCGCAAAACATATTACAGGTCTGGCCACACATTTCAGTTTCCTGTTTCAGAATGGAAACAAATTGATTTCCTCATCGTATCCAAATTGAAAGCAAGCATCTCCACTGTTCCAGATAACTGAAGAGATAAATGATTTTTACCACTCGACATATATTTTTCCAATATATTTGTCAAACTGAAAACATGGGAGTTACCATGAATTTTTGCGAGGGAGGTCAGGTTATTGATATAAAAATTGGTTACTTATTTATTGAAACAACAGATGAGCAGATATCTGGCACAACTGTATCCCTCTATCTTTTTAGAACTGAAACATTCCACAACTTTTGCCCACCTCTCTCACAAAAATTCTTTGAGACTTAATTTTTTTTTTAAAATAATAATATAGATAAACTGGTAGAATATGAAAATATTAAGTTCTAACCTGGTTTATGCATTTCACTCTTAAGTTTTGGAACTCATATTTATTTAAGTTATTCTGCTGGAATATTAATCAACTTATTACATCTTTCTTAACCATCATAAACATACGTTTTTTTCTTTTGTTCTTGCAAGTCCACTGACTGGCTTTAGCACCTCCCCCCACCCCATCATCATGATGCCCATGCCTTGAAATGAAATAGTGATATGAATAACAAAAAGATGCATCAAAACAGCTGCCTCTACGCAAGAAAACATAACATCCTTCACTATAGATCATCATTACTCAACCTATAGGTCACGACCCATTGCTGGGTCCGGAGGGGGAGTTTGGAGGGTTGCGAAGTCAGGCTAGAAAAATTATTTACTGTGTCATAAAAAAAAACATTACATTAAAATTATAATTTAAAGTCAACCTGTTTTGTACGTAGTGTAAACTCTATAATTCGGTTATTCGCACTCTACCATTGCTTTTTAATGTCATTTCCCTGATGTTTAACTCAAGAGAATCGCTTATCTGTTATTTTCATATCGGTCACAACAATGAGTTCTCAATTATCTGTATGTCACATGTATGTCCACTCGATATTTTCGACTGCTATTCTGATGAGGCTTCAAGTTGCTCATGCCATTCTCCTCCACCTCATATTTGTGTATATTATATATTATATACCCCAGCTTATGTGGCAGAGGCAGTCCCAACTGCCCCAGCCCCAACATTAGTTCAGCGAGTAAAAAAAAAACCTGTTTTCAATTTCAGCATTTGTATTTAGTTGGATGTTAGACCATGTTAGACTATTAAATTAGTATTTTATATTACACATTTACTTTTCTACAATGAAGTATGTGCAATTTGTTTAAGTGAGCGTAAAAGAGGGCTTCCTAAAGAACTCGATGTTAGCAAAAATATGATTACAAACTGGGTGCACACACCTACAAGTAATTCTGCCAGCTCCCATGCTTATGGGGCACAACCTTCAAGGTGGGTCCCGGACTGAAAAAGATTTAGAACCACTACTCTCTAGATGGGGCTGGTTCCAGGTAAACATAAACAAAAATACTTTTGCCTTCCCTGGTGACAATACTCATGTTCACTCTTTGTGTATTAATTTCTTTTCCACAAATCACGATGACGGCATACATGAATCAAAGAACCTCCATTACTGAAACGTGTGGCTCAAGATTTTCGCACTCCAGGTGGAAAATCCTTCACTTGTTCCTGGCATGTAATAAAAAAGCACATAGAAACACATTCATTTCTGAAAACAAGAAGAAGAGTTCTTCGTCTGAGGAAGACCTTGATACAGGGTAGAAACATTACATGTAAAGTGTTTTTAGATCCTAATAAAGCACCTTGGTCAGCAACTTTAGTGTTTTTAATATGGAAATAATGATTCATTTCTGTTGTGTTACATGCAATTCAGACAATGTACATTAATGAAACATCATCTAACCCATCCCTGAAAATTGTGACCAGACCTCACTGGTTATCCTGCCAAAATTGCCTCGTACGAAATAGAGAAGAACCAACGTCTTGGTCCATTACCCTTCAGAAGCAGTTAACATGTTGGATTAGGAAGAACTGAATATAAAACAACAGTGTTACGTGGCACTGTTTTGCAAAAGTACCATGATTGCCAGTCTGCAGGATTGGATAGTTGTTAACAAGGTTGGGCTGCTAAGAACAGATTCTATAATTTTGTTATGATGGTGGACATGTGGGACACCCTATATAACAGAAAAACAAACACCTGTAATAAGAAATCTCTAAATACATTGTACATGAATTTATAATGTATTAAATACACCTTCTCTATGTAAAAATATATATATATATATTACTCAGTATCCCAAATTCATTGCACCCTTTTTCCTAACCCACTACAAGTCTCCATATAAATATGCATTGTACAGATAAAAAACACTAAAATGAAAGGCTACATGCTAATATTAACCCACACAACAAGATGTTTCATATAATGAAAAAACTATGTAAGGCTGGGAGGAAAAGGTTTGCTACGAGGGTGCATGCATCAAGCACGCCACTGGAACGAAAGAAACACTTACCTTTGAGGATCACGTCCAAAGAGCCCACTGAAAACAAATGATCCATAACTATTCACATAAAAAAAGACATTTAAACAAAACAACTTGCATATAAATAAAAAAAAATAAACAAAAAATACCCTATCACTTTAACAATTCATTACATGTTATTTTGTACACTTGAAACGGGCAAGTGTTTTTTTTTTTAATTTAAACATTTGGTAAGTTTTCAAGACAAGCACTATAATAAAAAAAAATGTGGGTACTATATATCCGTACTTTAACTTTCATACTGGTTATCTCTAATTTCCAGTGCTGATTTAAAATACACTAGAAAAAACACATGATAAAAAAGGTACATCAGAAAATGATCCAAGTACTAACCAATCCACAGGGGCATACCTTTTGCATAAAATATTCCTATATCATGGGCTTAAATGGAAATTAAAAAATTTAAAGAGACTATAGCCAATTATCATACATCTCTCATAAATGTTTGCAAATAGAGATATGATGAAAACAATGTTTGTGCACTAAAACACTACAAACAATTATAGTTTGATTTTCTTATAAAAAACTTTCACTCTGGTTTCTTCTTTGTTGTGTGATAATTAGTGGAATTAGTGGAAGTATAAAACAACAAAATATATTTCTGTAGTGACTGTAATGCCAGTTTCTTACCGAACTGCATTCTCTTCTTTGTTATAAGTGACTATCAACATTATTTACAGCAGGATGGAAAATCCATACATGAAAAATGTGAACATTTTAAATTATGACATGTCTTTGTCAAATATAAAGCAGTCTGTCAAAAATTGCACTTGGTACTTATCAGAGGTGTATTCTGGGCACATGCTTCAATTGTGGGAAAAGAATTATTACTTTCTATCACTTCAGATCCAAGAAATGTATATAAGCTTAGTTGAGCGCTCTCGTATAAAATAAATACTTCTCCTATATGAAGAAATTGGAATGTAAAAATGCTCATTAATGTCATTGCAGAGTAAGCTGTCGGATGGGCCTCATCAGCGAAGGAAGATTTTAATGTGGGCAAGTGCTGCTCGCGTCCCTCTTCCCCCTCACAATGCGTGAATATCACGTTGGCTGCATGCGGTGAGGTGACAGCTACAGAGAAGAGTATACTTGTTGTTTCACTGAACAAAGAGGTGACAGCGATTGATTTTTTTCCTTGGAGGTACAGTGCAATGCACATTTAGTTTAAAGTTTGGTTTATTTTTATTTCTGGGCCTCTTTCAAAGTTCCACATGGCTTAGTGCAGTATTTTCCCAAAATACGTATTTTTATAAAATGACGGAAAATGAAACAGATGGTGTGATACAGGATTATTATTATTTGATTTTGTAAAGCTAAAGAATGAGGATTGCTCTCTATTCTTCCCCCAAGTTTGAAAGTAAACCTGTACATGAACTAGTACCATATATGAACACGAACAATATTCATAACATTATGAGTGAAACTTACAAGTTGGCTACACTCATTTTGTCAATACCAGCTTCAACTGCATCAGTGTAACGATCTTTTTCAGCATTAACAAGAATTAAAAATTATATTAGAGCAACCCAATCGCAAGAAAGATCAAGTGCGCTTGGTATATTATCCATAGCTGCTGCTGAAAATTAAAGCATTGCCCTCATTTTACGAAGATGTTATAATTTACCACTCAAAACAGAAGAGCAGAATTTACATTTAAATTATTTTAATTAAGTCTGGTCTTTTGTTCCTGAATATCTGATTGTAATTTAGGCCTCTACTATAATGTTATTTGCATAAGCCAAACAAACCTAAACTGTGAATCTCCAATGTAAATATAAACTGTTTATAAATATCGAGTGATTTTATAATTTTATGAAGACTTCCACATCAGACATCAAACCTGGTGAGTTTTGAACTTTATTATCCATATTTCATTACTTTATACGTTATGCATTATTTATCAATGTTATTGTGCAAATCGTCAACTATTGAATATGTATAATGCTATCCCCCATTCCATAATATATATGTTTTAAAAAAAATGTATGTATGTATGTTATGTAGGTCAGCAGGAAGAAATATTTAGAATTATCAGAATTTAGTAATTGGGAGACTATGAAACAGAAGTAAGTAAAAAATTATATTTTTTTCTTCAGGTTCGCTCAAAAATACCTTTAACTGTCAATTATGTACTTCACTGTATTCACTCTCCCTGAAGTTAATGTGTCTGTAACAGGCACGGTTGGCTCTATAGCACACATGAACAGTGAACCCCCAATAAAATAGAGTATTCTCTTTGAGACTAGATATATTTGTGGGTGCAACATGACAAATTTTCTTGTCGAGAAAGCGAATCAACCGTTCATTGTATAACTTTTCGAAAAGTTTCATAAATTAATTACAAGTGCTGTAATTAATTTATGAAACTTTGAGACAAGTGATACAATGAGAGGTGTTACACAGATGGATGCATAGCAATAAACAAAGGCTGGAAAGAGAAGCAAAAGAAATATAAGAACAAAATAAATGATGTAAGGATTCAGATGTTTTCCCTTAAAGATGAAAAACACCTTATGTAAATGAAAATAAAGAATGGTATGAAATTAGGCAAGAAACAAATTTGTTTGATTGATGGGTTTATTTTGCTTTGTGTTTCTACCACTTTTGGCTAACTGCAAAGATGGTGAAGAGTGATGATAATGATCAGGGAAAGGATTTTTATGTAGTAAAATGTGTTACATATGTAAGTACATATTTAGTTATTTTCACCAAAATATGGAGTTATAATTGTATATATAAAAAAAAAAACACTTTTCAAAATGTAAGACACTACACGAGCTACATAAAATACAGTATGCTTACATTGACATAAATTGTAAAATAATACAAAATGTGTTTTAATTTTGTTTCCAAAACAATGTAATGTGTTCGAACGTGAAATTCCTTCTGTTGTCTCTTAAAATGGATTTATATTGACTAAAACTGTGTTTAATATTGCAAGAAGTAATGGGAGTGTATTTAAAACTTCAGTTAGAGAAGTCTCGCAATATATTCACCCAGTTCTTTGAGTCACACGGGGACATGTAGTTAATGCAATGATGCATAAAGATAATACAAAATATAATGGATTTCAGCTTCATACATAAATATGCATTTACATATAAATCTGTTCCCTGATAATGATGAAGGGGCACTCACAAAGAATGCCCAGGCTGCTGTTCGAATCCAAGACCCCTGGAGTCGTAGCATGTTGTCCTAACCATGCCATGGAAGTTGGCCGAAACAAAATTGCAATTGACCCTGCCATTCTCTCGTGCTTGTTGGCTTATAAAAGGCTTTCATAGTGGTTGAAACACACTAAATGATGTGATGAGGGAAGCAAGGAGTGGACTTTGCTTATATAATTGGATGCAGTATTCTTGTGAGGCTCTCGCATAGCCAAAAGGTCAATGCTCTCATTTTTGGTGTGAGTGGTCCCAGGTTCTGTTCCCAGCAGACCTCCCATCCCAGCATCCTGAGGACAACTTGGGAGGTACTTGAAAAGGAGTAGCAGACTCTGGTCCCAATGTGCTGACCACCAACCACTTAATGAAAAGCTGATTGGCAGGACTTGGCTGTCGCATCATGGAGTTTAGTTTTAGCAGTATTCTTGCAGTTGTTGATATTCTATGCAGGTTAAATACAAGCTAGTAAGGATGTTAAAAATGCTAATTGAAACAAATGTATAGTCATCATCCCTTCAAAGGAAGTTAGAGAAGAAGTGTGCTGGTAGACTCAGTACAACTTTGTTGAAAGTTGTCATCTTTAAATCAAGGGGTCTTACTTTTAAATAAGTGTGTCCTTATTTCCATGGTTGAAATTCAGCTACAAGAACTGCAGGTTCAGTTCTGTTTAGGTAATGTAGTTTTTTAAATACATATTTTATAATTGATTTCACGAATATAATTTGTGCTGTATGAAAGGATTTAAGTCCCTGGCCCAACACATTTCCAAGAGGCTCTCAACATATTCTCCATTCCCTCTTACACCCCTCCTAAAAACTTTGTACCTTTGGAGTTGAAAAACTGGAAACATCCCTTATTCTCCCCCTGCTTTACTTAGTGGTAAATGATACAGGTAACGCTACCCCTTGCTGCACACTGCAACATGCCATAAAGGCATGCGGAGAAATGTGGAGGTATCTCACTCACATATCTTGGCCATTTGTAGAAGTGATGTCATCACTGTGCTTCATTCAAATGAAAATTGGCAACTTAAAGAATTTTAAATATTATAAAGTATTTCACAGATACATATTGATGAATGGTTCACGATGGGAGTAGCCAAATTAGAGATAAACAGCAAGGTCAAGACTAGTAGGTATATAGCAACACAATTATGGTAAAAACAGAAAATACGTACTGGAAGTTTCGAGGGCGACAATATGATAAATGCACGTTAGTGCTCACCATCATGAAGAATATGAAATCTATTTTTCACCATGTGCAATTTAATCCTGACAACGAAGTGTTTCATCATGAGAATTACCACTTTACGACTAAAATAAAGTATATTTTATCTCATTTCTGATATGCAATGTTAATAAATAACAATTTAGTTAGGTGGAAACATGCCTGTAGATATACTCAGCATACACGGTGTTTTAAACTAGGTTTTGAAAATAGGGTTGTAAAGTGGTGGAGTAGTCGTTAGTCAAATTTCACATGTGTACTACTATTACTATTGAAAACAATACAAATGTGTGTGTGCGTGCACACACACCCACACCTAAGACACCCCATGCTACAGCATGTCTTGCGAATTAAAAAGAGGTGGTAACACAGTCAACTGCAAGAAATTTTATAGTGTGAAACATATAACCTTCTGTCTCAACTGACATCACACAAAACTGATGGAATTACAGTTTACCTCATGAACAAAGTTACTTGCCTAGCAACTAAACGATGTAATGTACGAGTTTTAAATTCAGACTAATTATATATAAAAATAACATCTCAATGATGCATTAGGAAACATAACAAGTACTGCAGCTGGTGGGGTGTGACATATAGAAGAGTGAAGAGTGAAAGGTATTCTTCTGTACAGAAGGTTAACCTCATAAAGTTTTAATAAAACGTAACGTTTTAATAAAACTAAGGACATTTCCACTTACCTCAGACAATGAATGTCTTTCTCTCTCTTATAAAAAATAAATCTTCATAAATTAGAGGCAATAACTTCACTTAAAAAATCATGGTTTCCAAAAAAATTGCAAACTATTCTTTCACATGTATAATTCCTGGAAACTAATCAGGCAATTTTTAAAAAGGATGTTCTTTTTTGATTGGTGCATTATTACAATAACTCAATGACAATGAGTTTTCCATCTGCACGACATTTTCACATTCTCCATTATTGCAAACTTTTTAACGTTCTAAGTGAATGACACATTCACACTGAAAAGATTCAAAGTGAAAACCTGCAGATACTCAACTAAAAAGATAGTAACACTGTAGGTGTACTATGGTCAAACAGCAAATTAGGCTAATTTACAAAGATTCATATTCCCGTATTGACTTTTAAAAGATGAATGTACATTGCCTGGTTGGTTTCATGTATGGAAAGGAAAGGCAAAGCGAGGATAAATGTACTGGTTTCTGCACATGCTACATGATATGGTAATTTTCACTGTGAAGTGTTGCATAGTCGAAATGAAAAACTACAAAAAATCCAGTTGTAAGCAGACGCACCAGTATTAACAATTTTGCATCCTTGAGTTTAGCCAAATGCTACAACAGGGTTCTCATCCATTTTGACAATAAATTCCCTCACATTTTCAAACTAATGAACATATAAAATTAAAATATATAAACAGGGCTCGAAAATCCCGGTCACCAAGGTGACTTAAAATTTCAGCCTGGTGACTGTGATCTTTTGCTGTAATAGTGCAGTTTTTAAGTTTGCATGTATGAAAGTTTGAAGATTCTAAGTTCAAATTGCAGTACAGCGTAAGTTAGCAAATTATTTTTTTTATTGATGTTGTGAACATTAAATAGAATCAGCAACAATTTCTTACCCATTGTTCCTCAACCACCCTTTTTCACCGTTCTCTCACATGAGTGGTTAACACATCGTGCTACGATGCCAGAGTTCCAGGTTCGAATCCCGGCATGGGCATGGATGTTTGTAAGTATCTATTCATCAATTTCATCACTCATCCCCATCTTGGCAAATTAACCAAAGTCGCACAAAAAGCGAAGTGAAATAAAGCAAATCAATCAATTCCTTACATATTAACATTTTTTATTAGAAAAGTATATTAATACTCCATGCTTAAAGACAATTCCATTCCAATCTCAACAATATCACTCTCTCAAACGACAAAACGCTCTTTGTAGCTTGACTACCATGTCCCAAATTAAGACAGCCATGTACTCAAAATACTGAAGTCTTCGCGTAATTAGAAATGACAAATTGCAATGAAGCGTGGATTTTCTAAATTCAGCATGCAACATAGCCTACAAAAAGTAGCTTCCCTGTCATAGGCGATTCCACGGAAAGCTTTCCACCTTAGCATCCAGAGAACACACACAGTTGAAACAGACTTGCCAAATGTAGTTCTCCTCCCAGGTTGTAAATTTTCAACTTAACAATTCAAGTATCGTCAATAAACTTCAAAAAATAATTGTTTATAACATTCCCTTCCATTGTATAAAAATGCCTGTTACAACTGCAGCTATTTACTTTTAAAAGTAGATAGCTACAGTTAGAATTACTCAGAAAAGTAACCATTACTTCTAACTGCATTAGAAATAACTGGTTACTTCCAAGCACTGACTTCTGGGCTGCAAATATTCATTTCTCTCGTGTCACAATATTTATTTCCTAAGGTTCCCTCTTCTTCCTTCGTATGATTCTCTCTTTCGTCCAATCATTTCTTCGTGTCTCCTTATCTCTTTCTGTTCACTTTTCTTTTAGTTTATCATTCTTTTCTTTCTTCATCCGTTTGTGTATGTCATTGCCTATCCACTTCTATCCTTTAGTCCTTGCCTCCATGTGTCAATTTCTATCTTGCATTCTTTCTCATGCTCTCCTTTTACTTATTTATGAGTACTTTATTTTTAATTTCTTCCCTCTAGTCTATGTGCATGATTCTAAAATATTGTCACCGATCAAAAATAAGGATCTGATCACAGAGCTTGTACAGTGGGATTCATGAGTATTACAGTGCAAATTGTACACGATTATTTTTATAAATTTTTCTCTCGCATCCTGTGTGTTTTTTAGCTATGGATTTTTGTGTGTGTTGGTGAAGAAGTTGTCAACAGGTTATTTAGTTTTTCCTTTTAATTCTTGAAGCTCTTATTAGGTCAAATAAAGTACACAAGCATGGTGATTGACAATTTGCATGGTAATATTCATGGATCTCACTGTGCGAGTTGTTTCTCGAAATATCCTGGATCATCCACCTACACCACTATCTAGCATTCATGCTATTTCATTGGGATGACAATTCTAGGATGTTTTGAATACACTGATGTTCAGCTTCTTATATTGATTGATTCATTTATTTCACTTTGCTTCTTCTGCCACTTTTGGTTAATTTGCGAAGATGGTGATGAATAGGTGGCTTCCTGGCACCAGATTTTCAGAGCTGGCACCTAACTCTGAAGAAGATTCTTCGAGGACTATATATAAACATTTCTACAAATTGTCTCCAAACAAGAAGCTAGTTGGAATGAGAAGTGAAATATGTTATTATTCTCTTATCTGCAAGATTAAAAATCCTGGATTCTTCCGCAATTTTTCATTCATAGGGTGATATGCCACGATACACAATTCAGTGAGAACCCTGTACTTACATATGCACAAGCTTCCATTTGCATCACTCATGTTGTTGTTTTCATATTGATTACTACAGTTGCTGTTGTTTCAACAACAACATGTGTGGTGTAGGGGAAATCATACTCATGACAGAGGGCTGATTTACATAAAGGTCTAAAAACTCATAGCTCAATAGATTAATAATGGAGGTAACTACATAGAGAAGTATGGTATAAGGATACTAACTATAATATAGTTTTGTAGCACACACACACTCCTTTTTAACAGCCTACCACATTTAACTTTCTCAATACCACTTGTAAATTAAAGAGTCAAAGGTCCTCCACTTCTGTTAGTATGCTGATTGATAAAATAGTGATCAGCAATTTCGGCCCAAAATATAATTTCTGTTTCTGTTGCCTGTCGAGGCAAATGGTGGTGGTGTAGGTTCGTGTGAGCAGCCCTACCTTCACTTTCCGGTGGGAGTCCCCAAACTCTTGGAGTTGACCCAGCATCTTGAGGACAATTGGGAAGCTGCTTAAAATGAAGAAGCGGTAACCTCTGGTCACGAAAACCAGAAAACAGAGGGAATGGATTTCTATGCAATGAGCTCACCCAACCACCTCCCCCAAAATAGCCACAGTGGCTTTCAATCTGGCAGGCCCTGGCCCAAAAAGGGCTGTTGCACCATGGAGTTTAATTTCAAAACTAGGCAATGTCAGACATGACATTTTCCTTACTATGTACCTTTATAATTTTGAAAAAATAAAAGATAGTTACTCAAAAGCAAGTAGAAAATTTAATTTCCTGAGCACTACATTAACACTCAGTTGGTCAGGCATGGTCTCTGGTTCAGAGTGTGTGGTTTTTGACTTCGCCATTTATCAATACTTGTTCTGCCAACAGCCTCTGTCTGCCTAGCTGAATTTGTGACCTTCCTCTTTTACAACACGATTTTGTTTTTAGTATTAGTAAGATCTTGGAGCCAGTAGAGGAGGATTAGTTGAAGCCTCCTGAAATCTCAGTCCATGCATGAGTAATGGCGTGCCTATAGATTTTACTGAAAACCGGGTCTGCCGTTCGCAACTAATGAAGAGTGCCTTTTTGTTTATTTGTGGACTATAAATAAAAACTAAATAAAAATAATTTTTCTAATTTTATGGTCACATGTGTAACATTGAAATTTTCATTTTGTCAAATATAAATTATTTTGTGGTGTGTATTTTTTTTTAACTAAAATGTACATTTCGTAGTTTTATACAATCTCAATTGTTTGCAAAAAAAGATTTAATCATAACAATTGAGGGTTTGGCATTTAAGAACCCGGTCTCTGGCAATGTGGTCAACCCACAAAGGTTAAGTGAGTATAGTATTCAATTATATATATTTTCGCTCGAATCAAGAACTGAACTTTTGCAGTAGAACAACAGAAGGTATAATTTAACAATACAGGGAATTTATCCAATTTGTCTGAAATTTGGGATACTTACTAATTTGGGCCTCGTAATAACGAATCTGCAATTAAAATTTGGCACTTATTTGGGGGCAGGTGAATCCGGCCAATTTCTAACATGCCTTTAACAGGGACTCTATAACATACTGGTAAGGTGCGAATTACTCACAATTAAATACAAACTTTAGGCTAAAAGATTAAAAATCGGCAACTTACGTGTGTGAGTATGAGATTTTTCGTACTACGTTTCGGAGGTTGCACTACCTCCTTCTTCAGGTTGAACGATGTTATTCAGACACCTGACATGGTGCCTCGTCGTGAAAGTGAAGGTTAAGGATTTAGGTTAAAAAGTTGCTTGAAGGACACTTTCTAAAAAATATAAATTACACATCTAAAACCGCGCAATACTATAAAAACAAAAGAACATCCAAGGCTGAAGTTGGCAAACTGCTGACCAATGCTCAGGGTAGGCGAATGCACGGTGTCAGCCCGTACCTGGGGAAAGAGAACTTCCCCTCCTCAATCCTTCCAAACTGGGGCTCGGGAGTCACCAATCCAAGGAGAAGTCGACCTCCACCTCGGCGGCTTTCCTGACCTCAGGAGTAACATGGAAGCCCATCTCGTCCCTAAACACTGCGGCTTTATCCCATTTTTTAAAGAAATTAACCCAGCCGTCTTCTAAATTCCCATCGTCCCTATTAAGTTTATTCCAATTTTTCGCGCATATATAGGCAGCTTCATATACGTTTCTGTCCAATTTATTCGACCAATTGGGGAAGCAGGACCCCAGGATTGGGTTTACTAGGGAAGATATGGCCAACGGAAAGATCCACTTTCTTGACTTGTGCCTTACTAAAACCGGACAACGGATCGTAACCGGGGTCTTCCATAAACCGTTAGCTGGAGAGATGTACCTCCATAAGAGATCCCAACATTCGAATAGGACTAAATTAAATGTTTTTCTTAACTTTTTCATTCGCGCCGAAAGACTGTGCAATGACGAGAAAGAGAAAGGGAAAGAAGGGGAATGGATAAGGAAGGTGGGGGTAAAGAATGGGTACACTATCCGCGACCTGGAAAAAGTAGCTAGGAAAGCCAAAAGGATTGTTAGGCAAGAAACATCGCAAAATGACAAAGAGGATAAAAAAACTGAGATAGGAAACGGGGAAAAAAACACATATTTTGTCGGGATCCCATATTTTAAGGGGGTCTCAGAGAAAATTGAAAAGTCCGTGAGGGGTTACGGAATAAAATGTGGGGTAAGAGCGCCCCGGAGTATTGAAAAGCACTTTACATCCTATAAGAAAGGGAGGGGGGATAAGCGCAATAACCCTGAAGAGCGGAAGGGAGTATACAGGATAGTGTGTGAATGTGGAAAGGAATATGTGGGACAAACCGGGAGAAGTATGCAAGTTAGGTGGGGAGAGCATGATAAAGACGTAAAGGAGGGCATACCCAAAACTGGATTATCTGAACACATATTGGTTAACCGACATAAGATTGCTAAAAGGGAAGTGATTAGGGAGGTTAACAATAAATTGGACAGAAACGTATATGAAGCTGCCTATATATGCGCGAAAAATTGGAATAAACTTAATAGGGACGATGGGAATTTAGAAGACGGCTGGGTTAATTTCTTTAAAAAATGGGATAAAGCCGCAGTGTTTAGGGACGAGATGGGCTTCCATGTTACTCCTGAGGTCAGGAAAGCCGCCGAGGTGGAGGTCGACTTCTCCTTGGATTGGTGACTCCCGAGCCCCAGTTTGGAAGGATTGAGGAGGGGAAGTTCTCTTTCCCCAGGTACGGGCTGACACCGTGCATTCGCCTACCCTGAGCATTGGTCAGCAGTTTGCCAACTTCAGCCTTGGATGTTCTTTTGTTTTTATAGTATTGCGCGGTTTTA
Source organism: Lepisma saccharinum (assembly GCF_977018435.1). NCBI lineage: Eukaryota > Metazoa > Arthropoda > Insecta > Zygentoma > Lepismatidae > Lepisma > Lepisma saccharinum. The sequence goes on along the minus strand of NC_139256.1, from coordinate 19,109,302 downwards.
GATGTGTAATTTATATTTTTTAGAAAGTGTCCTTCAAGCAACTTTTTAACCTAAATCCTTAACCTTCACTTTCACGACGAGGCACCATGTCAGGTGTCTGAATAACATCGTTCAACCTGAAGAAGGAGGTAGTGCAACCTCCGAAACGTAGTACGAAAAATCTCATACTCACACACGTAAGTTGCCGATTTTTAATCTTTTAGCCTAAAGTTTGTACAGGGACTCTATAGAGAAAGCCGGGGAGCCGGACCAGAGGCAGGGCCACGTTAGAGGTTGGGGGCGGAGCCCGGAATCTGTGGGAAATTTGGAAATCGAGGGTATAGAAATAAGACCTTAATTTAGATTATTTTGCTATTTTCACGTGTGAGCACCCAATTTTAACTGCAGATTCGTGATTAGTGGGCCAAAATTAGTGAGTATGCCGAATTTCAAACAAAATGGAGAAATTCCCGGTATTGTAAAATCGTTCCAGACAGAAATATCCATGCCTACTGCAAAATTAATGTCGAAGAAAACAACAAATCACGGTTTTGATTAAATTCTTTAGACCCAGACTGATATTTCTACCTAGGATATGAAGGCCACATACATGGAAAAAATGCTGTTTTGGGGATGTGTCTTATTGAGAAGTTGCTGCTGGCCTAAACCAATCCAATGTCTCATTACAACAGACAGAAACTTCAACGTTCACAAGCAAGACTATTACTTGAACACTCCACATGTGAGCAAGGCTGAAATATAGCATGTGAAAATCATTTGTAGTTTGACAACAGAAAAATAGTATAAAATTTTAAAAAAAAAACTTTAAAAATGTGACAAACTAAGACATTGCACTATCATTTTCACACACTGGAGGAACAGAAACACATGTGCAAATACTCCATCCCAAATTTTAGTTGAATTCTTAAATTAACTAAAAAAAAAAAGTCTCTTTCGAAATCCATAGTTAGTGCCTTAATGTGCAAAATTAAATCCTCGCAAAAAATCACTCTTGATTAGATTTTCAACATCACACCTGAAAAAGTGAGTTTATGCATGTAGCACAAAGTAGAGCTGGCTTTATAAAAAGAAACTACTTTGTCAATGCCAAGAACAAACTAATAAATCTATCATGATACTTTTAGAAAGAACTGTTCTGGATGCTTAGAATCCAATTATATATATTAAAATGCATGTTAATTTGGTTATTTAACATGGAATGATTCAACCATTAACTCAAACACAGCATTGGAGGGTTACTTGATAGATATTGAAATGAATGAAAGGTTAAGCAATACATATACAGAAAACTTCAACCAGGGAAAAAGCATACACATACAAGGCTATGCAAGGAACAGTTGATCTAGGACTGTGGTAATGGAGTGGATAGGATACAAAACCTTACAATTACGTACGTTACAAGGTTTTCAGAGGATCAAAGTAAAGTGTGCCATGAAAGTCTAAACAAAGCAGTGTTGAAATTGATTGCTGAACTCTACAGAAATCTATATCTACAAATCTGTCTTTGCTTTCAAGTTCAAACAAAGTAATTTACTCCCAAGCTTCCACTGAAAATTATCCTACTCACAATTACTAGTTAAGTACTTCGCTAGTCTCAAATGTAAAATATCCTCATGCCTTCTGCAATTGTATTATGATGTATGGTAAAAACTTCACACCAATAAATCATAAGTAGTGTGTGTGTTCACTCCCAAGAGTTTTCTTGGCAAGACATAGTTGTTTCGGAAAAAAAGCCTTAACTAAGACAGATATTAAGATAACATATTAAAAGCTCTGCACTTAAATGTACTACATTTCTGGTACATATTAACTAATATAGAAAATGAGCTAATTATCGGTTATGCCTAGTGTTGTACATCATGGTGCTTTTACAGCCTAAATCTGTATTATTCATGTGTCTGCGTGAAATTAATCCTATAACGTACACATTCAGCACTAACTATTCATACATTTGCCCTCAAAAGCGATATTCCTTGAGCAATACACAAGAATATTGCAGCAGTAGGACGTAGCCTAGGCTACTGAGGTGTACAAAGGGCAAACGTATTCTCGTTGGATTTATCTGGAAATTCCTTTAGCCTAGTATATCATATTTTGCATGACACTAATCTTTATTCTAGCATCTCCCAGCTTCGAGGGCTTTCTGCCCATAAAATAATGACAATTGAAGTTTCGCCAGCAGAAAGCACTAGCAGCCATGTTGAACCAACATTAAGCCTAACCGACGTCACTGATACTGAAGCTCTGCTGAGTAAGTTCACTTACTACTAATTTTCATTCCTCCTAATGGAGGATTCGGAGACTGCTTGTTACCCTCAGCAAAGGACGTGGTTCTTGGACGTCCACTCATTTCTAACGGCGGTGAATTCTCCTAAATACGTTCATGTAGTTCATAGATTTATCACATTTCTTACGAACACCCTCCTGCACACGGAACTTCGGCGCTTGCAGCCTGAATTTCGTCCTATAATTCTTCTCTTTCACGCTTACAATTCATGTACTCGCACTTGGAAACTTGATGCAAAATATAACGTACTAGTTCACACGGCAAGGGGTTTCATTACCCCGTAAGTCCCAAATATCAATATTTTTACATTTATGAAATTCTAGCAATTCTTGACTTCACCCACAAAATTTTAGATGCTTCAGACATTGACCTGTTCGGCTAAAACCGTAACCAATCACAATTCGAAATCACTGTCCGATAGCCCCCGAGGATGACGTCAAGCCATCGTTTACGTCAAAGAAAATGGCGGCCTTCCCAAGATGCATTGTAGCAAGAAAGTAACAAACAGCTGACGACTGAAGAGCGGCTGAAAGTGGAGGAACTATTTGAAATACTCGGACATCACTTTACAGCACTCCAAAAGAAAATTAACAATACATGGACACAAAAAAATAGTAATTCAGGATTGCTGTAGGCTGTAAATATAATATAAAGAGGTTTGTATTTTTTGCAGGAAACCCAAAAAATTAACACCGAGGTATTGCTACTGTGCAAGTGCAAAAGTGTAATTTGTAATCATAAGTACTTGATTATGCGTGGTTCTGTAACTTCAACCAAAATTTTGGGTTTGTTACTTGGTACTTCAGACGGGCGATAAGTGTCGAACCAACTGACGGACAATTTGAAACTCGATTGAGCCTAACGCTGTATGAAGTCAGATGTCCCAGTTTCGAACCCCGGTTAAAGCATGTGTTCTATTATCCATTTCATCAGTTCATTTTTCCAATAGATATATATGTATATGTGTGTGTACTTGGTATATATCTATCTGTGATAAGTGGAAATAAAGAATAGCGAAATGAAAACTAAGTGTCCAGACTGCAAGACAACAATTTTTCTGCCCTTAATTCATGTGTTCTGAAACCGGGTCTCACATGTACTAGGCCTAAATCTGGCCCTATTAATCGCGATAAATATTATCAATGATGATATGGTTAGGTTAGGAAAGGACACACACATTGATTCATTAAATTCAAGCACGTAAGCAGAACTCGACTGTGTAATGAAGATAGCAGTTTCCGAAACGGCCTCATTGCAGAACATGGGCTGCTTTTTCCCTCTAAATAGACTAACAAAATTTATATCCCCTGAAAGTACGTACCTTCTACTTCCATTTTCTGGTGTTCCTTTTACGATTACTATTATATTATTGTGCGTAAAAAATGTTTTTCCTGCTATTAAAAGCAATGCATTTCTTCATTTGTTCGCGTCCATATTGTTTACGCGCTGAAGTGTTGTGTGATAAGTGAGACCCTTCGTTTTGCGGCATTCGAGTTGATTTGTCGCTCCGGATTCCACCCACAGATGCACAGTTTCTTTCATTATTTCAGACGACGAATGTTTACAAGGTTAGGTTAGGCCGGGTTCCAATAGCATAAATATAATGAAAAATGTTTTTCCTGCTACTAAAAGCAATGCATTTCTCCATTTGTTTGTGTCTATATTGTTTACGTACAGTTTCTTTCATTATTTCTTCGAGGAATGCCTACAAGGTTAGGTTAGGTTTCATTAGCATAAATACAATGACTAATTATTATTTAGGCTAAGTGAACTAAACCTAGCTACCTAACAACATAGGCATTTTTTGCTTTCCTTAGATTTGTGCGCAGGAATATGCCTTTTCCTTCGTTGCTACGATTTCAATACCACCCAACCTGGACACGTTCTTCTGTTTTTTTTTAAAGAAAATTTTTTTCCGCACCTTAAAACTTACTTTTCCCGATTACTAACTACAAAACGTTACCAAAAAATTATGAACAGTGTTCCTCCTAAGCAGCCCATATTCTGCAGTCTTACCAGAAATTACTTACGGAAATTATTTTCTTTAGCGTTGTTGAAGTTCGGGAATGTAGTTTTGATCCATTTTAATGTAAAATCAATTATGTATCTGTGAAAATATCTCTCCGACACGCTATTGCTGCTTCCGCCATTTGTTTTCTGATCTGAGCACAATGTTCCGTGTGTTAGATCTTGTAACCCCCAAGTAAGTGTTTCAAACCACACCTTGTTTTCGCTGTAAGATGACATGTGGAGGATTTTTAAAAAAAAATTAAACTTCACTTACCTAACCTAACCTTACAGGAAATGGTGTGGGACTAACGTCAATGGTTTATGGGGCTAACACCAAATGGTTTGCGAGGTATTAGCCTAATTTCAAATCTGGGCACAAAGGTAGGTATTTTTCGGTGAACAAGGTTGCAACATTGCAAACACACTCCAAATCGACAAAACACTGCCACAATGTGCAATGAACCAGTACGCTACCGCCATATTGTGTGTTATAGAATGCAAAAAATTAAGAACAGTAAGTACTCGTAAATGTAAGAAATATACATTATTTCCATTAGAAATTCATTATTACATCTAAAGAAATGTTCCACAATGCAGAATAGTATATTAGGAATGTAAACAAGTGCGACATAAATGATTTATAGGTGTTGTTTCCACTATACGAAAGTAGTACCAAAAATTATTATTTAGGAATGTGGACTCGTTTGATTAGGTACGTTTGGCAATGGTGTATTGCACGCTGATTTTTTCATCAAGGGAAAATGGCGTCTTCTGTGGACCTGCTGTTCTTACAGTAGACTTACGTTACGTTAGGAAAACATAGTTTATTTAGTTTTTCTCTACATTTACATACTTGACCGCCAATTATTACATGCAGATTCGTGATTAGGTCGTCTCAATTAGTGAGTAGGCAAAATTTCATAGCAATTGGAGAGTGGTCCAGTATTGTAAACTCATTCCAAAGTTATTATTTAGGCTAAGAGAACTAAATCTAGCTAGCCTAACCTGACAACGTAGGCATCTAGCCTAAAATTTAAAAGCTTTCTCCCGTTTCGTTAGAACACAAGGGTGCTTAAGTGTTCTGCGATAAGTGAGACCCCTCTTCTTTCCTCCTTTTTTTTCCATTTCACTTTTACCTTTGTTGCTACGATTTCAATAGCACCTAACCTGAACTCGTATTTCTGGTTTAAAAAATTACACATTTCCGCACCTTGAAAGTTACTTTATCAAATTACTAACTTCAAACCATTACCATAAAATTAGGAACCGCATTCCTCCTAAGCAGCCCATATTCTGCAGTCTTACCATAATTGTTTTCTACTCAATTGCATTTACTTGGAGTCCGTGACAAATGAAGATATACCCGAGCATTTTCAATAGTACGTCTGCAAGAAAAGAGAAATGGATATGAAAGAGGAGAAATGATTTTCTTTTCTGAATGACCTTTAGAGTGAGATTACTTTCGTAACATCTCTGGCTGTTTTGCATTGGCAACTTTGGAGCGAGTCAGAAGTCCCAGAGCAGCCAATCAACAAACGAGCCGCTGACGTCATCTCTACCCATCACCTATCGCTTTGCCTGTTTCTCTGGACTGTTGGTAGGTTCACTAACTGGTCTCGCGCGGTGAGCTGGAGTTGTTATGAAAATAATCTGACTCTACCTAGAGTTATTTTCCTGTAGTGTACGGTTATTACAAGCATAAGAAAACAGTTTTTCGTTGTGTCGTTTCAGGAGTCGGGGTCGTAAGCAATTTGGTCATGAAATGCAGTCTTTTTGTTCCAATTATTGTGATTGCTACCTGTCAAGTGTCAACCTATTGTTTCAAAATTAATAAAAAAGAAACTCCATACATTGTGAAATATTACAATATTGGTAAAATTTTAGTATCCACGAAATGTATTTCTTCAATTTTACAGGAGAAAGTACTTACCGAACTGATTTTCCGTAGATTTTTAAAAAGGTCGTGTAAGTGTTTTTCCCCATCGCTTAATTTATTTCGCCGGTAAATCATGCATTTTTGAAGATTAATGTCTCTCCAATGCACGAAAGTTGTTGCCTCTTATGTCCTCCTACTATGTGAACCAAATGTTGTGTGTGTTCGATGATGTAACCCCCGGTCAGTGTATCCAACCACACCGTTGGTTGGAGAAGAAGATGACAATTTTAACTATGTTTGCCTAACCTAACCTTGCATTTTTCGTGGGGCTATTTATGAATGGTTTGTGGGGCTACATACATGGTTCGTGGGGTTTTCGAAACTGGAAAAAAGGTAAAGTGCTCCCCTGTGCTTAGCACCATGCCATGAAGGCGTATAGGGGGTGTGGGGTTAATGCCCCACACTTTCTCGATCGTCATGAGTGGGGGTGATGTGACTGCCTTTACCCCCCAGGGTTTCCCCCAGGTACCCATGTCATTCGATGCTGGGTGTGCACCGGGGCTGCTTCCAACGTTAGAAAAGTTCCCGGATTTGAACCGGCTGGGTATATTGAGCATGGTAGTCAGACGCTTTACCGACTGAGCCACTGCAGCCACCATCAAACCCGGAAAAAAATACAAAATCAGTAACATGAAAGTAGGCATTTTTTGGTGAAGGTTGGAAACACTGCATACCCACTGATCATAGACAACAATAGTCAAGATTTGCCCACGATATTGTGTAACTCGACCAAAAAAACGAACTAACAATAATTACTCGATATGTGGAAAATTGAAATTATTTTCGTGAAAAAAATGAAATGCCACCTTCAAGAATCCTTAGCAATGCAGAATACGTAAGTACCAATTAGAAAAAGAAGAAAATAAAGGAATTTCAGATGTTTCGCGAATACTAAAATTTTAATAAAATATTAATCAATACTGAGAATATATTTTTCTCTTGTTGCATCTGTAGTAATCATCTCATGATTGCATCAAACATACAAATCCCAGGATTGGGCTATTTTCAATTTTGAAAGTGCCCCATGCATATGCTTTTAGTCATAACTCTGTACCATGCATATTATATCATGAACAGACAGGAATATATGCTTCTAAGCAATAAATATAAGCTTTGCAGTAAGAATAAGGTCGCAAGCGTGAAAATTTTTAGATCTACAAGTATTTCATTGCAAACTAACAATTAATTAAAAAGGCACTAATAGTTTCACAGAGGTAAACAATTCGTCGATGTTTTGCAGGACATTTCGCAAGACTGTATTGAAAAATAGGACATTTTTGTTTTTTGGAGTAGCATCAGAGACTGCAGGGCCTCAAAAAAGGACTGTCCTGTCTGGATGTCTGGTCACCCTAAATATGAAGCAACACTCTTTGTGTATCCAGAAATACAGAGAAAAGAGCTGACCAAGGCAATAAAAAACCACTATACACGTGACATATCAACCTTCTAGCAAAGTCTTCATCAGACTCTGAACAAACTTCAAATAAAGAGATTTTTAATTTAAAGTTTGCTCAGAGTTTGAGGAAGTCATTGCTAGAAGGTTGAAACATCACGTGTATAGTGTGTTCTTAAAATAAATTCTTGCGTTGGTTAGCATTTTTAGTGTTTTATTAATCATAGAAAAAAGGCTTAACAGTGTTACCAGAGAAAAGAGCTGCAGCAGAGCATTTGGCTACCATTCGGAAGACCCAGGTTTGAATCCCGATGCAGGTGATCTGGACCAGCAATTTTTCCTGGTTTTTGCGCTGCTCTGAGACTCGCCCATCCTTGGAAATGGGTACCTGGGGGGTAAAAGCAGCCGGGTGTGATGCTGATCACATCAGTCAAACTATGGCTGAGATCAAGAATATGTGGAGCTCTACAACTCATCACGGCTTATATACACGCGCACAGGGGTACCTTTATCTTACAGAGAAAAGAGGCATTAATAAGAAAAAAACATGTCTCTGAAACTTATCTTAGAGTGGAGCCGATAAAAATGCGAATGTCTTATTCACACAAATAAACCACTACAAACACCGAAAATCTAACTTCAAAGGATAAGAGTGCAGATGTACCCACCATGCTGAATTGTAGTTGACAAGCTGCCGAAACAGAACCTCCACACCACCCCCCTCGTTCCATTTTTCATCTGTCTTTGCTAATGGCCGACAGGACTCCTTACCCCCCCCCCCCATCACATAGAGGAAGTAATAATTACAATTTACTAATTTCACAATTCAAGATTTGAGTGGCAACAAAAACGTGGACCTCCGAACATTATCTGAGCCATAGTTTGTTCTAGAAGTCAAAAACAAATCTTGGTAGATGTGTGGTACCATACTGTAATTGTGGAAATACCTGTTGGTACTGGTACAGCATACGTGTGAAGCCAAATTACAAGGGTTAAGTTTGTGTATACAAATTTTCGTGACACTCATTCTGAGTTGTGAGTTTTAAGTCAACTTTACGTACAGGTAGGCTAATTGGGACTAAACTAAGTGGGATCTGAACCATTGGGTTCCTCGAATGGGTATCGAACTTCGGATCCCCGATACAAGGCAAGGCCCTTACCACTATGCCATTGGAGAGGCCCAACGCTCATACTGAACAATACCAAGAGTACCAATTGAACTGTCCCGTTTGTTTTAGATGTGTAGTTGCCTTTTTTAGCCATTTAAACATATCCATTTAAGGCTCGGATGAGCCTTTGGACGAGGGCAGCTGTTTTAGAATATTTTCCGCCTTTTAAAAAACTGCTAGAATATTCCAAAATCTGAAAAATTGTTTATGCTTAGAATTCCTTCTAGAGCATTCACGTGAATCTTTGTGTGGTTTGCTTTCACTTTTATCTAGATATTCTCAATAGTTTAATAAACTTACATTGCCCCAAAACTATTGAGAATATCTAAGCAACAGAGAGAGCAAACCAGAGAAAAGATTCATGTGAATGTTCTAGAAGGAATTCTAAGTGTATGAAACAGCTGCCCTGGCATCAAGGCTTCCAGCCGAGTATGAAGTGGACAATATATATGGGTGGCCTGGGGAAGATCGATTGATTGATAAATTTGTTTTAATTTGCTTTTCTGCCACTGTTGATTTGATTGATTGATTTGCTTTATTTTACTTTGCTTTTTGTGCCACTTTTGGCTAATTTGTGGATGAGGGATGACATGATAAAACTGATGAATGGACACTCGCAAACATCCATGCCCAGGCTGGATTTAGGCCAAAGTTCCAGTGAGCATTAAGTGGACAATATACATGGGTGGCCTGGGAAAGATCGATAGATTGATTATTTTACTTCGGTTTTCTGCCACTGTTGATTTGATTGATTGATTTACTTTATTTTACTTCAATTTTTGTGCCACTGTTGGCTAACTGCAAAGACAAGGATGATTGGTGATGAGATGGATGAAGGGTCAATCACAAACATACAGGGATGACACAAAATGATCCCCACAAACGATTCTCCTGGTTGCAGATCCAGGAGCGTCTGCAAAATGCTGTCCAGGGTGTGTCCCGAGAAAGGTGTAAGGGGGGGGGGGTGTCAGGTGGTTCGATTGGTACTCTTCATTTCATTGCTTTTTTTAAAAAAAGGTAAAAACCTAGTTTATGAGACGAAATAAATAAATTTCAGTGTGCTAGTATAATAGGAGAATTATTATTATTTGCAGCAATTACAATCTGGTGTTTCAACTAATGATATCTCTGTAAGGAAATAAATTATTTTCATGGTTGGTATGGTAAATGCATTGCCTTCATTAACAAAGGTTACAAAAATACGGAACTTCAACCCCCTACAAAAAATCCTGGTGCACACACGGGGATTTCGATCAGGTTCTACAGCAGTGGTTTCCAAAGTTTTTCGTTTCACGGCACCCTTAGTGTTTCAAGATATTTCCACTGTGCCCAATCAGAATGTAGGCCAATCTAACACTAGCAATGCTGTTAGTGTGGTGAGGTTGCTTGCTTTAAGTTAAAAAATAAACACATTTTATATGTAAAAAGTACTAAAACCATGTTTAGATTAACAAGTAAGTATCATTTCAGTGAAAATACTGAACATTTCGTGGCACTCCTGTAATCCAGCCCCAAAGTGCTGTGGTGCACACTTTGGGAACCACAGTTCTACACTAAAGAACTGCCATTGCATATTAATGTCAAGTAGAGATCCCATATTGCATCTGTTATTGTTGGTGATAGGTTATCTAAGCAGTAGGACAAGTGGTCTCTGGTCTCGTTAGTAACGAAAACCAACCGAGTCACCTATGAAGAAATCAGCGGAAATGGAAAATCATAAGACAGCCTTAAAATTCACTTGCTCTGTTACTTTCATTGGAATTACATTCATAGTGAAACTGAATATTTTGCATATACACCAATGTGTAAACACAGAAGTAGTAAAACCAGATAGACATAGAACAGAAAATGAGTGTATTTGCATTATACTCAAAATAAATTGAATCCACAACGGTAATAATAATAATTTTCAACTGAATATAACAAAGAAAAAATTAAACACTATTAAGAGAGATACTCTCAAAATGTTTGATCTACGAGTTTGTAGGTGTGCCCAATGAAAATAAAAGTATTTTTTGTAGTGGAATACAATACCAACATATTTTAACACATTTTAAACCCTAAAATATACAAAAATGACAAATGCAATCAAGAACATGTCATTTCTAGATATGCAAACCATATAATTTAACATATTGTCAGGTATTACTTTTAGTTTGAAAGTACCAGCAACTTAGACAATATGGAGAATTTCGAAGTGACTCAGGATCCCATTCTTATTGCCAGGGTACACCTGACTGAACAAGTTATTTTTGGTACAAAATTAACATTCCAATTTTTGGGCACAATATAGTTTCTTATTTCACATATCTTATCTCGGAAAAATTCTGATCAAATAATTACTATTTCAGCCTTCTATGTTATTATTTTTTCCATTAGTAACAGCTTCGTGCAAATATAAAAAATGGAATCTGTGTTCCATTAAAATAATTCTTTACATAATGTAACTCAAATGGGAACTCTGCCATGCCATTTTTGAGTAAACACACCATTTTGAACAAAAACAAATGTATTTCTATTAATCATATTATACCCCTTTTTTTCTTTATGGAAATGTCAGTCTTATTTTTTAATACTAACAACAATAAAACAACATGACAATGAGATTAACTTTCAAGAAGATTAAACTACATCTTATTACACAATACTATACAACTCAAACACTAAACAAAATATAGTACAATTGCTCTCTTTATGTACAATATCAATACATACAAAACACAAACATGGCATATTTATTTACACAGAAGGGAGTGTACATTACAGATCATGTAACTGTTGTTTAAAATATATTAACAGCAATTATCCATTTTACCACAATACTCACAAACTGGCATCGGAAATGGTTTCTTTCCAAGTTGCATGGAAAGGTACGATTTGTATTTGAACTTTTGTACTTGGCAACACTTGTGTCAGAAACTTGAATATAGTCTGCAACGAAACAAATTCTACTCGGACGTCAGAATCTTTACCTGACCCACTGTCTTGTTCATCCTCTGTACCCTCGGCCAAAGGAGTGGGCAGTGGTTTCATGATTGGTATGCAGTCTGTGTTAGTCTTCAAAGCATTGGATTTGTTCTTCTGTGAGGTGTTGGACGTGCTCTCCATGAAGAGCTGCGTGACCCTAAGCATTTCGTATGTTATCTCCCATACAAAATGAGTTAGACACTGAAGCTGCATCACCCCATGTAGGACTAGCTGGTTACTGAAGGCAGCCTGAAAGTAAATTGATGCTAAATATTTCTTGTAAGGGACAGACATTTGTGCAATGTAAACTACTTTTATTTATTGAAGTTATTAATTTCTTGTTATTACATATTTTGTACAAGAGAATATGGTGGGGAGAATATAACAGTTCCCACCAATACTGATGCTTGAAAATTGTAACAATTAAAAGTTCCAAATATTTTTTAATATTAGTGCACGAGTATTTCACTCCAATTATTCAGTTTTACTTTAAAATATTCAAAATTACATCAGAATATAACACTACTTGTTATAGGAACTAACTTTCCTGGCTATGTGATTCGACCAAGGTTCTTGTTATCAGCCAGGTTAAATCAATGTTGTGCCCAACGTTTTGATCTAATACATTGCTCTCATGGTCAGGGAATGTTAAATTGGAGACCAGTGTGAAGTTACATATGCGAGTGTGAAGGGGCGGAGCTAAAGCATCCAGGATGAGCCAATCACAGGACAGAATCTAGCTCCGCCGCTTCACGCTCCCATATGTAACTTTACACTGGTCTCCAATTTAACATTCCCTGATGACAAGAGCAACGTATGAGCTTGGAACATTTGATGCTGACACCGATGTAACCTGGCTGAGAACCTGAGGACACTTGTTTGAATACTTGTTATAAAACCACAAAATATAGTTTATTTTTTACATAATATTGGTACCAAATCAATGGAAACTTTAAATTTTGCATAACTTTCAGGATAATTATACTTTTATAAAGTGTCATGTGGTATTTTTGCAGACCCATCGAATGATAAAAGTACAGGCAAAGTATTGGTAAATAAAATGCGATACTTTCAGATACAGATATAACTGGTATCGGCTCAGCTCTACAATATAATATATTAATTCACGATAATTTTCAAAGAATGGGTCCAAGACACTCCTTGTAAGCAGATGAATATTCATATTAGGTAGATCCAATCTATCATCAGGGATGAGTGGACAGCATTGCGTACTGCGAAGAGATCCTAGGTTTGTATCCTGGTCAAGGCATGGGTGATGTTATTTCATCTTTATCACGACAATTAACTCGGAAGGTACAAAAACGATGCAAAATAATCAAATTAGAAGTACTGTACTGTGTATATTGGTAACTGTGAGTGTAATACTTAGAGGCATGCAAATTTCGTTTTTGACGAAAACACGAAATATGAAATAACATGCTGTAATGTTCATTTTTCATGTTTCTGAAAGGTGTGAGGTGCATTTTTCTACCCTGTTTTGTCACGAAATAATGCGAAATGAACTGCAAAATGCGAAATAGACTCTTAAACACGAAATTTACCGTTTATATACCGACGCGACACTTTCTGAAGTCGAAGTATCCTGTGAGTTATGCAATTCACGGAAAATTGATTAATTCTGCTGTAAATGTTTGAGAAGCAAAAATGGACCGCTTTACACAGGAATAAACTTAATACTCTGGTAAATATGCTATTATAAGGGTTAAGTTTATTTTGTGTAATAACTGCAGTTTTTAAATCAAATTTAGGATTATATTCACAATTTTAAAACCACAATGTCATTTTATATAGCACTTTTGATGTGATCATTCACCGCTATAACACCGAAATTTTATTTTATTTACCGCTTTTGAACCTGAAATTGGATCTGTTTTTGTACCGAAATTTTGCTTTTTTATTTCCCAAAAATATGTGCCTCTAGTAATACTATACAGCAAAGAAGAATAAATTTCCTCAGGAAATGCAAATGGCCAATGTGAAGCTTTCAGTCTTTTTCATTATTTTTTTTCCAAGCAAAATTCCGAAAATTAATAACAGCTTGTATGTATTGATTGATTAAGTTTATTTTACTTTGCATTTCTGCCCCTTTTGGCTAATTGCGAAGATGGGGATGAGTGATGATGTGATGAATGGACACTCACAACCATCCATGCTCAGGCCAGGATTCGAAGGACACCTATGCCCACGCTGGCATTCGAACCCGGGACCTCTGGCAATGTAGTTGCAGTCTGTTTAGCAGTATAGATATACTAATTATCAGCTAACTTAAATGGATGCTTACATATTTTGTTGCAAATGCAGTTAAAATGGCTTCTTTGTAGATAAAAATAATAATTCCCAGTTACTTGCTAAAAATGTTTTACTATGATGACTAGGGATTATAAGTTGATGAAAAATCAAGCCTTGAAAAGAATGCTAAATCTGATATCAGTCTGTTTCCCTTCAGTTAGAACCAGAAAACATTGTTTTTATTTTGTATTGTTCAGTCTTTTTTGGCTTTTAGGTCATTCTTCAGTATATTTTCCTGGTTTTGTTGCATTTTTTCCATTTCTGGGGTATTTTTCTCCTCCTCTGTTGTTTAGTTAATTTTAATTGCATTTGCTAGCGTAACTTATATATTTAAATTTCCTGCCAGGCTCTTTTTATCAAGTTCGCCACTAATTGAAAATACAGTCAATGGAAAAGCACAATATTAATTTAACTGAAATGTTTGGCAATGGATTGGATAATAATTGTGGTAAATTTTATATTAATTTGGTAAAGTTAGTACTTTAAAACCACTACACAATTTGCGAGTGTCCTTCATCAAATTTCATGTAATCACCATTTCATCCTGATCATCAAAATTAGCCCAAAGTGTTAGAAAAGTGATATAAGAAAAACAAGAACCAAATACACGCCAGTGTCCCAGTATGGTACTCACATGAGCTAAATATGATGGAATGATAAGAAATTTCTTCAGCTGCTTGCAAGCCTGAATGGCAACATCAAAACCAGGTTTCACATCAAAATTAATCAGCTCAAGGTGAGTGAGATTGGTTAAGTGGTTCAGCGTGAATATCAACTCCGATTGTGGACCGGCGGTTGCCTTCTCCAATCGAAGCTTCTTAAGTCTATGTAGTTTGCTCACTGCTGTAGAAAAGTCCTCATTAAATTCAGTACACTCTCCCAGTTCCAGAGACTCCAACTGATCCAATCTGCCAATGTCAATTAATCCACAGTTGCTCAATTCCTTAAAAGAGGTCAGGGCCTGCAAGTAAAATGAAATTCTCTGAATGTTTATGACAAAGGTTCTACATTAGCATGCAATGTTAAATGGACATTATCCACAGGCTAGTGCTTTTAACTATACTTACGCTAAGAGAGAATCCACACCGAAGCGACAGATT
The DNA here is from genome assembly GCF_977018435.1 of Lepisma saccharinum. Classification (NCBI taxonomy): domain Eukaryota; kingdom Metazoa; phylum Arthropoda; class Insecta; order Zygentoma; family Lepismatidae; genus Lepisma; species Lepisma saccharinum. Next base: position 19,094,130 of record NC_139256.1, on the reverse strand, counting down.
ACACATGTCACTTGGGAAAGAGCCAATTAGCAGCAACGTTTCACGTCGCGAAGGCATGACAGGTTGCATAAGCCTGCGTTTGATAGGTGAAACCCTCGAGTAATACTAGTCGCCTGTCACTTGTCGTTTCAGTGTGAATTCCCTCTAACACTACATTTTGAGAGAGCGCATCTTCTCTAATCTTCAAACAAATTTCTTTTGGTGGTGGTGGGAATTGAACCCACGGCAGACCTGCGATTTTACTACAAATCCAGTGCGCTAATCAACTTCTCCATAGCATCCTCTGAAATCCTGTACTAATTCTTGCTCAACTTATGCTACTATTTCTAATTTTTCAGGCGAGGGGGCCATATTTGCTTGAATTCTACTACAGTTTGGGGCCATTGCTATGAAGGCTGTTTCTTTGATTTTTCTTAGATTCCAATTTGGTTTTGTTCTTGGTTCACAAAGAACTAAATTGGAGACTAAGGACAAAGTATCAATTTTATGGTAACATTTCCATTTTCTTCTTCTTCTTCCTATAACTTTCATTATTGTGAGATACAATGTAGAAATGTCACCTCTGCTGAAAGCCCCATTGTGGAAAAAAAAATAATCTTTCTATGTCAATAAGTTCTCAAGCATTGATATGTTTTGTAGTTCACAGCAAGTTTGAAAAGTGCATGCCTAGAAAGTGGTTGTCTGTAGAGGCTAGCATGCGGAAGAGGCTTCCATCTGCTCAAGGTTAATATTATTTATTTAAGGATGGAAGGGATTAATTAGTTGTTATAGGCATATCATTACATTGTTCTCTTTTCAAAGGAAATATCTAAATACAGTACACAGCTTTGTTTTCTAAGGCTTAGCCTCTTGCAGTCACCTGCTTGCAAACACTGGCAGAGGAGGTGAATTCAGGTTTTTCATGGAACATTTCTAATTTCTATCACATTGGTAGAATATCAGTTTTTGTTTTTGAGTTTCGTTTTAAGTCCACTTTTTTCACAGACAAACTAATTGGGAATGGAGCTACAGTTCAAAGTGGGGTACAAACCATTATGTGCCTCCACTGGGTATCAAACGAGGGACTATAAAATATCGGTTATTGTTATCAATAAATGTTATACGAGTACTTTATTGTTATCAGAAAAAATATGTTACAACCTTGGTGACAATGAAGTTCAACCAGAAAGGAATACGTGATTAAATGCACAGAGGTATAGGTAGTGGAATGGGTGACCTGCAGAAGTGACGCATGTGTGTAAGAGGAGGCGTGTGAGCAGGCAAGAATCGTGATCCCAGCATGTTGCACCCAAGGTCACGTAAAGAACGAAACCGGGGAACTATACGTGTGACATTGAACTACGACCAGGCACCAGACCCATACGGAAAATTCCACAGATAGTGGCGCATTCGATGGAAGCATGACGTCACGGACACGATAAGGGAGTCCGCCGTATATAAGCGCGTGCTGTGCACCGAGGAACCGCAGTGCATCATCACCATAGCCAGGGGCAAACCTATTGACAACACTGTGAGGAGAAGAGTGGTGGAGTTGCAACAGGATGGACTCAGTGCACGGGAAATAGGGCACCAATTGAACTTACCCAAGTCAACCGTCCACTGCATCATCAAACACCACCAAAATACGGGTACTACAGAGCCAGGTAAGGCCCCCGGTCGAAAACGCCTGCTGAGCGTGCGTGACCTACAGATATTTAGGTGCTATATCCAGACCAACAATCATGTTTCTGTGGCCGAATTACGACTGTGGACTCGAGAACGCTTTCACATTGAAGTGTCAACCAGAACCATTCGCCGTTACCTACAGCGATGTGGTTACCGAGTGTACAAGGCGAAATGTAAACCCTTCCTTTCCATGTTGAACAAAGGCAATCGACTACGGTGGGCATGAATGTACCGGGGATGGACATTTCGGCAGTGGAACAGGGTTTTGTGGACGGACGAATCCATTTTCAATGTTGTGTACGGGAAAATACGGAAAACAGTCATTTGTCGGAAGGAGGAACAGAATGAAGCAAAATGTTATGCACGTCGGGTACAGAAACCTGCATCAGTGATGGTATGGGGATGCATGGCGGCATCTGGGGTTGGCCCACTACACGTCTGTGAGGGCATTGTGAATGCACACGCCTATACACGCATACTGGAGCGGCATCTTCCCACAGTGCGAAGGCACCTGTTCCACAGGCGGCGTCTCATCTTTCAACACGGCAATGCCAGGCCTCATACAGCTCGGCTGACAAGAGAATGGTTGACTTGCCATCACGTGCGAACTCTGTCATGGCCACCATCGAGTCCCGACCTCTCGCCCATTGAGAATGTGTGGCGTGTTCTTAAGCGACGTGTGCAACAGAGGGGACCCACGACAGTGGCTGCTCTTATCGCCTGCCTGCAGGAGGAATGTGTGGAATCGATGTGGAATACCTTGAACGACTCGTCCGCAGCATGCCCCGACGCATTGCCACAGTTATTTGCCGACGGGGCAGCGTCACACCATGGTAAACAGGATCCCCTCTAACAGTGGTCGAACTTCAATGTCACGTGTAGATGGACGAAAATGTTTTATTTTGTGTGGACACCATACCTTGCTGCGTTGCAGCGGAAATTTATGTTTTCCTTTGTTCCATGTAGCCTGCTGAATAAAATATGTTCAGCATATGCATGTGTTCTCCTTCTTTCACAACGCACTCCTGTATTTGTGACTGGTTGAACTTCATTGTCACCAAGGTTGTAGTTAACACTGAGTAAGGGAACAAATATGAATTGGTGATTTTACTACGCAATCTCCTGGATGCATAAAGTAAATCAAAACACAGACTACTCTCACGAGTGAATCTAGATAAAATACAGGTAAACTGATATGTGGTATTATATTCTAATATTTATAACTACTGTGAACAATTATAGGGTAGGGCGTCTACTGAAATAAGAAATCAAAAATTCTTGACATTTTCTTTCCCTTTTCTTGACCTATCCCCCCCCGCTTTTACTTACATATTTATTTCATTGCCCCCTATTTAGGTATAGTTGGAAATTAAGAAAATATATATTTTTATTCAATGAAAACCCCTACCGCAAGGTCAGTTAAGATGAAACCTGAAGCTGTACTTTAAGAAGAGATTTAGACTTGCTTTAATTATTAATGCATGTAAAAATTAATGATTCAGACATCATCCTGGATGGGGAATGGCCACATTACTTCATTAATATTTTCACAAAACTTCATGCATACAAGAATGTATAATTCTTAAGGAAAGAAGTGAACAAATCTTAACCACAACTCAATACACTTTTAGATTACCTAATATTCAATTTTACCAAATCACAGTACAGGTATATAACAATGTAAATTCACTATACTGTAAAAAAATAGCAAAAATTCTTGACCACAACCATTATTTCTTGACTTATTCTTCTCTGGTAGACACCCTGAATTATCAATTACTAGAGCCACATATTTATGGAGAACAAAACATCGAGATTTTGGTGCAAAAACTGAGCACATTTCAAAATCAAAAACAGTATAAAAAATGGTACATCAATGTTAAAATGGTTAATAAAGCCCTAAATTTGGTTTAAGAACTACACTTATTACACAAAAGAAACATTTCTCCTCTAATACCACATTTATGTAGTTATCAGAGTAACTCCTGTATAAAGAAGTCCATTTTGGCTTCTCAAATATTTACAGCAGAATTAATCAATTTCCTGTGATTTGCATAACTCGCAATGATTCAGACTTCAGAAAGTGTCACATCAGTAAATAAGCTCTAAATTTCGTGTTTAAGAGTTTATTCAATCATATTGTGATGTGCGTATTACTCACAGCTAAATAATGAAGAACTTTAAAAACATCTAAGATCAATTACTTCCTTCTCCGTGTTGAGCATACACTGCACATTCACTTCTCCCAAGCACCCGAGCCACCTCAGAAGTTTCTTTTATGAGGTTTTAGATTGTGATATGCATGGTTTTAGATTTGTGTGTGGACAGAATGACAGTTTATATAGCTACAATGTGGGTTCTTCAGTAAGTGTTTTTTATCCATAACCTTTAACCTGTATCCTCAACTAACACTTTCTTAACGTGACACCATGTTTGGTGCGTAAGAATACGCATTAATCTGAAGGAGGCAGTCTTGACCTGAAACGTTGTTTTGATCAACAAATCGTACTCACACATGTAAGTAATTGATCTTAGATCTTTTTAAAGTTCTTCATTATAAGAGTTTATTTCACATATTCCAGATCATTTTGCATAATTTCGTGGCAAAACATGGTAGGAAAATGTACCTCACACCTTTCAAAAACATGAAAAATGATCATTATATTGTGTTATTTTACATTTTGGGTTTTCATCAAAAATGAAGTATGTATGCCTCTATCAATTACTATCATGCGCAAGGATATAATAATAACCCTTGTTCTACAGCCCTGGAAGGGCCTTGGCATATCTCGCGACTGCCAGTCTCCCTCCAACAATCTTACTTAGAGGTGTGGAGATCTTCAACCGGTAATGGAGTGACGTGGGGTCAGCACATCGAACCCTCAGCCATTACAGGAGATTTTCCAGACTGGGTGAAGCTACTCACTCCTAACTCCCCAATTTCCTCACGATGGTGGGTTGCCACCTGTCCTATACACAGGCCGAAAACTCAGATTGAACCCATGCCATCCTGCAGTCGGAGTCTAAAGCACACACAGCACCTTAGACCGCACGGCCACGGGGAAGAACATGCGCATGGATATGGCTGAACATAAATTGATGGAACTTTAGAAGGAAACAGGCATTCTACACGAAAAAATAAACTATTTAAACTGGTGAGGACACATGTTTTCTGCCAGTATTTCTAATCTAAATTTTGCCAGAAGCTTTCCCTAACCAGTTAGCCTTAGTGAAAACGTATAAGGTTGTTTAAAAATGTAAAGAGACGTTTCACTTACCAAATGCCTTAGTTTATGTAAACTTTTCAAATCTGCAAAGGTACTTGTGAGATGAATTGAGTCGAGACTTCGTAACCTCAGCTCCTGAAGGTTTTCTAGCTGGCATACTGCATCCAACGATATTTCCTTTGATCTACACAAAAAAATCAATGAAAATTATAAGTAGACAAATAAAATATTAAAATTACAGTACAAAAACTGAGTACAGTTGACGGCTCAAGAGAAGATTCCCGACAGAAGTGAAGTGACGTAGCAGCAGGTCACCCTGGGGAGTGCACCCTATATCGGAACCCCCAAGCTTGTCTCACTGTAACACATGCAGCGACACAAGTCGTTGCCGTATATTTTCTTTGGACTTCTTTGAAATGCAGGCCAAGTAATGTACAGAATAAGCAATACAAAAATATTCTGTACACTGAAAAAAAGCAGCAACCTGTTACCACAGATTCACAACCACAGAAATCAGTTACAATCTCTCATGCTTCACTACACACAGTGGCAACTTTCCTCTCTACGCCTGCCACAAGTCCTAGAACACCATGAAAAAATAACCAACTAAAACACAAATCAAATCCCACGCACTTACAAAAAAACATTGATGGCAGCGGAAGACTTCCTGAAACCCCTAAAATCTTTCCCTTTGCCCCTGCTCCCTGCCTCCCCTCATTTAGGGATCTTCTTGCAGGCTGACTGCTGTATGTTTCAGTTTCAGTATCATAATGGTGAACAAAATCTCAAATTTGATATAAAAATCATACTAAGGTTGTTGCACATGAAATGTTTGATTTCGTAGTGAAACTTCAAACAACAGTAACAGCGGAAATGAACTTTTATTTATCAAAATAAGCACCATTTGAAGCTATACACTTCTCCTAACGAGATACTAGTGTTTTGATGCTACTTTCGAAGATGTTCGACATTCTGGACTGAAGAAACTCCTCAAAGACGTTTTGGATAGCTGCTTCATTGGTGAACCTTTTCCCCACCAAATACTGCCCACTGTAGACATAAAATTTAATAATTTAGTATATTTTTTTGCTCATGTCAAAATGAAAATAAATGTCTGATGAAAGGAGCGTGTGTTCTCCTGAAATGTCACAAAGAAAAAACTGTTTTCTTATGCTTGTAATAACCGTAAACTACAGGAAAATAATTCTATCATGCAAGCAATGCGTACATACAAGAAAAACTATTAAGATCATATAGCTTTGAAGGACAGGAAGGACGTATTTAGGGGGGGGGGGCAGGAGTCCGGACCCCCCGAAAGACTGATCAAGTACTAAAATTAAGTAATGAAAATATTAGCATATGTTGCATATTCTAGGGCTATTAATTTCCTCTGATTTTTTTAGAAGGCAAGGATTATGTTGGGATCATACGGCTTTGAATGACATTACAAAGAAGATTTATGTACACTACTACTCAAAATAATATACATATAATATTAAATAGAAATTACTTTTCTCCAACTACATGTAACATCATTTTTGTTATTCTATAAATATTCAATTATTCATATATTTGACATTAATTTCCACGGCATTTGTTTTTATGTAAATTATTCCGATCTTAACTACAGGTAAGCTACGTAATGAATATGCTCTGTTATATCTCTATTTATTCTTATACAGTATTTTTACCTATTCGTATAACAATATAATATTAATGTATGTATTTTAATTAGTATGAATTTGATTTAATATAATTATTATTATTACTACTACTACTACTACTATTATTATTATTATTATTCCTGAGACCCTTGGTTTGACCCCCCCCCCCCCCCGAAACATATTTCTAGCTAGGCTACGTGCCTGAGGCCGAGAACCCAGAGACAACCCAGGTTGACTCGAACCAATGCCATCCCGCAGTCGGAGCCCATTGAATAGCACCTTAGATCGCACGGCCACGGAGGAGGACGAGACAGATTCATATGAACCAAAAATAGCCAAAAATGATAATTTTCCTCAAAATGACAAAAATTTATTTACCAGTCTAAATTTTTGATTCTTCGAAAGGTTTGTTAAGGAGCTGAGACAGGATTTAAGTCCACTTTATGCACAGTAATACTAATCGGGACTTGATCTATGGTTTAAAGTGGGATCCGAATCACAATGTGCCTTCACCGGTATCGAACCCGCCATCGCGGAGGCATCGTTTGCTAAGGAGGATTCTCAAAATCGGTCTTCACGAATTCGAGAGAAATAATGTACTACTCAAGAAATCGCACAGTTTGTGAAGAGTTTTAACATGTTCCGTGTTTTAGTCTGTTTCAATAGTAGAATAGTTATTTGGTGCGAATACTACTACTACTATTACTACTACTATGATAATCTACATAGACATCCTGCCACCATTATACTTATTTTAGTGTGTGTTGCCCTCTGATTCGAGACCACTTGTAACTGTTTGCATATATGCGATTTACCGCCGTACAAGCGGTCATTCTTCAATCTGGTCATAAACTACTCGAGCTGGAAACATTGTTTGGATGCAACGGCAATACCCAACCCTGCCGGTTGATGACCTGCCAGGGGTGGAAAGGCCTCTCCCTCAAAATTCCGAGAAACATCGAAGTGCTCGGATCCTACGCTGATACCCAGTTTAGAACATTGTCCGTTACAGGAGTAACTGGTAAGAGAAGATTCTCTTGGGAGAGAACACAACCTTTCCCTGGCAAAAAAAAAAAACAAAAAAAAAAAAACATTGGTGTTGTCAATTTCGTTCTGGTTCCGCTGTCTAAAACACATCCTAAAAAAAGTCATGTTTTCTTTGCTTCAATTACCTTCATATTGGCCCCCCCTCCTTTCCCCTTTGCAGGGATCGTTCCAAACTCTTCCTCAACTTGCATTGTAATCCACCCTGAAAAAGGAAACACGCAACTTGCGATATGTTTGCACCGAATGTGTATCCTAGGACACATTAAACAGTGCCACACTCGATAATCACTCTGGTTTGGATCCCACTTTTAAACTGTATATTTAGTCCCGCTTAGCTCATCAGCATAAAATGAATTCAAAACAAGCTTTACGAAACTTGCGTATTTTCGGATTGTTGGATTCAGGAGTATTCTGGAGGTCAAACACTCGCTCCGCCAAAACTTTTCCTCTCGTATTCCTACATTAATTTTTTTTTTACAGCAGCATGCTAATGGTTCTGAAGAAAAGCGGCGATTTTACGAACTTTATGTGTGCATTGTAAAGTTGTTTTTCTTTCTGCAGATCGAATTCGGTTATCCTAAAATCAAAACAACTTTGCAAGATTCAAAACAATGACAATTTTTCCTTCCCACTGGATGAGTCATTGCGGTTATCGGCAAACAACAACTTTCCAGATGCTAGACTAAACACTGGCGCCAGCTGCAGGGTAAACACAATGAGACCAGCTGGAAGTTAGAGCAGCAGGTGGCAGAAGGGAAATCCTCAGCATTTCAAAGATAACACAATTGTCGAAGACCAAACTTTTATCAGCAGCGTGAATAAGAAAAGTGATCCTTGCATTACGCTTTACCACGCAACAGACAATAATACGGGCAATATTTCCTATCCAGACAGCTTCATTCAAACAAGAAAGAGGGACCTGAATTCTGCAATTATCGCATTTGCCATGCACACCAGTGGCGGATAATGAGCTGTTGTAGAAGGGGGGGGGGGGTCACTTTTCTTTTTTTATCCTGCGGTTTTTGTTCATATTTTAGATGTCAAAGGAAAGTTGCCCGTGTGCATACATGAGCAAGAAAATCATGGCTGAATTACCAATGGACCCCAACCCCGTTTGCTGATAGGAAAAAGGAGAAGTCACTCAGCCAACAGAACACTTTTTTGGCAAATTTGATGACCGGCACAGTTGGGAAACGGGAGTTGCAACATACGTAAGATCAAAGTCAACTTTTGGGGGAAACCTAGATGACAACGCATTAAGCGGATTGACCATGTTTAGTTGGTCTATGTGGCTTTGATTATCTGTAACAGTTTCCCTTTTCTTATGAAGTTCTTCAGGGCACAAAGAACACGCTTTTAATGAAAGTGGTTATCGGAGGTTGTCGGCTACCAGGCCAAAAGTTGCTTGCTGACGGCAAACTGCTGAATCTCGAGCTCAGAGCTAGACAGATAGGTGAGACTTCCAGGTGCCACGCATCTTGTTTTGGAACATTCCTGCAATCTTATCTCACATTTCTCATCTCATCCATGGTGGCGCATTCAGCAGGGAAAGAGCTTGACCTGCCATGCACATTGACAAAGAATGTCAATGTGCAGCAGGCATTTTGGGCTGCTTCCCTCGAGTTGTCAGCAGCTCTTAGGACAAGGAAACGTGTGAAGGTCAAGTTAAAATAACATCCAAGCTCTCTCCACATTTGATCTTCTCTTGTCGACTTACGCAGGTGTCTACTTCAAATTAAGGGAAACCAGTTTTGCCAAAGGGTCCTGTAAACAACTTCGTATTAAAAATTATCCGTATTTCGATTTATCCGTACTGAAATACATTATAAATCCTATCTTATCGGCTGGGGAATGGGAAGAACTTTGGATTAAAGGGTACTTCGTATTAACCAATATCGTATTAACGAGGTTTTCCTGTATTGGGAATTAGCTGAAGATGTACATCACGCAGGTGTTTCGAAAGCAATGTCAAGGAATAGGTTTGAAGAAATACTGCGATACATACATTTTTGTGACAATTCAAAACTAGACACTGTTGATCGTTTTGGGAAGATAAAACCAGTTTGGTCTATGATAAATGAGCGTTGGCTCCAATTTTATCCAGATGATATATATCTCTCAATTGACGAGTCAATGGTGCCATATTATGGGAGACATGGCACCAAACAGCACATCCACGGGAAACCCATTCGCTTTGGTTTCCAAGCATGGGCATTGTTGACGCATCTTGGATATCTTATTCAAGGAGAACCTTATCAAGGTGTTGCGACAGGAAATACAATACCAGAATTGGCAGTACATGGCTCTGTAGTCATGGATTTGATATCCAAACTTTCGGCTCGTTCATGGCTCTCTTTGTTTTTTGACAACTATTTTACTTCCATTCTTCTGCTGGAACATTTACAGGCACACGGTCATAATGGAACTGGTACGGTTCGCCCAAATCGTGTGGAAAATGCTCCACTTCCGGATGTTAGTTCGTGCAAGAAACAAGAGTGGGGAAGTTACCATCAACTAACAGACAAAAGTACTTGCATTACTCTTGTACACTACTATGATAACATCATCGTTACAGTAGCATCAACTGTCTCGGGTGTGTCACCTCTGGGACATGCAAAGCAATGGAGTAATGCGGACAAAAAATACATTTCAGTCCCTCAACCTTTGTGTGTTGGTCTATACAATACTTACATGAGTGGTGTTGACCGCATGGACCAAAACATTGCATGCTACAAGATTAGTATCAGGAACAAGAAGTGGTATTGGCCAATGACAAGTTATCTGCTTAACGTTTCCATGAACAACGCATGGCAACTTTACCACCTGACTGCTACAGGAAAAGAAGATGGGCTTGATCTACTCTCATTTAGCAGGTATGTAGTATGGAATTATATGCAGTCGTACGTGACAAACCGTCCACTAGCAGGAAGGCCAAGTGTTAAAGTCTCATCCAGAGTATTGCCTGAAGTGCGATTTGATGGCACATCACATCATTTGGAAACTGTTTCCAAGCAAGTCCATTGTGGACATCGTGGAAAGGCTACATGGAAAAAATGTAAGACGTGCAATGTCGGCTGCCATATACAGTGTTCAGAGGCATTTCACACACAAAAATAGATTGGCAACACTTACACAAAATACGCATTGTTTTCTATTTCCAAAATTACTTGTTTTTATTTAGTTAGGTTCGAAAGTAGCAACTCAATTCAGAAATAATTGAAAGAATTTTATTATGTACTGCAAATGTAAAAAATGAAAGAGGATTGTAATTTCTTTTAAATATGTTCATGTATCAATATAATCTGAATGTGAAACAATAAAAATAAAAAATACAGTGAAACCCCAATATTACGTTCCCGCATTATAAGTTTTCCAGTCGGGCCCCGGCAAAAGGCCGTGTTAAATAATAGGATGTTCATCTTGATCTTACGTTCGCTCTAACTCCCGTTTCCAGCTTTATAAGTTTTCCGAGCAGTGACGATATCTTTAAAATTTGGCAGAAACCTGTTTTGTTGACAGCGACTTCTCCCTGTTTTTTCTTGCTTTTGCAGCTGTTTCATTCATCATGCAACCTTGAACTTCCAGATGTTAAGCTTTCATGTGAGAGGAGGGAGGAGAGGAGCAAACAGGCATGGTCTGTGGAAGGCTGGGGAGGGGGGAGGCAGGGTACAACTTGCATTTGTCGCACCTTCCTTGAAAGACAGGAAGGGACAACGGCACTAATTGTAGTCCCTGTGAAGAATAAATGGGCCGATCCTTCTGCCTCATCAAACAAGAAGCGCAGTGTTGCCAAACCGATTCTCTCTAAATGTTGCCTTCCCTAGAGTTTAGACACGTAGGTGACTGAGGTGTCTTTGTTCGCCCTTCCCCTCCACAAATACGCGAGTGGAAAATTGACAATGGGACTTGTTGCCCACTCATTTAAGGAATCCTTCCTAGTTGACGGGAACAAAAAAAGAGGGGAGGGGGGCTTGTTTCATGTTTGTAATTTTTTCCTTTCTTCTTGTTTGCAGGGTTGGAAATTGAAAATAAGGATTTGCCATACCTAATATCAACTGCACTTTCTCTTCATTGGAAAGTAGTTTCGATTCCTAAGGAAATACAATTGGATCTAGTTCGATTATTTTTAATCGGAGGTTTTTTCACGCACACTATATAATTTGGTTATCAGAATGAAGCTGAAAATGCACAAGCTAAAGTGATTTTTTCTATGAAGCAGATAGGGTAATATTTTAATTACTGACGTAAAAATATTCTTATCAAATCAATTGTGTGTGCGAGAGGCAGGGGGCGAAGTTTAGATAAATGTATTATTCTACGTGATGTTTCTCTATGCATATTACGTGACTTGTGTGCTGTAAAGTAATGGGGCCAGGAAAAATGAGTGAATAAATGAGGGGTGCGGCAATATTTTCTGCGAGCAGCCAAATTTAGTGTGCACCTAAATGCCATTAAAATGTGGGTGATCTAGACTACCACATAAAGCGGCTAAGGAGCTCACCCAGCCTAAAATAAATTTGTACCTGGGGGCAACCTTGGTAGGTAGAGGCTTCCCAAGTGGGGTGCTGATCACATCACCTCCAAATTGGCAGAGATCGAAGAGTATGTGGGGTAAAGGCAGAAGGGAGCCGGAGCATGGTGCTGATCACATGATCTCCCACATCTCCTTTATATGCGTCACGGCATGGTGAACTGTACCTTCGCCTTTTTCTGGTTTGAAAGGGGGGGGGGGGTTGCTTTCTCATGCTTCCTATGGTATCATCACTAGTCTTTAATCAAAAGTACCAAGTATTTCTGCCCCGATTTTCTTGCTCATGTGGAAGTGAAAACATAACTAATTAACATAAAGGCGAAAAGCGATCTCCCGTCTCCTTTCCTCTGACGTCTAAAATTACACAGTTGCTCTTGAACCTGAATATGTGCATTCAACGAACATAGCGTACTGTAAGTAAGTAAGAAAAGGAAAAAAAAATGCCCATCTTCCATGATCTCATTAATCCGCCACTGTGCGTGCACAGCTATGCAGTAATTAAACGATGGAGCCGGTTTCTCATTCTTTAATGTCCTGCATCAGAAATCTTCCTCCTATGTCTGAAGCATTGACATGACAACATGGGAGAGTGTCAAGCAGTGATCCTCCCCCCCCCCCTTTCCTTCTTTTCTTTCTGCAACTTACCCCAGCAGGAATGAGCACACTTGTGATAAGCACTGCTCTACCACCTGTTTTCGTCTCCCCCTTCCCCTACCTCCCATTGCAAACCGGTCGGAGGGGTGTGTGTCTGCAAGCAGCGGGCAGCTGGCAACTGGCACCAATGTTTTGTCTCCTGGCTCCAGAGCTATGACTCATAATGGAAGAAAAACGGCAGTGCTTTGAATCTTGCCAAGAAGGTTGTTTTGCTTTGACAATTAGGAAACACGAGCAGCAGACACAATGCGAGAGTTTAAAAAAAATACCTTTTTTTTTTCTCTCCTGCCTTTGAAAAAACATCTTGAACACACAGAGCAGTGCAGGAAAGAAATGCACATGATGCTAAGAATGAAATAATCACAGTTTTCTTCGGAACCATTCCCGTGATGAAAAAGTTGTCGGGAAAACAAAGAAAAAAAAAAGGAAACACGGTATTTACGGGGAAACTATTGGAAGGGCGAACAGCAAACGGCCTCACATTGTCATGAAGCACTACAACTTCATTTCTATTGACCAATCTAGGCTGCTTGACTAATAATTTTTTTAGCAATTTCATCCAGCTGGGTGCGGTACTTCTCAGCATTTATTTTTTCACCAGTTTTCAAGAATGAACAGTGAATAATACCAGCAGTCACCAATCTCTTCCTCAGATGAAGGGCCGGTTTCAGCATTTTGGAGCCTCATTAGCATCTACTTATTGTGCAGAGTGGCAACGATTATTGTACACTATCCATTTTTCGTCACACCGCTACTCTGCAAAAACAGAATGTTTTGGTTCCGCGAGAGCAGATAAAGATACACTTCCAGGTGACGCGTCATGTGATGTTCAGTGAGCTCATGGGGAAACCACTTATCCAGCTTCTTGAGGGCCTCCCCGATGGTGGTGCAGTGGTAGCGTCGTCGCCTTGCAATCAAGGGGTCCCGGGTTCGATACCTGGTGAAGACACATAGTGGTTCGGATTCCACTTTAAACTGTAGGTCCAGTCCCAATTAGCCTTACTGTGCATAAAGTGGACTTAAAACACAAAATCAACCAACCAGCTTCTTGACTTTTCCAAGTTCTTGCAAGTGCAGGGGTACTGGAATAATGTACACCCACTGTCACTGCCATGTCTCTTACAGTTTGGTGAGGATCCGACTTCACTAGTGCTCGCAGTTCGTCATCCTGAAATCAGACATTTCAAGTGCAACGATCTAATAATTACACACACACATTCAAAGTATTTAAATCGACCAGTTGCACTGCTCAAGAATTCCTTTAAATTTTCCACTTGCATGAAACAAATAACACAGATTACAGCAAACATAGGCATACCTTAATGACCTAGCGCTGATAGCTTCCAACTGCGGGCATACACATGCTACAGCTTTCACCACATCTGCTGAACACCTGCAAAGACTGAGCCTCTTAAGATGCTCAGCTTTTCTGATTTCCTCCAGGAAACTCTCCCAGTACTGGTCCTGATCGACGTGTCCCGGAATAATAGTCTTCCGGAGATCAAGGTGTTCTGTGCGGTTCGCAATTAAGGATTTAATGAATGATTTCCAATCTGATACTACTGAGTTTTTCATCTTTAATGTTTTCCACTGAAATGAAATTTAATAAATATCAAAAAATTTTACTGACACTGATGGAAACAACGAATTTGCCACCTCTAAAAGCTGATCCAAAATTATGATAACCCTTGAGTTCAGAAAAAGAATTAGTCCTTTTAGGCCTGAATTATTTTCACTCACTAGGAATTAGGCATTGACCATATGAAATATTTGCTGATACCAATACAAATTCATATTTCACGGAATGAAAAATATGGGAACAAATTAAAATACCAGAATAAATTACTTACTTCTCAGTGAAAATAATTTTTCAAATTCTATTAATTAATAGAATTTTGAAAAACTAGTTTCACCGATAATTACTTTATTCTGGTATATAAACCAACATAAATCTGCCAATACTGATGTCTGCTGATCCAATATAAAATTGCAAATGTTCCACAAAGACCCTGAATGATTTATTTGCTTATTTAAATAATAAGACATTAATTAACATAATGAATAGTTAGCAAAAATAATAAAATAATTTGTCCACTTCAACATAGTAAGCATACAATATTGTATCTAAAGATATCTGTTTGGTGGTTACGTGGAGATAGGTAATTAACTCTGATAAACTTACTTTTAATTTTTCCACGTACATTTTTCTCGCGATGAATTTCGCCACCCATCTGGTGGCTTCGTCAGGCATGTACTGTCTTGCTGTGGGCGGCGTGGTTTCTTCGTCTTCTGGTTGTGCTCATGATGGCGGTAGTTGACACAACGCCGCAACGAGCGCAAGTGGAAGAAGAAGGAACCACGCCAGCCGCAGCAAAACAGTACATGCCTGACGAAGCCACCAGACGGGTGGCAAAATCGATCGTGAGAAAAATTTATGCGGAAAAATAAAAAGTAAGTTTATCAGAGTTAAAAGTGTCTATAAATGTCTCCTACAAAGTTGTCTTGAAATTAGATCTATCCAACATAGGGTTACAGTGCAACAACATGCAAAAGAACCTGCTCAGCTCAGACCCACGACTCCTGCATGGAGGGGAGGAACAGAGTGAAGCAGGCTTCCTTATAGCCCAAATTGAACCGATGGAGGGGAAGGTGCATGAAGGTTTTTGACCGAAGGTTCTTTTGTTTGTGGCTGCTCTACACTCAACCCATGTAACAGATTGTTTACAGAACGTTCCGGGAAGAAAGAAGCAAAAGGAATCGAAACACCCCTTTTTGAGATAATAGACTGAGTCCAGTACACAAAGGGAAGTAAGCGCACGTGGGTTTTCGCGTGGAGAGGTTGCAGCAGTTGGCATGGAGATTTTGACGGGAAGGTGATCGCGCAAGTTTGTGCTCTGTATGTTGAGTTTTGCATACCTCCGGGGACATTTTCTTCTGGCGAAGTGGTAAAGTAGAGTCTTCAGTCGGAAGACCACGCTAGTCCGCCGTTGTTTGCAGAGGCACAAGAAACGTTAAATTGGCATTAAGGCTCTCCGGAAAAGAGATCGTGCAGGAGTGAACTCTGTCTGCAGCAGTTTAGCAGATTTTCATTCAGTGAAGCCGAGATTGCAGAGAAGGATTTTCTCCAGCGACAAGACACCAAGGATCGTCGGAAAAAGAAGACAGAACAACGAGGATTTTAGTGAAGTGGTCCCCAGTGTCGAGAGCTCTCGTGTTTTAACCCCCACAAGCTCGATCTTCTGTTTAAAAAATCCTACTAAAGTTTGAAAAGCGCTAATTCTTTCTAAAGGCCAGCCATGTAATCGTGAGTAAAAAGGTTAAATTTGTTATTTTTATAAATATATGTGAGAGTGATTTTTTCTTATATTTCTTTTACCAAGATAATCTAAAGTACTGGTGTCAACTCTTGTATTGGGTTTACTCATGTAAACCAAGAACCACCAGCGAATTAGTGTGAACCTTTAATTTTTTTTGTGAAGTTATTTCTTAGTTTTCTTCTGTAATAAAAGAAAGTAAAGGTAATTGGTTATTCTTTCCTTCAAACATTAAAATCTATAATAATATTTGAAATCAGTTTATCTCAACCGAACTGTAGTTAAAAAGCAAAGCTAAGTCTAATACTAATAATAATAACGATAAAATCACGTTTTATTGTTATACCCACTTTAGCATTTAAATTTTAGAGGTACCCACCAAACAATCCCTCTGGAGCAGTGTTCTCAACCTTCGTGAGAATGTGACCCAGTGAACAATTTTACTCATATATACCTTTCAACTTTTTAACTTTATACAATAATTAATATGTAACCTTAAAATTAATAGTTTCAATACATATGTTCAACTATTTGACAAGGTATAATCAAGTATCACCATTTTCAGCACATGCACTAGTTACCTACTGTGCTGATACATGCAGTAATATAATTTCTGATTGGTGATTAATGCATTTTATAAAGTGCTTGCATAAAATGATGTATCAGTCAAATCTCCAATTCTAACCGAGTGAATTATAACAGACAAACAAGGTGCTATAAACTGCTTGGATCACTTGCACATTTAATCCTTGTATTCTTGATTAGGTAAGTTTCCACCCATCACTATCCCAATATACGATGGCACGAGATCACGAGAGTGTAAAAAGGGATCAAGCTTCATCGTTTTAATATGCTAAATGTGCAACCCATTAACTCATCCAATGTGGTTTGGTGAATTCATGTTGATAGGTTCTGCAATTTATTATTCATTTAGAGATTATTAGCTAGTCACAATGTACATAGTGTGATCATTTTTGTAGGCTCTATCCTCCTTTCAATAAAGGATGAAAACGTAATATGCTAAGTATACTTTGGATTTTCTGTGTTTAACTAAACATGGAATAAACAGGTGAATCATGGGTCTGGGAAGTCACATAACAGTTGACTAAGTGTCACCCAAAGAAAAACCACTTGACAGGCCTTAGCCTTCAGAGGTTTTAATATTGTATAGGAGATGTTCCATATTTCCACTTTGCAAATTTAATTTGTTTTTCCAATTAACTTCAATGGTAGTATTGCCAGATGTTGTAACCTTTGTTAATCAAGGAAGCGGTTCATTGAAATTAATCAGAAAAACCAATTCTATTTAATAATAATAATAATAATAATAATAATAATAATAATAACAACCCGTGGTGCAACAGCCCATGAGGTCCAGGGCCTACCTACCGACTGCCGGCCTCACTATCACCTGCCGAGGTGCGTGATAATTCAACCAGTTACTGTGTGACATGTGGTCAACACGATGCATTCCCAGTCGTCGTCATAGGTTTCCATGACCGGTTTACGCTTCTCATTTGTAGCCTCGTGATGGTGGATGGCCACCTGCCCTATACACAGGTCGAAATCTCAGGAGAAAAGTTGTTACACTTCATGCCGTGCCATGTACAAATAGATTAAACAGTTTTCTGAGGGGAGGGAACTAGTGACTGATGAAGAAAGGGTAGGACAGCCAGTAACGAGCCAAACGATCAAAATCAAAACGATGTTGATAACCTTTTTTAATATCTGAGGGATTGTTCACTACAAATTTGTACCACCAGGATGAACAGTTAACCAAGTGTACTATTTGGGAGTGATGCAAAGGTTGTGTGAAAAGTGAGACAACAATTCATGGCTCGTGCATCATGACAATGCACCTGCGCACACGGCACTGTCTGTATGAGAATCTTGCCCAGGAAAAAAATAACTTTGGTAGATCACCCACCATACTCACTTGACCTTGCCCCCTTTCTTTACCCGAAGATCAAGCAAGTTTCGAAAGGAAGACATTTTGATGACATTGAGGCAGCTCCGAAAGCCATTCCAGAAACAGAGTTCCAAAATTGCTTTGAAGGGTGGAGTAGGTGCTGGCATCTCCCCCAGGAGACTTGAACCTGTGCACATCCAGTAGCCAGAGCCCAAAGCTACCAATTACATTTGCAATGGGGAAATATGGAACATTTCCTTCACAATAAAACATGTTGATGTTACAATATTTCTTACTTAAAAGCTAACTGAAACAAGCAATAGTGAATTCTCATTCTACTTACCAAAAGTGGACGCCTGGAAACTTCATGCCATGCACGACAAACTCTACCTGCTCTTAAAAGTTCCTGCACAGTCAGGTAACTGAAAACCTTCACCAAGGCATTACACCCTACCTCACAATCTATAGAATACTGCCCAAATGGATTTTCCTTTGGTACTTTTTTACCCACAATTTCATCATTGCTTTTGAAAATTTTGTTGTAGCCTCCATTTTCCACAGATTTCCTTTTCCTTCCCACATTCTTCACTGCACTGAAAAAAGAACAAATTATGAGCGTGGAAATTCTGTGAAATATTAATATACCTGTAACACATATTTCTCTGCAAATCTACTTTTGATTGTTCTCCTATTTTACTGGTACTTGTGGCAATGGTGAGATCAAGAAACTAATACAAATCAGATTCATGGATAATGTAAGTACATGTTTCATATATATTAACACAAAATTACGATTTGGAAATACAGTGAAACCCAGATTTTACATTTTTTTTCAATCTTGATGGTCCCAACATAGTAATATATTATAAAATTTTCCTTGATTTTACATTTGCTCTTATTTTAAGTTTAGTGAACTTGGTCTCCTAAAAAAGTATTATCGCGGTTCCACTCTACAACAAAAATTATAGCTACAACAGATGAAAGAATTATATTTGTTAATGTACACGTGACTAAATGACTACACTTTGATAAATATAAAACAAAATAGCAAAAAAACTCTAAGACCTGAAATTCCATACTGCTCTTTAATTGTGATTTTTTTTAAAAAAAATAATCGTGGTAAATGTCTTATTAGTGTTGGGAAAGGGCCTATATAGCAGGCATGCACGCCACTATACCACCCGGACTCAACCTAGCCATCCAGTAACCCTTTCCTCTCCTCCCTGAAACTACCCACCCACCTTTCAGTAAACACTGGTGAAAGTACTTTTGTTTTTTGTTTTCTATCGACTGTTTCTGGCAACACTGACCGTAGAGATGGTACGGTCAGTATTCTGTGCCTCTACTGTATGTGACGCCGATCTATCTTTCTTCTCTGTTGAAAATGCAACATATGTCGCGAAATATAGAACCATTTCTCTTTGTGTGGTAAGTGTTTACTGTCTCCTTCATCATTTGTATTTATCCGCCCTTCTAGTACCTTTTCTCATCCTATTCCTGTGTTTTTTCCTATTTATATTTATAGGGTTAGATTATGTTGGGACCTGCAACAACTTCTGCTTCGGGGACCAACATTACCTGCAGATACGTGGCACAGCTATGGGTACCCGCATGGCCCCCTCTTATGCCAACCTGTTCATGGGCAGGCTGGAACAGGAATTGCTCGACTCCCAGCAACTCCTCTGGCTAAGATTCATAGATGACATTTTCCTCCTCTGGACACATGGCGAACCCCCCCTCACTACATTCCTAAATTAACTAAACGACTTCACTACCCTCAAATTCACTTGGGAACCCTGCCGTAGTAGCACGATGTGCAAATCATTCTGTCACGGGGGCCGGCTACTATCATTATTATGCGAAGAGAGAAGTTTGTAGTTATCTTACAAAGTACAGTAGAACGTCGTTTATCTGGATGTCAATTATCTGCAACGTTAGTTATCCGAACACTCAAAATAGCAAGAGCGGGAAAAAAAATAATAATATATTTTTCTATAATTTAGGCACGTATTGTACGTGTACATATATTATGAGTGTTTTCTTATTTTCTCATGTCTTTTGTTTTCTTGTACTGTATGTGCAGGTAGTACTGTGTATTGTATGTATAAAATAAACCTGTACTCAGTGGTCGAAAGTAGAGCACTGCTTGTAGCGGCGCTACTGTAGCTAGCTACAAAATTTGTAGCTGTAGCGGTGCTATATTTTGAAAATTGTAGTTGTAGCGGTAGCGAAGCTACAAAATTCCTGTAGTTTTAGCGAAAATTTTGCTTCTCAGCATTTTGAGGTAAATTATGTATGTGGCAACAGCATTAAAAAAATCGACAATAACACTTAGTTTTGCAGAAGGTTCATAAAGACAAAGTGCATTACATGGAAATACGGATAATGTAGATTATAAATATCTTGATATCAGAGTATAGGTATCCACGTAATTTATTTCATTAGTATCTTAATAATTCGAATATCCAGATAACTGACATATATGAATACATTACAGCAACCAGCTACTTTTTTTGAGATTTTTTGGAAATGCCTCATTTTTGGCACCCCTGAAAAAAATACCTCATTTGCACCACCCCGGAATATATAGTGTGTATATCCCTAGTACAAAAGGCAGCAAAATGTCATTAATTACTGTGTAAACACAATTTGCAGTACAAAAAGAAGCGATCCATTTTCCACTAGAATGACAGCAATAGTGCAAGCAATCAATGGCTCAGTATGTTAACAGAACTCCCGGATTTACACATCAGTTTTTGCAAAATATTTCCGTTTAGATTTTCTGTTACTTTTGCTAATCATTACAATGAAGATCAATGTTTTATTTAGTAATTATCTTATCTACAGTAAAGGGGTCCCGGGTTCAATACCTGGTGGAGGCACATAGTGGTTCGGATCCCACTTTAAACTGTAGGTCCAGTCCCCATTTCCCTTACTGTGCACTTAAAACAAAAACAAATCAATCTTATCTACAGTCGCTTTCTGCCACTTTTAGCTAATTGTGAGAATGAGGAAGAATGATGATAGACGATGAGCAGCATGAGGAATGGAGGAGCAGGAGGATCCCATCTTCCAGGCATCCTTTCTAGTTTTTATTTTGAGTCCACTTTATGCACAGATAAGCTAATCGAGACTGGTTTCGAACCACTATGCGACTTAACTCAATACTTATTCTCAAGGAAGATATGTTGATATATAAATGTAAATAATTCTACCAAATTTTATTTGTGTATAGTTGTAATAATTAATTTTGTGTCATCCTAATTGCAATACTCATATAGACAAATTGGAATTGATCTGCCGCTTACATAGGTACGTTATTCTCAAAACACTATATTGAAAATAAGTAACTAAAGTAATACTGCTATCAAAATTTCCAAATGACGAGAATCATGATAATAAATAACAGAATCTATTTTCCAGTAAGTACAACTATCATACTAGTGTCTTCTTTGGAATATCCATGTGGTTATTAAGTTTTTTTTTATGTAAAAGTAGCAAAGTAGCTAGTAGCGTAGCGAGCTACTTTTTGGAAAATTTAGCTGTAGCTGTAGCGAAGCTACATTTTCGAAGACTAGCTGTAGCTGTAGCGAAGCTACTTTTAAAATGTAGCGTTTTGATCACTGCCTGTACTGGACGTGCTTATCTTTGTTAAATAAACACATGTTTGAATATCCACAAAAATCGTTATCCACATAACCTTCAATCCCAATTAATGCGGATAAACGACGTTCTACTGTATAAATAGAAATTACTAAATACAAATTTATTTGCTGGGATTTTACAAACTAGAAACGAACAAAAATTAATTTAATATATTTGAAAGATGATAAAAGAAGGAAGAAATACTCTGCTAATATACTGAAGCTTGAGGGAAAATAATTCATTTGTTACACGTACAACAGAGGGAAATGATTTAAAATGTGAAGTAAGTTCGTGTGTAAGAGTCCTAGCGCAAATTGGTTTGTCAACAGATAATAAAAGCTAAATTAAAATTAATGACACATCAATATAATCTAAATAGTTGCTACTTCTGTTGCTACATCTACAAAGATAACTTGTCATTACTATGCTTCTGAGAAGCATGTCTTATGAGATTAATATTGATTGATTTGTTGCTTTAAGTCCACTTTATGCACAGAAAGGCTAATTGGGACTGGATCTACAGTTTAAAGTGGGATCCAAACCACTATGTGCCTCTACCGGGTATCGAACCCAGGACCCCTTGATGACAAGGCGACGACGCTACCACTGCGCCATCGGCGAGGTACCTTATGAGATTAATACAAAGAGTGTAAAACAATCTAAATATTTTTCGTGAGCTCTTCCATTTCGTTTTGTTTTCTGGAAAAAGGCAACATAAAATAGCCCAAAACAAACACCATGAAGCAACGAACGGCAGTTCAAGACATAACACCTTGAGTTTCTGATGTAAATACATTTTGGTGTAACAATTAGCCGAAGTTTGTAACCTGAACATGAATTCTATCGAAATCAAAGATTTGAGCTCAATTAAGAAATGTGTAGGAGTCAAACATACACAATAAATACAATTATACTTTGACTGACGAAGTGGGTAGGTCACAAATCCACTACCCAGTAATTGTATTTTAATGAACGTAATCGAAAATTTCCACCATACTATGATACTATGGATGTTACGCTACTTAATGTTGTAAATGGAAGCATTCATTTCTTAAAGAATTTGCAATAATAATTTCAACTTTTTTTTCTTAAAAATATATATCTAAAGTATTGACTTGAGAGCCTTCTGGATCCTTAAGTATTACATACTTGCATTATGCTACTTAAATAATGCTAAACAAACTTCAAGTTATAAAACTTTTAGTTTGCATTTGAAATGTAGGTTTCTTCTTTATAATACACTTCTAAAGAATAGACGCAAGCAGGGGCGGCTCAAGATAATATATTCCCTGGGCGACGTGGGTTCTGGCGCCCCCTATTTTTTTACACCCAGAACCCCTATCCTAATACAAAAATCTATCTACCCTGGTCCTCCAACTTTTCACTGTTCTCCAATAAAGAACATTACCATTTATATATTTACTGTTTTAATGACGAAAATTCATAGCCCTATTTCTGAAATACTTTAAGTGTTACCGTTAAAGAACATGTTTATTATAGGTATGTTTACATTGAATGCCTGCATAATGACTACAAAATAACATTAGCTAAGTTCTTAAATGCTCCAGTTTGTTCTGTTTTTTTGAAACGCTGAAACCACTCACGACACTGGAATCGATTCATACAGTCCTTTCCAAAAGCTTGCTGAAGCATTTACCAAGTTTCACTTACAGATTTCCCCAGTGTAAAGCAAAATTTCACACAAACATGCCGCTCTGCCTGGTCCTTCATCTTCACTGCTGTGAAGCGAACGTGACTAGAGGTTACTGCACATGTTTACTTCGGTGGCTCTAACCAGACTACTGGTGACTGCAGCGTGATGCAGCAAGCGACAGTGTGTTTCTGAAGGTTGTCGCTGGAGAATGCCACCTGCCAGAACTCGCTACGAACAATGGTTTGCACGCTATGACAAAAGTCCGGTCTTTTTTTGAACAGCCCACGTATATATAGGTTTCTGTATTCTCATGTTCACATTTAAACTTGAGCGCACACGGTACCACTTCAAACTGATATCAATACCAGTGCCGATACTGTTGGTGCATTCCAGTGCCACGTGTGTGACATTTCACACACAAAATGTAAGGTTCTAGACATGAGATTGGATTAAAATATTCATAATGAACTGATTTCATAGAATTATGAAGTACATTGTGGTGTCTGCTAACTAATAAACAAAACTTGAATATGATGACATAGCCTGAATGCATGAAAAGTATTAACGAAAATGTGTTACGTGCGTGATGCTTTAGTAATGTAGCAAAATTTGACTTCATTTATCTGTGAAAAACGTTACTTTTTTTAAAAGCCTCTAATTTCTCCATCTTTTTGATGTAGTAGTGAGCTGAATTTGGTTCATCCTGTGAGAACTTTCCCTTTGCAAGCGACTATACACGAAGACAACTCCGTCTGCATCTTCCACTTCCTCGTTGTTGTCAACAACAATGTGGTATTTGACCAAGCACATAGGCTGCAGAAGCTAATAATTTTTGTTTGTGAAATATGCATATTATATGCATTCACAAACATTTAAACTTTAATGCAATTAAAGTCATTAATAATTTTCAGATTAACTCAATTTGTTATTTACATGGAGTAGGAAATTTTTTTATGGAATGCCCTGTTTTTGTAACAAGTAACAGTTGATCAAAATATTGATGAACATTAATATATACATATTCCCCAGCAATTATGTGCATCAATTTACCATAGTTTTACTTTAAAATATTAAATACTAAAATAGCTCTAATTTAATCACAACATCTATTTTTCATGTGAAACTTATGGAAAATAAAGGAATTTATTTTTATTTTTTCATAATTTTCAGGATAACTGGAAACTGGAGTTTCGTTTGAGATTTTTGCTGACTACACGAAATACTCAAACTACAGAAAAGTATAAGTCAGATGCGAATACATCAACAACTGTTTTGTCTTAGCCCTAATAGAAACATAATTCCTATTACTTACTTCTGATTATTAGGAGGCAATGTGAAATTCAATACATGTCCATTTGTATAAGAATCACTAGGTTGCTCCTTCATATATCCATGCATGTCCAAAAAGTGCCCCGAATATTCCACGACTTCGTTTTCTGATCTCTCAACGTTTCCCTCAACGTGTGATCCGTTCCTTTGTTTCCGAGACTTTTGCTTCAAGAAATTAAAAACATAATCATTAACCAACTAATCTTTATTGTAATAATATACACAATATTTATGATAGTAGATTTCAAGTTTGTAAAGGTTTCCACCAAATTTTGAGAAACATTTGGAATGTAGGATATGATGCATAATGGGTTTATTCCCATAAAAAACATGACACGGAACTACATTAAAACAAGTACCATAGGCATTATAAAGTTAGTATGCTTGATTAAAGGTAAATATGGGAATATGATTTTGAAATCACATATTTAGTAAGGTATCCAAGTGCATGAAATCATTTATCTTTCTCTGTATTATCAGTACACAGTTACATAAGTACTAATTGACATGTCCATGCTGTTCTTGCGACCATTAAGGATAGTTCGACATTTATATCATAATATTTACTACTGGAATGCTAACAAAATTTGATGTTGATGTCCATGGTAGTGCTTATTACATTGCACTATGATGCCAAGGATTCTGGGTTTGAATTCCAGCCTGGGTGTTCTTTGTGTCCTCCTCATTGCAATCAGCCAAAAGTGGTAGACAAAGTGACACTAAATGACAAAAATACAAACACTTATAATAAAAAAAAAATGAATGGATTCAATATTCAGATGAATATGTATGTTATACAAGTTTTGTAGTCCTCCAGTAGTAAATTTCATGATACAAGTGACACTATCTCTGATAGTCAGAAGTACAGATATTCTGCAAATTCATTCTTCTGGTTCTGTGGCCAAGCAGTGGTACGTAATCACCTTTCAATCTCATCACCCAAGTTCCTGGATTTGAATCTCAGCCTGGCCATCGAGTTATTTGAAATTGTTCTCCCATTACTTTCATCTAATTATCATCATTGCAATTAGCAGAAAATGGCCAAAAAGAAATGCTAAACAACACAAATACCAAATTCGTGCCCATGCAGGGAATCAAACCCAAAACTTTAAATGAGTTAACCAATAAACACACACGCACAGCCAACATTCTGAAACATATTCTTTAACCAACATATTTCTCTCCACTTTATACATATTTTGCTCCTATAAGCAAAACCCATGAGTGCTAGTGTTACAAGAATGCCATATGCCATTGTAACAAGGGCCTGAAATATCTACAGCTCATCAGAACAACATACATTAAGTGCATGTACACACACATAAAGTACATATACAGGGTGTGCAAAAAAGTCTTTCCCAGATTACAAACTTTATTCATATCCGCAATATGTAAGGTAGAGATTATGGTCACAAATTGGGAAAAAGCTCAGTGTCCCCCCTGGTATCATTAGGCAACAAAGTCTGTACTATTTGCACTTTGTATGCACAAAACAAGATATCATGAAGATAACTTTTTGGCTGATGTTCGGCCACTTCTCAGTAAGTCAGCAACAGATTCTGTGGTCTTGAACTTGTCATACCAAGACTTAATGCTCTCGACATCGGGCGGAATCTTTCCATACGTTGTTTGCAAGTTCCTCTGCACTGTTATTGGTGACCTGGTCTTGTGAGATCAGAGGACACACTGAGCTTTATCCTGATTTGTGAACATTTCCAGTTTCCTGGGCACTGACACTGCTATACTACAACCACTCTACCTTACATATAGCGGATGTGAATAAAGTTTGTAATCAGGGAAAGACTTTTCAGACACCCTGTATATTCACGGGTATGAATATATGTGCAAATATTAATCTACAGAGTGATTCAGAAATATGGCTACACATTTGAATGAGTGTGTTACTATACAATGTAGAGGGAATGGTGAATGGTATATTAAACATTTCACATAAGAGTCACGTGCCTGGGTTTACATCACACTGAACACGCAGCAGCAAGTTACAGTTGCAGTGTGGGCGATTGCATACCAGAATTATCATAAGAGCCGTGTGCACAGCATTGGACTTAAATTAAACTACAATTCGATTTAAGCAGTCATTTTCTCCACTTTCCCACAGTCGATGGCAACAATGTTACGTTAAAATCATTGCTCATCAGTCATTCTGTTCACTATATTCTCAAGTATAACACCCTCCCAAAAAACAACTTTTGAATTATGAACGGATGAAAGAGTGAAATAAAAATTTTGGGTGTGTCAGCACATGGGCTATTTGCACCTGTCATATTATATGGAGCCAAAACTCTAAAAATAATTAAAATCAACACCTGGCTCTGAAGACTAAAATCGTCTTATCTAGGTCAAAAGATGAGGCTGTAAAAGGGGGGGGGGGACTCAGTACATATAATCACAACATAGCCCTACAGAGGATTGTACTGACTGTAGGTCCAGAGCCTCGTTGTCCTGCAACATTTGTAGTTACCCAGGTGTACTATGTGCAAGTGAGACTGACTTGGTCACCCCTTGCACCCTTCTTCTGGATTTATAAACTGTAATGAAGTCATTAAATTTTGTTTTTAGATACATTCCAAGGACATAATTTACCTTTCCCCTTGTACCTCTGGAACTCAGGGAGGGCTTATTTGGAGTTACGTTACGACCTGAAAAGAAAAAAAAATCATTACACTCAAAAGTTTACATTAATTTTTAGAATTAACAGAATAAAAATTTACTAGTAAAATCCACATGATTAGAGAACTGCTACTTCCTACTCGCTTAACATTAAAGAACCCCACAGTGAACATATGATTACCTTCTAAAGTACTACATATTTATGGTGAAATAAATATCAAGGTTTCGGTACAAAAACTAGCCACACTTCAGGATCAAAAGCAGTATACAAAATGGCATGTTAAAATGGTGAATATTTAAAAACTATACACAAAATAAAAATTTCCTTTCTCACATATTTTGTAGTTACCATAGTATTATATTGATTCCTGTGAAAATGAATCAATTTTTGCTTCTCAAGTATTTACAGAAGAATTAACAATTTTTTGTGATTTTGCACAACTCAAAAGGATAATTCAGACTTCAAAAAGTGTTGTGTCGGTAAATAAACTCTAAATTTCATGTTTAAGAGTTCATTTCACATTTTGCCAGTGACATATTCTGAATATTTGACCTGGTTTACCACAACAATTCTTATTTATTGTATATATTAATTACATATACTAGAAATAAAATACTAATGCAGACATGGAAGTAAAAAAAAAAAAAGTTCGACAACTTTAAATTTTCCAGCAAGTTCTAGACATATGAAAAATGTTTACTGGCAGTAAACAAGGTCACATGGGAGAATACAACACTGCATTGTGAACCAATCACTGACAAAACATGGAAGTACAATGTATCTCATGCCTTTTAAAAACATGAAAAATAAACATTACAACATTGTTTCACATTTTCTGTTTCCCTCAAAAACAAATTATGCAAATCTATATTTATTACCAAACCTTCACTAAAAATGCAAGAAAAGGTCTGGAGTGTCATGAAATGAAAAAAACAGACTACAATCTGCACTCACATTTTCTTTATACGAGGGCTGGAGCGTAAGTCATGACAACTGTATTTTTTCTCAAAGTTAAACAGTACCATAATATGATTCTATGTCCTGGGGAACATGGCACCTGTAATATGTGGACACGTCACTAGATGGCAGTGTGATGAACGGTTATCGTACAGTGGGCAGTGCATATTTATTGTTGAGTCAACCTCCGTTCCATGGCGTGAACAGCTCTTGTGTATCAAAATAGCAATTCTTCGTGACAGAAATGCCACAGGAAGTTGGTGGAAACGTGAGGGAATAGTGCCCTATTGTAGTTTGCACCACTTTTGTTCTTGTAATGCTAATGCATACTTTCACACTTGTTTACACATGTGGCACAGTGCTATGTTTAAGGATGTTTTCTTCACTTCTCTATCCTACATCTGGTACACATGATCTGCATTGTTCATATATTCCACATTACAATGCACTGTCCCTTCTATTTGTGTATATCGAATTTTCATGCAGGTCCCGCGTTCTCGTGTAAAAAAAATAGTTCGTCATGAGTTATGCTCCAACTCTTGGACAAGACTAAGTGTGTTAATCCCATAAATTATCCTTTTTGCATTCTCATCAGTATGCTCATTTTTATCATTTCCATTATGAATATCATTATTAGCATTACGACACTAAATGAATGGTTTTCACTGAAATACCAAAAACAATCGATTGAATTACTCCCAGGAAAACAGCTTTCTTTTAACTTCCTCAAAAGAAAATAATGCCATCAGAGAGCAAAACTCTTACCCCTTCAATCAGAAAAACAGACCTACCAACTTACCACTCTTCCCTCCCCCTTTCCATCATGTTTTCACTTACCCCCGACTTCAGAACCAATGTTATCTAATGTGTGATTCCACACGTCACTGTCGCCACTTGACCTATCAGCATTGTGACCTAATTTATTGGTATGAGCATACATCACACCATTATATGTCTCTATGTCATGATGTTCTCCATTTATCCTTTGATTCAATTTGTTCCTTGGTGTTAGTGTGCCTTGTTTCATGTTATACGAACTTGCATCTAAGTCTCGATAATTCGCTTGAGGTTCAGTTAGTGTCTCACTTGTCCTATTTTCTGATGATTTTTTCCCTACAAAGTAAAATTAAATTACTATTCATTACTTATTTATAAACAGCACATTGCTTCTTTTAATGATAGGTAATGTTTCATCATCAGATCCAATGGAGTGTTTTCTTAATTAAAAATCCATTGCATCTGATGATGCAAACAACAAGTTTTACCTCTTGTGAAAACAATCAATGTGCGGTTTATAAATAAATAGTGAATAATAATATGTTTTCTAGCACAAGGTCTAAAATACTTTCTTTACATTTGAGAATGATCAAGTACCTATTTCAAAGGTAAAATGCTTTTAGATTTATATATATTCTTTGATTCTTCCTGCTTCATATTTTCAACCATATCTTATGTTAAGACAACTAAACTTTGCAGCTATTTCATATTATTTGTGAACTGACGAAAGAAGGTAATAGATAAGGAACATATGATAATAGCTGCAATTGAAATACAACAAATAGTGAAGAAGCAGAGAAGGCTGAAAAAAAAACTATTCAATAACAGGCCTGCAAAAAATATATTGGCTACCTTAGACCCGAGCTTTTGGAATATTAGAAATTATGACATCACTACTTAGGTGTTACCAGTATACAATTAAGGCGAGGAGGGACAATTTCCCCTAGGTCTTTCTCCCTGGGACAGCTGTCGATCACTGTTGCCAAGTTTGCTCTTTTGGAGCCAGATCTGGCTCTTTCGTGCACTCGTTACTGTCAACTGTGGCACCCACCCTCTACCCCACCATGATGCCACCACTGGCTCCGGCCCATAAGGACCAACCTTTGCCATGAGTGTACATTTTGCACGTGACGTGATGTTCATATGTAGGCTGCGTCACCCACACCCCTCTTTCCTCCCCACGTATTTTTATATATAGAGCTGTGGTTTAAGGTGAAGATGTCAATATT
Source organism: Lepisma saccharinum (assembly GCF_977018435.1). NCBI lineage: Eukaryota > Metazoa > Arthropoda > Insecta > Zygentoma > Lepismatidae > Lepisma > Lepisma saccharinum. The sequence continues at coordinate 19,063,896 of NC_139256.1, read as the reverse complement.
ATTATCCGGGAATTCTTTATTTTCGATTTCATATGAACATCATATAATTATTGAGATGGGTAATGCCGCCAAATCTACAGGGTAGCTACGATTCTTTGATTATGAAATTCCCTGACTTTTCCAGGTTTTCCAGACCACAAATAAAATTTTTCCAGACATGTTTGTCGTCATGATTTTTGCTTTTGAACCTCATGTTTTTCAATTAAATATGCAGGCACGTTAATAATTATGAATATGAATATACACAGTTATTAGCTGAAAAGTTACCAAGTGATCAATATAATGCTATTCAATGAAAAAATAAATAACTATTGTACTTCCTCGTTTTCACTAAGTCATTACAATAAAGGTGGTGTAAAAAATCAATAAAAAAATGTGGCATATATCAAAGCTTTACAATGTAACCTGTATACAACCTCAATTAGCCTATATCAATACAAATGAGAAAGAACAGAAAATTAGGTCAAGTACCTTTAGAAAATATGCAATAAGTTTAATGATTATATTTTTTAATTTATTGAAAATAGTACATATTACGGAAATTCAGAACTTGAATAGGGCCAGTGACCAACCATACACCTAAAAAAAATATATACGCGGGCCATACTTTGGAATCAAATATCTCCATTATTTGAGTTTTCCACATGCTGGAACCAATTTTATATTACGGAAAACATTGAAATCTGTCTCTTAAAAGGTAACAGTTCCGAATGTTTTATGATTTTTTTTCGAATTTTCCTAGCAGGAACATTAATTATCATAGAATTTTGGCAATCATTGTGACACGAAATTTGAACTTTCCTTAAAATGAGCACTATTTGGATTCGAAAAAAGTTATTTATGTTGAAAAAACAAACCTTCAAAATGACCTTACTCAATCATACACGCTTCCCACAGACAAGGTATTATCCGGTTGACAAGCGACAGTAAGTATCGTAAACTAGTGGGAATGAATGTAGAAATAAATCGGAACCTTAGTAGAGTGCATTCAGGGTCTTTATTTTCATTCTAAGACAACCAAACCTGACATTCCTAACCTAACCACAAAAGCATATATTCACAAAATCTTAAGTAATCGCTAAAACTCTGCAGTATGTGTTAACAGACATAAATCGAAATCGAACCATGTAAAAGTTGCATTTGTAGCATGATGAAATCGTAATAAAACAAAAGGAACTTGGGCTCATTTTCACCACTTTTAGCATAATTTCATTCTACATGCAAACAATACGTAAAATTACTATTGGCATGAAACCGAAACCAACATTCCTAACCTAACAACGATGTGTGACCAGCTTACGTTTAATTCCTCTATTTCGGACCAGTTTTTAAAAAATAAATTCATTCTACATGCACAAAACACGTGCATATTCGAATAATGACGTCACTGATACTGCATAAAATCACTAATTTCTCGGGTGTAACACATCTCTGCAATGTAAAAACTATGACAACGAGCAAATGAACAGGTTGCTTCTGAACAGCTCGCAAACGAAGGACTCAAATTCACAGAACGGGTTCAAGGTGGGAACGAAGTAGTGAGTCCCTTTGTTTTTACTCGGCATCTGCACCCGTCCAGTGAGACGTCAACCACAGCCAGTTTTGTGAAATTCTGCTCTTCAAGCTTTATTGCAGATCCAAAACCAATGAACTGTCCGAACACCAACCTGCTCCGCTTCACGTATCAAAAGAGAACGGGTTCCGAACGGGTGTGTTCTTGAAGAAAGAAAATTTCCGCACCACACACAAAGCTAAAGCAACATTTTTTTCCGCAAGAAATTCTGAGGATGGCTGGTGCATATGTTTCGTCTTGAGTACCTTGTTCTCTAAGGAAAAATCTCACGCCTCTCCAAATTCCGGTCTTGAACAGGTTCACAAGAAAGAGTGTCAAAATGAACGGATCCAAGAATCTAGATCCGAGAGTGAATAAATAGAGAATTGAAATGCGAAGGAACCAACATTTTGTACGTAACAGACTAGAAGTCATAATGACGAGAGGAACAAGTTTCTGAACTGAATCTTTTGGGGGGACTGGAATCACAAGAACCGAATTCGGAAGTGGAAATGAACCGTTCGTTCATTTTGTAACTGGTTCTCCTGCAACTCCAAAATGTGCGTAAATTCCAGAAAATATGCAAAATTCCCTGACTATTCCCTGACCAACCAAATTCCCTGACTTTTCCCTGTTTTCCAGGTTTTCCAGTCGCGTAGCAACCCTGATCTAGGTGGTGAAAACTAAAAATACATTTCCATCACTTTAAAGATAACGGTAAGAGCAGCGCCCCCACCCCTCTGACACCTAAGTTACCCTAGGAGACACTTTATGCAGCCTTCGTCAATCTAGATCCTTGAAAGTCATCTTTAGCTCTTGGTGAAATGTAGCTCTTTTATGCACATCAGGTTTGGCAACACTGCCAGGATGGCTGTAGGAGGTAAGGAGAAATACATTACGCTTATAGGAGAATTATTTTACTCGTTTTCTTGGAGATATCAAACTTCCGATGGCGGAAAAAAATATATGATCGGGTAAAGGATCCATTGAAGATGATATTTGCTCTAGAAATAGTCAAAACTCCCATTTGTTTAGCTGTAACTTCAATTTGAAGTTGTCTCTCCATAAGGAATACATAGGATTCTGTAAGTACATATTCATCACATTTTTCAAACATGGTATCTAGCTTAATAATCACCTTTAAAAACCGCTTCCACTTGCAACATGGGGAGAAATTCATACTCTCAAATTATACATGGATTTTCTTTAGTAGCAGTGCCAATTCCGACGATATTTAAATAAATGCATGCCTGATGTGAAATTGTCCCTCCTCACCTTAACTAACTCAGATAAGTGTCCATCAAATTTGGCACAAGTAAATTCTAATTTTTTTAATTGTAATTCGTACCAACAAATAACCTGTGGTGCAACTGTTTCTTATATGAAGTTCTGGGGAAAAGAAGACACACAAGTATGGAGAAAGTAATTAACATATATTTTTTACTTCAAATAATAAAGCTTGCGGTCATATTCTATAGGGATGCAGATTCTATCCTTACATTAGAAATTGGAGGAAAGTAGTTCATGACAGAACATATTGAAGGAAGAATTTTGGGAACACGCATTGCCCCAAAACCACCATAATAGGTGCAGATGCATGCATCTAACTGAGCATATATGTAAGTCAAGCTGAAAAAGTTTGAATTGGTTTATGTTGGACACAGTTAACGGTAGAAATTGGCAGTCAAAAGTATGGCTTCAATAAAGGCTTAAACCTAGGTCCTTTGCATACAGGACAAGTTATCTTCAATCCCGCCAGTTCAGGCTTCACCTTGTTTGCTTTCCTCCAGGGAATGTCTTACCAGGGATGTGCATCTGAGTTCTTAGCAATTACAAAGCTTGGAGAAGTTCTTCCAGCATGACGTTGACTTTTACATTATAATTTAATATACACAGGAGATATGTTAACTGAAGTAATATTTATATCCATAAGGTAGTGTCTGTTTTGTAACTTTATTGCTGGCAAAGTGAAGGGCTCGTTTAAGTACAGTGAAATCCCAATTTTATGTTCCCATATTTCACATTTTTCAGCATTATATTTTATATACGCTGGCCAAAAAGGTAGCCAAAAAAGTACATAATTCTTTTGGTCACCTCTTTTGTGGTAGCAAAATGTTAATATTTCCCAAATTGTATATTTTGCCTCATTTTAAATTCATCAGCCACAGACTCCTAAAGGCATAATTGTGGCTATGTGAGAACATTGTAGGGCCTCCCCGATGATCAAGGGATTCCGGGTTCCATACCTGGTGGAGGCACATAGCACAGTGGTTCGGATCCCACTTTAAACTGTATATCCAGTTCCGATTAACCTTTCTGTGCATAAACTAGACTTGAAACAACAATCAAATTCAAGTTTGATTGATTGATTTGCTTATTTTACTTCGCTTCTTGTTCCACTTTTGGCTAACTTACGAAGAATGGGGATGAGTGATGACATGATGAATGGACACTCCAAAACATCCATGCCCAGGCTAAGATTCAAACCCGGGATCCCTGGCATCGTACTATGATGTCCTAACCACTCCGCCATTCTGGCCAGCTTCGAATTCAAGAGAAATCATTGAAATGAATACATAAGTAAACTGCATTGTAATACTTACTTGCATATCTCGGTTTTCCCTTACATCGTGGAGACACTTTAGTGACATTCTCATGGAAATTGTTACCCAATATCCGTTCATCGACAAATACTGAAGTTGCACGAGGTTCCTTTGGTGTATGTTCAATTGGTATATGTTCAACAGTTACAACATACCCTGTTTCCCAGTACCGTTTCAGTAACTTTAGAGTCTCAACATTATGTTCCAAAACTGCACCTGACATCTGCGACATCAAATCTCCAAGTAAATTGAGGAGGCTGATCCCGATTTCTCTCCGGTTCACATCTTCAGTCCCAGAACTTGCACTCTTAAGAGGAGCATCAGAAGGTGTGCTCACAGAGGAATCGTGGCTTTCCTTGAATGTCTGTAAACACTGCTGGTACTGTAAGTAATATTCCTGCATCCACCGCTTGTGGCAAATGTCCCTTTGAAAGATTGGCAGGTTCTCTTTCTTGCGAATGGCAAACATGTGTCGGCATGGTAGGAGCATGGCTGTGTGGAAGTTGCAGGAACATTTCTCGGATGATGCTTCGACGTGTCCTTCGATGGCATTTATCGTGTAGATTCCATTTTCAGGAGGATTCCTCAGTTTTACTTTCCCTGAGAGTACCAGCTGTTTCTGAACAACTTTCGACGCTACTTCAGTTAAGAACCTTGAGTATTTCTCCTCATCGCTTAAGCCACAATGCACTGGTTCAGGCGTGGACTGTAATGATGAAACACCTTCCTTGTTTTGAATTACTTCCTGTGATGAAATGGCAATGAACAGCTGTTCGATAAAATCCTTCTTGGTGCTATTCTCACTCAATGAAGACTTCAACTTGCTATTGACAGAATCAATCAAATTGGATGCTTTTTCTAGGAAGCTCCACCTATGAAACTCCTTCCCCATGGACCAATCGTTTCTGCATGGATGCCACTTCGAGTGATAGTAATCTAATACCTGGGAAGGAGCAGATTCTAGTAATGTGTTGTAATGACTATTGAACACATCTTCACAATTAGAGAACAACATTTTCTGCAACAGTTGCATACATGAAACTCTTTGCTCAAGAGTTAAATTTAATTTTTCACCGGATAGATCCCTGTTGAAAATTTTGGCCGTGTAAAAAACACTAATCTGAAGCTTCGCATTGGAGAAACCGTTTCTTAACACCTCCCGTTCGTCAGTAAATTTATCAGTAAGGATGGAACGTATGCGAATCCAGGCTGCATTTCTCTTCTTGAAAGTGTCTACAAACCACTCCAAATTCCTTCTCTCTTGCTTGACGAAGCAACACACACTGACAATTTCACTTTCGCCGTTACCAGACTCTACCAGTAGGAGACATATTGGTAGTCCATTTTTTGTTTTGAACGAACACTGCAGGGTGACAAATTCTGGGAATGCCTCCATTGTAGATTTCATTGCTGGGGTTTGGTAGAACAAGCCTTTGAATCCCACTTCATCCATCAATACTTCAACATCTGCATCTATGGAAAGAAATATAGTGACAATGTTATTCATAAAATAATTTCATGAATGGCTATGGCTATTGTTACAAACGTTGTTGAAAATGTACCGCAACCCAACTTTATACGCTAGAGATGGCACAGATTAACCACTTCTCTATCGGTATCTACCAATCTAGAAGGATATCATTGCATACATAAGAGTTTCATTGATTATTGAAGATTAGGCACACACAGGAGATGTACTACGTAGAAATTTTCAGTGAAAAATGCAGGCTCAACCAGGACTCAAACCTATTGCTCTACCACTGAGCTACCAAGCCAGCCTGGCCTCGCCTGATTTTTCGCTATCGCTGTTTTACCTGCGTGGAATCGTCTCTGACTGTGCAACCGCAACGGGATCTGTTGCCTTTGAAACACAGTAGACTTCGACGTTGCCTGGTTCCTCCCAGTGTAGAGATGTTAATTATTGAAGATTAGGCAAACACAGGAGATGTACTACGTAGAAATTTTCAGCAAAAAATGCAGGCTCAACCAGGACTCTAACCTGGGTCTCTGGCATACCGTGCCATTGCTCTACCACTGAGCTACCGAGCCAGGCTGGCCTCATCTCATTTTTCGCTATGTTTCCACATTGTGAATTGGATGTTTTTCTTTTCCGATGAATTTCATCGACTGAGAATATGGCATCTGGGATGAAAGTGGTAGTAACGTACACATGCGAAAACTTGAAACTCTACGTATGCAACATTAAAACCATGTCTACTGCATCCATCATGAGAAGCATATAAGTTTATTAGTGAAATTGCTGATTATTTTACCAATCTAAATTCCATGTAAAATTCGGCCACTTTGTTTTCTTTTCATGATAAATTCTATATCCTACTTTTGTTAAATAAATGTATGAATACACAATTTCTCCGGCAATTTTTTCAGAATGATGACATCAATCAGTCAATTAATATTTGTCAATTTTATATTTGTATTGACAAAAATCTCGTATCAGCCCTTCTCTACTTGACAGCAAAATCAGATGGATTTTCTAGAACAGGTGAATGCTATATATACGCTAAAGGAAGCTTTAAATAGAACAAGTTTTTTTTGAGGACATTCAAACAAATAACTGAGAGAGAGATATATAGAGTTCTCCTCCAACCAGCCCGCTCTCTTAGAGGACAAGAAATTGGTTGAGATAATGGCTAAGAAGGACTGTTAAACGATGAACTAGAAAAAAAAAAGTTAACAGGGAAAGTGCCTGGGAAAAATAAAAGATACTAGCTCATACCATTGGATTTTATTCACCAGTACAGGCCAATACTTTTCTGGTGCTTTTATCATTCATGGGGTCCACAAAAATTTCACAGAGTCTAATTGTCCGTAAGTTATGTAACATTTGAAGTTTCTATTGATTTTGTACTATTATTATTATTATTTGAAAAAAACTGTATTTTGAGATTATGTAATGCATTTTTTATGCTGATGTAATTTTAGAATATGTTAAAGCAAAATGCTGGCAATTTGATGCTTATAATTTCAGTAGAATACTCACTCACTAATAATAATAAATACTAGAGCTGAGCCAATACCACCATTTGCCGATACCCATGACCAATACCGATACTGATACTTGTATATTTCCAGTATAAAATAAGAAGGCTAGTTACAGAGTCTTACTAACTTGATACATCACTAGGCACGTGTTTAGAAATATATAATTAGGGGAGTCAGTCAGAGCCAATTGTCTCAGAAATATAATAATAAAATTGTTTCTATTTAATACATTAATATAATTACTTGTAATAATATGAAAATTAATTAATTAGTACTTAATTTCTCTGATGCATATGGAGTATTGTTGTATGTAACCACAGACTAAGAAATGGAGGAAAGACAACTTTAATGCTATTTTATTCTTTCTATCTTGACTAAAAAATACTGTTATTACATAAATAGTAAAAAGACGCTATAAAATCAGATATAAAACAGCAAATATTCATAGTCTAGCTTATGTGTAGTTAACACCGCTAAAATTTGTGTAAAAACAACAGTCATGGCATCGAAATTTATGCCAAAGAAGTAAAAAAAATTGAATATTTATTGAATAATGGTACGTACATTTGATGAAAAGTAAAGTTCCTGATAAATATTTAGAGGGGCCTCTCCGATGGTGTTGCCGTTGCCTTGTAATCAATAGATCGCGGGTTCGATACTCAGTGGTGGCACATAGTGGTTCGGGTCCCACTTTAAAATGTAGGTCCAGACCCGATTAGCTTATCTTTCTTAGTACTGTCATTCAAAGCCGTATGTTCCCAATCTAATCTAGGCGAAAATTATTGATTGACTGATTGATTTGCTTTATTTTACTTTGCTTTTTGTGCCACTTTTGCGAAGATGGGGATGAGTGATGATGTGATGAAATTGATGAATGGACACTCACAACTATCCATGCTTAGCCCGGCATTCGAACCCTGGCGTCGTAGCACGATGTGCTAACCACCACTGCGGCACGGGGGCCCGTTTTCCGGCGGAAATAAATAGCCATCATTGGCCGATACCGGCAGTCACACGAAAGACAGAAGTGAAGAGGATAAGTATTAATTGCTGATTCCCCTTCGCACTTGAACGTAGATAAAACAAAGCTGATTTCACAGTGACCATTCATCCCTCTTTTCCAAGAACTCCGCAACTACCTGACCCGGCTTTAGAATGGCGAGGGGGTTAAAAACATCCACCTATCTTACCACCTCGAGCTTCAAGCAAGTATTGGCAATGAATTTCCCAGAGCGTTAACTAAGCAGATACATAAAACTTTTAATTGCTACAATTTTTCAAGCATAGCTATAAGTATCAGTGGAAATCTCCAAGAGATTTCAGAGGTAGAAAAAAAATTAATTAATTCAGCTTTTTTTTTCTTTCTAAATACAGTGTAAGAAATCCATGAATTCAAATAAGATAAAGCTAGACATTATGAAATACCATCTTAAAACATTAACTTTATTAATTAATACAAGACTGGATCAAAAGTAAATAATTCTTGTGCCGAAGTGGCCTTCCCTACCATATCATTGCATATTTTAAAATTCGGACAGCGACTTTGCGGAAATTTATCATGGCTAGCAACATTGCAGAAATTTGCAATAGCATGCTTACTATTCTGATTGAATTATACACATGATACAGAAAACACAAGGACATTAAAAAACATATACTGTACTCCTTATTTTTTTAAAAAAAAAGGTAGTGGAAATTTCCACAAGCGAACTCAAAATATTAAAAGAATATGTATTTCTTGGAACTGAATTTGAAGAATCTGGTGGAAGGTGAAAATTTTGAGACCCCATTTTCAGTGGGCACCCTGAATTGGTTGAGATAGTGGTATCAGCTTTAGTAGTTTCTATATTTGTTAAAAACACATAAACTGCACAACAAAAAACATTCTAGGAGTTCTTCCAAGCTTTCGATTTCAGAATCATATTCAGGGCTGGTCGAGGGGGCGACAGAAGGGACACGGTTGATGTAACTGGTGCTAGTCTCTGTGTCTAATGATGATTCTGAGATGGAATCGAAAGCTTGGAAGAACTCCTAAAGTGTTTTTTTATCATGCTGTTTGTGTGTTTTTTAGTGTTTTTAACAAACATGTTGCTGGCACGTGATGTAAGAAGATTTCTACTGTTGTAGTTCCGATACTGTTTTGAGGCATCCGCTACAAGACTGGAAAGTCTGGAATTCCAGTTGAAAACCAAACAAACAAAGCCCATTAAGCACAGAATAATTTATTTAGTTGTCCGACAGTCTGCTGTTTTAAGATGACAGTCTTAACATTCTATTCTCAGCAAAGAAATATTCATATGATCCAGATCCCATGTACAATTGTAAGTCAAATTCCCAATAACTTATACATATCTTATAATGCACTTTAAAAGCTGACAGAACTTAAAAGCTTGAAATTGAAGCATACCATGAATTTTTCCCAGTTCTTGCACAAAACTTTGCAAGTTCCTAGATGAGTCACCTTCGCTTCCAGATAAAGATGTCATTCTGTTATTCACTTCAGGATTTCTCTTTATCACAGTTGACTTATCATCGTTTGTTGCTTTTGTGTTCTTTTGGAAGTCGGACAATGTGAAGTATTCCTTTGGAATGCCATGTTCATCTGTCATCTGAAAAAAAAATATATATATACGTACATACACACACAGACTGGAACCAAAATCATACATTTTTTATGAAACCAAACTGAAAAACTTAAATTGTGCAAAAATTTAAAATTGGGGACAATTATATCGTGGAATGTCTGTCGGTGGAGTTATGAGTTGTGCTTTTACGTGTTTTCAGGGCACATTTGGCAGTAACTCCAGAACCTCACTGCATTCCTTACGATCTTGTAGATGTTGTTGGTCATTTCAAACAAGGCACTCGACCACAAATACAAGCCTCCGAGTACCTGAATGACAGGAGTACGCCAACTCCCCCGCTTATGTCACTTGGCACAGTTTCTGCCGGATCTGCCTGAATCTCCACCATGTGACATAGCCATAATGGCTTGGCACTCGCTCACACAAGTCCCCACCACCCTCCCCCAAGGACTGGGATTAAGGTATGGTCCTAACAAAATAACAAAAAACAAGTGAAATATGTTTATAAGCCTAACATTGTGGTGTTTGAGAATGGTAGTGCAGCTTAAGACACGAGGGAAGATGGAACTTACCCCGTTCGTGCACATTGAGCCTTGAACACCTCTCTCTCTCTCTCTCCCTTTCAATGATCTGACCCTCTTCCGATCACTGCCATCCCTTTTTGTTCTGCGCGTATCCCCTAATCCACCATGTTCACCCCAGTGATCGGACATTTACCTGTGAAATTTCCTTCTCATCACCTTTGAGTTGAAAGACTAATAACTGCACAGACAGACATTCCAGGATACAACAGTTTGTTGTGTTGGGACCATGATGATTCAAGTATATTGGGGAAAAATGTAAAATCAAAGTTTTACTGTAACACTTTCTAATAGCTTCTCTACTTAGGCCTATGCAACACAATTTTTTTAAAAAATTGCACACACAATAATTAAACATTGTGCAAAATTTAACCGCAAATTAATATTTGACACGCAGTGATTGTACGGAAAGCATTCTGCATCTGCCAGATACCTAAACAGCTGATGCAGGCAAATAAATCCAAATCAATACTTTTCAATACATATTTCAGTTTTTATCTTTGGAACCGGAAGCACTTTAGCCCAGGGGCTTATACCTTGAAAAAGTTAACACACATGGGCGTCAGGAAGGGGGGGCCGTGGCCCCCCTTGGAAAATAAAAGTCAACCATAAAAATATGTATTTCACACATATAATTTCATTTTAGCCACAATAATATGTGTTAATTATTGCATGAACACCATAAACTCAAATTTAAGCAATATTTTTTAGGAAACAACACTATTTTTGGTGAAAATTTGCCTTCATTTTACCTCGACAAACTTTGAAAATGCTACAGAAACTCATTTACGTAAGTAGTTTCTTCTGTAAAAATGATGAAATACGTTGGCCCGATATCAAACAGTTACCAACGGCAGGTAATGGGACTTTTGGTACACCCTGTATACAGTTCCATGCTGTAAGAGATATTAATGTCATCAGTGTTATAGTGAGTATTGAACACATCTTCGCACCCAGACAAAACAGTCCCAGCAAAAACTACAAAGTGTCATGAAAATCCTAGCCCACTTTATTACTTTATTGTGGGCCGATGTATAGTTTTCATATTACAGTGTTAACATTAAGAAATCTACAGTATACACAGCTCACCACTGTTTCACTTGTTGGATGGTTATGGGCTTCACAAAATTTCACCAATTCCAGGCTAATTCCATCAGAAGAGGCTTTGAAGAGAAGGTAGGCCGGGCAGATCACACTTGAACTGCTGGAAAATAAAAATATATCTTCATTTACTGTCACTTCAGACAGGGCACAGATACTGTTCCACTAGCACCAAGTGAGAAAGAACTTCGTAACGCAAAAGGTTATGATAATGTGTTAATGCACGAGTGGGACTTCTTGCTACCACCTTAGATTGAGATATTAATTCACATCTCGCTGTGGAAAAAGGACTTTCCGACGGCATACTGGTAATGTTGTCATCTTGTAATTAAGTGGCCCAAGGTTATATACCCCGTGAATGCACATAATTACACATACTCACTAATTTCAGCCTCGTAATCAAGAATCTGCAGTTAAAAATTGGCGGTCACTTCCAGAAATTGCAAAATTACATGCACATATTAACGCTATGATTGTCGATACACTATTATGGTAGCCATGTTTGATGATGTGAACAAGTGAAGTTTGCTATTCGTTACGGAAAATGGCATCTTGCATAAGGTGGAAAAAATGTTTGCCCCACGAACCATTCACGGTAAGGTTAGGTTAGGCAAGCATAGTAAAAATTAAGGGTGAACATAAACATAGTTTTGAAATGCTAATCATTGTAAAAACTAGCTGTTTTTTCTTCATAAATCAAGGGTGTTTACTCTGTTCACAGATCCACATATTTTGTCTTATTTTGCAATTTTTAGACATGACCGCCAAATTTCAACTGCAGATTCGTGATTAGAAGGCCAAAATTAGTGAGTATGCCAAATTTCAAACAAATTGGAGATACTTCAGGTATTGTAAATTCGCTCAGTTTTTTCTTTTTAATAAAGACATTATTTAGTTTATCTCAGGTGAATAATATGCACTCAAGCTATTATGTGTTACTACAAAAAAATTAAACTTTATAGAAACGACAATGGTAGGTCTATTTACTGAAAAATAATTAATAAACACAGAGCGAATTTACAATACCGGAAGTATCTCCAATTGCTTTCAAATTCGGCATACTAACTAATTTTGGCCGCGTAATCACGAATCTGCAGTTCAAATTTGGTGGTCACGTCTAGAAATTGCAAAATAAGCCAAAATAAGTGGATCCATGAACGGAGTAAACACCATTGATTTATGAAGAAATCAACTATTTTCTGCAATGATTAGCATTTAAAAACTATGTTCTTGATGACCCAGAATTTTAACTATGCTTGCCTAACCTTACCGTGAATGGTTCGCGGGCCAAACATTTTTTCCTTCTTTACGCAAGACAACATTTTCTCACATGCAAATCAATGGGTATCACTTATTGCACAACACTTGAGCAACCTTCGCATCAAAATCGCATGTCTCTTGTTCACATCATCAAACATGGTTACCATGGTAGTGAACGGACAATCAGAGCGGTAATTTATGCCTGTTATTTTGCAATTTGTAGACGTGACAGCCAAATGTTAACTGCAGATTCGTGATTACCAGGCCTAAATTAGTGAGTATACCAAATTTGAAAGCAATCGGAGATACTTTCGGTATTGTAAATTTATACATAAAAAATAACCCACAAGCCTCCCCGATGGCGCAGTGGTAGCGTTGTTGCCTTGTAATCAAGGGGTCCCGGGTTTGATACCCGGTGGAGGCACATGGCACAGTGGTTCGGATCCCACTTTAAACCGTAGGTCCAGTCCCGATTAGCCTTACTGTGCATAAAGTGGACTTAAAACACCAACTCAAACCAAACATCCATGAGTCAGCCACAAACATAAAAAATCATATGTACAAAAGGATGCATCGAGTTCACAAACATAAAAAATCATATGTTCAAAAGGATGCATCGAGTTGATCTCTTACAGAGTTTTTAGACTGAAGCAACACACAACTAGTGAAATGGGTGTCTCGTACCAAAGTGACACGAGTCTCTTTAGTCTACACGCAAGGATTCACCAAACATTTGCTACCAACAGATGGAGGTGACAGGATATTAGGCACGATATTAAAAAAACAGACTGTTATGAGCGAAACATGCAACTTGTCGTGTTGCTTCGATTTCGAAAGTTGCCCCTATTACATGTTCCTTGTCACTTTGGTTTAAAAACTTCCTTAGAAGATATCCTTAGCAAATTTTTTTAACCTTCTTGTCCAGGAACACAACTATACCAAAATGAGTGTCGCAAGTGTAACAGGACTTTTTTAAGACTATTTCTTGTGTGTCTAGTTCTATAGGGAGGGAGGTGTGAGTGCAAAGTTGTTTATATGCATAACTAATGTTCATCTAAAGTAATTTTAATGAAGCAGGCACAGGGAAAAAGTATTATTTCATTGAATTGAATTGTTTCAAGTCCGCTTTAAACACAGTATGGTTAATCGGGACTGAACCTACAGCTTAGAGTAGGATCCGAACCACCATGTACCTCCACTGGGTGTCAAACCTGGGACCCCTTGATTACAAGATGACGACGCTACCACTGCACCATCGGGGGAGGCATAAGTATTTTTATTTGTAGACTAACAACTAAAAGTTAATCATTTTTATAAAAAAAAAACATATTACAATGTATAGTTATATTAATATTTCTTGGTTTGAGTTGGTGTTTTAAGTGCACTTTGTGCACAGTAAAGCTAACCGGGACTGGACCTACAGTTTAAAAGTGGGATCCGAACCACCATGTGCTTCCACCAGGTATCGAACCCGGGACCCCTTGATTACATGGCGACGGCACTAAGTAATATTTCTTGAAAAAAACTTATACAAATCATGTTTAGATATAGTGGTAATCTTTTTGAAAATATTTTTTTTTGGAAAGAGATATTACCACCAGTGCTCAAAAAATCTTCAGAGCTAGGCACCAGCTCTGAATATCAGGTGCCAGGAAACCACCTACTAGCAATTGTGGATACTGTAAGAAGCTGATCCAGCCCCTGCGGTGGAGTGGTTTGCACATCGCACTACGACGCTTAGGGTCCCGGTTTCGAATCCTGGACTGGGCTTGGATGTTTCTAAGTGTTTGTTCATCTATTTCATCATATCATAATTCATTACCATCTTCACAAATTCACCAAAAGTGGCACAAAAAGCAAAGTAAAATAAAGCAAATCAATCAATCTATAAGAAGTTGAGCATCATCCTATTCAAAACATCGCTAAATCATGTGAGGAAGCGGGAAGTGGGGGGTTGGGGATGAAGAGTAAGACATTGTTACCAATTCTATGGAATGTTCACAACGTTGATAAAAAAAATCAGTTGCTAGCTAACGCTGTACTGCAATTTGAACTTACAATCTTCAAAGTTTCGTACATTGAAACTTAAAAAACGGCAATATTACAGCAAGAGATCACAGTCGCCAAGATGAAACTTTTAGTCGCCATGGCTACCGGTATTTTTCGAGCCTTGATAACTACTATCCATTAAAGGGTTTTTTAACACAAAAGGTTTTGACCAGAATACAGACAACAGTGATTTACGAGCATGGCTAAGCACGCAACATAATATTCAGCTGCTAATTTATCCAAACAAAATAATACTTTGCAATTTTCAAATGTATAAGTTCGTTTTCTCGAAACTAGCCTTCACATTAATTTACAGTACTTGCTAATGTAAGGGGTGGGGGTATCTGGCATAATTTGGAATTGAAAAATATATGGTAGATTTTCAACAGTTCTGAGGAAGTCCACCATTCATGCTACAAATAGCAGAATATGTCACACTAGGTTTTTTGATTGAAATTTGTCTAAAATGTTTCTATAGTAACTGTCATGCCAGATATTTCACAAATTTTATTACCAGTTCCCTATGGGCACAACACCTGTTACTAGTATATTTTGTCATTTTTAACATTAATACTTACCTATTCTGCATTGCAAAACATTCTTCAAGGTGGTATGTTGCTTTTTTCACGAAAATAATTTCAATTTTTTACATTAAGAGTAATTTTTGTTCTTCCTCTTTTCCCTTCCGTAACCTGCAATATGGCGGGCACAGCTTGAGTAGCATTGTGGAATTCAGTGTTTCCAACCTTCTTAACCGAAAAATGCCCCACAAACCATTCACGCATAGTCCCAAAAACCATTCACGGTAAGGTTAGGTAAACATAGTTATAAAAAAAAGGGTTCGTAGCATTGTGGAATTCAGTATTTTCCCACGGTAGTAACCGAAAAATGCCTAACAAACCATTCACGCATTGCCCCAAAAACCATTCATGGCAAGGTTAGGTTAGGTAAATAGTTTAAAAAAAAAAAGGGTTCGTAGTGGAATTCAACATCAGAAAATCACGGCGTGGTGGGAAACACTGACAGGGGGTTACGTCATCAAACGTATGCAACATCCGGTTCACGTAGAGGATGCATCGGATACATATTTCTCTTCAGAAATACATGAATTCCCGGTCGAATACATTCAACGATGAAAGAAAATACGGTAACGGTTCCGATTGTTTTATGATGTCTCCTAACACAAATACTATTTATCGTAGAATTTTGGAAATCATTGTCACACAAAATTTGAACTTTCCTTAAAGTAATGAGCACTGTTTGGACTCTCGACAAGAGATGGTAAATATCGTAGAACCGTGGGAATGAATATAGAAGTAAATTGGAACTTTAGTAGAATGCATTTAGGGACTTTATTTTAATGCTAAGAGAACCAAACCTAACCACGAAAGAATATATTGAACACAATCTTTAGTAATTGCTAAAACTTCGCAGTATGTGTCAACAGACGTACATCGAAATTGAACCATGTAAAAATTGTGGTAACAGTAGCTATGGTATATTGAAAACACATTTCTTCAAATTTACAGGAGAAACTACTTACGGAACTGAGTTTCTGTAGACTTTTGGAAGCTCATGGAAGCGTTTTCTCCCTTCGTTCAACTTATTCGGCCGGTAAATCATGTATTTTTCGACATAAATGTATCTCCAATGCACGATATCTCTTCGCACCATTACCGTCGACTACGTGAATCAAATGTTCCATTAGTTCAATTATGTAACCCCCTGTTAGTGTAGCAACCACGCGGTAGTTTTGCAATATGTCGTGTGAAGGTTGCATTGTGAATTTTTCTTTTTCCAATTTAATTTTCTATGTTTGCCTATACCTAAACTTACGTGAATGGTTTGTGGGTCAATGTTCGCTTAAAAACCCTCTATTAATAGTTTGTGGGGCATTTTTTGGTTAATAAGTGAAGGTTGTATTGTAAATTTTCTTTTCCCAATTTAATTTGGTACTATTATAGTATGGGTGAGACACCTATAAATCATATATTTCGCACTTTTTTACATTGCTAACGTACTATTTTGGAATGCGGAACATTTCCTAAGGTGAAATAATGCATTTCTAACTAAGATAATGTCTATTTCTTACATTTCCGAGTACTTACTGTTACTTGTTATTTCGATTCTGTAACACATTATGGCAGGCGATAGCGTACTGGTTCAGGGCACGTTGTGAGAGTGTTTTGTCGATTTATGCAGTGTTGCAACCTCGTTCACCGGAAAATACCTACTTTCATGCCTGGATTTAAAATTATGTTAATACATCGCAGACCATTGACGTTAGCCTCACAAACCATTGACGTTAGCCCAACAAACCATTTTCCGTAAGGTTAGGCAAGCATAGTTAAAAAAAAATAATTCAAAATACTCGACAAGTCATGTTCTAGTGAAAACACGGCGAGGCTGAAACACTGACTATGGGGTTGCATCATCTTAACACACGGAACATTGTACTCTCATGCAGAAAGCAAATGGCTGCAGCAGAAACTGCATATCAGACAGAGATTTTTGCAGAAAATGACACGTTTTCGCATTAAAATGGATCAAAACTACATTCACAAACTTCCACAACCCTACAGAAAATGAATTCCGTAAGTACTTTCTACTGTAAATTTGAAGAAATCTGTTTCCCTTATACTATAATGTTACCTTGGCATGAGTTTACAATACCGGACCACTCTCCAATTTCTATAAAATTTCGCCTACTTACTAATTTCGGTGTCCTGATGATGTATATGTAGTTCGTATCTGGCGGTCACTTGTTAAAATTGTACATTTACGTGTAGAACTTGTAAAATAACCTTGCAATTTAACACAGTGATTGTCCATACAAAGCAATTCGGAACCATCTTTCTTTCGCAATTTGTTAATGGTCTTCCTTTACGCACAACCATCTCGCTGACGTCAGACGAGGAATGCCTACGAGGCTAGGTTAGGTTTCATTAGCATAAAATCAAAGAAAAATTATTTTTTAGCTAAGAGAACTATACCTTGTCTTGCCTGTTGATTTCTTCATGTTGGGAAAATGGCGTTTTCCATGGAGCTATTGTTCTTATGGTAAGGTTACGTTATGTTAAGAAAACATAGTTTATTTCGTTTCTTTCTCGATTTCCATATTTGACTGCCAATTATTACATGCAGATTCGTGATTAGGAGGTCACAATTAGTCAGCAGGCGAAATTTCATAGAAATTGGAGAGTGGTCCGGTATTGTAAACTCGTTCCGTTACCTTTAATTTTCTATGTTTGCCTAACCTAACCTTCCGTGAATGGTTTGTGGATCGATTTTCGCTTAAAAACCTTCTGTGGATAGTTTGTGCAGCATTTTTTCAGTTAATTAGTTTGGAAACACTGAATATCAGATGACGATAGACAACGTGAGTCAAGATTTGCCCGCCATATTGTGTGTAACGAAAGTGAATTAGAAACGAACTTGCAATGTGAAAAATTACGCTTTTTCAGTGAAAAAAGGAAAATCCCATGTTCAAAAATGTTCTGCTATGCATAACAGTTAGGTACAAATGTAAATAATTAGGAAATAAACGAGTGAAATGTGTTTTCACTATACCATACTGTTACCATAATGGCATTCGTACCATGATGAAATCGCCAATAAAACAAAAGGAACTTGGGCCCAAACCAGTCTGGGATGGTGCAGTTATTAATAGTGAACCCATGATTGCATCAACCAACGAATTTAGAGCCCACTTGTGTTACATATTTTTGGCGTGTTACATTCAGAATTACAAGGTACAGTATCCATTCAGAATTAGGCACATACTAGAAAGTATACTTACTGTAGTCCAAAATATGAGCACTGGAATCTTATATTGGAATACATTAGACTTGCTTCTATCTGACGCTTGGACTTTGCTTTTGGTAATTTTGATGAAGTCCTTACTTTAAAAGTAGTGTTTGTATCTTTCATGTATTTGTCAAGAGAATCCTTCAGTTCCCTGAAGGATTCAAACCTTCGACCAAATAAGCTTGACATTGTTAACACCACGAGTATTCTACAATTCCACAGTCCTTACAATACAATATACAACACATGTACGATCGTTTACACCTGGCAGCAAGGTACAGTATCCATCTTTGCAATTTGAAACTCCTTGTTCATTGTTTTGTCTCCCAATCTACAACACAATTTGAGGTGGTATTTTTATCACGTACTCTCATTTCAGTTTCTGGAGTCGAATTCTACACTACAATTCGATGGTTAGAGGTAACGGTAAACTATTTGAAATTACTTTCTCACGTAAGTAATTGGCTGCATTACTTTGTGCAGTAAAGTACACCACTAATTTCTCATACTACCAATACTGAATATTTAACAAATGAAATTGTGAATCAAAAATCACGAAAGAAAAATAAAGACCACTGATATTTGGTGCGAAACTAAACTCTTGATAGTTTTATTGATTCCTTGTGATACATACTTCAAGAAAACAAAATAAGATTGAGCAATGACATTGGAAGGGGCACCACAAACGCAATTTATGTTCACCGAACTTTTATGAAAATAAATAAATAAATAAGCTCTGACCGATTGGTTTTAACTCATCATATTTTAGGTCTCTGGTTAATTCCTTCTCGTAAGAATTGATTCTCATAGGCAGAGAAGAGAAATAATGTTACACATTTACACTGTATAAATTACAAAGTAATGGTATTATGTACCGTCAAGTTCAAAGATAGGTGGATCCATTTTCATTGAACTCCTTATCCATAGACATGCTTATCTTATCTTCCATCTTCATCATTCTAGTTAATCCTTTCTTATATCGTATGTCCTTACAAAGGGTGGATTTGTATTATTAGTGTTTTGCTGACCTTTGTTGTTTGTTCGTAGTGTGAAAAACGACCCAAGAAACGACAACATAGATGGCAGTGCGATTCGTACAGGTCAACACCCATGAAGAGTTGGGTTCATAAGCAATTAAGCATTGAGATATTCGAGCGTCACATCTGTTAACAACTCAACTTTTGTAAACGCCTGAGTATCATACTATTTGTCCAGCCTTAGGCAACAAAAAGCAGCAACATAGTTATGACATAATTTATGTTACCTAACACTAATATTATTATTATTCGCTATATACATGTATCAAATAAGTTATTGTTACGTTAGACAGATTAGATATTGTTTCAATAAAATCTTTCAATGTACGACTTCTATTTGCAACACTGGACAACTAGTAAAATCTCTTCCTTTTGTAGACGTTGCTCATTTTCATGTTTTCTGTAGCGCCACCGGAAGAAAGTCCGGCAGATTGAAATTATTAGAGCAATCTAAATTTGAATTTCCAACCTCAAGTAGTTCAGTTGGTTCCCGATGAAGGCGCCACTAATTAATGATTTGTGTGTACGTGCTGTTTAATGAAAATAGTGACTTGTGAATTGCGAAAAGTACATTGGCAACCTGTGTGTTTTGAAATGTTAGGTGTGTTAAGATTTAATCCCGTAGGTTGTCAAACTAGGCTTGTCCCTAGTTTTGGTAAATGTTCGGTATATCGGAGACACATTTAAATCGGATATTTTGTGTTTTGCATGGTTCGTACTTCCCAATTGTGTATTGCGGAATATAGTTCAAAGTGCCATGATGCTTTTTACAAGAAAAGAAACACAAATTTTCACATACAGAGTACTTCATTTGATTCATTTCTTCGCTTTCGAAACACACAATATGGCGGCTGAAGTTGACTACCGTAGTGGATATGCAATGTTTCCAACCTTCTTCACCGAAAAATACCTACTATCGTGTTCGTCATGTGTGCAAATTGTACATATGCACTGGTAGCTGATGGATAGCCCCACAAACAATTTCCGATAAGGTTAGGTTTGTTTAGGTTAGGCAAGCATAGTTAAGAAAAAAGGGGTTGGAAACACTTACAGGGGCTTACGTCATCACATCCGCTTCACGTCGGGAAAGCAATGGCAATTGTGCTTCGGTGAGATATTTCTCTTGCAAAATACATGATTTCCCGGTCAAATAGATTCCACGATGAAAGAAAATACCGCGACGAATGTTAGAAACTTTAGAGAAACTCATTTCCGTATGTAGTTTCGGTATAATTTAACAATACAGGGAATTTATCCAATTTGGCGCTCACGTATAAATTTGGCACTTATTTGGGGGCAGGTGAATCCGGCCAATTTCTAACATGCCTTTAACAGGGACTCTATAGAGAAAGCTGGAACGGAGCAGAGGCGATGCCGCGTTAGCGGTTGGGGGCGGTAGGTCAATTACCCCAGGGGCAGGTTCCCGGAATCTCTGGGAAATTTGGAAATCGAGGGTGTAGAAATAAGAACTTAATTTCGATTATTTTGCTATTTCCACGTGTGAGCGCCAAATTTTAACTGCAGATTCGTGATTAAGGGGGCAAAATTAGTGAGTATGCCGAATTTCAAACAAAATGGAGAAATTTCCGGTATTGTAAAATCGCTCCGTAGAAATATGTCTCCGATATACCAAACTTTTACCCTAGTTTTTAAAAATTGTGTGATAACTTAACAATGTGTCTTGATAATAATAGTATAGACTTTAAATTCTATTATTGCTAATTGAGTAATTGTCTTTGACTTCAGTGTGTCAGAAAAAGATATCTCAGTGCTGTTTTATTCATCTGTGTACTCGCAAGAATATTAGCAATTTTGGAACGTTTTGTTTTATTCTGAGTTTTCATAAATTGAACATTTGCTAATTGTACATGTACAAATATCCCCTGAGACCTTAAGTTTCAAAACTTTTATAAATAAAATAATTGGTTATTTTACTTTGCTTTTGTACTGACTTTGACTAATCGCGACGATATATATATGAAGCACAACCTTGGTCTTGCCTGCTTAACCAAAACTAAAGTAAATATAATGTTGAGAAACTAAGTTATATTTACAGAGTTCGAAGGGCTCAAGTTCCGTTTGTTTAATTCCGAATTTATCATGGTACACATGCATATTTTTAGAGTGACCAGATACATATATTCAAAAAAGAGGACAGAGCATGGCAAGAAAGGAACACAAAGTCATCAAAAAGAGGTCTTCAAGAAATGGCAACACATTTGCCATTACTCATAATTTAATGAATATAAACAATGGCAACACTTTGCTCACAGACACTGCTCGGATGGCCTTTTTTCAGTAATTTTCTCTTACTTTTAAGCAACAAAAGCAAACTCCTAATCTATTCTTTAACACTTCACAATCATAACTAAGAAAATGGCCAAAGTTCCTTTTGTTTTATTGCGATTTCATCATGCTATAAATGCAATTTTTACATGGTTCGATTTCGATTTATGTCTGTTAACACATACTGCGGAGTTTTAGCGATCACTTAATATTTTGATCAATATATCCTAGATTATTTTTTTTTTATTTTTTTTTTACTTTTTTTATATCCTAGATTAGGCAGGTTAGGTTTGGTTCCCTTAGCATTAAAATAAAGTCCCTAAATGCATTCTACTAAGGTTCAGATTTACTTCTTCATTCATTCCCACGCTTCTACGATAGTTAATGTCGCTTGTCGACTGAGAATATCTTCTCCATGAGAAGTGCGTAAGGTAATTTTCAAGTTGATTGTTTCAACTTAAATAACTTTTTTCGAGCACAAACAGCGCTCATTACTTTAAGGAAGGTTCAAATTTCGTGTGACAATGATTTCCAAAATTCTACGATAATTAGTCTTTGTGCTAGGAGAAATCATAAAACAATCGGAACCGTTACTGCAGGAAGCCAGGGTTCCAGGTTCAAATACCGGCCTGGGCATGGATGTTCTTGGTGTCCCTTCATCAAAATCATCATATCGTTGCTCATCCTCATCTTCATGATTAGCCAAAAGTGGCAGAAAAGCAAAATAAAATAAACCAAATGAGTCAATCGAAAAGGTCTCAGAAAGTGAAGCAATTAGTTAAAATAATAATAATGCCTCAGTCAGGAAAGTGATCATGTTCATCTCCCAGATGCTAGGCAAGAATTGCTTTCAATATTTAATGCACCCTAAGTAATGTGTCTTAAATGAAGATCGTTATGCGTGAAAGCATTGTATATGCAGCACATTTGCTATGGTCGATGCTATAATTTTTCCAAAAAAGGAGGACGTTTACAGATTTTTAAAAAATTTGCACGGACATCGGACAAACACCTAAAAAGGAGGACATGTCTGGATAAAAGAGGACGTCGGGTCACCCTACATATTTTGTATGGTTCGATTTCTAATTGTGTCTGTTAACACATACTTCAAAACTTAGTGATTACTTAATGTGAATTTTACCTATATGATTATTTGTTTGTCAGCAGCCATTCGTTTACTGTCGTCTTGGATACACAGTGCTGCTAATTCGTGTGTGTGGGGTGCGAGTAGGGTTGCCAGATCGCTACAAGGGAAAAGTACGACATAATGCGCCAAAATGTAGGACAGAAATCATTCACAATACATAATACATATTTCTAGAAAGTAATTTAAAATTGACACTTTTCAGTTTAGAAAAAAATATTTCTTAATGAATTCTTGAACGTAAAATTTCCAAACTGGTAATCATACTAAACTATGCACGTCTTACTACTTGTTTTAACTGCTACTTCTAATAAAAAAAAAAGAGTAAAGTGCTCCCCTGTGCTTAGCACCATGCCATGAACACGTATAGGGGATGTGGGGGTAACACCACACGTTCTTGAGTGGGGGTGATGTGATCAGCATCATGCCCCTAACTGCCTTTACCCCCCAGGGTTTTCCCCAGGTACCCATGTCATTTGATGCTGGGTGGATGCCGAGAGCTGCTTCCAACATTAGAAAAGTTCCCGGATTTGAACCGGCCGGGGATCACACCCGGGACCTTTAGCATGGTAGTCAAATGTGTTACCGACTGAGCCACCTGATAGGTTCGGAGTGAAGGATATGGTAATGTGGATTAATATACGTTGCTCAATATAAACATATATATATATTTTATATGACATTAGAGTCATTCCATGCGAAATCAACACAGCCTTTGACCTGACCATCTCCGATTTTCATGAAATTTGGGGAATTGAAACTATGCATGGAACTTAGTAACTATGAAAATTTTTAGTTTCGTGCATCTTGTAATTGTTAAATTATACAACGTCAAAGTTAGCATAAATTGCCCTTTTTGAGCCCGCTTAGCTATACTAAATCTGCTGTAACTCCGCCCCTATTTCGCCTAGGAAGCTCAAATAAAGCTTATTGTACAGGGAATTGAATAAGCTTTCCAGTGATACATAACAAGCCTACCTTTGGATAAAAATATAATTTTGTCACGTGACCTTGACTTTTGACCTTGAATATCTCAAAACATGTCATCACCAAAAATTGTGAAAAAAATATATTTGGTCCCTCATACCATACTCTAAAACATACCAAAAAATCATTCTGGGACTGCAATGGGATCAGAAGATACAAAATAATATGTGTAACTATGTGACTGATAAAAGCCCCATTACATGAACTATGAAGAGTCAAATGTCCCTTAACACCCCCTACAAAATGTGAAGGAGTTATCCTGGGTATAATTGGTCATGAAAGAAATAGGTTAGGCACGGGTAGATCCCTAGCCATGTGTGTCAAGCGCAGATCCGGGATATTGTTGACCGCCATATTGAATTCAACGCAAAAATTTCAAATGAAAGGGGTTATGTGATATATCAAATCAGGCTAGAATTTCACGAGAAATGAAGTGACGAAGGATTTTCCAACATATATTTAACCAGCAAAAATTTATACACATATATTTCACTTACGATATATGCACATTATAATGTTGTCAATGTTCCTGTGAGCACACTTGTTGACGTCTCTCACTCTCGCATAGAACATTTGGTAATGTAGCATGTGCAACAACATCGCTAGCAGCAACTATGCCTTCTCTCAGATGGTCAATATCAGGGACTTTTAGTGCATGCACCATTCTCTTAAAATGTTTCTGAAGGTAAAAGTCCTCCTAAGATGTTAGATCTGGGGAATGTGCAGGCCTTTTAATAGATCCCCGTGTGCCCATCAATCTACCTAGAAAATTACCATGAAGAAATTGCGAAAATGTCTACATAGTGTGGTCACACTCTGTCCTGTTTCAAAACTCTCGAAAAGTGCCATATCCCGTAAGCAAGGGTGAAAAAACCTGTTCACTTAACAAATCCAAGAAGCCTTCACCATTTAAGGTTACGTTGTTGAATATTTACCAACCATTTCCGTTCGCCATACATTATACCACATAATTAGCTTACCAGCAACAACCATTCGACTGAGCAAATCACAGGTATTGCATATTATTTTTATTAACTTCACCGTGAACATAAAAATTTGCCTCGTCACTGAAGAATTTTTCATTCCAAAGGAAGTGTCGTAATTGTTTGAGATACTTTTCCCAATATTCTTCACTATTCAACTATTTGGTGAATGTAGCTGATTAAAATCATATGCAATGGTGCGTATACTTCTTTCTCTCCCAAGATGTCAGCGTGATCTCGATGAGTTCCTAACACGTCAGGAGAATTCCAATGCTTTGTTTTTAACACCTCGAAAAGGAGAAAATGGTTACAAGCATGCAGTAATAATTTTTTGCTGGTTAAATATATGTTGGAAAATCCTTCGTCACTTCATTTCTCGTGAAATTCTAGCCTGATTTGATATATCACATAACCCCTTTCATTTGAAATTTTTGCGTTGAATTCAATATGGCGGTCAACAATATCCCGGATCTGCGCTTGACACACATGGCTAGGGATCTACCCGTGCCTAACCTATTTCTTTCATGACCAATTATACCCAGGATAACTCCTTCACATTTTGTAGGGGGTGTTAAGGGACATTTGACTCTTCATAGTTCATGTAATGGGGCTTTTATCAGTCACATAGTTACACATATTATATTGTATCTTCTGATCCCATTGCAGTCCCAGAATGATTTTTTGGTATGTTTTAGAATATGGTATGAGAGACCAAATATATTTTTTTCACAATTTTTGGTGATGACATGTTTTGAGATATTCAAGGTCAAAAGTCAAGGTCACGTGACAAAATTATATTTTTATCCAAAGGTAGGTTTGTTATATATCACTGGAAAGCTTATTCAATTCCCTGTACAATAAGCTTTATTTGAGCTTCCTAGGCAAAATAGTGGCGGAGTTACAGCAGATTTAGTATAGCTAAGCGGGCTCAAAAAAGGCAATTTCTGCAGACTTTGACCTTGAATAATTTAACAATTACAGGATGCACGAAACTAAAAATTTTCATAGTTACTAAGTTCTATGTATAGTTTCAACTCCCCAAATTTCATGAAAATCGGAGATGGTCAGGTTAAAAATTGCACATATCTGTGTTGATTTGGCATGGAATGACTCATATTTAATATAAACTGGACGTTATGTCCGAAACATTCAAGTACATTGAAACCATGATACAGAAAGAATTACACAGAATACATCTGCTTATTATTTATCTTCATCTGGCCGTGAAGACCATACCTTGTAGCCATATCATAATACCTGGACCGTATCATCCCTCCAAGTGTCCCATTAAAAAAAAATCAGGTATGCTGATGACCGTATCGATCTGGCGGGCAGCGAATCCTGGTAGACCTTCTTGGAGATGAGTGAGGTGTGCTAAGACCTGGTCCTGGGTATCCGGCTCTGCCTGGGGTAGGTTTTGGTACTCTTCCACCGGTGTTGGGTGAATTTCTATTTGGTATTGTAACGTTGAAGTCGTCGTCATCTACATCTGGGATGTACCACTCGTTTGATTCCATCTTCTAGCATGATATCGTAGAGGATGCTATCCCCAATACGACGAATAACAACAACTGGGATTATAACACCATTAAGCCTTGTTTCCATGATTATGAAAATATATAAATATGCTGACCAAGGCAGTAATTTATTTTATTAAAAACATAAACTAAACGTAACTTTTCAACCTTCTAGCAAGGACTTCATCAGACTCTGTATCAAGTACAAAAGTAACAAGATACCAATAACAGGGCATTATGTATACACAAAACATTACTCCCTCCAGACTATTAGAAAGTTGTTTTGGAACTTTCTAGCAGGTGGCTTTCACTAATGAACTGTACTTTCACCTAAAAGGCTAAAAATATATACTTCCATATAGAATGTGGATTGGGTTTTATATCTCATGCTCTTTTTCCTTCATTTTCTTCCTTCTCCTCTCCTCTTTCTCTCTTGTCCTTTCCACTCTTTCTAACACTTTCTTCCATTCTTTGTTTAACTTCAGTCCCCCATTCCAGTTCATTGTGTCTTCTTCACCTTTCTTCTCTATTTCCTTGGCTTCCTTCCATTTTCTCACTAGCATTCTCTTCTTCCTTCCTATCTGCTTAGCCTCATCCCACTCTATGCCATGTCCTGTTTCTCTCGTGTGTTTAAATATCATATTTCTCTCTCTCTTAAGTCGTACATCATCCCTATTTTGTTACAACCTATCTTTCAGTCTCTTTTTCGTTTCTCCTATGTACACACTCTGACATTCTTTACATTTTACTTTGTAGATAATCCCTTCCTCTTCCTCTTCTCTGTTTTCCTTTTTCTTGTTTGCATTCTTCGCTATTCCTAAGATGCTTCTCCCTCCCTTCCTGTATGTTTTAATGCCCGCTTTCCTAAGCACTTTGCATATCTTTTCTGTGGTCTTCCCCATACTCCTTATTCCAAACCTTCTCTCTTTTTCTTTCTCTTCCAATTCTCCCCTTCCTCTTTTCTTCCTTCTTCTGTTTATGTCCAGTCTATCCTGCTTCTCATAGCCATTCCTTTCCAGCTGTTTCCATAGGCTATTTATTTTGCCTTCTTTTTCACATTCCTTCGTGCATATCTTCATTATTCTGTCCTCCATATTCTTTATGAAATTTCTTTTTGTCACCTCACTTACATCACTTCTTTTGTGGCAGAATAGCCCTGCTGCACACTTCTTCTGATGCCAAGCGGTTTCAATTTCTTCTCCTCTCTTCCTTTTCATCAATATATCAAGGTAGCTTAACTTGCCTTCTTCTTCTATTGATGAAAAGGAAGAGAGGAGAAGAAATTGAAACCGCTTGGCATCGTTCACGTACGAAGCGAGAGGCCATGAAGAATCGGGTCCGTTTCGTACCTTAGGAGCGTTTGCTCGGCATGTATTGCAGCTCGCTACAAAATCCGTAAGCTCTGCTGACATGCCTGGCCACCAAAATCTGGATAGACACAACTCTTTCATACGAGTTGAACCTATGTGTCCATCGTGTAAAACTCTAAGAACTTCATTCCGTTTAACTGTGGAAATGATAAGTCTACCCGACCACATGAGCGTTCCCTGCTCGTACGTAAGGTGAGCTCTTCTTTCGAAGAAAGGTGCAAGCTTCTTCCGTTCGGCGGACGTGTCGAGTTGATCTGGCCAACCATTTACTACACAGGAGACAACTAATGAGAGCAGTGGGTCTTCTGAAGTAGCGTTCTGTATGGAGTCACGTGAAAGAGGAGCTACAGCGTCTTCAATGGACCCAAAATATGCATGAAGTTCTTCTTCTCCAGCTGGTATTGTGTCACGTGTTTGCGTAGGCAACCTGCTTAGCATGTCAGCTACTTCTACCTTGCTGGAATGAATTATATTATATTGGTATGAAGATAAAAGTAGAGCCCATCTCATCAATCTATTGGATGAATGTTTTGAAATGGCTCGATCCGGAGAAAATATAAACTTTACAGCACGTTCGTCTGTAACAATCTCGAACTTGGATCCGAGTAAAAATTTGTGAAATCACTTGATACCGTGAACTATGGCTAGAGCTTTCTCTTTCTACCTGGGAGTATCTCCGCTCCGTCTCACTGAAGGTGGTAGAAGAGCAGGCGATGGTCTGTAGACTGCTATCAACTTGATGACACAATTGCGTGCCACAGCCGAAAGGAGAGCCATCAGTGATAAGTACAACTGGCTTTGTTGGGTCGAAAGGCACAATAGGATTTACCTCTCGAAGTTCCGCCATGATGCTGTCGAACTCGTGTTGACAGTTATCGTCCCAGTTCCAAGAGACGTTTTTCTTGAGTTGGTGGCAAAAGTCACAGAATCTGTATTGTACTTATTCGAGAATAATTTAACTTCTCGCTCTAATAACTCACAATGCAATGCAATCTCTTGACATTTTACAAAGGAAAGATCACTTTCGGACAATAATCTTTTCCGAGCAGAATCTGAAAGTATACCAACGATGAATTGTTCAACAAGTGCCTCATCTAAATACTGCTCATACACACATTTGGCTGCTTGTTGTTTGATTCTCACTACGAATCGAGTAACTGATTCTCCTTTTCGAAACTTGAACCTCTCTGTAAACTTGCTTTTTTTGGGTCTGAAGTGCTGAACCATTTTGTCGTGAATGACAGCATATGTTAGATTACATGGCATTTCAGGAGCCGTAATATTGCGAAGTACTTGGAAAGCCTTAGGACCAATGACTGCTAATAGAACTGCTGCTTTTCTTTCATTTGCCACATTCTGGGCGAGACAGAGTTGATCAAAACACATGAAATAACTCTCGATATCTTCATTTTCTTCAGAAAATTCGCTGAATGTAATGTTGAGAGCCATGTTATCGAAACTTCAAATTACATTAACTGATAGAAATCACTGGCATGTATGAAAGTTACAATGTGTAACTGAAACTTGCATGTAGAAAATTAGCAAACTTAAACATTACATGTAAGACCACCATCTTGTTGATTTGCTACATGAAATCTAACTTGTCAGTATCCCGTGCCGATAAAGTCATCCTGACGATAAAATTAGAATCCTTCAAATCCTCTATTCACTGTTAATCATCTGTTCACTGTCCGCAGCACCAAATTGATAGGTTCGGAGTGAAGGATATGGTAATGTGGATTAATATATGTTGCACAAGATAAAAACCAGACGGTGAACAATTAACATATTTAATATAAACTGGACGTTATGTCCGAAACATTCAAGTACATTGAAACCATGATACAGAAAGAATTACACAGAATACATCTGCTTATTATTTATCTTCTTCTGGCCGTGAAGACCATACCTTGTAGCCATAGGCGTAGCTAGAACACAAAGAAAAAAAATGAGGTCTTGTACCTTTTTAATAGCATAATTTGAAACACAATCACTTAGTTCTTGAACTGCACTGATGTTTGTAAAGGAATATAAATTCACTAAATGACAGTGTTAAAAATTTCTGAATATATGTAGTAGAAAAAAATCAACTTGCATAAAAATTACACACACACAAAATGTTCATAAATGTTACAAACAAATACATCAAAATACACGTCATCTTTAACAAGAGACGTCTGTCAAAGGGTACAATGTTCTTAAACTCATCAATAACTTCATTTACATCAACAGACAAAGCTTTTTCCTGTTCCACAAATAACAAGAGCAGGGCTTCAAATCTATCCTGCTTCTGAGTTGCTCTTAATTTAGTTTTAACTTGGGTAAGTTTGGAGAAAGCTCTCTCACAAGTGCAGCTTGTGACAGGTATAGAAGAAAAGCGCTGCAGTACAGAGTAGAATACAGTAAATATCTTCTTTCTCCAATGACATCAAAAAATCGAAAATCTATAGACACCCGTTTCATCAGCGATAATGCACACGTTCGTACCAAGCAATGACATTTTCAACTCCTTACAAACTGCCTCTCATTTTCTCTCTTATTGAAATATCTGTCTTTAATTCTCTTTGATAAAGCAGCCCATTAGGGTGTGCCTAGGCACACCCGGCACACCCCGTAGCTACGCCTATGCTTGTAGCCATATCATAATACCTGGACCGTATCACCACTGCTGCCACTAACTGCTACTTCTAAGAGGAGCCAATTTTTCTCAAAATTTCAGGTAGGCCTATAGTCAACATATATTTATAAGAGACTAGACAGTCAAACTATTTGAGATCTATAGGGACGAGTACCAAACTTTTCACAAACTTTATGAAAAAAATAATTTCTCTCGTCAGAACGTTGTGCTGATGGTAATAAAACTACTGTCTCACTGTGATCTGGAATGACAATCAAATATTCAGCAATTATCATAATTTGAAATGGTTCCAGAAGTTTCATCTTGGATAGTTTTTAGTTCAATAACAGGGCAAAGTTAAAGCTAAAGTTCCCCATGCATATAGCACCTTGCCATGAAGGGACATTTAGGGGATTTGGGTGTAGGGCCCACACACATTCTCGTACATATTAGAGGTGATGTGATCAGCACCATGCTTTGGCCACCTTAAGCCCTTAGGGTTGCACCCAAGCATCCATTAATTTAAGGCTAGGTGAGCCCTAGAGCTGCTTTTTTATGTGGGGACAAGGCCGGAAGAATTCCGACCATACATCACCCACCCCGGGATCAAACCCGGGTCTTCCACGTGGCAATAACAGAGTACCTACCAAAGTAACAAATCCAAAATTCTTGACATTTTTTTAGTTTTTCTTAACCTTTATTTATTTGACCCCTACTTAGGTAACGGAAATTAGCAATTAAGAAAAAAAATGAAAAACCGCGACCAAGAAACCAGTTAAGTTGAAAACTGAAGCTTTATTTAACAAGAGAATTAGACCTGTTTTATTAATACAACCTGAACTGCATTTGGCAAACTAGCGAGGCCCTGGCATCTGGACTCACAGCCAGTATAATCTTACGTGGGGCTTGTGTTGTCATCCCTATATATTTGCGATTGTCTCTTCATCCATCTTATCTAACCACAATACATCCTCATCTTCGCAATTAGTCAAAATGGCAGCAAAGTGTAGTAAAATTATAACGTTTTTTCTTTGGCTTCATTAATGCAGTTTTTTATTCTGCCGTTGAACAACGTCAATAACACAAAAGGAGACCAGCAGTGAATGTTTATATTTAAGTATCTAAGTATTTATACACAAAAATACTGTATTAATATTTATTAAAGGCCCAGGCACCTGACTTCTGCGGTTTACAAACGATTCCGGAATACAGATTAGTCAGCTTCTGGTGTGAATTTGTTGAGATATTAGACCAAACTTAGTGGTTACTTCACTGAGTACTTACGTCTTCAATGTAACTACTTAGGTATTCAATTCACTTGGTGATAAACACGCTGAAAAACACTAATGGTGAACACTTAGGGGGAGTTGGGGGGAAAACACAAATCTTGCTGATACCGAGTTGGACATCTTCAATCTTCTAATCCTCCTGTCGTTGGTTCATAATAAACATGTAGCCTCTCTTCTTTAGAAACCTTTTCTCAGGTTCTGGTAGAGATACTGCACAGACCGTTAGTTAATTCACAGTTTATTCTATAGACACTATCTCTCTTTCCGGCAGAGATCATGACCGTTAGTTCACTTACAGTTTGTCCTGTAGACACTATCTCTCTTTCCGGCTGAGATCATGGCAATTAGTTCATTCACAGTTTTTCACAGCTCGCGAAACCAATAACCAACGTAACACGGATCCTAACCGTATGAATGCTTAACCCAGACTGTCTTCTCTGCAACGCACATCAACCGTTCCCCAGAAAAGACGTTAACTTCTCTTGCCGCCCTTTTTCCCCAGCGAGGGCGGGTCAACTTTTATAAGGGGTGCGTCAAGATCGGTTACAATAGCCCCCTCCTCCAAAAAATTATTAGATGGACATTTATGAGAGATAATAACGTGATAACTATTACAATTCTAATCGACACCTTCAATTATTAGACTAGCCTCGTACATACAAATTTTTACCATTATTATTGTTATTACTTCAATTATTAAATGTTATAAATGATTAACAATCAAAGAGAGTTACAAAAGATTTTTTTTTTATGAAAGTTCAAACCATATTTACTTTTATAAAATATCTTTAGAGATTAAATTGTTTTTCTTGTTTCTTTACTTATCCAATATGCAAGTTGGCATTCTGGCGCCAATCTTCAGCGAAACTTGCAAATCAAACATTTTTCCACTCCCAACTTAAACATCTTGCATATTAATCCAATTATTCAATCAAGTACAGATCATATATACTCCACATACAATATAATTACATAGACACTAGTATGCTTACACAAATTTAGAAAACATTCTCAAACAATATTTATCAAAAGCAGCTTTTCTTTAGTATCAAGATAATACTTAATGAATTATTGCTGTAGATTGCTATTACGTAAAATCAATAATTTTGAGTGTTCTTTTTTAACTTAATGTATCACCTTTGTTTGAAATAGTTTGCTTTCATAAATTATTCAAATAATATTTTTCTTTTCATATATTTAACATTCTAGTATTTTCTTTTGTTTCATTTTACATAAACCTTTCAACAATTTTCAGACTGTTCTTCAACCCTTCATCGGTTGTTCTATTTATTTTACATATAACTCTTATTTCAAATCTATTTTAATTTTACTGCATCATCTTCATAACCCTTACTTTGTCACATTAACATCCTCTTTTACTTTTTGTAACTTTGTTAAATATACCAACTTTTCTTTTTTCTAACACTCATAACCTGAAATAAGCACTTGAGCGAGCTTCGATAGATGTTGGAGATTTATCTATAAAAGTAACCATGTTTATTCTTTCTTTATATATTTTATATTGCATATAGCTTCAATTGTTTATTTGTGTATTTCAAATGCCTTAAGTAACCTGCACTCCCATTGGCTAATTCAATCTTAGCGCGGTGTCTAGTTGCCGCCATCTTAGCACGGTAGTTACTTCCAGCCAGTGTGCGTAGAGAGGCCACTCTGGACACAGCCAGAAACCGTCGCGGACAATTATGGATACCGTAAGCCCAACGTGGCTACGTTTCATTAGTGGCGCGTTGTTGTAACCCCAGCTGCAACTTCGTGAAAACAGTTTCCCCTAGACAGGAGTGCATGGGAAGTGTAATCAAGTGTTATGTGCATATACCTTATAATACATAGTTATAGTTATCAGTGTGTGTGCCTGTGTTTTCTTTACAACTACCAAGAGGATCGCGGTGAACTTTGCCCTGTAGCGACACAATCCATACCAGAGAGATGTAAGTGGTACCTACAATTTCACTTACATTTAGATCCTACCGGTTTGGATCATCATTCATTTCTGGTCCTTCACAGCCGGACAGGTTCTACATTCAGTTTTGGTCCTGTACGGTCCGGAACGCATTCATTTGGTCCTCCGCAGGCCGCGATCTCCTTTGTATTGAACATGAGGTACGTTACTATCAGTGATTTTAGTGACATTGTGTTGTGCAAACATTATTTTCAAGTACAGTAACTACAAGTTATTGATAGCATTACGTCATTCGTTGTAGCGCGCGAAATATTTTCCACGTGGCTGAAGGACGATCGGGACTTCCCCGACCGCCAGCGCTCTCGTTGTTCGCTTGTCAGTGACGTTTCACACTCCGCTCCCTTCGCCCCTCGCGCTGTACGAGGACTTTCGGTCGGCGACCAGTGACATGACGTCATACACCGGTGGTGTGTCCCTGAGTTATTTTTAGATTGCAGTTTTCTGTTCCTTCACGGGACTGGCTTTTCGTTCGTTTTCGTGCGGGAGCGAGGAGAAACGTATCGCGGAGAGTTGCATCAAGCAGCCCACGCGTGCAGACGTGACATCACCATGGCGACCGTGCATCAGCTGTTCCAGTACTCGTCAGTGTCAACGACTACCTGCAGTGTTGCAGCCTAATCAGGATTTCAGATGCCCAGATGGTTCAGTGAATGCCAGATCGGTGAGTACAACAGTGTTTGGTTCAATATTTCCTCATTTTTTCCTTTCATTTCAATACGCATTGCTTGTCCCTCCCACCTTGAGGCATGGCAGACTTAGCACATCTTCTAAAGCAACGTGCCGCCTACCGGGGGCAAATAACGAGATTGCAGTCGTATATTAGCAGTGTTGATCCAGAGGCGCCGAATGTTCAACAGATCAAGGTTCAGCTGGAGCAACTGAACACATTATGGCCCAAGATAGAAGAAATTCAGGATTGCATTGAATTTGAAGCCACAGACGATGAACACACGGCAGTTCGAGAGACAATCGAACTTTCATATTTCGATCTCAAGTCGCAGATGCTAACATTAATTGAGGAAAATCATTCAAATACAGACGGCGCGGAAAATGAACACAGGGCTTCGTGCAAGTCTCAAGTCAAGTTGCCATTAATAGAGCTTCCACATTTCAGTGGAAATTACACCCAATGGGTATCATTCAAAGACACATTTTCTTCGCTCATACATGATAATTCGGATATTTCAGATATTCAGAAATTCCAGTATTTACGTGTCGCACTGAAGGGTGAGGCATTGCAAATCATTGAAAGCATACCAATTACAGCATCCAACTACGGTGTAGCGTGGAAACAACTCCAAGAGCGTTTTGACAACAAGCGTCTCATAGCTGCTTCACACGTCAATGATATTTTGCATATAAAACCAGTGTCGAGAGAAAACGCAGAAGAGTTGCGAGCGTTCACAAACACAGCTATCAGTTCCATCTCAGCGTTAAAATTATTAGCAGGAGATAGTTCACTATCAGATATAGTGTTAGTTCAACATCTTACCTCTCAGCTTGATGCCACCACACGAAAAGCTTTTGAATTAGAAGTGAATGATTCTGAATTCACCACTCTTGACAGTTTGTTTCAATTTCTAGAGCACAGAACCAAGGCTTTGGAGAAATTCAAACCAATTTCCAATGAAAAATCAACATTCAAACCACAGTTTAGTGGCAACACCAAACAACAAAGTCACAAACCTGCGCATCCTTCCCCTTCAAGATCGTATGTTTCTACTGTATCTCCTTCATGCCTGTATTGCAAGGATACTATGAAGAATAATAAGCATCCGCTGTTTGCGTGCAGTTCTTTCAAAGTAGCTACTATAGCTCAGAAGTACAAATTTCTTCGAGAAAACCAGATCTGTTTCAATTGTCTTGGACAGTCAGATCACCAGGGATTTAGGTCAGGATGCAAGGCAGGATCTTGCAAGTACTGCGGCGAGAAACATAATTCCCTTCTTCATGAAGATAAGAACAACAGAGAACGTCAAACACAGAAGCAGTCCAGTAAATCCAGAAGT
Source organism: Lepisma saccharinum (assembly GCF_977018435.1). Lineage (NCBI taxonomy): Eukaryota > Metazoa > Arthropoda > Insecta > Zygentoma > Lepismatidae > Lepisma > Lepisma saccharinum. Next base: position 19,028,135 of record NC_139256.1, on the reverse strand, counting down.
AAATCGGCAGTAGGCGATGATACTCGTTTTCAGGATAATGATGCCCAGACTAAAGCAACATATTGTTCTGTCAAGAACAGAGAAACTTCGCAAGTTCTCCTAGCCACAGCAGTCATAAAAATCAAGAACGCATACGGCGAGTGGTTCCCATGTCGTGCACTTTTGGATGGAGCCTCGCAGAGTAATATTATGACAGAGCATCTTGCTCAGCAGCTACGCATCAAGAAACAAAAACGCCGAATTCCAATCCAAGGGATAAATGAAGCTACAGTGCAAGCCTTTCACACCATGGAGACGCAGATTAAATCCAGCATAAGTGGATTCACCATGGATATATCTTGTTCCATCTTGCCAAACATCACAGGTTCGATGTCAGCGCAGAGGCTCGAAACTTCCACATGGGGAATTCCGAGTGACATACATTTAGCAGATCCTAGCTTCCATACACCTGGCAACATTGACCTACTTCTGTCTGCAGATGTGTTCTACACGATTCTCAAGCCAGAAAAACTTTAAAGACCAGGAAACTATCCAGCGTTGCAAAACACTGAATTTGGATGGATTGTAGCCGGAAGGATTCCCAATGTACCATCTACGAACGGACCTTCGAAGTCATTCTTTGTTCGCAAAGAAGATACAGTCAATTTCCATTTACAGAGATTTTGGGATTTGGAGGAATTCCATGATAAGTTGCCTTCACCAGAAGAAATCGCCTTTGAAAAACATTTCCAGGAAACTACATCTCGTGATCGAGAAGGTCGATACACAGTCAAGCTACCCTTGAAGGACAGATCCGTTCTTGGGGATTCTCTGCAAACAGCGATTTCACGATTTAACCAATTAGAAAGAAGACTTGATCGGAACGTGGAATTGAAAAGAGAGTACACAGAATTCATGGTCGAGTACCAACAACTCAAACACATGCAACCAATTGGGACATTGGAAGATGTATCCAGAGACAAGGAGACAAGGTACTACATTCCACATCACTGTGTGATCAAGGAATCAAGCAAAACTACACGTTTAAGAGTGGTTTTTGATGGAAGCTCGCCCACAACTACGGGGGAATCGTTGAACAGTATACAAATGATTGGTCCCACGATACAAGAAGAATTGTTTTCAATCCTGCTCAGATTTCGTAGTCACAAAATCGCACTGACTGCAGACACGGCTAAAATGTATAGGCAAATTAACATGAATTCAGAAGACAGACCACTTCAATGCATCTTATGGAGAGCATCACGTGACGAACCGATCCATGTTTACAGTTTGAACACAGTCACTTATGGATTAACTTCAAGTTCATTCTTGGCCACAAGATGCCTCAAACAGTTGGCAGAAGATGAATCATCAAATTTCACAGTAGCCACTCATGTCTTGACACATGACTTCTACGTTGACGATTTTCTGGGAGGAAATCATTGCATTGAAGGTGCAATAAAGCTGCGTGAAAGTCTCACAGAATTACTCCAGAAGGGAGGATTCAATTTACGTAAATGGTGCTCCAATAGCAAGGCAGTGTTGCAATCTATTCCAGAAGAATTGAAGGCAGTACAGGATCTAGTGCAATTCGACACAGAAGGCACAAAAACATTGGGAATTTCATGGCGCCCATCCACGGACGAATTTCTCATGGACAGCAAGGTCTCCACAACAGTGGATGTAGGCTCGTTGAAGATCTTCTCAAAGCGCCAAGTTGCCAGCATAATTGCACAAGTGTTCAATCCAATCGGACTAATATCGCCAGTGGTGATCACATACAAGTCATTCCTACAGCAGTTATGGCTCCACAATGTAGGATGGGATGATCCGCTTCCTATAGATTTGCAGAAGACATGGCGTCGACTTCATTCGCAGCTCACATGTATTAACGAAGTAAAAGTACCACGGTTCGTTTTGGCTCCAGGAGACATCCATAAAGTTCAAATTCACGGTTTCTCTGATGCATCAGAGAGAAACTATGGCAGTGTTCTCTTCGTAAGATCAATTGATTCAGAGGGTCACATAAGTGTGAACTTATTGTGTTCAAAGTCCAAGGTGGCTCCGGTGAAGAGAACCACTCTTCCGCGTTTGGAATTATGTGCGGCAGTTCTACTAGCCAAACTGGTACACAAAGCATTGCCCATACTGCATCTATGCATAGACACCATTCACCTATGGACCGACTCAAAAATCGTCCTAGCTTGGCTGGCGTCACCAGCCAGTAAATGGAAACCTTTTGTTGCCAACCGGGTTGCTATGGTACAGGAACTCACACAAGTCAGTGATTGGAAGCACATTCCGTCAAAAGATAATCCTGCAGATCTGATCTCACGAGGAGTCGATGCAAAAACTATCAGATCACTTCACCTTTGGTGGCACGGACCCACCTGGCTCCAAGAAGACGAGACACAGTGGCCATCATCCAGTTTAGCATTCCGTCCAGACGACAACACTATTCCAGAGCAGCGTAAGGTAGCAGCTATCACATTGGTCACTCATGTAACAACTGAAGAAGAAATCATATCTAGATATTCAACTTTATCCAAGCTACTGAGAGTAGTGTCACTCTGCAAAAGGTTCATCAGCAATTGCAGAAACTCAAGAGAGAAAAGGAGTGAAGACCTTACCACCTTTGAAATTCAAGGCGCCACACTTGCCTGCATCAAGATAACACAACGCGCATTCTTCTCTCAGGAAATCAAAGATTTGTCTGACAAGCAGCAAGTACACAACAAAAGCATTTTGAGGAACCTTCATCCATTTCTCGATAATGAAAAAGTAATTCGTGTCGGAGGAAGATTGGAAAACAGTGAACTGGAATTCCAAAGCAAGCATCAAATTATTCTTCATCCGAAGAGTCATTTCGCGAAAATTCTGATAGCATCAGAACACAAGAGACTTATGCATGCTGGTCCACAGCTTCTCATATCATCACTTCGTGAGAAATACTGGATACCTCGCATACGACAGGTGGTCAAACAGATCATTCATCAGTGCAACATATGCTATCGTTTGAAGGCTTCAGCTGCCCAGCAGCTGATGGGGCAGTTACCCTCCAGTAGAGTGAGACCCAGCAAGGCATTCCATCACGTAGGCGTTGATTACGCAGGGCCATACCACATCAAGACCGGAGCCGCAAGAAGCAGATCCACAAGAAAATGCTACATTGCAGTTTTCACTTGTCTTGCCACAAGGGCAATTCATCTAGAGATTGTCTCAGACTTGACATCACAAGCCTTCATCGCAGCTCTACTACGCTTCACCGCAAGAAGAGGAAAGTGTGCAAGTATTTTTAGCGACAATGCTACGACGTTCCATGGTGCTAAAAATGAATTGCAGGAATTACGTAAACTCTTTCAATCACAAGAATTCAACAAGGACATTAACAGATTTGCAGCAGAAGAGAATTTCCAATGGAAGTATTCTCCACCACGCAGTCCACCATTCGGCGGGATTTTTGAAAGTGCAGTGAAGTCTATGAAATACCATCTTCGAAGAGTAGCAGGAAACGCCGTGCTAACATACGAAGAACTAGTAACTCTGCTATGCCAAATAGAGGCCTGCCTCAACTCCCGTCCTCTTTCCACACTCCCTGATTCTCATGATGAATTCAGCTACATTACCCCTGGTCATTTTCTTATTGGAGGTCCTCGAACCTCATTTCCTGAACCAAACATTACAGATCTGGCTGCCAACAGATTATCCAGATGGCAGCGCATACAGCAGTTCCAGCAGCGAGTATGGAGGAAGTGGTCTCAGGACTACCTGCATAGCCTGCAGCAGCGACAGAAATGGACAGCTGTTCAGTCGAATTTGAAGCCTGGCACACCAGTGCTATTAAAGGAGGACAATCTTCCACCACACTCGTGGAGAGTCGGCGTCATCCAAGAAGTGTTTCCGGGAAGGGATAACCTAGTGCGCGTAGTCACCGTTCGTACTAGAGACGGAGTCTACAAGAGAGCATTAAGCAAAATTGTGCCTTTACCACATTGGGAAGAAGACGCTCCATGAGCTAAAACATTGACAATGTATCCCCTAGTGTTAGGTTGGATGTGAACATTCCAACGGGGGGGAGTATGTTGGAGATTTATCTATAAAAGTAACCATGTTTATTCTTTCTTTATATATTTTATATTGCATATAGCTTCAATTGTTTATTTGTGTATTTCAAATGCCTTAAGTAACCTGCACTCCCATTGGCTAATTCAATCTTAGCGCGGTGTCTAGTTGCCGCCATCTTAGCGCGGTAGTTACTTCCAGCCAGTGTGCGTAGAGAGGCCACTCTGGACACAGCCAGAAACCGTCGCGGACAATTATGGATACCGTAAGCCCAACGTGGCTACGTTTCATTAGTGGCGCGTTGTTGTAACCCCAGCTGCAACTTCGTGTAAACAGTTTCCCCTAGACAGGAGTGCATGGGAAGTGTAATCAAGTGTTATGTGCATATACCTTATAATACATAGTTATAGTTATCAGTGTGTGTGCCTGTGTTTTCTTTACAACTACCAAGAGGATCGCGGTGAACTTTGCCCTGTAGCGACACAATCCATACCAGAGAGATGTAAGTGGTACCTACAATTTCACTTACATTTAGATCCTACCGGTTTGGATCATCATTTATTTCTGGTCCTTCACAGCCGGACAGGTTCTACATTCACTTTTGGTCCTGTACGGTCCGGAACGCAATCAATAGAATTGTTCCAAAAATAACTTTATTGCTTTTATTTTTAAAAAATATCACCTTACTTGATCAAAATAATCTTAGCAGTAAACCTTGTTGCTTTTGCCATAACCTCTACTTTCTTTTCTCTTATACAAAGTATCATCAAGCCCAGATCACTAATTTTGGTAAATTTCCAATTTCTTTATGATTCACAGCTTAATAGCATATATCTTCTATGACTAGTAATAGAATCTTGAACATTCATATTTACATCACATCAACATGTACTTTAATACACAACTGTAATAATTTCCAGTCCATCTTTGTCCTTATATTAAACAACTATTTTCAGGTTCACTTTCGACCTTATTTTCAACTTTTGTGCATCTCTCGCACTTTCGTTTCCTCTTAATTCACACTGACTTTTTATCATCTGTATGTCCAAGAACTCTCATTACTTCTTTCTTCTATTAATGCTATTTATCATTCCATTAACACTATATCATCTCTCATTCTGGAGAACTTCCCAAGTGTATCTCCTTTGAGCGTAAATGTTCCATCTTCTTTCTCAGTCGTTCTTCACTCTATCTGTGCATAATCCTAGATAACTTAGAGGTTTACTTCCATTTTTAAATCTTACTCTTCGCATTTTTTTAAAATGAAATATTAAATTTCAAAACTACTTTAACATTTTCATAATATACCCACTCGTTCAAATGTCTATTAAGATTAATAGCAACCAGTGCTTCTACCAAAAGTATGAGTAACAGAACAGTTTCTCATTGAACCATAACTAGTTCAAAACAACTATCAAAGAATATATATATATTTACAGTTTACATTATATTTGACTCTAGATAACATTTATACATTTTTAGTAGCTTATTTCCATTAACAGCTTTTCATACACATAATATAACATAATCACAAATTTATGTTAGAAATTTAGAGCTTGTTGTTCTTTCAGCTTACTCAAATAAAAATTCCTGTCTATTCTTTTTCTAAGTCAACCTTTTTTCTTCTTCCTCTTCTTCCAACTTTCTTCAAGTAGAGAAACTAATTTCTTCTTTCTCTTCTTCCAGTCTAGTTTCTGTCGGGGCTTCGCATCATGCTCAACATCTTCATAAAATACATACACTCCTTGCTTTTTCTGTTTTACCTTCTTACTTTTCTCCGGCAACGTAGTGTCCGAATCTGATTCATCTGTGTTGGCATTCTTAGACCTTTCGTGAACTTTCTCCAACGTTTCTTCAGTTTTATCTAAATTCTTCGCCCTCTTCAATTTCTTTCGATTCAGTTTTTTCAGTTTTTCTACAAAACCATATCTAAGTCTTGCTCTATTTTTCTTCCTCTTATTGATCATAATCATTTCCTGAAATGTTCTGTCTGAAATTACACATCCTTTCAAGTTGGAGAACAGATCATCATTTTTTGCATTTGGTTTTCTAGGAATACCTTCATTTCCATTTTTTATCAGCTCATTATTTCGCTGCATCTCAATGGGTAATATATCCTCAACTTTATTCAGTTTTGTTTCTAATACACTCACTTGTTTGTGTTGAATCTTCACTGGACTTTCAAAAACCTCCTCTTTGAATTCTGAACTTGTCTTTGGTTCTTCATGCATAATCTGACAAGAATGCTTATGATCATGTAAACTACATAACTCTTCCAATTTAGATACTTTAATCCTCCACATTCTGGTACAACATGTCAAATTTATTATTCTGCTCTTGCCTATCCTCTTCTCTAAATTTAAGTTGCTCTTGCCTATCCTCTTTTCTAAATTTAAGCTGCTCTTGTTTATTCTTTTCCATAGTATGACACAAGATATCCAATTTCCTATTCTGTTCTTGCCTACTCTGCTTCATAAATAACAAAAGTGTCGTGAGGTTAACATTCTCTTCATTTTCGTCAGTTAATTTTTGAACACCCTGTGCACCTTCTTCTACTTTTAGTTCAAGTGAAGTTTCATTGCCAGCGCGACTCTTACATTGTTCACAGCAAAAATCAGCCTGATCATCTTTGAATTCACATTTGTTCATTCCCACACAATCTCTGTGGAACATTTGTTTGCAGACTGAACAAACAATTCCGCCGTTTGAAATCCTCAACTTGCCACAACAAGGACCTTTCCATATTGTTCGCACCACTGACTTACTTATCCCTAGCTTGCTAATTCCTTAATCCCTTAAAGCTGCAGCAAGAGGGAGAAGAAAAAAGAAACCTGCTCTTCCGATCAACTAGTACAGCTTTTTCTTCCATTGTCTTATGTAGAACACCAATATTTTACACACAAATAATCCAATATTAACATGATTTCTTAAATTTAACATAGTATCTCAACAAATAACCAGAAGGATTTCCTGGGTACAAGGCAGAATATAACGTTTTTTCTTTTGCTTTTACTAGTGCTTTTTTTTTTTGCCGTCGAACAACGTCAATAACACAAAAGGAGACCAGCAGTGAATGTTTATATTTAAGTATCTAAGTATTTATACACAAAAATACTGTATTAATATTTATTAAAGGCCCAGGCACCTGACTTCTGCAGTTTACAAACGATTCCGGAATACACAGATTAGTCAGCTTCTGGTGTGAATTTGTTGAGATATTAGACCAAACTTAGTGGTAACTTCACTGAGTACTTACATCTTTGATGTAACTACTTAGGTATTCAATTCACTTGGTGATAACACGCTGAAAAACACTAATGGTGAACACTTAGGGGGAGTTGGGGGGAAAGCACAAATCTTGCTGATACCGAGTTGGACATCTTCAATCTTCTAATCCTCCTGTCGTTGGTTCATAATAAACATGTAGCCTCTCTTCTTTAGTAACCTTTTTTCAGGTTCTGGTAGAGATACTTCACAGGCCGATAGTTAACTTACAGTTTATTCTATAGACACTATTTCTCTTTCCGGCAGAGATCATGACCGTTAGTTCACTTACAGTTTGTCCTTTAGACACTATCTCTCTTTCCGGCTGAGATCATGGCCATTAGTTCACTCACAGTTTTTCACGGCTCGCGAAACCAATAACCAACGTAACACGGATCCTAACCGTATGAATGCTTAACCCAGACTGTCTTCTCTGCAACGCACATCAACCGTTCCCCAGAAAAGACGTTAACTTCTCTTGCCGCCCTTTTTTCCCCAGCGAGGGCGGGTCAACTTTTATAAGGGGTGCGTCAAGATCGGTTACAAAAACAGTCATTGTGATAGCACAAATTCTTGACTATACCCCGCGACAAGTTAAGTTTGCAGCAACTTTTCGCATATAAAGACAAAAACGGGAGCGCAGAATATAGTTCCACTGCAATACTGCTGATTTTCTCGCTGTCTGTGATATGAGCAGCTCGGCGGTTAAAGCAAGACTCGCACGGGATGCTGAGCGCCGTTCTTGAGTGGATTAATGCATTAAACTTGCTGCAAACTTAACCTGTCGTGGGGCTTAGAAGTATCATTTCTTGACCGACTTGTTGATTTCTGTACTTCTCTTGACTTCTGGACACCCTGAATAAATGTGTTCTCTGTGGCCCTTTCGTTAAACTCAAAATATTGAATAGGAATGGCAAACACCTTGTTACATAAGTATAAACCCCAAGGCAAGAAATTCCGCTCACGCATTGAACAATGACATCATGACCCCAAAACTTGGTTCGTTAGTTGCTTCCATTTTTCTTCTAGAAGGACAAACCTTTATTTTCTTTTTGGACAACGACTGAAACAAAAAAAAAAATTCACTATTGAGTTTGGGAGTGCCGCCCATGGACTTGTAACTTTCATGATTTATCTGTGCTTAACTGAAACACGTATTTTCCTAATTATGTGATATTCAAAATGTAGGACGTTTATGGTATTTTTAAAATTCCTTCTGGACCCCGGACATTAGGCTAAGATGTAGGACATGTCCGGGAAAGAAAACAGACATCTGGTAACCCTAGGTGCGAGGGGATATTTCGTCGCTAAATGCTTTTATTGTTAGATTAGGCAGGTCAGTTTTAGGACTCTTAGCATTATAATAAAGGCTCTAAATGCTTTAAACACCTAATCATGTGATATTTAGTCTCGAACATGAAACCACATTTGAACCTTGTATGAAAATCTTCAAAAACTCCTGTCCATGTTGACGTGAAACCAAGAATGCCTGATCGCATAAGCTACATATCAAATCATCATTACTTAGGAGTAATATTAACAAGTGAAAATTATATTAAAGAGGAAATAAAAAGTAGGCTTAATTCAGGAAATGCATGTTACTTCTCTCTTCATAAACTTTTGTCTTCTCGTTTAATATCTAAGAAACTAAAAGTTAAAATATACAAAACAGTAATTTTGCCTGTAGTATTATATGGGTGTGAAACTTGGTCCCTTACATTGAAAGAGGAACATAAATTGAGAGTATTTGAAAATAAGATCTGTAGGAAAATATTTGGACCTAAAAGGGATGAGGAGATAGGTGAGTGGAGAAGGTTACATAATTTAGAACTACGTAAGTTGTATTCATGTCCAGATATTATTAGAATAATTAAATCAAGAAGACTTAGGTGGGCAGGCCATGTGGCACGAATGGGAGAGGAAAGAGTAGTTTACAGGATTCTTGTTGGGAAACCTGATGGTAAGAGACTTGTAGGAAGGCCAAGACGAAGATGGGGGATAACGTTGAGATGGACCTAAGGGAAATCGGTAGGGATGGAAAAGAGTATATAGATCTTGCTCAAGATAGGGACAGATGGAAGCCCTGTGTTGCTGCAGCCATGAACCTTCGGATTTAAGAAGGCTAGAGAGTTAGTTAGTTAGAATCGTTACCCTTTAAAGACGAAGAGATGTAGTTTGCTAGGGATTTAAAAGGAACATAATTTTATGCATGAATGTTGTCAAGTATAGAAATGTTGGTCCATGAGAAATCCTTTGATCTTTAATTGTCCCATTGATGAACAGGTGTTACATTAAATATTTTAGAGTGTGTAAACTCTTACACCAAGTTACAAAGGATGGAAGTAATAGATTAACTCAATAACATGAAGTTCTGTCTTTTTTTTCCACAATTCTTGGTCCATTTAACTTGTAACCATTAAAGAGAGAGCATAAAAGTATAAATTCATTTTCAGATAGTGACTGTACGTGTTTACCAGGTGTGCCAGTTAATAATTCTTAATTTCATCGCTGGAAGCAAGGGTTCGTGCACAGTCTCAACTGTTACGTCAGTTTTGTCTGTCACAACGCCGTGGATGTGCAACCGAGTGAGAGTGATCGTGATATTGGGTTTGTGTGGGAAACATGTTGACCTTCAAACCAAATAAGGAGCATGTGCGGCACGTCCTGCTTTTCTTGTTCAATTAAAAGAAAAATGCGAGTGAAAGCCATCATATCCTTGTGGATACGTACGGTGACAATGTCCTAACGCAATACACGTGTGTGTGTGTTGGTTTCGACGATTCAAAAGTGGTGATTTCGACTTGAAAGACAAAGATTGCCCGGGCCAGCCAAAAAATTCCAAGATGCCGAATTGCAAGCACTGTTGGACGAAGACGATACGCAAACGCAACAACAACAGGCAGAGAAGTTAAATGTTGGTTGCCAAACCATATGGGTCATTCCATGGGAAGTCACCAGAATTGTCCGGAAACGGGTCGCCTCATAGTAACAGATTCTAACAAGCTTTTGTGCACGTTTAGAGTTAGTAAGGAAATATCATTGTGTGAAATATCTCGTTTCAAAAAGTAATACATATTGTACAGGGTGCCTCTAAAGAATGTGATCCTTCAAAAAAAATACAAGACACAGACATTTTCACATAATTGTTAAGAAAGAACAAACTGAGATAGAAAGTTTGTTTTTGCTTTATTGTACAAAGTAAAGTATGCTTAGTTGTAACGCAATGTAGATTTGGCCTTACCTTTATATGTGTATGCCCAGGTAGTGGTTGAAATTCACTGTCGTTAAGATGTGCGGCAGAAAATTAGACAAGTTTATTAATTTCCCCCATACTGAGGAAATCAGCCAGTCTTTATATTCGTCACAGTATGACTTCTATGTATGGTTCATCAGCACACAACCTCATATTGCTGTTTAATGTTTCTGGTTATAAATTACAGACACTTTTTACAATATGTTTGGGAAAGAAAGTGCAAAATGAGGCTATTTCAAGAGTTAAAATCTTGTAATGGGAAAGGTGGCAACACTATGCAGGTGCTATAATTGGAAACACCTGAACTTTGGTATTATTTACAGGAAATATGAAAATTGCACTCTGCCTCATTTGGTATCTATTTCGGACATACGAAATACGTGCAGTGCAGAATGTCCGTAATACGGAAGTTTCCAATAATCATATCCCAAGTCAACTGGAAGTTGTAAGTGGAAAGTAATCTCAAGGGATCAATCAGAGTTGCAATGTGGAATATAATTGTACATTGACAGTGATGATTGTCAATTTAGTTCACTGAAAACAGCTCATTTGTATGTCGCAAATGTAGTGTGAATGCGTTGCACAGTTGCTGAATCCAGAGTGTAGGTTCTCCCAGTAACTGTGCCAGGTGGTGAAATCCTGAGCAAAATGTCAATGTGTGGAAGCCAACATGAATCTTCCTTGCTCGGCCATGTAAAACTCTGTGCAGGTCCATGAGGGTGCATAAATTTGACACGATATTCACTGTTCTCATGAAACACTTCTGTAATGATCCCCAACCACCACTGCAAATTGTACACACAAGCAACGTATGATGAACTGTGTAGCATTATTTTACCTTGTGTTACTGGCACGTTGGAAACTTCTTTAGATGTCACACTAACTTCAGTTCTTGTAGTCATGCTGGATATGTGAGATGTAAGCATGCGTGTTTTGGTTAGTGGTATGAAACAATGAAGACTTCTTGTTCCTTCAATGAGAGTTGCTTGAGCAAATCGTGGCTTTAACTTGTCTGCTTGCTGTTCAATTTCCTTAGAGCTGACATAGAAACCTGAATGTTCTTGATTGTAGATGCAAATTCACATAGTTGCATAGGAGTTAGAATATGATTGTTTTATGGTCTTTGTATGCTTGCCCTAGTTGCCAACCGTTTCACTGTGGCACCTACACCATCAGAAGGTCCCTTCCCATGACAACTAGCAAAAAAGTGCCACTCTGCTTTCAAACCGAAATCCTCCTCATGATGACAGAGATTTATAAAATTTTTCCTGTTCTTGTATTGTGCAGAAGATCCATCACTGAAATACACAATTTTCCGTATAGCTGGGAATCTGTTTCTGAGAATTGAGAGAACTTCTTGTTGAAAGGAATAAAAAGATGCTGTGCCATGAATCAGGTGATCACTTACAGCACACAGAGAAACTGTACTAACAGATAATTCATTCCGCACATAGGCAACAAAAGGATGAAGTGTGGCTTGAGAATTTTCCCAGTGAAATCCTTGCACAGCATCTTGGGCTACAAAAGCATAATTCTATGAGAAATCTACTACAAGGATGCACTCATCATCTGCAAGCGATGATTTCCTTGTCGACAGAAAGTCGCTTTGTGCAGAGGATATAAAATGGTGTCTGGTTAAGGCTGGAATTCTTTCAAGGAAAGTAGCAATGAATTCTTCTATTGTTTGTACGACTGATGTGTGTGCGCTCCTGTCTGTAGTGACCCACTGTTTGTATGTTATTTCCTCATGTTCTGCACACACATTTTGTAGGTAGTCCTGCAGTTCGTAGCTCCCTGAGCAGTTTGTACATTCACCAAACATACACTCCATATTTGATATATCACAAACACATTTTTCCATTATAGTAAGAAGTTGACATGGGGTTGAACAGAGTGCAGCATGAGCTTCATATTCTGGTGTATGATGCATACACACACACTATGAGTTTCACCTGCTCCTGGAAGAACACACCATTTTGGACGTAATTCGGCAAATTTTGAGAACCCCACTTGCAAGTTTGGATGTTCATTTTTAAACAATGCATACAACTCTTTTAAATTGCACATTACCAGATGCTTTTGTTTATGCACCCTTCCTCCGTCAACCTTCACAGAAATGATATCTTTCTTTCCTGCACATATTCGGCTGTTTTCATCATTCTCATAAAACTTGCGGCAAGCATCAATGGTATCCCCATTCAGAGCAATGCCAGTATTCCTTTCTCAGCTTTCAGTTTTTTGGCTGTTCGTACCATGTACTCAGTAGTGTTGAAATATTCTTTAACCTTTGTTGTTTGCCAACTATGAGAGGCAAGTGTGAGTATTTGAAGCTGTTCAGCTCTTGAAGACTTGATGAATTTCTGCTGAAGTTCTGACATGAGAAGGTTTAGGTCATGTTCAGCATGAGTTTTTGTAGCCTCAGCAGATTCTTCTGACTCTTCAGGGATATGTAAAACTGCTGCAACATGCTTTGTAACACAAGATTGTATTTGTTTCATTTTTGCTTTTCCATACCATTTCCTCTTCTCTTTGTTCACATGAGTAAGTGTCTTCATGGGAGATACTTGTATTTCATGCAGACTTGAATTCAGTCTCTTCAATGGACTAGCACTGCTGTCTGGGACATAATCACTGTCATTTACCTCATAAACATTACCCAAATCTTCAGGCTGGTATGGTGTTTCTTTCACGTGTGTCTCACATTTTCCACACAATTTTTGCCCAGGAATCAGTTTACCACCATATATCCTTGCTGTTTCTACAGTAATTGTCCTTAGTGACTTCTTACAAGGACCCTTGTGATAGGAAAGTGGGTCGCAGCAATGAGAACCAAATATGTGAGAATATTTTTGCAAGTAAACCTTTGCATGATGGAAACAAATGTTATCTACACTACCTACTCTAAATTTCGACAGTTCTTGATCTAAACCTGGCAGGGTGCTTACCAATACAGTTCCTGTTTTTGGTGTGTAGTGATGTAGGTGACAAGCACTGCCTGTCTTCGAGCCTACACTGCACTGCACTGAGGGTTCATGTGGCACACAGCCCTGAAGCAATGCCATGTCTGTGTTTATTTCACTTTGAGTTATCACACACAGAATGAATGTCTTCCTGTCTCTAAGTACAGTTTGTTAACAAGTCTTACTGTTATTCATACTAAATAATTGAAAAACACCACTGCTCTCACCAAAATATTACGGTACACCACCACATATCATACAATAGATTTGGCGGGAAAACAAGAGAGTCCTGAAATTCACATGAAACAAATTAGTATCAAAATGCACAATTGTTTCACAATTTGCATTAACTTTTTTGTTGGGGAATATACTCTTTTTACAGGTGTGAGTGCATGGGTCGAGGTACAGCAACCTGAAATATTTGAAAGGAAAACTCAATTATGCATTATATGTGAAAGCAGATATTAGCAGAATGGCAGTACACATAATTCAGTATTCTATGAAAATGGTTCAGAGTGCAATCATGAAATTTCTCCTGAGGAACATGTTGGAATAGTACAATATTTTACTGCCACTCATTTCTGCTTGATATCTTTCCCTCATATGGAACTTTGCACCCAAAAAGAGTGCTTTTTTTAGCTTTTCATATTTTTAACATACATGAGACACTTTTTAAGCAAGAAGGAAATATATTGCAGTCTTCCTTTTTAGTGTGGAGACCCCGCACTTTGGGAACTGTTCTTGTGAGAACTATGAAGATTGCACTTTATTTCCTTCCACTTTAAAATATGATATAGATTTCCACATATATGTGTGGGAAGTTGCTTTTTCAGTTATGAAAAAGACAACCACAAATTAATATAGTTGTCACCAAACTTAACTTTTTTTCATTGTATATATTTCCTTTACATAATACAACAACTAGAAATCATATGTCATTTCTTTTCGTTACGCTACAAGCATTTATCTTGTACCTTCACACTGTACGTTACCACGTCACTACACACTGAGACAGTAACTTTAATCAGTCCTGTAGCCCAAACTAATGACCGTAGACATAAATAATTTTACAGTTTTCCATAATACCCTCAGACATATATTTGTGCAAAACTTTATTAAAATTGTAGATGTAGTGGCGACTACCATTTCGGTGATTTGCCATGGAATGACCCATATCTGATCGTCTTCATGCGATGGGAAAGATCCAGAAGGCAGGAAAATGGGTCCCACATTATGTGAACGACAGACAAATGGAAAAGTGAAAAACTGTTTGTGAAGTGTTGCTTTCTCGGCATGAAAGAAATCCTTTCTCGCATCGGATAGTGACTGGGAACGAAAAATGGATCTACTTCGAGAACCCAAAATGCAAAAAGTAATGGGCTGACCCAGGACAACCTTCAACATCGACCGCAAAACCGAATCGCTTCAGAAGGAAGACAATGCTGTGCATTTGGTGTGATCAGAAGGGTGTGGTGTACCATGAGCTTCTGAAACCAGGTGAAACAGTGAATGCCGTTCGCTACCGTCAACAACTCATCAATTTGAACCATGCATTGATAGAAAAGCACCCAGATTGGGCGACAAGACACAGAAAAGTGATTTTGCAGCACAACAACACCTCATCACACACAGCGAAAGGCGCCAGAGACACCATTTCTGCACTTGGCTGGGAATTCTTGCCCCACCCGCCATACTCACCAGACTTAGCCCCTTCGGACTACCACTTGTTTTCATCGATGTCTCACTCAGTTTCCCAGCAACACTTCAACAATTACGAAGATGTCAAACAATGGCTTGCTGACTGGATCACCTCACAATGTAAACAATTTTTCTGGAGGGGCATCCACAATTTGACGGACAAATGGGCACAATGTATAGCCGGCGATGGCGGATACCTTGAATAAAGCATTTGTTACTTTTCTCCCCTGATACACTTGGTTTCTTTCGGATCAATTAACAATTATTAACCGGCACACCTGGTATCTAACTTGTCTTCCATTGTGTTATGGTATACCAATCACCCTCCATTTTGCACACTGTTTTGACTTTTTTTTTTAGAGAAATGTTTTTGTCACATTTACTGGTAAGAAAGAGGCAGAAAATATATTGAGCCACTTTCTTGTTGGCACTTGGTCTTATTTCTCTTTTTTAGTAGTTAATTTTAATGGCTCTCATTATAAAAGAAATATTTTGCAAGGATTTTGCACATGAGTGGGTTTGGCAAGTATGTTCTGATTCTTTCTCTATTAGTATATACTTATAATAGTGATGTCAGTTAAAATTAAGCTACAAATAGTGAAATGATGCAAAATTTCAGTTCAGCATGTGCTTGTAAGATTTTCTGGGTGTGTATAAGTGTGATTGTGGAATTACACAATCAGAACCTGATCATTTTTGTTACCATTGGTAACATTTTTTTTAATATCACTGTTTTTAGAAATAATAATTTTACAGGTTTACAAATAGACGCAACTCATAGTCAGTGATGAAATACCACAAGAGAAAGATGAAGGAGGAATTAAAAGGAATCAACGCCATGTCATATTTCCGTTTGAGAAGACAAGGCCTTTATCTTCTACTATTTATTGCAGGCCTATATATTTTGTATAGGCTTAGTATGTATTCCACAGGAAAGGAAATTCAACAGGTAAATTCTGAATTAAGAAAATAAATTTTAAAGTTTTTCTTGAACAAGGGGTGTAAATGTTAGTAACATATTAGAATAACCATACATTTCAGTACACTATGAGTATGTTAAAAAGTACTTTGCTACCTTTTCATTAAAAATTTATTAATTATTTGGCCGTCACCAGGGCAGCTGTTTTTGAATTTACCCCTCCTTTTGTAAAACCGCTGTGTTCAAAATCTCAGAAATAACATATGTTTAGAGTTCCTTCTAGAGCATTTACGTGAAGCTTCGTGTTGTTTGCTTTGCATGTTGTGTAGATATTATCAATAGTTAGAGGCACGTATTTTTGGTAAATAAAAAAGCAAAATTTCGGTACAAAACCAGAGCCAAATTTGGGTTCAAAAGCGGTAAATAAAATAAAATTTCTGTGTTATAGCGGTGAAAAATTTGATCAAAAGTGATATATAAAATGACATTTTGGTTTTAAAATTTTGAACATAATCCTAAATTTTATTTAGAAACTGTACTTATGACACAAAATAATAGCACATTTAAGTAGTAACCAGAGTATTAAGTTTATTCCTGTATAAAGAGGTCCATTTTTGCTTCTCAAATATTTACAGCAGAATTCATCAATTTTCCGTGAATTGCATAACTCTCAGGATAATTCAAACTTCAGAAAGTGTCACGTCGCTAAATAAACTAAATTTTGTATTTAAGAGTCTATTTCGTATTTTGCAGTTCATTTCGCAGGGTAGGAAAATGCACCTCACACCAGAAACATGAGAAATTAACATTCCAATTAGTTATTTAACATTTCGTGTTTTCATCAAAAATCAAAAATGCATGCCTCCATCAATAGTTTAATAGACTTCCGTAACCACAAAACTATTGACAATATCTAGGCAATAGCAAAAGCAAATCACGAATCCTCTAGAAGGAATTCTAAGTATATTCAATTCTTCATATTTGGTGATCTAAGGTCGGAATATTTCCAGTCTTGTCCCCATATAAAGCAGCTATGGGGCTCACCCAGACTGAAATCAATGGGTACCTGGGCAACCGTAATGGTGGGAGGAGCATGGTGCTGATCACATCATCTCCCAAAATGATCGAGAATGTGTGGGGCCCTACCCTCACATTCCCTAAATGTGTGTTAATGGCACGGTGCTATATGCTCGGGGAACTTTACCTTTGAAATATCAGTGGTTTCCAAAAGGGGAGAACATTTCGAAAACTGCTGTCCTGACTTCGTTCGAAGGTCGAGCCGAGCCTTAATGGGTGTAGGTTTTGTTATTAATTATCAAGATACCTGTCAGTTGATAGCAGTGTTGCCATATGTGACTTATTTTTCCTAGTTCTTGAGAATGATAAGGTGCGTATATATAAGTGGACTATCAATTCAAATTTGATATCTGAGTAATGCAATTAGGATGCTACCCAAATTAATATTAACTATGCATAAATCTAATTAAGTAGGATTATTTGTTTGTATATCTTATTGAGAATAATTATTTCATTTTTAAATACCTGATATGAAGGCGACAATCTTTTCCTCGCCGACTTCCTCTAGGATCATAATTGTTGTGATCATAATGGATATCCATATTTTCTGAATATCCGTGTAACATGTCTGAATTGTGGATATCTTCAATCTAGATGTCTTGGTATATTTTCATTTGAGTTTCTGACATGGGGATTATCCATATTGTCAGAACTGATACATAGACAAGACATCAATCAATCAAATTATTTTCATATCAACAGCCATTTACAGTGAAGATGCAAAGCGTGAAAAGCTAAAAATTAAATGTGTTATTCAATATGTAACATACTTCTGCAGTCACTAGATTCTCTTAATAAGCAAGAAAGTTCAACAAGTTATTTTTGACTACTAATTGTGCCTAAAAATAATATAGTTTATAGGATATTTTATGATTTCACAAGAAGGCAATATTTTTCTGACTGTACAATAGAAAGATCAAATAATAATAGCTTAAGAAGTACTAATTTAATTGTTTATAACAGCCCAGTTTTTCTTCTCATGGCATGATGATATTTTTCAGAAACACACATTGCCTACACTCTATGAATACTATAAGCAAGATGGCATCGCCGGTGGACTGGAGGCAGAAGGGGAGAGCTTTCGGCTGAATGGGAAAGAGATAAGGTTATTCAGCGGAGCAATTCATTACTTCAGGGTACATCCGAAGAATTGGAAGGACCGTCTGGCAAAACTGAGAGCTTGTGGTTTCAATACTGTAGAAACGTAAGGCAATCATTCTTTTGTTATTTACTATGTTTTTCTTGCTCTGTTTTAGAATGTCACACCCAAATGTCATCATCACTTCCATGTAGTATACCTTGGATTGTTGAGGATTAATAAGGTTCTGAATCTTGACTTGCAGCTGCTAGAATTCTCTGTGGGACCTGCGTTGTGTTTGTCCATGTGTATTTTGATTGTTCTTTGCCAATTTCATCCTCATATTCGCGATTAGCCAAAAGTGGCAGAAAAGTGAAGTAAAGGAAGTCCTATCAATCTTGATCTCTTTTTTTATTTATTTATTTATTTTCTCTTCTCATCTTATCACTCCCACCTTCGACTGTGATCAAGAAAGTGTTGGGCCCTAACTCCACACCCCTTGTATGCCTTCATGGTATAGCACAAAGCACAGGGGAGCAATTTTTACTTTTACTTTTCTCTTGTGGTTGGGGGGTGTGTCCTATATTCTGCCATCTTTCCCTGCATTCAACTGAACTATGTACTTGAAATTCCCATAACTGCAGGGAGATGGGATTTATGTTCACATAGCATCGAGGAGACATTTCAGTATGCATGGAATAGACTTTATAAAGTTTTCCAAGTTGTGGAAATTTTTGGGGAAGTCAGAGGTTGCCATGGTAGCTTAGTGGTACAGCTTGGGCACAGGATGTCAAAACACCCAGTTTCCTTGTGGCTTAACCACAATTTTTACATACCTCTTCACAGACTAATAATTTTGTTCCAACCTCCCAAACTAACAGACACAGCACACACTTCAGCAATGGTTTCAGAGTATGATTTATCCACCAGCTACCCCATTCAACCAACACATAATCTCATAAATGCTGGAAAACATTGTACATATCAGTTATGCATGCCACTATATCCCCTAGACCAGTACATGCAAAATAATCTAACACAGTTATTTTAAGTGGTTTTTATTTGATTTTTTTCTGTTATGTTTCGTTCTGGCCAGAACTTTTTCAAGCTCCACGTACAACAACACAACCTCACTTGGCTAGTCACTCTATACTTCTGAGGAATTAATGTCCCCTTATTTCCTCCTAGGTAAACTGGTTTTTCCACCTTGCAGGTGTTATAGCTGGCTGTTTCTTCCCCTCCCCTCCATCCCGTGTCTTCCCTCCCCTCCTCCTGTTGACACTGACCTTCCCTTTCTATTTTTGTGCAGAAAATTGAAGGTGGCTCTGGAAACGTAACCAACTTGCTATCCACATGCTTTTTTATTAGTTCTGCCCATTTTATTCCAATTTCCCCTTTGTTTTTGTTAATTTTCTCTCCCCTGTTTATTCATATGTGCTGTCTCTATGCCACTTTCCTCTCTATTTCATTTCCCCCCTTCTCCTTAATTTTTACTTTCTTAATCCTGTGCCCATTTGTCAACATATGCTCACTCAATGCTGTTCTTGGATCTTCCTCTTTAATGTCTCTCTTGCAGATAAAATCAAATAAAAACCACTAAAAATAACTGTGTTAGATTATTTTGCATGTACGAAAAGTGGTTATGCGAACCTTGAAGAAGATCATTGATACCCTAGACCAGTGGTTCCCAAAGTGTGCACCGTGGCACCCTGGGGTGCCGCAAAATGTTCCAGTATTTACACTGAAATGAAACGATTTCTCTAGCAACATAAAATCTGTTTCTGAATAGCAACTTTCACAGCATGTCAACTGGTTTGACAAATATTTTGAAAAATATAATATTGACAAGTTCGCATGGATTCAAGACCCATTCACAGCCAGAGCTCCATCTGCGGAAGAAGAAAATCTTATCGACCTGTCTTGTGATAAAATCTCTGCAAATCTGAATTCCATTTGTGACGTCATATTTGTGTGATGCTGGATTTTCAGCAGTTGGTGTGACATAGAGCAAGGATCGTGCAAAAATCAACATGAACAGGAAATGAGAGTGTTAAGATTTGAGAAGATATGCAGTGAACATCAGGCTCACCTGTCCCACTAATTACAATTGTAAATTAAATCAATGATATGATTTTTCCAAATATGTACTTATTTAGAACTTATAAAATGTTTTAAGATACTAATAACCACACTAACTGAGCATTGTAAGTGGTAAATAGCATTGCAAGTGTTAAATAGGCCTTCATTCTGATTTAGGCACCACGAAAAAATCTTGAAACGCTAAGGGCGCGTGAAACAATAAAGTTTGGAAACCCCTGTCCTAGACTCAACGCAGTTGATCACTAACTGATCCTTAACTTGTACCTACTCCTTCAATCCCAACCACATATTTCCGACATTTTCCATCATACCCACTCACCACCTAGCAAACAGTCAAACACTCATGAAAGTCCCTGATCTTCTTTCTTCACTGCAGTATGATGTAATCTTTGTTTCTCCAATGGCAAGGCTATGATATATAGAAAATTTCATTGCATGTATTGTGTGTGCACACCTCTCTCGCACATACACATACACAAGAGTTATATGTTGTTGAAATATATGTAAATAAATTGTCTTACACACTTTAAAATTTCATAATGTCTAGCTTCTATTTCCCTTATACTTTTTATTCATACTGTGTGAAGAAAAAGACAATTTCTTAATTTTAAACTTGTATATTTGTAGGCATATTTATGGAAATTTTAAGTTGTAAGTGCATATATTATTTTATATATTTTGGTGATCTTTAGGTCATAATAAATCATACTTCTACTTTTAATATATCCTCTTTGTGCCATAACTTGTTTTGGAAACTAGTTCAGTTAAAGTAATGAGTTTTTATCAAATTTTAAGCTTGTGTAGATA
Organism: Lepisma saccharinum; assembly: GCF_977018435.1. Lineage (NCBI taxonomy): Eukaryota > Metazoa > Arthropoda > Insecta > Zygentoma > Lepismatidae > Lepisma > Lepisma saccharinum. The sequence goes on along the minus strand of NC_139256.1, from coordinate 19,006,938 downwards.
GGATTTGACTAGGCTTTTTGCATACATGCTTACAGGGTGACAATTAATGAACTATATGAAATAAAACAGAAATTAGTGACAAACCACGTAGTACACAAACTGTATTGCACATGTAAACGTCACTACAGACATTCAGATTTAGGTTATGACATGTTCGATATGTCTGCCATCTCTGGCGATGATGTGGGGCAGACGAACAGCAAAATTCTGCATGACCCGCTGAAGTGTCGATGCTGTCGATGACCTCCTGAATGGCAGTTTTCAGCTCGGCAATGGTTTTGGGGTTATTTCTGTACACCTTGTCCTTACCACCTCTGGGTACCCCAGAACCAGAATGCGGTCCCCAAGATACTCCTCCAGGACATTTTCACTTGCAAATGGCCGACATCAACACGTTGCGTGCGCATACGCATATGAATTTCCATCGAGCCACACAGTTTGGACGTCATCACGCGAACCGTTCAGAAATTATGACTGTTTTATTTCATATAGTTCATTAATTGTCACCCTGTATGTTACATGCTTTTGAGTTGATTTGTTATTACACAGTAAATATTTTTATCTTGCAGTTATGTTCCCTGGAACCTTCATGAGCCGGAGAAGGGAAAATTTGATTTTGGGTATGGAGATAATGATATGTCAATATTTCTTCAGTTGCGAACTTTCATTCGGTTAGCGCAAGAACAGGATTTATTTGTGATAATTCGACCTGGACCTTATATTTGTGCCGAATGGGATTTTGGAGGTTTGCCTAGGTAATAGCCATTTTGTAGTTTTATATAACATATCAGTTTACCTTTCAATCCCTAGACAGCAAGGTCTTCATCACAATCCACTTCTTTATCCCTGCAACTTTTTATTCCATTTTTTCCCATCCATTGTATTCAAATTTAACTCCATTCCACCAAATGTTACCCAACATTAAAGATATTATATCTGTCGACTCCTGCCACCGTTCAAATTCTGTAAAAATCTTGAGTACTGTGGACCTTTGAAAGAAACCAGGGGTAGGATGAGCGTGGGCACGGGAGCCAGGGTACACAAGGACAACAGCAGGGAACTGCAGTTTTTGGCACTGAGAGAAGTTTCAGGTTGAAGATAGTAGAATTTTCATTCTCCACAAATGTGGAAAAACTATTTAATTTTCGTCTTTCATTATTGTGGGTACTTATTTCATACCCAGAATGCATGCCGTTAATACACCATGTCTGTAGTATACAAAAAAAATGTTAGTGTTTTTTCCAATATAAAATGTATATGTAAGTGGTGTGAATCTGTGCCATGTGGTTGGTTATGTACATAAAAGATAGAAAATATTGTTTGTCAAGGACTTCTAGCCTCCAAATTTGTCATCAATGATGGAATTGTTACCAAGAAAAGTTGTTTTCTTTGAGGCCCTATTGTTGTACAACATTCTGCTGTGTATTTATTACTCTCTCTCTGTTCCAAAATGTGGTATATGCTACATATTCTTAACAGAAGATGTGATTATCGTTTATTTCAAAATGTAGTATGCATCTGCCACATATTCTAAATCTTCATCTGGAACAGTAACTGCCAAATAGCATTCCAGCATTTACCTGCCAGCTGATGCAACATGGACTTTCTAGTTAAATTTCCTTTATTTGGTAGTTCTTGGGTTTCTACTGGAATTCCACCGCTGGCAACCATTTGATTTCTGTCCATAATTAGCTACACGAATCTCTTGGTTTGGTGCTCCACAATGTGCTGACAATAGTCACGGCCACCCAGAAAATGCACATTTCAGTATTGTATATGTTAGCAAAGCTCAATTCTCGATCGTATACCATGTTTTGGAATGGAGGGAATACATTGTATATTATATTTATAATACATGGTGCGGCATTTAATGTTTGCCATTTTCTAAATACCATAACTGATTTATTTTACAAAGAAATTAAATGAAATGAGCAATGTTAGGCAAGTTATAGTACAGTTCAGACGTTATTTTCTGAATATTACGAATCACATTTGTTAGGTTGTTGATATCAGGGAGGGTACGAGGGTATGGCATTTAATGGTGACAGTCAACTCCCGACATTACCGTGTGTAGCGTAACCCAGTCATGGATATCTCGTATAACAGCTGGGGGTTCGACATGCTGACCACACGTCACCTCATTACTGGTTGAAGAACTCCACACCTCTTGGTATATAGGATTGTGGGAGGGAGACTGGCAGTCGGGAGATAGGCCAAGGCCCTTACGGGCTGTATTATTATTACCTGAAGGCTAAGGTCTACGCTTGTACCCTCCCTGATCTCAACAGCCTCAAAAATGCGATTTGTGAGGACATTTGTGATGTTGCACCAGACACACTGCAGTGAGAAATGACCAGTGAACAAAAAATATTGCAACAATGCATTGACGATAATGGAGGGCATCTCAAATAATAAGGTCTGAACTGTAAATCCAAGACTATAACATGCATACCCCCACACCCCCTATACGCCTTCATGGCATGGTGCTAAGCACAGGGGAACACTTTACCTTTTTTTACCTTTATAACATGCCTAACATTGTTCATTTCATGTAATTTCTTTGTACGATAAATCAGTTATGGTATTTTGGAAATGGGAAACCTTAAATGCCGCACACTGTATAACACGTCTGAGCAGTTATAAAATATATATTTGGGTAGCCATATTAGCAGGAATTGCTAACTTGGAATCAGAATCTGTTGAAACAGGTGTCTGCTCAGCCCTTTTCAACCTTGCTGTTTTGAATTGAGACGTGTATTAATTCCACAACTTTTCTTTTATGCTTCCAGTTGGCTTCTGAGGATACCAAATTTACGAGTTAGAACTTCAGATCCAAAGTATCTTGAAAGGGTCAAAATATATTTTAACCATTTACTTCCTCAAGTTAAAGATCTTCAGTTCACAGATGGGGGACCAATCATTGCATTTCAGGTTTGTGCTTTAATATTATTTCTTGGCCTGATATGAAAGCTAGTGCATGATTTATATATGAATTACTTCACTGTGAATTACCAGGGAGAGTCAATTGAAAACCTTAAAAGTCCGATGAAAATGTATGACAGACTGTATACAGGTCAAATTTATATTTACATTATGCATAAAACGACCTCAAGGATGCAACACTGATCAAGTGAGCTTCACAACACCATTTTCGTCATTTTTAAATATGGCGCCTCCTTCACACACTTGCACCAGTGAAGAACAGTGGTTTCTTGCTCTCGCGAAGCCTAAAACTTATGGAAATTCTCTGGCAAATGAAAATTCAATATCTCTATGCATAATTAGCACACCAGGAAGTTTACGAATGGAGGGAGAAGTACGAAAATGCCTTCAGTTCGCAGTCAGATGGGTGGAAAGACGTTCACCATGAGTCATAAGTGACTGCGCGTGCATCCCAAAGATTCTTCTTCCTGAGATATACAGGCACTAACTCAAGCCTTGAAAATATATGTGGATCAGCAGTGGTGTATATACTAAAATACAGCAAACTTGTGCAACTCTACATGCAGAAATCTACTAGATGAAAAATGAAAACAAATTAAGATTTTCATTTGGCTGTCCCTCATATCATGATATGTTGATATGTTCTGAATTTAAGTATGATGAAAATTTTTCTTAATTCACATGTCTGGCGCATAAAACAACTCTTTTAAAGTCAAACCCAGATATTTCTGCCACGATCAGCGCAGTAGAATGGGAGAACCAGTGTTGCTAATCTGCTCGATAGAAAAGTAGTTGACGTGGTCCTTTCACTTTCTGCCATTCTGGTGTGGGTGTAGTGCTTCCTTCATTTATGACAATCTAGAGATGGAATATAATGACAGGGTCTGCCAAACCATGGGGTACAAACCATGTAACAAAAGTATATGTATAGAGACGAAGGGTTAAATCCACTCCCTAGTGACCAAATTAAAGTGGATACTTTCAAATACTGATTCATTGGTAACAGTTCAGCTCTAGTTGCATATTTCATTGGCAAGAGTCATTGGAAAATGTCCAACCAAATAGGATCTTGCTGTGCATCTCATGAAAGACTGCAGCAGTTTTGGCTTTTCTTCAGACTTACTTTTCACTTGCCACTTGTGTAGAATCTTGACAGTTGGGACCAGGTTTTATGTCTGCAATGTCAATAAGATGATAAAATTTATCGATAATGCTTCCTTCGAGACTTGCTTTTAATACAGAATTGTCCCATATTACTTCGGTGAAACCCCAATTTTACATTCTTGTATTCTACGTTCCATCTTGAATGACCCAAGATAGCAAAGTGTTAGAAAATTTCTCAAGATTTTACATTTTCCTGCATTTTAAGCTTTCCAACTTGGTCCCATTTTAAGAATGGAGATTCCACTGTGTCAAGAACAATGTTTCAATGATATTTGATCAAGGATGAGCCAACCTCCATGATGGAGTGGTTAGCACGGTGTGCTATGTGTGAGTGTTCCTTCATCAATTTTATCATGTCACTTGTCCTCATCTTTGTGATTAGCCAAAAGTGTCAGAAAAGTGAATTAAAATAAACCAAATCAATCAATCAAGCATGATTTGATTTCAATCTCTCCTTCAGTGATCCATTGCAGTCGCGAGAAGTCAAGGATTAATAAGAAAACAATGAAAATATCGAGGAAAATAATATTACTTCCATGGCAATTACCTTATCACATAATGACTGCTTCTTTGTAGTGACAATTGTCCAGTTACCAAACCACATCTGTGAGGAAGTGCTACAAGAAGGAATACACTGTAGTAATTTTCCAAAGTTCAGGTAAAATATTAATTGTCAGAATTAGTATAGGTATGAACTCATAACTTATGGTTGTGCGAATTACTCATAACTACAGAATAATATGTATTCTTAAATAATATTTAAAAATACTGAAACTTTTTGTACTTACGATTAGTGAGTATATATTATTTCCGAACAACGTTTCGGGAAAACACTGTTCCCTTCAATAGGTTCTATTTTGACTATCGAAAACAATTCCATAGCCACGTCAAGTCGATTCAAATGTCGTTATTCCATGTGAGTATGTAAGGTAGTTCCACCTATGCACCGGGTACAATTATTTTTGTTTTAATGGAAAGACTTAAGTACAAAAGTAAGGATTACAAATGGGGAACTTAATTTCTGGAATAGTGTGTAGTATTTTTCTACATTATATAGAGAGCACGGCCTTGAACCAAATGAAGGATGAGTTAAAAATTTTCGAAAGGTATGTCGACGACATTTTGATTATCGGGGAGGAAAAGAGTTTAGAGAGAATGTTTAAGATATTGGGGGAGCAAGAGGAACGTATTAAATTTACTAAGGAAGAAATGAAAGATAACAAGATAAGCTTTTTGGATCTTTGGATTTATAAAAATGAAAAGGGCATAAGGACTGGAATTTTCCACAAAGCCTTATCCAGAGAGTTGTACATTAATAATGAATCTGCGCACGAAAGGAGAACTAAAAGTAATGTTTTTTCCAAACTTCTTCGTAAGGGCAATAAGGTTATGTAGCCATAAGGATGAATTGAAAAAAGAGGAAAATTGGATCATGAGGGTGGGTAAAAAGAATGGATATATAGAGGCTGATTTGAGGAGGAACTTAAATAGAGCACGCAAAATTTGCGAAAAAGAGTTGGAATGTATGAGTAAGGGAAGAGACACGAAATGAGGGGAGGGGAAATGGAAGCATGAAGGAGCGAAGTTCAGATATATAGGAATCCCATATTTCAAAGGGATCTCGGAGAGAGTTGAAAAACTAACAAGGGAATATGGAATTAAGTGTGGGATGAAGGCTCCGAGAACTATAGAAAAACATTTCACTGAGAAAAAGAAGGGGGAAAGAAAGGGATATACATATTAAATGCGAGTGCAATAAGGAATATATTGGACAAACGGGTAGGAGTATGGTTATAAGATGGAGAGAGCATGACAAAGATATAAGGGAGGGAGTCCCTAGAACAGGGCTGTCAGAACATATTATTGAAGAGGGACATGAAATTAAGAAACAGAGGTTGTTTGGAATGAAAAATAAAGAAATTAGTAGGACTGTATATGAGGTTTCCTACATTTGCAAGGATAGTTATAATAAATTGAACAAGGAGGATGGAAATGTGGAGGAGATTTGGATTGTGATCTTTAAAAGATGGAAAAAGCACGAGTACAAAAAAAAATAGGTTTTCATGTTACCCCGGACATTATTCGTAAGGCTCAGGAAACACGCAACTTTGAATACGATGTGACGTAAGCAGGAAGGGGAAATGTAGGGGAAGTATGTAAGATGGGAGCGGAAAGCGGACAACTTCCTGCATTCCGTCGAGTAGGCATTCTGAAGTCACCACGGGGAAGTGAAATGGCGTGTGCCTTTTTAACATTTTAAGTTGAAATGCTTCTTTTAGATTAATTCTTTTAACTTTTGTGGTTTTAAACAGTAGTGTGGGAATGGAAGTTTTAACAGGTTTCCTAAATTCCTCCTTTACCAGAGTCAAACCTATATCCTTTTTCCTGGCTTTCGAATCTACTTCACGTGGCTATGGAGTGTTTTCGATAGTCAAAATAGAACCTGATGAAGGGAACAGTAGTTTCCCGAAACATTGTTTTAAATAATATATACTCACTAACGTAAGTACAATAAGTTTTAGTATTTTTAAATATTATTTAAGAATACATATTATTCTAGTATAGGTATACTTATTTTTTTTGTATCCACCCTTTCTTTTGGAAAGTTGTGTTTGCTAAGGTGTTTTGTTTCCATTTCTTTTACTTTTTCTTCCATGCAGATTGAAAATGAATTAGGTAGTTTTTCAAGCGATGCTCTTGAAAACCGAAAATACATGCAATATATTATGGACGTAATGAAGGACAATGGCTTGAAGGAACGTCTTTTCACTTGTGATTCTCCGTCCATGAGTTGGGATCGTGGGGCACTACCTGGAGGTAAAGATTTCTTAATTTACATCATTAATTAAAGAATCTGGTAATGAATTTTGTTCATGGAATTATAATTTTGATAACAAATTTTTTTGTTGGAATCATATTTCTACATTTTTGTGCACAATTTGGATTGGCTTTCATGACTTAATTGTGTGCATTAATGTTATATCTGTTATTTAATAAGGCTGAGCCGATACCACTTTGAACCGATATTCGTACCAGTGCTGATTGAACCGATACTCATGCCGATTGCCAATGATATTGATGCTTGAAAATTGTAATAATTGAGCAGCTCTGGAGTTAAACTTGATAACCTTAACTCTGTTCAAATTTGCGATAACATTGAGTTCAGTTGCTTCACAGTCTCCTCTTATTGCTCACACATAGTAAACGAAGTCCATTCAGTAGCTGTTTATTGGCAAAAACACGCAGGAAGATCTAGGTACTATGTACATAAGTCACAATGCAATGGACGAACTTTCACTTGGGTTTTTCTCAGTTCCATACTCTTGTGGGTTATCAAGTATTACTCCCAAACCTCTCAATTAAAATTGTTCAAAATACATGGTATCCGAATTGAAATGCCCTGCTGTCTAAGATGCTGTGCTTTGGATTCCGACTGCCAGATGGCATGGTTCGCATCTGCCTGGGTTCAGTCTCTGGGTTCTCGGTCTGTGTGTAGGACCGGTGGCAACCCACCATCGTGAGGAAATTGGGGAGCTATGAGCGAGTACTGTAATCCGGTCTGGGAAATCTCCTATAACGGCTGTAGGTTTGACGTGCTGACTCCACATCACTCCATTACTGGTTGAAGATCTCCGCACCTCTAGGTAGTATTGTGGGAGGGAGACTGGCAGTCTGGAGATAGATAGGCTAAGGCCCTTCCAGGGCTGTCAAGCCATGGATTATTATTATTATAATTTCAACTGTCGGTTACTCCTCATTTATTTGATGCATCCAAATGAATTTACATAGTCCTAAAGTTTCTGTGAACAAAATAGTAATTAGTGCATTTAATACATTTTTATATGCACCCCACGAGTCGTATGAAGGATGTCCAGCCTTGTACCTTGTGTGATTGTCCCAATGGCAAGTGTAATCTTTTCATGAATCTGTTCCAGAGTTGTCACTTTCATTCAATACACCATGACCTTGACATACCCCCTCCGCCCACAGGAAGAATTTGAGAGGAATAATGTCAGGCACATGTAGAAATGTACATATTACTAATTTGTTCACAGTAACTTTAGGACTACGTATATTCACTAATATATAATTAATTTGGATACATGAAATATATGTGGAGTTATAGACAGTTCAAATTACGGCATTTCAATTTGGATACCCTGTATTTATTAATAAAGTGAAACACTGATTTTACATTCCTGGATTTTATATTTTTCTACATTACACATTCAATCTTGATGGTTCCAATAGAGCAAAATCCTTTAGAATTTTCCTTGATTTGACATTTTCCAGCGTTTTCAGTTTTTCAGCTGGTCCTCTGAAAAGTGTAGCGTTGAGGTTTCACTGTTTTAGTGGGTGAGCATTCCACTCTAATTATAAGCGTCAATTTACCAGTGTTTTGCTTCAAAATATTCAAGAATTACATCAGAATATTAAAGTACCTGTTATGTAAATACAAAATACAGTTTTTGACACAATCTTGGTCCAAAATTAATGAAAACTTTAAATTATGCATAACTTTCAGGATAATCAGACTCCAAAGTGTTGGTCATTTTTGCAGGCCTCGTGAAAGACCAAAACACCGGTATTGGTTGATAAAATCCAGCCATAAATTTCCGATACTCATACCATTGGTATCTGCTGATACTGAGACATTGGTATTGGTTCAGCCTTTGTATTTTCATTACATGTTCTTACCGAGTAAGTTTGCAGCTTATTTATTGTTTCCTTACAAGCTCTAAGTACTTCTGACTGTTTGCTTGTGTGCTGACCCACGCCATGTACCGATCCCAGCTAAATCGCGCCCGAGAACTGTCCATTTCTATTCAATCCCTTACCAAAATCCTGTTGCTGACCCCAGGTAACCACCATCACTAAATAAACTCCTTCTGGCACACCGCCCATTCCATTGCCAGTGATCTTAACACTAAACACCTCCAAAAACTCTCCAATCTCTGCCGTCAAGCTTTTCAGACTGGCTGCACCCTTCCCCTTCCACTGCCGCCCAATTTCAGTCCCACACCAACATGCCCGCTATTACCCGACCCCCCTCTACCATTGCCCACCCCTCCCACACCACCACAGACCCCCCTGAAAACCAAAACTGCACTCCCATACATCGCACCTTGGGAAACAACCAGTCCATGGACAAACCCACCCCTACCAGATCCATGACCACCAATGACCCTAACCCACTCAAAAACAACCAGACTGTACTCAATTTATCCAGCCATAAACTGAGCACTGATGAAATAGCTGTTTTATCCAAAGGCCTCACCTTCTCCCCCACAACTCCCCCCAACCAATTCCACCTACTTTTTGACATACACACATTTGCAGGTGCAAGACCTGTCCCATCCTCATCACTTCTCACACCCTCCAGGTGCACACGGCCACTGGCAAATTTACCCTCCATCCCAAAGGGACCTGCCATGCCTCAAACCTTATCTACATCCTCACCTGCAACATCTGTGGTGATTTTTACCTGGGGGAAACATCAACGGCCCTCAACCTCCGCATCAATAACCACCGCTCCTCCACCCACAACCTGGACTTCACTGTCGCCGTCCACACCAACCACCACAACATCAGTTTCAACGACTGCTTCCGGGTTGCGATCATCCACCTCGTACCCCAACCAGCCAACACCTCTGTTCGCAAAAGATGGGAGAGGGCCTATATATCGGCCATGAGTGCAACCACTCCACCTGGCCTGAACAAGGCCACCCAGTAATGCCCAACCCTCACCCACCCTCCCACCCTCCCTCCCAACTCATCCTACACACTCACAGTTTACGACGAGCCTGGTGACGAAACAGTGTTTTTTTCGTTCTACGCACCGCTTCTTCTTCAATGGGGACCTGGCAACTCTGCAGGACCCCAACTTCCGGTTCCGTCTTCTGTTTCTTCTCACACCGATGATGCTATAAATTAGCGAAAATTTTGAATTTTCTTACTGTCCGGTGAGTGTTTCCTTTTACCTTATTTGATTTTTACTTAGCCCTTTTGGCGCTCCTTGCTTTTATCCATTATTATCCACTTTTGGTATGAATCCTTTCACGTATAACTCCTATCAACTGAACCGCCTGCGATCTCTTATTGTTTCCTACACCAAAGCTACGTCCCATGCACGCTTCCTGCACTCATGTTTGATATTAGGCCTAACACCCAAAAGCCTCACACCCAAACTGCTGTTTTCCACCATGCCCCCAAGCATAAAACCCACGATTTTCCCACTAGCGAGAAATTTCGCTATTGAACTGACCCACGCCATGTACCGATCCCAGCTAAATCGCGCCCGAGAACTGTCCATTTCTATTCAATTCCTTACCAAAATCCTGTTGCTGACCCCAGGTAACCACCATCACAAAATAGACTCCTTCTGGCACACCGCCCATTCCATTGCCAGTGATCTTAACACTAAACACCTCCAAAAACTCTCCAATCTCTGCCGTCAAGCTTTTCAGACTGGCTGCACCCTTCCCCTTCCACTGCTGCCCAATTTCAGTCCCACACCAACATGCCCGCTATTACCCGACCCCCCTCTACCATTGCCCACCCCTCCCACACCACCACAGACCCCCCCTGAAAACCAAAACTGCACTCCCATACATCGCACCTTGGGAAACAACCAGTCCACGGACAAACCCACCCCTACCAGATCCATGACCACCAATGACCCTAACCCACTCAAAAACAACCAGACTGTACTCAATTTATCCAGCCATAAACTGAGCACTGATGAAATAGCTGTTTTATCCAAAGGCCTCACCTTCTCCCCCACAACTCCCCCCAACCAATTCCGCCTACTTTTTGACATACACACATTTGCTCGCAGCCTCCGATGGCAACATTTCTGGGCCAAAAATCCCTCACTCCAAACTACTACCAGTGAAACCCACCCGAGCCTCCTTCAATTTAGCCCCCCCTCCTCCCAAGATCCACCCCCGCTGCCCACCAACCACCCCTTGGAAAGATACATCACTGCCGTCATTTCCACCACCTCTGACAGCTCATTCTTAAATAACTTTCACAACCAACCTAACCTCAATCCCCCCCAACAGAAAGCTCTCAGAGACCTCCGCAACAACCACAACATCAAAATCCTCCCAGCTGACAAGGGGTCCACCACCAGCTGGCTGACCCCTCCACCTACAAACCCACCACAGTTGACCTATCTGCCGAACACCTCACCAAAATCCGGGACTTCATCCACACCCGCGGCCCACCTGAAGGCCTAACAGCTCGTACCACCGCCATGTTAATACCCGACAATCCCCGCACCCCCACCTTCTATCTATTGCCCAAAATCCACAAACCTGGCAACCCTGGCAGACCCATTGTGTCCAGCTATAACTCACCTACAGAACGAATCTCAGCCTTTGTTGACTCCCATCTCCAGCCTCTTGTGAAAGCTCTGCCCTCCTACCTCCGTGACACCAACCACTTCCTCCAGAAAATCAGCACCCTCCCACCATTGCCCCCAAATACCATCCTTGCCACCATTGATGTCACTTCCCTCTACACCAACATACCTCACTCCCATGGCCTCCGCTCCATAGAATTCTATCTCAATAGCAGACCCAAACCTCACAACCCCGCACCAACTTCCTGACCCACCTAGCCCACCTTGTCCTCACTTGTAACAACTTCACCTTTGAAAACCAAAATTTCCTACAGATCCGAGGTACAGCCATGGGTACCAGAATGGCCCCAACCTCTTCATGGGCCAACTTGAGCAAGAGTTTTTGGCTACCCAACCCCTCCAACGCCTCCTCTGGCTCCGCTTCATCGACGACATCTTCATGCTCTGGACACATGGAGAACCATCCTTGTCAGCCTTCCTGGACCAACTTAACCACTTCCGTTCCCTAAAATTCACCTGGACACACTCCCCCAACCAGATCACCTTCCTGGATGTGGACGTGCACATCGAGGGAGGACACCTGACTACCTCCATCCACATAAAACCCACCAACCACATGCAATACCTACACTTCTCCAGCTCCCACCCGTTCCACACCAAAAAAGCAATTCCATTCTCTCTGGCCCTCAGGGGACAGCGCCTGAACACTTCACCCACCTCCCGCCAGAATTATAACCTCCGCCTACACCAGGCCCTGGTTAACCGTGGATATCCCTCCATCCTGGTCACCAAGCAAATATCACGAGCTGCCTCACATACCACTACCACCAAGAAACCTGCTGCCACCAACCCACCTGCACTCATCACCCAATATCATCCCCACCTCAACAAAATCAGGCACACACTGCACTCTCTTCTCCCAATCCTCCACAGTGATCCCGAAACCAAAAACATATTTCCCGACAAACCCAGGGTGGTTTTCAAACGCCCCCCCTAACCTCCAAAACATCCTGGTCCACAACACTCCTTCACCACACATCCAACACCACCCTGCCCATAAATGCAACCGACCCAGGTGCAAGACCTGTCCCATCCTCATCACTTCTCACACCCTCCAGGTGCACACGGCCACTGGCAAATTTACCCTCCATCCCAAAGGGACCTGCCATGCCTCAAACCTTATCTACATCCTCACCTGCAACATCTGTGGTGATTTTTACCTGGGGGAAACATCAACGGCCCTCAACCTCCGCATCAATAACCACCGCTCCTCCACCCACAACCTGGACTTCACTGTCGCCGTCCACACCAACCACCACAACATCAGTTTCAACGACTGCTTCCGGGTAGCGATCATCCACCTCGTACCCCAACCAGCCAACACCTCTGTTCGCAAAAGATGGGAGAGGGCCTATATATCGGCCATGAGTGCAACCACTCCACCTGGCCTGAACAAGGCCACCCAGTAATGCCCAACCCTCACCCACCCTCCCGCCCTCCCTCCCAACTCATCCTACACACTCACAGTTTACGACGAGCCTGGTGACGAAACAGTGTTTTTTTCGTTCTACGCACCACTTCTTCTTCAATGGGGACCTGGCAACTCTGCAGGACCCCAACTTCCGGTTCCGTCTTCTGTTTCATCTCACACCGATGTTGCTATAAATTAGCGAAAATTTTGAATTTTCTTACTGTCCGGTGAGTGTTTCCTTTTACCTTATTTGATTTATATAAGCAAGATAAAAGCAAGGAGGGCCAAAAGGGCTAAGTATATATATATACAGGAATAGGGTTAGAAATGGTGCCAGAAGGGCGGATAAATACAAATAATGAAGGAGACAGTAAACACTTACCACACGAATAGAAATAATTCAATATTTCGCGATCTGAGTCGCATTTTCAAGAAGGTAGATAAAAGATCGACGACACTGTGAGTAGAGGCACAGAATACTGACCGTAGCGTCTCTACGGTCAGTGTTGCCAGAAACAGTTGAAAGGAAACACGAAATACTTTAGCCAGTGTTTACTGTAAGGTGGGTGGGTAGTTTCGGGGAGGAGAGGAAAGAGTTACTGGTTGGCTAGGTTGAGTCCAGGGGGTATAGTGGCGTGCATGCCTGCTATATAGGCCCTTTCCCATCGCCTGCGGAAAGATGTGTCAGAGCGGGGGGGTAAAAGGTGGATGATGGCAACACAGAAGCAGTTATTGAAGGTGGTGTTATGGCTGTTGGTGTGGATGGCAACTGTGAAATCGGAGTTTTGGGTGGAGGAACGGTGATTATTTATCCTTAGATTCAAGGGGGTGGAGGTTTCGCCTAGGTAGAAGTTGCCGCAGATTTGACAGATGAGGGTGTAAATTAGATTGGATGAGTGGCAGGTGCCCTTAGGGTGAAGGGTGAACTCACCTGCCGCTGTAGGGATCAGGAGGGTGGGGGAGGTGATGAGTATGGGGCAGATCTTGCATCTGGGTTTGTTGCACCTGTGGGCTGGGGGAAGGGGTGCGGAAGGGGTGGGGGTGTTTCGGACCAAGATGTTTTGGAGGTTGGGGGGCGACGGAAGACGACCCTAGGTTTTTCCCGAAAGATGTCTCTGGTCTCGGGATCACTGTGCAGGATGGGGAGGAGGGAGTGGAGCGTATGTCTGATTTTCGTAATGTGAGGGTGGTATTGGGTGATCAGAGTTGGAGGGTTGGTTTTGGGTTGTTTGGTGCGGTTGTGGGAGTTAGCTCTAGTGATTTGTTTGTTGATGAGGGTGGAGGGGTAGCCACGGTTGGTTAGGGCTTGGTGCAGGCGTAGGTTGTACAGTTGGGAGCTGAGAAGACTGCCAGCGCGGGGTGAGGTTCGGGGGTGAACGGGGAGGAAGTGTGGGGAGGGAAGCTTCGACTTGGTGTTCAATTTTTCAGTGTTGCCAGACATGCAGAAGTCCCTGTAGGAAAGGGTGAGAATCTGATAATGGAATCGGGACTTACAGTGTGAGGTGCAGTCTGGCGTTCGGAAAAGTAAATATACCAAAATGTAAATATAAACGAGGGAGAAAATGTACAACCCTGCATAAGTTAAAATTAATTGATCCATGTCCAGGAAAGAAGCATTAACAAGACGCTAGGAAATACACAAAAAGCACGCACACACCCTTACTTTCTTAGTCACGTTGGAAGCAGATTGCTTTGATTTGTGAAGTTTTATTCCATTATTAGTATTGCTTTCATTTGTTACTATGTAATATGTTCCATTCATTTGCAATGCGTTTTCGTACCATGCCTTTTTTTATTTATGCCGCTGCCACCCTGAAAGGAAGACGAGCTGGCTGCACACGGCGACAACAGGCAGGTCAGTTTCGCATTCCTCAGGCTCGCAGTCTTCTCAGCTCCGAACTGTAGTTTTGGCGGGATGAGGGGGATGAGTTGAGGCGCTGGCCTCTGAGGGCAAGGGAAAATGGGATGGCTGTTTTGGTGTGGTAGGGGTGTGAGCTGGAGTAGTGGAGATACTGGAGGTGGTTGGTTGGTTTGATATGTATGGATGTTTCCAAGTGGTCTCCCGCAATGTGGATGTCCACATCGAGGAAGGTCACTAGGTCTTTGGAGTGGAACCAGGTGAATTTGAGGGTGGTGAACTCATTTAGTCGGTTTAGGAATGTTGTGAGGGAGGGTTCGCCATGTGTCCAGAGGAGAAAAATGTCATCAATGAATCTTAGCCAGAGGAGTGGTTTCAGTTGCTGGGAGTCAAGGAATTCCTGTTCCAGCCTGCCCATGAACAGGTTGGCATAAGAGGGGGCCATGCGGGTACCCATAGCTGTGCCACGTATCTGCAGGTAATGTTGGTCACTGAAGCAGAAGTTGTTGCAGGTAAGTACAAGGTTGGCTAGTTGTATCAGGAAGTGAGTGCTGGGATTGTGGGGTTTGGGTCGGCTGTTAAGGAATGATTCCGTGGCACGGAGGCCATGGGCATGGGGAATATTTGTGTAAAGGGATGTGTATATATATTGTATTTTTATTATTTTCCGCCACATTTGGCTAATCACCAGTAGTACTGGCTGGCAGCTAATATGATGGGTAGTGCGAACGTGATCAAGAAATGGAAAAAAAATTCACTAGCATATGTCATAGAAATCTAATGAAAGCGGTAATTTTAATGGAACTTTGTTTACTAAAATTGAAGACAAAAATTCAGAGTTTCTAAGATTGGTTTATTTTACTTTGCATTTGTACTACTTTTGGCTAATTGCGAAGATAAGGATGAGTGAACACTCACAAAGAACACCCAGGCTGGGATTCGAACTCGTGATCCATAGCATCGTAGCATGCTGTGCACGGAGGTCGGCCAGAGTTTCTAGGAAATGAATGTGACTAAATTTCGACGCCTGTCACCTTTACCACTTTTTTTTTTTTATATATAGAATTGATGTTTAAATCTGCCGTGGGACAGCCAAGTTGTTTAATTTTTAATTTAATATCGTATAGTACCTTGGAAAACTGTGTATGTAATAATGATCTAATCTGACTCTTCTTCACTGACTACCCTTCCACACACCATCGGACACTTTCACTTCACTAAAAAGAAAAACACTGAACAATTAGACACACAGAGTCGAACACGGTATTCTCACCTTGCTTTGTTTATAATATGCAACCTCAGCATGGAAGATGGTACATCAACAATCGGTGTTACTAACAACTGAAGTATGATTATCTTCTAAATGAACTGTGGATCTACAATTTTTAAAATTCAATGCAAGAAATTGAATTATATCTCCAAGTAAAATTCTTATACTGATATATTTTCCGTGTGATTTTTTACAAATATTAAAGTAAAAAATCCCTTGGTGATGCGAATTCCCTTTGATATTTAGACAAATCTTTTGTACAGAAAATGTCTTCAATATTGTCAATGTCAGTTGCAACATGTGAGTGTCTGTGTGCGTGAGAGCAAGGAATATATATCTTTCCTTAAGGAAGAAATCGATAACAAAAAAAGTCTGGATGACTCTTTAGACACATCTATCTAAATGGTTATATAAATTTGGAGAAGATATTACGTTCATTCTTGTCAAGTAGGCAGAAAAGTATCTTCCTCGCGAATTACTTCTTCAACGAGTATTACAAATCGGTCAGGATTAGTCACTTCTCTATGAAGTTTGCAATGTCAACATAATGCGAAAGCTCTCGCATCGTGTCAGGCGAAAATGGCACGGCTGCTTGCCCTACCACCTCCTTTCCCGTGTCCTGTGGAGACTTTTTCATGCCTCTGGTTAAAGGCCACACTATGATGGCCCAGAGCAAGTGAGAGAACAGCCGGGGATGCGGCGCAGGGATTGATACAGCTGTAAGCTCGAATGCTTATGAGATTCGAATCTCCTCGTTCATAAATGTATTAATTCAACTATATTTTGGCAAAGCAAGTGCTTTTTCTTTTTCTGAGGGTAGAGCCCTAGAGCCGCCGCTGCTAATCGCAATATTGAGGATGAGTGATGATTAGATGACATTCACGACCCTCACAAAGAACACCCTTGCCCAAGCTGGGACTTGAATCCAGAGACTTCAGTAATGAGATTGAAAATCCACCACTTAATGCACTCAGCCACCAAGCAGGTGAGTGTTGTTATTAATATTACAAATACTGTTGTATTTCAGTTTTGCAAATGGCGAATTTCTTCAATAATAGTTCATATGAGCTCAATTCCCTGAGGAGACTTCAACCAAACAAACCGATGATGGTTTCAGAGTTCTGGAGTGGTTGGTTTGATCATTGGATGGAAAGCTACCATCATGTTGTCATACCAGAAAATGGTAAGTTTTTAAAATAAGGAATGTAGAGATGCGTAGCATTAACTTAATGTGGACAGTGTTTAAAATATTTGATGAACGTTTGTCTCAAGATGTAGGTGTGCATACACTTCCAACCATTTCAACAGGAGAAGTTTAGATCAATGCGAACAGTCATTGTTCATTAAGGCCTTTTTCCATGCTATGAAATCTAAAAGCACCATTTTCTAAATGCTGAAGGTATATGGTATGTACAGTGCCACTGACATTTATTTTTTCTGTTGGAAAATTATAATTTTTTTAGCACTCTACAGGCACACTGCCTAACTAACCAAGGCAAGGACCTAACTTTGGAATGTGAAATGTTTCTGGGTCAAAACATATCAAACTCTTCTTCATTGAAAAATACATAAAATGATATATGCAACGTATGTACAGATGGTGGGTGATACATGCATGGTTTAAAGTGGGATGAGATGTAGCAGTGACATGCTGAGTTCAAGACCTGGACTATCTCATCATATTGTAGTGGGCAGATTGGGGAAAAAGTCCAGGAGATGGGATCTCTTCCTTGTTGACATTTCGGGCATCTGAAATAATGTGACATTGCAATACTATAATAACTTTCTAACTTATCTTTCTTGCTCGGGATTTTGAAGTAATGTGATACAGTGGTGCCATAATAACTTATTTGAACTTACCTAATGACTAGGACCACATGTTTATTCTAAATAAAAGATTTTGATTTAAAAAGTGGGCACATTTGGAGATCAAAGGCAGTATATAAATTGGCATTTTGGTGTTGAAATGGTGAATATAATACTAAATTTGATATAAAAACTGTTCTTGATTGATTTGCTTTAATTTACTTTGCTTCTGGTTCCACTTTTGGCTAATTTGTGAAGATGGGGATGAGTGACAATATGATGAATTTGATGAATGGACACTCACAAACATCCATGCCCAGGGGGCAGGACCTCTAAAAACGATTCTTATTGCACAAAATTTCCTTTCTAATGGTACAAAGTTATCAGAGTATTAACTTTAATCAAATATTAGATCAAGATTGATTTTCCATTATGTTGCATAACTTGCAGGATAATTCAGCATAGCCTACCAAGCCAAGAAAACATGCTCCTGTGAAGTAGGTACCTGCAACTTTACCTTGCTGGCATCTCTGCTGGTTATCCGACAAAGAAATAAATGAAGAGGTTTTCTAGGGATGTCAATCATGTGATCTCCGGATAGACTTCCAAGCTTTCAAGAACTAGCGTCATGCCAGGGATTGAAGTGCAGAGATATGTCAGGGTGATGTTATATGTATTTGATGTGGGAGGGATCAGGTGTAGGTGACGGGCCAATCAGGTGCCGTCTCTCCGACGTCTGTGCTCCCAGTTGACTATCGCTAACCAGGCTGGGTCACGTTTGTCCGATGTAGGCTTTACCGCAGGAACATAGGAACAGTTGTGTCTTCTGTCCTAGGTCATCTCTAATCCTGACATATCTCTGCACTTCAGTCCTTGAATATGAGAGTGACGTTAAGTCTCGAAAGACCGTAAGATTATCCGGAAATCACCTGATTGATATTCAGAGAAAACCTCTTCATCATTCGCTGCCAAGAAAGCTTAAAGAATTATAGACATAAATGCCAGTGGCAACTGTGATTCTGTGCTGTGTGGCTCTATTCCTACAGTATGCTTATTTAGGGCTTGCAGCATTGAAGCTAGGAAGCAAGGATTCATTTAGGGCATGAATGGTTCAGAAATATAACAAAGTAACCCAATCAGTTTTGCCATAGAAATGTGTGTAAACTTGTATTAACATAACAGGGCACATTAATCGTGCCTTAGTATTCATAGAAGAAATAATAAAATGACTTAATTTTGTACTCAACAACACACAATATATGGAATTATTGGATCTGTAAAATTATCAATTATATCAAGTGATACCAATAGTTTCATTCCTACATGCCTTGTGTTTGCATCACATTTTATTTGCTTCTTCTTTTGTTAATTCTTGTAAACACCAATTTAATTTTTGCAGATTATAGTCGAAATATAAAAGACATCCTAGCGTGGGGAGCATCTATAAATTTATACATGTTTCACGGTGGAACCACATTTGGATTCATGAATGGAGCAAATGTACAAGGGATGTATCCATACTACCAGCCTGATGTATCCAGTTATGGTACGATATTTAATGTTATTTTTTTTGTAATTAAGAGAAGGGTAGCTGGGTGTAATGAATGCAAAGATGGAAGTTGTTGTTGTCTACAGCAAGTTATGCACTCCCAGTGTAAGAATATCCGAGTACAAAATGCACCTGTAATAGCTATACTTCAGTGTAATGTTATTATAGTACAATTAAATTCCTCATTATAATATGGAAACTGGAATTGCCTAAATCTGGATAAAGGTTTATTGTCATATAAAACAAATATTTATTTCATGGGGATAGACTGAAATTAGTTTCTTTTTCGATACTAGTAAAGGACTGGTGGGGCATTCCAGTGTTGTGTGTGACATTTTTACACACAAAATGCAAGTTTATAGATCTGAGATTGGATTAAAATATTTCTAATGAACTGATTCCAGATAATTATGGAGTACTTTGTGATGTCTGCTAACAAATGAAAATAAAAACTTTAGTCTCATAACATAGCCTAAATGCATGAAAAACAACATGCAAATTATAAGTGCATTGAATCAATCGAAATTACACGAAGAAGAGAACAATAAACACTTCAAAATACATGCCAGAGATGTATAACATTATCAAAAGTTTATTTAATTTCAGTTTTGTTGCCACAAGCTGCAAGTAAGCAAATCAAGTTCTGTATTAACGTTCACAGTGGAATTTTACTTAAATGTTTTCTAGATGGATAGTGAGGGAGGAGGCCAGGCAAGAAGGAAAGAAAATAATATAAATGCAGAAAATGTAAAATTATAGAACATGTAGAGTTATTGAAACCAAGAAAGTTTCCATTGTGAGAAAGTAAATAATGTCTACTACACATTTCAGCTTAAGTGAGGATTTTTATTGAAGGATGGGGTAAGGTGTATGAAATGTTGATAGTTTGAAAAGTAAGGTTAAGGAAGCAGAGATGGGAACATCATAATCGAAATCGATACACGGTCAATAAGTTGGATCCTTCAAACAAGCCCGTGCAGAGTTTCAGCGCAGTGCGTTGTGAGGTTTTTGATTATAGATTATTTTTATTTGATTTCTCATGGTCTGCAAAATAGCCGTAAACAGCATGAATCACTTTATCATTATCGGAAAATCATTGTCCTCCGAGCCATCTTTGAGGTTAGGGAACAATAATAGTCAGAGGAAACTAGAACAGGCTAATAGGTCAGATGATCCAACAATTTGAACTTAAGTTCATGGATTTTAGCCATAGAAACCATTGACGTGTGAACAGGTGCATTGTCCTGGTGGTTTTGTCTATCATTTTTGAAAATGCTTGCTTGTTCACCTACTTCGCGGATCAAACAATAACCCCACAATGTACTGGGCTGAAACTGCAAGGGCTCGTTTGAAGGATCAAACTTATCGACCGTGCATCGATTTCGATTATGGTGCTGTCATCTCTGCTTCGTTTACCTTACTTTTCAAACTACCCTTGTATCGGTGGTATATTTTTTTGTAGCATGCTGAGACAACAGTATGCATGAGGTGGTTGTTAATTTTGATGATTTGAGGTACGTGTGAAGGTGCAGGATACAACATGTTGATTCCAATAGGAATGAGGTTTGTATTGTGTATCACTCCCATAGGAACAAGCAGATGGCACATTCCACATGTATTACTAGGTAAAGGTAGAAGGTAAAGTTTCCCTTGCATTTAGCACCTTGCCATGAAGGCACATTTAACCGGCCCACCTGAAGAGAGTACATCTCGCTGAGCTCGTTCACACACGTCCGCACCAAGTCTTCATGGCTTTCGTACTGCCACAGTCGCGACGGCATCAGGCAGACAGGGATGGGCTGGCATTCGGCTGTCTGTATATGCGACAATGAGGTGTTTACGCATGCTCTTGGCAGCCAGGCAGGCCGGTTTTTCATGTGCCACCCAGTAGAATTCCACACATTCTCGATCTTGGGGCTAATTTGGAGGTGATGTGATCAGTACCACACTCCAGCCACCTTTAACCCCCAGGTATCCATTGATTTGAGGCTGGGTGACCCCCAGAGCTCTTTTATGCAGGAACAAGGCCGGAAAATTCTGACCTTAGATCATCCACCCTCCCACCTTCTGAATCGAACCTAGCTCTCCACGTATAGTACTACAACTTTTTATTTCCTATGGATACCTGGTCTGATATTTTTTAAACTCTGCCACCTACATGCATAAGTAAACCTGTTTTGATATCCTTGAAGAAGCCAAGTGAATAAATATGTTTAAATATTGGAATATAAACAATCAACATGCCAAGATGATGATTGAGTGTGGCATAAGTCAAGCTTTATTCTGTTTTTATTACATAAAATAACTGTAAAACGACTGACACAGTATGCCATATTTTGTTTCTCTTAGATTACGATGCTCCTTTGAGTGAAGCTGGAGACTACACAGCCAAATATTTCTTTACAAAACATTTGGTAGCAAAATTTAATAAGGTGGTTACGCACACTCCGGAACAGCCTCCAGAGAGTCTCAAGTTTGCATACCCTCCGGTGCATGTTGCAGAACATTTAACCATAGAGGATCTTCTTAAAAGAGTGGTAAGTTGCATCAAGGCATCAAGATATGTTTTCTTTTAAGGATATTTGCTGTATTTTTATTAATTGTTTGGTAGTGGAAGGTTTAATGTTAATGCTTGTTTTATTAAATGCGTAATAAGTTCTATACAAGGAGTTTTGCATTTAGCTGCTACTAGCAGTTTTCCTGACATCAACAGTAATGAATTAACACAATTGTACTCGCAGTGGCCAAAGGTTTTTCCTGAGGAATTGTTAACAAAATTATTTCTGTGAAATCATGAAAGATGCATGTGAAATGTGCTGAATGTTGAATAAGGTAAATAAGTTTTAGCTACACATTGAAAATATTGTTTGTTCTAGAATTAAATTCTTTGAAAAATTCTATCTTGAATATGGTTCATTTCAATCTGTAGCCTGATTTGCATATTCATTTTTATTCCCTTCATTCTGATGACGTAACAGTTTGAGCATATTTTGTGTATTTTTAATACCTTAATGAATGATATCAGAGATAGAGCAAAATTAATTGCTCCTCTATCGGCATTGACTGTTGCAGGCAAATGAGTGTATCAGCAAGATTACCATTAATTATACTGATGTGATATTTGTCCTAGCCCTGCCAAGATGCTTTTCATTGGCTTGCGTATGGACAATGTAAGTCCCATCTGCACTGTTTTCTTGTACCAAAGTTGAGAGTGCTAACTGTTTCCTTTGTGGAAGCTCTAATACATATGCCCTGGTTTTGTTGGTGTAAATGCCTAAGTACATATTCTATTCGAGCCGTGGAAGCGCAGTTGTTAGGGCATGTGATTACCATGCGAGAGACCCAGGTTCGATGATGCAAGTAGCATCATTGGAACCTAAACTCCATCTTCTTCACCGTCTCTCGACCAGTCCTGATGATGACTCCGAGATGGAGTCAAAAGCTCGGACAAACTTTTGAAGTGTCTCATGTCAGGCTGTTTATTGGTTTTGTGTGTTTTTTTTTAACAAGAATGTTCCGGCACATAACCTAAGAAGTTTTTTATCCACATATTTCATATTCATGTTAAAACACATTGCAATCTTCTGGTAACAGATGACCACAAGGCATGTCCAGAAAGTACTACCTGTTTGTTAATAGAAAAAAGGAACGAAAGAAGTTAGTTGAACAAAACCTTTTTATTCTGAAACAGTGGCGGCTAGTGGTCTGGCTTTATGGGTGTGCACTTCAGTCTCGCGTCCAGAAGAAGTGTTATTTAACCCCTCTCAAATACTCTTACCTGTTTTTGTGTACATAATGATGCTAAATGTATTGGCAACCTCCAAGATATGATCAACACTCACTGAAAATGAGGTTATGACGTAGTTATATTTCAGGATTTTTTTTGAAACATTGATTTTTTTTACAAATTTCAAATATCTCAGAAATTTTCCAGCCAATCATGAGAAGAGGGATGTTATTGTGCTATATGTAATTCAGCATTCGGTATCCTGACAAAATTACTCAAAACATAGAAATATCGATTTACAATATCAATACTATTGTTTATTTGCAAAATATTTCATGAACTTTTCCTTACCCACTCCACTGATGAACAAGGAGAATTATAACATTGGCATACACCAAAGAAGCCGATCCAACTACCACATTGAGGAAAGCAGTTGTAATCTATCTGCCCTTGTTTATTTCTAATGACCGACTGACCGAACCAAGCAAAATCAGGCAAAATCAAGAGAATAATAAAGCTTAAAGAAAATAACAGTAGTCGCTCAGTCCACACTGCCCTGCTTCGTACTTCAGAATTGTACCTATCCTTCCGCTTTATCCATATATTACTTCAGTCACTGCATGCTTTGTAGCAAACTTCCCTTCAAAAATTCAACAACGTTAAATATTAAGTGTCTGCTTTCACTATGTACAGTTTCCCCGTTCATCATGAAATCAAACACTGCACTGAAATAGGAACAAACTTTTGACAACGGTAAACAATTTTGCAACACAGTAACAGGCACACAATGCAAAACAGCTGACTGATTAATGTATGCTCCCTCCACGCAAGTTTATAATTCGACTTCTACGCCACAGTGAGAGTTTATTTTGGTCAAGATTCATTAAGCAAAGGCAATACCAGGCATGCTTAAAACACCAATTTCGCTTTCTGTCGCCTTCCTCCCCTACCCCTTCTTTCTTACCCCTGCCATGCTAGGAACAGGCTGAGAGGGGTAAAATACCATCGAAATTTCCCTTCTCTAAAAAAAAATACCTCAATTTGCAATGATGTATGGGTTGCCTCGACTCCATCATACGGTCTTGAATGGAGTGGCTTTTCAACACTACATTCTGGCGCACGACTGCTGCTGCTAACACACCGACCACTGTGTTCATGGGTTTCCTAATGCTGCAAAATCCCCAGGCACGGTGCCCAAGCCAAAAGACCCAATCAGCGTTCTCTACAAGGCTGCTGCAAACAGCGTCAGAGGCAGCAAAACTTGCATAGTGTGAGCGCACCTCGGTCTACGTGGGTTGATATCACTGATTGTACGCTTCTCCACCACCTCTTGATGAAGCGGAATGGGAACATTTGATGTGTTGAAGGAGATAGAGTTCACTGAATAAGTATAATAATAATGATTTGCATTAAAGATTTATTTGGGTGTGCTAGTGTGAATAGGCAGAAGCTGCTATTGCTCTGAAAGTACGTACCCTGAGCTATTTATCTACATAGGCACTCTTTGCATTGAGGCATGTATCGTACCAGGAGACAAGTTTTTTTTTTCCTTGTCGCACACTTCTGCTGCCAGTCCATTGAGAAATACAGTTTACCATGTGCTGGCTCTCTTTGTTGTTATCAAAGTGCTTTCTTCCAAAAACAAAACAACAAAAAAACCTTCCATTTTGTAAAAACCTGATAATTGCCAGGGGCGAGACCGTGGCTGATGGCTGGGTGAATGACAGCTCTCACTTCACACTTCACAGAATTCTCGATTTTCTGGTTCGTCTTGACTGCCCACAGAAACACTTAGACAACTACTATCATGCTGCAACTTGCATAAAAGCTCATGCACAACTGACTCATACTTTGCAAGTATGCTGCCTGTGTATCATTCTGCTAACACAGTATCCGTCTGCCAATGAACTGGCAGCATAGAACATATCTCAAGATATGTACTTTCACAGAGTAAAAAGATTTTGTTCAGCTAACTTCTTTCATTATTTCTCTTGTAGTCTACGGTTATTACAAGCATAAAAACACAGATTTTTGTTGTGACATTCATCAGGAATTTATTTTTAGTTTGATTAAAGATACAGTTATAATAATGGTTAAGATTTTTTAACAAAAAGGAATCAGTTGTGCAATGAATGTTGTCAATATTACATTGGTGTAATATAAAATTAACTTCTTTCATTCAGGTACTACTTTCTGAACTTGCCTCATACATTAATTAACGAGGTGAGGTAAATGAATCATTCAGGTTCTTCAGGGAACAGATCTGAACAGGTATATTTTATATACAGTATTAGAACTTTATCGGTATCGAGAAAGAATTTCATATCTGTCCAACCCTAAATAATAAAAAAATAATAATAGTTTATTTTTTCTTGTAATAACAATTACAATAATAGTAATAGTGCTGTAATAACAATAATAATTAGGGTTGAGTCGATACCGATACTCTCACCAATTTGTTGAAAATATTGATTAATATTAGGGTGTATGTATTCCACTCTAATTATATGCATCATTTTTTAAAAAAATTGCTTCAAAATATTTCATAATTACATCTAAATATTAAATTACATGTAAAAAAAACAACTTTTTTTCACACAAAACTGGTGCAAAATAAAAATAATATTCAAATTTAGAATAATTTCCAAGATAATTAGACCCCATGAAAGTATCGCTCAGCATTTTTGCGGGGACAGTTATAGACCAAGATGCCAGAAAAGTATCGGTAAATAAATTCTAATCGATACTTTCAAATACCGAAACTGCCGCTATTGGTCGATACCGACCCCTAATAATAATGTATTTTTTTTATGTCGCAAAAATGGTCTTGTCTTGAACTAATCTTCCTGGTTAAACTATTTCCTTTTACAGGATTCCAAAGATCAGGTGTCTGTTCCTCAAGTGACACCCATGGAACTTATAAATATCAATAATAACAATGGACAGAGCTACGGGTATATTGCTTACAGGAAGACTGTTAATTTTAGGAAAAACTCGAGACTGAGAATTCGAGGTGGAATCAGAGATGTCGCCATGATCATTGTGGATGGTCGGCTTGTTTCCCAGCCTTTCACGGGTGTGAGAGATCTTGAGAATTTTGGATTTTGGACCCAATGGTAAGAAGCTGTGAAGAGGAATTAAATGTTTACTTTAAAAAGTTAGGTTTCATTTCAGCAGGGTGTCTGCAAGTCAAGAATGTCAAGAAATCAACATGTAACAGTTGGGCTGAAAAGTTCGTAGGCTGACTCATAGATGGCGTTACTAGAATTAAATCCATGTGATTTTTACTTAGTACTAACCTTCAAAAGATACGTGTATAAATTTCACAGCTGCCGGATAATTAGTTCGTGAGATATAGCATTGTGAGTGAAGCAGCTTTTGTTATTGTGAAAAAATGGATAAAAAATAATTTCATGTGTTAATAAAGCATTGCTTTTTGGCGAAAAAAAGTACTGTTGAAGCCAAGGCTTGGCTTGATAAACATTATTCGGACTCTGCACCAGGAAAATCAACCGTTGAGAAGTGGTTTGCTAAATTTAAACGATGCGAAATGAGCATCGAAGACGATGCACGCAGTGGATGCCCCAAAGAGGCTGTTACCGACGAAAACATCAAAAAAGTCCACAAAATAATTTTAAATAATCGTAAAGTGAAGTTGATCGAGATAGCTGAGATTATTACATAGCGTTGTTGGAGCGTTTAAAGGATGAAATCACGAAAAAACGGCCCCATTTGAAGAAGAAAAAAGTGCTGTTTTATCAAGACAATGCACCGTGTCACAAATCAATGAAAACGATGGCAAAATTATATGAATTAGACTACGAATTGCTTCCCCATCCACCATATTCTCCAGATCTGGCCCCCAGTGACTTTTTCCTGTTTGCAGACCTTAAAAGAATGCTCGCTGGAAAGAAATTTAGCACTGATGAAGAGGTAATCACCGAAACTGAGGTCTATTTTGAGGCTAAAGAGAAATCGTACTATAAAAATGGCATCGAAAAATTGTATGACTGCTATAATCGTTGTATCGCCCTCAAAGGCAACTGTATTGAATAATAAAATCGAATTTTATCAAAAAAATATTTTTTACTATGTTAGCCTATGAACTTTTCAGCCCAACTGTTAGGTCAAGAAAGAACAAGAAATTATGCTTGTGGTAAATAATTTTTGCTATTATTTTTTACAGTATAGCGAACTTAACATTGTTATATACCTGTACTGGGATTCGATAAAAGTGAATATTTGGAAATCTAAAATTGTATTGAGCTGTGGTTAAGATTTTTCCTCTGCTTCTTAAGAATTACATTCTTATATGTGTGAAGTATTAAAGTAATGTGGTCATTCCCCATCCAGGATGAAGTCTGAAGCGTTAATTTTTACGTGCATTTATAATTAAAGCAAGTCTAAATCTCTTGTTAAAGTACAGCTTCAGTTGTCATCTTAAATGGCCTTATGGTATGGGTTTTTCATTGAATAAGAATATGTATTTTCTTAATTTTGAAAACTATACCTAAGTAGGGGGTGATTAAAAAATGTTCAAAAGGAAAAAGAAGTGTAAAGAAAATGGACAGAAAGGTCAAGAATTTTGGATTTGTTATTTTGGTAGATACCCTGTTCAGTGAAAACGTTGTTATGAATTTTGCAAAATAATTATGTAAGCTATTGTCAAAAGTACAGTCTTGTACAAATGGTGAGAATTCACACATTTTTTGTGCATGAATGTATGCATGGCTGTAGTCAGGATATATGCTATATACCCTGCAGTTAATCGTACTCATTAGCTTCTGCTACAATGCGTATACTACCTACTCATTTCATTCATATTTATTTATCTAATTCAGACATAACTGCAGTGAACTTATTGAGAACTGCCTTTTGTTATCAAAACCAAAATAGAAGTTTGAATTTCCATGACTTGAGATTTTGATGTATCGAATAAGTCCCATGTGAAAGTCGTGTCATTCTATAGAATGAAGGGATCTGAACCAGTTAACTGATGGGGTGATGTAAACTACTCATCATTCATCCTCTTGATGAGACCACTCGTCATTGACATGACGAGTTATTGCTTGGCATGCGAAAGGTACAAATAACACAAAGGAATTAAACTACTGAAAAGACAATGGACACTCGTTGTGTTTTGTGAACCGTTGAACCTGTATCATGGCTGGGTGTAGGATAATTACCTGTCTAACTGAAGTGTCTGAGCTGAATCGAAAATAGCGAAGTCCTCTGTGAGCTTCTCTCTAAGTGTTGACCAAAGCGTGCTTCCACTATCGACCTCCTGTCTTGCTGACCTCCTCTCTCTACCAACTCAATTCCCAAAGTCCAGTCACTTCCCAGCTTGTCTCACCTCTATATTCCCTGGCCATCGAGCTCTTCCTCGATGCCGAATCGCCGAATCGTGTTTATTATAATTGCTACCATGCAAACCGCTGACACCAAACCCAGAAGTGTTACCTATTTCCTGAATGCTCAGGAGGTTTGCATGGCACAACACAATGCATTGTAAACATGCCTAAGAGGCTTGAGACAGCTGAGAGAAAAACAAGTGAATGCCCTGGTCAACTTGAAGCGTTCAGAGAAACTTAATAAAATAAACATACAATCCTATGGATTGATACGTTCGCGCCTCCTAAGAAAAATTTTCTCCTTTGAAAATTTAAAAGTCAAATCGCAAAGCTTGACATGACTCAGGTTCGCCAATTCCATATATTTTCTTAAAAAACCAGATATACAAAAAAAAAAATCCACCATAACTATCTGTTGTTTGCCGTAGCCTGAATGAAAAAAAAAAAAAAATTATTCCCTAAACTCTAAAATGAATAATACCCTTAATACTAACAAATTCGTATGTTTATACGATGTAAAAAACAATAATATATACTATTATAGGACTAGAAATCACAAAAGTTCATGTCGTTAAACGATAAAACTCTTAATGTAGCACATGTGCGTGTACGTAATGTATATTATGTATAATTGCTCATCAACCTGCTCCTAGTCAAGAGTCTGTGATGTCTCGCCACGCGGTAACGACTCTGTGTGTTCCGCGAGGCAAGCGGTTGGAGCGTCGTGCTATATGGAACGGAATTCACAATGTTTATGTATATTTCCACTTGATATAGACTCTTCAAACACATAGAAAAACCTTAAAAAGATGCACAAGTAAGTACACGTAAGTAAGCATGTAAAACATTGTCACATCTCACTGTTTTGTCCGTGTGAAAACCTGATCATATCAAAGTGCGTATGATTTACGAACTACCTAGCCACTGCACTCCTAAAATCGTTAAATATATGAACTTGCACGGCTATGTTGCACATTCCAAGGTAGTATTATACACTATTCAATGTATATAATTGGTTACACTGATAACTGTCGCTGGTAAAACTTAATTATAGCGTTCAATTTTCTTTTCTACGTTAATCTGTACACTGTATACATATATATGGCTTGGTGAATACCTTTGTATGTCTGCACACACATAAAAAAAATAATCTTGCAGTATTTTATCAACTGTCTACTCTGATTGAAAATATCAGAAAATGTCCAATGTGCAATTGTATTTTTAATTATGTACCATATTGGTGAAACACAATTAACTATTTGGAAAAAAAACATTTGCATAAAACTAAAGCATACTGTCTGCAATGTTTGAAAGTACTGTAGCTATGCTTGTTATAGCTTGCATGTGCAATTGGATATCCATTATAAAAAGCTTCTTCTTAAAACAAAAATATGCACTAATTGATGCACTGGTCAATTGACACCACTGATGCTTGTCGCTTCCTTGCAGTATAATGTAAACTTAAATGCATATAAAACTAGTTCTTATGCATGACACAAAACTGAAAATGTATATAAGGACTATGGAAAAGTACTGTTTCCCATAATGCATGTCAAATGACCAAATAGATACACATGATAGAAGCTCACATGTGTATGTGTAGAAACACTGTAGCACAATTCTGTAATTATTGTTTGTGACCAGAACTGCTGGTTGTAGAATGTATGTTTTCTCTGCTTCCTCTTCTTTCTGGATTGCTTGTCGTCTTGACTGCATTGGGGCAATGTAAAAATGTAGTAAATTACCCGTAGAACTTGGGAGATGGGGAAAAGTTGTTGTTTTAACTGCAAACAGTGTGGAGGGGAATTTTATTTAGCTCCATCACTAGGTGTTGTTGATAATGTATAGTCCGCTATACTGGGAAATGTATGGTTGACTACATCCTTCCTGTAAAAGGTAGTCTCCGTGTAGTAATTAGAAATGTCTGCATGTCCCCCTCAAATTGGTGGTGACGATTCTCTCCTTGAAGTAATACTTAAAAATGTCTGCATGTCTCCCTCAAATTGGTGGTGACGATTCTCTTCTTGAAGTAATACTTAAAAATGTCTGCATGTCTCCCTCGTAGAATGGTAATCAGTCTTTCTGCCTGGTAATAGACTGCCTGCGGATGTCCGTCACGAAAAAATGCCCATGGATGGTGTAGGTATTGCTTGTCCATGGCGCTCCGTATAGACAGGTTAGGTTAAAAGGAAAAATTATGACAAAGAAAGGAAATTGCAATAGGATGGGTATATATAATTCAAGTATGCATGTACACAAAACCAACTAATTTCCACTGCCTTTTCTTTACAATTAAATTAAATTGTCTCATCAAAATAAAATAAATTAAATAAATACATAAAATAATTGCCATAACTCTTTGAAAATAAATAAGGAAAATTTAAATAAAATATCCAACCGTAATTAAAATATTAATGTCCATGATTAATGTGTTGCCTTAACCTATTAATTATTACTGCGCTGCTCTAAATTAATCTGTTTTGCAAGCTGATGATGCTTATAAAAATAATATCCTAGGGTTGCGGTTAATAACACATTCCAAATAACAAAACCTAATATCGACATGGGCAAAGGGTTTAAAACTAATTCTTTAAATGAAATGTTCTTACTAATTGATTGATTAAGTTGTTTTAAAGCAAGTTCAAGTGGAGTCCATTGGGGAATAGTGAAATCAGATAAATTCTTGGGAATATTAGGTAATAACTCAATTTCCTTCATATTGACTTGTTCGAAAGCTAAAATTCTTGTGTGTAAAATTTGTTGATCCACAATAATTTGCGAAAAATCCTGATAATTAAAAAATAAAGATTCCCCTTCGTTAAGCTGAATTGATCTGTGCGTGTTCAAATTATTATTCAAATTCTGAATGACAATAAACTGACCTGAACCTGATATTAAAATACCATTACGTGTCCTAATAAACTGAAATAATTTATTGTCAGTAATAGATTTCACTTCAAAATTACAAAATGTAGAATTAATAAACAAAGATAAGTGTTGCAAGCATGTTCTAAATGCTACTTCTGAGTTTCGTTGAAACTCCAGGTGGTAACAAATATAGCATCAGGGAATTAAAAAGGTGAAATTCAAATTTGAAACACAATAAAATTAATGAAAAACTTTCTCAATTTCAAATTTCCTTTAAACAAAAGAAATGTATCCACTCAAAACTTCTTGAGTCCGCCGTATACCTCAAATCACTTGGTCGTGTAAGCAGACCCGCCGCGGAAAGGTATACTTGACCCATATAAGAATGGTGTGTCAATCCCTTAGGTATGTTTAAACAAAATAGATAGAGAATAGTTATGCTATATATTAGAATATAAATAGAAATTAATAGTTATTACCTACTGTACTAACATTAACATGAAGTTAATCAGTAAGAAGTAATAAATTTATTGCTGCATTGTCGAATAAGGTGCAAATTGGGTAAATAAGCTAAATTTCCTAATAATAAATATTAATAATAATAATAAATTCTCAAGTTATAACATTTGTGGTAAACCACACTGTTTAAATTTGGAAAGGCTAACGATGCCGTGGCGACTTTTGCTGCACATGCCTGTGCCAATCACCGAGGCTTAGCCTTGGCATGTTGCTAAGAATCTTGATTACTCTAAGTGCATAAAGTGCTAAAATTGCCCTTTTGTAAAATTTCCCTAATTTTATCAAAATTTCGTTTGACTTTATCCTGATTTGAACCAAATGTACGTCGATTTCCCAAAAAACTTACTTACTATAAATATCTCTATGAAAAACGGGAAAATTTTGCGAGAAAAACGCAAAAAAATTCGTCTTGTTGTTCCTTTGAAAATTATAGGTCGTGAATAGTCTGAAGTGCATAAATGCGACGTTTTACGGAAAAAATTATTTATGTAGCAAAAAATATCCCTAACATTGTTTACATGAACTTCTATCGTAAAAATCAAATTCTGATGGCTATATGTGTAACTAAACTGATCCCATAAAATTTTAATGGACGACCGCCCCTGGCTGATATAATCTCAATGCTAAGTGTTTTCTGAGCTTCCAGCGTGTTCAAAGTACTCGGAGGAGCGCTGGAGTGCAGAAAAGGAATTCGCTGATACCAGACATTCTAAATTGTGCAAGATTGCATTCTTCGTAGTCGCTTGGAAGGACTGAACTGATTTCTCTACAGCGACAGGCGTGATCGGCGACTTCGGGGAAGTTCGGGTTCCGTTCGGGATAGCGAACGAAAAATCGTTGCTTTGGGCAACAAGCAAAGGTGCGGAGGAAGAAAAATGCAACGCCATGATTCGCTGATCACCAGCATGACGCGTTAAAGTTTACAAAACTTTAAATTACTACGAACAAAGTCTAGTAAGCGCTGCGGGAGTTCGAAATAAAGTCAAGGTCTTTGAAATGACGTAATAAATTGGAGAAAAAACCTCGTTGCGCTTGTGACAGCGTGTTTACTTGAACACTTCCGTGCTTGTAAAATAACAACAGTTGGGAAGCTGTTAGCAAACTAAATGACTAATAAACCTTGCATAAGGTACAATTAAACGTAAAAAATGAATCATACTTAAAATTTAAATCGTAAGTAATATAAAAATTCTAGGCGAATGTGAAGTCGTAAAAAATATGGTCTGTGAACGATACAACAGGTTCGGGAACCTGAAAATTTGGCTTACTTTCTGCTTTTAAAATAACACTTGAAACTTTCTCGACTTTTACTGGTGACTGATTCACAAATAACTCTTTAACTTTTACAACTGGCTGAACACAGTGTGAAATAGGCAATTCACTTTCCATTTTGCGACTGTTTTGAACAAAATTAGGATCCTTGCTTACGGCAAATTTCTGAACTCTATCTTTAATGGATAAAATATTCTTCGGCAAATCTATACTGTCGTCTTTAGTGACTAAACTATTTCTGGATACATCTTGAACTTCTTGTTGTACCCTAGGTTGAATAATAATGGACTGAGGCAATGGAGGCGGCAGTGGCGGATGACTCGTTTTCAATGGTACCACTTCAACAATCGGTGCAATATCGTCGTAAATCTGGTCAATGGACGGTGAATCATTAAGTTTGCTTAACGGTAATTCGTTGGTACACTCATGGTCATAAGTAATAGATTTCTTGCGGTGACATTGAAAATAACAAATTATGAAAATTATAAAAATACTAATAATAAATGTTGTTAATAATAAAATTGTAATTATATTATAAGGATAGTCAAAGGACTTGTTCAACAGATAAATAAAATTAGAAGCTTTTACGTATGGAAGAAATCCGTTTAAAATAACTAAAATCGCAATGATTTTCATGTTGCTTAGGCAATCAAAACAAACAGTTCTTCAAAACTAACACGTACTTTAAGCCTGCCTAGTTTAATTAGTAGATAATTTAACTCAACTTTTAATTATTTCTGACTCTAGGCTCAAATTATCTGCGTAATTTATTTATTTAATATAATTTATTTATTCTCTAAATTTATTAGCACTGTTTAACTTATCTTATTTTGAATTTTACTGCAAACTTATCTTATTTCAGGTGTTAACTTTATATTTAAAAACTTAAAATCAATCGAACCGTACTGAGGTACAAGGTAAGGAAAAAAAAAAATTGAGACTAATTTACTCCTGACTACCTGAAATAAAATAATAATTATAATTTATGCAATCTTTAAATGCATTAAAATACTAACATCACTAAAACTTGAAGAATCTTTAATTCTCTCTACTCATTCTAAAATATGCTTAGCATATTATTGTGGCAAAGCTTTAAACTAAAACCGTTGTGGTTTACTCATAATCATTCTGCGATGGCAGAATGGATTTCCAGGATTATCGGTAGCTATCCAATATCCGAAGGAAAATACTTGTTAGTGGAGCGCAATAAAATCTTGACGTCGACGTCTACATATTCATATAATATAAATATTCTCATAACTGGCGCTTAAAAATAAACTTTGCTAATATAATCATATACCTTCTTCTGAAGAGTAACTAAAAAAATTCTAGTGATGTATTCGCTGAGCTAGTATTATTACATACTGCAAAAACTTTTGTGCCTAAAGCACATTATTAAATAATAAGTCTGCTTTTAATTATTAATTTTATTAGTGCTATTTTATTATAAATTATTATTATGTCACGCAAGTGAAATTAAAATGTTAAATCTGTTACTTATATAAATTTTCAATTTTAGTGACCATTGTCCGCGCGTGAGTCCGCGTTGTCCTCTTGATGATCTTCATCTTCACCTGCCAAATTCTCTTCGCCTTCACCGTCATCTGGCGCATAATATTTTTTGAGTCTCTGGACGGCAATAGAGTCCACTACTGTCTTTCCGCGCTTGTTTTGGAATTCCACCAGGTATGTATTGGGATTCTCTTCTTGAATAACTGTGGCTGGGCCTTTATAAATACCTGAAAAGCACCGTGCGGTTCCAATTTTCTGGGTGCTGTCAAAAATTAATACTTGATCGCCTGGTTGAAACTTGATCTGTTTCCTCTTCTGATCATAATATTTCTTCACTTCAACATGTCGTTTTGCTAAGTTATCCGTAGCATTGGTTCTTGCTTTCTCCAATACTCGGAACCGTACATCATTCTCCACATTTTCACAGCTTGGTGTGTGTAATGCAAGCTCCCAGGGCAAAGTAGGTTGGAATCCATGTACTAAAAAGAACGGGCTATACCGCAAATTCTGATTCCTGGTAGTGTTATAACTAAATACACTTGGCTGTAAATATTGGACCCAATCAGTGTGTTTTGAGTTGACATAACACTTCATTATACTCTGTAAGACGCCGTGGTTACGTTCCGAAAGACCTATAGAGTTATGAAGACCTACTGGTGAAAACTTGATGGTTATTCCCAATTTATTGCCAAGTTCCTGGAAAAGCTTAGATTTAAATGCAGATCCCCGATCCGTGTAGATATCCTTTGGGGCTCCGTAGCGTAACACAATCTCTTCATACACAAATTCTGCTGCTGTACTGGCCGTGCAATCCGCAACTGGTTTGGCTATTAAATAGCGCGTCCCAAAATCTGTTGCAGCGATTATGTATCGATGACGAAGATTGGATGAAGGAGGATATGGACCTGAAAAGTCCAGACAAATCCTCTGGAATGGCTTCTGTGCGGGAAAAGTGCACAGTTCCCCTGCTGGTAGACCTGGACGGCGTTTATTCTGCTGGCATGTTATACATTCCCTAATTTTCCTCTGTATAAATAACTTCATATTAGGAAAATAAATTCTTGGTAAGGCCACATTGTAACACTTGGTAAATCCAAGATGAGAACCTCCTATGGGTGAAGCGTGGAGTGTCTCAATCACAGAATCACGTAACGTCATGGGAATGCATAATAATTTCTTGGTAGTAGCACCTAATTTCTGCTGTCTATACAATAATCCATCTTCCAACACATGATGATAGACCTGCCTCTGAATGTGTAAAGGTAATGTTCCATCGTCCCTGTCTGGGTCCTCCAAAACTTTAATAATTGGGCCAAAAAATGAATCCTGTCTCTGATGTTCTGCGACATCTGTGCTTGCATCAAATAAAGTAAGTGTCCTGGGTTCGGGAATGTCCTCTTCAGTGTTGCCATCCGCTACATTTTCTCCACATTCTCTGCTGAGGGGATCGGCGATATTCTCCGTAGTTTTAACATGGATTGGTGTAAATGAAAAATCCTCCAAAAGGTTGCTCCATCGAAGAAGCTTTGAGCTCAAATTACGGGATGTCCTAATGTACGTAATTGCTTTGTTGTCTGTGTATAAATCAAAATGGCGCCCAACAAGATAAAATCTAAATGATTTGAAAGCATATAAAATTGCTGTTAATTCTTGCTCAATAACACTCAATCTTTTTTCAGTGTCGGTCAATGTTCTACTACAGTACGCACATGGCAAGTACTCTCCTTCTGCATTGGGCTGCATTAATACGCCACTGACCGCATGAGATGAAGCATCGGTGAAAACCTTGGTGTTCTTCGCTGGATCGTATGGTAACAAAACAGGTGCAGTAATTAGAGCTTCCTTTAATTTCTCAAACGCCGATTGTTGTTCAGGACCCCATGTAAATTTCTTGCCTTTGCGAATTAAACCCTGTAATGGTGATGCAATATCAGAAAAATTCTTGACATATTTCCTCACGTAGCTGCAAAGACCTAAAAACATTTTAACCTTCTTCGTGGTGGTGGGAACCTTATAATTCTTAATGGATGACAATATTCTATCACTTATACGATAGCCATATTTGCCCACATTGTGGCCCAAGGCAATTGTCTCATAGTATCCAAATGAACATTTAGGTACAGCCAATTTCAATCCGGCAGATCGTAAACATTGAAACATTTTCTCTAAATTGACCAACATATCCTTAAATGTATTGGCAAAAACAAACATGTCATCAATATAAAAGGCGAAATTATTGTCGTTCATCCCCGCTGTAGCGAGCTGAACACATCGGGTCATTGCCGCAGGAGAAGTCACATGTCCCATGGGTGTAAAGTTCATCGCAAATTGTCCCCTGGCTGGTATAGTAAAGGCAGTGTACTTTTTCGATTGTTCTTCTAATGGTATTTGAAAAAATCCTTGTTTCAAATCAGCACTACAGTAGTAGCTCTTACCGGCCATATTGTGCAATATCTCTGAGATATTTCCTATAGAAACTGCATCGAAAACGGACCTGGCATTCAGCAATCGAAAATCTTGCACCATGCGATAAGCTCCTGATTTCTTCTTGACAAGAAAAACTGGTGAATTGTACGGTGATGTTGTAGGACTGATGACCCCTGCTTCTAGCAAGTTGTCAATTTGCTGGTTAATTTCCTTACGCAGGTGAACTGGTATAGGGTAAGCTGGGACGTGAAATTCCGAATCGTCCTTTAACTTTATACGATGCGTATAATTAGTGGCACAACCAATGTCTTGCTCAGACCAAGAAAATACATCTACATATTGCTCTAATAATTGTCTAAGTTGCAATTTCTGATCGGGTTCTAATGCTGGATTTATGTCAAATTTAGTAATGTCGTGCACTGGTTTTGTCACGGTGCCAGTCTCCTTGGTCACCATAACGTTAGGTCCTTCGTCGTCTGCAATATGACGTGAAGCTGGTACTGGATTTTGCCATGCCTCTGCGGTACCTAAACGTGCCCCTTTCCTAATTTTAATTTTGTAAGAATTTGGATTAGTAATCCAAATTAAAAATGACTCCGGATTTACAATGGCTCGAGGCACCATTAAGCCTGTGTCCATTTGAAACTGTAAATCTGGCTCCAAATAAGTTAAATTTTGATTACTAGAATTTGTCAATTTAACAGGAATGCACAAATGAGATCTAGGTTTGATTCTAATTTGTCTGGAAGTTACAAATTCCGGCACATATAAATCCCTGATCAGATTAGCAACTTTTATGGAAATGTCAAAGGTCTTTCGGTGTTCCGTCCTTAACTGGTTTCGCGGAGGAGTACCAAATCTCCTCAATGTGAGTCGATTTTGATCAAAATCCAAATTTGCCTTATGAGCTCTTAAGAAGTCGTTTCCCAGGATTGTCCCATGTTCAAAATTTGGAATCATCCGAAAAGGATGGGTAAAATTGCGGCCGTTTATTGCAAAAGTTAATAGGACAATCTCTTTAATTTCAATCTGTTCTTTGGCTACTCCCCTTATGGCCGTATGAATTTTGAAACGTTTGGCGGTTGTAGGAATGCCTCGATCACTGGTGACGGATACTTGGCTTCCGGAATCCACGAGAAACCTCTGACGTTGTCCCCCTAATACTGCGTTAATATAAATTAATTCCTCATAGGGGAAAGTAGAGACTGATATCTGTTTGCCAACGAAATCTGCGCATACGTCTCTTCTATGGGCAGTCATTGTTCGTTTAAAGCCTCCGTGTTCTGAAAACAAGTGGCTGCTGTGTGATTAGGGTAATCACAAATTGAGCAGCGTGGTCTCCCCCGTTGCTCTTCCCTGTTTTCCTGGTCTCGCCCTGTTGAAGACGAGGAACCCCGCGAGTTCTGTCCGCGGAAGTTTCCACGTCCTCGCCATTGTTGGGTATTACCGTATCGCCTATTGCGATCTGAGTTGTTACCATTATTATTACGTCCATTCCTGTACCCCCTATTGAATTGTCGTCTATTATTATTACCCCGATAGGAGCCTCTATAAGTATTACTTGACTGATAATTATCCTTATAATAAGGTTCTCTAAATTGTTTTGGAGTAGATGAGTCGGTGCCAGGGTTCTGTTTCTGATCCTCCATGCTATTCAATCTCAAAGTGAGACTGGCTAATCTCGCTTCCAGACCAGTTTCCTGAGCCTGGACTTGAGCTTTGGTATTGTGAGGATTGTTAAATAATTTTAGTTGCTCAACCTCCTTTTGCAATGCTTTAAATTTTGCCTCAATGTCTGAAGTGGGTCGCGCTTGCGCTGACTCAGCAGTAGCCAGATTGTTACTCTGCAGTAAAATCTGCTGCTGTTGCGAAAGTGCTGGTGGATTATGCAAAGGAGAGAATAAACTCTCTCTTTGCTCTTCATACCTCAATTCCTTCAGCTTGCGCTGTCTCATCAAAAATTGGAGTTTCTCAAAGGATTTTAAATCTTTAAGCAACCCATGCACGGACTCATACTCTTTATGGTGGATATCTTTCATATAATCCACCTGTAAGCCTAATATGATCTGTTTGATCTGTTGTTGAATACTCATTTTGGGGTCTGCCTTGAGTAGAAGTAATTGTTTGTCCCGAACATAATTCGTAACTGGCTCAGTTTCTTTGTGTAATCTATATCGAATTTGCTCCTCGATCTGGAGTTGATCCAAGGACCCTGTAAATTCGTCTTTAAATTTCTTCTGTATCTCCTCGTAAGTAACTTCCTGATTGTCTGTACCATCTTTCCAGGATTGGTACCATCGTAATGCTGGCCCGGCCAGAAGGGCTGGAAATAATTCCAGTTTACGGGCATTATTCCATCCATTTAATATGGCAAGGCTATCCACTTTATCTAAAAATTTTGAAACGTCCTCCCCGGCTATCCCCTGAAATGGGATACCCTCTAAAATAGTTGGGGGAACAAACTGCGACTGAGCCATTGTTGCGAATTGTGTTTGGTTTAAATCTCTAAAATCCTGATCCTGTTGCTCTAATTTGTGGTTCACATCTCTGTTTTTCCAATAATTCTCGCTGAAGGCGTCTAGTTAAAATTGGGCTACGTTTAAATTTGGGGGTGGAACTTGCAGCTG
Source organism: Lepisma saccharinum (assembly GCF_977018435.1). NCBI lineage: Eukaryota > Metazoa > Arthropoda > Insecta > Zygentoma > Lepismatidae > Lepisma > Lepisma saccharinum. Next base: position 18,967,208 of record NC_139256.1, on the reverse strand, counting down.
GACTGCTGACATCTAAATTAAAACTTGTAGTCCCTCGTGCTATATCTAACAATTGATCTAATGTTTCGTCGAGTTCATCAGCAAGGTGAAAGCTCGACATCTATCATGGCACCAATAACTTCTTCTCCCCCCATAAATGCAAAAGCTTTAAGCCCTATGTATTTTCAAAATAAAATATGGCAAGGACATACTAACGAAACTAAATAAATGAGCAAAATTTTAGGGTGGGTTTGAATTTAAACTGGTTAAAAATTTAATTGCAACTCTTTTCATTTTCGAAAAATGAAAAGGCCTCAAGCACTCCACCACGTGTCATTCTATAGAATGAAGGGATCTGAACCAGTTAACTGATGGGGTGATGTAAACTACTCATCATTCATCCTCTTGATGAGACCACTCGTCATTGACATGACGAGTTATTGCTTGGCATGCGAAAGGTACAAATAACACAAAGGAATTAAACTACTGAAAAGACAATGGACACTCGTTGTGTTTTGTGAACCGTTGAACCTGTATCATGGCTGGGTGTAGGATAATTACCTGTCTAACTGAAGTGTCTGAGCTGAATCGAAAATAGCGAAGTCCTCTGTGAGCTTCTCTCTAAGTGTTGACCAAAGCGTGCTTCCACTATCGCCGAATCGTGTTTATTATAATTGCTACCATGCAAACCGCTGACACCAAACCCAGAAGTGTTACCTATTTCCTGAATGCTCAGGAGGTTTGCATGGCACAACACAATGCATTGTAAACATGCCTAAGAGGCTTGAGACAGCTGAGAGAAAAACAAGTGAATGCCCTGGTCAACTTGAAGCGTTCAGAGAAACTTAATAAAATAAACATACAATCCTATGGATTGATACGAAGTCTCAACATTTCATCCATATAAGAGGGTTAAGTCATAAGTCATGGCAACTATTTTTTGTCTCGTGAACATAGGACAACATGAAAATCTAATATATACGTTTGAAAGTGTATGGAATGAACCTTCAAATGAAGCCACCAGATTAAGTCTGGATGCAGGAGACTCTTGTAGGGAAGAGGCAGAACACAGGACATTGGACAACAGTGTTTTTTATGGCATGAACAACAAGTACACACAAGGAGCCTCCTCGATGGCGCAGTGGTAGCGTCGTCGCCTTGTAATCAAGGGGTCCCGGGTTCGATACCCGGTGGAGGCACATAGTGGTTCGGATCCCACTCTAAACTGTAGGCCCAGTCCCGATTAACCTTTCTGTGCATAAAGTGGACTTAAAACAACAAATCAATCAATCAATCAAACAAGTACACAAAACTACACTGTTTAGCAACCTTCAAATTATTCACCCAGGGTGATAGGGCATGGCATGCACACCCAGTGCTTCCCGTAGCTCTGTATGGCATTTCTGTGCATTTGTGCCACAGAGAACTGCTATTTTAACGTAAGAACGTTTCCCCTGATTCACGACCTCCATTTTCCAACGCTGTCACTCACCGACTGAACTTGAGTGCGTGCTTATTACCCCACCTTTGTTCACATACACCACCTGGTGGCTTCTTTCGAAAGTACATTCCATACACTTTCAAACGTTTATCTTACTTTGATTTTAAGTGTTGTCCCCTGTTCGCGAGAAAATAAATAGTTGCCATGACTTATGACTTAACCCCCGTATTTAGTGGAAACGCAATCCAAAGTTAACGTAAACATGGTCTCCATTTAACTTTTCACAAAGTAGCGTATACCCTGTGAAAATTTAGAGACTGCAACACTGTATGTGTATGTTTGTGTGTGTGTATAAAACTGACAAACTGAAGGATACTTCAGCGTCCCTAAACTTGGGAGTTTATTTATTGCACATCTCAGTTCAAAGATAAATTTAGACATTAAAACATTGATATATGTTTCTGTTATACTTCTGTTGCTGTATCAGTATTCTTTTCATGTTTCAGGAATTCAATATTTGAATTTGATCCAGAATTAGTTGGAGAACACACACTTGATATTGTTGTTGAAAACTGGGGGAGAGTTAATTTTGGCCACGCAGAAGATTTTCTGCAGTACAAGGGATTAGTAAATGCAACAGTGGAACTAAACGATCGAGTGCTACATGATTGGAAAATCTCTGCTCTTCAATTTAAATCACAGTGGGTGAAAAGGTAATATTACTATGCTATAATTTCAAAGTTATTGCCTTTTTAATTATATGAGTAAGTGATTAGTTTTTTTTATGTTGCATTTTGATCTTTGAATTATCAAAAACATATTTTATGAACAATTAAATTGTGTCACTTAATATTCTTGCTGTGGTTTATTCTTGGTGTCATTTCTACTGCATGCTGCAGAAGGAATATTAAGTGATTGCGCCAAGACTACTTTGAACCAATGCTGATGCCAGTACCAATGCTTGAAAATAGTAACAATTAAAAGTTCTTCCATTTTTTGCACAAACCGTCGTAACAGCATTTGTGTATCAAAATAACCATTCATCGTGGGAGAAATGCCAGAGAATGCCACAGGGAACTGGTGGAAAATGTGAAGAATAGTGTCCTACCACAGTTCCTGTAATGCTCCTATGCTTTCAGACTTGTAAACATATATAGTATCTTTAAGGATGTTTGCTGGCTTCCCTATCTTATACCTCCTACACATTCTGCATTGTTCATACGTTCCACAGCACCATGCACTGCCTCCTTCCATTTGCATACTTCAAATTTACATACTGGTTCCACATTCTTGTGAAATAAAATAGTTGCCATGACTTGTGCGTCATAGGATTATTCCGCATGCACGGATGATTGAGTGTTGACCTATGCTAAGAAATTATACACGATATTTAAAGGTGCTGTTAGTGTAATGTTTTTTTTTGGGGGGGGAGTAAAATATTTACATTCAGGGTGTCTACCGGTCAAGAATGTCAAGAAAAAGTCGAATTAACAGGTAGGTCAAGAAATGCTTGTGGTCAAGAATTTCTGCTATTTTTGTTACATTTAGTGCAGAGGTTCCCAAAGTGTACGCCACGGTGTGCTGGGGTGTCATGGTTGGCTTACTGGAGCACCGAGGAATGTTCCAATATTTTCACTGAAATTCAATCAATGATATGATTTTTTTTCAAATATGTGCTTATTTAGTACTTTTTACATTTAAAATGTTTCAGAATTTGAAATGTGTGTTTATTTTCTAACTTAAGGCAAGCAATCTAACCACACTTACCGACCACCGGCCCCCGTGGCGGAGTGGTTAGCACATCGCGCTACGATGGCAGGGGTCCCGGGTTCGAATTCTGGCCTGGGCATGGATGTTTGTGACTCAAAAGGTTAATAATTAAAGCAAGTCTAAATCTCTTGTTAAGTACACTTTCAGTTTTCATCTTAACCGGCCTTGTGGTAGAAGTTTTTCATTGAATAAAAATATATATTTTGTTAATTGTCTTAATTAAGTAGGGGGTTATTAATAAATTCTAGGAAATAGGGAGGGAAGTCAAGAAAACAGAAAGAAAGGCCAAGAAAAGTCACGAATTTTAGAGCTATTATTTTGGTAGACGCCCTAACATAGCTGGTCATGGATGAGAATCACCAACATTGGTGTTCCAGGAGAATCCCAAGAAGCCAAATTTAAGTAGAAAGTCAAAGGTGCAATATTTGACAGCTGAATTCCGGGATGACATTCTGAAATTCCAGCTCGAGATGAAGGTGCATAAAGAGGACCCTACTTTGTAATAGGGATGGGACAGATTAATTGGTACTCTTGCAGTATCGGCCAATATTTTACCGATCCGATATAACTATAAATATATAATTTAGTTCAATATTCTGCCATTTTGTTTATAATTTTTATGGATATTATAAACATATCATCATGCCCTGCTTTTGTTAAAAGTAAATGTTTAAATATGTAGCTTCTTCTGCATGCAGTCATCTTCTAACACACATTTATTAAGGTCGTCAATGAACCAATGGCGTTTTTCAAGGGCCATTTTGGAATTTTATATCGGATCAGTAGAATTTCAGTTTTGATACTTTATCGGTATCAACAAAAATTTCTTATCAGCCCATCCCTACTGTAATATGTATACCATACATTGGACCAACATAAACGACAGGTTTCTACATCATATTTTGGAATATGTAGTACAGTGGAACCCCGATTTTACGTTCCCGGATTTTACATTTTCCCGCAATATACATTCAAATTTGGCGGTCCCAACATAGCAAAGTATTATAAAAGTTTCCTCGATTTTACGTTTTCCCACGTTTTAATTCCCCTGGAATGTAGAGAGAGTACTAATCATCTAAAATTGTGTTCATATAGTTTACGCGGATGGAGGCAGCGGGAATGCACGGTAGGCCCATGTCTGCAGAAGTTCAGGATGTACATCAGTGAGACACCTCGTGACACGTTCCTTGATATGAGTTCATGGGGCAAGGGAGTGGTATTTGTGAATGGATTTAACATTGGGCGCTACATGAACTGTGGCCCACAACACACACTCTACATTCCTGCTCCACTTTTGAATGAAGATCTGAATGAGGTAAGCATGCATTGTTGGATTCGTTTGTCTCTCAGAAAATTTGCCAACAATTGTACTGATCCAATATTTCTGAGTGCAAAATTCAGTAATTTTGTTTGTTTTTTATGAACATCAAGGTATAGCACATGTACTACAATTTTGCAAATTTAATAAAGTAAATATCTTAACATATAGTTTCTATTTGCAATACAAAACCAACTAGGTTTGCAACACTGTATTGAATTGGTAAATTATATTGTTTCTCTAATTGTATCAGCAAAAAATTCATATTGGTCCAATCCTGTTTTCTGATGGCTCTTTGTAATGTTTGCTTTCTGTTCATATGTAATTTTCTTTTACTTTTTCAGATACTCGTTTTTGAACACTACACACCTCAGATGAGAATAAACTTTGTTAATAAACCCTTACTAGGAAACAAATTTCCTTGAATGATTTTTGGATGCCCGTGAATAAACTTAAGGCAGGTAGGAAAATATCATTTGTCATGAGAATGAGTCAGGGTAAAGATCTGATTTTGATTTTCAGTTCGTAAAATGAAGATAAATTCTAAAAAAGAAAATTGGGAGAACAAAGCTTTCTAACCAGGGCTGAACCAAAACTGGTGATATGAGTATCCCAAAGTCTTAGTTTGAATTCAATCACTTATGCCTGGATATCCTGTTAAATATGCAAGATGCACAATCTTCACAAATTCTCTTTCTGAGGCAATTGTGAATATTGCAAGTGAGTGTGTTTAAGAAATGCTCCCAGTAGTTGTGAATCAGATTCTAATATTGTTTTTATTCTGATAATATTAAAATTATGTTATAAAGTGTCACATATGAATGTTGTAAACGTTGTTGTCATTTTGATGTTTCCTCACTGTTTTTACAGATGACAGAATAGAAATTTCACCACTGGCTGTGAAAATTACCATATGGATGATGAGTGTGTACTCGTACTTTGCTTTGATATGGAGCGTGTGTGTTGCTTCATTAGAGTGGTTGATTCTGGTGTAGTGCATTGAGAAGTGCATTACTTTTGCAATGTTATTAAGCACCTGGTTGACTTTCATCACTTTTTTAATGTTTTTACTTCTTTACTATGTACCATAGAAGTCTTTTATATTTTCCACACAAATAGTATGAATTGTTTGTTGATCTTGTTGTTTATTATTGAAAACATTTCCAGAGTGTCGAGTAAGTGTTAAGAATCTTGGCATTGTTTCTTAACCTGTTGTGATTTTTAAAGTGTATTTTAAAGTAACAATTGAGCTTATAAACTGAGACGTTTTGGGAAAAATAGCCCAGGTAAGTTTCAGCATGCATTATTTTAGCTGTCTTGCTCTTCACATTTTCAATGACCCGGTTATACTTCAGCATTTTACCTTTTATCATGTAACATAATGCTTCCAAGTAATATGCTAAACCATGTTAAGTATCACGTGTATAGGTTGACCTGATTCATATCTTATTATAAATATATTACTAACTTAAGTTTTGCGTGTATGGATCTAGGTAACTCCTGCGAGATTTCGGGACGCAACTGCTCCCTTCCTCAGGCTGCTCACGTTTAGGTTATGTGTAAATCATAACCACATCGACCTCTCCATAGGTACAGGATATAGGATTGGTAAAAGGTGTGGGGTTAAAAAACAATAAAAATCTAAAACCCATTACAGGTGCACGTCATACTACCATGCTGTTTCCCCGATTAGAAACTGCTGCTTGGAATGTTAAAACTTTAAAACTGAATAGTCATAGCCCACGTGTGCTGCAATTGTATTACTCCAAAGTTTCCTCGTAGAGCACGAGGTCGGGTGCCTCCCCTCTATTTCCCCTCTGTTTCCCCCCACTCCTCCTCCATTCCAGTTCATGTCAAGTCCAGCGAGATTTCCTCTTCCATTTGAGCTTGGCGTGCTACTTCCGGGGTTACGTTAAATCCTATTTTTACGTATTCCTTCCCATCCCACTTCTTGAACATCTTCCCCCACATGTCATCGATATTCCCATCATCCCTGTTTAATTTATTCTATCTTCCCTTACATATATACGACCCTTCATATACATTCCTTCTTATAGGTTTTTCCTCTTCCCTAAGCACTTTCTGTTTGGCGATTACATGGCTTTCGTCAAGGATATGTTCGGAGAGTCCCATCTTGGGAACTCCCTCCCTTATATCCCTGTCGTGCTCTCCCCACCGAACATTCATGCTTCTTCCTGCAGCACACGCAGGCCGTGACTATTCACAGTTTTAAAGTTTTAACATTCCAAGGAGCAGTTTCTAACCTGGGAAACAGCATGGTAGTATGAGGTGCACCTGTAATGGGTTTTAGATTTTTATTGTTTTTAACCACACATCTTTTACCAATCCTATATACTGTACCTATGGAGAGGTCGACGTGGTTATGTTTTACACATAACCTAAACGTGAGCAGCCTGAGGAAGGGAGCAGTTGCGTCCCAAAACGTCGCAGGAGTTACCTAGATCCATACTCGCAAAATGTAAGTTAGTAATATATTTATATTAAATTTGTGAGTAATTCGCACAACTTTCATCATGAATTCCTGATTCATATCACAAGAAAATCTTTTCCCCTTGTACTTATTCATTGATAGCTGCAGGGGCTGTCTGTCTATATTATAGACTGAAATGTTGAACGTCAATAACTGAATGTGATACTTATATTTCCACCTGTACGTTCATATAAAAATGCACTAATATGCTATTTCTTTCCAATCAGGCAGCTTTACAAATCTGGTGTGTTATCAATATTTATTTAATAACAGCACAAAATATGAATACAGGAAGCTAAAAGCACAAATGCTGTATGTATGTAGTGCAGCAATAAAGCAGAGACTGTATTTATAAATGTCAATCATTTTCAAAGACATCCACACATAAGGAATATTGTAATTATCACAGTACAAGAGTAATCAACTATATATTACCAATACATTTCTTAATAGGAAGACAGTGAAATAATGGAAATTAATAAAATTGTGTATTGAAGGATATAACTGCAAGTAATGTACAAACTGAAGATGTAATATCTGTATATTTGTTATCTATTTTTATTTTTAAATACATATTTTCTAATATTTCTCACATTTTGTAAGGAAGTGACTATTTTTGTACATAGAAGCAATAGGAGAGTTGCCCTACTGAAAAATAGTTGCATCTAACTCTATAAAGCTATCAAATTATTTTAATACTGACTATGTGTTGTACTACATGCTCGTAAGCAAGAGATGGGTTGAAAGAGTTTGCTTGCCCTCTGATACTTATTTTTACAGTTTTGATGACCATTTTTCTGTATTAATTTTTGCCATACCAAACCTTCATTGTGGAGTATGAAAACATTGTGCTCCGTTTCAAAGAGATGCTCCTTTGTTTAATTCACGTGTACTATGTATTTCTGATTTCATTTTAGACATACGCTGAAGTCTCATGTGTCTCTTTCTTTTCTCGCTGATGCAATTTTTGCATTTCTCTCATTTTTAATTCTTCCCATTTGTATTTCATAAATGATTTGTTGTCCATATTAACCTAATTAAGGGGATGCAATTCATAGGCTTCCTACAATGTCATTTGTGGACCCTGCTTGAGAAAATCATTTCGTTGTATTTTCGTGGAAAAGAATTTTGTCTCAGTGAATCTGTGGTTTAAAAGTGAATCCTGACATTAGTGCAGTACCAATATGTACTATCAGCTTTGCTGTTAAATAGTAGATAATCATTAAAATGAGAAATAATTGTGACTGAAAAAATGCAGACCTATGTTAAGGAATACAAGTATCAACTTTAGTTATCATTTTCATTAATTCATGAATATAATAATAATAGGGATGGGACCGATTAATCGGTACTCTATCGGTATCGGCCGATATAGGCATATCGGTGTATCGGTTTATCGGTAAAATTACCGATTATTTTACCGATCCGATATATCGATAAATATCTGATAGTTTAGTGCAAAATTCTGCCATTGATGTTGTAATTTTTATGGATAATCTCCATGCCCTACTTTTTTAAAAAGTAAATGTCTAAATACGCAATTTCTCTTGCACTGCAGTATCTTTGAAACACACATTTTTTAAGGAGGTCAATGAACCTTTCAGGTTCTTCCAGGACCATTTCTAATTTTATATCGGATCGGTAGAATATCAGTTATCGGTATCGGTAAATTTTATATCGGTACTTTATCGGTATCGGCCAAAATTTCATATCGTCCCATCTCTAAATAATAATAATATTCATTATATAATATTTTGTTTGTACCTGAATAATTCAGAGGCATTTTGATGAAAACTTTTCTTAATCAATAATTCAATTTGTATGAAGAAAAATATCTTGTATTTGCCAACCCACAGAACTTAATGTTTTATTTTGTTATTGTTGCAATATCCTTTTATTATTTAACAATGTATTTGGTCCTCTAGGGTTACATGTGTATTTCTTTATCTATATCCGTCCTTGGACATTCAAAATGAAATAGTGGTGGAATTGTGAAATGTACTAGTCTGCACGGTTTTTCATGTTTGTACATTCTTATTTAATATGTACTATTAATTGTACCATTTAGTCTTATATTTTATAACACTTGTACACCTACGTTGGTCTCAAATGAACTGACTGAAATATTGTTAAAACATTGTTTTATATTAGCCTCATTGTGTATATTTGTATTAAATTAAACGTAATGTTTTATTTCTGAATTTCTTTTAAGTGAATGTATGCCTTGCATTTCTTCCATGTAATTAAAAAAATGTGATTGTATGGGCTCATGCATGATAGAACAAGGAAACAAGAGGAATGTTTAAAATGCAGAAATGGTATTAAAGGCTCCATACAATTCACTACAATGTTCGCAGGTAAAGATGAGTTTCAACTGAGGGGGGTGTAAATTTCTTCTTCCCTCTAATTTTTTTGTTTTTTTTACAAGTATCCCCACCTCCCTCTGGCTAATATTGTCAAAATAGTTTCAGAGCAAAAGGTGGATATTCTGTATTTTTTAAAAAAATAGTAACAATGTAATACATTACATCTTGTCTATTCATGTGGGTATATGCTCAATCCTAATAATTCATCATATTAGTGAGGATATCATTGGCCCCAGGTTTGATACCTGATGGAGTCACATAGTAGTGGTTCGGATCCCACTTTAAACTCTAGGTTGAGACCCAACTATCCTATCTGTACATAAAGTGGACTTGAAAAAAACAAAAAGCGAAAAAATAAATTAGTGAGGAAAAACTACCATTGTTTTGCACAAAATATTTTATTATAGAATGTTCCAAATCACATTTGGAAAGGTTTATTTTTGTTTTTATTACAAGTAATTTCCATAAGTAAAAAGTTCTGACATATTGGACATGGTTCCTTTATTTCCAATTTTTCTTGTGTTTTAACTGGTGCTCTTAACCCAAATTTGGTGTATCAGAAAATATGATCTGTGATGATGGTGTATAATGTTCAAATACTATCACCTGTTAAAGAAGAAAAACAGATATTTTTGAATCGCTTGCTTCATATTAGCATTTTACAACTTAAAAATACTGATATGGACACATCACAAAGAAAAAAGTATATTATGGAGCATGCATGTACATAGACATGAAAATAGTGCATCACTTCACCCCAGATGTCATAACCTTTATTTTAAAATTAATCTGAAAAATCAATTAAATTTGCAACTTGGAAACACGGAACATCACCTATGCAATGGGTAAGTTGTTTAGGCAGGGCCGGATTAACCTATGGGCAACTGGGGCAATTGCCCCGGGGCCCCCACCAAAAGGAAGCTGTGAAGGGCCTCCACCAAAAAAATCTTTTAACCAGCTGGCTATGCTTGTGAAAAATTACATAAGTAGTTGTACAGCGTGTCCACAATGAGACTCCAACATTTTGAAAGTCTATAACTTTTTCATTTTAAATTGTACAGATGTGATTCCCGAAGCAGCAGAAGCAGAAACTCAAAAATTTTATGTGGTAACGTTTTAGTGCGTGCAATAGCCATAGTGGCGCTGCAGCAATCGATTGTTTGGAAATTGAGATTCCAAACGAGCATGCACAGGTTGTGTGGTGGTGTGCAGAAACGAAATCACTTATTCAAGTGCAACGAAACTTTCGTCGTGTGTACAATAAGGATCCTCCGACATTCACGACTATAAAGAAGTGGTGTGATCAGTTTTTGGCGACCGGCAATGTTTTGAAAGGACACTGTGGTGGTAAACCCAGAATCCAGGAACAGGTTGTAGAAAATGTGTGGAGGTTATTCGAAAGTAGTCCACAGACGTCAGTAAGACAAGCAGCGAGAGAACTTGGTATGAAACGGTCGACAGTTCACACAGTTCTTCACTGCTTGTCTTACTGACATCTGTGGACTCCTTTCGAATGAACCTGTGCACGCTCGTTTAGAATCTCCATTTTCAAACAATCGAGTGCTGCAGCGCTACTACGGCTATTGCACGCACTAAAACGTTACCACATAAACTTTTTGAGTTTCTGCTTCTGCTGCTTCCGGAATCACAGCTGTACAATTTAAAATGAAAAAGTTATAGACTTTCAAAATGTTGGAGTCTCATTGTGGACGCGCTTTATTTTAAAAATAAAAAAAACAACTTCAATATTGTCATATGTCTACATTCTTCTGGATCCAATTGTAACACAGCTCTCAGTTGATCTGTTTGTAGATATCTGAAGTTCAGTATACTTTATTCCATGGATTGATTTGGCCATGGTGTGGAAATAAGGCACACTTATGCAAACAATCAATTCTCAGATATGATTAAGATAATAAATAATCCTACAAAGTACATGACTTTCTTTCGTTAATAACATTAAAAATGAAAATTAGTGAAAAACAGGCTTCGTGCTGCTATGGGACAGGATCGCTTATCCAATATTTGTTTATTAAGCATTGAATATGAACTTCTTCGTGAATTGGACTTCGATGATATAATAGATGAATTTTCGGCGAAAAGTGTGTGTACTATAAGCGTTAAGCCCTTGGGAATTTTCTTGAAGAAAGTGTAGTTACTACAATTTCCACAATGAACCTGTTGGTAATTGTCCAGTAGATAGACCGTGCATATGTAGTGACACATTTACTCTTCACTGTAAATAATATCGTTTATAATGAATTATGTATGTAAGTACAGTCTACTGCTCAGTTCTCTGTTTCCGTCTGCACACCTTAGTATTTACTATATATTGTAGTTACGGTGTTCACTCTTCATAATATACTGTAGACATTTAGACACAGAATTTTACTGCTGCAATAGCGCTACAATTTTCGTCCTGTAACTTTATTTGACTGCGCTATTCTCCCTGCATACCTATCTGCGATATGTTCGATTGTGAATGACTACTGATTCTAAAATCAGGTCTAACATTTCAACTGCTGAAAATTGGTGGTAAGCATATAGAGCTAATAAAGCTCCTAGTAAAAAATAATAAAAAAATGGGGGGCCCCCACAAAACATTTTGCCCAGGGGCCTCCATAAACCTTAATACGGCCCTGTGTTTAGAGCAGTGGTTCTCAACCTTTGTGAGCCTGCAGCCTGGTAAATTCATTTTTTAAAAGTCAATGCTGAAATTTACTTCATTGGCATGTTCCAGTTTGTACACCAAAAAATTCCAGTTATTCAGAATATTTCCACTTCAGTATATTTGTTAATGAAAATTGCTGCACAAACTAAATTGACGATCATGGTGCCTGTGCGAAAACCTCCAACTTTTGGGGCAGGAAGCAGCGTGCACCCTGGTTAGAACATTTGGTCCATCACCGAAACTGTCAGGAAAGCATTTTCTGTTATCACAGTGGAAACATGAATGAAAAGCCATCTTTCAAGGTGGTTGTCAGCTCAGGCTGCAAGTCGCTTCACTATTCTGGTTCTAACTCAAGAAAGGGCCAACTGTCAATCTCCAAATTTGGAGGCCGGAAGCAACGTACACCCATGTTAGATAAGTTCATCTGTCACCAAAACTGTTGTGCAAATAATTCCTGTTATCGGAGTGGAAAACCGGAACCAAAGGCTATCTTTCCAGCTGCTTGCCAGCTTGAGCTGCAAGTTGCGAACATCAGGATAACCTTTCGTGGCCCAGTATATTTGATTCCAGGTCCCGCTACGATTCCAAGGACTGGTGATTGAGAAACACTGGTTAAGAGTTAGTACATAAACATCATTGAATCAAATCGCTCTTGAAGTATTTGTCATGCAACTTCATTAGACTATAATCTGCATTTAACTTCATTTGCAAAATGCAACACTCACCTCATTTTCTCCCTGAGATAGAAGTGGAGCAGGAACATACAATGTCTTTGATGGGCCAATGTTGAGATAGCGACCAATGTTGAAGCCGTTAATAAATACGATGCCTTTGCCCCAGCTGCTCATGTCGACGAAGGTGTCGGCAGGGGAGTCTACATTGAATGTTCCTCTCAAGAGAGCTGGGCCTGTGATTGTTTCCTCAGCAGCTTTCCATCCATCAAGCCTAAGGGTAGAAAAAAAAGTATCTTACTTGTAACGTGATGGTTGCGAACGTAAGAAAAGTAATCAAAATTTTAGGAAAGCGTGCAAAGAGTCCGGGATCAAATTAATAGACGTACGCTAAAAAACAAAAGAACCAATCAGTTACAAAAGTCACGGTTTCTTGAGGTTAATGACAAGTGTTTAGCACTGTCGCCTCAGTCTCTAACGAGAACCAAAACTTAATGTAGAGTATGCCCAAAAATATAGGATCTATCGAAAGACACCAAGCAAAATACCTTCATTGATTGCTGCCAAAATTCACACTAGATTTACAAGTCAATCTATATATATATATATATATGTATATATCCACACGTCCGTCTCCGAACAATCCGTTGCAATACAAATCAATTAGTTTACAAATTCAGATAATGGATTTTTTTAAGTTTGTTTGGAGTAAAGGGTCAAAACAAAGAGCAATATTCAATTTGAGACACTAGGTCTGAATTTATTACGTTAATCACCCAACGAAGCTCGATGAACAATACGTTCACCTCCACATTTAACACACATAACTGATTTATTATAGATTTATTTTACAAGGCCAAAATGTATGAATTACACCATTGTTATTTGTAAAAAAAAAACAAAAAAACAACAAACTGGCACAATTATGCATTCATTTACAAACTAATTATAAAATATCAGCATTTTTTTCTGAAAATTGATCCAAAAAAGTAAAGTGCTCCCATGTACTTTGCACCATGCCATGAAAGCTGGTGTGTGAAGTTAGGGCCCCATACTTTTTTTATCACGGCCAAAGGTGAGGGTGATGTGATCAGCACCATGCCCCTGGCCTGGCCACCTTTACCCCCCAGAGTTTCCTTCAGGTACCCACTTCATATGATGCTGGTTGGGTGCCGGAACTGCTTGAACAGGTGGAAAAGAAATCCCGGTTCTTCCCCACTGGGGATTGAATCCGGGTGTCTCAACATTGTAGCCAGAAGCCCTATCGACTGAGCTACTATGGCTCTCGATGCCAATATGGAATTAAGTAATTAATCTCTTTCATCCTTAGTATGTTTCATCCTAGAAAAGTAGTACTTGAAGTATTCAGCTTACCCTTTGATGAACTTTGTCGTCAATGGCAGAGATATGGCTTCCCAGTTTGCCAGCTCCTCCCCATCCAGAAGAACAGGACCTTCCCACAGTCCTTTGGCTGGTCTCAGCCACCAAGTATTGCCACCATTATCTCGACCCCAGTTCTCCACGAAGATATCCACAGTTTGATTTCCAGCATCTTCAGGGTCAAAATTGAACTCTAAATCACTGGAAGTAAACAATAAGCAAATTAATTAATATAATAATAAAAGGAAACGTGGTTTGAACAATTAATATGTTGCAAAAATGTGAAGAAAACCAATGCAAAGAGTTCATGAAAGAACTAATTTTCCATTCACAAGAAATCAGTACGTTACAATGTTTCCTCCATTTCTTGCATCACCAGTGATTTTCTTCTTTTTGACGCGTGGAAAATATAAAGTGGTCAAAGTAACAGTGTAATTGCCTTCTTCACTATTCACGGTTATGTTTACTTCCCAAGTCGCTGAATGGTTAGCCTTAAATGTACTTGGGTGTGATCCCTGGTGAGAACAATGGAGGAGCTACTTGAAAGCAATATAGGAGGAAACCTGTCTTGAAAGCCAGAGACCAGTAGGGATGCATCGACCAATTCAAAGTTACTGGGCAGGTCTTGATTCTTGAGTACTGTTGCACCATGGAGTTTAGTAGTAATTATAATGTTGCAGGAAATTTTCGTTCATGAAATGATGCAAACTGATGTTTCATGAAATATTTCCTGCAACGTTAAATCCAAAGTTGATTCATTGTTCTAACCGACACATAACAGCCCTAATATAATACAGGGTGTCCCCAAAGTCTATTATTTTGCACATTTATTATGGGCACCCTGTACTATTTAAGTTCATGATATTTGTTGAATAATAAACTGTAAATATCAAAGTTTTAATTGACATTGCCATTGTTTGTTTGAAGTGCCCCACTGACATAGCGGGCTGTGTTGTATGAAGATTAAAATGTGGTCCCCTGCAAGAGAAAGTGCAGTGTATCGTATTGTCCATCGAAACAAAATCTGATTCACAAATGCAACGAGATTTCCGGACTAAGTATGGGAAAACCCCACCAATGGCACCAGAAGATTGGGTCCGCATTGGATCAAGATAGTAGTGGCTGCCTGCGAACATCAAATGAAAATCATGGTCTATCGTTTGGCGCAATTGCTTGTAACAGTTGCACTTTTTGTGGATGTAGGCGTAATTGTCTTTGTAGCATCTTGTGTACTGTAAACTAGGGTGTTTGTAATTTCCTGGCAGTGGAACAAATGGACTTCTTCAGGCTTTGTGAAAATATATCACGAATGTTCGATGTCTGCATTCGATATTGGTGGGCAGCCACTATGATCAACAACTAACATGGACCCTGTCTCCATAAATTTCTGGTGTCATTGGTGGGGTTTGCTCATACTTAGTCCGGAAATGTCGTTGTGTTTGTGTATAAGATTGTGTTTCGACAAACGATGCAATACACTGCACTTTCTCTTGCAGGGGACCACATTTTCATACAACACAGGCTACTATGACAGTGGGGCATTTGAAACAAACAATAAACCTCTGATATTTACAGTTTATTATACAAAAGATACCATGAACTTACATAGTACAGGGTGTCCGTAATAAATGTGCAAAGTTGTAGAGAGACTTTGTGGCATTTTTTGTTTATTTTCAGTACCTGTTAGAGTGATGAGCACAGCATGCGAGGGCTCCTGGGTTCGAATCCCAACCTGCACATGGGTTCTTTGTGAGTCTCTTTTCCAGTTCCATCATATCATCACTCATCCTCATCATCACAATTAGCCAAAAGTGACACTAAATAGCAAAAATTAAATCAAAGCATACCTGTTAACCCAGTAACCAAAACCTTCAATATCATCAGGACTTGTCAGTGCTTTGGTCTTCCTTACTCCATCAACAAGGATTATTGCAATGTCACGAACATGGCCTGATATCTTGAGAACAGAATTCTCCTGCAGTTGCATGCTTTTCCTGTAGTTGACGTAGCCAAAGTTTTGCCCACTCCCTCCATTTACATCTAGATCTTCCATTGATATCAGCTGCTCTATTTGGACTTTATCGGATGCATCCTGTAGAATAATGCAATAGTTGTTTTACACATTTAAATTTAAGGAATATGTTTAAATTAGTGTAATATTCTGTGCAAATGTACACATAGTAAGGAAACATTACAGACCATTTTTGATAAATGTTGGTTAATGTTCTAGTAAAGATAATTTATATAAATACAGTTATTGACAGTAATGATGCCAAAATATTAATGGGGGGGAATTGGAAGTATGTAAATATTCTATTGTAAAAACATTTTCAATAATATTTGTATTTTTTTTAGCTGTATACATGAGTAAGTGCACATATATTCTTCACTTGCTTGCTGTTATTACATATAAATACAAGCTGAATATTTAAGTAACTAATCTGTAATCATCAGAGACCTGCACAAGACCTGGAGCAGACCCATTCGCAAAACACCGCTCCTAAAATGCCATGCAACCTGCGCAACACCCTTGCTTGAGCAGCTTGTCTGCCCACCTGCCCAGATCGTTCCTGGCAGGCATTGTAGACCCACCGGGTACCTGCAGTCTTACGATACCTAGTAGGTCTCAGTTCGTTCTTTCCATCAACTGCAGGCCCCTCCCTCTGCATGACGTAGTTGCTTCGAGTAGGAACTCCACCGGTCGCACACCTGTCTGCAAGTGTTGCCAAATGCAATAGATTTCCACTACTTAGAAAGGGAACTCAAAGCCACATCGCCAATGAAATGAGATTTAAGAATGTTGCTAGTTTTGCCCCCACACACATTGAAATAGGTTTTCCGTGGTATAGGCTCCATAAGAATATGTCGTAAACAACCAATAATCCAGGGCACTACTGGAACATGTCACGTTCGACGCCGAGGTTGCAAGTATAGCAACACACTCTTCTACTGCGAACACCAGAGCCGTAGCCAGAGAGGGTCCAGGGGCATTGCCGTTATCCCCCCCCCCCCCTTTCTGAAGTTTGGTAAACTACTTCGTAAAATTTGTTTGCAGTGACGAGTGAAAATGTAGACTGCAGAAATTATTTTACTCAAAACTTGATAAAGGTTAAATTCACAGATTACAAAGAACAGATAGGCGTAAAATGATTTCATTTGATTTACGAGCCGAAGTCAAAGTAGCAGGTAGTAATTAGAATATTTTATCTGGGCTTCAGCTATGAATGGGAAGATATTGAAAATATATTGTAAGTATTTGAACAATATTTCTAGATTTTCTGTGTCCTATATTAACTTACGTTACACATAACTCTAACGTTGCAGAACTAAAATCATAAAATATTAAAATCTTCTGACTTTCGTTAAAAGCTGAGGCTGTAAAGGAGCACTCAGCACAAGTAAGGACAAAACACAGGACAACACAAACAAAATTATACTGGCCATGGGGCCAATCGCCAGAGCCTCGTTAGTCTGCAGTCCAGGGTATACTATGTGGAAGACATATGAAACATGGAGCGATGTAAAATAAGAAAATATACAACATGTTAACACTAAATTGTGTACGTATTCAAAGTTTCTTTAATGCATATTTAAATACATTACATAATCAATTAATCAATCTAATAACAAACCAACATTGATAGCAATGTTGGCATTTGGCCGCCATGGCATTCTCTGTTTTAAAAACGTTTTTCATTTAGATCGTTCGGTTCCCAGGGCCGACCTCAGCTACCCCCTAGCTACGGCATTGAACTTGATTTGACTGTATAATATTCTTTAATATATATCTACTTTCATAAAATTTTAAATCAAGGGAATTGCAATTGCCCCTCCGTTCCCCTCTGCAGGTGCCCTTTGCCGTCTGGAAGGAATAATACAAGAAAAATATGAAAACTAATTCCATCTTGAGTATCCTTTAGCCTAGTTTTTCTTGTACTTTAATGTTTGCCCCCCTTGCCCAACCCTGCTAGACTTAATTTTCGTCGAAAGTTAATGAGCAATGCCCCCTGCCCCCTGTGGTTGCGCCACTGTGTGCCTGGTTAAGACACCATGTAATGAAAAACAATAAGTTTTCAATGAGGAGCTTTTTGTTTGCCCGATCATTCATTTAAATAAATGAAGCTGTAATATTGCATGCATTTCCTGGCAATAAGATAAAAACTGCTTACAATGAACTGAAATCGCTAAGTATATACTGTAAATTCTCCTTAAAGCAGAGAGCTCCTCCTAGGACTTCGTAGGATTTTGGAGCTACGTAAGTAGGCAACACTGGCTGCAGCTGTCCACGTGGTGAAGAAACGCCTGGAGCGACACGCTGCCGGAGGGCTGTTTCCTTCCAGCAGGTTTTGCAGGCACCCGGGTCTTGTTGAATGCCC
The DNA here is from genome assembly GCF_977018435.1 of Lepisma saccharinum. NCBI lineage: Eukaryota > Metazoa > Arthropoda > Insecta > Zygentoma > Lepismatidae > Lepisma > Lepisma saccharinum. Next base: position 18,948,745 of record NC_139256.1, on the reverse strand, counting down.
AGTTACCTTGTAAGTGCAGAGCACCTTGAAGACAAGGAACCCGGGTAAAGATGCAAGTTGACTCGTTGCCGTGGGCAGGCGAACAGGTAAACCTGTTCTCGTGGGGCAAGAAGCACGGGTAGGCAAAAGCTAGACTTTGCAGTACTCTGGTAGTCATACATGTACCTAAATGCATCAGATTTTACCTTAGTTTCACAAGTAGTAACTAAAGTAATTGCAGTAATTAATTCGTACTGTCATTGATCATGATTGCTGTAAAAGCATTCCAATTTTATGTGGACAGTTATGCAATGAACTTTTAGTACGCTACACTGTTATTGCAGCAAAATCGCACATGCTACAATGTATTCATACTTGCTAATATAGTAGATTTATTTCAAGCGAATCACAGCTTTTTTTTTTTTTTTTTTTTTTAACTTCTGAAGACTTACAACAGGTTCTGTATCTGTGGACATATGAACACCCATATTGTAAAACATAACTAGTGCACTAATCCAGTTACATAAATACATACCACCCTGTCTATGATGTCTGTGTACGAGAGAAATTCCTGCACTTCCGCAGTGGGGTAAGCAGCCTTTGGTGTTTCTTCAGGAGGGTCAGGAAGCCTCGTTTGCACTTTGTTGTATTGAGCAATGATTTCCTTTGTCCTCTGGTATTTCTCTGTATAATCACCAGCCTCACTTAGAGGGGCATCATAGTCTGCAACAGATATGGTGAATATGGAATATAACTTCATGTGATGGCAATGAAAGTAAGGCTAAAATAATAGTTTACATACAGGCACACTTAAAATTATTGAAATTACTTGTGAATAGGGATTGACCGATGTGGCACCATTGCTGATGCCTCCAATTCATATTCTTTGTTCCAATATAAAATTAGAAAACCTTGAATTCTTCGATTTAATAAGCCCAAGTTCTATGGTTCAACAGCTCAATATCAAATTCCTGTACCAATTTTTCCATTTAGCTCCCCATTTGTCCTCACGATTCTGAGCTCGCCAAATTTTGGAGCTTCCACTGGGGATTGAGCCTGGAACCACTCACACCATTTGGCTACACTGGAACTCAAATGGTCCATTCATCCTGCTCATATATGCAACCAGGTGACTGCAATAAGTTTTGCCTTAAAAGGTTATGTATTTAGACATTTACTCTTGAAGACCAAGATGCGTTTTTCTTTTAGTTAACTTCACTTCCTACAATATGCCAGAATAATGAAGGCAACTTTAGTAGATATGACCAAATACACATAGAACTGCAAAGAATAACTTACCGTAGCTAGATACAATGGAGGAATAGTATGGATGGTCTCCTGAAAGGCTAGCACCATTTAAGTAACCAAAATTGGTTCCTCCTTGAAACATGTAAATGTTCATTGATGCATTGAAAAGCATTATGTGTTCGAGATATGTGGCATATGCTGAAAAAAGTAAAAATATAAGCATTATTATGGTTGCTACAGTGGAAATCGGTAAAACTATAAACCAATTATCAGAAATTATATACAGTGAACCTAAAAGAAATAGATGAAATACTTTACAAATCAAAAACTGTTTGTTTTATCAGGAAGCATTTATTACTGTTTTATAGAGAGTCTTCAAGTTTACGATTCTCCACTTTTCGTTTGTTTTTGTGATGTCAGCATCACCTGAACACCCATGACGTCATTCGAGCAATATGGCCAGGACATGGCTCTGACATTTTGGCCACCAAGAAGTCCGGATTTAACACCGGGTGACTGCTTCTTGTGGGGATACATCATTGTTCCTCCCCTTCCTACAAGTGTGGACGATCTTAAACAATGCATCGCAACAGCTGTTGACCTGTACATGCTGAGACATGTTTGGGGAGAACTCGACAATTGCATTGATATCTGTCGTGTTAGTTAGCCGTAAACTTCAGGACATACTCTTCCGAGCATGTATTTCAGCCATGTTATTGAAACTCTTTCTGTAAAACTTTGGAAATGTCTATTTCTTTTATGCTCACCCTGTAGTTTTTGGTGGTGTTCATTACACCAGTAGCATGGTACTTGTATACTGATGAATAGACTGTGTAAATTGAATGACCATAGTAAACATCAAACTTACTATCAACATCAAGACCTGTACTTCTAGAAGAATCCAGCCAGTGGTCGAACCAACCAGACCAGAACTCCATGGCCATCAGAGGCTTGTCAGGTTGCAGTTGTTGCAATTGTGGAAAAGCATCATTTGGATCACTGTTGAAGTTAATTGTTTTCAGTACTGAAACAGAAAGAGTCATTAATGTGACAATGTAGTTGATACATCTTGCATCAAGTTCATGCAACTTGCAGTTTTAAAAACACCAAACCACTTCTTAATACTACCATTAATTTACATAAATCTGGAATCCAGAAAAAAACCAGAAAATTCCGAATATCAACTTTTGCAGGAAAAACAATTTTAAAAATGATCCAAAAACCTGGAAAAATTAAAGAAAATAAAGTTCATTGTACTTGCCAGGGTTTGGGAATGAAAAGAAGTTGCAGTTTTTACTGTGAGTGTCTTCTTGATGGGAGACATTCTATACAGAAACGTTTTTGTTAATTTGTTTTAAACAGTATTTAATAAACTTTATTCTTTTGAATAACAAGTTCAACTTAACAATTGAAACTTGGTTATTAGCTTGTTGGAAAATTGTCTGGAAAACCTGGAGATGTGAGGAAATTTGTTTTTCCAAAAAGAGTTTGAACCATGACAAAAATAAAACTGCATTACAAATACTGTCTTTTTCAGATAGCTTTAAACATTATCGTTAAAAAAGTTGGTGTTTGAATTTCAATTTAACATTTTTATGTGTGTAGTTCTAACACGTTCAACTTCTAGTAAGGTAGTAAGCTTGATCACGTGGACAGCACAGCTACATGATAACATTGCTTTGTATGATGTAAGATATGAATTCAAGCAAAACAGTGTGGAAATGAAGGTATTTGACGTTTTCATTCATTAAATGGATATAATTTTGTTTCTCACACTTTATTTGTTTACAGTATTTGTATATTATTTCAGCATCATAGTCTGACAATTTTTCAACTTTTTTGTACTACCTATTGCAGTCTCTCCTTAAGTACTGTTCTAGTGACAAAAAAGGCATAATTCGAGAGTGGCAAACATAATAATTTTAACAAACCATTATAACATTATACATGCCCTAAGTATAAAATATAATGTTTTGATCTTATGTCCACACTTATATTTGAACTTTTAACTGAACAATTAATGAAAAAAATATATGTTAAGTAGCTGATTACCTGGCATTGCCCGGGTATTTATATATTTCAATCTTCTATTCGACAGGAAAATAATGAATTCTAACTGTAGTGTAAAAGGAACTTGGAGTTGAACGGCATTGGGAGTGTCGCTATTCATCTTAGTGAACCTGAAAACTATGCATTCCACACTAATATCGGTGGCTTTACATGTCACCCCCTTCCCATCCCCACTCTACGGATGCCAGGGGTGTTTTGGAGTTGAACGGCATTGGAGTGCCACTATTCATCTTAGGGACCCCGAAAACTATGGATTTGACACAAATATCTGTTGTTTTCGATTATTTTTACATGTCACCCCCTTCCCACTCCAACAACTGTGGGTGCCAGGGGTGTCTTGGAGTTGAACGGCATTGGGAGTGTCACTATTCATCTTGGCGACCCCGAAAACTATGGATTCCAATCTAATATCAGTCATTTTACATGTCACCTTTTTCCACCCCACACCTAGAGGTGCCATAGGTGTGTTTGAGTTGAACGGCATTGGGAATGTCACTATTCATTTTAGCAACCCCGAAAACTATTGATTCCACACTAATATCAGTTGTTTTCGATTATTTTTACATGTCACCCCCTTCCCACCCCCACACTTAAGGGTGTGTTGGAGTTGAAGGAAATTGGGATTGTCACTGTTCATCTTAGCGATCCCGAAAACTATTGATTCCACACTAATATTGATCGTTTTCGATTATTTTTACATGTCGCCCCCTTCTCACCCCATCCCCAGGGGTGTCTTGAAGTTGAATGGCATTGGAAGTGTCACTATTCATCTTAGCGACCCCAAAAACTGTGGATTCCACACTAATATCGGTTGTTTTATATTATTTTTACATGTCACCCCTTCCCACCCTCACCCCTAGGGGTGCCAGGGGTGTCTTACCCTCACAGTACTTTTTTGCAGATTGTGAGGCATATGTGCGCCAAGTTTGGTTTTCATGAATGTCACCAATTAGCTTAGCGACTCCAAAAACTATGGATTCGACATTAATCTAGGTCATTTTTGACATTGTAATCTTCACCCCCTCTCACCCCCCACCCTGATAGGTGATGAACTTGAAGTGGAACAGCATTAGGAGTGTCACTATTCATCTTAGCAACCCCGAAAACTATGGATTCCACACTAATATCAGTTGTTTTCGATTATTTTTACATGTCACCCCCTTCCCACCCCCACTCTTAAGGGTGTGTTGGAGTTGAAGGAAATTGGGATTGTCACTTGCTACGCCCCTTGTGGGTACGTACTTACATGTTATTTACCACGACTACAGATATCTTAATCTCAGGGAGATAGGTTCTTTATTTGAGAATTCCAAATAAGAAAGTGTTTTATAGCCAAGAGGATATAGTTAAATGCGGATCTATATTCTGAGAACTATACAAAATACAGAGAAAAATATATAGCGACATTGAGATATATCGAAAATTTACATCGGCTACATTCTTCTTGAAAGGAAATCTTCTTTCTCTTCGTAATTATGGAAAGGCTTCTTCTTCTCTCTCTCTCTTGATTATAGAATAGGCTTCTTCTTCTTTGATTACGGAAAAGGTTTCTTCTTCTTTTCTTCTTTTGATTATAGAAATAAGCTTCTCCTTCTTTAATTATGGAAAAGGCTTCTTCGTCTTTTCTTCTTTGATTATGGAAAAGGCTTCTTCTTCTTTTCTTCTTTGATTATGGAAAAAGCTTCTTCTTCTTTTCCTTTTGATTATCGAATAGGCTTCTTCTTCTTTTGATTATGGAAAAGACTTCTTTTATTATTTCTTCTATATATAAGAAATCTAGTTGCGTCGTCTCGCTTCCATTTCTTTATGCCCTATATATGTTTTCTTTCCCTTTCCCCGTGGGTCTTTCTCATTACTTCCCTGGCAATTCCCCAGCAACCAAGCTATACTTATATAAAGGAGTAGGGTCGGCTAAACTGACACTAGCGCCACCTCCTATGTAACGACCAAAAGGGGATAACCAGGATCGCTAATAAAAAGCGCTGCCAATGGCCCAGTGCGACTAAAAAGAAGCGCAACCGTAAAGTGCTTCGGGGCATCTAATTGACCACAGCGCCACCGGGGAACGGACAAATGCAAAAGCTGATGATGTTCTCCTCGTCAGAAAAGTAAAAAGAGAGATTGAGATACATTTCTGAATTCATTTGCTCGTTTAATAACTTTCCTAAACGTTTCATATGCGGTTATATTCTTAATTCTTTCAAATTACTATATACATCATTCTATTTACTTCTATTATAGTATTTGAACTCTTCTTTTATATATTTCTCAATTTACTATAATATATATAATCCCTCTTCTCCGCTCTAAGTTTTTTATAATTTCCTTCACTCCTCTTTACATAGCGTGCTGCCATCTCTTGTCGATTCCGAGAAACCATTCCTCCTTGCAACATTCATTGTGTCGTCGAAACTGGCACGTGACACACTGTTCATCTTAGCGATCCCGAAAACTATTGATTCCACACTAATATTGATCGTTTTCGATTATTTTTACATGTCACCCCCTTCTCACCCCATCCCCAGGGGTGTCTTGGAGTTGAATGGCATTGGAAGTGTCACTATTCATCTTTGCGACCCCAAAAACTGTGGATTCCGTACTAATATCGGTTATTTTCTATTATTTATACATGCCACCCCTTCCCACCCCCACCCCTAGGGGTGCCAGGGGTGTCTTACCCCCACAGTATTTCTTTGCAGATTGTAAGGCATATGTGTGCCAAGTTTGGTCTTCATGAATGTCACCAATTAGCTTAGCGACTCCAAAAACTATGGATTCGACATTAATCTTGGTCATTTTTGACATTGTAATTTTCACCCCTCTCACCCCCCCCCCCATCCCGATAGGTGATGAGCTTGAAGTGGAACAGCATTAGGAGTGTCGCTATTCTTCTTAGCAACCCCGAAAACTATGGATTCCACACTAATATCCGTCGTTTTTTATTATTGTTACATGTCACCCCCTCCCACCCCCACCCCTAGGGGTGCCAGGGGTCTTACCCCCACAGTATTTTTTTCCAGATTGCAAGTGATAGGTGTACCAAGTTTGGTTGAAATCGCTGCAGACGTTCGAGAGTTATGCCGGAACAACCATAAGCACATACAAACATACATCCATTCTTATATATTAGATGTCGGCCCGTTTCACTTATATTTTTATTGCAAGTTTCCAAGCTCAAAATATAAAATCAGAGATAAAAAGAAATCAATTTGTATGGTTAATTTACAATGCGATTTTGCTTGTGATTCTACAATATATTTTAATTCTTACCTCCAGGCAGACTTCCTGCGTCACCTGACCATGGTCCGTCAGAAGTAACAAACAATTCTTTAAGGCCATTGTCTGTGAAGGACTGTCTGATTGCTTCCAAGTAGTCTGTCGAAATGGGATTGAAGTACCCATATTCATTTTCTATCTGCGAAAAAAAGAGGCTAAATCATAAGCTGATAATTAATAATTTTTTATGAGCATGAACTAGCTAGATGATGCTCTATAGAGGAGGTGCAATGTTCTAAACTGAATGGTGAACAGCCTTTTGAGGGCCAAGGTCTGTCCAGCTATCTTGCATTGGGTGATGCATGGTTATTCAAATAGCTAACCAATTGTAGAGCTTATTTCCCAAGTGATGCATCACCATCAAATACAAAATAAATATGTGTAATGAACAGGTCAGTCAAGTAATGAAGGCTCGTTAGTTATTGGCAGCATTGAAATTGGACTGTTTGGAAATAAACTCAACCTGGAAATAGTCAGTTTTCTCAACCCACTTGCAATAGTGTGTTCACAAAGTGGGCATAAACCCTCCCCCCCCCCTTTATTTTCAACATTACGATGGTTATTGTTTTTTGATTTTGATTTGATTTAGTTTATTTTACTTCTCGTTTTGTGCCTCTTGGCTAATTTGCAAAGATGGGGATGAGTGATGAAATGATGAAATTGATGAATGGACATTCACAAACAACCAAGCCCGACCGGGATTCGAACCCGGGACCCTTGGCGTCGCAGCGCGATGTGCTAACCACTCGGCCACAGGGTCGGGCAATGGTTATTGTTGAATGCTTGATATGGACACATACTTGATGGTTTAAGAGTCCAGAGCATCGGTATGGAGATCATCATTTTCAAAGCATAGCCAAATTCTGCACAATGTTCTGACACACTTTGTGTTGCAAGTGTGTCACCTGACTTGCGTTGTGCGATATTGGTTATTTCTGACTGTCATTGATTATGAACCTCCCAGACGTGAGGTCGGGACTTCTTGGAGGCCAGGCTAAGAGAGCTGGGTAATCTTCAGAACCTCTTCCAACTCGTTGCCCGGGAAATGTCTTTTCAGGTAATGACACACTTGCAACACAAAGTGTGCCGGAATATGATGCAGAATTCGGTTGTGCTATGAAAATGATGGTCTCCATACTGATGTTCCAGACTCTTAAACCATCAGGGGCGTGTCCATATCAAACATTCAACCATAACCATCATAGTGTTAAAGATAAAGAGGGGGGGGGGGGTATGCCCACTCTGTACATCATTTTAAAAATAAACAGAATGATGAAAACATAAGGAAGGATCATAGTAATGAGGAGATGACAGTCAGCTCAAAAGAAATTGGAGATATGAAACTTTAGAAATAAGTTTTTCAATTATACTCATGATGAAATTTTGGCATTGGGATTCATCCAGACCTGTTCATATCAAAGGTAAGACAGCTAACTATTTGGCTACACCAGTTCAATAGTAGATAAGGAGTGAGCAAGGATTATTCTACCATGGCCAACTAAGTTCCTACCAATCAATAATTGCCCCATAATAAGGTATAAGTAAAGCAGCAGTGTATGTGAATATGCATGAACATTGTTTAATTCTAAGCACAGATAAACTATTGTTTATCTGTGATAGAAGTTTTTCCATTAAGTAAATGTAAGCTAAATTACATGGTACATTAGTTATTAATAGAACATGATTCTTACTTGGAAAATTATGATCGGTCCACCTTCTGTAAACTGTAAGTTTGTAAACAGTGGAAGAACTTTGTTAAAGTAGATCTTCATTCGCTCAATGTAATTTGCATCATTTGTTCGTGTTCCGATTCCAGGATACCTCACAAGCCAACTATAAAAATGATGAAACAAGATTAATAAAAAGTAATAATTAATATGTATTGGTATAAGTTATTTAGTTAAACAGGTTTTTTACGTATTGGAAAGAAATCAATTTCATTAATACTTCCAACTATATTTTATTTTATCTATGCATGGGCAGAAGTAATTAATTCATTGTCCAAAATCACAAACATTTCATAAAACTTAATTTCTTGTTTGATATTATATGGTATTGTTATTCAGTGTGCTCAATTCTACAGTCTTGTGATGTATTCAGATAATTTTCAACTTCAAAAATATTAATTCTTCTTTCCAATTTTTGCATTACTATTAAGAAGTGTATGCTTTAATATTACTCAGCAATAAATAGTGAAATTTATGGATTGTCAACATGAACACTGGTTGAGCTGAGTAAATCAATTGATTATGTACAGAGTATTGAGACTTAAAATATAACAGGTTTCTTAATACCGGTGTATTATCTAAATAAATGTAGGCTTACCTTGGAAACCCTCCGAATTCATATTCCGAACAAATATATGGACCTGGACGAACAATCACAAGTAAGTCCTCCTCTTGAGCTATCTGAATGTATCTTGTGACATTCAGGAACTTAGACATGTCATTGTCTCCATCCCCAAAGTCATACACATCCATTTGCGGTTCATGAAGATTCCAAGGGATATAGCTAAAATTAAGTACAGTGAATGTTAGTATAGAGAAAAAAATTAACTGTTGAAAAAGACATTTATTTTCTACAAAATTGTTAGTGGAATAACAAAAATAATCTTGTTGACAGCTCACTGACTGTTAAAGTGTGAAGAAACAAATTGTGAGTGCACTAAAAGATTAAAAATACATTTACGTCTCAACAGCGACGAGTCCTGCGGCTCTAGCCTTCCTCAAGCTGCTCCTCCAGTAGTCTGGGTGCACCCTGAAGTAGTGTATGGTGCCACTGTAGATCGAAATGTCTTTCCCATTTAGCTTAAAGCCTTCAGCAGTTGCCTCCAGTCCACTCTGGATGCCTGCTTCGGTGTAGTACTCATATAGCGTTGGAAGCTCTTGGGCTACCACCTGGAAAATAAGAATCATCTATTGTGAAACGATGGGTTAGAAAAAAAAAAGGCAAGAAGCCTATTAGTTCGATAGTAGGCAACAGAAAAAAAAGGTTGGTTAATTAGCATTATATAATCAAATGAAAAAGTGAGATAGCTCGAAAAATTGAGTGTTAAAAGCAGGAACGAAGTCAGTGTTTAATGTTTCATATTCTGCGACAAATGGTTCCATGAGTTTTCAAATATCCTAAAAAAATATATGTGCGAGGTTACAGAATGTAAACCTCATCACTAAACTCCCCCCCCCCACCTAAATTTCAAAGATTTTTCATAAACGAGGTGTGTAAAAGTTAACTTCAAAATAGAGTAACCGTTTCAGTATGTTTATGGAATGAAATGTGACAAAATAAAGAAAAATATGTTTGTCAGGATATTCACTCATGTTGTGTATCAAGTTGCCTCTCCCCAATGATAATAATACAAATTGGCAATAAAATTGTTTATTGTTATTAGTTTACAATAGTTATTATTAGTTTACTATAATTATTATTTCTCTAGCCAATTTTATGTAAATGACCTACACTGTTTTAAAAAAAATCCTGGTGATGACCATTTGTAAAACTTTTTTAAAAAAAAACATTTAATGTATTGAATCAAGTGCTTTTGGGTTACCAGTCAGGGTAAGTTGACATTAGCATTTAACATAGCACTTGAAATACCTGTTACCTGTGTGATGGTCACCCTTCCCTCGTTTAACTGTGAATTTGGCAGCTAAGTGTTCAAATTCCCCTCATAAAGGAAATGGCGAACTGTGGTTGGCAGAGAGCAAAGCATGTGCAATCTCCAGCTGCCCTTTTAGTGGGTGGAAGCACTCATGTGATGGCTGCCAAGGTCTTCCAGCAGATGACACACCACCACATGGTCGGAGCGGTACCATGATAAACCTTCTGAGATATATTGGGTTGATGCATAAGTCTGTAGCATTTGTTTGATATGGCAACACAGTGGTGTTAGGAGTTTGTATATCGTTTAATGTTCATCAATTGGAGTGGTATTTTTGTGCTTGTGAATAGCCATTGAATTTTACCGATTTGAAGAAAGATGGTGTTATTTATGGGCTAAAGATTAATAAGTGTCCAGTAGGGGAAAAAAACATTTTCGACATATTCTTCTGTCTGAGTTTAACATAGGGGCAAAGGCAGCGGAGGCGGCTCAAAACTTTTGTCCCTTGTACGAGAAAGCAGGCAAGAAAGTCATTACAAATTCAGCATTTTTGACTTAAGCATTTTTCCACATTCAGGAAGATCATCGGGCTTTAATGAAGACAGTTTAAATGCTTTAATCAACGAGGATCCACATCAGTCGACTCGAGAATTAGCAAATGTGATGAACTGTGACCATTTAACCATCGTGCGACATTTGCATTCCATGGTAAGGCTCAGGATACCACATGCTTTAAATGAAAACAACCAAACCAGCGACTAGACCAGGAGGACAGCATCAAGTGCTGTGACACGAAATGCACACCCACACTCCGCTAACATGACAAAAGCTGCTATCCAGGAGCTTGGTTGGGAAGTCATTCTACATTCTCCTTACTTCCCCGATCTTGCACCCTTGGATTTCCACATTTCAGCTCTCAATCCATCAATCTTCAAAAAGGCTCCTTTGGTGACGAAAATGCCCTTCAAACTTGGCTTGAATACGCTTTTAACCCTGAATCAGCTGATTTCTTCAGGCATTGAATTGAAAACTGCTGACATTGTTTATGACTGTTGGTAGACAGTCATAGACAATTTGTTTATGACTGTTGGTAGACAGTCATAGACAATAAAGGAAAATACATTGCTGATGAATTTATGTATTTTGTTCATCTCAAATTAGTATAAAATAAAAATACTTTTGCCACGGTGAAAAAAAAACGCTACGAACTTATGCATCAACCCAATAGTAAAAGCCAAGAGCAATTGTATACATCCACATATGCCTACAGGCACAGTGCAAATTAAGCTTTTTTGCTTGGGGGGAGGGGTAGGATTTTCTTTGGTATACAAAGTTGTACATGTTACCAGTCTGTAAACTAAACTAAGTACTTGAGAACATAGAGTTCTAACCTAGTTTATTTTATAACTTTTACATGGAATTTAGAAACAGTATTCTAAACAGCATTCTAAGAAAACCAAAACGCATACACAAAAAGAGCTATCGAACTAGTAACACTTAAAATTTGACCAAATTTATATTGCCAAGATAAGATAAGATTTATTTCATCCATGAATCACTTATTTGCATATATAGGCAGTGATATCGGACATGTCAGTTTGTTTACATTATCATAAACAATGCAGTATAATAAAACAATGAAATAAAATTTATGGTTACAGTAGAATATAGTAACATTATAATACAATAAAACAATGTCAATATAATACATGGTAAATGTGGAATATAATAAAATATCATTGAGTACAACATAATGCTGATCACATCACCCCCAATCACGACCGGATCAAGAAAGTGTGGGGCGTTACCCCCACACCCCCTATACGCCTTCATGGCATGGTGCTATGCACAGGGGAGCACTTTACCTTTTTACAACATAATGTAATAAAACTCTGCAATGAAAATGTTATCTTTCACCAGTAACCACACCATGTTTGGAGTCACTGATTGAGAAGCCTCAATATCAGTATAGCATACGAACTTTTACAATACCTATCTTGCTTTTAATAAGATCTTATTTAGCGAAAATTGTGAAGAAAAAATACATATACATACGTACATATATTATTGCACGCTTAGATATTCATCAACAATTGAGTAAAAACAGTGTTCCAGTAAGTATTTGTACAGTTCTTTCTTAAAAGCTTTGCAGGTTTCAATGTTTTTTATGTGGTTTGGAAGGTTGTTATACAAGAGAGTCCCTGAGTACTTAGTTCCTCTTTCATATAGAACTGTATTGTGTACAGGTATTAGTAAGTTAGTTTTATTTCTTGTGTTGTAATTGTGTATGACATGGTGGCACCTAAACAAATCATAGAAGTTTGCTTTTACACAGCAGAGCAGGCGAAAAATGTACAAGCATGGGAATGGCAGAAAACCTAGATCCCTGAACAGCTTTCTACGTGGTTCCTTTGGTCTTGCCCCATCATGATTCGTATAACTTTCTTTTGTAAGATAAAGATTTGCTACTCTTGTACGCATTTCCCCAGAATATAATTCCGTATGTTAACAAGGATTGAAATAAGCTGAAATAAATTGTTTTCATTGTCTCCAAATTTGTGGTAAGTTCAAACTTAATGTCCACCTAACCTACCTGCAAGTTTCTTGTAAACATTTTAATACATGTAAAATATCCGCACTATGCCATGAAAACTCAAGCGGAAAACAGCTTGTTGTGTCTTGGATCGGTGAGGTTGGTCTATTGCAGAATGGTGTCCTTCTTTAATCCACAAGGCTGCAAACTTTTTGGCAGAGAAAACTTTGATGACTTAGACTACTAATGGACACAAATGATTTTTCAGTTGTGTTTGTTACATAATTAAGATGTGGTATACTGTATGCTTTTAATTCCATTTTCTTTGAGGGGGATAGAAACATCCCTAGCAGGGATAAAAATAATTTTCCTTTGCTAGGAATAAAAAAAATTGTGAGGGGGAAATCCCAGACTGCCCCGTTGATTCGCACACTGTCTACAGGTGTATTTCATTTGCACATATTTAATTTTTAACGTGGCTTTAACTTGCCATCCTTTGTAGCTTCCATCTGATTGAACAAAATTTCCAGTGAATAGTACATGTGAAGTTGGATAATTCAAATTAGTCGGTAATTTGAACGGAAGTTTATTCCCCTTGATATGATCTTTGATGATACATGTTTTTTTTTAAATTCGAATTTTGGATAATTTTAACTTTTTCGTATCCCCTTGGAGTTTGAATCAAAAAGAGTCCGCTGTATATGTGTATAGCCTTGACATTTTTTTAAGCACATGAAGAGCTCAATTTGTGTTCTGGAACTGTAAGTACAATTTAATCAATTTCTGGTGTGGTTATTTTGCTATGACCAGCAAATTCTCTTTATGATCATATAATTAATAGCTAGAGTCGAAGAGATGAAGTGCTGGTCTATGTGGCAGAGTGGTTAATACAATACATTACCAATTGTACATTTGCATTCTTATCAACACAATTAAAATGAAGCAGTAGAAAATTATGCAAAATAACTATAACAGAAATTGATTAAATGGTACTTACAGTTTCAGAATTCCACTACAAGTGCTGGAAACTTGTGGCTGAGAGGATGTTTGCTCAAGCTTTATGATAGGTGATGATAGGTGAGGGATGTTTGTTTGGTATAACTAACTAACTAACTCTCTAGCCTTCTTCAACTGGAAGGTTCATGGCTGCAGCAACACAGGCCTTCCATCTGTCCCTATCCTGAGCAAAATCTATATACTCTTTTCCATTCCTGCCAATTTCCTATAGGTTCATCTCAACATTATCCCTCCATCTTCATCTTGGTCCTCCTACTGATCTCTTACCATCAGGTTTCCCAACAAGAATCCTGTAAACTCTTCTTTTTTATCCCATTCGTGCCACATGGCCTGCCCACCTAAGTCTTCTTGATTTAATCATTCTAATAATATCTGGACATGAATACAAATTATGTAGTTCTAAATTATGCAACCTTCTCCACTCACCTGTCTCCTCATCCCCTTTAGGCCCAAATATTTTCCTAAGGATCTTATTTTAAAATACTCTCAATTCGGTGGCGACTCGTGGCTCTTTTGGAGTGTAGGAAGAAGCTATGGTAAACTGAGGAAGGTTTCAAAAATGCATTCAATTACAGTCGCAAAAATCGCTTGTACTATCCATTGCATTTAGAATGTTACCTTCAGATTCACGCACAAGGTAGGGCAAGGGCCCCTTGCCCTCTTGAACTATGAATTTTTTTAATGTGAACCTATAAAATCCAACGAAAATAGTATTGACGATATTTCAGATTTTGCAAGAATTTCGATTTTGTCCCCTCTCACTGTCGTGTGGATTGAGGATAATAAAAAGTGCTGCATAAACTCTGAAATTATGCTAAATGCTTCTAAAATGTGCTAGGATTTATTATTAATTACTTTCTTTTGGGTAACTGCAGTTTTAAGATCAATTATGCATATACTTTTCGAGTATTGAACTTGCGTTACAAAATTGTGTAGAATGGCTCAACAAACGAAATGGGTTCAGCATAGAATCCAACCATCTATCGATTTACTGCCGTATAATCTCCTCAGCAACAAAATCGACAGGATAAAGAAAATATAAGAGGATGGATCGTCACATGGTTGTAAAAAAAGCATGTCGCTGTGTATGCATACTCCCTTTCATTTGAAACAAGTCTGCTGGTGAAGTATAAATAAGATTTGGACGTAATTTTATTTCTATTTCCTGAAAACATATTCCTTTGAATTCGATTTCCCTCTCCCAGGGAATCGCGTTTGCTGATTATGCTAGATTTCACCATTATGCCAAAAGCAGGATGCTAGGGGCTAATGAAGATCAAACTGTACTACGTTTAGTACCATTTTGTTGGGATTGGCACCACTGATTGTAGGAACCCCTCGATGCTTCCTTGCTGGATCTATAAAACCGCAACATTCCCACCTGTCCCTTTTCCACTCCTCACCCATCTGTCTGTAGGATGGCCATCCATGTTCCTCAGCGAGCTGCAGCCAAGCCTGTGTGTTCATTGTCTTTCGTCAGCGGCTGGAAGGAACGGCACTGTCAACTCTTGACAGTAGCTAACCTAGTCAATTGTACGTACATTGCGCTCATAATTTTATAAAGTGCATTATTATTAAACTCCTAATAAGTAGGGAACTGGAAGCAAGTATAAATGAACTGTAGGAAGTTCCTCACTTCCTACATGGAGGAATCACCCCTGTCTCAATTTATGTTCCTCTTTCAATGTAAGGGACCAAGTTTCACATCCATATAATATTACAGGCAAAATTACTGTTTTGTATATTTTAACTTTTAGTTTCTTAGATATTAAACGAGATGACAAAAGTTTATAAAGAAAAAAGTAACATGCATTTCCTGAATTAAGTCTGTTTTTTATTTCCTCTTTAATATCATTTTCATTTGTTAGTATTATTCCTAAGTACTTGAATTAGGAAACTGGTTCAAATGAGATGTTATCAATAATTAGATTTTGATTATTGCCTTTAAGCATATATTTAGTTTTCTCTCTGCTAACTTCCAAACCTATCTCTTTAGCTGCTTTGAAAAGTATTTTAGCATTATTCTTAATTGTATTTACATCATGTGGAAATGTGTGGAAATATGTGGAAATGTAAAAAAAATTAATTAAATAAAATGTTATATGATTTATATGGTGAAAAACAAGCATATATAATGCGGGAAAAACAATTCCTCGTCTGATGTCAGAACACAAGGTTGTCCTAAACCTGTGATCTGACACCTCATTATGAAATGTAACTCACCAGCTGCAGCAGCAAAATAGCTTCTATACAACGTAGCCACATGTTCACACTCTGCAAAGTTGAGCTATTGTGATCCAAGTGATGAATGCTAATCTTTTAGCGAACAGTCGTTTTTGTAACCTTTTGTGGATAACAAATGTAATTCACTCTCAAGAAGGTCATTGTGATAAGATATCAGATCATGCATAAAAGGATTCACCTTCTATTTTAAATAATATTATTCTGCTGGTCATTGCTGTTATCTGTTTGGTAACAAGTGATTTCAATCAGTAGGTGAGGCTTCTGGTACTTGAGTCTTGTAACAAAGCTGTTGATATGATTGGTTGTAAGGTTCATAACATATTTTTCTCATGAAGTTTGATAAATTATATAAGAGGTGCTATAGACATCTTATCTTAGTGCATTGTTACTAACAAACTTTTACCACGAAAACAGTTCAGGAATGTGATTATTGAATTTCTGAAGTATAGTTCTGGTCAAATTTAAAGAAAGTTGGACGTCATCTTCCTACCAATCTTGATGAGGCATGTGGCCACCACAAGTGCGTGTGGTTGTCCTTATAAGACTTGGTAACGTCGAAGGGATGTTAATTGTTTTACAAATAATAAAATTGAAATTGAATTGAAAATACTGTCGCATTGTTGTCAAGTTCAGACTTGAGTCCACTATTTAAAATGAAACTGGATTCTATTTTCTTCCTTTCCGTAAACATCTATCACTTTGTTGATGAACAGTTGTCTTTTTATCCTTTTCAGAATGCGCAGTCATCCGAGACCACTTAATCTGCTGTCTTTCATGGAACCCTTTGTCCATTTCTTCATGCTACAATTTCACCATTTGAATTGTAACAAGTTTTTCCAGATATCTCAGGGGGGAGGAGGTGAGCAAGTGCCTCCTGACCCTCTCTGCAGGCACCCTTGTCCATAACTTATACATGATTAAAATTTATGAAGAAATTCTGCCTCTCAAAAGAGAATTACTTACCACAATTAATTAAAAATTGATCCTGCTGGAGAAATTATTATTGTGGTGTAACATTAATTTCAAAGTTCGGGAGAAATGCATGTTTATCTTTCACAAAATTATTTATTTATGTACATCTTTAATTACAGTTCATTCTTGAAGATTTGCATATTATAAGTGCTTTATTTTCTCTCTTCCTTTCTTCTAGCTGAATCTCTTATCCCAGATTTGGTGTATCAGAAAATATTATTTGTGAAGAAGTTGTGTAATGTTCAAATACTATAACCTGGAAAACAAGAGGAGATAAATGTAGTTTTTTTTTATTCACAATCTTTCTTCAAAACACAGCATAATACTTGACGTAAGAAACAAAAGATGGTGATATGAAGTTAAAATAGGTCAATTTTAACTTTTTTTTTAGTTACTGAGGATGCTCATCTAAATATATTTCAGGTTTGGTTAGAGAAAGTTTGTCTGGAAAGAACAATTTAAAATGAGAATGGAATACCTGAAAATGTTCTCTCTTCTATTCACAGTTTTAATTTTGTTTTTGAAAACAGGTGATAAAAGTTTTATATGTTCCACACAAGAGATGTGCACAGGAATTAAATCAATGACTTGTGCATTGTTCGATGTGCAACAACTTACATGTTGATTGACTTCCTTGCATAAGGCAACACTCACCTCATTCTCTCCCTGAGTTAGAAGTGGAGCAGGAACATACAAGGTCTTTTGCGGCCCAATGTTAAGGTAGCGACCAATGTTGAAGCCATTAATAAATACAATGCCTTTGCCCCAGCCACTCATGTCGATGAAGGTGTCAGCAGGAGAGTCTACACTGAATGTTCCCCTCAAGATAGCTGGACCTGTGATTGTTTCCTCGACTGTTCTCCATCCATCCAGGCTACGGAATGAGGTTTTTATTATATTTTTATAAATTAAATATAAATTTATATCTTTTTCATCTATTATGGTGTAAGAAGTATTTAAGAATATACAAGTCTATAAACTTGAGACATGAATATTAGATTTTGGTTGATTTTTCTTTTAATATGGCAACATTTACCTTTTTTTAAAAAAATTAAGGATTGCCACATAATACAAGTTTCTTGCAGAAAAAAGTTAAAATATCGTTTAAGTGATTCTCCCAACCCTGAAGAAGATTCAAGGTGGATTCGAAAATTAGTATTATTATATATAAAACAAAAGAACGAACGCATTATGAGTTTTGTCTTTGTTGCTTTTAACATGGCGTAAAATATCACCTTTCTAGTACTTTGCTCTGAAATTAAATCTGCTTCACGGTGTTTCAGGTTCTGGTGTAACTCTGTCAGAAATTATACATGTAAAAAATGTATTTATGATTGTGTCTCATACAACTTATTAAAAAAAGAAGATCACACATCGATGATTCTGTCTTGCCACAATAATTTGAGTCAGTGACAGGTGATGGTTTGTCAACATAAAATGCATTGTGTATAAGTAATTGGTAGCCATATTCTTATTATGTAATATATAGACATTTACTTTGATTTCAGCCAAAGTTACTTTCTAGTATGTTATACCAATTTACATATGAAAGAAGCACAAAGGTTTGTTTTTGCACAAAACCAATGTGAACAACAAAGAACATTGGGAGTAATTAACAATCAAAGCAGACAGCAAAGAAAAAATCACTATATTTAGCTACAATGGCTCTGAATTCCACTAGAAGTGCATTGTGATTAAATGTTACGGCATGCTAGTGAAGCAAATTTATTCTTTAATGAGTCTAATGTCTAATGTCAGGACCAGTTAGTTGCTGTGATTTTGTAGGATGCTATACATGTAAATCTGCACTATTCCTGCTGTTGATTCTCACAACCTACCTGGCTTCTGTAATATTTATTGTTACATAACCAACATGAAATGTTCCAACTATCCAGCTTACCCCTTGATGAATTTCGAAGTGAATGGAAGAGAGATAGCCTCCCAGTTTGCAAGTTCTTCTCCATCCAGAAGAACAGGACCTTCCCATAATCCTTTGGCTGTTCTCAGCCACTCCGTATTGCCTGAATCATCCCTGCCCCAATTTTCTACTAAGATGTCCACAGTTCTATTTCCAGCATCCTCAGGGTCAAAGGTGAACTCCAAATTGCTGAAACCAAAATTTTAAGGCGTTTAGTTAAACAATTCATCAAGATGTATGTCTGTTAGAAAAACGTTTTTATTATATAAATAACATACTGGTAATGTGCTAATTGCTCACAATCGAATATCAACTAAAGGATAAGAGGTTAAAAATCAGGAACTTACGTGTGTGAGCATGAGATTTGTCGAATACGTTTCGAAGGTTAAACTACCTCTTTCTTCAGGTTGAAGCAATGTTTTCAGACACTTGACATGGTGCCTCGTTGAGTAAGTGTTGCTTGAGGATTTAGGTCAAAAGGTATAGGAAAAGACACTTTCTAAAAAGATGATGTAAAATACACATACTAAAACCATGCAATACTCTATTAAAACAAAAGAACATTCAAAGCTGATGAAGGCAGTTCATCAGCTTTGAACGATCGGTTCCTCGGGGTAGGTAGTTCACCTAGTATGTGTATTTTACATCATCTTTTTAGAAAGTGTCTTTTCCTATACCTTTTGACCTAAATCCTCAACCAACACTTTCTCGACGAGACACCATGTCAGGTGTTTCAAAACATCGCTTCAACCTGAAGAAGGAGGTAGTATAACCTTCGAAACGTATTCGACAAATCTCATGCTCACACATGTAAGTTCCTGATTTTTAATCTTTTAACCTTTAGTTGATATTATATAAATAGTATGTGAAATTACATACAACACTGAAAATTCAACTTTAGACTTAAAAATATGTACCAGACATACGTATATTTTTAAAGTATTCATTGAATAACATATACCTATGCAATATGCATGGAAAATTTTAAAATATGCAACAAATTTCGATTGACTTTTACCTCTATTTTCCAACGTCTCATTTCCTGATGATACAATTAGAGGTGAGCACAATGTTGAGTTTTTAATATGGCTGAACCGATACTGATTCCGGAATTGACTGATACCAGTGATATTGTTGTAAGAAAGTATTGATACTTTTACAACATTTTGGTCTTTCATGTGGTCTTCAAAACTGTCACATGACACTTTGTGGAGTCTAATTATAATTATCCTGGAAATTATGCAAAATTCAAAGTTGTATGTAAAAACTGGATTTTGTGGTTATGTAACATGCATTTTCAGTGACGTGCACTGAGGAGTAGCTAGTCTAGCAAAGATAGATCAATCAATCTCACATCTCTAATTATTTTCAAATCACATTTATTGTACAGCGTGTTTGCAAAAGAACTCCCTAGTTTTAATGTGTCCTAGAATCTGTACAAAGTGACATACAGTATTCTAGTTTGTGGTGTTTGATTCAACAACTCTCCAAGTTTGGCACCCTTGCAGTTGGTAGGTCTGCTTGACCTTGAGATGGCACCAGTGCTGTGTTTTTTCCTTTGTTCCCTCAGTTCAGTTCCGGCGTTCGTGTAGTGCAGAGCAACTCAGCAACAATGTGTACTCCGCAACAGAAAGCGCAGTGTGTTATTTGGTTTGTGAAACCTGAGTCAGTTGTAACAGTGTAACGTAATTTTAGACGTCAGTATGGTGGTGAACCACCTACAGCAAAAACTATCCGTCATTGGCTAAAGTCTTTCAAGGAAACCGGTAGTGTTTTAAAAGGTAAATCACCAGGTAGACCGAGAACTTCCGACGATGTTGTTGAACAGATCCGTGTTTCGTGTGTTCGGAGCCCGAAGAAGTCATTGGCCAGACGTAGTCTACAATTAGGAGTGCCTAAAGGTACAGTGTATGATGTTGTTCATAAAAGACTAAAGTTGTGCACCTACAAATTGCAACTGTTACATGAAGTGAAACCTTCTGATAAAATCCAAAGGTATGAGTTTGCTGTTGACTTTCTACACAGAATTGATGATGATGACAATTTTTTACCAAACATTCTCTTTTCTGACGAGGCTACATTTCATGTCAGTGGAACAGTTAATCGTCATAATTGTAGAATTTGGGGGGCAGAGCATCCACATGAAGTTATTCAGCATCAACGTGACTCTCCCAAACTTAATGTCTGGTGCAGTTTGATGGAAGATCGTGTGGTTGGTTCTTTCATTTTTGTAGAAAAAACAATAAACGGGGATGTTTACCATGACATGTTGACAGAGTACGTCTTTCCCGAAATGGATGATATTGAGGCGGAAAAGGGGCTCGTGTTTATCCAACAAGATGGTGCCCCACCTCATTACAGTAAACAGGTGCGTGCGGTTCTTAACACTCGCTTTCCAGGAAGGTGGATAAGCAGGGCTGGCCCAATACCTTGGCCACCACGAAACCCAGACTTAACCCCACTGGACTTTTTCTTTTGGGGCCACGTAAAAAATGTTGTGTACAGTGTTAGGATCAGAGACATCAATCATTTACGGGAAAGAATCGTCGCTGCGGTTGGGACAGTTACACCTGAAATGTTGGTGAATACGTGGCGAGAAGTGGAATATCGTCTCGACGTGTGCAGGGCAACAAATGGATCCCATGTTGAGGTGTACTAACATTGAACAAAACTTGAAGGAATCCTCTTTCATTGATGTAAGTTTTCATTACTTTCCCTATTAAATTTATACTTAAAACTAGGGAGTTCTTTTTCAAACACCCATTATTGTTGAAGCCACAGTTCACATGCAACACTTTTTTTCCACGCATTTCTCGTCCCTTGGTGCATTCAGCGGGCAAAGCTGGAACCCTAGCTGGCTTTTCCTCCACCTCACCAGTTCCAGGAAGAAACTGGTTTCTGAAGGGAAAGGGAAGATTTCTGCCTCTACCTCCCTTGACCCCTCGCCCCCTGCTCCAATAGTTGAAAGCCCGAGCTTTCAGGTCCTCCAGTCTCTCCTATAGGACAGGTAGGGGATTGGATTCCCTTCGCTTCCTTTGTAAATCCTCTAAAGAACTAAGGGGAAATTTTTCTGCAGTACTTATGTTCTCTGTATTTACACTACTTTTTACATGTTGTACAATATGTATGTATAATATGGGATGTAGTTTTATTATTTATGCAATTGGAACGTCTTATGTGCAGACAAAAATTTTATGCTTTCTTTCTTTCTTCCTTTTTTTTCAAATATGGAATATATAATGATTAAATAACAAATATTTGCTCACGCTCTCTCTTGCTTTCATTTTAGTAGTGTTTTATTTAAATATACTAATCTCTTGGCCTCCAATAAAAAAAAATGGGTAAGCTAAAAAGTCATAAATACGGATGTACTTATTTGGGCAAGAGATTGCATGTTCTAATTCTTGTTGTTTGTTTGGTTTATTTAACTTTACTTTTCTGCCACATTTGGTTATCGTGAAAATGAGGATGAGTGATGATATGGTGAATTTGATGAAGGGACCTCACAAAGAACAATTCAGGCCAGAATTCGTGAGGAGCATGCATTCTTGTTCCTATGTGTTGTACTCTGCCTGCAGTGAATAATGAAAAAAATAGGAATGAAAAATGTATCCCAGAACTCAAAAAGCCATAGAATATCATTGAAGAAAGTAGAATGGAATGGTCCGAATGGTTAGCGCCTTCCTCTCATCTATGTTGTCGGCTGACCTCCGTGGGGGGAGTGCAAGTGGTCCCGGACAGGTACCCAGTGGAGGCATGTAGTGGTTTGGATCCCACATTAAACTATAGGTCTAGTCCCGATTAGCCTTTCTGTGTATAAAGTGGACTTAAAACACCAAATCAACCAACCATAGGGGAGTGGTTACCACAGTGTGCTGCAACACCAGGAACCCCTACATGGACATGGGTGTTCTTTGTGTTTGTCCCCTTCATTAATTTTGTCATATCATCTTTGCGATGCCAAGATTCGAACCCGGCATCTCTGGCTAAGTAGTCAAATCAAATTGTTTTTGATTTTCGAAAGTAGGTGGGAGTTACGTGTACAATTTTTTAGCAGTCATTCCTAATTTTCCAATTTTTCCTATAATTGAGGTTCTTCTTTTAGGAATACTGGGCCCTAAAAGGGGGGAGGGATTATGACCCACACAAACCCCCATTGGGCATGCCACTCATTGCTACCCCAAGTGTCGACGTCACCACACCTCACTGTGCATTTTAATCTTCTGGTGTGGAATCAGAGACCTCTTGGTATTACATCTATTACTAACAACAATCACTACAACTAATATGATTAAAATAATAGAATATCATCAATTTAATTTAAATAACTCTTTACGTGCCTCTTAACCCAATAACCAAAACCTTCAATATCATCAGGACTTGTCAGTGCTTTGGTCTTCCTTACTCCATCAACAAGGATTATTGCAATGTCACGAACATGGCCTGATATTTTGAGAACAGAATTCTCTTGCATTTGCAGATTTTTCCTGTAGTCAATGTAGCCAAAACTTTGCCCACTTCCTCCATTTACGTCTAGTTCTTCCATTGACATGAGCTGCTCTATTTGGACTCTTTCCGATGCATCCTGCAGAAAAGATGTTATAGAACAGAAAACTATTAAAGATATTAAATGTTCACAATTTGTATTAGATATAGATTGACATGAATATGTTGCTAAGATTAATAGAAAATTTACCATAACCCATATTCTACGATCTGATATAAACTTTGACAAATCTTCTTAAAGCTCAGCTGGACCTTCAGCTGGTACAGTGGGATCCATGAGTATTACCGTGCAAATTGTCCATGACTATTTTCAATAATTTTTTTCTTACATCTTATGTGTTTTTATGCGATGGATTTTTATGCATGCTGGTGCAGAAGTTATCAACATCTTGTTTTGAGTTTTCTTTTAATTCTTGAAGCTCTTATTGGGTCAAATAAAGTTCACGAACATGGTGATGGACAATTTGCACGATACTACTCATGGATCCCACTGTACCAGCAAAGCCATTTTCAAAATGTCCTCTTTTCTTTGAAAAACTGCTATGATATTCCAAAATCTGAAAAATTGCATATGCTTAGAATCCTTCTATAGCATTCACATGATTCTTCATGTGATTTGCTTTTGCTGTTTTCTAGAAATTTACTCAGTTGCAGCGATTAGGGGGGGGGCAGTTGCCCCACTTTTTGCCACTTTTGCACTCACACTAAGCTAAATTTTATCTACAAAGGGAAAAATACTGTCTTTGCCCCCCCCCCCAGTTTTGGCACCTTGCCCCCCCAGTTTTGGAACCCAATCGCGCCACTGTTTATGTTACATGTTGCAGCACTCGAAGTGGAAATGTTAGCTGGGGAGATGCTACTATGGTCTAACATGGTGACAATGGGATAGCTTGGAGAACGTTTTCTGAACATTGCTAACTAGGGGTAACATTCCTCTGCACCCCTCCCTTCCCCTCACCTTGACCACTGATTTCGTAGCTACATAAACCTATTAAACTATTGTGAATATCTTGACATGTATGTCTAGCAATGTATAATATTTCTCAAATGAATAATAATAATAATAATAATAATAATAATAATAATAATAATAATAGTAGTAGTAGTAGTTAGTAATGATTCAGTTGTTCATTTATGCACAGAAAATATTCTTTGTGAAATTACTGGTATTCTTAACACAGTAAAATTTTGTTATTCCTAATCAGATTCTTTTCAAATCAGGCACGCATCTAGAAATATGTTTCGGGGGGTCCAAACCAAGTGTCTCAAAATATAATAATAATAATAATAATAATAATAATAATAATAATAATAATAATAATAATAATAATAATAACAAAAATAACAAAAATAATTATTATGTTAAATTAATTAAAATAGTATTAATCAAAATATTCAAATTAATTAATATTGTATTTTTATAAGAATAGTGATATAACAGCACATATTCATTATCTAGCTTACGTGTAGTTAAGGTCAGCAAAATTTGTACAAAAGAAAACTACCCTGGCAAGGAAATTAATGTAAAAAAGATAAATAATTGAATATTTATTAAATATAAAGAGAGGGTTGTTAGATCCTGGTGATATTTATGAATGTTACATTGAAAGTAGTAATGAAGTCTTGCATAAATCTACTTTGCCACTGTCATTCAAAGTATGATCACATTATAATCCTTGTCTTCTTATAAGTTTGGCGGAAATGAATAACCTTTGATTAAAGAACAAGTATATTTTCATTATTTAATTTTTCTAATTAGCAAGTCTTTTGGGGGAGGGGGTCATCTGGACCCCCCTAAATATGTCCTTGTTGCAAATGCTTTTGCTATATCAGGAACGGTATTTGCTATATTTTATGGACTTTTTTTTTTTTTTTTACAATTTGCACTCTTTTTGCTCAAAATTCAATGTAACATACCACCCTATCTATAATGTCTGTGTAGGAGAGAAATTCCTGCACTTCCGCAGTGGGGTAAGCAGCCTTTGCTGTTTCTTCTGGAGGGTCAGGAAGCCTCGTTTGCACTTTGTTGTATTGAGCAATGATTTCTTTTGTCTTCTGGTATTTCTCTGTATAATCACCAGCTTCGCTTAGAGGGGCATCATAGTCTGGAAAAGATGTATAATGTAATCGAGAAAGACTGTCTTGTAAGTAAAAGAATAAAACTGTTCATTTGAAAATTAAAATTACAAAAATGACAGTGCACTTCATATTGCTTATAAATAATAAATGTACAGAATTATTTTTAATATATATGAACCTGAAAAGGAAATTATCATTCTTAATTGTACAAGAGAGGAAATATATAATTAAGCAAAAGATATCAATGCTCATGCAATACCAATAGATGATACAGGATACGAATTATCAGTGATTTAATTTTGTATTAAATTTGCAGTTTTATACTAGTTTGCCTTTTGAAAAAAAATGATTTTATGCAAAGTGCATTTTAAATATGTTGATATTGGAAAATATCAGTTGTGTTGAAACGAAGTCAAAGTTGAGTTTTTAGTGAAGTTGATATTTCTATTTATCTATGTTAAGGCCGTCAGTTTTCTGTTTATCTTATGTGTATGCTCATCAAAGTATTTCTTATATGCATGTGTACAGTACCACTGATATTAGTAGCAAACACTGAATAGTGATGTGCATCATTAAAATTCTTACCAAGGATTTCTGCTACAAGCAGAACTATATATATATATATTTTGTATTCATCAGCATGTAAGACCACATTACTTTTTGACTAATCCATTTGATGGTTGAAACATCTTTTATTGAACTTACCATAGCTGGATACAATAGAATTGTAATATGGCTTGAGTGGTACATGACTAGCTCCATTTATGAAGCCAAAATTGGTTCCTCCTTGAAACATGTAAATGTTCATTGATGCATTGAAAAGCATTATGTGTTCGAGATATGTGGCATATCCTGAAAGAAGTTAAAATTTGAAAATTAATCAATCACAGTAGTTACCCTATTAATAATTAAAATACGATTTAAAACCTAAATCACATTGTGAACATCTATTTTGTTATTGACTGTGCCTCATTATCTGAATGTTTACTGAAAATCAAACTGTATACAGTTTGATTTTCAACAAATGTGCCACTATCATGTGGTTCAATGTATAATATTACTAATACCATACATTAGATGGCTTGTGTATCACCTGTAATCTAAAAACTGCATCCGATGTATGATATTTGCATGCTGTACAATGCAATGAAATTAAAAGAAGACTTAATCCAGGTAATACATATTACTTTTCTATTCATTAACTTTATTCTCTTGTGTAATATCGATCAAGAATCTAAAAGATAAAATGTAGTTTTGTATGGATGTGAAACAACTCCTTACAATAAATGAGATATATATAAATTAGGTAAAAGGCAAAGTTCCTATTGCACTTTGCACTATGCCATGAGGCATACATGGGGAAATAGGGGGTGGGGGATCTCGATCTATCGATCTCAGCCATGTTGGAGGTGATGTGATCAACACCATGCTCTGGCTGCCTTTACCTCTCAGGGTTCCCCCCAGGTACCCATTTAGTTGAGGGAGGGTGAGCATCAGAACTGCTTCATGCGAGACAAGGCTGGAAAATTTCCAACCTTGAATCACCCACCCTAGGAATCGAACCTGGGTCTTCCATGTGCCAGTCAGACACCCTACCAACTAGACCACTGTGGCTCCAAATAAATTAGGGGTTTTTGAAAATAAAATTCGAAGAAAATATTTAAACCTGAAAGAGATGAAACAACTGGAGAATGAACAGCATGATCTATATTTATCTCCTGATATTAGAATAATTAAATCAAGAAAGCTTCTGTTAGCAGACTATGTAGTATGCATAAGAGACAGAGGCGAGGTGTCCGGTCATTGGTAGATGTGGCGATGACAAAGAAAAAATAATAAAAATATTGCTTTTTAAATATTTTAGTGAAGAGGTAAAACAATAAGTGAGAATATATGCATATTTTAGTAAAATTAGTCAAGTGACACCATGAAATAGCTAGAAATATGCACTGCTATATTTAAAAAATCACCTGCTGACACTTGAATTCCAATAAATAAAAAATCATGCGTTTCAAATATCGATTTCTTGTTTTACAAAACAGGAAGTACTTCCTGTTGTTTTATGTTTACTATGCTTACAAATGACAAGACTGATGAAGATTTTTGTTCTCAATATGACAGACGTACTTACTCAGATAGAACCTTTTTCCAAACATATCTTACCTTCACACCAGGGATTGGTCAAAAATATCAGGATTCCGGAAAATTTAAAATCTCGATTTGGAAATTTTACTACCTGAATTTTGGAGGCAATCCGAATTTCGGAGACAGAGCATTAACAATTTTTCCTTTCTTTCGAGTAGAATTTATTAAGAAAGTTTTGTCTTCCTTATTTTATGATCATATACTCCGTAGAAAAAAAATGGATTTGGCCATCTCTGCTTCACATGTGTACGAACACTGTTATCATCATTATCAATGTAGAAATACCCCCCCCCCCCCCCGTTGAAAGATTTGCCCTGTCATTTGGCAAGTATTGCAATGACTACGTAAATTGTCATGCTTTGACACTGATAGGAGAGAACAGAAAAGTCTACAGGATTCTTGTTGGAGAACCTGATGGTAAGAGACCTACAGGATGACCAATATGAACATGGAAGGACAGTATTAAAATGGACCTGAAGGAAATTTGTAAGGACATTTTGCCCAGGATAGGGACTAAAGGAAGACATGTTGTGCTGTGGCAATGTAGTAATGTTAAACAATAAAAAAAAGTGAAAGCTTTATTTTGTGGTGCTTTTGTTTTATATCTGTCCACAATTATTTTGAGTACAGACTCCAATTTCTAGGATCTTTCACTTGCTCAAAATATTAATGTATCCTGTTTACTGAGCTGACTCCATTCTACAGGTGACAAACATGGGAAACGTCAATGGATCTGTTTGACAGCTATTCTGGCTAGGTCAGATGAAACTACTGACCAACAGATGCAGTCCTTCATTAGCATTGAAGACTGGTTAAGACTAATGTATGTATCCCATAACATAATGATGACTGAAGGTAGAAAGCAAATCCTCCAACTATTGAAATACTGTGATGTGAAAGGCAATCGGAAATCATCACATTATTTTTTCCTTATAAAGTCAGCTGGGCCTCCCTGATGACATCATCGCCTTGTAATCAAGGGATCTCAGGTTTGATACCCAGTGGAGGCACATTGCACAGTGGTTCGGATCCCACTTTAAACTGTTGATCCTGTCCCGATTAGCCTATCTGTGCATAAAGTAGACTTAAAATAACAATTCAAATTCAAGGAAGTCAGCTCTTATGATGGTGACTCATGAGTGAAACATTCCAGAGGTAAATTATCCCCCCCACTCCCTCTCCGCATTGTAATCTTCAATTTTTGAGGCAAAAAATGAAAAACGACAACACAAGTAAATAGAGATTGTTAAGCAAAAACTAAAGAACTTACTCTTGTCCCAACAACTACATTAACCAACATATCTTAATAATTGCACCTGCACTTACACATCATATAACGCATACCTATCACCCGGCCCCCCTACAATGCACTAATATTGACTTATTGCTTATCATTACTCCACGGTATACATACTAATCAATGCAATGTATTATTTTATCGTTGTATAATATTTACATTATTTTCTCATTGTATTATCATGATCATTATGTTTTTTCTCTCTTTCTTTGTTTTTATTCATTTATTGTATCTCTGACAAGGGTTGGTTGTAAGAACGGTGCATGAGGCTGAAACACGCCTGCTTAAATAAAGACCATTCTATTCTATTCTATAAATGCTTATTGCATTAACTACAAGTTTCGAGTTTGAATTTTTTTTAAGTGTACTTTATGCACAGATAGGCTAATTGGGACTGGATCTATGGTTTAAAGTGGGATCCAAACCCCTATTTGCCTCCATTGGACATTGAACCCATGACCCCTTGATCACATGGCAATGACGTAACCACTATGGCATCGGTAAGTTATTTTCTGCTGCTTACTGTTGTGTTAGTCTATGTATTCCATAGGTAATACTGTCTGCCCATTACAAGTAGTCCACCAAGGTCAGATCATGAACACAGAATTCTTATATTAAATTATCACTTACTATCAACATCAAGACCTGTAGATCTTGAAGAATCCAACCAATGGTCAAACCAACCAGACCAGAACTCCATTGCCATCAGAGGCTTGTCAGGTTGCATACTTTGCAGACGTGGAAATACCAAATTAGGGTCACTGTTGAAGTTAATAGTTTTCAACACTGCAAGAAAATCATAATATGAAGGCATATACTTCATTTATAATTTTTAATGCTAAATTTATCTCGAAACACTTGACTAAATAATTTTTAAAGGTAGTTAATCATTCTGTAATTTATTAAAGAAAAATGTTGTCTCTTATCCTGTTACTATATTTAAAATAAACCTATGAAAGATAATACATATTTCAAATACATTTGGCCAACTTTTACTTCCTGTTCTGAACAAGAAAAACTACCTGTATATATGATCCAAACAAATTACTGCTCTTATCTATTTTGTTTCATACCTCCAGGAAGACTGCCAGAATCGCCAGCCCATGGCCCATCAGAAGTAACAAATAGTTCCTTGAGGCCATTGCCTATAAAAGATTGCCTGATTTCTTCCAAGTAGTCTTTGTGACCTGGATTGAAGTACCCATATTCATTCTCTATCTGTGGACATGAAAAAAAAAAAATTGACATGATTTTGTATAAATCCTTGCAACTTGTCCATGTAACCACATAAAATAAATGGTTGGATATTGTGAGAGCCAATGTGCAACAAAAATTCCCTAACTTAAAGTCAAACATAGGATCTCATTTAATTCAAACAGATTTTAACCTTTCAAGAAAGCAATAATATGATTTCATATGGAAAAACAATTTAAATAACCCAACTGATATTTTATTACGTACAAATTTTAGCAAAAAATGCAGGCTAACGAGGATTCGATAGCGAAAAATCAGGCGAGACCAGCAGGCTCGGTAGCTCAGTAGTAGAGAAATGGCACGATATGCCAGAGACCCAAATTTGAATCCTCGTTGAGCCTGCATTTTTTGCTGAAAAGTTCTACGTAGTACATCTCCTGTGTGTGCCTAATCTTCAATCATATTTGATTATTTATTAGATTTCCAGCTACACAGCCATGTTTATAGACAAATAATGGGAGGGGTTTAACTGTCAGTAGTCAGAGCACAGTAAAACCTAAATACTTGTAATATTAATAATAACTATTGATTATGGGTGATTTTCACTAATGGCAAACTGGTTAATAATTACATTATTATTGTCTTTAAACAGTTGTGAATCAATATTTTTAAATGTCACTGTATATATATTGATGTTCACTAAATTATATTAACAATTACAGAACTATTTTCATTACATACATTTAGATTTTCATTCTCATATTTTAGAAATTATAGCAAAATATATGTATACAATTTTCTATTTACAAGCTATTGCCATTTTACAGTTTATTTTAACATAATGAATGCTCATACGGTTATTCTGAAGCATTAATAAAATAGAATTATTATAGATGAAGTATAAAGAAACATACATTATGTTTGTGGACCACCTCTAAACTGTAAATAATATTAAAATTATTTCAAATATGGCACATATGTATACGTACAACATTTTAAAAATATAAACTAATTTCACACACATCTACTTTATAAGAATGGATGCCAGCAGTAGAGTAAGCATCCGTTATTTGCATATTACTTTATAGTCTATTGCACATGTAAATGTCCCTGCCCCGTTTTTTTTCATATTTTTTCATTTCAACTTCTACTGAGTAAATACATTTGAGGCATCTAAGAAATGCAATAGCTACAATATTTTACATAAATAATAACTATTTTCTGTATTCATAAATGTAGGTATCTTTTCCTAGGTAGAGGGAGAACATGATACTTACTTGGAACATTATAATTGGTCCACCTTCTGTAAATTGCCAGTTTACGAACAATGGAAGAACTTTGTTAAAGTAGATCTTCATTCGCTCAATATAATTTGTATCATTTGTTCTTGTTGCAATACCAGGATATCTCAAAAGCCAACTGAAAATATGAAACACCTTTCATATGTTTCTTTGTTTAAATATCTTATTTATGATAGTAAATTCTTCAGATTCATTTCATTTATGTTGTCATTTGTTACTTCTAATATATTATATTTCATGATAAGTATTCTTGACATAATGTTTGTATTGCATTAAATAAATACTATTTAAAACATGTTGCACTTTGCTAAATCATTATTTTCAGGTAGAGAAATGTGATGCTAACACTAAATAAAACTTACTTTTTCTTTGTAGTGACAATTTTTTTACAAATTTTCACTCGTGTCTGTTTCAAGAGTTATGTAAAAAGAAAGTACCAAACATTTCCACTTCCACTATGAATCTGATTACATACATTCTGCAAGCATTTTATGCGATGCTAATTTATTGAATTTCTACTTACCTTGGAAAACCTCCAAATTCATATTCTGAACAAATATATGGACCTGGACGAATGATCACAAGTAAATCCTCCTCCTGAGCTATCTCAATATATCTTGTGACATTCAGAAACATCGACATATCATTGTCTCCATCCCCAAAGTCATACTCATCCATTCGTGGTTCATGGAGATTCCATGGAACATATCTAGAATTACATATTACAGTGTTTAACAATGGCTCATGTTACATTTGAGGGGAAAATTCTTGACCACCATAATATTTAACCATTAATCTGACATAAGAAACTTTTGGCTGTTATTAGATATATCTGATTGTGAGAACACTACATGCAGCTGAGTGCTGCTGTAGTTGAATAAATAATTAGCACAAAGATAAGTTGAGACCATAGCTAGTAATAGCATTTAATTTCAAGAATGTATATTTGTTTGTTTCTGCATTTTTCCTTAATAAAACTTCATTTATAAGTGTCTGACAACTTTTCAATCACTATAATATAAAAGAGTTTTGTTTGTACTCCCTCCCCCCCCCACACACACAAATATGCACAAATAGAATGAGGAAAATAGCCAGAAGGGTGGATAAACAAAAATAAGAATGGTTAATAATTAAATTATTATTGTCTTCAAACAGTCGTGAATCAATATTTGTAAATGTCACTGTAGATATTGATGTTCACTAAATTATATTAACAATTACAGAACTATTTTCATTACGTACATTTAGATTTTCATTCTCATATTTTACAAATTATAGGAAATTGTATCTATGCAGTAAACATCCAGCACATAAGAGAAACATTGATTAATAACTGTTTTCCTGTTGCCATTATCCCCTTATTACCCCCAATACACAGACACCTCCTCCCGCAAGCGATGGTAAAGGGCCTACATATCGGGTATGGATACCACCTTACCACCTGGACTAAGCCTAGCCACCCAATAACCTCCTCTTTTTTTCCCTCCCGAACTTCACCTACCACCAACCATGCAGTAAACACTGGCTAAAGTACTTTCTCATCAACACTTGTCACCTTTTACTTCTTTCTGGCTACACTGCTGCACTGATGCCATCTTTCTTCTTCTTCTGTGAACATGCGCGAAATATTAACATTTTTTTTGTGTGTGTTTGGTAAGTTTTTACTGTCTCCTACTTAACTTATTTTTGTTCATAAGTTAATATAATGCACATAACAAGACATGGGGTTTGAGGGGCAGACACTTCTGAGAAGAATCAACAATTAGCTCCTGTAGACATCAAGAGCAAACTCACAAGCTACAGAGATAATGGTGGTGCAAGTGTGGTATTTGAAGAAAACAATTGGGAGATGGAGAATTTAAGTAACTAATCTTGAAGCACCGGAATATTATACAAATTATAAATAGAGTTTTCTCCTGATGCCACAAAAATTACCAACCAGACGTGGGATTTTTCCATCATCTTCCCTTCGAACCTTCAAATACCACCCTGGGTAGCACCAATTAGCAATAAAGTGACATAAACAAAGCAGAAGTGTCTTGCCAGTAAAATATAACATAATAATATAATGTAATATTATAATAATTAATATAATATTTACTATAGAATATTTGAACAACCAAGAACAACTGGGTTATAGTGTACATACGTCTCAACAGCAACAAGTCCTGCAGCTCTAGCCTTCCTCAAGCTGCTCCTCCAGTAGTCTGGGTGCACCCTGAAGTAGTGGATGGTGCCACTGTAGATGGAGATGTCTTTCCCATTTAGCTTAAAGCCTTCAGCAGTTGCCTCCAGTCCACTCTGGATGCCTCCTTCGGTGTAGTACTCATAGAGAGTTGGCAGTTCTTGCCCTGCTATCTAATAAAAAAAGGTAAAAAACCATTCTTATATTCTATGACTTCTCTTGCCATGCAAGGTAGAACAAAAGGAAGTACAATCCCCACTAACCTCTCTGGGCACACCATAATAGAAAACGTGTGTTAGTTTCTCATATTTATTGCAGTAGAATTCTGTTAAACTGTATTCTGTACATTAAACTTTCCAGGTTTCCATATAAAGCCCCATGAGTGGATTTAGAAACCTTCTAAAACTTCAATGACCATGATAAATTCAATTGTGGTGCTCAACTCCAAAAAAGATGCACCCACTTTCCAAAATATAGCACATCCCTAAAAGATAAAGGTAAAGTGTTCCCCTGTGCATAGCACCACGCCATGAAGGTGTATAGGGGGTGTGGGGGTAACGCCCCACACTTTCTTGATCCGGTCGTGAGTGGGGGTGATGTGATCAGCATCACGCTCCTGACCGCCTTTACCCCCCAGGGTTTCCCCCAGGTACCCATGTTATTCGACGCTGGGTAGGCGCCGGGGCCGCTTCCACCGTTAGAAAAGTTCCCGGATTTGAACCGGCTGGGGATCGAACCCGGGACCTTGAGCATGGTAGTCAGACGCGTTACCGACTGAGCCACCGCGGCCACTTGAGCTAATTTCTTTATGCAGATTATCTTGGATTTTATAATGACATTAAGTTCTACTAATCCCCATTATACTAGTTGGGACTAGATTTACAATTATAAGCTGAATCCAAACCATGACCTTAGATGCTCCCCCTCACAAAATTATTTCTAAGAAATTTTAGTATCAGGGCTGGTCTGTGACTTTTACAGCAAGGGAAGTACATATCGTAAGAAATTTTAAGATGCATTATTATTATTATTATTATTATTATTATTATTATCATTATATCTGGAAAAATGTGTTTATTGTATCTGTAACTAAAAACAAAAATGGAAAAGCCAAAAAGGTAAAAGGTAAAGTGCTCCTCTGTGCCATGAAGGCGTATAGGGGGTGTGGGAGTAACGCCCCACACTTTCTTGATCCCGTCGTGAGTGGGGGTGATGCAATCAGCATCACGCCCCTTACCGCCTCCCCCCCCCAGGGTTTCCCCCAGGTACCCATGTTATTCGACGCTGGGTGGGCGCCGGAAAAGCCAATGATCTTAATAATTATAGACCAATTACTATATTAAATTCCATGGCAAAGGTTTTTGAACACATAAATGCTGACTATTTGTATTTTTCTTTTAAACAATATATTGATGGAAATCAGCATGTTTTTTTTAGAAAAATGTCTACTATTACAAATTTATTGATTTTAATAGACTCTCTTAAATCTAACATTAGGAAGCAATCCCAGACCGATATTTTATTTATTGACTTGCCTAAAGCCTTTGATAGTGTCAGCTATTAATTTACAAACTCGACCAAATGGGATTATCACCACGATTTCTGAAATGGTTTTCCAACTATTTAGTAAATAGAAGTTTCTCTGTTAAGATTGGTGAATCAACTTCTTCTAAAAGAGAAATACTTTGTGGAGTACCTCAAGGGTCGCCACTTGGCCCAATTCTGTTCGCTGCTTTTATCAATGTTGTTACATTATGTTTTAAATCTAGCACATGTTTACTATATGCAGATGATATAAAAAAAATTAAGAGTATTTTAACAAATAATGATGTCCCTCAACTTCAGGCTGATCTCAAAAGAATGACATATTGGTGCAAGATTAATGAAATGGAAATTAACTTGAAAAAGTGTAAAGTTTTAAGATGTACAGTGGGATCCATGAGTATTACCGTGCAAATTGTCCATGACTATTTTCATCAATTTTTCTCTTGCATCCTGTGTGTTTTTAAGCGACGGATTTTTATGTCTGCTGGTGCAGAAGTTGTCAACAGCTTGTTTTGAGTTTTCTTTTAATTCTTGAAGCTCTTATTGGGTCAAATAAAGTTCACGAACATGGTGATGGACAATTTGCACGGTAATACTCATGGATCCCACTGTACTAAGAAAGTTCATTATATAGTCTCCAACTATTTTATTTATCAAAATAAAATCCAAGTGTGCGACATCATAAAGACTTAAGAATATTAATAGACTCCTCTCTCATATTTGATGAGCACATTTCAGAAATTTGCAAATGAGCAAAGAGAATGCTTGGTTATATATTTTTCTCATGGAAAGTTTTTTTAAAAAGAAGATACTTTAATATTCCTGTATAAAACAATAGTTCGTCCTATTCTTGAATATGCAAATGAATTATGGTTTCTGACTGCAACCAGTCACGTTCAAAAAGTTGAATCAGCTTAAAAACCTTTTATCAGGTTATTATGCACAAAGTTTAAAAAAAAATACTATGACCAACATTACTCTGAATGGTTAACACAGTTTAATACGTTTACCTTAGAAGAAAGAAGAAAAATGAAAAGGATATATTTTGTAGAGAAGATATTAACTTTCCAAGTTGACAGTGAATACTTTTTGAATAATATAGCTTATAAAATTCGCAGAAATTCCCATAGGTATATCTCAATTCTCACATGCCTAAACAAGGCCAGAGGTTTAGTAGCTGATCTTGTTCAAACCTACAATTTGAATTTATGTTGATGTATAAGATTGCAGGATCCACTGTTTTATTTTATAATTATGTATTCAATTTTTTTAATGTTGTATAACCAATTTTGACATAGTGATATACCTGGTTGTTTAATCGTTATCATCACTTAAATCAATATTATTATTATTATTATTATTAGAACAATACACAGTTAATTGCACAATATTATATAACAATAAGCAATTATTAGTATCAGAGATATAATAGATCTCCTTGAAAACTGTAACTTGAAGTGTAAATATGCTAACTTGTTATGTTATGTTATTCTATTTTATTCGTGTAACTTTGTACTTTTGTATTTGACTTAGTTCTGTATTAGGTTTCATACTATGCTCAACACTTAAAATAAACGATTATTAACGATTATTATTATTATTATTATTAATGCCTTCTCTATGAATTCTTCTATCACTAGATTGTAGAAATCTTCTTCTGCGTTTTCATTTCAGTTTTAGCAGCTTCTCAATTACTGTCCTTGGGTATTTCTTGCGGGATCCCGAAAAGTCGGGAAATATCGAATGGTCATTTTAAAAAGTCGTTAATTCTCGACGTTTTCTGCATTGTAAGTTTCTGAAATTTATCGGAAATTGTTAATTTTAATCCAGAAATGCAAAAACAATCACTTAAAATGAAAACGACATGTAGAATTCGAGATTTCCAGAGCTTCGGGAAATTTCGAACAATTCCCGTCCCGACCCGAAAAGTTCTGTCCCGCACACCCCTAGTATTTCTACATTAACTGTGAATTCGGTGAAATGATGAAAAGATCTTTCAGTTCTAGCACTAGACACGGGACAATTGTTTAAAGCAGCTTAACTTCAAAAACTCAAGAAAGCTTTCTTCAGGTAAAACAAAGTTTTTTGTACTCCTATCGAGATATATTAATCTGAGGAATAAGCGACACTTAGTTCACTTCTGTGACGAGCCATGTTAAATGTTGATCATAACTTAATTTCCAAGAATAGAAAATGTCTTCAGAAAAAAAATTGCATTCTTTTTATCAACTAATTGTAAAAACTTTAATTTATTTTTTTCATTCATTATCTCCAGTTGGTGCTGTTGAGCTTTTTGCAAGTTTATTATCTGCAAATGTTGTCAGGAGAATTTCAGCGTGGATTTGAGTTTGCTGATGACGCTGTGATGTTTAAGTAAATTGTTCATATAATCGAAACCTGAACTGCTCCACACACCCTTTTCATTTGAAAATAAGTCCTCCCGGATGGTAGAGTGGTAACGTTGTCGCCTTGAAATGAAGGGATACAGAGTTCGATACCCGGTGGAGGCACATAGAGGTTCTGATCCAACTTTAAACTATAGGTCCAGCCCCGATTAGCCTGTCTACGCATGAAGTGGGCTTGGGAGCAGAATTCATTTGAAAATTGGACTTTTTCGCGCTTTCAAGTGGCTCTGTCCGAAAGGTACGAAGTACGGTCACCTAGTACAATTCGAAAGCGCCAAGAACAGGAGTACGCAAATGCATAGCTCGCTGTGCAGATGGAAGCTGACTCGGTCACGTGATTTCCACACCCGTTGTTCGTTTGTTTAAAAGCGGAGATAGAAAGCCAGCAACACAGGTTAAATATACGTTATGGGTCAGCAAGTTGTTGGTTAAAGTTCTTATAATGTGTGGAAATATATGTGTACGAACATTTGAAAATGCAACGTGATTTCTATGGTGAAAAACAAGTGTTTAAAACGTGGGGAAAACAACGAGTACTCAGTTGTATCTACTGATCGTATTTGGCGCTGCAGTCGAAGTGCAATTCGAAAGACTTTCACTTCCAGTCCACGACTTGAAGACCGCACTCCAAGACCATACTCGGAGAATGCTCGCTTCAAGTATGGTCTTGCACCTTTGGGACACGGCCTGAGTCGTCCATTTCTTGTGCAAGCGAGATTCCTTTCGAATAGAAGGAAGAAAAACGTATTTCCTGTGAAACGAAAGATTCCACCATAACATCGTTGATTTCTCGTAATGGACAACGGTGTCCATTGTTGTGTCAAGCCATCAGTCAGAATTCTCCGGCAAGGAACAGCGACGTATTTGTTAATCCAACTTTCCTCGATTTCCTGTCATATATTATTGCTCGACAGAGAACAGGCATCATAAAATGGTTATTTGCTACTCTTCAAGATGAGGGACAACGAATTTAAGGGTGTGCCGCTCGGCGCTCTTGGAATTTACTATCTGGCCAAATTGAGGAAAGATGAAAAGAAGAGTCGGCATCAAGGTCCTGAAGGACCGCTTGGGCTCTTTCAAACCCTCGTGTTTACAACCACAGCAGGGTTTATCTGACGGTAAGATGAAACTGTCTTCGGAGTGTTTGGTACTCCAAGTAGTGCAAAGCACGTATTAGTAACGCTCTAGTTTTAGAAAGTAATGAGTATGGGTGCAGATTTGTTGGAACTAAAAACACCTAAAACTTCTAGGTAAACGGGCACCACAATGATAAAAAGACGCACTTTTCTGTTCTTTGGGCTGATTGTGACTAAGGTGGTAGATGAAATTATATAAAAAAATACTTTAGATAAAAAGAAAGCATACCTATTACTGTGAAGAGGGCTTCCACACTGCTCCCGGTGGGAACC
The DNA here is from genome assembly GCF_977018435.1 of Lepisma saccharinum. NCBI lineage: Eukaryota > Metazoa > Arthropoda > Insecta > Zygentoma > Lepismatidae > Lepisma > Lepisma saccharinum. Next base: position 18,909,821 of record NC_139256.1, on the reverse strand, counting down.
CCCAAAATTTCGGGTTGACCCAGCATCGTGAGGACAATTGAGGTGCTACTTGAAAAGAAGATTCGGCGGTCTCCGGTCTCCAAAGCCAAAAAACAGCGGCGATGGGACTCGATGCGCAGACCACGGGTCACGCAAAGAAAAGTTACTTGGTAGGCCCTGGCCCTCAGAGCGCTGGAGTTGTTTGGAATATCATTTAATGTGAAGGACATCGAAATTAATGAATACTTTCAGTGCTTTTGCATAATTAATATCATCCCAGTTTTTATACCTACGATTCAAATATCGAGTTAAAAAAAATGCTCTCGCTTTTTTTCTTTTTTAACAATCTGTCATCTTCATAATACTTATTCTTCAGAATCCAAGCAAACCGCAAATTACGTTTGCTCTATTAGTGTTTCACCGCGAAACTTTGTGAATATAATATAATAGTCGAGTAGAGAAAGAGAGAAGGCCATCATCTACACGGCGAAGTAATTTGTGTGCTTAACATTCAGTTTCCTTTTTTTTAAAAATGAAAATTCTCCACACCACAAAGTTTGCAAGAAAAGTTTATCTAGGGCATTCTTATTGAGTTCTCTGGTAAGAAAGTCAAGCATTGTTATTTTGAGACATGAGCCCACCTTAGTGGTCAAGGTGGTTGAGTGGTGAACCCCACCGAAAATACCAGGTTCAAATCCTGGCCTGGGCTTCAGTGTGTAATTTCATTTCATTGTGAGTATACATATAGTTTATTTAGTGGTGGGCATGGGTGTTTCTCTGTGAGTGCCCCTTCTTCAATTTCATCTAAACATCATTCGTGCTCATCATTACAATTTGCCTAAAGAGGCACAAAAGTGAAGCAAAATAAGGAAAGCAGGAATAAAAATACGTTTGGGAACAATCTTATTCCTGGCACAATCAATCATTTGCCTCTTATTACTTGTGACTGCACAGCAGTCAGTTTGCATGATTTTTTTCATGGTGCTTTCATTTGGGCTTTTCGAGGTCAGCAATTCGCAACACAGAATTGGCGTCCATCTTTATTTAGTCCTTTATAGGGTGATATTCCAAGCACTTCAGATTTTAAACAGCGCTCGTAGCACTCTCGTGAAAAAATAAAGCGGAAATTTATTATTTCCTACCTCAAATTTGTCCTTTCCATATCTTTTAGCTACTTCTTGTCGGAAGGAAACATGGAACATACATATCAGTTTCTTAAAATTATATCTTAGTTTCAACATATACTTGTGAACAGATTTATTTCTCAGAAGAAACAAACGAATATAATCAAAAATACATAAGCACATTTCACTTCAGGCCCGTAGCCAGAATTGATCTCCAGGGTGGGGGCGGGGGGGGGGACGTCACGGCTTATCAGCGGAAGCTTTACAAAGCAAGTCCATTTTCAAAAGTTTAACAGTATTAAATACGTGTGTGTGTGTGGGGGGGGGGGGGTATTAAGTTAATATAGGACAGAAAATGTAGAAATATCATAGAATTGAATAAAGTTCTTTTATCTATATCTTGCTGCACATGCCCCTTGTTCCCACTCAGCTGAAGCCGAGGGAATATTCTAATTACTTCCTGCTACTATGACTTCAGTTCGTAAATCAGATGAACGATTGTGATATTTGTTCTTTTTATTCTGTGGATTTAACCTTTATCAAGTTTTGAGAAAAGTAATATCTGCTGTCTACATTTTCAAAATCACTGGAAATAAATTTTATAAAGCAAGTTTTACCAAATTTCAGAGGGAGCTGAGCATTCACTGGCCCCTGCCTGGCTACGACCCCGTTTCACTTTCTAAGCAGGCATGTCCTATGTTTTCTGCGGCAACCTTTCATCCCTATGACATTAAACTTTACAGCTCTATCCATTTCCAAAAAGGGGCTTTATAAACAGACCTCTCAAGGAAGTCGGGGAGGCCCATACAATATTTCGTGCCTGGAACAAGATGCAGTGATTTATCTTTGGGCCTGACTGTAAAATATGTACCGTAGTATAGTATTATTAAATACATTTTTGCCGGTATAAGTTAGCCCCCAAGAATTTGACTCCGAAATCTGTAGCCCCCTCCCACCTATTTCAGGCTGGCGCCGTCACTGCTCGCTTACCAAAAGTGTGAGAAGTAGTATATAGTATAGTTCGATAGTTTTTTTTTTCAATCGCTTGTTTATGTTTAGCTGCTAAACGAATTTATCAAACTTATACGTACTGCAATTCATAAACATGACGCCACAGAGACTTCACAATATTCCAGTTCAGAACCTATTCTCGATTTTGACACTTTTAGTTTTCTTCCACTAAATGGCAGAAGCACACACCAGTGTTATAAGCAAGACTTATTCAGAATTGTTGTTAACAACAAAGAGGGAAAAGTCAAATTTTAAGCCAAAAGTATGAAAATGCAAAGTCCAAAGGATGAAGGATTTTCCATAGACAAGAGTTATACTCATCAAAGAAATTTCATTATTTGCTTGTTATCAAAAGAACAGAAAAATACACCTATCAAAGCATGTACTGATAAAAAAAAGAAATTTTAGTGCAATACGGCTAACGTAAATGTCGTATCAGAAGTTTAAGGAAAGAAAAATATATCATATATTGTATAATTAGAATGATAAAAAATACATGTAACACAAAATTTAGTTTTCAAAAAATTATACAGAACCACATCGTCCAGCCAAACACAATATAGGGTATCTTCTCCACTTCCAGCTGACTGCAATACGTCTAAAGGAGATATCGGGCATCCTGGCCGCTTTCATTCGATTGCGATACTTTCAAACTAGATATTGACGTGTCCCAGACTCATTTTATCAACTTACATTGTTTAATGAGTATTGCTATAGTGCTTCTCATTGTTTAGGGGTTTTGCATTGTTTATAACATTATTTTGAAACAGGTTTCCAATATGAGAGAAGCCTAACAGGCTTCTACTATCCGCGTCAAAAATATTGAGCCCTCGATTTAAGTGCTTGTAAAATTGTACTTTTTTTTTTTTTGGAAAAAAGTCAAATATACGTACCTCATTGGAAAGCCAGAAGTATTTTCTTTGAGACCTTTTAAAGGAAGACAAAATTATTCTAACGCTGTCTGTTCTCTATACAAACAAAAATGTTCGTAAATGTGTATTTTTCTTGTGTTTTTTTATATATATATGGAATTTTTCGGTGTGTAACTTGTAAGCCTGTCGTAAAAATATGATTTTTGTTTTATGACTCAAGCTTGTTTATGTGAAAAAATTTCAACCATATATAATGTTGCTATCATTTGTAGAACAGCCACAATTAATGCTTGATTGCAATGTTGCAATCTCTGTAATGGTCAGCCCAATGGTCATGCAAGGCAAATCAAAATGATGACCGTGGAATAACAATAAAATTTACATATCTCATCCTTGTACGTACAAAGTACGGACTTCAAGTATGGTCTTAGCGGAAGTGACGTCACCTAGTACAGTTCGAAAGTGCCAAGAACAGAAGTACGCAAGTGCACAGCTTGCAGTACGGACGGGAGCTGACTAGGTCACGTGATTTCCACACTCGTTGTTCATTTGTTTAAACTCACGGAAGTAGAAAGCCAGCAACGCAGGTTAAATATACGTTATGGGCCAGCAAGTTGTTGGTTAAAGTTCTTATAATGTGTAGAAATGTATGTGTACGAACATTTGAAAATGCTATGTGATTTCTCTGGTGAAAAACAAGTGTTTAAACCGTGGGGAAAACAACGAGTACTAAGTTTTATCTACTGATCGTATTTGGCGCTGCAGTCGAAGTGCAATTCGAAAGACTTTCACTTCCAGTCCACGACTTGAAGACTGCACTCCAAGACCATACTCGGAGGATGCTCGCTTCAAGTACGGTCTTGCACCTTTCGGACACGGCCTAAATGAAAAAAAGTTGTAAAAGAGAGAATGCCATGGCGCCCCGTGAAATTATTTGCTCCCTTTTAAATCAATATTGTTTTAAGTTTGCAAAAATTGAATCTGAAATTTTTTATCGCTTCGCTCGCAATATGGTTCTTTTGTATAATGCATTATATATTACAAGAGAGAGAAGTAAGACCAAATGTGTACATCAGACTGTTGTTGCTAAGAAGTTTTGTTTTAAATGTATGAATAATCGGCTTGAGGAAGAGGAGCACATCAATGTGAGAGATAATTTATATGATTTTTGCAGTTGGTTTGTTATTAGGTGGATGAATTGATTATGTAATGCATTTAAATAATATACTTATGTGTATTAAAGAAAAATTGAGTACGTGCACAATTTTGTGTCAACATGTTGCAGATATCGGTTTCTTATTTTACGTCGCTCTATGTTGCATATGTGTAAAACATATGTTCTATATGAAAGTTACACATGCCATATGTACAAAAGGAATTATATTCGTAATTTTGTCCTTCAAAAATACAGTTTGTGTGCTTATTTTCCATTATTAGTTAATGTGAAATTGAACGTGTTGAAAAAATACCAGGAATAAATGCAAACAACAATAAATAATAATAATATCATTATTATTATTCCTATTATTATTATTATTGGCACGTTTATCCTCCTGGTACTTGCCCCTTCCAGACAAAAAATCGTTGTTGCGCCTCTGCTCACACACACACATACACACACAAAATCAACATTAGCAACAGGCACTGAAGAAAAAATTAAACGAAGTTTTGAGTTTCGTTCGACCCGCTCTAGCTACGCGAGTCAGCACAAAATCCTTTGAAGTAGACCGTTACTAGTCGGTTTGGAATCGGCATGCCGATCGGCCAGTCGGCACGTACCCAATTGTTCGGCTTTACCGATCGGCATAGTGAGGACGCGCCTTTAAACATACACACGCACACATATAAATAAAATATACAATAAGAAAAATTCCATAGACACATAATAGCACAGAATAAAGGGAAAATGCTTTCGTGTATTATCAGTGTTGCTAAGTTATATACTCACAAAGTGAAGCAGCAGGAGAGTATTTATGCAACATAACCACATGTTCTTGTTCATGTTCTGTCCAGTAGAATTGTATACCGTTCACGCCTAGTCCTGCAAATAGGCCTATATTATTCCGTTTGGTAAATAATATAGCAGTTTACATGATCTTACCAGATAATCAGTGTTTCCAACTTACAAGAAGGTCATTAAGATAAAGTAATCTCTCTAGTGATCGAAACGGCTTCTATTATAATTACACGCTATTTTGCTGATCATTGTTTGTTACATATCTCTACGGTATCAAAGACTCATCTCTACCCTTGAACTTTGTAACAAAGCTATTTGTGCAAATGCTCGAAAATTTATCAACGTATGAAATTATATAAGATATGAGATAAGTTACTTTTTAGCACATATTATCATTGAATTTTTTTAAAATTTGAGTTCTTCGATTCACAATTTAAGTTAATATTGCGGTCTGGATAGCTGTTGTTAATACCCAGATATGGGTATATTTGGAAGTAGTAGTTGGCGACATCGCAAAGTGAAGATATGTAAACTAACGTTACTTTAGGTCAAATTTTAAAATTCTGAACGAAATTCACCTAGATTCGTTGAGAAAACGTCAACAAATATACTTCTTGCAACAATATCAAAATGCAGAAGTATGCTTTCAATTTTTCACAAAACAGCTGGTAATTAAATTATGTTCACAGCATGATTCACAACCAATAACAAACACGACATGCGCTTTTGAAAATGTGTATATTTACAATTTCAAACATGAGTAATTACAGGAAAGAAATCGTCATACAAAAAATTGTTTACGGCTGCCGTTACCCAAGGATAGGTGTATCGGTGAATGTTATTGTGCCTGCTGAAGCATAGTGCTCGAAGATGATTACCTGGAAAGAGAAAAAAAGAGGAAATCTATTATTAGTTGATTCTTATTGTTTCTCTCTTGTGGTTTATATGATTTAGTTTTTCTTTGCTTCGATTTAACACTTAATTGCTGATTTTCAGTAATAGAAGTCATTAATTCATTGACAATTACAATCACGTAAACCATATGCGAAATAAGGGCCCTGTCATCCATGTCAAAGATTCAGCCCTTTCTAGGATGTATTCTAGGAGCGTGTACTCTAGGTTAGCTAGGCAATTTGCGAAGCCTGAAGCCCAGAAGAAAAATATATTCGAAAATGTGAATAAAGTGGTTCATTTCAATAAGACGGTGACACTGAAGCTGGGAACCTAATTTCTTATGAGTTGGCAACTCTGGCTTCCGTTGGCATGGCAACGTGGTTTCCTTGAAGGCGCAGTGAACGAGCAAAATGGGTGTGTCCAACTATTTATACACCTAGTGTTCTCCCTTCCTCCATATCTTGCTTGTTTAAGTCCACTTTATGCAGAGAAAGGCTAATCGGGATTGGACTTACAGTTTAAAGTGGGATCCCAATCACCGGGCATCGAACACGGGATCATTTGATTAACGGACGAGGACGTGGCAACTGCGCCTTTGGGGAGGCCCTCCTTTCTGTATAGCCTAAGGCCGTGTCCGAAAGGTGCAAGACCGTACTTGAAGCGAGCATCCTCCAAGTATGGTCTTGGAGTGCGGTCTTCAAGTCGTGGACTGGAAGTGTTGTCTTTCGAATTGCACTTCGACTGCAGCGCCAAATACGATCAGGAGATAAAACTGAGTACTCGTTGTTTTCCTCGCCATTTAAACGCTTGTTTCTCACCATAGAAATCACATAGCATTTTGAAATGTTCGTACACATACATTTCTGCACATTATAAGAACTTTAACCAACAACTTGCTGGCCCATATTTAACCTGTGTTGCTGGCTTTCTACCTTTATGATTTTAAACAAATGAACAACGAGTGTGGAAATCACGTGACCTAGTCAGCTCCCGTCTGTACTGCAAGCTGTGTACTTGCGTCCTTCTGTTCTTGGCGCATTCGAACTGTACTAGGTGACGTCACTTCTGCCAAGACCATACTTCAAGTCTGCACTTTGTACCTTTCGGACAGAGCCTAAGACTACGTGTCATAGTGTTCCCTGGACTCAGATTACGCCCCTGTATATAGTCATGCAGAGTAAACAACTTTAAGAATTTATTTTGACTAAACTATATGGAATTCAGCAATGATATTTGTTATGAATCAATCAGTAACAACTTCAAGTTTGTATGAATGTCTACGATGGCTACAAATGTTCAGCGTGGCTTCCATCAGTTATGAGACACCCATCCCATCGAAATTCGAGTTCTTGCTACACTTTTCTTGCGTAACACCTTGCACACTGTGGAATGAGAAACATCACACAATTCTCTGCTTTCTCGCCTTGTTGATTTTTGAGGACTACGTTGGAACACTTCCCGCACGCGAACAACATTTTCCAAGTTGTGGTCTTCCTGTGAGTTTCTTCGCACACAAACAACCAGTTTACACGAAAGATTTGTGCCACTGGTGAATTTGTAAGTTGTGGTTTTCCTGTGAGTTTCTTCGCACACAAACAACCAGTTTACACGAAAGACTTGCGTCACTGTTGAATTTGTAAGTTGTGGTCTTCCTGTGAGTTTCTTCGCACACAAACAACCAGTTTACACGAAAGATTTGTGCCACTGTTGAATTTATAAGTTGTGGTCTTCCTGTGAGTTTCTTCGCACACAAACAACCAGTTTACACGAAAGATTTGTGCCACTGGTGAATTTGTAAGTTGTGGTCTTCCTGTGAGTTTCTTCGCACACAAACAACCAGTTTACACGAAAGATTTGTGCCACTGGTGAGTTTGTAAGTTGTGGTCTTCCTGTGAGTTTCTTTGCACACAAAAAACAGTTTACACGAAAGATTTGTGCCACTGGTGAATTTGTAAGTTGTGGTCTTCCTGTGAGTTTCTTCGCACACAAACAACCAGTTTACACGAAAGATTTGTGCCACTGGTGAATTTGTAAGTTGTGGTCTTCCTGTGAGTTTCTTCGCACACAAACAACCAGTTTACACGGAAGATTTGTGCCACTGTTGAATTTGTAAGTTGTGGTCTTCCTGTGAGTTTCTTCGCACACAAACAACCAGTTTACACGAAAGACTTGCGTCACTGTTGAATTTGTAAGTTGTGGTCTTCCTGTGAGTTTCTTCGCACACAAACAACCAGTTTACACGAAAGATTTGTGCCACTGGTGAATTTGTAAGTTGTGGTTTTCCTGTGAGTTTCTTCGCACACAAACAACCAGTTTACACGAAAGACTTGCGTCACTGTTGAATTTGTAAGTTGTGGTCTTCCTGTGAGTTTCTTCGCACACAAACCACCAGTTTACACGAAAGATTTGTGCCACTGGTGAATTTGTTTTCTTGTTGGCGCCGGCTTCTTGTGGGTAGTACGTAACCATCGTCGTACAGTCGTTGCGGACTTAGTTTCATGGAACTTGAAGACGCAGATTGTGTTTTCTGGACCTGTGAAAGTCGCCATTTTATTTAACACTACGCCAAAAGTCTTGCTCATTAAAACAAAACTTGAAGATTTTCTTATTGTTATACAACCAGGCACTTCAACGGGGAGGGCGAGAGGGACGATCCCCCTCTCAATTGCTAGTTTTTCGATATATTATTATGCCTAATATTTTTGAAGACTCAAATATTCTGTTTGATTACCGAGTTTAACATGCTCGAGAATATTGTTTAAAGTTATATTTAAGCCCACTTTATGTTCATGGCAAGCTAATCGGAACTGGGCCTTCAGTTTAAATGTGGATCTGAACCACTGTGTGGACTATATCTCAAAAGAAGATCGAACCCGAGACGCCTTGAGATAGCCCTAATTGATTTTGTTTTCATTGTTTATTCACTTTTCTCTCAGTGGAGGAATTATGATAACGAAACACAATAATAACCACCTATTTCAGCCCTGGACCTAACCTAACCTAACCTAACCAAAATATGGAAATTAGCTTGGTTCCTGTTCACAGTACTATATAATATATATTATTTCTAGTATTATAAAACAGTACAACTTATAGCTTAATTGATTCTCGGTGAGGTCAGGTATCAGACTTAAATTCGCCCCTCCCACTGTGTCCTCTGGATCCGCCACTGTATACAACAAACCTCATTGTTATGTTTCAGAATTATTATTTTTAACAATAAACCTGATAAGTTGTTTACTCCATTATGATACACGCTGTTTATATGCGTGTGGCCATGCACACACACGTGCACACACCAGCATCTGATTTCGTGTCCCGACAATAAGAATCCTCCTCACCTCATTCTCCCCCTCTTTGAGTAGCGGAGCTGGCACGTAGAGCGTCTTCTGGGGTCCCAGGTTTAGGTACCGGCCGATGTTGAAGCCGTTGACGAACACAATGCCCTTCCCCCAGCTACCCATGTCGAGGAAGGTGTCTGAAGGAGATCCCTCAACGTTGAAAGTGGTCCGAAGCAAAGCCGGTCCCAGGAGGTCTTCAACCGCTCTCCAGCCGTTTAACCTGAAGGAAACCATATTCCAGTTGACATTTTGAAGTTAAAAACAAAAGAAGAAAGAACACCTGTAAGTGTAGCAAATTATCAGTAGACGTTCACACTGTTTATATAATTAAGAATTTACTGAAGAAAATCGTCTGTAGGGTTGTTTTTTTTGGCCTGGGAGGGGCAAAACAAGTTGCTTCAACCAATTAGCATCTCCGATAACCTTAACATTGAGCAATGTATTGGACTTTTCATAAAAAAAAAGATGCAAATGTTTCAAAATTCCCGCCATAATGAAAACAATGATGATCACAACAACAACATCAACTTAAAAATTCAAAAAAATGTTTTCGGTTAGTTTCTCTGTTTGAATAGTGTTTTGCCAGTAAAAAAAATATTCTTTATGTTCAAGCTTTCTCTTTTATATGTTACTTGAAATTACACAAACTGCTTTTTTCTGTCTGTTTTAATTTTTCGTAAATTAGTGCAATATGGCACGAACTACAGAGCATCCCAACAATTACAAAGTTTCTGTTGTTTTGACTGACTCCATTAAAGTCTCTATACATATACAGTGTGTTTAAAAAAGGATGACCTAATTTTAAAACCTTACGCACCACCAGTGCATGAAACTTGCACTACTTGAACCGCCATAGCCTAGAGGTTTAAATGACTGCCGCTAGATACCACTGGTAGCGCCAAAATAGACGCTAACGTTAGTCGTTCACAAGATGGCGTCTCTGCAACAGAAGGCGTTTTGTGTTCTCCAATTCAGCAAGACATTACATCCTGTGACGTTTTCTTGTGGGGATACGTCGTAAAACAACGTTTTTCCCCCACCATTACCCATTGAATTGGACAGAATCACGGCTACAGTAAATTCTGTGTAAGAATACACTCTCGGACGCGTTTGGAACGAATTCAGCTATCGTCTTGATGTTATCCGTGCAGCAGGTGGAGAGCACATACAACATTTATAATACGGTGAGTGAAACTCGAGGACTTACTTAATACTTTATTGGGTACCTGTAACACATTTTCATTATCAATTATAATTATTTGAAATCGGGTCATTCTTTTTGAAACACACTGTATAAGAAATTACATTTACCCTTACATTCGAGTTTCAGAGAGGTGCTGTGGTTCTCCTCTGTCCCACCCTTCCGGTAAGTTATCCAACTCTAATCTTGACTTACCCTTTCACCCACTTGGACTTGAACTGCAGGGAGATTGTTTCAAAGTCACTTAGTTCCTCACCGTCTAGAAGCAAAGGTCCGTCCGTCAGTCCCTTAGATGGATTAAACCAATGAGTATTTCCAGAATTGTCTCGTGAAAAGTTCTCCACCAAAAGGTCAACGGTTCGATTCCCGGCGTCTTCCGGAGCAAAGTTGAACTCCATACCTCTTAAACGACAAAGAACACATATTGTCATCAACCATAACTTCAAACCTAAAAAAAAGCTATTGTCATACTTATATACAATAGAAAAGAGCTTGAGGAATTACCGAGAGAGAGATAACAAGTGTGAGAGGCAGAGAAAAAAGGAGAGAAAACTAAATGTACAATAGAATATTCTTCCACCTGTTTTTTTCTCTTCCAACGATTCCACTTGCATCTGGATGATAAACCTTTTCTCGAGCAAGGCCTCATCTCCAGGAAGCTATCAACTCGCGGCAAGCCACGGCACCTAGCGACCTGTTGAGTGAGATGAGTCAAGGCAAAATGGATAATAAACCTTTTCCTGCTCCCACAAAAATAGGCAATAATTAGGCTGGAGAGTTCAATGAACTAACCGATCTCTAAGTACGCACTGGTAATGATCAGGCTGGAAAGTTCATACGAACTAACCGATCCCTTGTGACAAAAGGTCCACCTACACCTGCTTCTTCCTCTTCCATCGCAATGTTCGCGGGCGAATAGAAATGACGGATACCAATAAAGCGTGAATGTTCTAAATTTGGTACGTAACGAAGCCCATGCCTGAGGCGATTCCACGAAACTGTTTTCACCTTAGCATCCAGGGAAGACACATGGTTGGAAACAGATGACACGCACCTTCTGCCTTTAGGGCTTTATGTTAGTCTGGTTACAACCCTTTTATCGGACTTCTCAAGGGCTTCTTAGGGTTAGTAGGACCAAGCCCTTGCGAGGTCTGTGGTGCAGGATTAATTTTGATTATCACCTATGTAGGTTTGAAATAAAAGATCATTAAAATCTTTTACTCCGAGATTTATTTGAACTTTCGTTGATATACAAACACTTTCAAACAGACAGTTCACCCGATACAACTTGTAGGCATAAACCTATTCGTTGTACCTAGGTTTATAACTCTGGTCTTTTTGATGATGCAGGAGAACGCCTTATTCAGAGTTGGGTTTGTGGAATATCTGCCAAATGAAGCACAAGTACACCAGCCAATCCGAAGATTGAAGCAAGATATTACCCAACGTCCCCTGAGTCTTTCGGCGACCAGAAGAATGTCCCGTAGGCTTACAAAAGTCTAGCTCTTTTATATCATAATTTTGTTTACAATTTACCAAGGTTACTACATAGTTGTTTTATATTTCCATAGTTTCAGCATTCTTTCCTGATTTAAGTTAAACAATTTATTATCTATTGTAACATTAACAATAACACATTTTTAACATTTTTAAAGAATAGATTTCAACATAGATTAATTCAATACAGATTGGAAAAGCATGTGCTGACTGGTGCGACACACAGAGTTGCCAAATTGAGCACTTCTCACCAAGTTATACATTTTCAAGTTAAGAATTTAAGTGTAGTAAAGTCACATCTATTGCAAAAAAGTAACTCTGTTACGGTTACAGGTACTTACTTTTATAAATAGATAGTTACAGTTAGAATTACTAAAAAAGTAACTATTGCTTGTAATTAGTTACTTTCAAACACTGGCTTGTTATATAACTTACGTGTTAACCCAATATCCAAAACCGTTTATGTCATCAAGGCTAGCCAACTGCTCGGTTTTTCTGACTCCATCCACAAGCAGGAGACCAATGTCCCTCACATGGCCAGTTATCTTGAGAACGGAACTCTCTTGCAGTTGCAGAACCTTCCGGTAAATGACGTAGCCGTAACTCTGTCCGTTCCCTCCGTTAATGTCCAGGAGTTCCATCGACTTCACTTGCTGAATCAGAGTCTTGTCCTCCGATGGCTGAAAAATATGTCCAGAAATATTGTTCTCAAGTGAGTACGGATGCGTTTCACAAGTAACGTGCCAAATGTCAACTTGTACTTTATTATTATTAATTGCATTGATAATTATCCTATGGCAGAAGACAGTGGTGGTTATCATGGATGTAGGGAAGGGGGGTCAATCCCCCTGGAAATTGACATCGTTCATATCAAGTTACAAGTTACAAGTTTTTATTGTTAACAGCAGAAATAACAGAATAAATGTGTTAAATAAAAGAGTTACGAGTTTGTGTTTTAAGTCAATTTTATGCACAGTAAGGCTAATAGGGACTGGACATAGAGTTTAAAGTGGGATCCGAACCACTATGTGCCTCTACCAGATATATCAAACCCGGGACGTTAAATAAAAGAAAATCCTGGCTTGGATGTACCTGGTGGAGGCACATACTGGTTCGGATCCCACTTTAAACTCTATGTCCAGTCTCGATTAGCCTTACTGTGCATAAAGTGGACTTAAAACAATAAAAAGAAAAAAACTCCAACTCAACTCGAAAAGAATAATTTGTTTTCATATTCTACCATCTATATTAATGGTTTCACAGTTTCAAAATTCCAAAATTAAGTTTTTTTGCGAGACGTTACACAATATAAATAGTGTGAGAAAAATTGAGGACTAAAAGTGGTAAACGTTGCAAGTGCCAAAAGCGAAAGTGTTGGGAAATCGCATCGTTCCGCACATCAGCCCGTAAGAACGTGCACACTAGTGACCTCTTTACGCGCCCTTTGAACTACTTAAGAGGGCTACCAGCCACATTTCACGTTTACCACATTATAAAGCATGGCACATTTCACAGTTTAACGTGGAAAACGGTGTTTGAATTATTGTGGCACTTACAGCGTTTACCAATTTTAGTCTTCAATTTCTCCCCAACTTTCAAATCTTTTTCTTGAACGAAATGTGTAAAAGTTAATAACAAACAGAATAACTATTTATTTCAACACACTAACTGTATAACAACACACTGAAATAATAATAATCAGTTGTGGTGGATATTTACCCATCTGGTGGATCGAGTAGAAAAGTCTCCCCAAGGATATAATGTAATAATAATAATAATAATAATGATAACATTTAGAATAAACTGGTTTCTATGTATTACTTTAGAATACTTAATATTTCATTATAATAATGATAAGTATGATAATAACAACATTTATTATTGTTATTTTTTCCTACTATTCGATTTTTATCAATGGTGTGAGCCCCCTTACAAAATTTTCTGTCGACGACTGTGGTGGTTATCATACTACTTTTAGGAGAAATTTAGAAGTTGGCATATTCTATTAATGGATAGAACATTTGTTTAGAAGTATCGAAACTTACCACTCTATCGATGATGTCCGTAATGGAGAGGTACTCTTGTACGGTGAAGTCTCCATAGGCCTTCTTCACTGTTTGTTCTGGAAGATCTGGGATCCTTGTTTGTATTTTGTTGTATCTGCCAACAATGTCCTTTGTCAATTCGTACTTGCGCGTGTAGTCACCAGCTTCCGTCAGAAGGGCGCTGTAATCTGAAGGAATCACACAGCAATCATGAACAGGAATGAAGTAATTCTGTTTTGTAAATAAACTAACAAAACGCAAGTGTTGAAGAAATGTGGTTCTCATTGGACTGTTACTCGATAAAAAAAGACAGTTGACCATTTTTCGTGCTTGATAAAGTGCAGTAACCCCTTCTCTGTCACTTCCTCTCTCACAGACATTTACTCTTATAATTTCTCTTTTCACCCATCTCTCTTTCAATCTCTTCTCCGGCTCCCCCTCTCTTATTTTGTACTCTCCTATTCTTTTTCCTCTCTCTTCCCATTCTTTCTCGCTTTCTACTTTTCTTATGCTCTATCTTTAATCCACTCTTTCCTTCAACCCATCTAATTCATTCTCACTACTTGCCTCTCTCGCTGTTCTTATCTCGCTATTCTACTGTTACGGTATTTCGCCAGGGGTCCCGGGTTCGAACACCGGCATAGGCATGGATGTTTGTGAGTGTCATTTCATCAATGTCATCATATCATCACTCATCATTCCCCCTCTTCGCAAAGGACCTCCCCGATGGCGCAGTGGTAGCGTCGTCGCTTTGTAATCAAGGGATCCCGGGTTCGATACCCGTTGGAGGCACATAGTGGTTCGGATGCCACTTTAAACTGTATGTCCAGTCCAAATTAGCCTTACTGTGCATAAAGTAGACTTAAAACACCAAATCAATCAATCAAAAAACCATCTTCGCAATTAGCCAAAAGTGGCACAAAGGCGAAGTAAAATCAATCATTTCTACAGTATTTATCTATCCATTTTTTGCTTGTGCCTTCAAAAATACCCCCATTTAAAAAAAGGAAATATATAAAAATTAATTTTGAAGTAATCAAACCGATTTTTATAGGAATTGAGCAGGATGCACGAAAACAGCCACAGTAACAGATCAAATGAAGCACTAATAATTGACTTAACGCACATTTTTTTTAAAAAAGAATCATGCATATGCATAACGTTTGTGTTTTTGATAACAATGATTTTTTTTAACAATTAAAACGTGACTTACCGTAGCTAGTTAGATCCGAGGCGTACTGTGGAAAGCTATTTGTGACGCTCGCTCCACTCAGGAATCCAAAGTTGGTCCCTCCGTGAAACATGTAAATATTTGCCGAACCATTGAAATTTTTGAATATCTTTTCTAGGCGCTCCCCAAACACTGCGGAAAAATGCAATACATGTATAAATTAAAACAGCAACAACAAAACAGTATTTAAAACTAAATATAGCCTAAGGAATTGATTCATTTTGACTATATGGTTTTCGGGGCATATAAGGAAGATCATACGAGGGAGAGTCAAGTGAAAGTCTTAATAGTGCGATAAAAATTATAGGACAGAATGCATACAGGTCAAATTTACATCGGGGATCAACTGTTATTTACAAAACGATCTCAAGGGTGCAACACTGATCAGGCGAGCATCAAAACGCCATTATAAAGATGGCGCCTCCTCCACACACATGCACCAGCAAACAGAAGTGGTTCCTTAGCATCTGGAAGCCTAAAACTTATAGACATTCTACGGCTATTGAAAATTCACTATCTCTGTGCTTTGTTACCACACAAGCAACTTTACAAATAGAGGAGGAAACTCAACAATGGCCTCAGTTGACAGGCAGATGAGTGCAAGGGCCTTTGCGGTGGCTCATGGGTAACTGCACATACATTCCAAATACTGTTCTTCTTGAGGTATACAAGCACTAACTCAGACTTGAAAATATATGTGGATCCGCAATGGGTCTGTGCTAAAATGCAGCTAACTTCCATACAGAGATCTACTAGAAGAAAAAAAAGGTTTTCATTTGACTTTCACTCGTATTATATAATGCCTCACAAACGAACTAAAAGGAAAATAAACATGAAGAAAGTCTATTGGTGATTTACCTGAAGGGCTATTCCCGTGGTCCATCTTGGCGTCCATCCAGTTGGTGAACCAGCCCGACCAATATTCCATCGCCATGAGGGGTTTGTCGGGTTGTATTGCCTGTAGTTGAGGCATGAGATCGTCAGGATCGCCGTTGAAATTCAACGTCTGCAGTGCTGAAATTGAAGTCAAAATAAGACTATAATATTTCCATATTTTGAACAAAAGAAACGAATCCTGTTATAGTGAGAAAAATTATATGTGAACATTTTTGAAATGATATTGAAACATAGGAGTAACAAGTTTTGAATTGGGAAATATTTTGTGATGCTCTACTTATTGTTTCGATTGTGTTTCGGTATTTTGTAGTGCTCCAATATTGTTTTTTATTACTGGGATCATAGGCGCCGACTCTATGGGGCTTGGAGGGGAGGGCTCGAGCCCCCCAATATTAACGATGTGGGGGTAGAGCCCCCAAATAATTTTGCTTAGGAGGATCTAATGTATTATTTTGCTTCTCTTGTAAAGTTTACTCTGAATTGTGCCACATGAACTTAACTTTAAATACACATTTGAAATGTTATAGACCATCAACTTTGGGGGGCTATGACCAGAGACAGCAAAACACATGACTTATTACTATATACTAAGTATATAATTATGAATATTGTTAACATTTTTACTAAAAAGAGTTTCAAAAGACGCTGTGCATGAACTAGGGTAGTGGATGGGATGTTCGGGCTACAAATGGCTCTCACATGACATTCAGAACGAGATCATTGATATATTTGGGAGATCTGTTTTGCGCTCCGTGGTAGCAGATATTAAAAGTCGGGAATATTTTGCTATTATGGTTGACGAAACTTGTGACATATCCATCCGTGGACAATTAATATTCTGCATTCGAACTGTGAATAAAAATTTTGATATTTTTGAGGAATTCATGGGCTTTTATGAGATTCCGTACACTGATGCCAAAACTTAAAAAAGGGAGAGAGTGAGTCATTCATTAATTTATTTCAGTGAACAGAGCCCCCCCAATAATTTTGACAAGTCGGCGCCCCTGACTGGGATTGTACGTCATTTGCAATGACCCAGTATTATTTTGATTATCAGTGGTATAAATTTTATTGCTCCAATATTGCTTTGATTGGGGGCATTAATTTGATATTCCAATATTGTTTTGATTACTGAGGAGCATCAAATATAGTGATCCAATACTCTTCTCATTGCTAAATGCGAGGATGAAGTACCTAGCAAAACATTAATGCTGAGCTCACTTAGTTCTCACTTTCGCCTTAGATGTCTCTGTCATTCGCTGCCTGGTAGAGTCCTCTTACGTGATCTTTAGGAACTAATTCCAGGGTAATAATTTAGGGTAAGGGCGGTATTCACTTTCCTCTACACGTCACTAACAAAATATATAGTAAACTTAAGATAAACTAGTGGTCAAGCACACGTGATGCATAAAACAAATATTAAGTCTTGAGTGGACCGCCACTGTGCGTAATTTTCATTATACATACACCTTGTCGTTTCACACCAAGTTATCTGTTCGCTTAGCACCATGTGAAATTGAGGGAAAACAGAGTATCTGAAGGTGTGGATTTTATTTTGGATACCCCGCCCTCTCTAAGGTTTATAGCATAAACCTTAACACAAAACATTCGTATTAATTTACCTCCTGGTATGGCGCCAGTGGTTCCTCTCTTGGCGTTATCTGACGTCACAAACAGCTCCACCAATCCGTTGTCCTCGAATGTCTGCTTTAGAAATAGTTTGTAGTCATCGTCGATGGGGGCGAAGTTCCCATATTCGTTCTCAATCTGACGAAAGAGAAGAATAAAAATAGTAATTACTTCAAAAATTATACAAAAAACCTACAGAACCCGCTTTCTCGAAAATAATGAGGCTGGCAGTCAGTAACTTGGCGATGGTTTAGAAATTTCTTTAGAAATTGTTTAACATGGTGTTATTCTTCTTTTACCCCCCCCCCCCCCGATGGCGCGTTGGTAGCGTCGATGTCTTTGAAATCAAGGGGTCCCGGGTTCGATACCCGGTGGAGGCACATAATGGGTTCGGATCCCACTTTTAAACTGTAGGCCCAGTCCCGATTAGCCTTACTGTGTATAAAACTCGTGAAACGTCGATAGTCTTATTTTCTAAGTTGCACTTAATGTAAATGTAAGCATTAATAAAGTACACTTGAAATCAGTGGCGGCGATTCGAGGAGGGGCGAGGGGGGCAGTTGCCCCCGCACTATGCTAAACCTTATGTACCAAGAGAATGTAAACTGTCCTTGCCCCACCCCCACCCCCCAGTTTTGGAACCAAATCACCGCCACTGCTTGCAATGATGCTGGAACTACATACTTGTTAGAAACAAATCGACTTTCAGGACACTATAAAAGCAATGACCACAGGAGGTGGTATAGTCTGTTTTATATCTAGGAGTATAACATATCTAGGACATTATGATGTCAATACTATTCATAATGCATAACATGATAGTGCGGTAGTAGCGATGCAGAAAGTAACATGGACATTTTTGTCTGTTGGAGGGAGTGCACCTATTCTCATCTACCAAACAGAAGGCAAATTTTTTTCATGATAATAACAATAGCAACAGAGTGTAGTGACAATATCTGGAACCCAGCATGATGCAATTTTCTCATGTTGAGGTTGTTCTCATTTCGCATCAATCCAACACGTAGCGTTCCCGCCTTTGGAACGCAGGGATCAAACCTAGGGCTGTAACTCACCCCCACAATAGCAACACTTGATGGTAGAGGCGGCCCTGAAGGGGCCAGGTGTGAAATACCTAGCTTATCATTAGTAATGATTTGGAAAACTCATGTTTTAGATTTACACACTTCTGCCTGAGCAAGTGGGAATGGCAGATAGGGTGCAAATAACTTACCCCTGTTCGGTAACGAAATATAGCTATTGCCCAAGCTCCTCTCCTCTCGACGATTACCAGCAAACACACCACGTTCTACCTTTCTCACCTCCCTGACCTCTCCTAAAGGTAGGTGCCCTCGTCGTTTCCTGTGTAAACTCTTATTCCACAATATTCAGAGCAAGTGCTGACATGTTTTGCCAGCTAGCTATATTCGCCACCGTACAGGGATGTTACGCATTGACACCTCCAAAAGAAATGAACTTAGCCATTGTGCAACCATCAGATAAGGCTAGGTATTGTTACTACAGGCTTCATGCAAGTCTTGATGACATTCTCGTGCATTTTTGCCACGGGCCACCTGGATTTTGATCCACAATCGCTGTTCTACCTTTTGTAAACATATTTTAGGGCAGTACACAAAATGCTGTTCATTTCAACCTCGCACATACACAACAGTAAAGCACATACACACATCGACATGAGCCCCAACTGACAATGCTCAATGACTGATAGCACATTCGCTGCGTTATCACCTCTTCCTGACAGTGTTGCCACATTTAAAGTACAGCCCATGTATATATTTAACGAACAAAGTTTTCACCTGAAACATAATAATGGGCCCTCCTTTGGTGAACTGAAAATCAGCTACCAATGGTAAGAGTTTATCAAAGTATTTCTTCACTCTGTCGGTGTAAAAGGAGTCGCTTGTTCTGGTTACAATTCCTTCCTGTCTGAGAAGCCAACTGCGAAATAAAAGAACATATATTCTTACGTCACCAAATTATAATTGATAATAATATTTCCTATTTAAGAGCAATTACATAAAGTAAATCAGATCTGTAATTATATAATTTTGCAATTACTAAATTACTCCTAATTTTCTTACCGCCTTACTTGAGAACAGGCTTTTCTGTAGTTCTGCTTCTGAACACTGTTCAAAACTATTATCGAAACTAAGAAAGTAATAACGTTTGGCTAAATCCAACCAGCATTGTTTGCATCCTGCCCTGATATTTCTCCGCAATAAATTATTTCGCTTTTCTTCTAGCAAGTCATAATTTCGGTAATTTATGTTGATCAATAAAACAGTTCGCACTGTTAGAAGTTTGCGTAAAACTTAAAATGTACTATCGTTAAAATCTAACGTCTGTCCAAGGATTATCTATTATATATTATCCTTGGTCTGCCTGTCAATTTACAAAAACTGAACGTAACTCTGTTTTAGTTTACATTTCAATCATGCTATTGTAGATTTAACTATTGTGTCAAATAATATAATAAATAAATTGTTTTGGGAAGTAGATTTTGTGAATAGGGGTAGTGATCATTTGCCAATTTTCATTACACTGTTAAATGATGCACACTCAGTACCTAAAATATATTCATTACCAATTAGAAGGTGGCAGGTTAAAAACATCGATTGGGAATTATATTCTATAATTTTGGACTCTTATATCTCAATGGAAAATATTAAACAGGAACAAAACATAACGTGTCAACGTTATTTACAATTAATAACATATGCAATGGATATTGTAGCTAAACGGAAGAAAATTAATAATAAAAACAACTTTCCTACTATAAGTTGGTGGAATGATGAGTGTCAAGATGCAAAAGAAGAAAGAATAAGATTGTCTGAAATATTTGCTGAACAACCTTTGCCAAATAATTGGATAAATTTAAAACAAGTAATTGCTAAAGCAAAACGTATCTTTAATAAAGCAAAAAGGCAAGCATGGGAAGAATTCTGTGAATCATTATCACCATCTGTTAAAACAAACACAATTTGGAATAAAATAAATTTTCTTAAAAAAGGACATAAAATTAGAGTTTCACCTATAACAACAATTTGGCAAGAACATTTTGAAAAAAAGTTTACACCTAGTTATGTAAGAAATAAAATACCCGAGATTATAAATAATATAAGTTCCAGTGACGAAATTTATTCAAAAATAACATTGCAAGAATTAAGAGAAACTCTAAGTAATATAAAATCAACTGCTCCAGGATACGACGGAATAACGTATGAAATGATAGGACATCAATCGGACAATGCATTAAAAGTACTTGTAAATATTTATAATAATATTCTGAGAAGTGGAAATGTGCCACAAAACTGGAAAACACATCTGATACTACCTATACTTAAATCAACTAAAGATCCGAAAGAAGCTAAATCATATCGACCTATTACGTTGGCTCCTACAATTGAGAAGATATTTGAAAGATTATTATTAAAAAGATTAGAGTGGTATTTTGAGAAAGAACAATATTTTTATCCCTATCAGTTCGGTTTTAGGCTAAACAAGGGTTGTATTGATGCATTATCAACATTAACATTGCATGTTCAAAATGCAATGTATAAGAAACAATATACATTTGCTCACTTTATAGATATACAAGGTGCATATGATAGCGTTGATCCTCATATATTAATTGATATGTTAAATCAGACAAATACTCCGAAAATAATTATGAAGATAATATGGAACTTGATGATAAATAGGAAAATATTATTTTGGTTTCAGGACACACTTAGTGGGCCCCGTACCACTTCACAAGGATTACCTCAGGGAAGTCCACTGAGTCCATTATTATTTAATATATATATGAGAGGAATATTTCAATTTCATAATTCTACAATAAAAATAATTCAGTATGCAGACGACTTGTGTATATTAGGATCATTTTGTAATCCATATGAAGGTATTCAGAAAATAGAAAATAATTTTTATAAAGTGAAATGTTGGCTGGAGAGAATGAACTTTATCATATCACAGAACAAGTCAGCAGCTGTATGTTTTAATAACAAAAGTGAACATAAATATCCAAATACGTTGACACAAATTGCTGGTATTCCATTTCAAAATAAAATAAAATATTTAGGAATTAATTTTGATAGAAAATTAATGTGGATGGATCATATAAGGTATTTACAAGCTAAAGGTGAAAAAATTTTCAACATGCTTAAGGAAATACTAATTGGGGTGCTCACCCAAGAATAATGCTTTTATTTTACAAAAACTTTTTTAGGCCTAAGCTCGAATACGGATGCAGTATATATGGAAATGCTACAGAAAGAATTCTATCTAAGATAGATAGTTTAGAAAGAAAAGTCTTGAGGAGATCATTGGGTCTCATGAATTCAGCTCCCAATGTAGGAGTTTATTTAGAATCCATAGAAAAACCTTTTAAGTATGGATGCAAATGGATTACAAATAAATTCGTTTTCAAGTGCTGGGAAACACAAGAACATCCAGTAAATAAACTTATGCAAGACCAATGGATTTTATATCAAGAGAACAAAATAAAGGGACAATATTCAACTTTCCTACAATGTAAAATAGAATTTCAAGATTTATTTTCTACAATAATAACGCATAGCAAACATCCAATTTATGAAATTTCATATGATCAAATACCGGTAAGGAATGTTTCATTAACAAGTTATGCAAATATTCAATTATATTTACAAAATTGGGAGAATTATAGATTCATATACACAGATGCATCAAAAAATAAAGAAGAAGTAGGATGTGCTTTTATTGACTCTTCAAATGGAAATATTAAAAAGTTTAGACTACCTGGAGAGTGTTCTATTTTCTCGGCAGAAGCATATGGAATATATCGTGCATTGATGTACATTAATAATATTCCAGATAAAAGGATATTAATATTAACAGATGCTAAAAGTGTTTTGTACAGTGTGCAATCTTCATATAAAAAGTTATATAAGGCATCAGCATTGGTACTTTACATAATAAGATTGTATGTTAAGTTAACTACAGAGGGAAGGACAATTCATTTTGCATATATACCAGCACATTCAGGGTTTCATTATAATGAACTGGCAGATAAAAATGCTAAAGAAGCAAGACTTATGGATCACAGAACGAATATATTATTATCATATACAGATATGTTACCAAGAGTTAAAAACAAAATTCAACAAGATTGGGAGATATGGGTCAAACAAAAATTTACATATATGGGTCATTCATATAAAAATGTACTAAATTTAAACAATAAGACTCCGTGGTTTTATACATTTAATATACCCAGAAAGTTTTTAGTTTTAATACTAAGATTGAGATCAGGTCACATACGTTTAAATCACCATTTATATAAAATTAATTTAGTAAATTCACCTATGTGCAAGTGCAATCTAGATCAGGAAGATGCTCATCATGTTATATTTCAATGTCCACTTTATACCACTCAAAGGGAGATGTTATTCAAGAATCTAATAAAGAAAGGAATACCTCTTCCAACTTCTTTATCCTGTTTAATATCGTCACCAGATGTAACAATTGTATTTATCATTTGTAGATTTTTTCATGATATTAATATAGACATATGAAAATTGTAAATATTCAAAATGTGTAACTTGATATAGTCACCAGATATAACAATTGTATTTATTATCAATTTTAAATTTGTATGATAATGATGTAGATAAATTATGTATAAGAAAACTGTATATATTCAAAATTTGTAATTTGTGTAACAGTGTCATGCATGATATATTTTTAGGACACTTGGTGGAGAGCTGGTATAACAGCTAAAACCAATAAAGTATGAATGAATGAATGAATCATGCTATTGCAAATGAGTACAGCTGAAATGGCGGTGTTAGACCATAACTTCTCCAGTTCATGATTGTTGGAGATTATATACTTCTTTGTCCTAGATATTCTGAAATAAATACACCTGGAACACAATCGGTGGCGATTTGGTTGATAAAAGTTTGACAGTGTTCTCACAATTTCAATAATCATTAACCCTTCATTCTTTAAGGCGAGTATTTGTTTCGGGATATTGCAAACATTTGGCTGAGGGAAATTGCCTTCCATGTGAAAAACTAAACAAAAAGTAAAGTAACTTTCAATTCCGTTACTAGATACTTAAAAAGTAACGGAGTTACAGTTACAATTACTAATTTCAAAAAGTAAATAGGTACTGTTTCCGGAAGAAAAACAACTTACAAGTAACTTCCAAAAGACATATGTATGCAATATTTTAATGAGAAGACGAATATGAATCCGATTTTATTCATTATGAGAATATCAAAACGAATCTTCCAATCCGAGCAAATAGCATGTGAATATCTAAATTTAGTATCTTTTTAACAGTGTGCGAAAATAATGCATATAATTTTTCAACCGTAACCGTTTAGTAACGCACCAAATTCTAGGTTATTTCTTTTTTAATTATATTAGTAGTTAATTAGCCAGTAGTTTGCTACAAGTTTCGGTAAATATATTGGAGTAATGAGTCATTCTGTTTGCGGAAAGTTGCCGTGATTCAGTGTCCAGAATTTTCGTGAAAAGGAGAAATGACTTTCTTTTTTACCTGTTGGTGCCCTATTTTCCCATTTTAGTTCGTATATCAAATATCAATTTCTAGAATATCTGCAGCGATGGGGGTATATTACCCCTAACAACCCCCTCCAGGGCACGTCACTGGCCATAGATTACCTTGGGAAGCCGCCGAACTCCCATTCTGCGCAGATGTACGGTCCGGGCCGAAGGATGAGAAGAAGGTCCTCCTCTTGCGCTATCCGGATGTAATCTGTGATTGAGAAACATTGACATGTCGTTGTCGCCGTCTCCGAAATCGAAGTTGTCCATTTCCGGTTCGTGAAGATTCCATGGCACGTATCTGCAGAAAACGTGAATATTATATTAATGTTTTTATGATTAGGCTAAATATTAATGATTTTATGATTTAGCCTAATCGGCTAAAATTCGACCGATTGTGTTAACCAAAAAGAAAATATATTTGTTCATTGACCCTCAACAGAGGTAAACACCAGCATATTAATATTTACATTTGCAACACACACACACACACACACACACACACACACACACACACACACACACACCCCCACACACACACACACAATATACACCATATATCATAATCGAGTAAACATCTTATCAGGTTTATTATTTAAAAATTATCTGAAACACAACAATGAGGTTTGTTTATAACAATGAAAAAATCTTCAAGTTTTGTTTTCATAAAAAAAGTAAAAGGTAAAGTGTTCCCCTGTGCATAGCACCACGCCATGAAGGCGTATAGGGGGTGTGGGGGTAACGCCCCACACTTTCTTGATCCGGTCGTGAGTGGGGGTGATGTGATCAGCATCACGCCCCTGACCGCCTTTACCCCCCAGGGTTTCCCCCAGGTACCCATGTTATTCGACGCTGGGTGGGCGCCGTGGCCGCTTCCACCGTTAGAAAAGTTCCCGGATTTGAACCGGCCGGGGATCGAACCCGGGACCTTTAGCATGGTAGTCAGACGCGTTACCGACTGAGCCACCGCGGCCACATGCGCAAGACTTTTGTAAACACTGTGATTGTGGAGCTGCTGTGGTGTTAAAGAAAATGGCGACTTTCACAGGTCTCCAGACCTTACACCCTTACACAGTGGCGGCGATTGGGTTCCAAAAGTGGGGGGAGGGAAGGACAGTTAACTTCTCCTTGGTAGATAAGGTCTAGCATAGTGCGGGAACAAAAGTGGCAAAAAGTGTGGGTGCAACTGGCCCCCTCGCCCCCTCCAATCGCGCCACACCCCTTACATGCCAAAAGAAGTAGTTAGTATACGACTAAATTCAGTGTTACATGTTTGGCTATTGGAGTCAATGGCCGAGGTCACATCATCAAAGAAACTACAGTAATACTAACGTTTCAACAGCAACGAGTCCCGCGGCCCTAGCTTTCCTCAAGCTGCTCCTCCAGTAGTCTGGGTGCACCCTGAAGTAGTGGATGGTGCCACTGTAGATCGAGATGTCTTTCCCATTTAGCTTAAAGCCTTCAGCAGTTGCCTCCAGTCCACTCTGGATGCCTCCTTCAGTGTAGTACTCGTATAGCTTTGGAAGCTCTTGGGCTGCCGCCTAGAAAAGAATAGGTTAGAACTAGGAACGTGTATTCTAGGCTAGCTAGTGTATCTATGAAGTCCAAAGCCTAGGGAGTAAAATACAAAGAAAAACCGGTTAGAAATTCTGAACAAATTTACTCATTTCAATAAGATGATGATGGCGAATCTGCAGTTGGCAACCTGATAGGAATTTGCAACCTATCTGCCGTTAGCATGTCAACGTGACTTCCTTGAAGACGCCCAGAACAAGCGAACGGAGGTGGATGTGTATAACCACTTGTACGTACATGGTGTTAAAGATAGTGCAGATCGAACTCCGCATACACCACTGGTTAGAACAACAGTTGCGAACCTTTCTTTAACCACAGACCCTCTTTACTTATCTTTTTGGGAACCCCAAGGACTGTACTCAATATTCGAAGTCCAGAAGTTTAAAGTTGCTATATTTTTATTGTAATAATAATAATAACAATAAAATTCTGAACAGTGAATGATGGCTTGATACTACTTAGTGAGAAGGCCCGTGTAGCATCTCATTATATACACGTTAATCGCGCTTAATACCTGAAACGTGTATTTTGAGTTCTAACTCTACCTTCACCAAAGGGGTTTCTACACTTATTTTTATGATAAAGGATAGCAGGAAACATTTCTCACACTATTATCTTGTTACGAAATGCAATACTAAAGGAAAGTGACCAAAGTAGAACCCCCGTTTTGTTTTTCACCCCTGGTGTCATTATGGCATATTATTTCTATTAGAAATTTAATGAAATGGGTTCTTTCATATGTTTGCTAACGTTTTGAGTAACTTAATCCACCTCAAAGCGCATGATGCTTTGCCAGTAAGCATTTCTGTAAAAAGGGACGAAAAGTAAAAACGGAGTGGCCATAGTCGGACCCCTCCTTTAACAAGTTCCAATAATTGGAAAAGACGCAAAGAAATGTAAATATATGATATGTAGTAAATGAATTACATTTATTGAGCTTGCATAAAGAATATAGATGTACAAAAGTAATATAATATAGACTACCAATATCCTAACTGCATCAATTGCCCTTTCCATTTGTTGGACATCCCACCTTCTCCCACTCCAAAATCCCCACTGTTGTGCACCGATGTACAAACTTTCATTCACACAAGAACAAGTCATGGCGGACTACAGCACCTGTTACTTGCACGTTACTGCTGATACCTTCCCTACACAATCTTTTCGTTATTCTTGACGTGTTTCGCCCATTGCCACCACGCGACAGCACCTACTTAGGGAGTGGGGTCTAGGTTTGGTTATTTTCTATCTTCAGATTCCTCTTGGATAGTTTCGGAAAATCTTCTTTTCAGTGCCAAGAGACTATCCTTGACGATCTCTAACTAGAAATATGGGTTTTACTATACTGTATTTTCTATAAAGAAGCTTTCTACTAAAAAACAAACTATAATTTTAATAAAAAAACGATAAACAGTCACACTTTGACCTCTAGTAAGCCGTGAAACGTTCTTATGGAATTACTTGACAGTCTATTTTCGTCGAACCTTCACTACAAACTTATTATTCAGTATAAAAGCTCGTACACTTTCTTTAAACTTTCGCGAGCTGGATTAGAATAGATCTCGAATAAATTAATAGATTCTTTGTAAATCTTAATTCGCGTTAATTATAAAGTACAGTAACTCATCTAGCTTCATCATTGTGCCACTGCTATTATAATCATCGGTGATCAAGAAGAAATGGATATAATTTAGTCTGATACTTTTTTGGTTTCAGGGAATTTACGTGTGAGATACGTTGGAACCCGTGACAAGTTTTTTGCGGATAATATCTGATAGAATTATATTGCACAGAACTGTTAAAAATATAACTATTATTCTTCAGAAAATGAGAGAGTTCCCACGTAGCGCCATCTAACAGTATTAGTCGAATATACCATCTTAAATTTATTCCACTTTGATTAGTGACTTTAAATTCATTATTGATTATAATTCAAGAATTAATTTAAAGTTCAGCATCTTGAAAAGCTTTCACCGATTTCACTCAAATGCAATCGTATATCATTTATCGGCATAGGACATATCTACTTGTTTTACAAATTTCAGCTCAAAACATTTAAATTTGATGCAGTTATTGTGTTCACAATGTTGGTAACTTGCTCCCATTTTGACTCCAGGCCCTCTTAACCTTTGAACTATATTGCAGAGTTTTTATGAAAAACTTATGGTTCTGATGGTGCCCTAGAAAACATAACATTTCATGCTTTATATCCAGAAAACGTGATCTTGACAGATATTTCAAGAGCATCCGCAACGTAGGGAAAATATATTTTTTTAAAATGAAGGAGCACTACTCACAGGGGAAGGGAAGGGGCACCCTTGCCCCCATCAGGACTCGAACCCGGGACTTCCTTAACGCGCTCATCATAAAATCGAGGTAGTTATGGCTTGCAAAGTGAATACGGAACTCTAATTTCTTGGTTCCCTGCGAGGTGTTTCTAAGATGTAATTGTTAACTATGGTTTATTGGGGAGAGACTGTAGATGTACATTAATATGCATAATGCAATTTTCTGGATCCACATCTGATGCCTGTGATATTTACTAGCACATTTTCAATCTTTCCGTGTTTCTGTAATACAGCGGTGGCGCCAGGATTAATCATGTAGGGGTGCGGAATGAAATTTAGGGGGTGCGATGTTGAAAATACAGAAAACATGAAACATCTTTAGCCACCATATCAAATACCTATCAACTTTTATTAGGAATCTATGATAATAAAAATAAAACCATTTATTACATTGAGCAATACACAATGAAAACCGGCCTGGATTTGTTGCGGTTAATTTAAAGAGGAAGAACTTTAATTTGAATTTGAATTTGACTTCTAAATTTTGGGTGCGTCGGCACTTAAAGGCTATTTTGCACCCTTCTCGTTATATGGGGTCAGCCCCTTACCTTACCTAAATTAAACGTAATGTCGTTAACTAAAATATTAAAACATTCTGACTTTGGTTAAAAGCTGAGGCTGTGAAGGGGCACTCACCACACATAAGAACAAAACACAGACGCCAGAGCCTCGTTAGTCTGCAAAATGCAGTCCAGCGGTGTACTACGTGGAAGTGATGTTGACAATTGGGTGTCCTATGTGAAATGATAACCCCTTACCCCCCAGGAAGAACATTAAATTGAGTGAATTGTATACGCTGATATGAAGCGTAGGATTCACTCAATTTAAAGCCTGGAGGTTGCAATGAAAACCTACCGATTAAGGCAGAGAGCGATGAACGAATTAAATGAATGCATAACCAAAAATAGGAATATAAAAATGCACAATACAGAGTCTGGAGACACTTTATCCTCACTATCCCTTCTACATTTGTACTTACGAAGTGCAGCCAAGCAATCAGACAAACGATGATCCTCATGTCTACCATCTGAAGAAATATTGACATGTGTTCTGCTTATATCCATTTAAGAATGCAACGTTATCTTGCTTACCTC
Source organism: Lepisma saccharinum (assembly GCF_977018435.1). Taxonomy (NCBI): domain Eukaryota; kingdom Metazoa; phylum Arthropoda; class Insecta; order Zygentoma; family Lepismatidae; genus Lepisma; species Lepisma saccharinum. Next base: position 18,880,553 of record NC_139256.1, on the reverse strand, counting down.
ATTCAGAAAAATAACTTGAGTGATTATCTAATCGTATCAGGATACGTTCTTACTGCAGAGTGTGGGTTATCATAAAAAAACAACGGAATCATACCGACACCATATTTAGATGTGTTTGTCACGTGTCTTTGGTGATGGTCACTCAAAACGAACATTGTGCTAAGAAGAATAAGGAAGTATTCTAGGTGCCTGAATGCACGTATAAAACAACAGGGGCAAAGTCGTTGTTTATGGAGAAGTTTTTTTCCAGGATTAATTAAAAGGAAAATCACCTTAATCAACTCTGCGAATGTAAGCCAGTTCTTGTAAGCACACGGAATTCAAGATACTAACACACATATTCGTGATTTGAAACAAACGTGCAGTTGGTGCAGATGTTACGAACGGCTACGTGGTGGATATTTCCTTGCAAACGACAAATAAAATTGGCCGCAAACATGGTGGCTGTGCGTCACATGAAACCCACCTATTCTGAATTGAATACATAAAGTGCTTCTAACTTTTTACCTTCATTAAAAACTATCTTCACTTCGAATTACTATGCTCATGTCTCTTAAAGTTTCCTCAAAGTTAGACATTGTATTGGAAAAGGAAAACTTCTGATATCGATTGATTTGCTTTATTTTACTTCGCTTTTTGTGCCATTTTTGGCTAATTTGCGAAGATGGGGATGAGTGATGATATGATGAAATTGATGAATGGATACTCACAACCATCCATGCCCCGGCCAGGATTCGAACCTGGGACTCCTGGCGTCGTAGCGCTATGTACTAACCATGGGGGCCGGCTTCTAATATCGAGAAAGCATCTTATTCCAAGTCATATACTTGTACTACAGATCAATGTTGCCCTTGTACGCATTTGCACTCAGTATACCTCATCAATAGGGCCCGGAACTTTATGTTCTATAAAACTGTAAAATATGTATGTAATTATGTCATATAAATTGGAAAATATGTCATGAAAAATTACAAATATGTCAGAAAAATGCAGAAATATTCGCAGTAAAACCAAAAATATGCACAACAGTACTCTCGAATATCTCCCATACCCGATAGAGTAGAGTAAGGGATGTAATGTACCGAATGTAATTTTTACTTTTGACTGATTTTTGTGAAAAGCTAAAAAGGAAGAGAAATTAGAACGAAACTTCTTTACTTCCCGTGCAACAATGAGACAGAACATTTTTCCTCAATAATGTTTGCATGGCTATCAATTGTCGGCGGGATAAAAAAGTGGGGTATTATTGTTCTGTACTTGTTTCTTCCTCCGCAATTTCCATATCCTGCCATCGACAATATGAACTATCCGTTGTGCTAAAGCTACGAAGAAAAAATTATGAAATAACCGATTATGTGCGAAAGAATTACGAAATTATACAGAAATATGTCTTATTACAGGATCATTCCATGCCAAACCATCCAATAGTGGTTGCATGACCATTTTAGAAACATTTCATTTTTAGTGCATACGTTTGAACATGTTTCTAGATATCAAAACCAATGTTCAAAAAAAATATATTGTCTTTAGTTCTCCTGGGGCAGCCATTTTTCCAACATGGCGTATGGCTTTTCTTCCTCATGTAGCAGTATACAGAAACATTAATATCTCAAAAACCATTAAAGCTAGAGACCTGAAACAAAATTCATTTTGTAGCTAATGAAGTATACTTCAGGTATGTTTGCTTGAAATTGCATCGTAAGTACCAAAAATATGGTGGAAAATGGGGTAACAATAGTTAAAAAATTGCATTTTTAAGCCCGATTTTTTTTAATGAAGGGGTGTAGCCTAAGGCTTGATTTTTTTTTCATGTGTAGACCTACCTGCAGGGTGTCTGTAAATAAAATATCAGTGCTTAGAAATGCACCCCTTTTTTACAGCATGGGCTCAAACATGGCCGTTCATTGAATTTTCACAGCTTTGGGGGTTAAATATCTCAGATGGGTCCCCTTTAAAAATTCTGAAATTTGGGACGTAGGAAGCCCTTCATGAACCTAACTCACAGTAAAAATCTCAACTTTTAGATTCAACTCGTTTTGGTCAATATGAGGTAACATATGTCACCTAATTTCTGACGTTACAAAATATAGTAACATAAGGTTTTAATACTTGACTTACCATAAATTGAAATTACAAGGTATGACAATTGAAAATCTACGGAATTTCATTTCAAAAGGTTTGATTTATTAGGTACCCACGACCAGTTGGGATTGTCAGCTCCAAAACTGAGCTTCCCCCATATTTTTATCAATGTAGCAGTACATGCAGCTTAAGATAGGCAGTGGAATGCCCAGGAATTTCGAAAGGGAGGGGAGGGGGTTACATATACTTTTTTAGTATACAGCCCTGTTTTTTCCACATTATCCTGCCTTTGACGTAATTGTTTATGGAATACTAGGCCAAAGGTATTGGGTTATGACCCCCACAAACCCCTATTTGTGCCAAGCCAAGGAAAACTAAAGGAAATACATGAAGTCTGTTCTGTTTTTTATGCATCTCCTGTTTCAAAACTGAGGAGGCTGATTGCAGAAAAACAATAAAGTGATCTTGCTCGAAAAACTATTCACATCCTACAAGGAGTGCAAAGGAAACTGGAAAGTTGCTTTTCACTAAGTATTAAAACTGAAGAAAAGGAAAGCAAGTGTGACAATCCTTTGCGTGGCCAGTACAATCATATAATTGAAATTATAAGAAGAAAAATGTAAATGAGCAAAAAACTAATGTTGAAAAGGTCAGAATCATCAGTTTCATTGCTACCACTTGGTCAAGAAAAAATATGTGATGAACTGAAGGTTTCTGATAATTTACTTAGGAACTTAGTGAAAGAACAAAGAATCCTGCCTGATTTAACAAAGAGAATGAATAGGAAACTGGAGCTGACAATACCAACTGGTCGTGGGTACCTAATAAATCAAACCTTTTGCAATGAAATTTCGTAGGTTTTCAATTGTCATACCTTGTAATTTCAAGGCCGCGGTGGCTCAGTCGGTAACGCGTCTGACTACCATGCTAAAAGGTCCCGGGTTCGATCCCCGGCCGGTTCAAATCCGGGAACTTTTCTAACTGTGGAAGCGGCCCCGGCGCCCACCCAGCGTCGAATAACATGGGTACCTGGGGGAAACCCTGGGGGGTAAAGGCGGTCAGGGACGTGATGCTGATCACATCACCCCCACTCACGACCGGATCAAGAAAGTGTGGGGCGTTACCCCCACACCCCCTATACGCCTTCATGGCGTGGTGCTATGCACAGGGGAACACTTTACCCTTTTTTTTTTACTTTTGTAATTTCAATTTATGGTAAGCCAAGTATAAAAACCCTTATGTTACTATATTTTCTGAGCCTTTATTTAACCCAAATTTAAAAAAGAAAAAGAAAATACTTCATTATTCTAAGTATGGAATGTAGTTTAACCTTACTTTGTAACGTCAGAAATTAGGTGACATATGTTACCTCATATTGACCAAAACGAGTTGAATCTAAAAGTTGAGATTTTTACTGTGAGTTAGGTTCATGAAGGGCTTCCTATGTGCCAAATTTCAGAATTTTTAAAGGGGACCCATCTGAGATATTTAACCCCGGAAACTGTCAAAATTCAATGAACGGCCATGTTTGAGCCCATGCTGTAAAAAAGCACTAAGCACTGATATTTTATTTACAGACACCCTGTAGGTAGGTCTACACATGAAAAAAGAATCAAGCCTTAGGCTTAACCCCTTCATTAAAAAAATTGGGCTTAAAAATGCAATTTTTTAACTATTGTTACCCCATTTTCCACCATAATTTTCGTACTTACGATGCAATTTCAAGCAAACATACCTGAATATCATAGGAAGTATACTTCATTAGCTACGAAATGAATTTTGTTTCAGGTCTCTAGCTTTAATGGTTTTTGAGATATTAATGTTTCTGTATACTGCTACATGAGGAAGAGAAGCCATGCGCCATGTTGGAAAAATGGCTGCCCCAGGAGAACTAAAGACAATATATTTTTTTGAACATTGGTTTTGATATTTAGAAACATGTTCAAACGTATGTACTAAAAATGATTTTTTTCTAAAATGGTCATGCAACCATTTTTTAAAAAAATTGGTTGATTTGACATGGAATGACCCTACAACAAAATTCAAGAAATATGTTGTAAAAACGCGATATTGGTGAAATATGTCAAAATGATGTCTGATTTTCATGAGATATGTAAAGATCTTACCCCAATATTAGATCCGAAGCCAAATGAAAAATATGTTATAACATAACAAAATAATAAAAGAGGGCAAAGCTCTAACACCTACTCCACGTAGTACTTAAACCACAGGGGTATGGGCATGAATAAGCCCGATGCCATTTGGAAACCTTTATGAACCATTCTTCTAGACATCATAAAAACCTTGCAGCGAGATCTTATCTTGCCAGAGAAGGAACCAACTGACGTACTTTCACAGCTTGGACTGAGATAGCCATAAACATACATCAATGTTCGTGACGCGGAGTAAATATGAAAAGTGAGAATTTTCATGAGGTAAGGAAAGGAAAGAGGGCACCCACTGTTTGAGTTTCTTATTATGTGTGTACACCATTTTCATGATAAGGATCAATACGGAAGAGCTCAATGACACTTGGTTATGACTTACGAATATTTGTGACTCAACATACTTTGTGGAATACATATGTCTATATTTTCTTGTTAGGATCTTACAACAGCAATCTCTAAATCTTGTGTGCTACATCTTGGCGTCCATGTTATTTTTAATAAGATTACAGACATTGGCATGCTTAGGGTGGTGGCACTGTATTCCCTCCTTTTATGTTCGTCAAATTCAAACTTTGCTCATGGACAGTCATATGTTTTTGGTTCTTTTAATTAGCTTTTTACAGCATAGTATGAAGATTGTAATTTTATGCCATCGAATTTTGAGTAAATTGAATGCTTTAAAAATACATAATAAATAATAAATAACATTCTATGTAAACAGTAATTGCCAAATAAACAATTGAACATTTCTTTCTGACTACCATGCGAGAGACGCGGGTTCGTTCCCCGGCGGGGGGAGAACCGGGACTTTTTCAACCTGTTCACGCGGCTCCGGCGCCCACCCAGTCGATACCTGGAGGAAACTCTTGGGGGTAAAGACGAGCAGGGGCGTGGCGCGTATCACATCACCCCCATCTTCGGCCGTGATGAAGAAAGTGTGCGGCCCTAACTCCACATATCCCTGAACGCCTTCATGGCGTGGTACAAACCACAGGGGAGCACTTTACTTTTTTTTACTTTACATTTTTGGGGATAGTCGTATTTCCCAAGAGTGATATAACATGAGAGAGAACGAGTCGTTACGGTAAAATACCAAATTTGCGAAATTTACGGGCGTTGCACAGTTTACAAGTCAACATAAACATACATTACCACTTAATGGACGGCGTTTTATCCTATTTTAACGTTTCAGTGCACAAATGTACCTGCGTGTTCAGGAGAGTTAACCCCATCTCAAAAACTGTGTTATTGAATTCAACTCCAATAAGCGGACACTAATGAACCATATATTTTTTTCCACTAACACGTCCAACGCACACGCAAGCACAATCGCAAAAGTCGGTTTGTGGGCGTTAAACAGCATACAAGCATTTGAGGGTTAGAAAAAACAGGGAACAATGCTTTTTTTTTAACAGCACAATATTCGAAGATGAAATACCGTCAACATGTGGGAGACAAGGTTATATGCTTTGCTCTTTTCGTAGCTGCAACGGGATGCGAACGAGGATCTTAAAAATAGGAGTCATTTTTCGGGAACGTGACAAAATGTCTTTTTCCCCCCAAATGCCAAGTGGTGCGTTTTCGAAACTCCCATCACTCATTCGTGGAGCAGGGAAAGGCACGTGTAGGGTTTATCCCGTTCATAAATCATCATTCAGGTCTTCTAACGTGGAGCGACGAGAAATATACGAGGTCACAAAGGGAAAAATGAAAGAGAAAGGAGGTGGAAATGGCGTCGCAAGAAAATGGTTCTGAGATAGAAATCGGGGAGGAAAAAGTCACAGCGGAGTTATTAAAGGAGAGTAAAGGGGGTGGTACCTTTAACGAAGGCCGCATCCTTCCTTCATCCTCCTTTTTTCGGCTGACGTCAAATCTCGTTTCTGAGACAGTAAGATGTGGAACCAACGTTAAGATGGGAACTATGTTTATTTATTAGCATCTTCGTCTCTCGGTAGCAAAGAGCGTTGAGTGCTGGACTCACGACCTTATCATCGGCGTCTTAGATCGACTCTTGTGCCGGCCCTCGTGGCGGAGTGGTGTCGACCTCCGTGGCGAAGTGGTTAGCAGAGCGCGCTACAACGCCAGGGGTTCTGGGTTCGAGTCCCGGGTAAGGCATGGGTATTTGTGTTCGTCCAGTTGATAAGAAACAAAGAAAAATGTAAGAATTGAAAAGTGTAAAAGTGAGAAAAAGAGTGAATGGTGGGGGATACCTCCGTGTAGGTGGTATTTCCTTTATAAAAAAAAAAAAAAAGAGTGGTTAGCACATCGCGCTGCGATGCCAGGCTTCCCGGGTTCGAATCCTGGCCTGAGCATGGATGTTTGAGAGTGTCCATTCATCAATTTCATGTCATCATCCATCCCCATCTTCGCAAATTAGCCAAAAGTGGCACAAAAAACGAAGTAAAATAAAGCAAATCAAATTAAATCGACTCTTGTGGCAGTAGTGTACCAAGTAGGGGGGGGGGGTTACGTGCACTTTTTAAATAGTAAGCCCTATGTTTGCCATCTTTTTCTGCCCGTGATGTTCTTTTCTTTAGGATTTGATTGCTTGAATTGGTGTTTTAAGTCAACTTTGTGCACAGTAAGACTAATTGGGACTGGACCTACAGTTTAAAGTGAGATCCGAACCACTGTGCAATGTGCCTCTACCGGGTATCGAACCCGGGACCCCTTGATTGCAAGGTGACGACGCTAACACTGCGCCATCGAGGAGGCCTTCTTTTTTTAGGAATACTGGACCAAAGAGGAGGGGGTTTATAATCCCCATCAACCGCCGCCTTGGGCACGGATATCAGATCCACCGGGTATCGAATCCGTGACCCCTTGTTTACATGGTAAATACGATACTACTACCCCAGCGGCAAAGGCGACGCAACATAATAAAAACACCAATAAAATGCAATTTATTTAATATCTACGTTATTATTCATTATAAGTTATGTACTCCAGATAATGCTATTTTGCATTTATTTCTTGTCCTTTCCGAGGGGGACTGTGTTTAGAGGAGGTTCGAGTTTCCCGAAATACCCCTCTAAATAATAATAATAATAACAACAGTGGTGGCGATTGGATTCCAAAGCCGGGGGAGGGAAGTGCCAAAGCTGGGGGGGGGGGGAGCATAGACAGTATATTTCCCTTTATAGATAAGGTTTAGCATAGTGCGGGGACAAAAGTGGCCCCTAATCGCCACCAGTGAATAATAATAATAATAAAAAGCGTAAACATGGCAATATCCAAACTTGTTCCTTCTCGATCGTTTGCGAAGACGGCGGACACTATTTATTTAAACTTTATTCCATCCCCCTTCCCTTCATCTTAGCGATTAATCCAACAGTTCACATGAAGTGTCATTCTGTAAGTCAAGATATAACAAAGGAAAGACGAAAATGACAAAACGGCAACGTCGATTCCCAGCTTGTTATGTAAGACGTGTGTTGGACGAGTTTCATACGCGTAGGTTTGTCCCCTCGTTCCTGCAATTATTAATTATTCCTCCTCCCTGTATAAACGCAACCTTGAAGTAGGCTCACTGCGGTGACCAGCTGTTCTCAACGAAACCAGTCAGTATGTTTGAAAATTCAGAACAGCCTCCGTTGCATTTCAAGAAAGAAATCTATGAATTGAAATGGTCACCCAAGAGAGTCGCGTGTAGGGATGGACGATATCGGAAATTTGATATCGCGATATATGGTCAGGAAAATATCGTCGCAGGCTATACGATACGATATTTTTCCGTATCGTGATATCAGCGATATATCGTCTCCACGATATATATCGCCAAAATGTGACGATATATCGCCGACACGAAATATAGCGCCAAAATTTCGTGACGATATATCGTCTAGTTGATATGGTCTGGACGATATTTTTTCAATATGGCATTACATCATTGAGTGTTATCCAAGCGACAACCTTATGTGTATATACACCACATGCTTGTGAACGTACAATATTCATGTAGAGGGCTCGTAGCGTCAATAAAAGATGGGCCAATGAGCAGAACGTTCTCAAGTAAAGGTGTTCATCCGGATGTTCTTTAAGCGTTGAGAATAATATATGTAGGCTTACCATATTTTTTGGGGTCCAACCAGTGATGTGCCGTAGACTATAAGTTTACGTCTACATGCGTTGTCTACACGTAATCTACTCGTAGATTACATAGGGTTGTAGTTTACATAGACTACGTAGACAATCTAAAGTGCATTAAAATTAATTTTCAAGGCTTTCATGAAAGGAAAGTGACATTTTAAACTATATTGGTTCCTAACGAAATGAAAAGAACCGTATTTACAACAAAATTTCTCTTCTCTTCTATTACCAACTATGGAAGAAGATAAATAGTATGCAAAACACAACAACAGATGGTAGTCGTGAAGCAAGAGTGGTCTATTTCCCATAAAACACTAGAATGTTATATATATTAGGTTTCTTCCTAGGTGAGAAATTGTTCGAATTTGGAAGAAATAGTATGAAAAGTTCTCCTCTCACATCATCAACTGATACGCAGTATAATTTTCTTTCAATTTCACGGCGCCCTTTGCTAAGTTATCACCTTTCGCCATGTTGTTTACATAGATTACGTAATCTACGTGTATAAAATAGTCTACGTGTAGAATGTAGACTATCGTTGTTTACGCGTAGACGCACATCACTGGGTCCAACCCAGGACATATTTGCGATCAACTCGTTACTGCTGAATTTCAGTTTTCTTTACAAAAATAAATTGAAATTACTTAAAAGCCTTAACATTTTATTGGAACATTAAACTATAAATTGTACAAGAAAAAATATTAACATTATTTTCTAAAATCAATCAATTAATTTTCAAATGTTTAATTGAGTAATACATTGTCTGATGTTTAGGAAGCCTCTGTGTTCTTTGTTCTGTTAGTTGACTCAGTTGAACTTTTCACTAGACATGACTTTTTTCAGAAATGGCTTGTTTGTTTTAAGAACATCATAAAATTCACAACATGAGAGTTCTGAATTAATTTTAACATTCAGCAGATGTTTAACAGTGGATACTAGAAGTCTACCTCTTTCTGCAGACCAAATATTCCCCATAATTGAAAATACTCTCTCAACTGGAGCAGATGTTCCAGGCAAAGACATAGCACACTCAACCATTTTAGAAATGTTGGTACATGAAATATGAGTCTTTTGAAAAACCTTAAAAATTGGTCGTCAATATTCAATATCTGTAGCTATTTTCATGTTCAGATTCTCAAATCCCCGGACATTTTGCAATCCCGGACATCACCCCAGACAGCACTAAAAAACCAGGACTGTCCGGGCCAATCCCGGACGTATGGTAACCCTAAATATATGGTGTTTTAGACAACACCCTGTGTAAATAGGATTGCATTTGAAGGGGGGGGGGTAGGAGAATTGCTCCCTCTTGTTTGCGCATGCCCCGCTTCTCGATATAATTTTTTGACCCTTCGAAACAAGATTTACTTGAATTTCCTATCACTGATACTCTTGAAAATTACACACTGCAGTAGCCTACTTACATGCGTGCGTGTGTTTATGCGGAGGCGGCAATAAGGAGGTGGACACTTGCCCGAGGCCCCATATTTCAGGGACCCTGAGCCAAAATAAAAATAGCTGTTTGTGTACGGCTTATTACGAGTTTATAGAACGCTGATGCTTCAAATTAAGCATCTAATCTCAGTTTTTCTAACTTGCTTTAACAGACTTAAAAATATCCAAAATTACTGAAATCATACACTCTCTATATTGATGAGGTATAATGAGTGAAATTAGAGAAGAGGCTCGTTTAATGCTCTCTTTACACTGTTCATTAACCTGTCGTCTTCGTCGACTACCTCTAGTTATCCCAGGAATGCGCTGCATCTCCAAATGCCTCCGTGCTGAGGTTGTGCGGGAGGTGACGAAAGTACACCTCGCCGATATAGGACAGTTATTGCTCGTAGTAATATAAATTCAATTCTTTCAGTCAAGTTTACACTTTGGACCCATTTGCAAAATTAAAAGAGCCGGGGGATTCATTTCAAATATACAGTACATACATCTTTACCCTGATCACAAGTCCAGTCACCTAGCAATACCTGTGAAAGGGACTAAAACAGTAAGAGGATTATTACGTTTTAGGTTTTAATTATACAAAATTCAGTTAAGTGCATTTTGTGCAAATATTACTCATTTGTTATTTGTAAAGTATACCATGTGAATCAACGCAAGGACAAATGTAAAATTCTCTAATTTTGAAAGTACATCTTATGTGCCATGTACGGAAGAAACTTTAGGAAAATTGTACAGAATTCACAAAATTTACCACATTGCAAATAATTTTATTGAAAGAAAAATTTATTCGTAGGTATTTTGGTAACACTTTACTATACCTGAGACAGATTTCTTCAAATTTACAGGAGAAAGTACTTATGCAAATCATTTTCTGTAGCGTTGTTGATGTTCGGGAATGTAGTTTTGATCCATTTTAATGCGAATGCATGTGGTTTTCTACGTAAATCTATTTCCGACGCGCTATTGCTGCTGCCGCCATTTGCTTTCTGCATGAGAGCACAATGTTCCATGTGTTTGATGACGTAAACACCGTAGTCAGTGTTTCAACCCACGCCGTCTTTTCGCTATAATATGATGTGCCGTTGTCCGTATATGCTAAATTGAATGAAGGGAGTGCTAATGGAACCTAACCTAACAGGCCTAACCTAACCTAGAAGGCATACCTCGTCCCCGTGATGGTTCGTGGAGCTATCGTGAATTTTTGGTCTAACGTCAATGGTTTTTGGGGCTAAAAGTGGATGGTTTTTGGGGCTAACGTCAATGGTTTAATAATTACTCTTTATGTCGAAAATTGAACTTTTTTCGTGAAAAAATATCGTGAAGTGCTTTTAATTTATTTTTTTAAAAATTTAGGTATTTTTCGGTGAACAAGGATACAACACTGCATGCACACTCCAAATCGACAAAACACTGGCACAACGCGCGATGAACAGGTAAGCTATCGCAATATTGTGTGGACATAAGGAAGAACAGTATACTCGTAAATGTAAGAAATATGCATTATTTTCGTTAGAAATTCATTATTTCACCTAAATAATTGTTCCCGAATGCAGAATAGTACGTTAGCAATGTAAAAAAGTGTGAAATGAATCATTGACAGGTGTCTCAGGTATAGTTAAGTAGTATCGGTATTTTATCGTATTTAATATAAAAAAAACTATTGAGTAGATTAAAGAGAAGAAAACATTATCTGCAAGTGCTGTCATCTATCGTACCATAATGGAATCTGTATTCACGCGTCTGCTATTGTAGGCCGGCGGCCTTCACCTAATCATCGAGAAGAATCAGGGCACTTCCCTCAATTACACACTGCTCTTGACACCGGCAGATGGCAACTTGCAAAGAAGGACGTGGAACACAAATCGCATCGAAGAGGGGCCAAACGTGGGCGAGTTTGGACGTGACACGAATTGAGGCATAATCGGATTAACAAAGTTGCGTTCGCCTGTTATAATTGGGGCTCGTAGGACTTGAGAGCAGAGCGCAATTAGGCTAATGGGCCAAATAGGATTTTTGTTTTTATCCGTTGTTTAGCGCATCAGTTAGGTTGAGTCGTGGAAAGTCATGTTTTACAATCAATTCGGTATGTTAGAACTTCCTTGTTTGTGCAATAGTAATGATCTGAAGCTACTTTCCCTGCCGAGTAACTGCAAGTCAAGTTTGTTTGCTCAGATGGGCTAGAAACTGGACCTTCAGTTTAAAGTGGATTCCGAACCACTATCGAATCCGGGGCACAGCAGAACCGCTGCGCCATCTGGGAGGCTCAAGTAACTGTAAGTTTGTTACACAAACAGTGATATATGAGCAGAATTGTTAACCGTCAACTTTGGAAATATTTACCATTCGCAATGTAAAACATTTTTACGAGAGTCGACCAGAAAGTAAGGAACGTTTTGGTGTAAAACACAAATGACAAATGATGTGTGCAAGACATTTATGCTACAGAAACTACATACCTTACTCTACTTTTCCACATATTCGCCATACCCATTCAAGCCCCTATCATAGCGTGGTACCAGTTTGTTGATACCATCATTGTACACCCAACGGTGAAAGAAACAGTGGCGAATTGTCCACCACCATTTTAATTCTGTCTGTATTACACATTGTGATGACAATGAATTGAAATAATGACGTCAATAAGCAGAGAACAATGCCTGCTTCGAACCAACATAGTTTCATTCCTTAAAACAACACAGGATGTAGAATAAAATAGTAATTGAAATATCGGTGGACAATTTTCCTACCGTTATCTTTTCCGATGACTGTACTTGGTTGCAATGTATTCAGCCATGTAGTGACAATGACAGTGTGGTCCTAAGTCAGCAGTTGAGGGGAACCCATCTTGCAGAGATTTTCTTGTACCGAAAGTGTACTGTAACGATTTCGTAAAGAAGATATCGTGAAATTGCAGGACATGAATCATGCAGAATATCTAACGTGAAACGTCGGTCAGTCTGAATTCCTTCATCGATCTATGGCTTCTGTAGGTGAAGTGTGCTTTCTGTGTGCTGCAGTCGAATGTTCCTTCTTTCCAGAAAGCACTTTGCCACAGATGATGAACTCAAAGAGACTGTCACTTCATGGTTGAACGCAGTGGGTAATGCGATATATATGTATATGACACTGTTTTCTCACACCTGGAAAATGATACATTTGTTACAATCACGCAGTCATAACTTTTTCCTGATTAAAGAAACCTTCACCCCGTAAGTTTTCGTAAATTTTTAGACTAATTTGATTCTAGTCTGACTGCCACGCGGGAAATCTGTGGTGGGTGTTCTAAGGTTGGAATTTTTCCGGCTTTGTCTCAGCATAAAACGGCTCTAGAGCCCACCCAGCCTCAAATCAAATGGTATGGGGGTAATGGCGGCTGCAGCGCGGTACTGATCACATGACCTCCAAGATAGCCGACATCGAAAATATGTGGGACCCTACATATATCATGAAGGCATATCTCTAGATGTGCCTTCATGATACGGTGCTATATGCACAAAGAACATTAACTTTACCATTACCTGTATATATCGTACTCGTTTCTGTACCCCTAAGTAACTACGTTTATTTTGTACATACACATATACGAACGAACCCTCTATTATGTCAATGGCTGAGGACCCCCTAGAGGCTTACTTGTCTCCGGGGCCTCCCGCACTGCGGGGTTTTGCGGTTTGTAGATCCTGCACTGTGCCGAATATGTGGAAATTACAGTAAGGTATGTAGTTTTTTTACCATACATTTTTTGCACATATCATTTCCGATTTGCGTTTTACACTAAAACTTTCTTTTTTTCTGGGTAACTGAATTAGAGTGCTTTATGATATTTTACACTATTTTTTTATGTTTGTGTGAAGAATTTATGCGATACAACGGACATACATTGTAGAAAAGTGTCGTTATAAAATGCAACCTGAGAATCTAGCGTGAGATTGCAACTCTTTGGAAGACACACACCAACCCCTTCTGCTCGAAAACATAGTTCTATTTTTGAACTGATTGCATAACATTATGTGCAGACTTTCTATAAACATAGTAAGTGAAGAAATTCATATTAACCACTGATAATGAGACTGTCCAATAAAAAAACATAGATCGCTAGCTATCCTTCAAATAATGTTGGTAAACACACTGAAGTCAAGAACGAGCCTGAATCAACGGATGTCGGAACATGTTTCTTTAACACCTCGTTTTAAGAGGAATTTCGATACTTCTTTGTGAAGAAATCTTTAAAAGTTCAATCCAAGTAGCCTTTTGTATAAGTGGGTCTGCATTTGCTATAAAATTAACCATATTAAATGTGTATATGCAATCACACAATTTCCTTTCCTCCAGTTCCAGGGGAGTCCTTTCAGGGTTGCTAATATTCCTATCAGCATATATCCACAGGTGAATGGAAATACTGGAAACAGGAAAAAAAGAAAATGAAAATTATCGTGAAAAAAGTGTTACTTACCTACTCCTGGCAACCATGCAATGCGATAAGAGCGCCCACCGAACGAGAACAAAATAATCAGTTATAGGGAGAGCGGCGCATAGCATTACGCAAAATTAGGAAGGAAAACATAACAACTTGCGGGACGATGATGAGGGATACGCACAAAATCAAAATAAAACAAACACCATCCATGCTTTTAAAATCATCATAGCTTAGCTGCATGGCTGGGGAGAGACCTGCTCTCGATCGCCAGCTCGAAACTTCTAAGGAGACGAAGAAAGTGAGCGGAAACATCCATCGCGGCACTTTAGGCTGCTCTCATACTGAACTAGGCTTCGTGGCCGTTCCTCTCTCGAACCTATAGGCCACCCATCACGAAAACAAAGCAAAGCGTCCATCCTCAACTCTACCTTCCTATTTCCTTCAATCACCCTTCAATATCCAATTTCATCTGTTTCTTCACCTCGGCTAAACTCAGTGGACTAATGGGATGATCTGACCCCTCTCAGGTAAGGGTATGGTGATAGAAATAAATGTGATATGATGAAGCTTCAACGGCTTATATTACTAATAACTTCATCTGAAATTAATTTAGCTCTTATGGCTTTCATAATAGTTTGATTTTAAAACGGAAAACAACATATTGTTACTAATTACCAGCAATGAAAGCTTTTCTCGCTTTCATGAAGCTTGCAAAAGGCAAATACGAAACTTCCAGATGACAAATTATGTAATTAGATCAACCCTCAAATATCTTAAAATTATAAAGAGCAAAATGATTAAGAATAATATTAAAAATGACCGAATCTTTGATATGGTTCGGGAGGATCATATCAATGTGTATATGCAATCACATACCATCTGTTATCGGACTCAGTGCTGTGTGTTTTCACTGAAGATCCAACAATGACTGCAGCCACGCGCGGAGTAATACTTTCATTCACTGGCGTGCGCAGACCCTCTGATTATGGGGGCAAAAGGATTGATAAAAGTTCGGTCAGGAAAGAAAAACCTCAGTTTATTTAATTGTAATAGAAAACATGTGATATGAGGTTTCGACGGTACTAAATCGTTTCTGACGTAGGCTATAGGAAAGGAGACTAGATAAATAAACAACATCTGATTCTGAAGAAAGGTCTGCGTCTTCAGTAGGCTTCTTTATGGGCAATTATTTTCCTGAAGATGGTTTATTATTGAGATACTTTCATAAATTTACATCTTCGTTACAGATCTCCATAAACAAAGGACAGAACAGATTTCCTTCTTATAATTAAATCTATGCAACTCTTGCAGTTTATTTATGGAACTTGGAGTTTCAATGCATTGATGTATATACACACACACACATAACGAATAAATAAATCAATTGTCTCTGAAATGTGCCGCGCTCCTTCAAACAATTGCGTCAATGCATTTAAGACAAAACTGTTTAGCATCAAGAGTCTGACGTATACTTAGTAGTTCTAAATTCTCTCTCTGGTAATTTACAATGCAATACAAAAAGCAACAAAATTCCGAGCGAAGCGAGTAAGAAAATTTTTAGATCCAAATTTTGCAAAATCTTAAAACAATATTGATTTAATATGACACAACAAATATCATGGAGTGCCATGGCATTTTCTCTTTTACATTTTTTTCTTCGCTTAGATCGTTCGTCGTCCAGGGTCAACTCCCGCCGCTCCTTAACTACGGCTCTGAACTTGACAAGACTGCAAGAAAAGCATATATTGCGAGCGAAGCGAGCAAGAGAATAAGTATAAAATTTTATATCGAGGGGAGCAATTGCCCCTCTGTGACTCCCTGCAGCTGCTCTTAGCCGTTTGGAAGAAATAATGCAAGAAAGACGTAAAAACTAATTCCATCTTGAGTATCCTTTTGTCCTGCTACTCTTAGCTTCTACTAGTCTACGTTTATATCAATGTTTGCCCCCCTTGCCTCCCTAGAATTGATTTCCGTCCAAGGTTGGGGATGAGGCATGCTCATTGCCCCCCTGTGGTTGAGCCACTACACCCCCTTCCCACGTAGTTGCTTTGAACTTTAATCGGCTTGAAAATACTTTTTCTTTAAGAGTATAATATCGTTTAATAACGGTGATAACATTCCTCTACACTAAATTTCATGGTGAAAGTAGCCTATAGGCTAATAATGTAGGAACATGAACCTCTGGAAGGGGGGCAAGGATGACCACCTCCTCCTTAGAAATCAAATGTCAACAACAACAAAAAAATATTTCTCACGTATAATTTGATTTCAGTCACAGTATAATGCGATAGTATCAAATTCAAGTGGTGGTTTTAAGGGGGGCAACACTATTATCGGGGTGCCTCCCCCATGGCGCAGTGGTAGCGTCGTTGCCTTGTAATCAAGGGATCCCGGGTTCGATACCCGGTGGAGGCACAAGTGGTTCGGATCCCACTTTAAACTGTAGGTCCAGTCCCGATTAGCCATACTGTGCATAAAGTGGACTTAAAACACCAACTCAACAACTATTATCGGGGAACTATGCCCCATTGAAAAATATCTTGCTTGTCCCTCCATGGAAAAATCTGCGGACGTCCATGATTAGGGGGGCAATTGCCCCCCTACCCTCTTGCCCCCCATGTGCACGCCTAAGCTTTCATTTCCACACAACAGTGAATCGGTCAATGTCTGCAGCAGAAATTCACTTAGACCGCAATTTTTCCAGTCAACTTTTAGAGTGTAGTTCCACTCGAGATTAGATTATCCGAGCATAAGTAAGTGAAACTGCGTTTTACTACTAATTTCAGCTGATTTTTTTATAAAGCACCTGCGACTTGGTTACTTTCAAGAAGTAACTTTCCTTGCCCTGCCTAGACATTCTTACTCGAGCAGTCACCTGCCACACATCAAGAAGCTAGCAGACTTGACGAAAGCAGATCAATGGCTTTCTTTCATCCGGCAAAAAAGAGATTTTTTGACGTCCTATAAAG
The DNA here is from genome assembly GCF_977018435.1 of Lepisma saccharinum. Classification (NCBI taxonomy): domain Eukaryota; kingdom Metazoa; phylum Arthropoda; class Insecta; order Zygentoma; family Lepismatidae; genus Lepisma; species Lepisma saccharinum. Next base: position 18,863,370 of record NC_139256.1, on the reverse strand, counting down.
CGAAGAGCGAGGGGGAGAAAAGCAGAGGCAAGACCCCCAAAATTTAATTTATCACCAAGGATAGGTAGTTTACCGGCGAAGAGGGTGAATGATCCTTTTCCACCCTTCCGTTCTCCTTTGAATTGATGTGGGGACGGAGGGAGAAGATGCCCTTTTCAGATTTCTTTCATTGAGCACAGCTTTCATAATGGACGTGAGAAAAGAAGGCCATTTTCATCCACCTCTGCAAACCAGCGAGGTCTTTTTTTTCCTGGGAGATGAACGAGATTTTTCTGTTCAGTGTAGCAAACTTCCAAGTCCAAAATTGCACCGAGATTAACTATCAAATGCTGATAGATATAAAAATCAAGCATCATCATTCATCAATAGTAGGTTTCTGTGAAAATCGGTCAATGAAACTAAAGATTTCTAGTGGTATGCTTATTTTTTTGCTTCCTTTAACCACAACAACCACATACTTTGTAGTTGAAAGGAACAAAACTTACCTTATTAAAGACAAGCTAATGACATGCATGGAGTTTTACCCTTCAAGAAAGTGGTTATGCAGTGCAAACATATACACACAAATTACAATTGTATTGAACTATGCAGTGAAATACAAAAAAATATCATCCATGCTTTCATAATCAATATTCAACAAAGAAAATAAAAGAATTCACATTGACAAATATATATATGAGGGATGATCGGAAAAAAGGTTACAAAGCATATAACTTTTGTTTTATTCACTGTAACGTAACGAAAATGTATGTGTAAATTAATAACATGTTTGTCTTGTTGCGAGTTTGAGGACTTCGGATTCTGACCATGTATACCCGAGAAGCGGACATTTAAAATGGTGACTCTTCTAGAAAATTGGTCAAGAGTAGAAGTGAGGGCAGTGGTGCGGTTCCTGTGGGCCAAAAACACTACACCTGCTGACATTCATAGGCAGATTGTGGAGGTGTATGGGGAGGGGACAATTTCAAGGCAACATGTAGAGAAGTGGTGTCGTGCCTTCAAAGAAGGACGGACCAGTATTGTTAATGACAACCCTGGACACAGCGGTAGGCCCAGTACCTCAACCACTGACGTGAACTGTGCTCTTGTGGATGAGTGTATTCGTGAGGACAGAAGAAGAACATTACACTCAATATCAGCTGAGCTGGGACTACCATTTGGTTGGCTGACCACCATTATCTGACATGTGATGATGTCAAAAGAGCTGCCTCATGGTGGCTACGAGAACTTGACGCGGATTTCTGTGTAACCGGTATGGAAAACCTCATCTACCGTTGTGACAAGTGCTTTAACAAAAAAGGTGATTACATCGAGGACTAGTGTTGAGTGACCTCCATCATCAGGTGTGTTGATCTTCCAGCTATGTCTAACACATACGCCATAATAGGCTTTGTAACCTTTTTTTTCGATCATCCCTCGTATTAAAAGGGGGAACCCCCTGAAAAAGCCCAGCCCGTCTCCATCCGCATACTTCCATCGGTATGCATTTATGTTCTAGTGCCTTTAAACAATAAGCCAGGACGTCATTTCGTCAGAATTTCGGTTCCCCTTTTATTGTTTACTTTTTTTTTACAACTTACACTAAGCTGTAGGAAGCTATCGAAAACTAATTGAATACACGTAAGAAAGAAACAACTCTTAACAAAAATACCAACGAAAGACAACAGCCGCTGACAGTGGCGGCAATTGGGTTCCAAAACGGGGCTGGGGGGGGCCTCTGTTCTCGAGTGTTGTTTTTTTCTTCGTGTGCAAATAAATGCAACAAATACACCCACGTACTTGAAACGCCTCAACTGACACAACATGCTTGTAATAATAATTGGATTCTTAAGGCACGGATATCACAGAAATCTAAGCAACCTCAAAAGAAAACAACACGAAGATTAAATTGAATGCTACATAAGGAATTTTAAACAGGTGAGATTTTGCTGGCCAGCCGGAAGGTCCAACACGGACATAATTCTTCATTCAGCAACACTTTTTTAATTGGGGTGAATTTCATTCTCCCCCAATAAAATATCATTTTTCGTGGGAGAACCGGCTTAGGTAAAAATCTAAAACGTTTCTCCGTTTCTTATCTATACGCCGACCTCCATGATGGAGTGGTTAGCACAGCGCGCTAGGACATCCGGGTTCTATTCTCGGCCTGGGCATGGATGCTTTCTTGTGAGTGTCCCTTCATCGATTTCATCATTCATTACTCATCCTCATCAGTCAGAAGTGGCAGAAAAGCAATATAAAATAACTTCATTCAACCAATCAGCCAATAGGAGCTATTGGGCGTTTTCAGGTTATGGTTGCCATATGGCAAAACTTTTCGTCAGCTGGGCCATGACATGTGTAGTCACGGAGCGATATAGCGTGGAGTAACGCGTGCAGATGGTTAAGAACGCATTACGGTAATTCATGTTTTGTGAAAACAACGTTTCGCCAAATAAGTGATTGTTTCAGTTCGATAAACGCCCGACAGAGAAAACAAAAGATGGCGCTATTTGACGCCGCTGAAATATTTTCTTCGGAGTTACGAGAAGGGTAAAGTGTACGCCAACAACTCAACAAACAAAAACCTCAAAGAAGGAATTCGATGCGTCACTCTCAAGATGTGAAAATGCTATCAGAAATCTAGACAAAAGGTGACATAATGCTAAAGGAGTCGTGATTGTCATTTAACCGATATTGTATTTTATTTCTAATTTTACGCGATCTCGTACCAGCTCTACCAGACGACGGGGGACATACAGAAAGCAGTGCGTCTGTGTCTGCGACTAGTTTGAACGGTAAGTGTATTTTTAAGCTTCCTGAAAGGTGGGGCAAATGCGTGCAAAGAAATGGAGACTCTTGAAAAGTATAGAAAAGTCTGCAGATTATGATGTAGAATGCTTTTCTTTAATAAAACCAAAACTCGGTTCATGAAAACTTGTTGGGTACTCATTATTTTCAGTATGCCCCTCGTATATATGTAAAAATAGACATTCACAGTTCTCTTACTGCAATGATGTTTTTACCCCCTTTCTACCAAAAACTAACTAACTTACTCTCTATCCTTCTTAAACCCGAAGGTTTATGGTTGCAGCAACACAAGCTCTCCATCTGTCCCTATCCTGGGAAGATCAATCCAATCTTTCCATCCTTACCGATTTCCTCTAGGTCCATCTCAACGTTATTCTTCCATCTTCGTCTTGGCCTTCCTACAGGTCTCTTACAATCAGGTTTCCCAACAATAATCCTGTAAACTTTTCTTTCCTCTCCCATTCGTGCCACATGGCCTGCCCCCCGAAGTCTTCTTGATTCTTTTATTCTAATAATATCTGGACATAAATACAAATAATGCTTCCTACCAAAAGCAATAACTCTGGAAAACTTTATATTATATCCAAGAATTTAGGAAAGAATTATATAAATAAAGATCCATGTTTTTTCTTCGCAACCCAAAGCTCTGCAGCATAGCGCGTTGCAATTTGAGCATATATTGCTGGCAACCAGATGTATATCCATGCCATAACTGCATGCTGCATATTCATTGGCGTTGATTACACTCTGGGTACTTGAAGAATCTCGAGGATTGATGAGCAGCTAGTCTAATCATGGAGCGATGCAGTCTGGATGCAGCTGCACCCCATTGATGCAATCGCATCTAATGACATCCCAGCTTCCAGCATATATTGTGATAATTACTGCATTCAATTGTATATGATTAAGCTTGAGGAAAAAGCAGTTGAATGAAGTCTCTTCACAGTTTTCTGTCTCGGTACAAGGCATATTTTTTTAATGTTCTTTTTTATCAGCCTCCATGGCGGACGGGTTAACGTAGCACGGTGTCCTTGGTTTGAATTCTGAGCATTTTATGTATGGATCTAGGACATTTTGGTGCTAGGTAATTTTGGTGCCATACACTTTGGTGCCTGGGCATTTTGGTGCTTACCATTTGGTGCCTTTCTCTTTACAAGTAGAAGTACAAGGACACTTTACAAGTACACGTACAAAGACTGTTGTGTTCGATAAAACACTTGTGGCTTCGTTTCATAGGACAAACATCGTTCGCTACTTACGAGGTGTTTGCCATAACGTTTCTATGTAACGTTGCTTGTATTCGAAAGAACATTAATTTGTTTCCGTGCCCAAAGTTACAGTAAACCCTCGTTTACACAAATCAAAAGGGACCGAAAAATCACGAGTTCTTTGCAGATCTATGCCTGTCTGCTTCCTCTTGGCCATGACTCCCGGCTTATTGCTTGCAACTTGATGTTACTGGTACTGGCTATGTTTTAAAGAATAGAAAAACACATCTGAACACACAACTGAATTTGTTGGTTAAATATGTATAAGCTCATTGTTGACACGACGATCGCGATTGTCGAGCAATTGCACCCAAGTTTTAATCTTGATGTTACTCGTACTGGCTATGGTTTAAAGAATAGAAAAGCACATTTGAACACATTGTTGATCTGAATCTGTTGGTTACAATAGTGTATAAGTTGATTGTTGACAAGATGATGGAGATTGTTGAGCGATTTCTTACATACCTAGCAGAGGAACGACAGAGGAACAACAGAAAAAATTATGAAAAACTTTGAAAGTTCGTGTTAAATGAGTTCTAATGACGCAACGAACTAAAATACAGTTCGTAATTCGTGGTAACCGAAATTCGCGTTAACCAATAAAACTTTCTATAAGATATAATACATCCCTGCCGGGATCAACATTTTGTTCATGTTGACCGAGTGTTCGTCTTAAGCAAGTTTGTGTTAACGAGGGTTTACTGTATATGTTACTCACCAAAATGTCCTGGCGTCTAAGTGTGTGGCACCAATATTACCTGCAGCAAATAGCTCCTAGCACCAAAATCTCCTGGCATCAAAATGTTCGCACCAAAATGTCCGACTCCTTTCATTCATGCATTTCGTCAGTTTACCTTTTATCCTCATCGTCGCGATTAATATCGAGACAGGAAATGAAGTAAAATAAAGAAATTATAAAAATACTAACTTAGTTTAGCTTGTTTGTATTTTGTTTTCTAACCAGTCGCTGCTACAATAACCATGAATGATGATTATACGAAATGAATGAAATAACAGGCACAAAGGGCCTGAACCGGATGTACTTTCTGACTGTCATTTCATCAAATTAATTTTATCATTACTTATGGCCGAGATTAGGCAAAAAAGTGAGAGAAAAGTGACGCTAAATAACAAAATACAAATACAATTATGTGCAATTACACTATTTATTTAATTTTCAAAATTATACGTTCCTCTATTATTACCAAACGGGTACTACTGGGTGAGTCTTTTAAAAGAGGCCCTTGGTAAGTGCGCTCCTTGCATGTAGGCAACCTTGGTACACCGAAGAGAAGAACGGGGCAGAGAACAGTCCAGGATATGTCTTGTCATGTCATGTTGTCGAATATGCTTGGCACCGATATCCTGGACTGTTCTCTAACCCGCTCTTCTCTTCGGTGTACCAAGGTTGCCTACATGCAAGGAGCGCATTTTCCACGGGGCCTCTTTTAAAAGACTCACCCAGTACTTTCTGGACGTGCCTCGTACATATCTTTTCTGTTTTTGTAAGCTATTAGCTATGATGGATGTAATTAAAAATTGGATAAAATAGAAGAAGGGAGACTCACGATGAAATCCTCAGCTCGGGACTCGAACCCGGAATCATCGGTGATAAGATCGTGATTGAACTTGTAAGACTCTCAAATACTTACAATTCCAATAAATCTCTAAAGCCCCTCCCGAAATTTTGAGACAATCAAAGTCAGTAAAAACTCGCGAACACTTTTAAAAAACGGTTAACATGATAATTATTAAACACTTCATATTGTACCACCTCCCCAGAACGCAGCTATGTAATTCACCTTTACAATTCTAGGCCCCTCCGAAAAAACAATTCTTGGCACTACACATATTTCTGCGTATCCTGATGTCGAATAAGAGGAATATCATTTAACGATGAACGTTACATCCAGAACTTTTTTTATAATCATGATAAGCGAGTTTCCACTGAAGTCTGTGAGGAATGCCATAATAAATTAATCTAAATTACTGACAAGAAATTACAGACTCGATCAGGCTTTCTACAATTCGGTGTACGTATCTATATGTAATGAATTCCTATGGAGTGAGCAATAAGAAATTTAAATTGCGTTTTGACTGAATATCGGTTTGCATGCTCGTTTGGGGGGTACGCAAAGGAAGCGTGAGGTCAAATATAGAAGATGACATAGTGGATGACATTCATGGCCATAAAACTTTGAAATTTTCTCCGCCGATGCCGTATGCTCTTCATTCTTTTATGGAAATAGGTTGAAAAGAAAGGGACAAATAAGGGGAGGGGAGGGGGAAGAGAGAGAGAAAACTCTCACTTGAAGAATTCATATTCCCACGCGGGATTCCACTGGCTCTCAACTCTGAAATTTCAGACTCCGACGCATAAAACTTTTAGGTAAGCTGAGGACCAAACCCTCAATTTCCTGGCAGTATAGTTATGCGGACAGTTCAATGACGTCACAGAACCGATCCTTGTGTACTCTCGTGTTTATTTCCTTGACTTTAGTTGATTCAGGCATGTAACGAGAATTTTATTTCTGGTGGGGGGGGGGGTTATCCCTTATCAGCACGGACGTTGCCAGAAATATTTGTAGAGGGGGGCATAGATAAAACTTTATTAGTACAAATAATCGAAAGTTGAGGAAAAATCCTTCTTTTTCCTAGTGTTCGAAGACGAGGCCCAGCCTGGGTAGATTGGTTTCCTAGTTCCATGATTACACTACACGGAACAGGACACGATTTACTAGCTTGTATCAAAAAGTGAGGTGAATTTGTCTGTAAAACTCAGAGTTTTTTGTGTAGCTAATTAAGTTTTTTGCATGTGTCAGATACCAAGGTGATGCAAGTCTGACGGCAATTGCTCTACGTACCAGACGGGTTGACGTAGAAGACTATAATTGCCGTCAGACTTGCATCACCTTGGTATCTGACACATACAAAAAATTTTTACAGACAAATTCACCTTACTTTTTGATACAACCTAGTATAATAATATCATTCGAAAATTTTAACATTCTGCTCATGACATTCCTGGTTATATTAAAACATGGTTGCCAACACTGTTTTTGCTCCTCTTGTGCCGTTCTTGATATAGAAACTGGTGGCTTTCGCGGCCGATTTCATCCCTGAGATGCAGCTGCCGGCTTCCCCAATAAGGGAAGAGAATGCCTGCAACGTTCCATCGCGGACTTCCTTTGTAAAGAAGTCCATTGTACCGTGTCGCTCACCGTGGATGGACCGAGCGGCAGTCCATTTCTTTTGTGCTGATCGCCCATGAGCCTGTTGGAACACTTTTGCTTTTGAAAGAGATGAAACGTTTCGCTTCTCTCCCCGACTTCTCGTTTTCCAGAACGTGGATTACAATATTTATAACAGGTGGTTTCTCCGCTGGAGCTGGGAGGCCCTTCAGCTGTTTCCTATCCTTGCTAGAGTTTCAGTTCTTGCATTCTGTGCAAAATGGCCTTGTTTCCGCCCCCTGCGAATGCAATGAGCGTTTCAAAAGGCATTGTTGTCGGAGCAAAGTGAGCATCAATTGGCCTTGCTGACATCAGGATGACACGGAACTGGATTTCCAGTAGGAATGCCCTAGTTGGCGCTGGACTGGCTACTTGGCTGCTTGACTGGTTTTGACGTATAGACCGTGTTCTAATTGCAACTAGCTCTGCTAGATTCTGTGGAACAGCCAATCAGAGCGAAAGTTTTGTCATATGTAGCTGTGTTTGGCAAGGGAAAGTTTTTTGTCTGTGGTTTCTAAAAATTAAATGGTGTGACTCAGTTGTTAGCATATGCAGATGATGTATTACTGGGGGATGATGTGAATACAATTAAGAATAATGCTAAAATATTTTTCAAAACTGCTAAAGAGATAGGTTTGGAAGTTAACAAAGAGAAAACTAAATATATGCTTACAGGCCGAAACCAAGTGTTAGGTAATAATCAAAATCTAATTATTGATAACAACTCGTTTGAACCAGTTTCCAAATTCAAATACTTAGGAGTAATATTAACAAATGAAAATTATATTAAAGAGGAAATAAAAAGTATGCTTAATTCAGGAAATGCATGTTACTTCTCTCTTCATAAACTTTTGTCTTCTCGTTTAATATCTAAGAAACTTAAAGTTAAAATATACAAAACAGTAATTTTGCCTGTAGTATTATATGGGTGTGAAACTTGGTCCCTTACATTGAAAGAGGAACATAAATTGAGAGTATTTGAAAATAAGATCCTTAGGAAAATATTTGGAGCTAAAAGGGATGAGGAGACAGGTGAGTGGAGAAGGTTACATAATTTAGAACTACGTAATTTGTACTCATGTCCAGATATTATTAGAATAATTAAATCGAGAAGACTTAGGTGGGCAGGCCATGTGGCACGAATGGGAGAGGAAAGAGGAGTTTACAGGATTCTTGTTGGGAAACCAGATGGTAAGAGACCTGTAGGAAGGCCAAGACGAAGATGGAGGGACAACGTTGAGATAGACCTAAAGGAAATCGGTAGGGATGGAAAAGAGTATATAGATCTTGCTCAAGATAGGGACAGATGGAAGGCCTGTGTTGCTGCAGCCATGAACCTTCGGGTTTAAGAAGGCTAGAGAGTTAGTTAGTTAGTTAGTTCATTGTCACACAGTGCATCATTTCACTAGTTGGTAATCTCATCGTTGAAATAATCAAAGGAAAAACACCACCATGTAAATTAAAGTAAAGTATTCAGTTTCGTGAAAATTTCCATTTCGAACGCTGATTTTGACACGATATAACCTTTAAACAGCCAATGGGTCATATATGACCCATAGAAAGTGTAGGCAAAAACAGCCAATGGGTCACATATGACCCATGGTGCCGATTACAACATTCACTTGCTTTTAGGACCTTCATACTTGTATGTGAGGTTGTAAACGCTGACAGATGTTGAGATATGACTTTGAAATGTCATGTGGAAGAAAATCCACCCCCTCCCCTTTCTATAATATGCAAATTAGCTATTTTTAGCCAAAATGCAGGATTGTACATATTGCGTCATATTTCAGCCTATATGAGAACTAGGTACTTGAAACAAGTTTTACATTGTTGCAAAAGGCCTACTCTTTGAAAACAATGAAAAAGTTTGCGCCCTTTTTCCAAAATAACGGGAGAAGAGTGGGCGAACGCCAGATATTTTTTCATTTAAATTTGGGGACTTTGCCCCTCCCAACCCCGTTTATCTCACTTGGGATTTCTGAATTGTACACGGTCGCTTGCTCCGATATTTTTGCTTCAAGCAAAAGTTATCCGAAGTAGATTTCTCAAATAGTCTCAGAGATATAACGTTTTTTTCTGAAATAAGTGTAAGAATTTAAAAATCGCGCGCAAAGGTCGCAGCGAGAGAGGGGTTACTTTCGAAAACTCGTACCTTATAAAATTTTTCTTGTTTCCTTGACGATTTCCTACATACCTACACATATAAAATATAATTTCTTATTATTTCAGATCCGTTTGCTAGAACTAGCTTTTCCTTGTGAGCGAGAATGAATAATTACCCGAGAAAGGTTCCATTTTCATGTTTCGGAGGGTAAAATAGTACGTTCATCAAAATGGTTGCCTTGAAGAAAGCTATTCAAACATATTTTATGTCAAATTGTCTCGAAAACTTATTATCGCTAACACGACATTCTATTACCATGTACGAATACATACAATAAGCGCCGAAAACTTGCACACAAAAAGCTTTTACAAAATCGCAAGGAACTTAAACAACACGACGTAAATAAAAACACGCATAAGACCTGAAGAAACTGTTGACTTTAGCTCAGCACAGGTGGCGCTGTGTTCTCATAATGCCAGTCGAGGGATTAATCGCAGAGGAACGCAAAAGGAAATTTCGTCGATCGAGCATTTACATACCGTGGATTGAGTGCACACGTAACTTATCTCATTTATTTTTATTTACCAGTTTCGCAACCAGGCTGGGGTAATGCATAGTGTAATAGGCATCATATTTTATTTTTATTTTGCAGCATTTGAGAAAGATGTCAATCTTTGCTGACTTTTAGAATATGATACACAATATGAAAATATCAATGCCGAGCGTATTAAGTTTTGTGTGTGTGTTTGTTGTGTGTGTGTGATGGTGTGTGTGTGTGTGTGTGCAGTGGCGCAGGAACGGGGGGTACAGGGGTACATTGTACCCCTCAAATTTTTGAAGGGGGTACTGTACCCCCCTAAATCCGTAAATCGAGTTGTACCCCCTGTAGCCCCTTTTGGTAATTTGACAGCAGACGCAAGGTGCTACTGTTAAAGGAACCTATTTAAATTCGCCCAATAAAAAAGTGAATATTTTTTATAACTTAATCTTCCTTACCACAGAAATTCAAACTATGGAAACTGATTCTACTACATTGTGCTTGCTACTAGTTAGTTCATTGACCTATGTTCTTGAAAACATCTTTACGGAGATGAAAATTGTTTAAAATGTGTGTGGAACGATGGAATCAGATTTGCTCTCAGAAAATCACACTGCAGACGAATGCTCCTTTGCGTAAGGGGGTACACTTTTCTAAATAGGCCGTCGCGTCGATTCGAAGATAAGATACAAATCTTCATCTGAAGAGTGTATGACTGATCCCATTTTCTTTTGAATGTTTAAAATGGAATTTTCCGAAACGAAATACTTACCCGAACGAGATGAGACACGACAGACCAACTGAAAGGTGGGGGGGGGGGGGGGGGGGGTACAATGTACTACTACTGTACCTCACCCATATTTTTCATAACTTTGCAAGAGGGTGTTCGGAAAACTATACTTAAACCTATATACTGTATTAAGAGATTTTTTATAAAAGAGTCCCTAGGCTATCTGAGCATGAAATGGATCAAGAATGTGTTTTTAATAACTTAGAGTGGAAACCGAAAGAAAAATAAACACAAACAAGAACGAGAAGGACCTCACCACACATGAGAGGCTGTGACAATTCTACACTCATCGCATCGGGATATCATTCCTAGGTGAAATGAATTTTTCCTAGACATTTAAACAGGATGCAATCTGCGATTATATCAGACGAGGGGGGACTTATTTTTACCTATGTATTAGGTATACTAATAATATAATTGGACATTGCTTAGAATCTGATTTTGGTATCGAATGCAACACAAACACAACGCCATTTTAAGTTAAACCCTAGTCAAACTGTAAGAAAATTTCATTAGTCAGATGAATGCACGAGATAAATGAGACACTGCAGGTTCTATTGGTAGATTTTGGATTGGATTCATTCAGTGAGTGAGTGAGACGGGAATGTTTGATTCATATATTTGGTTTATTTTACTTCGAATTTCTGCCACTTTTAGCTAATCGCGAAGATGAGAATGAGTGATGATATGATGGAATTGGTGGACACTCACAAATAACATCCATGCCCAGGCTGGGATTCGAACCCGGGACCCCTGGCGTCATAGCACGCTATGCTAACCCTTCCACCACGGAGGCCGGCGAGGCGGGAATGTGTTTTGGATTTTCTTTGTAGATTCAAAATGTGGCGTGCATGCTTTTGTTTACATTAAAGTTTACCTTTTCACATATACAAGAAATTGAAATGTCACCCTAAAACACGCATGTATATGCATTTAATACCACTCCATACGAAAATAAGCCTTGGCCGGCTCTTCATATTGTCCACCAAAGATTGATTGATTGATTGATTGAAAAAAAACAACTTTTGAGCGTATGGCTTTCCTTGCTTTCTCAGATCTGAAGGATTTAGGTTTTGTATATGTAATGATAGTACTTTCAGTGCATAAAGAGTGTCATTTGGTACAGCTAAATATATAACAAATAAATGCTTTGACAAATTTTTCACAAATATTTCAAAGTTAGACTTCTTATGAGTTGATCGGGAACCATCTCAACTCAGTTTTTTTTCTTTTTTAATACAACGCCCTATAGATGTCTGAGAAAATACGAAATACATGGCTTTTAAAGGGCATTGGATGTGGTACACATCTGCCATAAATTGTTTAAAGATATTTTTATGCGTAGCTATGGGACTTTAATATTAGAATGAACTGAACTTAAGTGGAACTCTATAAGTATGATATACAGGGAGTCCATAAAGTCCTGCAAAAAACTAAAACTCTATAACTTTTTAGCTGTTGCGTTTAACAATGCACATTTTTTGGGTGAGAAGGGTGGAAGTTTAAAGTTTCGTTCTGGCCACACTGCTCAGTGACGCTTGCACCGGTAATCACGTTATCATGTGACTTAAGATGGTGTCCATCCAGGAAAAGGCACAGTGTGTTCTGTGGTTTGCAGAGTTAAAATGTTGCGTTTCAGTGCGGAGAAAGTTCCAAACAACGTATGGGAAACAACCCCCCGCAGACACAAGTATAAAGAGTTGGTATGAAAAGTTCAAGGCAACGGAAAGTGTGTGGAAAGCCAGGAACGAGTGACGATGTGATGCAGACAGTGCAGGACAGCGTAGGCCGGAGTCCAATGAAATCGCTTAAACGAAGATCCTTGGAACTGGGAATACCGAAGTCAACGTTACACAAGATCGTACACAAGAAGGTGAAGGCCCGACCCTACAAGTTAAAATTTGTACACGAGCTGATAGACGAAGACTGTGACATGATAATGGAATTTTGTGAATCAGGAGAGATGGATTGGCCGAAGAGGACCCACACCTTGGCCTGCAAGATCACCAGACTTGTCACCTTGCGATTACTGGCTGTGGGGACATGTAAAGACCAAAGTGTATTCATAGAAACCAGCTAATCTTGACGACCTGAAGGACAAAATAAGAGATGTGATTCTGAATATCCCAGGAGAGCACCGTCAGCACGCAATTCTCGGTTTCACAAAAATACTGCAACAGTGTTTGGACGTGAATGGTGCACAATTGGAGGTTTGGCGATGAACCTAACAAGCAGGAAATAAACTTTGAACCTTGCTGTAAGTACACACAAAATATTTTGCTAATAAACTTAATAGTTTTCAAGTTATAGAGTTTTAGTTTTTTGCAGGACTTTATGGACTCCCTGTATTCAATAATGTGGTTTCTATATCCAGTACGTGGGAGATGATTATTCCTGGTTGAGGTGACTCAAAATCCTCCTCATCCCCATTAATCTCAGCCTGCATTAAAATGAATAGATGTATCTTTGTTCGCAATTTTCACATTTCAAACTCCTGATTTTCCGTTCCGTTAAATCCAAATATGCCCAGAACGAGGTCCAGAGCTCTATATGTTTCAGAATTGTTATCAGGTTTTAAAATCTATTTGAGGTGGGGGTCCAATGGGTCTTACCAAAAAGACTTACCAAGTAGTAAACGTAAATAATCAAAATATAATTGTTTAGCATTAGATATATAATCGATGATTATTTCCGCTGAACTTATTGGAAGGCTAGGAAATTGGCTCATACGGCTTTGAAGGGTTCCAAATATTTATGCACAGTACTAATGATAATATCCATAAAATATTGATCAACAACTTTACTTTTCGTTGATTGGATCTAACTCCTTTTTTGTCATTCAATAAATATTCAATTATTTTTCTATTTGACATTAAATCCTTGCCAGGGCAGTTGTTTATATGCAAATCTTGGCGATCTTAACTACACGAACGAGAGATAATGAGTACGTGCTGTTCTGTATATCTATTCTTTTACTATCTTTTACCTATTCATGTAATAATAAAAATGCAACATTAATTAATTTACATATTTAATTAATATTTTAATTTAATTAAATATAATTATTCTAATTATTATTATGTATTATTATTATTATTATTATTATTGCTACACTTTGTTGGAACCCATCCCCAAATGTATTTCTACATACGTGCCTGCTATATATACAGGGGAGGCTGAATTTTGTACCCCCCCAAATGAAAAACGTTCCTGCGCCACTGTGTGTGTGTGTGTGCGCGCGCTTGCGTGCGTATAGTGAGTTCGAAATTACCTCGAATCTGCATCGTACTTTCAGATCTGTACGTCTAGTGTGCGGAGTTGACTTTTCTGACGTTGCTACTGGTGTCATCCATGTATCTTGTGCCTGGCATCCATGTGTGTTTGTTAGTGTCCTTTCACAAATGTATCTTATCACTTCTCATATTAATCTTCGCGATTAGCCAAAAGTTAAAGAAAGAAATGTAAAATAAAAAAAAAATGAAATGGAATTGTTACTGTGGTATTACTATTATTTCATTTCTCATTACAATTTAATCGTTTACTTTTTGTAGCTAAAGATGTTATTTTTTTTAAATTTAAATTTTTACAAAATCGACAAACTATTGCAGACACATCGGAAGAGAATCAAATACATCTGGGTTTACCTGATGTCGCAGTGGTGTCATGTAGCCTTGTAATCAATGGAAAACGTGTTCAATACCCGATGGAGTTACATAGTCGTTGGGATAGTCATTAACATTTTAATGTTGGAATGATCTATTGAAAAATCAATTGGATCATTAACATCTAGACTGACTTGTTCATATAGTTTGCTTTGCTTCACTTTTCTGCCACTTTTAGCTAGTCGCGGAGATGAGGACAAGAAGGCAGGCCATGTGGCACGAATGGGAGAGGAAAGAAGTGTTTACAGGATTCTTATTGGAAGATCTGATGGCAAGAGACCTGTTGGAAGGCCAAGACGAAGATGGAGGGATAGCGTTGAGATAGACCTAAAGGAAATCGGTAAGGATGAAAGAGATTGGATTGATCTTGCCAGGGATAGGGCCTTGTCCGTCCATTTTACATGGTCCATTTTTCGCCATGTCCAGATTTCAAAATTTTCGAGTCGTTTTTCTTCATTTCTTCTCAACGTCCAGGTTTCTGCACCATATTTTACACATTTAATTTCATTTCACAGTACTTTATGTTAATTATTATAAGAGCGTTGTAGAACATGAAAAGTACAAACTGAAGGATTGACAGAGACAGCCTCGTTTGCCCCCTCCCCCCACGTGGAAGAATACTGGGATTGTTTCTCTCTGGGAAACATCCTCCGGTAGCCCATGTTTGTCATTGGCCTAACTTGAGCAAGCTGTTCTTTTCAAGTTTCAAAACATTTCGTTGTGCTAAAATCAAGCAAAAATTAAATAAGTCGCTGGTATTCTTCGGTTTAATTGGCATATTATCATAGATGCCTACTAAAAGTTTATTGATGTGTGATTTTGTGGCTAAAACATGCATGCATGTTTTATGTTTTCTCATATTTCAACACCACACACCCTAAAATTTAATTCCGCCCTCTCTCAGCGCCCCTAGATGATTAATCCTGCTAGCAGGCTCCTTTCTCTGGTTTGGTATCCATTTTCAATTGTACGTAGTCTCGATTAGCCTATCTGTGTATACAAAACCCATAAAACAAGGCTTGACAAGATAGCACCATCTTCAAAACAAAATAATATCTACGTAAATGCGTTTGGCAGCATTGAAGTCCTGGAAAATCTTCTCCGAAGCTTAAATGCACCGACACCGAAGTTCATGCGGTAGCGAACGAGGAAGGACTTGAATGCAGTCGAGTCGAATGAGTCTATAAAAAGGAAACCTTTTTTTATTATCTCGCTTCCGCTTTGGCACTAAAATACAATCTGGTCTCGAAGCAAGAGAGAGAACACTTTAACACCGTCCTTGAACTTGGAGGGACACCCGATCTTGCAGCTAGCGACGCATCGCGGCCGCCAACGCAACTAACGGAGCGCGCGCCTCCATGCGGGAGCGGCGGGAACTTTCGGTTGCCGGCCGATCGCATTCTGTTGGCGTTCGTGGCTTCGAATGCGCGTTCTTCGAGCAATCTCGCTCTGTTCTCGCGACGCAGAATCTTTTACGTGACGTGTCGCTAAAGTAAAAAAAAAGTTTTGACGGACTGAAAAAAATAGTTATTGGTGACTTTTGAAGTGGTATCAAGTGGAGAAACGTTTACACACTTTTTTTTAAAACCAGGAGGACTGTACGTGAAGGATTTTGCGTGGTTGCATCACTTCTTTTGGTGGATACTTGAGAAACAGGTGAGAAACAAATATTAACTTTTGTTTCTGACTAATTTTATGTCACGGAAAACGCGTACAGTGTTTTATCCAAGAAAATACC
The DNA here is from genome assembly GCF_977018435.1 of Lepisma saccharinum. Taxonomy (NCBI): domain Eukaryota; kingdom Metazoa; phylum Arthropoda; class Insecta; order Zygentoma; family Lepismatidae; genus Lepisma; species Lepisma saccharinum. Next base: position 18,847,247 of record NC_139256.1, on the reverse strand, counting down.
TGTAAAATCTTCCAAAAACACCCAACTTAAAGTAATTTTGACTCAATTTGACCTATCCAAACCCCACCCACAGACTGAAAGCTTTGGATAAAGCTCTGAACACGTTTTATTTTAGTAAACGAGTTCGTGTAGTTTCTTTGAATGGGTACTGGAAGAATATTCACAAGCTCAACCAAGAGCTCCTATCGCACTACGACGCCAGGGATCCCGGGTTCGAATCCCGCCCTGGGCATTGATATTTGTGAGTGTCCATTCATCAATTTCATCATATCACCACTCATCCCCATCTTCGCAAATTAGCCAAAAGTGGCACAAGAAGCGAAGTAAAATAAAGCAAATCAATCAATCCGTGTTCGATTCTCGGCGAACGCACAAATGTTTCATTGTATTCCCTCATCTCTTGCATCTATCGTAGTGATCATTCATCCTCAAAGTTTCAATTATCCTGTTATGATAGCTGCATTTGCAGTATTCAAATTTTCTATCACTAAGCTCGACGATGAATGATGATTCGATGAAATTGGATGAAGGGACCTTGGAAAGGAACACATCTATGCCCAGGCCGGGATTCAAACCTGGAATTTTAGGCGGTGACATAGTGAATCGACTATTAAACCCATATAAAGTTCTGCTTCTAGTAACGGAATTTCCGCGTGTGACATTTAATGAAAAGGGCGTTGTGACATTTCTTACGTTGCATGCTTTTTGCGAAGACAGATTTTGATGTTCGTGTGTATCCGTGACCGTGGAATAGTGTCCAAACCTTTTTTTTTTGTGTTTGCACATGACGGCTGGAAAAGTTCCTCACAATCAGCCTCCGTGCGATGGGGGGAGGGGTTGTGGTAGCGTAGCGCACTGCTGTTCTAGGTTCGAATCCTGGGTAAGGCAATGTGTTTGGCCTATCATCAGTTAACCGCCAGCCTTCGTCGCGGAGTCTTATCACAGTGCGCTACAACGGGTTCGAATCCCAGCCTGGGCAAGGATGTTTGTGAGTGCTCTTTCATCCATTTCATCATATCATCACTCATCCCCATCTTCGCAAATTAGCCAAAAGTGGCACAAAAGGCGAAGTAAAATAAGGCGATTCAAAATAAAATAAAAATCATCACTCATTTTTATCTTCGCGATTAGCCAAAAGTAGCAGAAATGTGAAGTAAAATAAACTAATCAATGAATCAATCAGTTCAACATTCATCCTCATCGTTGCGACGATGGAAAAGCAACGCAATAATAACTACAAATTCAACTGTGGGAGATCCTTGTTTTATGAAACATGTTGCTGAATCAGGTTACGAGAAGTAGTGGACAGCGTGCTCATTATAATAAAATATTTTGCATTTTTTTGTCGTTTACGTTCCTTTTTCTGCCACTTTGGCTATTCGCTACATGAGTAAGAATGATGGTGAGGTGAAAGTGATGAATGGAAACTCGTAAGTAAACACTAATATGCTCAGATCGAGACTCCAACCCACAGTCTTCGGCGGTGAGATCGTGAGACCACCAGACATGGAATAACTATAAAAGTTTTCTTCTTTCAATTAAACTCATCATGGATATCTAGTTTATGAAACTGACGTAGGGTTCCCTATTATTTATTTTTTGTTATTTAATGTCGCTTTTGGCTAATCGGGACGATGAGGATGAGTGATATTGTGAAATTGATGAAGGGACACTCACGAAGAACACTCATACCCAAAAATGGATTCGAACCCGGAACACCTGGCGTCTAGCGTTGCGCTAACAACTCCAACACGGAGGTCGGCGGTTCCCTATTATCCGCGGTGTCTTGTTCGCGGTATACCTATATTGGAACGTAACCCAAACGGGTATAAGGAGCTAGCTACTTTATTATAGTGTGGGACTTTGTATATGGAATGTGTAGGCCTACAGTGCATGCATGCATTTACATATTAAATATGATATTATCGTCGCTTTTATTCCGCCACAGATTTTGGTAGAGGCAAGTGCCACTCCCTTCAATCCACAAACGAGGAGGGCCACTGAAATATCTGATGCCGTGATGGATAAAGAATGGTGAGGACTCGCGGTGTTCCGTCCGGATAAAAAAAAAAATACTCGGCAGCCCGAGCGACATCAGTACCAGCGTGAGGTGAAGAACGTTTTTTTTTCTCGACACCGCCCCCCGTGGGACGAGAGACAATGGCAGGTTCGCTCAAAAAACAGGCTTGTTAAGTCTGCTCCCAATAAAAACCCACATGGTCGTTGCATAAGCAAGGACGCCAGACTTGAGGAAGGCTTTCGATAAAATGTAGCACTTCCTTCCCGTAACTGACACACTCACGCCGTTACAAGTAACTACTTACTTTTGAAAATGAGTTACTATACCTGTGACTTGGTTACTTTCTGTAGGTGACGAGTAACGAAATGAACAGTTACTTTTCGGTAAAAAAAAAGTAAAAACAGAATTTGAATTATCATGCATACGAGTAAACGTTTTGCGCGATGTAATTCTTTCAAGTAAAGGAAAGTCACCAAAACTGACATAGAGCTCCTAAACCGACACACCCCTATTTCTTTAGGCTCATGTTCAATGTACAGGTGCAGAACATGACCTGTATGTCTCTGATTACTGAAACTGGTTTTATTGGTGTTGCCATTGAGGACTAAATAGTCCAAATAAATTACATTTTATTTCATGTTTCATGTTTATTAAATTGCTATATTCTCTCATAGAACCCATTAAAATATTATTACATAAGTGTTGCTTTGTAATGTAATTCCTTATATAAACACGTCGTCACCTTGTAATCAAGGGGTCCCGGGTTCGATACCCGGTGGGGGCACATAGTTGTTCGGATCCCACTTTAAACTGTAGGTCCAGTTCCGATTAGCCTTCCTGTGCATAAAGTGGACCTAAAAGCACCAACTCCTTATTTAAACAGGTATGTCGGTTTTGGTGACTTTCCTCCATAAGATATAACATGAAATTTCTTGTCTATATATTTTCAACTTTAAACATTTGAGGTATATTATATATATATATATGAATATAACAATATATGATTATTATATAGGGGTCCCGGGTTCTAATCCCGGACAGGGTAGGATATCACTTATTCTGATCGTCGCGATTAGCCAAAATTGGAGGATTAGCGACGCTAAATAACAAAAATGAAATCAAATATTTGTTTGCCGAGAAATTGTTGATTTAACTGTTACTTTGAGCGTGCATTGTGTAATTTCCAATGGAAGGATGGCTTCATTTGAAGTTCATTACTACAATTGAAATGTATCTATTTACATTAATTTTCAATGAACGATTGGTAATGTATCTATTTTCTTGAAAATTCTATGATAGTTCATTAATAGTTCAAATTGGTCTATCCGGTGGAGGCACATAGTGGTTCGGATTCCACTTTAAACTATAGACCCAGTCCCAATTAGCCTTTCTGTGCATAAAGTGGACTTAAGAAGTAACTCAACGAAACTGTGACAGGTATCGTATCTGTACCATTATATTAATTCGGGCCACCGATTCAAAATTATCGCTCTATCACACGTGGTTATTACGTCCTCGCAGTACATTATGCATATCCAAGTCCGTACATTGCTTCCTCCCTGTCCTAGGAAGGAGAGGGAGGGGAGGGGGTAAGAGGGGGCCAACATGTTTCTCTTTGATCTTGCTTCCTCCTGCGGGCACCCATGTGTGTCAAAGCGCTCGACAAAAACCAAATCCTCTTGTCTTTCCGTCTGCTCTTCACGAGAACGTGTGCGGACGAGATCGAATGGACACAGGCGTTGGGCAACTTGCCACGGCTTCCTCCTGGCTACGGCATTTAAAGCTTGTCACTTCATTCCCAAATACCAGGGTTTATATCTTTCGAGGTTGGGTCCTTCCGCCCGCGGTAGTATTTTTGGCTTAGGCTTTCTTTTCTTTGGTGCGTAACTTTTGAATTCAAAGGGGCCAAGGAACACCCAAAATCACTTCAGTGGAAGTTCCTGAGTGCCATAACCGGAGGACTCTGTGCGAGTTACCAAGAAGTCGACCAAGGAGTAACGAAAATTCTTGTGGAGTCAGTGAAAGAGTTTTGTGTCGACCACCCTTTATACCCTACGGCTATGCAGGACGGGATCAGATCTTTTATTTGCATTTCCAACTACTGAAGTGCCTATCTCAGCGGGAATTAAACCCGAAAAAAAAATAGGATTCACCGTTTCTAGAATAACCTTACCATGATCATATGTACAGTCCATAGGCGCCGACTCCATGGGGCTTGGGAGGGCTCGAGCTCCCCAATGTTATCGATGTGAGTGCAGAGCCCCCAAATAATTTTGCTTAAGAGAATCTAATGTATTATTTTGCTTCTCTTGTAAAGTTTACTCTGAATTGTGCCACATGAACTTAACTTTAAATACACATTTGAAATGTTCTAGACCATCAAATTTGGGGGGCTGAGACCGCTAAACCATCAACTTGGGGGGGGGGGGGGTATGACCAGAGACAGTAAAACATATGACTTATTACTATATACTAAGTATATAATTATGAGTATTCTTAACATTTTTACTAAAAAGAGTTTCAAAAGAAGATGTGCATGAACTAGGGTAGTGGATGGGACGTTCGGGCTACAAATGTCTCTCACATGACATTCAGAACGAGATCATTGATATATTAGGAACATCTGTTTTTCGCTCCGTGGTAGCAGATATTAAAAGTCGGGAATATTTTGCTATTATGGTTGATAAAACTTGTGACATATCCATCCGTGAACTATTGGCATTTTGCATTCGAACTGTAAATGAAAATTTTAATATTTTTGAGGAATTCATGGGCTTTTACGAGATTTCGAACACTGTGGCCAAAACTTTAAAAATGGAGGTAGGGAGTCATTTATTAATTTATTTCAGTGATCAGAGACCCCCCCAATAATTTTGACAAGTCGGCGCCCCTGGTACAGTCACAGACAATTCTGGGTTGTAATAATTCCATTGGAAGTTAATGGGATTGTTCCAACCCAGAAGTGTCCGTGACTACTAGACTGTCTCTAAACCTGGAGCAAGTCGTAGTTTTTTGTGCAAGAAAGAGAGGAAGGCCAAATGAGATATAAGAGAAAATTGGAGAAAAAAAGGGAAGGAAGATATATATATATATATATATATATATACATACATACATACATACATACATATACATATAAATATACATACATACATACATATATATACACATACATACATACATACATACATATATATATATATATATATATATATATATATATATATATAACTCAACAACAACAGAGAGAGGGAGAGAGTAACTCTTTGTAAAGACACCAAATAGTTAACATCTCACACAGTATGCACTGCATTTTGCAGACTAGCGAGGCTCGGGCGCCATGACTCAGCCAGTTCAGTCCTCTGTGCGCCTTGTGTTCTGTGCTGTCCGGGGGTGTTTGTGATTTTTCAATTGCATCTTATCATCTTTCATCCTCATATTCTGGATTAGCCAAAATTGGAGGAAAAGTGAAATAAAATCAATCAGTCAATGCAGATCACTCATCGACATGATCCTGATTATCCCAAGAGGTAATTGTTCACCAATATATTAATTGATTTTAGTTTTATATCCTGTGCTTGTTCACAGAGAAATTACCTAATAGAGAGAAGAAATTGAAAATAGATAAAAGAAATAAAGATACAGAAATAAGAGAGAAAGAATGTAAAGATACAGAAATTGGAGGAGAAATCGCTGTTGACAAAAATAACGAGAGAGAGAGAGGTAGAGAGAAGGAGGGATAGAGATAGAGAGAGAAAGAGAGAGAGAAGAGAACAGTAACACAAATAGAGAGATAGAGATAAGAAGAGAGAACAATAAAATAGAGAGACAAGAGAGGAAACAGTAAAACAAAGAGAGAGACAAGAGAGGAAATAGTAAAAGAAAGAGAGAGACAAGAAGAGGAAACAGTAAAAACAAAGAGAGAAAGACAAGAAGAAGAAACGGTAAAACAAAGAGAGAGACAAGACGAGGAAACAGTAAAAACAAAGAGAGAAAGACAAGAAGAAGAAACGGTAAAACAAAGAGAGAGACAAGACGAGGAAACAGTAAAAACAAAGAGAGAAAGACAAGAAGAAGAAACGGTAAAACAAAGAGAGAGACAAGAAGAGGAAACAGTAAAAACAAGGAGAGAAAGACACGAAGAAGAAACGGTAAAACAAAGAGAGAGACAAGAAGAGGAAACAGTAAAACAAAGAGAGAAAGACAAGAAGAAGAAACGGTAAAACAAAGAGAGAGACAAGAAGAGGAAACGGTAAAACAAAGAGAGAAAGACAAGAAGAAGAAACGGTAAAACAAAGAGAGAGACAAGAAGAGGAAACAGTAAAAACAAAGAGAGAAAGACAAGAAGAAGAAACGGTAAAACAAAGAGAGAGACAAGAAGAGGAAACAGTAAAAACAAAGAGAGAAAGACAAGAAGAAGAAACGGTAAAACAAAGAGAGAGACAAGAAGAGGAAACAGTAAAACAAAGAGAGAAAGACAAGAAGAAGAAACGGTAAAACAAAGAGAGAGACAAGAAGAGGAAACAGTAAAACAAAGAGAGAAAGACAAGAAGAAGAAACGGTAAAACAAAGAGAGAGACAAGAAGAGGAAACAGTAAAAACAAAGAGAGAAAGACAAGAAGAAGAAACGGTAAAACAAAGAGAGAGACAAGAAGAGGAAACAGTAAAACAAAGAGAGATACGAAGAGAAAACAGTAAAACAGAGAGAGAGAGAGAGAGAGAGAGAGAGATATATATATAGAGAGAGAGAGAGAAGAAGAAGTAGAAGAGAGAACGTAAAACGGAGAGAGAAAATTAGTAGAAGAGAGAACAGTAAAACATATAGAGACAAGAAGAGAGAGGCAGAGAAATAAGAAGAGAGATCAGTAAACAAAGAGAGAGAGGGGGAATAAAAGTAAAAGGAGACAAGAAAAGAAAGGGAGAAAGAGGTAAAGGGAAGACGAAATGAGAAAATGAGGCAGAATGAATAAAGGGGAGAGAGAGAGAGAGGGAGGGGAGGAAGGAAAGAAAATATAAGAAGAGGGGAGAAGAAAGTGACGAGGAAGAGAGGAAGAGAATATAAAATAAAAGAGAGGGAAGTTAGAAACTAGTCAGAAGAAAATGGAGAGAAAGTCAAAGGGATGGAGTAAGGAAACACGATAGGAATACAGAGAGGGGTACCACTAGAATAATCTCATGGAGTGAATAATCGTCGCTTCAATTTGCTCGTATGCACCGGAACAAATCAAACATTGGAAGGATAAGGGAGCAATTGCGGATAAAAGCATATCGGTGTTACGTTAGAGGAGAAATACAGATGGAAACGAATCCGTCGTTGTTTTTTTGTGCGACTCGATTACAAATCCTCAATATCGAGGATGGAACTCGGGATTTGTATTGCGCAATGCAATATTTTATGCAATTATTTGAAGTGCTCCGCGCTTTCAAGTAAGTAATGCAAACAGCTGTAAGCTGTTTTGTAGGTGTTAATCAGAAATTGTTACCGCCGTAGCTGTATCTCTGCCTCCCCGATGACGTAGTGGTAACGCTGTTGCCTTGTAATCAAGGTGGTTCTGGGTTCGATCACCAATGGAGGCTTCTACACAGTGATTTGGATCCCACTTTGATCTGTAAGTCCAGTACCAATTGGCATGTCTGTGCATAAAGTGAACTTATAACTTTGACTTTGGAGGTGTATCTCGAGAAGTGACATCTATATCATGTTGCTCGCTGATATCTCAGGAACTACTTTGGATAGAGATCACTAAAGTTTAGCACACGGGCAAGAAACTGTTCAGATTGAGTTCTCAATATTCAAGAACAGTGTTTGCAACCCACCATATAACTTTGCAAGAAAATGCTGTACAAAAAATGGCTTACTTCAATCTCAATTTGATTTATTATTTAGGCGATGCATGTGTGGAGTAATCGGAGCTGAACCTAAAGTGCCACTAACAGGGTGAACCAGAATACTTTTGTTTACAAGGGAATACAAATTAGATGTGTAAGCCCCGCGACAAGTTAAGTTTGCAGCAACTTTTCGCCCATGTAGACCCAAACGTGCGCGCAGAATATAGTTCCGCTGCAATACAGCCGATTTTCTCAATGTGTGTGATATGAACAGCTCGGCGGTCGAGGCAAGACTCGCACGGGAGATGCTGAGCGCCGTTCTCGCGCGGTTTAATACATAAAACCTGCTGCACACTTAACCTGTCGCGGGGTATAGTAATAACGTCATCACCTTGTAATCACCGGGATTCTGTGAAGGCACATATTGGTTAGTATCCCACTTTAAACTGCATAGATCTACTCCCGATTAGCCTATCTGAGCATGAACCTAACCTAACCTATCCTAACCTAAAATTAGATGCCTGCCTACCTTCTTAAGCTCAAGTAAGAAGAAATGTCTTTGTTGAACAGCATTAAGACTGCCTCATAATGAAAGGGTCCGGATTCGAAACCCGTTGCCAGTACTGTATATCCAGCTTGGTCTCTCAGTGAATAAAGTCGACTAACAGTAAACTTTGCAAAATTTTCCATTCGCATTTAAGCAATCGCACGAGTGACATTGTAATCAAGCTTTTTGGTGACGGGTATGGAAACACTGAAAATCAATGTTCTCATTTTCATATTTCCTACTGAATTTCAGTATAATTACATATTATTCATGCTAAAATTGTTATTTTTTTTATAAAGACATAATTATTTTTTTACCATAAGTTAATCCTGCTTTTACATGTGAAGTGAATATTCTAAAAACTTTGTTAATTGGGATTTCAAGTGTTATTTTAGCTAGCTAAATTATAGTGAGCTACTCTATATGAATTGTCGATAAAAAAATTTTGTTCTTGGTCTGGAAAACCTGAAAAAGTTACGAGATTGTAGACACCATGTTCAAGTGAAAAGTTGAAGAAGGGCGCTTTCGTTGTGCATGAGTAATGCATAGATGCAATGCCTCTCTCTCTCTCTCTCTCTCTCTCTCTCTCTCTCTCTCTCTCTCTATATATATATATATATATATATATATATATATATATATATATATATTCCTTATTCATTCTGTCTCATTTTCTCTCTTTTCTGTCATCTGTTATTTCTATTCCCTCTCTGACTTTCTCTCTTTGTCTTTGTTTTACTGCTCTCTTCTTGTTCCCCCCCTCTCTCGCTCGCTGACGTCATTTTTGTCAACTGCGATTATTTTTTTCTCTTTCTCCAATTTGTTTCGTTTATATTCTTTCTCTTACTTTCCGTATCTCTATTTCTTTTATTTATTTTCTATTTCCTCTATCTTTAATGGCATTACTCTGTGTACGAGCTCAAGATAGAAAACTAAATTTAGTGAATATAGTGATGAACGATTACCTCTTGGGATAATCGGGACCATGTCGAAAAGTGATCTATTGTGACTGATTGATTGATTTAAATTTTCTGCCACTTTTGGCTAATCCCGAAGATATGTTTCAACATATTTATTAACGATATTTTTAATATACAGCGTGTCCATAAATATACTGTCATACTTGAAAGTGGTATTACGTCGCTTTGGATAATCGTATTTAAATGAAATTGGTGACATTTGAAAGAAAAACTCAAATATTTTATTTTACAACTCATAGATATTGAGTGTGGCCCCCACGAGTGGCCCTGCAGACATCAAGGCGATATTCCCATTCACGCTCCAACATATCCACAGGGATGGACTGGATTGCAGAAGTGATGCGAATTTGCAGTTCTTGCAGGTTTTGAGGCAATGGGGGTACATAGACGCAATCTTTTATGTAACCCCATAAAAAAAGTCACAGACCGGCAAGTCAGGTGACCTCGGCGGCCAAATGTAGAAGACATTATGATCATTTCCAGCACGTCCAATCCATCTTCCTGGAAGGCGCTCATTCAGATGTTTCCGAACATGTAAATGCCAGTGAGGAGGTGCTCCATCTTGTTGAAAAATAAATTCAATGCCTTCATTTTCTTCCAATTGTGGAAATAACCATTCAGTGAGCATGTCAAGATAAGCTGGACCTTTGACAGTGGCCTCTCGAAAGAAAAATGGGCCATAAACTTGACGTTTCGATACGGCACAAAAGACGTTCACTTTAGAGGAGTCTCTTTCAACTTCCAAAATTGCATGTGGATTCTCACTCCCCCAAATTTTTACATTATGTCTGTTCACTTTTCCACCAACGTGGAATGTTGCCTCATCACTGAAAATTATTTTTCCTGACAGATTTACGTTATCCTCCATTAGTAACATAAAATGTTCAGAGAAATCTAACCGTTTTACAGGGTCATCAGGTTTCAACTTGTGCACTAATTGCAGTTTGTAGGGGTGAAACTTCAGTCGCGTACGCAGGATCTTAGATACGGTGGATTTAGGGATGTTCAACTGTTGACTAGCTCTACGTACAGACTTCTTAGGACTACGAACAAATGCCTCCCGCACTTGTTCCACAATTCCCGAATTGACAGATGGTCTCCCTGAATGGCCTTTCCTTTGATGACCTATGCAGCCACGATCCACAAAATCCCGGTACCACTTCAAAATTGACGTGTGTGAAGGAGCCTGATTTTGAAACCTTCGCCTATAAGCACGCTGAACCTTCACCAAACTCTGCGTGGAATGATATTCTAAAACACACCAACTACGTTCTTAAATCTTCTGTAATAACAACACAATTTTAAAGGAAAACATTCACATGTAACCTGCCTGCCTGCTAAATATCCAAAAATGAACCCGCATCGTCCGTTGTTGTCAGGAGTGAATTTATTTCAGTTTCTATGTTTGATCTCGTTCATTGTTGTCCATTGCTGATATTGGTGTCCATTGTTGACATGCACAAAAATATTTGAGTTTTTCTTTCAAATGTCACCAATTTCATTTAAAAACGATTATCCAAAGCGACGTAATACTACTTTAAAGTATGACAGTATATTTATGGACACGGTGTACTTTATCCAGCTTAGAAACCAACTTTAAGATCCGCTTAGAACAGCAACGTGAGGATCCTTTTCCTTCCTTTGTTTCCAATACTCGTATACATTTAATCAGAATTGAACTACATGCGCACCTTAAGCGAAAATATACCGCATCAGTCAATACAACATTACAAACAAAACAAGGGCTACATTTAAATAACAAAACTAACACACAATGTCTGGACAAAGAACTAAAAAATAAGATGTTGGGCCCGAAGTTTCTTTCGAAAATTCTGTTTTATCTCTTTTCTGGCATTACTCCCCCCCTCCCCCTCCCCCCATCTCCCCCGTACTGGAGAAAGGAATTCATTGAAAAGGATTTTACTTTGCAAGTCCTCAACTCCCACACTCTCCTTGTACCATTCCGCATACCGTTCCAAAAATTCCATTAAGAAAAACGATGAAGTGAGAAGCATAAAAGAAAATCTCTTTCTTCCCTTTTGTAGTCTTTCCGGGAGAGCCGGTATCTCACCTTTGTTTTCAGCAGAGGAGAAAGAAACTAGCGAGAAATGACGTTAAATTTCAGCATCTCCTTGAAACGCGGAGAATTCTCCTTTTCTCTCGATATTCGCTGTAACGTGGTTCCACGTCAGAGCGAGACTGCGAGTTATCGAATTTTTGTTATCGAAATTCCATATCGCTAACGTTTGAAAATATGATTTGTTTGGGCTAATATTGTCAAAATCGTAGAGACTTGTAAGGGTACCTAAGTTGTCAGACAATCGAAATCCCTATAACGTCAATACTCTCGATTTGTTATGTTATTTGTTCTTCAAGCATCCACACTGCCTTTTATGCTTTCTATCTGTCAACACTAAATACTTCTTCCACTGATGTTAGCTCCATATACATGTAATTTACACTTAAAAAAGAAAACAATCTCGAAAGTCCTTCTTCAATTACACTCGTCCAGATCGCACAAAACAAAAACCCTACACCAATACACCATTGAATCAGCATACACCATAATTTATAAACAACTACTATCTTCTGGCAACCAGAAACAAACTTAAGGTTTATTAGAAAATCATTAGATAGGACTATAGAATTACGTCACTTTGTCTCTCCAATGGCATAGGGGTAATGTCGCATTGTAATCAACCGGTCCCTGGTTCGGTTCCCACTTTAAACTGTAGGTCCAGATAACAAAAATGGACTTAAAAAGAAAACCCAAATAAACAATTGTGTAATAGCAGAACTGACGTCATAACATGAGAAGAAGTATTCTTTAATTCAGTTTAACATTTTTAGTAAATTAGGCCGAACTCGCCAGTTGACGTGGTCCTTTCCTAACAAGCAAAGATTCACCTTTGCTACAAGGAACATCTGGATCTAAATGGGCGGTGCAAACCAACTGGGCATATCCCTGTTATCATACACTGTTCCGGCCAAGAACTAACTAACTAACTCCCAAGCCTTCTTGGGCTCCCCGATGCCACAGTGGTAGCGTCTTTGCCTTGTAATTAAGGGGTCCCGAGAGGCACTAGTTGTTCGGATCCCATTTTAAACTGTAGGTCCAGTCCCGATTAGCCTTACTGTGCATAAAGTGGACTTAAAACAACAAATCAAAACAAGTCTTCTTAACCCCGAAGGTTAATGGCTGCAGCAACACAAGCCTTTCTTTCATCTGTTCCTATCCTGGGCAAGATCAATCTAATCTTTTCCAACCTTACAGATTTCATCCATCTCAACGTTATCCCTCCATCTTCGTCTTGGCTTTCCTACAGGTCTCTCTTACCATCAGGTTTCCCACCCGGCAAAAAATTAAACCTCGTCAATTTTTGAACGTGGTACAATTCAGGTGTTGTATCCTTTCAAAGGCGCGTCCGTCGGAAGAAAACTCCAGACTTTCAAGGACCCATCAATAAATCTTCCACTGAAGCTGCCAACACTGATCTGAATGTTATTAAAACGATTCGACAAACTGTCCTCCCCCGAAATCCATCAGATAATAAAAACATCACTAAGAGTTTGTCTTGTCGAAGCACCCAGCATTGAAGATGTTTGCGCTCCTCTTTCTTCCATCAGAACATCCCTTCAAACTTCTCTTGGGGCGGCTCCCTCGCAGATGCTTCTTCCCCTAGTGGTTCTGGTGCCGAAGAAAGTTCGGGCTGGGTCGACCAGATAACGTATGAAATTGAACACGGGGTTTCCATTAAGAGACAAAGACGGAAAGGAAAATTTTATTAATACTTGTTTCTGTCTCCTCTCCCTGGGAACTGACACAGGGGGAGACGAACCATTGTTTGTGGTTATGCGGTTTGTAGATCTTCCCAAGCAAAGTTATTTTCCCTTTGCTTGAGTCCTATGAAGCAAACAACTCGAAATTCAAGGATAACTACAAACTTGCTCTCTCTTGAATTTTGTTTTCGCCAATCGTATTAAAATTTCGAAAATGCAAATCCAGTCATCAAGCTATCCTATTTTCAAAATTGCAGCCGATTGTAAAACGTTCAAAGGAAACTTAAAAATTGCACACAGAAAACTAAACACATTTCTTGAAATTTACAGGAGAAAAGACGAGAAAGTACTTACGGGATTTAGTTCTTGTGGACTTTCTGAAGCTGGGAAAAGTGTTTTATCGAATTGTGCAAGTTATTCGGCCTGTAAATAAGGTATTTTTCGACATTCATGTATCTCCGTTGCACGATAGCTCGTGCCGCCATTACCGTCGACTACGTGAATCAAATGTTCCGTGCGTTCGATTACGTAATCCCCTGCCAGTGTAGCAACCACGCGGTAGTTTTACAAGATGACGTGTGAGCGGTTTTTTTTTTTTCAATTCAATTTTCTATGTTTGCCTAACCTAACTGAACCTAACCTAATCTTCCGTGAATGGTTTGTGAATCACTTTTCGCTTAAAAACCTTCTGTGAATAGTTTGTGCGGCATTTATCGGTTCATAAGTTTGGAAACACTGCATATCAGCTGACGACACAGCATATCAGCTGACGATAGACAACGTGAGTCAAAATTTGGCCGCCAATTAGCAACGACCAATAAATACTTATAATGTTAAAAATAACGCTTTTTTCATTGAAAAAGAAAAGTCAACCCTAGTTGAAAAATGTTCCGCTATGCATATGAGGTAAGTAGAAATGAATTTTATTTCAAAATAAACGAGTAAAATGTGTTTCCGCTATATCTAACTAGTACCAAGGATTTTGTAGATATCAGAGACACTTTTGGTGAAAGTACATTAATCTCGTAATCCTGTAATGGTGATTATTAGGCTCTAAGATAGGAAAATAAAGGAAATAAAATATATGTACTGATGATGTGACGTGTGAAGCTCATAAGAAAGTAAATGTAAACACACGATTTCTCTTGATTTAAAATTCAATAATTTTAAGGGCAAAAATATCAAACATTTTGTGTAGAAAAATATACAAAATACTAATCATGTTAAACCATAAATAGTGCCAATATCATAAAACTGTAAATAAACATGGCAGCTGATATTTTTTCAAATTATCATTAAAAAAATCTCCAAAATTCAGCTACAAAACTATAAAAATATTTAAGTTCATATTTTAAGTTACAATTACATAGTACATGCATAATGTTTTATTTTCACAGGATGAAAAGTTACTTGAATTGTTGTTTTAAGTCTACTTTTTGCACAGAAAGGCTAATCGGAACTGGACCTACAGTTTTAAGTGGAAGAAGAATTATTATTATTAGTTTCATTAACACACTCAACAAACATTTCCATTGTCGTTACAGTATCAGAGAAATTTTATTTGCTTTAATCAAACTGTTCAAATATTTTACGGTGCCGTTTACTAGAAAAAGTATTTCTATAAAAAACATATATCTATGTGCATGGTGCCAAAAACCATGCAAGCAACTTTAAGCGTGTTTTTTTTAAAAAATCGATTTGAAGAAAAAAAATCAACAAAAAATATTTTTAGATAAAAATCATGATATTTATCTACCCTGAATATAAGCGAGTATTTTTTCAGTTGAGATGCACTTTAATGCAGGAAGGTGCATCAATACGTATCAATTGTATTAAAGTGCATCTCGACTGAAGAAAAAAAGACTTGCATCATACGATGCAATTTGGTGTTTCCTTTACGAAGTACAAAAATGCCTCAAACTCTGAATCCGATTCTTCGCAGAGGCCATGGAATACACTTTAGAGCATCAATCGATGCGTTCTGATGCATCAATCTATATTATGCATTTAGTTTCCTGTGTGTACAGTAGAAATAAAGGAAGAGAGACAATAACTACAATGACAGGGCTACGAAACTTCGCACACACCGAACAAACAGTCAACAGAAGTTGTTTGACCTTGAGGGCAGCTACTCGCGTCACTAGCGCTCCACACGTCACGAACGGGTACTACTTTCCGGATGGCCCTCGTACATCGATTGCAACCTAACTCGAGGAAATGCAAATAAGGTGATATCATGAGATCAGGGACTAAAATCACCCTGAGGCCTTCCTATATGCAATTCGGTTTTAACGTTTGGAATAAGTCATACCAAGTTCTTAGTTATGTTTCATATTTGTGCCGTCTTTCAAATATCTATTTCTTTCCATTCCGTGGCTCTTACGAAGCAAATTTTCCTGAGTGGAAGTCCCTTTGTAGAGACTGTAATTATTTTTCCCAAGCGCCTCTAAATCCGGATATGATTGGTCGTTTAACTAGAATGTGGTGAAAAGCTAACCGTCTTCAAGCTGGAAACGGATCATAGGAAATATCTATATAATACATGTATAGTAAAGATTGTATTAGGGAGAGTTCTATTCGAAGAAAAATGACCAAGAGGACCAAATCACGGCTAATTATGTGTAATTTGAGCAGCGTTTGACGCAAAAAATGTTAGCTTGAGGGCTGTTCTGCTCAGGATACATATAATATGCATATTTGGGAGCAGGCCTGAATTTATACGCCTACACATATACAGAGCATTCCCTGACATTCGCTACGAGACTCGGGGGCAAGCGGCCCGGCATCAGCGCTTGTCTTTCCCGGTTAACGGCTTGAGTCGGCTATTAAAATTACAGTTTTCATATTGTGTACTAACCTGGATTCTCTTTTAACTCACGGATGGTGTGCGGATTGTCTTCGTATATTTTATTTTTAAGATTTCCCCATTTTTCTTTCCACTTTTATTCAGAACTGACCCTTTTACTTTAAACATTTTTACGAGGTTTAATATAGTGGTCCTATGTGGAACTGGAACACCAGGAAATGTCTTTGCAAAACGTCATGGCACTTCTCCACAATTCTTCTTTCCGAAGTAACACTCGACAAGATAAATCCTTTGTTGTAATGTAAACCTTTGTGGTGCCATATTAAGCCACAATCTTCAACACACGGACACGACACAGCACAACACAACTTCCGAGGAAGGATTATACTGGCGTCAGTCTGCAACGTCAACAGGAAGGGAAAGAGAGCGAAGGCAGGGAGACCGAAAAAAACATACTGTAGCGTGCGACTGTCGCGGACCCGTTCACCGGGAAAGACAAGCGCTGATGCCGGGCCGCTTGCCGCCGAGTCTCGTAGCGAATGTCAGGGAATGCTCTTCATAATGATAATCACATAGCATTATAATTAGCACATGTGCCACTGGCCTCCATATCTATAATGCTATATGATTAGCATTATACATAGTGTAGATGCGGAGGAGTTCCGCAGTTAACACCATCGTGAGTCCCTTCAAGTTGTAACTCTTAGACCCAGTTATGTGAGATGGTTAGTTTTACGAGTTTTACCACATCTCATTTTTACTAGTTTGAGTCCCTTTCATGAAAGCAGTTTTTCCCCAGCGTAAACCTCTTTGCAAATGCGTAGACCCATAAGCCTCCCTAAAACTTGACCTGAGTAGAGATAATAATATTTGTAACATAGCTCAGAGCCGACCTCCGTGGTGGAATGGTTAGCACAGCGTGCTATGACGTCAGGACATGGATGTTCTTGGTGAATGTCCCTTCCTCATATTATCGCTCATCTCACTATTAGACAAAAGTGGCATAAAAGCGAAGTAAAATATAAAATCGAATCGATGTAACAGAGGTCAAATTAACAATAAAGTACAGCGATGTGTAAAATGCAATTATGAAATCAAATTCCAGACAGTACAAATAATGACATAAATATAGGGCAATAGTGAAACGGTGTTTCATAAATACTTGAGGGGTTACACATATTTATTGCAAGTAAAGTATGAACTTATGTTAATGAAACCAGTCCAGAACGAACGAGGAACTTAAACAGTTTTTTTATAACACCTACAAATGTTCAATGTATGCACCACGGATGACACGGCACGCATCAACACGAGAGCCTACTTCTTGCAACACTCGCAACATGGGCCTGTCGATAGTGTCTGTCACTGCGATGATACGCTCCCATAGGGCTGCGATATCACGCGGCATCGGTGAGACGAATACCCTGTCTTTGATGAAACCCCACAAACAGAAGTCACACGGTGTAAGGTCCATTGATCTTGAGGACCGAAACATTGCACAAAACACTGTGATTGTTGTGGGTGATTTGAGCGTCGCCTAGCGGCAGGGACATGAACCCTCAGCTTAACGAAACATGCACGCACAAACGGTTTGCGTTCCTATCGGGTTGATGTGCCGTGTTATCCTTGGTGCATGCATTTAACATGTGTAGGTGTTAAAAAAAAACAGGTTTCATTAACGAAAGTTCAATAGTTTACTTGCAATACATTTTTGTATCCCCTCAAATATTTATGAAACACCCGGTATATAAATGTGTATTTGTGTTTGGAAGTGCAAATTGGACTAAAACTACTTCCTGTACAGTGGGATCCATGAGTATTACCGTGCAAATTGTCCATCACCAAGTTCATCTACTTTATTTGACCCAATAGGAGCCTCAAGAATTAAAAGAAAACTCAAAACAAGCTGTTGACAACTTCTGCACCAGCATACATAAAAATTCATCGCTTAAAAACACAGAGGATGGAAGAAAAAAATGAAAATAATCATGGACAATTTTCACGGTAATACTCATGGATCCCACTGTACAATAAACAATTTAAATGATTTGACACAGGTGTTGCATCGGATGTCAGCCTTTCAGTCCTAATACCATAAATGGACGACAAGCTTAACAGGGGCAGCGTGTACAAAGCTTTGAAAGCTCAGAAGAATAGGAGCATTTTTAAACCTTTCCTGTCCCTTTCCGCAGCCACAAATGCCCACAGGCTGGCACGAAGCACTCGCTGCAAGAAAAGCCGATAAATAATTAGGGTGGCAATTAGCAGGACGTTTATCCTACCTGTCTACTTTTTACCTTGCACCTCCTGTTCTTCGTGTGGCATTAATGCTTAGTTGCCTAAGCATACAAACAGAATTTATTACAACAATCAGCCAATGCTTACAAGGTTCGTGGGTGTTCCTTTTAATCTGCATTACAGGCGTCTGCGCCCCTTCTATGCATGTGTTTACATCATCGTGTCCAAACATGGTTCGCGTATCGGACACCTGACGCCGGGAAGGAATCCATTGCATTCGATTCTTTGTGGAAGGGCCACAGGAGGGCTTGTTTTTGTGTTGCTGATTGGGTTTCCTTTTTCTTCCCTTCCAACAAAGTTTTTTTTTTGTCCGTTTTGTGGCTGTGGTGGCTGAATTAATCCAACACCATTATCGGCGATGCTGTAACAGAGGGAGAAATAAGTTGAGCCACGAGAAAGATAGAAGCGTAAGGCAAACAGGGCTTAGTATTTGATTACTGTAGTTCTGAGTTTTTGAAAAATAATTTTCGGGTACTTTACCCTGCTTCATATCTTCGAATTGAAAAAAATAGGACAGACATTGCTGACTTGAAATACTAGTTTATAATTATATAAATTATTCTCATTGTTTAGTTATTTATATGAAATTAAACATTAATTTGTCTTTGTGATTAATAGTAATAGATCAGTATCGAGAAATAACATTTATTTGTTAAGTGATCTGTAGACGAGAAACTCAGGTCCGTACAAGATATCGCTTAGAGTCGACAATAGTCCCCAGTGGCGCAATTAGGGGGGGAGGGGGAGCAGTTGTCTCCCAATTTTCGCCACTTTTGCCCCCTCACAATGCTAAACCTTATCTACAATGCAAAATATACTGTCTTTACCCACCAGTTTTGGCACCTTGACCCCTGGTTTTGGAACTCAATCGCCGCCACTATTTCAAATAACAGAAAATGAATTTAACCTCTCTCTAATTGTACACACAATTTATGAATTCACAATTCACAGACTCTTCCCTATCCAACTCACAGAGTACAAATATTATATGAAAATTTATCGGGAAATATAAACCAAACCAATAAAAGATTGCGAATATGGGTAAGAACAGAGAATTCTCGGTAATAACTAAAATAAATATCTCAATTCCCCCATCCGTGGTTTAGACTCGGCTTTTGCTGTATGGTTCTGTAGAATTTTTAACCAGAAATTGTATGTACATTCGCTTGAGGATTTTGTAATGCTATTTACATGAAAAATTACATACAGACTCGAAAACGTAGCTGAGTTTTCTCTTCCCAAGAATGGGAAACTAATCTAAAAATTCTCGTTTACCTGCCACTTGGATGAAGTGCAAATAGGACCGCAGTAGATTAAATATTTAATGTTTAAGACTACACAACTTTTTACGGTTCTCTCTTTACTTTTTCTGATATATTCTGCTCTAATTTTGTTGTTAATTACAAGGGTTCATTTTTTGTTTACACCTTTATCCGAAATGGAACAAAGAATCTTGAAAAATGAAACCGAATCGAAAATAACCTACCTGTTTTTTTTTTTAAATTAGCAAATAATAAAATTGCAAATAAATATGCGTTTATAACCTTTGGATCCTACAGAATATTTTTTGAAGGAATGACGAAAATCCTTACTTTCACTAGTTAAGGTTTGTTTTAGTCCACTTTATGTTCTGTTCAGTTAATCGGGACTGGACATTTCTTCCTGTATTCTTCATTAATAACCTGTTGACTGTATATAAGCACACTAGAATACAATACATTAGAAATATGTCACTGGAAGAGAAATCATTCAGTGAGTTTCTTGGACTTTGAAGGAAGCTTGTTTTCACTATTCGGACGATTGACATTTAAATAGCATTTGTTAATTCCAATATTAACACTAATATTACCAAAGCACTTTCTACTCAAACTATCTGTAATGGAGACTGCTTTGTTCTAACAACCTAACATAAATAAAACCCATTGTTCGCACTTTCTCTATAGAACACACCAAATATATCCCCCGGGCAACCTTTCCTAACGAACATTACCACTTAACAACCCTGAGTACATTGTACACACCGTGTTTGTCCATCAAATAAATCCACCTACACTCACTCACTCAACACGGTCAGGAAATCCAGCCATATCATAACGTGCCTTTCGGGTGCATGCCATCGACTCAGACGTGCTGACATTAATTTCACTTCTAGGTGATCAATTTTCGACGGAGACATGCCTTGACAGCTCTAACTTAAAGAGATTTATTGAGAGAACCTTTTCAAATGGGCTGTGATGTGTTATAATGGAAGTGTGTGTGGGTATATATGGAGCTTAACATATTATATCTCGATTCAAGAAGAATACGGTTAACAATCAAACGGGAATCATTCTTGTCGCACAGTAGGAGCTGCCACCTGTTGATATTTACGAGAACTAATATGAACTTCATCTATTTTAATATTGTCCTCTACAGTAAACCTTATTTGGACCTTGCATAATTACAATCAAGATATCCCAAAAGGATATTAAAAAAAGAAGGACCCTTCGCGACTAAGGAAAAGTTACGACATGTAACTAAGACTAATGTTTGACATGCAATTGTGCACGTCTGTTACCAAAAATAAACATTGCATTAAATAAAGTAAAACTTCATATAATCTGTTGAGTTATTACGTGACTTTGAAGTAACAAAGTAATGTTGGAAATTTCCACACTCGTTTAGAGGTTTTTGTGCTGTGTAAAACAAATGAATTTCTTAAATGTTTTCTGTCGTTTTAAGCCAAACGTTGCAGAAAAGCGGCGTGAATTAAACACACTACATATAAATCTTTAACCAAACTCGCGAACTAAAGTGCACAGTCGTTTGTTTTCTCCTGTCGCGTACCCCCTTCTCTCGTGCATTTTGACAATGCTGCACAATTTGTGGACTCAGTAACTCGGGAACAATTCAAGCAGCTGATTGCTTCGCCCACGCTTCATCCGCTCGCTTACGATTGGAACTACTACTTCAGCGCCACAGGGGCATTCTTACCATGGTCAAGCTGTACTAAAAAGCTTTCCGAGTGGCTAGAAAGTCCGAAAAGTATGTAGCCTAACGATTGGGAAGGACAGTCTTTAGTTTTTTCATGAAGGTATTTGAGCAAGCAATGTTAGCGACCATTTTATTCAATTTCCTTACTGATGCAAAAATTATGATTTATTGTAAGTGAAGATCTTGAACTTACGGATTTTCTGTCTGTTTTGCTTGTAGATAAACAGTGTTCGAGCGACGTATTGCCAGGGCAAATCTTGTAATACTCTGTATAGGTACTCGGAAGCGGCGTTGTATTAGTGATTATTAAATATTACCATCTGTTGGTGATGTTTAGCCGAGACGGAAATATTAATAATGAATATATCAAGTGCAATATATTTCCATGATAATGACATTTAGTCACATCTCAATCACAGTTCTAAACTTTTCGCGGATATTTTTCACGTCCATTCACGTCAGTTATCCATCTAACCGGGCATTATGATGACGTGATTCCCTTCCTCCATCATCTCCAACGAACACACGATCAAAACTGAGCGCCTACATGTGACGTAGAGCTTCGCGTTCCATTTTTGTTCCAAATTGACGTTTCCGACGTAGCTCCTCATGATTTTTTATCTGTTTCGATCCAGGGTAGGACGTGGGGAGAGTGATTCCCATGATGCGTTATCAGTCTGACATGTGCCCTTTCACGAATTTCCAACACTAATTATCGGAGCTACCCAGATGCCGTGTGAAATGCTTCATGTGTCAGAAAGAGGGACTAGGAAGAATTGATGTGTTGCTGTAGAGATATGTGGATGTCAATCAACGAAGCCGTTTGTTATATATACCCTGCTCCCTTCTTCATTATCAACTTCTGTTCACAGATCGAACTAATTGTGAGAAATACGAGGTCAGGAATTTACCACAACAGTCCAAGAGTTGTGTCCAAATATCATATCGATAGTGGTAAGCAGTAGACGCTACGGTTCTCTTGTGAGCTCCCAGAAAGTTTTGAAGGAGCAAAGGATTTCGAAAATACTTATAGGATGAAATAATTATATTGACGTATGGTCTTGAAGACAAGTCGTCAGAGGGTTCTGGTCCACATAACCCTCCTGCGGTGCGACTACGCGTGCGTAGGCAAGGGGAGCTCTTTTTGGTGTGAGTTGTACAGGGTGTCCCAAAAAGTACTTTACAACTTTGATGTCATGCGGCAGAGCTTACAATTAACATAAAGAAACACACCATGTCCCATTTGATTTACCAACACATGAAGTTTTATTGTGTATTAGTGCACTTCAACATGTCACCTCTGGTGACGCATACAACATCTAATCGAAATTCCAACTTTGTCCATACCCTCCTTAGTATATCCCTGTTACCTGTGGCAATGGGAGCTCCTTTTCTGGCTTCAAATCATCAAGATCAATGACAGGAGTGCTGCACACTGTCTCTTTAACATATCCCCCCCAAAAGAAGTCCAGGGGTGTAATGTCAGGGGATCTAGAAGGCCAGGCAATTGGACCATCTCTTTCAACAATCTAACGTGCTGGAAATGTCCTGTCCAGGACATCTCTCACGTCTAAGACCCAGTGTGGTGGGGCACCATCTTATTCAATACATGACAAAAAAAACTTAGGCGTTGATGAATCACCTACAACAAAGTAGGCTATATTCCTCTATGTCAATTACAAGTTGTGCTATATGACATCAAAGTTGTAAAGTACCTTTTGGTACACGGTGTATTTTTACAATGTATTAACTTGATGCTATATGTAGTTATGTTTTGGGTCCACTTTATGCACTGGTAGGCTAATCTGGACTGAACCTACAGTTTAGAGTGTGCCTCCATTGAGTTTCCATCCTGGGACTCCTTCATTACAAAGCGACGAAGCAACGCCATTAGGGAGACACTCGATGCTGTATTCAGTTAATTTTCTAAATTGCAAAATATGATATTGTCTATCATGCATTGGTTTTGTTGTAGCAATATGTGTGTGCGTTATGAAAGGTAACAAGACATGAAAATGAGTTCGTTACCAAAATCAGTACGACGACCCCGCTGGACAAGGACGCTGAGAGGTTCGAGAATTCCTTTTCGAAGGTTCTGGTTCGAGTACCGAACATGCTATTGTTGTGTTTCGTCTTTCCATCTAATGATCGTTTACTCACCGACCTCTATGGTGAAATGGTTAGCACAGCGCGCTATACTGATCCTGGGCGCAACTGGCGGCTGACCTGCATAGCTCCGTCTGTCCACCAATCGTCTTTGGAGGTGTGTGTAGCTCGATGAGTGTCAATAACCTCAGTTGCGAAGTAAAGGCTGTAGGGGTAACATCGCTCCCCGAAGCAACGTTGCCAAACGTACGTCTCAGTTTTGTCAGTTGTTTTTATTAGCTTGTTTGTGTACTAATTTTCCGTGCTTTGTGTACTATTGTATAACTTTTATCTAGTAACCGCGCTGATCAACTATCTCTCGCGTTACAGTACATTTGGCAACATGCTGTGCATCCGACGCTCACTTGTTTCGTCCCGCCAGCAACGTTCGTGTGCCTCGTGACACGAAAATGCCCGATGTCAGTCGAAGAGTATTCAACTGATCGCTGATTCGTTGTTTCCCAGCCGCCAGCTGGATATGCGAGCAGTATAACAGCAGAGGTTCAATGCCCGGAGAAACCGTATTCTACAGCGAACCATGAGGCAACACTGTCGCCATAAGCTCTATACTGTACTCTTAACCGGGGATCATCAATAGTACGTTAACAATCGCCATCGTTTTAGAACAGATAGTTGGAAATACTGTAATGTATCGCCATAGTCGTTAAAGTTCGGGTGTAAGGGGTTGAGTACGACCGTGGTCTTAGCGAAGCTCTACTTAAGCAGAGGTTAACTATTAAAGCTGAACATGGCTCTCTCTACCCATAATACACTTGCCACTGACCCCGTAGTCCCAAGTCTAATATCGCTGCCGGATACCTGGAATTTATGACCACCAAATGACTGCCCTTGGCTCCAGATGCCGTAATCTCGTTGTAGTATAATGGATTTTCGATATCAAATTTTACCCTCTGCGGCGGGGCTTTGCCCCCAACTCCCCCGAAGAGGCGTTCGGGGAAAATTGTTAGAGTGTGTTGCTTTTAGTAGCCGCGTATTAGATGGAGACCAATGGAAGGCGGGGGTGTTTATTGAGATTGAGACACTTAACTCATTTCAAATGTTTTCAAATACTTGGTGCACTGGAATGAGGCTTGGAGAAAAAAAGAAACACATCAACATACGGTTTTCTATTCTTACATATAATCAGTGGCGGCGATTGGGTTCATAAACTGGGGGGGCAAGGTGGCAAGACTGGGGGGGAGGAGGGGCAAGAACAGTTTACTTTCCCTTGATAGATAAGGTTTAGCATAGTGCGGGGGCAAAAGTGGCGCAAAGTGAGGGCAACTGCCCCCCACGCCCCCTAATCGCCGCCACTCCACATAATGAATAAAGTACATTAAATTTTGATAAATTCGTGTTTAAATGTGCGCAAGTTTTAAAATTTTGAATAGTTGGTACAAGTTTGAATTTTTTCTAATGGAAGAGTTCCATATGCTTCAAATGAAATGAATGACATTCCCCCTGTTGATGTTTTCAAATAACAGACTGCCTGTAGGATGGTTAAGTACTATGTACACTCATCCGCAATAAAGAGAGAAACCTATTTCCTGAAATACTTGCTTCCATGCAATGTGTGCTGCTTAACTTTACTTTGAGCGAATTTCAGTGGCAAGTTCGGACATCGCCGTAGAGTTATGCTTACGCGCATAACGTCATCCAGGGAGACAAGCATTTCGGGAACTAAGATGTGTTAGTTTTATTTCGTATGAGCGTACCTTTGAAATTCTGCAAGTTACCGCACACAGAGACAGACAGACACAGCTTCGACCGTTCTGGAAAACTTATCTCAATATCCTTAACGTATTAAAACATATGCCAAGATGGGTTAGGGATTATTTTTAATACTTCCGATATTTTTGGCCACCATTTGAACCGGAAAACATTTTTATTTTTGAAAATCCCCACCGAACACCCCGCCACACACGCACACACACACACACAAAACCGAAGAGAAACAGAGACAGAGAGAAAATGGGATAATTAGGGAAATAAAAAAGGCGGAAATTCGATATCGGAAATCTGGAAATGAACCAACCACTAAAAGAGGATCAAGTAGTTTGCCTCATTCCCCTTCCGAACCTACCCGTGACCCGCATCCACTTGCGGATAGGGGGCATTAACAATTGAAATATCCCGTCAGGTCACATTGTGGTTCCCGTCAAGCTGCCAATGGAAATGGTGAATGTATGTTTTTAGGAGATATTGATCTTTCCCTACATCACCTGGCCACACTGAGCAGAAAACTGCATTCATCCACAGTTTTTTTTTGTAACTTTTTTGCTCTCACCAACTCTGCGGGATTTTTTTGGTTTTGTTTTAACTCTGATATGTAAATTGCTGCTATTTTTTCTGTTTAATGGATGATATCACAGCTATTTTCCTATGAAATCAGTCGCCTCGAGCTGTTACATGTATGCAAATCCGAGTACTGTATTCAGTTAAATCGCTAGAGTGACAAAGAGTAAATTGGAAATATGATCTAAAAGGGGAGGTAAAAAAATGGCGCATTTGAAATGCTAATTGCCATGAACATGTGAAATTGTATTTTGCATATTCTGTATTGATAACATTTGAACAGAGCTCATGCCGTTATTGTGTTACTTCGAGCAGTAATTTTAAAAAAATCTAGTCAATTAATTCTGTTGACAGAGCAATCTACATGTTGAACAGCGAAGATTTACATCGTGTAGCTATAGTGAGTAATTGTGCTTGTGAGAATTAGTTGCCCGAATGTTACCATATTTCAATTTTTTCACAGGACGGTTTTCCTTGGTAATACTTTGATGAATCTTATGATGACCGTTGTGGATTACCTGTCAGGACACGCGTTCGTGATTCCACTCATCTGATATGACATCTGGCGAGAAATTTTGGAACTACTCTTTTCGGGAATGCTTGCTCCGTCCATGAGGATGCACATTGAGAAAGCACAGGAAGAGTACATTGATTTTTGAGCAAGTAATTTTGTCTAGAGAGACCTAACAACAACAATCACTCAAAGCTTCTTCCGTCATATTTTGATATCATTTATATGTTTTCCTCGCAGGGTGTTTGAAAGAAACAAACAATAACACAATAATTCATATCAAAATGTAGCAATCAGCGTTACATTTCGTAATGAATGTTTCCCGATTTCAGTCCACCGAGGTGATTTGTTTTGGTTGCAATCTTTGAAACTGCAGGGGATAGGCTCCCACACACTTTCTATTTCGGCCATTTTAGCGGTGATGTGATAAGCACCACGCTCCGGCCACCTTTCCCCCCCCTACCGGGTTGCCCCATGTGCCTACTGATTTGAGGTTGGGTGAGCCCCGAGCCGCTTTGTTCAGGGACAAGGCCGAAAAATTCCGACCTTAGGTCACCCAACCCGGGTCTCCTGCGTGGCAGTCAGACGCCATACCGAATAGACCACCGCGGCTCATAAAACTCCACAAAATGCACCTTTGTGAAGTAAAAATGTATATCTAAAACACTTTTGCACAGTATGGTCACAGGTCTATAATACAGTACTAGCAAACATTTCCAATCTCTTGCTGTGCTTACCACTACGCCACGGAGGTCAGCAAAATAAGAGAGAGAGAGAGAGAGAGAGAGAGAGAGTGAGAGAGAGAGAGAGAGAGAGAGAGAGACGTCAAGGTTTGTTCTAAGTCTACGTTATGTACATATAGGCTAATCGGCACAGGGCCTACAGTTTGATGTTGGATCCGAACCACCACATCTCTCCACTGTTAATCGAACCCGGGACCCCTTGATTTCAAGACGACAGCGGTACCACTACGTAATCCTGCAGAGAGAGCAAAGTACAGAAAGATGGAGTCATGAGTCATTCTTAGTAGTCAAGGTTACCGCAAAAGCAGAGGCGTCTCGTGAACACATGCGTCAATTGTGGGAAAAAGGACAGCTTGCTCTGCGACGACATGCATGAGCATTTCCACATTCTAATTTCTTCATATAGGAGAAGTGTTTATTTTACACGAGAGCTCTGAACTAAGCTTATATTACATTTCTTGGACCTGAAGTGATGCATGCGTCAATTGTGGGAAAATAATGATTACTTTCTTTCACTTAGTTGGGCGCTCTCGTGTAAAATAAATACTTCTCCTATATGTAGAATGTAGAAATGCTCATGAATGTCGTCGCAGAGCAAGCTGTCCTTTTTCCCACAATTGACGCATGCGCAGCATGCACCGCATGCGTTCACGAGATGCCTCTGCGCACAAGCAATAACTGTGAACATTCTATCGCTGTTTTACTTTTTTAAGTTCATTTTTTAAAAAAATGAAGATGGCTCTCTAATGCTCCCACGTGCCACTGACACCATTAGAAAGATTATGAAAGTAATAAAGTCTCATATTTTTGTTCCTTTATCTCTGGATGGAAAAATTGGGAAACGAATGATCCCAGAAGACGTAGAGCGCCATCCAGACCCTGTAATACGACTCCCGCATGATTGATCGTTGCTGTATCTTTGTTGCGGATTTTCCCAAGGAACAGAAGAACATAAAAACTCCGTGTTGTTTCTTGTCTTGTTCACTTCTGATTTATTAGAGGCCATTTTTTTTCGGCTGTAAAAGACCTCGCTGTCACGGAATGAGATTAAAAGAGTAGCCGTGTTGTGTTGTTCCATCGTAAGAGTACACACATACAAGCAGAATGTATCAGTTAGAAGTTTGCGAGAAGAATGTAATTTATAGTTACCGCTGACCTCGTAAAGTTTACTTGAAATTAAAGAAGTAATGCACGTTTACTATTCGCCGCCATAAACTGGGCAGACTTTATGGTTGAGTGGGCGGGGTTGTTTTTGCGAAAAGTTGTATCGACTGTCTATTTTTTCATGTTCATTTCCGTTCAATTATCTTGCCTTCAGCCAAGGTACAAATTACTCGAGTGTTGGAGGAGTATATCTCCTGATCATGCAAAGTGAAAATGTTAATATAAGGTTAGTTAATCACAAGCTGAAGAATCGTTCACAATCGTGAACGGTCTAGAGGCAGTATCGTTTGTATCCAAATCCCAGATTGTCACGCTACAACTTCCTAGTCAACCCACATCACAGGAAAAATGGCAGGATTGCATACAATGTAAAGCCCCTATCAAACGGAACTGGATTTCTAGTAGGAATGTCCTAGTTGGCGCTGATCTAACTTTCTAGATAGCAATCATGGCCGCTTGACTGACTGCTTGACTGGTTTCGAGGAATAGGACATGTTCTAATTGCTACTTCCTCGACTGGATTCTGTGGAACAGCCAATCAGAGCAAAGTTTCACCATGTGAAGATAATCTGTGAGTGTGCAAAGGAGCGTTTTTGTCTGTGGTTTCCGAGTGTTACCCCAGCAATGTATAACGTATACAGCATGAAAGGCGCGTGTGTGCACGGTGTTTACATTTGAAACAACTAAAATATTCTTCGATACGTGTACAGTAAAGTAAAGTATGTATTTAAGCAGCGCCATTGTTTTATACCTAATAACGTTTTATACGAAACGTTATTCCTCTCGGTTGAATAGTTATCGGCTTTTAAAAATGTGAAGTGATACATTATTTACATCTCACGAGGCCGCCATTACAACTTCCCTCGTATGGGAACAAAAGTCTATCGACAAGTACGCTGATAAGTGTCGTGTGAGCCAGTCCAGCGCCAACTAGGGCATACCTACTGGAAATCAAGTTCCGTGTGATGCGGGCTTAAGTAACGTTCGTTGGGAATTAGTTTTTGATTGATTTGTTTTATTTTACTTCGCTTTTCTGCCACGTTTGGCTAATCGCGAAGATGAGGACGAATCATAAGGTGAAATAGATGAAAGGAGAATCACAAATACACAAATACTGCACAAACCACGAGCATCATAGAGGATTATACTGCCGTGATTCCAAACGCCAGAGCCTCGCTAGCCTGCAAAGTGCAGTCCACGATGTAGTACGTGGAAGGGAGGTTGACATTTGAGTGTCCTCGGAAAGGGTTATCCCCTAACACTCCGAATTAGTTTTGAGATTTTTAAGTCCACTTTATATACAGATAGACTAATCGGGACTGGATGTACAGTTTAAAGTAAAGGGTCGTTCAAGGTTGACCAGGACTTTCGTGCGTAAAATAT
Source organism: Lepisma saccharinum (assembly GCF_977018435.1). Lineage (NCBI taxonomy): Eukaryota > Metazoa > Arthropoda > Insecta > Zygentoma > Lepismatidae > Lepisma > Lepisma saccharinum. The sequence goes on along the minus strand of NC_139256.1, from coordinate 18,817,773 downwards.
TAATGAATCAATGTAGCGCTGCATTACTAGGGCAGGACAGACCATGATTCCTTGCGAGTAACCATGATCCTTTGCGACGCATTTGGCGCATGCGCAGTAGTGTAAACAAACATGGTGGCAAGTAGTGTATCTGTTGCTGTAGAACAGCTGTGCATAATGAAATTTCTCGTGAAGGAGAAGGTGAAACCTGTTGAAATTTGGCGTAGACTGCAAGCACAGTATGGTGAACAAACAATGTCACGGGCAAGAGTGTACGAATGGTGTCATAAAAGTTCCCCTCCACCCAAGAAAAGCAAAGCGCTGCCGTCTGCCGGTAAGATTTTGGGAACAGTCTTCTGGAACATGAAAGGTGTTATCCATGTGGATTTTGTGGAGAAGGGTGCCACAATTAATGCCAAGTATTACTCAACACTGCTTCACGGTGCTGTACGCGGGGCTGTTCGGAAGAAAAGACCTGGAATGTTGTCGAAACACGTCATTCTTCTCCATGACAATGCCAGGCCCCACACGGTCCATTTGACCCCACCCGAAATACGTCCTTGCGGATGTTTCTTTGCGCTTGTTTCCTCATCGTAGCGAATGTTCTTCATAGGTAGAGAAGCGACGTAAAATACCTGATTTTGGGACAGTCCCTTTTAAAAGACGTGTCCCGGTCATCCCGTCCATATTTTAAAAATCCTTAATATGTCCCGTTTTATTAAAATCTTAGAAGTTAGCTCGAAAATTAGATCTAAATTTGAGACATTTCATGCTAAAATAATGTCGCTGGCATGTTTTAAAACTATTGTCAAGGAAACGCTGTTTCAAGTTATTCATGGAAATTTGTTATATTTGATATTTAACGTCGCTTTTCTGCCACTTTTGGCTACAATTTCGTCGCGAAGATTCGAGCAGGCGGAAGTTTACTGTTAAGTTAGTTCGCGTCGTTGTTTTGTTTTGTAGGGGTACCGTTATTTGTAGAGCAGTGAATAATTGATTGAGTTGGTGTTTTATGTCCACTTTATGCACAGATAGGCTAATCGGGACTGGACCTACAGTTTAAAGTGGGATCCGAACCACTATGTGCCTCCACCGGGCATCGAACCCGGAACCCCTTGATTACAAGGAGACGACGCTACCACTGTGCCATCGGGGAGGCCACAGAGCAGTGAATAGGTATGACCAAGAAGTGTACATGTTGTTTCAATACGGGCCTGCACGATGAATTTAAGTTCTGCGTATCGACACAAACTCAAAAGAAAATTCCTAATGAATTGGTGAATGTTAACTGAGTTTCTGGTTTCACTACTACTACTACTACTACTTCTACTACTACTACTACTACTAATACAAGTATTATGGTCACCCTACCGAACGTGCAATGTAGAAATTAGTACGAGGGGGTATCAAAAAGTTCGTGCAATCACCTGGAAGGAAACAACTTTGGACAAGTACAAAATCATGGTGATATTAGTCCTTCTCCACATAGTCGCCATGCTTGGTAACAAATTTCTGCCAGCGGTCTTTCACATTGCGTAAGCCGTTTATATAGAACACTACATTTTGGGCCTGAATCCACTGTTCCACCTCAGAAATGACATCATCCCTCTTGTCAAAGTGGCGTCCTTTGAGTGGACGCTTCATTTCCGGAAAGAGGAATAAGTCACTCGGTGCCAGGTCTGGGGAATGTGGAGGTTGGGGCAAAATTTCGTATCCTAATTGAACTGCTTTCGAAATGGATGCATGGGCAGAATGGGCTGGTGCGTTGTCTGCCAATAGCAGCACTTCTTTTGTGAGCTATCCTTGCCTTTTCACCTTCGATTTGTGACGTAACCGAGCTAGGAGTTCACAATAATAGTCACTTGTCATTGTGTGCGCCTGTAGCAGGTAGTCCGTCAGGATGAATCCCTCACAGTCCCAGAAAACGGACAGCATCACCTTAGCGGCTGACTTTTGCACTCTTGGGCGGTGAGGAGCTGTTTCCACTGCTTGCTCATCTCCCTTGTTTCTGGGTCATAAAGGTAGATCCAGCTTTCGTCCATTGTAACCAGTCTGCTGAAAAAATCCTCTTCATCCAGCTCACAGCGGCCTAACATCTATAGTGCTTCTTCCTCTCTAGTCCTCTTCTCTAAAGGGGTGAGCAATCGTGGCATCCACCGTGCCGACACTTGATGAAGGTGCAGCTGGTGATGGATGATGAACCCATAACTAACACCGATTACAGCCATCACACTTTCAATGGTGATCCTCCTGTTTTCCATTATCATCTTCTCCACTTTCTCCATCAATGTGGCATCATTTGCGAAGGACGGTTTCCCTGTCCTAGGGGCATCGGAAATTACCATGTGACCGATTTGGAACTGCCGTTTCCACTTGGAAACCATCTCATAGGATTGGCTTTCCTCCCCGTACACTGCTTTCATCTCATCGTGAATTTGCTTCGCTCCTTTCCTCTGGAGATGCAAGAATTTGATGACGCTCCGTGCCTCAATTTTGTCAATCATGACACCTTCCTTTATTCACCTGTTAAAAAAGGATAGCAATAAATATCCAAAACAGACAAAAAATTGTGTGCTTAACCTAGAAGGACCATTCTACAATACACATATCCGAGGGGGTTTCTAGTTTCCTTCCTTCCAGGAGATTGCACGAACTTTTTGATACCCCTTCGTAGCATCACACAAATAGGCTTCGCAGTCCAAAAGCGAACATTTGTTTTTGGGATTAGGCGCATATGCCTTTTCCATGCTCATCTCCCCCTCCATCACGGATCGTTACCTCTGCAGATCGCCACCCCAACCAGCTACGCATCTAGCTTGAAGTTGAATTTCCTGTTCGGAGTCCCCACATTAACACCCCTCGAAATAGACGCACCAAAGGCGTGATTATATTTTCGTCACTTCCGCCTCATTAAGTGCATCTATCGAGCTACAGATGGCAGCACGCGCGTTGAATACGTAATTCCGGATGTACTCGCAGTTAATCAGCTAGATAGTTTACAGATAAAGTGGTGAAGTAATGAAAAACAATTCGCTTTGACGGGATTGTAATTAGCAATGTTTGTACGTACATGGGACTGACTGTTCTCCCTGAAAGTACTGTTGTCGTGCTCATGGATTAATTATTTTACGTTAGGTTAGTAGCTACGTAAATGCACACTGGTAAGCATTAAGATTGAGGATCTTCTTTATTTATTAACACAACATACGTTTTCCTTCTGTGTACCTTAAATGTATTGTAAAGTGATTTTTTATTATGATTTATTCTGTCTAGTGCAAGATCACGTTGTTCATAAAATCTGGGAGAATGGGTTCTAACTAGGTTGATGATTCCCAGCGAGGTCATCACTTATCCATCCAATTTTAGCACTTCGGCCAATTTATTGTGTTCTTATGCAACATATGAACTTATCCAAGAAAATTGAAACGACAGTGTTGCACTATGTAGATATTAAAAAAAATCCAAAATTGAACTCAAGAGTCCGGCGGGTGGTCATCTGATACTAATTGCTTTCTTCTTAATAAGCAATAACCTCACAGTTTTCAACTTAGTAGTTGTTCGTCATCTACAGGATGAGTCAGAAATATTGCTACACGTTTGAAGCAAAATGTACTGTTACTGTACAATGCAGAGGGAAATGGTGAATGGTATATTAAAAACTTCATCTTTTAGTTTCAGATAAGAATCGCGTTGGCGATTGCATACCAGAATGATCGTGAGAGCCGTGTTGTGTACAACAATAGACTTAAACATCAATTTGATGTAAGCAAAACAGTCGTTTTCTCCACTTTCCCACAGTCAACAATGTTATGTTAAAATTACGTCTCGCCAGTCTCAAGGCCTCACAATCATTCTGGTATGCAATTGCCCACTCTTCAAATGTAACTTGGTGCTGCATATTTGGCGCCATCTTGGCTAAAGACATCTCGTGCGCGTGTCTCTTCTCTGAAAAGATAAAATGAAGTTTCAAGTTTAATACACCATTCACCTGTACAGTAACACGCTACGTGTAGCTTTATTTCTGATTCACCCTGTACATATTTCAAGAGTGTTGTGTTACTATTCTTTGATATGCTAACAGAAACATTTAAATTTTCTATGTATCATATTTTCCCGATCTTTCCTGCCACTTTAATCTAGTTGCGATGATATGGATGAATGATGATTTAACGAGAGTGATGAAGTGGCTCGCACAAAGAAACATCCATGACTCGAACCCGCAACACAGGGCCTCCCCGATGGCGCAGTGGTAGCGTCGTCGCATTGTAATCAAGGGGTCCCGGGTTCGATACCCGGTGGAACATAGTGGTTCGGATCCCATTTTAAACTGTAGGTACAGTCCCAATTAGCCTTACTGTTCATAAAGTGGACTTAAAACACGAACTCAATCAATCACATCAATCGAACTCGTTAGTTGATCGCTCAAAGCTCTCGGCCAACGCATTTGTTACTCTCGCTCCGTTATGGCACAACGAACACAAATTTAACTTATGCTCATTAGTTACGTGTCATCTGAAAACATGTGTTAGCAAGTTTGTTTATATTACATTTCCACACAAGTTGGCTTTTATGAAATCACACAGTCATTTGCACAATGCGTACCCGATGGTATAAAAAGTGTTATATGTATATTTCCACTGAAACTTTGGTCTTTCACCGGAACACACACACACATATACAGGGTGTACCAGAAGTGATAGCGCATGTATGAATACGATCCACCACTGACTTGATTGTTTGTCTCCTTGCGCACTGCGAGGTTTCGTTGTCTAAAACTGAACACTGCCGAGCATGTAACATACAGTACAGCCGCGGTGGCACAGTCGGTAACGCGTCTGACTACCATGCTAAAGGTCCCGGGTTCGATCGCCGGCCGGTTCAAATCCTGTAACTTTTCGAACGATGGAAGCGGCCCCGGCGCCCACCCAGCGTCGAATAACATGGCGGTCAGGGGTATGATGCTGATCAAATACCCCCACTCACGACCGGATCAAGAAAGTGTGGGGCGTTACCCCCACAACCCCTATACGCCTTCATGGCGTGGTGCTATGCACAGGGGAGCACTTTTTTACAGTACAATAGTCCTTGGTAATAGAAGCAACACTAATGTCTAGCGAGGTGAATTTTTTAATTCTGTTATTTGTTACTAATTAGGTCTATGGCACCTAATACGTGAAAAGCATACGATGTGTACAAACAATTCGTAATTATCTCGTAAACGGTGCGATTGCGACCCCATGTTTACTGAGACTTTTTGCTTCTACTATCGTATACTTTTCACCGTTTCAGTTTACGCTATCACTATAAAAGGGACGCGCTAGCAAGCGGCGTGGGACCACCCACTCTGGTAGCGACGCGCTGTTGCCGGATTGATCTACTTCAGGATTTTCGCGAGCCCACAGAAACATGAGGAAGGCTGAACTACTGCAGCTCCTTATGTTACACAAACCCCAGTTCCCCATATATCGAATAGACAAGCTTGCAGAAGAAGCGGGACATACGGTGGTCCGTCTCCCGTCTTATCATTGTATGTACAATGCAATCGAACTTATTTGGGCACAGGTCAAAGGGCTGGTAGCACAGAGGAACACTTTGCCACCTTTTACACCGTCTAAAATTTTGCAATTGACAGAACAGGCTATCGGGGATGTGACAGCAGATAGGTGGCGTTCGGCTATAGAACACGCAAGGAAGATTATTTCCGAAGTATGGGAAAAGGAGGGAGTTGAAGAGCAGGAAATGGAGGATTTTGTAATTTCACTTGGGCGGGAAGACAACAGTGACAGTAGTAGCTCAGATGAAGATGTTCCTTTACCAACCAACAATGAAGATGATCTTGGGATAGCGCCACTACAATGGTAGCCGGTAAGCAAAAACAACTGATTCTTTAACTACTACTTCTGTTCTTTCATTCATTTTTATGTTTTTACATAAAGGTAGCTCAACACATGTACCAAGTGTATCATTAATGTTAAGGAAATCGAGCAACTGCCAAGCGTTTCGTTGTAATTTATTGAACTCTGTATTGCCAGAGCCTGTATTCTCATATAGCTCCCAAATTATCTCACTTCACACACCCACATGTGCCTCCCCGATGGCACAGTGGTAGGGTAAGTGTTGTCGCCTTGTAATCAAGTAGTCCTGGGTTTGATACCCTGTCGAGGCACATAGTGGTTCGGATCCCACTTCCAACTGTAGGTCCATTCCAGATTAGTCGTAGTGTGCATAAAGTGGACTTTAAAACACCAACTCAATCAATCAATTCACACACAATTGATTTGTTCTTGATAAATTCTTCTCCGTAATACAGTAACTCAGTTCTGTAAAATTCTGTTTTGGAGGTGAATTTTTGTAGGTTCCTCAAAATATAATTTAAAAACGTGTTAACGAAACGAAGTTGTACGTAATTTGTTTATACGTAATTTGCCCTAATTTTCAAGAAATGCATTTCATTTGTAAGTTCTGAAGCTTCAACAATCGCGGCGTGACAAAGAAGGCAAAAAGAGGCGGCATGAAATCAAAGGAGAACGATTTGCCATAGTGTTGTTCATAACAGAAGACGCATTTTCTTTTGTTGGTAATTGTGATACGATACAACATAAGTAAAAAGATGCCGGTAGCTGATGCTTGCAATGTACCATAATAAAAACACAACAAAGGTTCTTTCAGTGAAGGTTTTCGGTTGCTGTGTAGAGCAGGAAGTTAAAATATTTCATGCTTGCCAGAATGCCTGAGCTTGCTAACAGCTGACTAGCCTGTCCGTGTGTTTGTGCGAACGTGGCAACGTAGAAACCCTCCAGCCACATGGCAGCCAACGAGGAGACAGAATTTGGTCACGTTCTGCCGTTCTGCGTTCTGATTGCACGCCGCTTCTTATCGCGTCCGTACAGTAATGATACAACCTGTATACTTAAAAATGTGTTGTGAAGAACACCGCTGGTATGCTAAGTGCTGAAGATTTCTAACATTTAGAATTTCTACTAGAGTATAAAGAAAATCTTACTGTTGATTGCATTCGTTGTTTAGAAATTTGTAGTAATTTCTCGGCGTCGTAAACTTACTTTATATTTAAAATATCTCGCTATAATTTATGCAGCCTGAAGATCCTGAATTTTTAAGGATAAATTCTAAAAATATAGAAAATAGAATTTAGAAAAAATATTGCTCCAACTCAAGTCCACGGCTCATCCATGTGGTGTAGACTTCATGCGTATATTTCTTGCGAACATTTTTTGATCATAGAAATGTCAACGAATTCTTATTCCATTAGTTTTGTTCTTCCTTGGATATGATTCAATTTACCGAGTAGAAGTAACTAACCTGGTGTGGCTTGTCGTTAAAAGGAATGTAACCTTGTTCTTTATTCTTGGATAACTGAAGGGAGAAGAGAAAAATTGAACCAAGAGATAGAACGGGAAAGGAAGTTGTTCTTAAATATAAGTGAAACTGAAGAGAGAATCAGTTAATTGAAGTGGAACAAGAGAGCGTGAGTTAGAGGTGCATATAACCAGATGAGGAGTGTTAGAAAGAGATAGATATGATGAACAGAAAGAAAGAAAGGAAGGCTTAAAGGGAAGAAAAAGTGATTGAGAGTGAACGTTACAGTGTGTAAGGATAAGTAATTGTATTTCTTCAGTAAATAGCATGTAGCACTTATTCTATACTTCCTCGGGTACAATGAATTTTGATTGTGTACTCATGAAACATCAAACCAGTCCATTTGAAACAAATTGATTTTGTTTGGTAAAGATTTGAAAAAGAGCTCAAAGATATAATCAATAATATGGGTTTCTTATAGGCTATTCAGGGGCGGCTTAAGGGCCGGGGGCGTCAAACCCGGGTGTCCTCCTTGAGTAGCGCTAAAACCTTAATTTTGATCATACACGTACAATTTTTGGAAGAGAGTTGTTCATGGACGTCCGCAGGATTTTTTCCAGGGAGGGGCAAGGAAGGTATATTTTTCCAGGGGGTGCAAACATCTCACATTTTCCCCCAAAAGAGTGTTGTACCCTAAAAAAACATTGCTTAAATTTGAATTTTTGGTGCTAATGCAATAATTAACACATATTGTTTTGGCTAAAATGAAATTATATGTGTGAAATACATAATTTTTGGTTGACTTTCATTTTCCAGGGGGGGCCACGGCCCTCCCTTGCCCCCCATTCCGGACGCCCATGGAGTTGTTATTAACAAACTATTTCATATTAGAAACAATAACACGGGATGGAAAGAAAGGAGTTTTGAAAAAGAAACATAGATGGCAGCACAATGTAAAAGGATATAAATAAGTTATTGAAGGATAACTATCAATTTATTGAGATCAAAAGTATGATAAAAAGATGTAGAAATAGACGTAAAGAAAAATACAAGTGGTTATCAGCTTTCAATAAATTCAAGTCTGTAGTCGATTAATATAAATATACATAATATAATAATTATAGCCTTTGTCTTCATTGCTAACATTTTCTGATTTGAAATTGTAAATATGTAACATGGCTCGCCAGGGCGAAAATTTTATCTTGAGTCGCGCCCGAGTCTATAAGTATAATAACAGATTAAACAGTGTTGGTGATTTGAAATGCCGTCGTCTCGACTTTAGTGGGTTGTGAATGTTGGTACTATGGGTGCTACTCCCTCACCTGTCACTTGGGGCCTATCATTCTTGATTATTTTGACATCGACGTCTAATATAGTCTGGATAATAAACCTTTTCCTGCTCCCACAAAAATAGGCAATAACACTAGGGAACATGATTTTTGCCCCCGTGAAAGTAATGACTGTTTCTAATGTGTTTTGTAGTGTAGTAAGCGAAACTAATCCTCAAAATTCTTCTACACGTAAAAATTGTTCATAATGTCAATTTTTAATAAAATAAAATTTAAGGTATAAAGTATACGAACATTGGAAAATAAGGCTAGATGTTTACCTGGAAAAGAAATGGAAAGAATTACTTCATTCGAAAAGTTTTTATGTAAATTTATATATAAGAGACCGGTACACCACATCGAGGAACTACCAGTTCCAAAACCCCCACGCACATAGGTTGTGCAAGCACCAGATGAAGATACGCAGACGAGCCGTCAACATCAATCAACGTAGAATACCATTGTGACGAACCTCATTATGCAGGATGAGCTAAGTGATCTTATTCGCGATTTAAATTTGGGAAAAAAAGAACCAGAGATTCTTGGTTCAAAGGCTTCAGCAGTTGAAACTCTTTGCGAAAGACACAACAATTTTAATTTTATCGATACCGTCACGAACAGCTTTCCAAGTATTTCACAATGAAAGAAAATATGTGCTTCTGTGTAGATATACGTAGTTTCCTTAATGAATGAGTTCGGTGTTCGACATTCAGTACCCGATTGGAGACTGTTCAAAGACTACACAAAATTAAGTATGAAAGCTGTATTGCTGCATAATGGCAATGTTTTACCATCAATTCCTTTATTCCATGCTCTAAATACGAAGGAAACATACGAAACAATGTCTGCTTTGTTAGCAGCTGTAAATTATAATAAATATGAATGGGAAATCTGTGCTGATCTCAAAGTTATTGCCTTGCTCACAGGATTACAGGGAGGTTTTACGAAACATTGCTGCTTTTTGTGCTTGTGGGACAGTCGCGACACAAGTCGTCATTTTGTAGATAAAGATTGGGGAATGAGGGATGAATATCAAATTGGAGAAAAAATGTGAATTATGTGGCGCTTGTTGATCCAAAGAAGATTCTTCTCCCACCACTATCTATTGTATTTTATATTATATTATGCCTATAATTTTATAGACGTATTCTAAATGTACATGTACAATGTGACAATTCCAAACTTTTGTAAAGTTGAATGGATGCTAATAAATAAATCAATCAATCAATCACTAATATTAAATTAGGATTGATGAAGAACTTCGTGAAAGCCTTGAATAAATATGGCAGTGGATTTCTTTACCTCCAAGACCTTTTCTAGAACTAGACAACAAGCAAAATTCAAGGAAAGTATTTTTGTGGGGCCACAAATTACAAAACTCCTGAAAGACAAAGCTCGAAGACGTCGAGCTGGCAGCGTGGCGTTTCTTCAAAGCTGTGGTGAATGGATTCCTGGGAAACAAAAAAGAAGAGAACTATGAATTTCTAGTTCTAGTTGAACATTTTCCACAGAATTTAGGTGATGTAAGTGATAAACAGGGGGAAAGGTTCCATCAGGACATTTCTGACATGGAACGTCGTTACCAAGGATGATGGGACCCAGCCATGTTAGGGGATTACTGTTAGAATACGAAACGAGAAAGTAGCACTGAATATAAGAGACGTTCATTGAAAGGTCGAAATTTTTTAACTATTCTCAAGTATACGTATGCTTTTGTATTGTTCAAATTTCCTTATCTGTAGCAAGCTAATTACTTTTGACTAGTGGCTGATTACTAATTTCCTTATAAAATGATACTTTATATTATTTACATGTACTTACATGATGTGCAATTCATGGCTCTGTACATTTGTTACGCATATTTCCATGTATACTGAAATCTACCTGTAAAAATAAAATCTTGCGTGTTAGAGCACTTTTTTTGTTATTTTTGAATTCAGCACACTTGTTTCCATAAGAGGCAACTTATTTCGCTCTGGAGGCAAAAAAAAAATATTTCATTTGTTCTCTAGTGTAATTAGGCTGGAGAGTTCGATGAACTAACCGATCTCTAATTACGGACAGGTAATGATCAGGCTGGAAAGTTCATACGAACTAACCGATCACTGATCAGTTTCCCCGCGTCTAATATAGTCTACATTTATACCTGTTTGAAATATTCTGGCACCAGCCATACGTCCATGAGTTCCTCTGAACTAGAAGTTAATTTACCCTGTTGCTTTGAAACGAACATTACACGTTTGGTACGGTAAGACGTTGAATTATTTACGCAAAGTGCAATCCAATCGGAAAGAACACTAAAAGAAAGAGTTTACCATAAAGACTAGTTCTTTGAGTGTGCTTTGGGAGCGCCATCTCTGTGTGGCTACATGCACATGAAGCTGGTAGTATTTTTTTTGTATCTGCTCCATATACTCCACTTTACAAAGTTCCGCACATTTAAAGGCTATTAAAGTGAAACGTATTCCAACGTGACCCGTTTAAAAGGTTCTGGGGCACAGACTCAGGTGAAAAAAAAGAACAAAAAACCTTATTATTTCTCTCTTCACGATGTCCGAGCCTTTCTATTGGGTTTGAAAATCCGCGCATAAAACAAAGGTCTCGCGCCGAATGCCATGAGCGGGAGAGTTTAGCATCGGCAAAGAGGCCTTTGCCCTTCCAACCCATTACAAAGCACCGAACCATGCCTGAGAATTACCAACATGAAGAGGGGGGCGAAGAAGAGATAACGTTGCGCTCATGCAAACGCCAGGTTTCAAAACTCGCACACAGATCGAGCCACCTTTGCCTTCAGATATCTCCTCACTGAATTTGTCGCCGGATCTCTTGGAGTTGTTTGAAACAGGAGATTTTTCGAGCAAACGCGAAACTTGAGATGATGTCGCCGGGATTTTTCAATTTATTTTCTGAATAGAGTCGTCTTGTTCCTTTGTTTTTAAGAACGTGCGCACGGAATTGTACTTTTTTATCTTCAGTTATCCGAAACCGGTGCTGTCTGATTCATCCGGTTGACAATTTAGCTGATTGCAGGAACAAAAGGAAGTTTACGGAAGGATGCCTGTGACATTTTCTGATAAACGAAGCAACCGTACACGTGGTTGTATTTGCCTAAGAATTACCTTCGTTTGCAGGCTTTTCGTTTTGTACCTGTAACCTTATCCGTCTGAATATTTGTTCTTGGTGTATTTCTCCACTAGAGAGGGAGAGAATTCTTTTCCTGGGACGCTCAGTACTGTTGAGCTCCATGCACGTTTCTTTGTAGATCGTATAGCTTTAACACTATTGTATGAGTTTGAAGTTATAATATCGTTATATTATTTAATGGACTTTCTGCTTGGCTTCGCTTTCTTACTGACTGTATGTCATTCTTAAACCTGAAGGTTTATTGCCTGCAGAAACACAAACCTTTCAATTTGTGTCAATCCTGGGGCCAAACGAATCCAATCTTGATAATGCTTGTGCCAATTTCCTTCAGGTCCATCTCAATATTGTCCTTCCTGCGAGCACAACTTGATACTGTGGTATTGCGACAGGCTATTCCTGCACTTAAAGAAAAATGGACGGAGTGGTTACGCATCAGATGAAATTAATGTGTTTCCATTTGAGCCCAGAAATTGCCATCGCAAATTCTGTTATTATGTTATTGGTTAGCTCGTCTTTCTAATTTTCGACATTACGCTGTTAATTGCGGTTATGAAAAATTTTATCCTTTATTGTGGTTATGAGTGAAAGAAAGCAGAAAGAACGTGGAATATGTAAGTGCAGAGCTGAATAAAATACAGAAGAATTATTCATGCAATATGATGGAGAATTCACAAAATGAACCTCATTCTCACGGTAGATTCTATCTTACAATAACTCTCTTTGTGACCATCAGTGGCGTGCTAGGTGGAGGGAGATATGGTCGTATCCTTCCCACCTTGAGCCCTTTTTCATTCGTTTCACACATGTGCTTTCTGTCCTGAACTGTTCGACGCTGCAACCGTGATTGAACCTTGGCGTCCCCAACACTAAACTTCCACTGTTCGTCATTTCTTTGTTTTCTCACTTCACTTTCTCACTGTCTTTATGTTACTACCCATCGTCCAGCCATGTCATTCTTAGTCTTCCTATCATTGCTCTCAATACCCATTTCGGCATTGCAGTTTTGTCCATTCTTTCTACGTGGCCCAATCATTTTAACTCTTACGTTCCATCCCTTTATCATTATAACTTAATTATGAGAGTATAGCATTTCCCTGTACGTTCAAGTCACGGGTGGAAGAGGTTGGACTCCACACATCCACGATCTCGGCTATTGTAGAGGTGTGATCAACACCACGCTCCGGTCGCCTTTATCCCAGGTACCTATTTATTTTTTATTGAGAACATTTCAGATACAGCATAAGTGGCCATTGTTTGCTGAAATTGTTAACAATCAAATATTATAATAAAAAATATTAACAAAAATAAGTCAAGATGGGGACACATAGAACATATATATAGGCAGATAATACGGAACTTACTACCCCTATCAATTCATTGCTACCTTCATATTTTCCTCCACCTCTTCTTCATGTATTCGTATTTTTGGAAGGTGGCTTGTCATTCTTACATTGTTACATTTTCGCATTCATTCCTTGAAGGTCTTCATAGGTTTCTCAAGAGAGTAGTCACTAATCACGTATCTTCAGCATATACTTGGATAATAAATGGATAATAAACCTGTTTTTTTATCCATTTATTATCCAAGTATATGCTGAGGATACGTGATTAGTGATTACTCTCTTGAGAAACCTACGAAGACATGAAGACCTTCGAAGAATGAATGTGAAAATGTAACAATGATAAGCCACCTTCCAAAAATACGAATACATGAAGAAGAGAAGGAGGAAAATATGAAGGTAGCAACGAATTGATAAGGGTAATAAATTCCCTATTATTTGCTTATATAGATGTTGGATAATAAACCTTTTTCGAGCAAGGCCTCATCTCCAGGAAGCTATCAACTCGCGGCAAGCCACGGCACCTAGCGACCTGTTGAGTGAGATGAGTCAAGGCAAAATGGATAATAAACCTTTTCCTGCTCCCACAAAAATAGGCAATAATTAGGCTGGAGAGTTCAGTGAACCAACCGATCTCTAACTACGCACTGGTAATGATCACGCTGGAAAGTTCATACGAACTAAGCGATCAGTTACTTGCCTATATTTATATGTCCCATCAATATGATACAAGTAAAATTATTCTTACGTGTGATATTTATATAAAACTTACTTAATATATCTTTAATGCAGGAAAGTTTCTAAGATGGATAAGTTCTGGAAAAACCTTGCATAAATCCGTAATAGATTTTCCAAGTTTTTCACAGGTTGCTGGTGACAGGAAAATAAAAAGATCAAGTTTAATAGAGCTGTCAAAACAGCTCGCCCTCTCTCTTTCGCCATCTCAAATTTACGGCTGGAGGAAATGAAACTGTTTTGTATGAAGTTCGCGAGTCCTCGGGAAGTCTCGCAGCCAAACACGACAAGAATGGGCTCGTCGGATAAGGGATTGTGGGAAAGGCTATTCTCACAGCGAGCAGACGCATCACTCCGGGGCATAATTTCAAGTTGGCTGCAGTTTGGGCAGGAGACGAGGCAAGGCCTGTTTGCTCTCAATTATTTGTCGGATTAGTGTGTCTTCCTCAAAGCCTGTCCTCATGGGGTTTCATTTTTTGTCAGCTACACTCTGTCCCACTAATCTCTGGATCAGGCGAACGGAAACAAGTCTCTGCGCAAGAGGCTGGATAAAAATAATAATTTTTATTAAAAAATCATTTTTGTTAATTTTTTATTTAAATCGATTTTTTTTGTATTTTTTTTTAAAAAAACGCTTAAAATTGCTTGCATGACTTTTGGTACCATGCACATAGATAAATGTATTTTAGAGAAAGTCATTTTCTAGTAAACGGCCCTGTAAAATATTTGAACAGTTTGATAACCGAATTGCATGTAGGAAGGCCTCAGGGTGATTTTAGCCCCTGGCCTCATGAAATCATCTTATTTGCATTTCCTCGAGTTAGGTTGCAATCGATGTACGTTTTAGGTTTTCTCCACTTCCTTTATTTCTACTGTACCGACAGAAAACTAAATGCATCATATCGATTGATGCACCAGAACGCATCGATTGATATACTAAAGTGTGTTTTATGGCCTCTGCGAAGAATTGGATTCAGAGTTTGAGGTATTTTTGTGCATTTTTGTACATCGTAAAGGAAACACCAAAGTGCATAATATGATGCAAGTAAGTATTTTTTTTCAGTCGAGATGCATTTTTAATACAATTGATACGTTTTGATGCACCTTCTTGCATTAAAGTGCATCTCAACTGAAAAAATACTCACTTGCATCCAGGGTAGATAAAACTCATGATTTTTATTAAAAAATATTTTTGTTTTCTATTTAAATCGATTTTTTAATTTCTTTAAAAAAAACCGCTTAAAATTGCTTGCATGGTTTTTGGCACCATGCACATAGATATATGTATTTTATAGAAAGGCTTTTCCTAGTAAACGGCCCTGTAAATATTTGAACAGTTTGATTAAAGCAAATAAAAAATACATGTAAACATACATTTATCTGATACTGTAATGACTATGGAAATGTTTGTTGAGTGTGTTAATGAAACTAATAATAATTTCAGTAACTTTTCTTCCAGTGAAAATAAAACATTCTGCATGTACTATATAATGTACTATATAATTGTAGCTTAAAATATTAACTTAAATATTTTTATAGTGTTTGTAGCTGAATTTTGGAGATTTTTTAATGATAATTTGAAAAACTTTCAGTTGCCATCTTTATTTACAATTTAATGATATTGACACAATTTATGGTTTAACATGATTAATATTTTGTATATTTTTCTACAAAAAATGTTTGCTATTTTTGCCCATAACATTATTGAATTTTAAATCAAGAGAAATCCTATTTTATGGCTGAAGCTAGTATTTATGTTGTTGGTCATAATGTTGTGCTTTCATTTGTGGATGGATTTCCTTAAATTGTGAATCGACTACGTGATGGCCGATCTCCGTGACGGAGTGGTTAGCGCTGCGTGCTACGACACTAGGGGTTGCGGGTTTGAATTCCGGCCTGCGTGTTCTTTGTGAGTGTACCATCATTAATTTCATCAAATTATCACTCATCCTCATCTCCGCGATTAGCAAGAAGTGGAAGAAAAGCGAAGTAAAGCACACTAAATCACTCAATCGACTAAGGGCTCTGATCTAGAGGAGCTATTAGTGATTGTTCAGAGTTTTGTAATTGAGCTCTATTGCGTAATTCTGAAATAATTCCTCGAGACGAGATAGATACGGCACAACCAATGTAAGAAAAACACCAGCGAACTAAAGTGGACAGTCATTTGTTTCCTCCTCTCTGTCTGGTCTGTATTGCCACACTGGAATGTGTGCTGCCAAAGTATACCGTCCCGTGTTTTGCATGAAAGAACACGTGATTTCTTTCTTTCTGCATATTTCTTATGTATATGTATATTTACACTGGGTTGAGATGAAGGCAACGGGTTTGTGACAGCGCTGCACATTTGGGCAATGCACGGACAGGGTAACAATGCAAGCAGCTGATTACATCACTCACTCTCCCGCCGTTCGCATAGATTTCATACCAAAGGGTGTTCCCCTTACAGTGGAGCTGTCGTACTAACTGGTGTGCAATCACAGCGCAGAACGAAAATGTTTCCCTAATGGTTGCTTTGGGGAAATGTGCCTCCCCGATGGTGTAGTGGTAACATCGTCGCCTTGTAATCAAGGGGTCCAGGGTTCGATACCCGGTGGAGGCACATGGCAAAGTGGTTCGAATCGCACTTTAAACTGTAGGTCCAGTCCCGATTAGCCTTTCTGGGCATATAGTGGAATCAAGCAATGCTTTGTGGAAGGGGAATTTTTTGCCACTTCTTGACCAAGCGGTAGGCATAATTGGCTGTTTGACCGCGAGTTCCTTCGCAGGTAAACGCGGCAACAGAGGGTCACTGTCATAAAGACAGTCTCCGCGCCGGTTTCTGGCCCGGCGGTACTGCAATGGTACGGCTGAAATTGTACTGGTTGCCAAGGGAATGAAAGGAATGAGTACATCAACTTTCTCGATTCAATTTGTTTTATTTTACTGAGCTTTTCTGTCACTTTGGGTTAACCGCGAAGATGAGGATGAATGATGAAATTGATGAAGGGACACTCACAAAGAACACCCATGCCTAGGCTGGGATTCGAACCTGCGACACCTGGCGTCTTAGCACACTGCGTCACGGTGATCAACTTTCTCTGCTGCAGTTTTATTTACTTCCTCTCTCTCTCTTTTTTCTGTCTATCTGATGTTCTCTTTCTTTTCTTCGTTTTTGTCCATCTCTGGTTTCCTCTTTTTCTCCCCCTCTCTCTCTCTCGCCTCTCACTTCTTTTCCATCTGGCACTCTCTCTCTTTCCCTCCTTGTTTCTTTCTCTCTCTATCTCTTTGTTTCACTTTCACTAATTTCCTGCCTGACACTCTTCCTATCCTTCCTTGTTTCTGAGTTTCTCTATCTTCTTGTATTTCCCTATATTGCATTCTCTATCTATGCCGTAGTTTCGTTCTCACTCACTTCCAACTAACATCCATGCGACATATACAAGACTGATGCTTTTTCAATCAAGAAACGATACTGCATCAAATCCTGCCTCGGTGCCTTCCCTACATAATTTTTCGGTACACAAAATCGAAGCGTCCACTACATTAAAGCACAGCAGTAACGACACGTTTTCATAACATCATACAACTCTCGGGTGACTCATAAGAGGCAAGAATCGGCAAAAACTGAAATGTATTTACACTCGTGTTGCTTACGACCCCCCAGCGTGCAAGAATCTCCCCCTCCCTGTTTTTTTCCTATAAGGGCAATTTGCTACTACTCATATTTCGCCGACGCCTCTCCCTGCAAGGATTCAATTTGCTTTTTACGATCTGAAAACTCTCATTGCTAAGTCCACCGAAAGAGGGAGCTGATAGCCGAAAAGAATGCCGGTCATTGCACACAAACGACCAAATTGTGAAGCGTCTCCCCCATTTCCAGCTTCACTAGAGAGTAAGATCTCTCCATCATCTTTCATTTTGTCGCTTTCCGATCTTTCACGGTTTGTTCTCTGGGTCTCCCTTATCGCACAACGCGATGACAACCTTACGTTCTGACGTCATGCCTAAGGTTTGGTTTTCTTAGCATAAATACACAGCAAATGCATTATTTATGCTTAGAACTAAACCTAACTAGCCCTACCTAACAACTTAGGCACTCAGCCTAACAATAAAAGCATTTCCCGGTGGTGTATTTACAAACCCTATAGAGCTGCAGAACCAGAGGTATATAACGCTTTCTTATTGGCTGTGTGCACCGGAAGTGTTTACGTTCCGTGTCCATTGTTCCTTGTTTCTTCATTTACAGCAAAAGTATGGAAAAATTAGACTTGTGATTATATAGTAATAAAGTTTGTAAACAGATTGTCGAAATTATGTTAAGAAATATACGTTTATATAATAATATATAATGTTTAAAATGCTATACGTTGGATATACATAATTTTCTCAATAGTCATTGATAGTTACAATGTGTGCACTGATGTGACTTTAAATAGAAAAATCATTCACTTCAAGAAGAGTTCTGATTTCTGTCTTCTAAAACATTAATTTAAATAATCTTGCTAAAAAAATGAACCTTAGTGTAAATGGGCTTCTTATCTTGTTGGGATGGATATCTGAAAACTACACTGTTAATTTGAACCCTGCCATCTAGCGTTAACTTGAAGAAACGCTGCATCAACTTCCGGAATGGCAGCCAATCAGTAGCCAAATATGGCTGGAGGTTCTGCACTACTATAGGGTTTGTAAATACGTTTCCCGGTGACGTCAGAACGCAATGTTGTCCTTGCGTTGTGCGGTAAGGGAGAGCCCTTGTTCTCTCGGCAAACTTCTTCAATAGTGGATGCTCCTGTGGTCGGATCGGTACTTTCTGGGAATAAGGGAGGGAACTGGTCACATAACTGTGTAATATAGAGCAGAACCTCTCGATTCTTCTCCTCCAAGGGTGCTATAAATCAGGCGGGCGCTCATGGAAAGTGGGGGGCTATCTTCCCCAAGGGCTGTTGAAGGAGGCTTGGTATAGGAATACGGAATGGGAACAGAGAGTCTTCTTCTATCAAAGGGACCAGCCCCATATAAATCTTCGCCCATCCCTCAGTAGCTTGTCCCGAGCTCAGATCTTCATGTAAGTAGCCATGCCAGGGGGCAGGAAAACTTCCTACACAACCCCCTGTATTGGTAGCACACAGCTCCTGAAGAAAAGCTGTGAATCAACCCCCTCCCTGATGCATGCTTCTCGTCAGCGTCCACCTATAATTATCATTTATTACAGAACAAGAAAGACTCTGATGGATGGTTTCTACGTCTGGGATCCGTTCCTAACTTCTGTCGCTACAACAGTTCGAAATGTCTGGGGAAGTTGAGTTTCTGAGGATCAATTTGCAGATGGAATTCAATGATTTCGGAGCCAACACTCCAGCAATTTTCTTACCAATTTCCTATTGATTTATGGTGTTGTGCGTACAGAGTTTTCTGTGATATTAGAGACGGTTTATTTTACGAGGTCTGGGCAAGTTTCGTTTAGATCAATTCGAAAGTGGTCTCATTTGTATACATACAATGGGAATTACAAGACATTGAGTTATTTGATAATTCATGGATTCCTGACACAGCAAGTTCTAAAGATCGATTCCAGCTACCAGTTTGTTCTGACTTCTTTCTTTTCTTTGTGTTGTATATAAGAAGCAGTGTTTCGAAGTAACAGCTACTTTTTGACATGAGTAATTGGGACAGCAACTTACTTACTATTTCTGGTAAAGTTTATGAAATTAATAGTTGATTTTACAATTCCTTTTCTGCACGTTTTAATTTGGGATATCAAAATTACGGTTTGGTAAATGAAATGGAAATGAAATTTTAATACCGGGTGGCCAGAATTAAAGTTTCCCAACTCAGAGCCCTCTGTAGCCTGTTTGAGGCATCGTAGAACTCTGAAATTTGGTGAATCCACTATGCAGACCATGGGGAAGAGGGTGACGATAAAAAATGAATAGTTCAATTTTCCGCCACCAGGTTGAAATGTGGCGCTGTAATAATGCGTCGTCATGGACCCCTTTCGAAGTCCTCTCGCATGACGATAATCTCGCAGTGCAACAGCACTATTATTACCGTTCTGATAAAACAACTTCAGCAATGCACGTTCTTTCTTATTTAATGGAATGGTGTACAGCACTCACGTTAAGTGATTTAGCTGAGTTATTAATTAGAAAGACATTTGTTAGTGGCTGGAAGTTGCGAGAAAATAATCTCTCGTTTATTGCAAGATTGCAAGGTAAAGGCAAATCCATAACCAATTGGAGCAGTTTACGTCATTATTACAACCCATCATGGAAGTACAGCGCCACATTTCAACCTGGTGGCGGGAAATTGAACTTTTCTTTTTTTATCGCCATCCTCTTCCCCATGGTCTGCATAGTGGATTCACCAAATTTCAGAGTTCTACGATGCCTCAAACAGGCTACAGAGGGCTCTGAGTTGGGAAACTTTAATTCTGCAACATCTTCAACAAACTATGGATAATCTGGAATAAAGTCACTGAAATATTTACAGTTACTTTTTAAGTTAACGGGTAACTGTAACCGAGATACATTTCAAAAAGAGTAACTGCGAATGTAACTGAGTTAATTTTTAGCAGTAACTCTATCTCGGTTACCTTTAAAATTTCACTTTCCGTAGGTTGGTATAAAGTGATGTGTTTCTTCTAAACTACGGTGAATTCTCCATCAAAAGAAAGCTTTAAACTTTTGCAGGTAACAATATCAGGTAGAACTTACTTATTTTCGTGATGTCGGTGTCCCTGCTTATTAGAAACGAGATAAGATCTGACGTCACAGAATAAGCCCCACCCACAAGCGATATTTTTTCGCCAGGCGCATGCGCAGAAGGCTTTAGCGCCTTCAACTGCGCAGCACAACGTACTGTAGGTCCGCTGACTAGTATCAACCACTTGTTTTGCATTTCGGCGGGTTATACCAAGCTGGCTGACCTAATGCAGTTGACGTGTGCTACCCGGGGTTCAGGTTTATCTTTCATTACTCACGGAATGGTTATGGAAGGGGGTAGTACGACGACAACAGCCTCCCCGTACTTGGTACTGTAATTCCTGTCCCCTTCCCCAGTGTTTTCCCATTCCGCACGCTATAAACCTTTCATGGTGCCTGCTGCGTCGACCCGATATTATGAATTACTTAAACGCTTCTGCCAATCATCCACGCTGAGGCGAAAGGATTTCCAGTGGGATCCGCCAGGAGCGCTGGCAACCGACTTTTTTCCCCCTGGCCTACTTGTCGTGTTCAACGATTCCACAGATGCTACATATTTCACGACGTCCCTGCAAGACGGCAAGATGTTCCGTTCTCACAGGAGTGGGTGGTTTATTGTCGACATCGTGGCAAAACCACGAAACAACGCCACAAAAGTGGAGAAAACGGAACATCTAGAAAAAGAATTGTTAATGTCTTATATTTTCCTCAACAGATGTCACTTTCACGATCGAATTCAAATTTTACGATTTGAATGTACAATGACGGAGTCTGAAGTGTTTGTTCGGATTGACAATGGAAAACAGAAACTTCTTGAGCCGTAATTTTTTATGTAACAATGCATTTAAAAGATACTTCTATTCTTCGCACAAGCAATAATTAGACCTCTTTTGAAGTATATCAGTTTGTCGTTAATTTACATAATGTTTCATAAGTCCTTAAAGGGCCACGAGTTCTGCTCACCTAATGCCAGTCACGTAAACTTTGTGAAGGTAGCACAATCACATGATTCAAAGGAAAAAAACAAGTGTGCCAATATTTCTGAATAATTTGTATTCCGGTAAATTTCTCGTAAGTGACAGACACCTGAAATTTGCTAGTTCATTTAATTTGAATATTCGTACTTACGTATTCTGCATTGAGAAACATTGCTGAAGGTGGCATTTCGCTTATTTAACGGAAATAAGCTCTATTTGCGACATATCGAGTAAGTTTTCTTTGTTTCTTTTTGCCTTCGGTAACACATAAAATGGCGGTCACAGTTTCACTACCGTACTCGGCATTCAGTGTTTCCACCCCACTGCACCCAAAAATACCTACGTAGCCCCACAAACCATTGACGCCTAGCCCCACGAACCATTCATGCATAGCCCCACGAACCATTTCTGGTAAGGTTAGGTTAGGTAGGGTCACGTTTAGGTTACAATAGTTAAAAATTGGTTTCGAAAGAAATATGCGTAGCCCCACACACCATTCTCGCATAGCCCCACGAACCATTGACACATAGACCCCAAACCATTTGCGGAAACGTACCTTCTTCAGTTACAAAAACACATGTTTGGAAACACTGACCGAGATTACGTCCTCGCACACAGGCTACATACACCTAGAAGTAAATGGATGCAAGAGCTTTCGTGCATCTGTCACACATATATATCGAAAAATATATGATTTACCGGCAAAACTCAATGAACGATGCGAAAAAACACTTCCCCGAACTTCCAGAAGTATAAAGAAACTGCATTCGGTAAGTAATTTCTCCTGTAAATTTGATGAAATCCGTCTGTCCCTTACGAGAAATTTACCTTGTATTATTGAACACATGGTTTGGTAGGAATTTGTAATTCAAAATTGTTGTGCCAATTTTCACACTAACCTGGCCACTTGCTTGAAACGGATCGAAACCACTGTCAATATTTGGTGAATAGTTTGTGCACGTTACCCAGGAATTTGTGCAGCTCCACCCCTAAGGAATTATAAGCTTTGTAAATTCTGAGATCAATATCTCAACAGCCCGAGTACTTAATCGAAACCAGTATTACAATAGTCGTCGTGGATGTACATATTTATTGTTACTTACTAACTTGGACAGGTTTGATGGTAATATTAACAAAAACTGAAATTAGAAATGTTAGACTCCTGAATCTATCACTAACTTTATTGCCCAATTAGATGGTTTTCAAAAAACAAATATTAACCCAAGTTTAGATTTAATGTGCGATGACAAACTCCCTCTTCCTGAGAAGTTTAGATGAGCTCAAAAATGGGCGAAATATGTATTATTTTTTAGATGATTCTGCTTAGGCGTTTATTTTATTCTCTCTCCGCCTCTTTCGTCTCTTTGCCTTCGCTCTCTTTTCTTTCTCTTTTCGCTCTTTCTTCCCCTTTCTGTACCTTCTATTTCCTTCTCTATCATCTTCCTACCATTTCTTTCTTTTTCATGCTTTATTTCTTTTCCTTTCTCTATTATTCTCTTTTTTCTTTCTTCCGTTCTTGTTTTCTCGCTTTACTTCCTCATATCTATTTCTCTCGTCAATTCTCATTATTTCAACCTTTTCTCTATTCATTACATTTCCATTCTCTTTCTATATTTTCTTCTCTCTCTTTATTTCCCGTTATTTGTTCCTCTTGTTAACTCGCATACTCTTTTCTAATTTTTCTCTGTGTTTTCTTGTCCTCATTATCTTTCTCGACTGTTTTATATTTCTTCCTACCTCGTTTTCTTTTTTGTTTAGTACTTTTTTCTCTCCTTAATTCTGATTCTTTACCTCTTTTTTCCCCTCTAGTTCCTTTTTTCTTTCTTTCGATCAACCTTTTGTGATTCTAGCTCGTACACAAAACATTGATCACCACTAGGGCTCGAAAGTTGAGGAAATATCCTCTTTTCTCCTAGTGTCCGATGACGAGGCCCAACATAATATATGTTCATTTTGGGTCATTGGAGGCCAGAAAAAGGTGGGTTTTATTTGTCCTTCTTTGCCTTTTTCGGCGTTTTTTGGCTTATTGGTCCTGTTTTAGCCTTTTTTAAGGTCTTAACGGCTTCCTTTGCAACTTCACCTTCTTTCGACTACGTTTTTTCTGCCCATTCTCAATTCGAATCATCATCAGTTCATCACCTCTTAAACATCCTTTCTGTAGTAAAGAAAGAAGTGAGAGAGGGAAGAGAAATAAAGAGAAAATACAGAGAGAACAGAGAAGAAAGAGGAGAGAGGGAGAAAAGCGAAGAGACAGAGAGAGAGGGAGGGGGGCAGGCCCTGATCACCCCTGCTTTTTTACCTATGCTATCTTTCCTGATCGTTGTACAATCCAGTTCCCTATTATATGCAATAAATTAGGAAATAGAGCCTAAGATTCATCAACATGTGAAAGACTTTGCACTGCAGCGTCATTCTAAGGTTGCCCGAGAATGCCACTGGCTTTTCAGATGTTTTCACCGCATGCGGAAATCTACGAAAAAGCGGTTCCGGTTCATTTTGGAAATTGCAGCCTCTTGATTTATGGGGACTGCGGAAGAGGAAGCAACAGTTTGGGCACGTCCCTCTCGCGTCTGCGGCCTCCTCGGAGAAGAAACTTTTGCTTCAGCGTCAGGTTGGCCGCAAATCGCTACTTTACCGCACACGGCTGTCTCTTGCATACCTGGAATTCATGAATCATTGCCATGTGCACACTATATACGTAAGAAATGGGAGAGCAGCGGGTCTAAATTGATTAAATATACTCAAACAGTAACGGTTAATTTATTATTATTATTATTATTATTATTACAGTTACTTGGTTCAAAAGCTGAGTCACAATATACGTATAACTGGGCATAATGACACAATTTGTCAGTTAATTTAAAGTCCACTTTAGGCTCAAAGAG
The DNA here is from genome assembly GCF_977018435.1 of Lepisma saccharinum. NCBI lineage: Eukaryota > Metazoa > Arthropoda > Insecta > Zygentoma > Lepismatidae > Lepisma > Lepisma saccharinum. Next base: position 18,793,385 of record NC_139256.1, on the reverse strand, counting down.
GCTAGTTGAATGTAATCCAAACCACTGTGAGCGCCCTTACAGGCATAAATACAGTACCTTTCATTGTCGAGTCTTCCGTGAAGCGGCGGCTAACACGCCGGACGGTGGGATAACGTCTGCCGGCATTTAGACACACAGCTAGCTATACGCTGACCTTGGCACTGGACGCTTCATTGCTTCAGTATGCAGATGGCTGGTGTCCAGTTTGCACGTGTTTGTGAAATGTTAAGGTGTTAACAAGTGTTTTAAATTGTTTTCTATTATTTTACTGGTGCTTCTCTGCAGTCTAATAATGCTACGCTATTTAAATTTAAACAATTTAGAACAAGGGATTTTTATGTACGACTCTTACGAATTCTTGTAGGGAAGTCAGAAGGCGTTTTGCAGCAGAATTCCTAGATGTTCCTGTTCCACCCAGAGACAATATTCGATAACTTATGAGCAAATTTAGGGAAACAGGGTCTGTTCTTGATAGAAGCCAAGGGTGAAACGGCGTGTGCTTACTGGGGAGAAACTAGACGACATTGGAGCATGATTGGAACATACTCTTCAAAAACCCCTCCGGCGCCTTGCACAAGAAACAGACATTTCCATAACGTCTGTATAAAGAGCTACCAAACTTTAAAACCAGAAGCCATACATTAGAAGAATTGAAAGCAAACATAGCGAGAGAAAGTGAAGTAATTTCAGAAGAGGAACTGATACGTGTTAGTGACAATTTCTTTAAAAATGCCGTAAATGTGTGGAAGCAGGAGGACATCATTTCCAACACCTCCTGTAACAAGGTACGTGCTCTTTCTAATTTTAACGGTCCGTGTAATTGTACGAGCTTATTTCATTACATCGCTAGCGGTTCAATTTACGCGGATGTTGCATCCAGTTTGCCGGCAGACGCTGCTCTCGCTGCCCGGTGTAATAGCCGCCGATCCGCGGAAGACTCGACCGTGAAAGGCATTGTATAACGGCTCTTATTGGATTCCGTAACAGGAACAGAGCCTGTTTTCTCGCACCATTTAAATTCAGTCCAATTTGCATATTGTTTCATTTCATAATAGAACTTGGGTCGTATCTAAATTGATTCGGAGAAAAATGTCCCGGTACCGAATTGAAATACTTTCTTTTTGCTGATTTTCTCTCCTGGACCGGAATTGAATTTATATGCAATTCCTGAACCTTTAACAACCCTTTGATTAAAAGGGTTAAAAATTGTACAAATCCCTCAGTTCGACAGAAAGTTCCACCTGTCGCCCTTGTTTTATAGAAGTGACTTTCGCTAATAATTTATTTTATGCTGGAAAGAGGTTCGAAATATTCACGTAATTGCAAAAAAGGCGTAGTTTTGAATGCTGAATCGAATGATACACTTTTTGTGAGCTTTAGTACATAATGCTTCATAAGCCAGAAAAATGACCTTAAGTCACATTAATTAATCTTAAGCTTGGTTTTTTATTAATCTTGTTGCGCTTTCCAATTAGTTTTTCGAGTCTCTTGCTGTAACATCAATGTTCGGTACGTTTCCTTGAAAACGGATCACAAGGACGAGTTCTAAAAAGACTTTAGCTTTTCCCCCGATTCTTCCTGTGACAGCATTATCTCAGTTCGAAGTCCGCCTCTCCTGCACGATTTTCTTGCTTGCTAAGCGGTTTTTGTTTTGATTTCCACTTCCTTTTCTCCTTCTTCCTACGGTGCCCAGGACGGCTATATCTCACGTTTTCCTCTCGAGGTGACGGATGTTTCTCCAGAGATCAAGCACCAAGCGTCTCTCGGCTGTTTTGGCTCCCGTGGCATGGAGGGAGATATTTCATTTTTGCCTTTCGGGTTCGCCATCATTTGCGCGAGTGGGTAGAATGAAGATTTTTCTTCCCCCACAGAGTACAGATTTCAGAGAAGTTGCTCCAAGCATCATTCCCGGCAGATAACTCAAAACAAATATACGAGGTATGGTCATAAATTATCTTGTCTAGCTAACCTGTCCTGCAGCTAATCTTCAACTTTTTTTCTTTGAAACTTTGTCTTTTCTGAGTGGTTGTTTTAATTTCATTTTGTACCTTATTCTATTTCCTTTATTTAATTTCAACATCTCCACACACTAAGTTAATCGCGGCGATAATGGATGATTGATGAATCTTTTGACAGAAATGTCCAGGACTTGGCTACAATATAGGTTCTATTCTAATGGAAGTTTTGAGACCGAAGCGACAAGATATAGATGACAAGTGGTGGGCGACACAGACGTTTCACACCGAAGTGACAAACGTTAACTGACACACAGTCCCTTCAGTTTGTAAAAGAGCATTAACTGCGCATGCACTACGAAAAGACCGAGTCGACATTGAGAAAACGGCCTAGTCCAAGTGACACAGAAGCGAAAAGCGACACTTGTCGTGTTGCATTGGTACGAATGGTTGCATTCATTTCTGAAGGTTCGATTTCAAGTGATAACAGACTCCGCTACGACGCCAGGGATCACGGGTTCGAATCCCGGCATGGGTGTTCTTTGCGTGTTCCTTCATCAATTTCATTATCATTCATCCTCATATTCGCGATTAGCCAAAAGTGGCAGAAATGCGAAGTAAAATGAACCAAATAAATCAATCAACCAAGTGACACGTGTCCCTTGTCGCCTGTGGCTTGTCACTCCCGTGTGAATGTTCTTTTTTAGGAGGGTTAAATTATCCTCCTTGACTCCCTTGGAATAGAGATATTACCTATTTATTCTTCCTTTCTCCTTTTTATTTGCATCTCTATTCTCTATTTCTTTTTCCTTTCTTCCATTTGTATCTCTATTATATTTTTTTCTTTTCCTGTTTATTTTTCCTTTCTTCCTTTATTGTATCTCAATTCCCTCTATTTATTTTCCTGTTTATTTTTCCTTTCTTCCTTTTATTTGTATCTCTATTCCCTCTATTTCTTTTCCTGTTTATTGTTCCTTTCTTCCTTTTATTTGTATCTCTATTCCCTCTATTTCTTTTCCTCTTTATTGTTCCTTTCTTCCTTTTATTTGTATCTCTATTCCCTCTATTTCTTTTCCTATTTATTTTTCCTTTCTTCCTTTTATTTGTATCTCTATTCTCTCTATTTCTTTAAATGCATTTTCTTTCCAACTTTCTTCCCTTCTTTCTGCGTGTTAGTATCTCTTCGTTCGTGCTTACTTCCAATATTCTTGGCTATTTTTATCTGTATGTTGTCTGTCTTACTTTATTCTTGGCTCTCTCCTGTTTCTATATTTCCTCTCTTTCTGTCTCTGCTTTGTTTCTTGATGTTTCTCGCTTTTTCTGTTCTCTTCCTTTCCTTCTCTCTCTGTCTGTCGCTTCTTTATTTGCCTTCACTTTCATTTCTTTGCTGTTTCTCGATTGTTTCTCTCCACGTGTTTATCCCAGCGCGCTACGACGCCAGGGGTCCCGAGTTCGAATCCCGTACTTGGCATTACTGTTCTTTGTGAGTGTCCCTTCATTCATTTCATCATAGGCCTATCATCCTCATCGTTGCGATTAGCCAAAAGTGGCAGAAAAGCAACGCTAAATAATTTAAAGGTTTCTTCCTTCTGACGGCACGTAAGCAAGACGTAATCATATCTCGCTGAAGAAGACAACTTTTCGAAATCTTATTAACTCCCCAAGTTAAAGGCGTACTCGTAGGGCGTTTTAAAGGTTTCAAATTTTCCGGCAGAGCCGGGTGTGTTACCGAGGACCGATTAACAAGTCACGCGACTTAGGTGACTCGTGAGCCTTATAAGTTTTCGAAAGTCACGAAGTTTCCCGAAACACCCGCTCGCTAATTGCCGGAATTAATTTCCTCCTGCGACAGTCTGGATGGTCCATAAACCGTGTAATGCATGATGGCAAGGGGGAAGGAGGCATAAAATTCTGCCTCGGAACTTTCTTCCCTGTGGCGACGTTAATCATTCAGGCCCCTTCAGGTGAGAGGTTATGGGCGGGATAACTTCATTGCCAGGTTTGATTCCTGTGAATCAATACTGTGTGTGTGTGTGTGTGTGTGTTATACACTTGAAAAAGAAAAACACTTATCGATGTCTTTTCTTTAATATGGTCCTACTCACTATGCGAATTACGCGTTTTGCCTTTTTGGGGGGGATACCCAACCAGTGGCGTACTTGTAATTTCATTTTGTGAGGTAGTTTCTTTTGGGGGGGTATGCAAAATAACCAGTCAGTAAACTAAACTATTGCCTTATGGTTCTGGTTCTAAGTACCTTAGAACGTTAGTTAGTTCTAACATGGGTCATTAAATCTTATGATGACATTTATGAGTAATCTAGAAACACTACATTTACATTCTCTGATTGGTTAATTTGGTTGATTTAGTGTTTTAAGTCCTCTTTATGCACAGTAAGGCTAATCGGGACTGAACCTAAAGTTGAATCCGAACCACTATGTGCCTCCACCGGGTATCGAACCCGGGACAATTTGATTACAAGGCGACGACGCTATCACTGCACCATCGGGAAGACCACATTAAAGAAAAACCAAAATTCATACACAATAAGATCTATCGAACCACTGGCGTACACAGGATTATTTTCCGGATGAGTTGGAATTGTTAAGTTTTTAGCATATAACTGCTTTCAGGGCCACTGGGGGAACGGTATACACAAGAAGATATTTGATTGGTATATTTAGTAGTTTCTACACTCAAAAATGGAAATTGCGGGTCATTTTAATGTGGATTTGCATTTACCACTCTGGATTGTTCCAAGTATTTCACTGCTTTTATTTGAAAATGTCTATCTTGTCATAATTTCAGAGGGGGGCTGTAGCGCCATCATCCCCCCTCTGCGTACGCCAATGTATCGAACTAATAACACCGGAAACTTGACAAAATTTCTATTTCCAAATACTGTACATGTAAAATGTCGGCGGAAACCAGCCTGCTGTTGGCTCGATGAGATTGGTCCCTTCTTTAATCCACAAGACTGCATACTTTTCGGCAGGGAAATCTTTGCCAAGTGGACCATTAATAGTCAAGAACGACTTTTTCAATTGTTTGTTACACAGTTAAGAAAGAATCCCGACACACCCGCCCGTTAATTCGCACATTGGATTCAGAACAAATGAAGCCTCAGTGGTCCAGTATGCTTTCTGTCTACCATGTGGGACTGATTGAACATTTAATTATTATTTTCGTATGTCAATCTAAAGTTTAAATCACCAACCCTGAGACCATCTGTAAACAAAACCACTTGCATGCAGAAAGCATTGCAAACTCATAGAAGGGTCAATCCATATGAAGTCATTCAACATGGTTGCTTGACCATTTTTAAAAAAGTTTATTTTTTGTGTGGTGTGAGCCTCATATGTTGACAGTTCAGAACCACTGTTATTTTATTTTTACTATCACCGATTTGAAGATGGCGGGCATTTTTTTATCATGGCGCGCGCCATTTTCTCCATTCGTAAGCATCAGCGGCAACTTTTTTATCTCAGCTCTGGTAAGTCCTACGACAATCAGACAAAATCTGTGATGTTAAGCATATTGTAGGCTACAATTACATTTGTGTGTAATTTTCTAAATATTATTCCTTCATAATAAATTTTTAGGTGAAAATTGTGTATTTTAATCCCTCAAAATGACATTTTCGGACATTTTTTTGGAGGGGAAGGCAGTTTGTTTCACACTTGAATTTTTTTGTGCAAGTACCTGTGTACCTATACAGTATGTCAAAATGATTTGAAGCTTGAGACTTTAATATTTTTTTGTCTACAGGGTCATAACCATGTACTTTTTGTTAAAAAATTACAAGTTCAGGGTCAAATATCTCTGGTGGGCAGTTGTTTAAAAATCTGAAATTTGTACACAATACTGTACTCCATGATAAGTAACTTCAGTAAAAATGTTGAGTTTGAGATTCAATTGGTTTAAGAGATACAAAACTCGTGAAAAATTCAATATTTTGCATTAAATATGGTATGCCTAATTTCATTTCTTATTAACATTTTGTGTTAAAATTCTGCAAACTGTAATTTGGAATGTCAATGAACAACATTACAATCCCGAAATGGATCTGCAAGAAAGTATATGTACGAGGGCGTGCTGAAAAGTAAAGCTTCCTATGTTTTTATTTTCTTTGTTACCTTGTAAACGCATTTTGGATTTTGAGTAACCATACATTGCACTTATAAGACTTTGCCGCTACTCAATTGAATATTTCAAACTTCTATCGCCAGGGTGTGCTGAACTATAGCGAGGAAAATGGCAGCATGTGACCATGCAATGTCGGTGGAGCGCCTGAAGTAGCGTGCAGTGATCGAGTTTCTAACCGCAGAAAATGTGCTACAAATTGACATTCATCTGAGACAGGGCATTTTATGGGGATGAATTCGTATACATCAGTACTGTGCGATCTTTAATTTATCATGCTCTCAAAGAAAACCCCCAGCTGAAGAAATCTCAGCTATGTGAGAGAATGGAATGAATGTCCGCGAACGGCAACTGATGGAGGTCATCAGAATCGTGTTCAGCTTTGGTTTTCTTTACGAGCATGAACAGCCCAAGATCGCACAGTACTGATGTATACACATTCATCCCCATAAAATGCCTTCAGTCTCAGATGAATGTCAATTTGTAGCACATTTTCTGCGGTTAGAAACTCGATCACTGCAAGCTACTTCAGGTGCTCCACCGACATTGCATGGTCACATGCTGCCATTTTCCTCGCTATAGTTCAGCACACCCTGGCGATAGAAGTTTGAAACCTTCAATTGAGTAGCGGCAAATTCTTATAAGTGCAATGTATGGTTACTCAAAATCCAAAATGCGTTTACAAGGTAACAAAGAAAATAAAAACATAGGAAGCTTTACTTTTCAGCACGCCCTCGTACATATACTTTCTTGCAGATCCATTTCGGGATTGTAATGTTGTTCATTGACATTCCAAATTACAGTTTGCAGAATTTTAACATAAAATGTTAATAAGAAATGAAATTAGGCATACCATATTTAATGCAAAATATTGAATTTTTCACGAGTTTTGTATCTCTTAAACCAATTGAATCTCAAACTCAAAATTTTTACTGAAGTTACTTATCATGAAGTACAGTATTGTGTACAAATTTCAGATTTTTAAACAACTGCCCACCAGAGATATTTGACCCTGAACTTGTAATTTTTTAACAAAAAGTACATGTTTATGACCCTGTAGACAAAAAAATATTAAAGTCTCAAGCTTCAAATAATTTTGACATACTGTATTGGTACACAGGTACTTGCACAAAAAAATTCAAGTGTGAAACAAACTGCTTTCCCCTCCAAAAAAAAGTCCGAAAATGTCATTTTGAGCGATTAAAATACACAATTTTCACCTAAAAATTTATTATGAAGGAATAATATTTAGAAAATTACACACAAATGTAATTGTAGCCTACAATATGCTTAACATCACAGATTTTGTCTGATTGTCGTAGGACTTACCAGAGCTGAGATAAAAAAGTTGCCGCTGATGCTTACGAATGGAGAAAATGGCGCGCGCCATGATAAAAAAATGCCCGCCATCTTCAAATCGGTGATAGTAAAAATAAAATAACAGTGGTTCTGAACTATCAACATATGAGGCTCACACCACACAAAAAATAAACTTTTTTAAAAATGGTCAAGCAACCATGTTGTATGACTTCATATGGATTGACCCAGAAGTAAAATAATCCACACGAAAATCCAGCGTTGTTACAGGATTCATTACGTAAGGTAAAACAACTGCCAATTTGTAGTATGGGATACGCTGGCGCAAATGACGTCTCACTTTAAACCCAATGCTCTTTCTTTTGTACTTATTGCTTCACCTTTATGGTTAACTCTTTGCACCAGTAATCATTTACCATAAATTTGGCTTCTTTTCTTGCATGCGAATTGAATATATTTACTTGCATTTTTAGATTGACATACGAAAATAAGTGGTTCTATTTCAATTATTATATTCACTTTAGGTACCTTGCGTGAAGTAATAGTGGTTCTATTTTCTTGTTTTGTGTCAGCACCCCCCCCCCCCCACACACACATACATATGGTAATCGGCGGCCAATGTAAGGAGAGTTTCATTCATCTCTGTAAGGCCGACTTCCGTGGTGGAGGGGTTAGTAGAGCGTTCTGCGACACCAGGGGTCCCGGGTTCGAATTCCAACATGAGCATGGGTGTTCTTTGTGATTTCTTTTCAGCCTTAATTTAAAAAAAAATGATTTTCTCAATTTCTGGAGGGGCTGTAGCCCCATTAGCCCTTTGGAGCGCCAGTATGTACGCCACATACGCCCATGCATGATATATAGCCTACATGATATGTAATGCATTAGTGATTCTTCGACATGTACAGTCAGCGGCAATACAAATAAGACACCTAGATCCTGAATTACTCGTTTACCTGCAAGGTGTTCTGTGTGTTGCCTAAATGTAAGGCGATAAGTGGATTTTAAATAGCAAATTTTTAATGGCAAATTCTAAAACCATTGTCTCGAACTAGAGAAAAAATTACTAACTTGTTTGTTAGTTAAATAAAGGACAATGATAATAATAATAATAATAATAATAATAGCCGGTCCCCGTGGAGGTTAGCACATCTCACTACCACGCCAAAGGACCCGGGTTCGAATCCCGGCCTGAGCATGGATGTTTGTCAGTGTCCATTCATCAATTTCATCATGTCATCACTCATCCCCATCTTCGCAAGGGCCTTCCCGATGGCGTAGTGGTAGCGTCGCCGCCTTGTGACCAATGGGTCCTGGGTTCGATTCCCGGTGGAGGCACATAGTGGTTCGGATCCCACTTTAAACTGTAGGTCCAGTCCTGATTAGCCTTACTGTGCATAATGTGGACTTAAAACATCAATTCAATCAATCAATAAAATAAAGCAAATCAATCAATAATAATAATAATAATAGTTTATTTTAAGTGCTGAGCACAGTATAGAACCTAATACACCACCACTAATAATAATAATAATAACAATAATACATCAACATTGGTTAACGATGATTGGACGAGCAAATGGGATCATCTGAGAAAAACATCTCCAGGAACCACAATCTTTCACGGCGATTTCCTGCACCCAGGGGTTTTTATGCAGGCTAAAATTCGACGACTTGCCTGCCCTGTCTCAGCAGAGGATATTGCTTCCCTGAGATTTCGGTTAAGCCCGAGCCAATTCCACTTTGTCTCCGGTGCCATTTTTACGACCAGGACCGCCGCCATTTTTTACTCCCACCAGCGACATCTGCGTCATGCGGAAAGCATAATCTGTTTAACTGTGGCAGATGGCCGTGACATACCCGACGGTCACAAGTGCTCCGAATTTGCCTTAATTGAACATCTGCGCAACAGAGGCCGCAACAATAAGAAGCCTAATTTGGCTGCGGTCGGCCACGGTCCTCCGTTCGGAACCGAGGCGCCCAGATTACCTTTTTTTGGCTTTGTTTCCTTCCGGAAGAAGGACTGGGTCCAGTTCGCTCTACCTAAGTGCCAAGCTCCCAATTTTTCTAGACTTTGTGAGTCCCGTGGGAGGCTTGGAGGCCGTTAGGAAGGAAAGGGAAGAAAAGGTTGAAATTTCGAAGGGAGAGGAAGCCGGTGGGATTCGAGGCAAGATGATCAGGAATTCTCAAGGGTCCCCGTCTGTCATCAGTCCTCATGACCCCTTGGCTCCAATCTCTCTCAGGGCAAGAACGGAATCGGTCGAGATCCTTCGCAGGAGGAGACGAAATTACTCACTCAGGGGAGGGAGAGTGGGGTGGGGGAGCTCGAGCAGCAACTGGAAGGGAAATTTAAAAAGATTTATCTGATTAATTTGGAACCTGTAGTAGACTTCGACTTTTCCCCCCCTTCCCAAATTCGGAACGTTTTTTTGAAATTGATTCTTTCTGGGAAGTTCTGTCGGATTTCTACTCCGCAGTCACCTTTGCTACAGTCCGTGAGATCTAACTGTTTCCCCCTTCTGTGACGAAGACTCGCTTCGCTGCAGGAAGAGCCAGTGAGGTAGCGACTAAGAAGTTGGTAATTCAAGTTGATTCGCTGTTTGGCTCACGTGTCTGCTGTCACATCAAACGGTATTGGAGGGAGGAATTATGGTTATTCCTCATGAAGTAGTCCTCGAGATACCATCGTCCTACACACCAAAAATATAGGGCTTCCTTCTCAAATTTACATACACACACACACACACACACACACACACACACAGAGACCCCCCCCCACACACATATATATATACTGGGTGAGTCTTTTAAAAGAGGCCCCGTGGAAAATGTGCTCCTTGCTTGTAGGCAACCCTGGTACACCGAAGAGAAGAGCGGGGCAGAGAACAGTCCAGGATATGTCATGTCATGTCATGTTGTCGAATATGCTTGGCACCGATATCCTGGACTGTTCTCTAACCCGCTCTTCTCTTCGGTGTACCAGGGTTGCCTACAAGCAAGGAGCACATTTTCCACGGGGCCTCTTTTAAAAGACTCACCCAGTATATATATATATATATATATATATATATATATATATATATATATATATATATATTATATATATATATATATATATATATATATATATATGCACACAGCGTGTATCATAACAGAGCAAGCACCTTACAAGGTTTTTTGTTTAAAATTATCTGAAACACAACAATGAGGTTTGTTGCAGATATAACAATGAGAAAATCTTCAAGTTTTGTCTTCTTGCGAAGACTTTTGTAAACACGATCATTGTGGCGCTGGTGTAGTGTTAAAGAAAATGGCGACATTCACAGGCGCAGAAAAAGCAAGCTGTGTCTTAAAACTCTAAGACCTTACTTCTTTGGACTTCTGCATTTCGGGCTTTGTGGAAGACAAAGTCTATGTGCCACCTACGCCACAGAATGTGCAACACTTAAAGGGGGGAATAAGAAACGCCCTTACTTTGGTGGACGAGAAGTTCTTGGGAAAAGTATGGCAAGAACTCGAATTTCAATGGGATGTGTGTCGCATAACTGGTGGAAGCCACATTGAACATTTGTAGCCATTTGTAAACATTCATACAAACTTGAAGTGTTACTGATTGATAAATAACAAATATCATTGTTGTATTCCATATATTTTAGTCGAAATAAATTCTTAAGTCTATATATTGTTTCTGATATTAGCAGGCTGTAATAAATAGGGGAATCCGGGACAGAACGGGGTACCCTGCTTAAAACCTCTTGACAGATGCTGAACTCTGTGGAGTTCTTTATTTTGTTCTGTTGCATCATGGGAAGTCGTGAATCACACTGTAGAGTCAGTCATTCGTTTACTATGATCGTGCTTTTGGCATCCTTTTTGTGAATTTTCATAATTTTGAAAAAATTTCCGTTGGGATACTACAGAGCATTCCCTGACATTCGCTACGAGACTCGGCGGCAAGCGGTCCGGCGTCAGCGCTTCTCTTTCCCGGTGAACGGGATCCGCGACAGTCGCTAGAGTCGGCTATTAAAATTACAGTTTTCATATTGTGTACTAACCTTGACTACAGAAGGTGTTGAAAATTATGTCCCTTTGCTGTAACACATTCCTGGCATCTCCGAAGGAAATTGACATTTACACGTGCAAGTTCGTCTACTGTAATTCTCCCGATTTCTCGTACAATACTCTCTTCTAACTCACGGATGGTGTACGAATTGTCTTTGTATACTTTATTTTTTAGATTTCCCCATTTTTCTTTCCAATTTTATTCAGAACCGACCCTGTTACTCTAAACTTTTTTTTACGAGTTTTAATATAGTGGTCCTATGTGGAACGGGAACACCAGGAAATCTCGTTGCAAAACGTCGTCGCACTTTCCACAATTCCTCTTTCCGAAGTAACACTCGACAAGATAAATCCTTTGTTGTAATGTAAACTTTTGAGGTGCCATATTAAGCCACACTCTTCAACACAGACGCGACACAACACAACTTCCGAGGGAGGATTATACTGGCGTCAGTCTGCAACGTCAACAGAAAGGGAAAGGGAGCGAAGGCAGGGAGAGCGAAAAAAATAGACTGTAGGCTGTCGCGGACCCCGTTCACAGGGAAAGACAAGCGCTGATGCCGTGCCGCTTGCCGCCGAGTCTCGTAGCGAATGTCAGGGAATGCTGTGTATATATGTCTGACAATTGCAGGAGGTAAATCCCAATAGTTTTAGCTCTATATTATGATAAACGGTTATTATTGAACGTAATTTATTACTAGTTTTTAGTTACCATAACCAAACAACAACACCCGTGGCAGAATGGGGGTAGGAAAGTAAGAATATGAAAGAACGGAAAACGAAAGAAACTTTTCCAAGAACCTGAATATAGATCAATTTTAAAGAAGTTGACGAAGAAGACGAGGCTCTATTCGAAGAGTCAGAGTCAAGTGAAGATGATGGTCAGGAAGATACGCTTTACTGTGAAGACTGACTTGTACATACTCAACTTTCGGAAGGTCATCTACATCGTCACGGTTAGACCAAAGGGGCAGAAAGACAACGTAGAATGCGATTCCAAATACTTGGCTCTGTAACTCATATAAGGGAAGTACAAATGAACGGTTTAGTTAATTTATCTGATGTGTTTACTTCATAATGTATGAAAAAAAATAATTCAGCTGTTTTTGTATTCGTACGCATGATATAAAACAATGCCCGAGGAAGCCAGCCTCAACATTTTAACAAATTCTGGAACGCGAAACCAGTGAAAAAAATCATGCAAAATGTATTTTCCTGATAAAATATACCCGCTAATATCCCGTTCGAGAAATATTTTTTTTCCTCATCGGTTATTTTACAATCCAAAACCTGAATTCTGCTCCGGAACAAAAACAGTATCGAGACAAACAACTTTCCGACCACCCTCGAACTTTAAATGCATTTTTCGGTAACATTCCATCGTTGTTGCTATTGAAAAATTCCATTTCCAGGCGATTATTAGCGAATACCACACGAGTCTTTTGTTTACGGTTCCCGCTGGTTTATATTTTGCTCATCCGATTCTGCTGCCCCAATGTAATTCAAAGCGGTTGACAGTAGTCGGCATTTTTTATCTGCCTCTGCTGGATTACTGAAAGCCAATATGCGGAGGAAAGAGGCAGTGATGATACACGACACCCACACTAGCATATCAAGATGGGAAATAGTGAGTTCTCTAAATTCCGTTCATGTACATAGCGGACGCCAATCGACCTCCGTGGCGGAGTGGTTACCATCCTGGCTTGAACTCCGTACCAGCTAACTGTAGACCAGGCGAACGAGAACAAGTCTCTGCGCAAGTAGTGACGCGAGACGGCTCCACCAATGAACAGTGAGAGAAACATGATTGCGTAATGGGCGACGCGAGTTACCCGATTTCCTCCTTCGCTATGCAGCGTTGCAAACTTTTGAAAAGGATAATACCGAACGCACATGTCAAACGGGCCGTACTTTTGTCCCCAGGTTCGTACGATTGGTTTAAGAATTTCTTAGGGAAATATTAGGGATAAAACTGCAAGAGCAAATTTTGACAAGCCGTATAATTAGCCTTGGGACTAAGGTCTTGACAGTACATCCGTACATATACGGTTGGCAACGCTGCGCTTTCACCACTCGATTTTCCTCCTCCTCCTCCTCTGCCGATATGCCCGGCCCTGCTCTACAGTTAGCTGAGACAGGGTATAGTCATATGACGTTTTTTAAGTACAAATATTACAAATGCACAGATTGCTTCGAAAATATTGCTAATTACCTGAGCAATTCTTCACATTGCTTCGGTAAAACACAAACGCAACCTGGGATAAAGAAATAAGAAACTACTTACAATTTTTCGATTTCAGGCTTCAGCCATCTTATCTCTGTAGTGCTCATGATCATTCTTTACCTCATTCTTTATTGATATTTTTTCTTTCCACAATCGAATACAAGTTGACATAATTTCTACAAAGTTTTATATTAACAAATTTGAATAGTTTTTTTTACAATATTGTCTGATTTTAACTTATTATTGAATAATTTGAAATAAAATAAGTTTAAAAAAAATCGCTATATTGGGCTATGGTTTGCTATGGTGAACAATAGATGGCTCTGGACTTATGAGTATTTTTATTACATTTTTCTTTATTGTTTCTGAATGTTTTACTGTGGTGGAAATGAGTTAATATATTGATCTTTTTTACAGAATTTAGAATTATATTTGAAATTGAGAAGATAAACCACATGTAGGAAGATAACAAAGTTTAATTTCTAATTGCCATAAAGGAAAATGTATGTAATTTTCTTTTATAGAAGTAATAAGAAATTTAAATTTTCCTTGCCAAATGGCTTTGATATCAATATCATTTGCATGATATTGATATATAGTCATAGCCTATTTTTTTTGTCCCTTCATCAACTTCATCATATCATCACTCATCGTCGCGATTGGCTGAAAGTGGCAGAAAAGCGACGCCAAATAACAACGGAACGTGAAGATAATAGGTTTAGTCGATCACAAAACGAGACGATGCGAAGTCTCGTCTAGTTTCATTCGCATCTTGGGCCTCCCCGATGGCGTTGTGGTAATGTCACCGCCTTGTAATCAAGGGGTCTCTCCTTCACACAGTGGATTTCGCTTTAAACTAATGGACCAGCCTCGATATGTGTATAAGGTAGACTTCAAAACAGACTTAAGGCTTGTCTGGATCTTTGATCGACGCCTGTTTTCAACGTTTCTTCTCCTTTTCAAAAACCGCTACGATATTCCAAACTAAGTAACTAACTCTCTAGCCTTCTTAAACCCGAAGCTTCATGGCTGCAGCAACACAGGCCTTCCATCTGTCCCTATCCTGAGCAAGATCTATATACTCTTTTCCATCCCTACCTTTAGGTCCACCCCTTTCTAAATTCATTTACACCTTTATATAACTCTCTGATATTTTTGGTTTTGCTGTTTGTTTCAATTTCGTTGCTTTTCAAGTAATCTCTTTTTTTACTTCTAAACGTGCGGTTAACTTCTCGCTTTATTCTATTATAATTGCTTAGATTTGTATCATCAGAGTTATTTAACCACCTAAGTCTAGCCTGATTTCTTATTTCTATTAGATTATGACATTCATTATCAAACCATGGCTTTTTCTTGGTTTATACTATACTTTCTTTAGCTGCTGATTCTATTGCATTACGTATGTGCTCCCAATTCTTATTTATGTCTGTTTCATTTATATTTTCATCATCATTTAAATCCTGCAAAACATCGAATCTATTGGACAGTTTAATTTGGTAATCTTTCTTAATTCTTTCATCAGCAAATTTTCCTGTATTCAATTTTAGAACTTTTAGATTTTGTTACTTATGATTTATCACTGCGAGTCTTTATCTTAATTCCAAATTTTTTAAAATACTTTTGCTTAGAATTTCTTCTGGACTATTCACGCAAATCTTCTAAGCAGAAGTAATTTTTCTAATTTTGGAATATTTGAATTTGAATTCAAAATTTTTGGGTGCGTCAGCACTTAGGCTATTTTGCACCCGTCACGTTATACGGGGTCCAGCCCCTTACCATAACATAACTGTAATGTCGCATAACTAGAATCTTAAAACAGTCTGACTTCGGTTAAAAGCCGAGGCGCAAAGGGGCACACACACGGAGAAAAAAACAGGATAACACACAGAATTATACTGGCCATAGGGCCAGACGCCAGAGCCTTGTTAGTCAGCAAAATACAGTACTACGTGGAAGTGAGGTTGACAATTGGGTGTACTACGTGGAAGGTCACCCCTTACACCCCAAATTTTGGAATATCATAGCCGTTTTTGGAAAGAGCGGACGTCAACCAGTATGGCCAAAACTCATGAGTTCTCTCATATAAAATAACAGTCTATTTTAGTATATTTTCGAATATTGCATCTGTTTGAATCACCCCTCCTCCTCCTCTCCTTGTTCATTTGTCCTGTTGAGTATACTCTGTCCCGGCAATCTCTGGAGCGAGTGAACGAAAGCAAATAGTGACTCGAGAGCAGAGGCGGCAACTTTATACAAATGTTGGAGGGGGGGTGGGATTAACAACAATATTTTTTCTTTTATGTATAATGTATATACTTCTTGAGGAATTTATGGAGGGCAGACAGTGCCTGTCCCTCCCCCGCAGGCACGTATCTAGAAATATGTTTCGGGGGGGGGGGTCCGAACCAAGTGTCTCAGGAATAATAATAATAATAATAATGTTTAAATTCAAATAATTATATTAAACCAAATTAATTACAATACATAAATTAATATTATATTATTATTACACGATTAGGCAAAAAGAGAGTATAAGAATAGAGATATAACACCGCATATTCATTACGTAGCTTACCTGTAGCTGAAATCGGAATAACTTGCATAAAAACAAGTGCCCTGGCAATTAAATTAATGTCAAATAGATGAATAATTGAATATTTATCGAATAACACATATGATGTTACATGTAGTAGGAGAAAAGTAAGTTTCTGATTAAAATTATATGCATATAATTTTGAGTAGTAGTGTACATAAATCTTCTTTGTAATGTCATTCAAAGCCGTATGATCCCAATATAATCCTTGCCTTCTAAAAAGTTCAGAAGAAATTAATAACCATCGGTTGTGCAACAAATGCTAATATTTTCATTACTTAATTTTAATACTTGGTAAGTCTTTCGGGGAGTCCGGATCCCTGGACCCCCTAAATAAGTCCTTCCTGTCCTTCAAAGCCGTATGATCCCAATATAAATCCTTGTCTTCCAATAGGTTCAGAGGAAATTATACAACACATGTTAAACAAGTATATTTTTCATTATTTAAATTTCGTACCTACTCTTTCGTGTGTGTGTGTGTGTGTGGGGGGGGGGTCGAACCCCCGAAATACGTCATTCGTGTCTTTCAAAGCCGTATGATCCCAATATAATCCTTTTCTTACAATAAGTTCAGAGGAAATTATATAACAACGCTGAACGAATAAATTTTGCACTATTTAATTTTAGTACTTGATAAATCTTTCGGTGGGGGGGGGGTCCGGACCCCCTGGACCCCCCATAAATACGTCCTTGCCCCCCCCCCCCCTAACTCGGCGCCTACGCTCAAGAGGACTGAAGCCGAGTGGATGAAACATGGAAATATCTGTGTGTGTTATTAGGAAAAATTTGTCGCACCCATCCCAATGCGTTTACTGTGCATAACATAATGTTACCTACGTTTTCGTATTTTCCATGTACCAAATTGCGTAGTGTGCAATGGCTGGTTGGACATTATATATTGTTTGTCTGCATATATAAAGGTATAGATTTTCGTGATCAATTTTGAATACATGTTAAACAGGAATATCATAAAGTGTCTCAAGATAAAATAAAAATATTATTCAACATATATAAAATAAAAATATTATTATTGTTATACAAAAACTGTAAAATTACTGTATGAAAGAAAAATTGCAAATAAAAAGAAAGTGGATAGCACATCGCGCTGCGACGCCAAGGGTCCCAGGTTCGAATCCCGCTCGGGCTTGGTTGTTTGTGAATGTCCATTCATCAATTTCATTTTTTCATCACTCATCCCCATCTTCGCAAATTAGCCAAAAGGCACAAAACGCGAAGTAAAATAAACTGAATCAATCAATCAATCGAGAGAACTGAACTAATGAACGCGTGCAAGGTAACGAGATTGTGTGGAGGGGAAATAGCGACTTCAGTTACCAGCCGTTCCAGCAGCGGGTACTGCTTCGCTTCGCCTAGTTGCTTCCTCCCCTACTCTGCCGGAATAGAGAATAGACCGAGAAAGATTGTCGGAACACATCCTAAATAAAAAAAAATAAAAAAAATGGGAGGGAGCGAGAGAGAGAGAGAGAGCATGAACAACAAAATATGAGTAGGGCGAGAATTTCTTCATCTGAACAATGGGTTGCGCACCCGAGGAATGATGGTTCTAATCCCGGAGAGAACCAGCCAATCCCGCAACGAGCACATCACCGCGTAAGCGCTTTAACGTCATTCTCGGCGGTAATTTGATCTTCTTGTGTCGGCGTCTTTTTTTTTGCTTGTTTGTTAATTCCAGATATTAGGAGGAGGAACTTTAACTCGATCAGACATGATTTTCTCTTCTTGCGTCTCACAATCCTTGAGGGTTAACGTAATCAGAGGGCCTCAGCCTGGCTAAAACGAGAAGGAAGAAGAAAGACAAAGTAAGAAAGAGAGAGGAAGAGAGAGAGAGAGAGAGAGAGAGAGGACTTTGTGGTTTTGCGAAACTCGTTTATGAAAGCCAGAAATTTCTTTCCTACCTCTCTGCTTGATGAGGACTTGAGTTCCACAAGTTTTGGAATGAGAGTTTTCGCTTAACTCAATAAAAGAATCCGCTTAACTTTCCCCTGAATTCTTAATGGCTTTCCTGAATGACGAATGAACATTTTTTTTTTACCTCGGTGACATTTCTCGGGGAAGACAACGTAAATAAGTCATAATTATAAGCGGTGATGTGCCCAACAGACAGGTCTTGTGACTGCCTTGGAATCGATAATTGACACTTAAAGTCTTTGAGTCGATTTAAAATGTGCAGAAGTTTGGTGAAGTTTCGCAATTCTCTGCACCTGATTCAGATGTTCTTTCGTCAATAATGACTCGTCAATGATATAGAGAAACTGAGATGGTGCCAGTAGGGCTCTGATTTTAATGCATGAAAAAAAATGCCGGAAAATGATCTATGAAAATGTAATAATGCCCTAAAAAACGTCTAAATGCTCTATCATACGTGGGTCGTTCAATATATAAGTTTCCGTATGCTGTAAAACATTTTATTTTTAAGATACATTAGAAAACTATACATACATGTGTAGGAGGATCCTTCCTCACTTCTCCACATAATCCCCATAGAGATTCAGGCATTTCTCCCACCGTTGCACCAATCTGTCCATACCCGTTGCAAGAAAATCAGGGCTCTGGCTATTGAGCACTACTGTCACATTACGCTTCACTTCTTCATCTGTTTCGTAACGGTAACCTTGCAATTCAGACTTTAACACCGGAAAAAGATGAAAATCACTCGGCGCTAAATCGGGGCTGATGGAGGGTGGGGCCAGCCGTTCCCACCCAATTCTTCAATTTTGTGTTGTGTTTGCACTGCTGAGTGGGGGCGAGCGTCATCGTCAAGATGAATGACAGCTGCTGACAGGAGACCTGGTCGCTTATGTCGAATTGTATTTTTCAGTTTATCCAATGTTTGACAATAACGGTCAGCATTAATTGTTCTTCCTCGTTCCAAAAAGTCCGTAAGCAGAACGCCCTTAGCATCCATGCTTCTGAACTCCTTATGACGCGAGCCCGCGTTTTCCGAACAAGCATTTACTTTTCGCCCTTGAGCGCATGCGCCTTGACGTCTGATAACGAATCGATTGTTGTTCCTTGTAGACGAAGGATGGCGCTTGTCAACCATGTGCTTCTTTTTAATGGCATTGCTTTATACAATATTTTATATATTGAACGTCCCTAGTATTTCCAAATTTCTATTCTGCAACAAACGTACGTGTTAATTTCACCAGTCCGGCATTGCAGTGCACTACTAACAGCAAACGTAGGCTGTCAAATTTGAATTTTGAGTCAACATCTAATTTTCGGATCCCAATAACATGAGAGAAGTAATCCAATTTTGAGGTGCTCTTAGGATTGTATCCATTGGGGAAATTACCGGGTTCATGCTGTAAGTTTCATTTATATACTGGTAGATATAGTCTAAAAATTCGATTTTGAGGCAAATATCGGTTTTCAGTCTGTATATTTAAAAAGGCAATCCAATTTTGGTACCGAGTATGCAGTGGCGTGCCCAGGATTTTGGAAAGGGAGCGGTTATAGGTACTTTTTTAAGTAATCAGCCCTCATTTTGCCATATTTTCCTGCCTTTAACGTTCTTTTTTTAGAAATACTGAACCAAAAGGGGGGGGGGGTTATGACCCCCACCAACTCCCCCCCTTTTGGGCACGCCATTGCGAGTATGTTATCCACAATTTTCTGAAACATATAATAGGACAGCAAAAGCGTAAATGTCACCCTGCCCTCCGAAAAGACTTTCATATTGTCGCAAAACGTTTGTTTTAAGTACAATTTATCTCGGATATAATAGTTGGAAGTGGTGGGGTCCTCGAGACCTGTACCCGTTGTTTACAAGGCTTCACGATATCGCAGATGGTATTCAGTATCTATTTTGGTCCCTGAACAATTTTTCTTCATTCTGAAAAGATGTAAATACCGGAACATTGACTGTCGGTAGCGCTATCCGAGCCGTGATTGCCTTTTTGGGAAATAGCCTTTATCTCGCAGTGGAGCCAAGACCCACTTGAACGCAGGTAAATTTCCCGCTAACTTAATGAGAATCTCGGATATTCAAGAAGTGTTGCACGTTCTCAGCCCACTGCCTCTTCCTCCCTGGTTGTCTCAGAGCTCCAGACTTTAATTAACGGGGTCAATTTGGTTGATGAATTAGCGGCATTGCCTCCCCCAAAGGGAATCTTAACGGTATACGTGAGGATTGTGCCAAATTGTTCCTCCAGGGCGAACGAAGTGGGTTTCCCTCCAATATCTGTTCTGCCGAGACAATGGCGGTTGCATTCTTTTTCTTCGGTCTGGTGTCGGTTTTCCAAATTTGTGGGAGAAGGGGAAAGGGAGCACAACCCCCACATCCCTTGGATAAAGATCTACATAGATAGATTGGCAGATGCGTGCTCACAGAGGGTGCATAAATTCTGACGTTTCTACCAGATGAAATTATACAAGGAGTTTCTGGTGTTGAATGTATTGCGTCACTTTACTCGAGTAATTTAGTTAAGGCAAGGCAATTTACCCTGCCATTACTTGAAAAGTAATGTGTCAGTAACATGTTATTTCACTGGGGTGCAATATTGCTATGGTATTTCGCCGCTAGTAAACGGTGTGTCAGAAAGACGGGACATTTTGAAACGACATAGAGAAGAGAAGAAATACGCATAGAACTCGAAATGCATCAAAACAAGGTTGATGCACTTTTAATGCATCAATTGACACAGTTAAACGTGTAATATGGTTACCTTTATACGTATTATCTTTTGTTATCTTTGGGAAGATCGTGTCTGATCTTCCCAATTGATGCATTATAGCGCATCATACTGAACAGAATCTGATAAAATAACCCTATTATGCATTTCTGTATATTTTGACACATCAAAAAGTGCATCATTTGCAGTTTATGCATGTTAATGTGTTAGTCAACATATGTGTTGTAATTGGAAGAGATTTAATCAAGAAATGGGATAGTCGCAGAGGATGCCATTACATACGCGTATATACAATACATACCGCTGAAGAGATGGGTAGGTTTATTTCTTGAAGATTATGTCCAGTAGATGACGAGCTTTTCTAAGTAACCATTCATACAGTCGTCGAGGGACATCCTGCATAGATTGACGTAACATGTCCACAGGAATCTGAATGATTTCCTCACAGATCCTTTCCACTCAACCTGCTACAATTGATGAATTGCCCAGATTTCTGTGTTTGCTTAGAAAAGGTTGCCATCTACTGGACGTTATCTTTAAGAAATGAACGCACCTTTTTCTTCAGCGGTATGTATGTATGTAATAGCTTCTTCTGCACTATTCGTTTCCATGACCAAATCTCTTGCAACTATTTATTACCTTTTTGTACACCTCTGTTTTGAAAATGTCCCTCTTTTTGAGTCATCCTTTATTTGCACCCAGCGGTTCTTCAGCTGGTTCAGTAAGGCCCGCTTTAGTCGGTAGCATTTCCTTTAACTTTCTTGCTAGAATAAATGTTACATAATCTTACAGTAAATATATTGTAGTACTTTTTATATCAGGCAGTGCTTTACGCGGAAGCATTTCATGTAACATTCGATTGCGACGCGAAGAGTACAGATAACATAATACCGTATATACAGCGTGAAAGGCATACCTAGTTATACCGTTTTCATTTAAAGAGAGATGCAGTTTAATAGAGGAAATGGTTATTTACTTAATCCGATATCGTGTAAACAAAGTAAAATTCTACACAGTTTTTTGTAACGTTAAGTAACCACGAACCTCACCCAATATTGAGGTATTTCTGTTCATGAGACAGTGCCCAGTGTTTACTTATTTATTTGTCTATTTATAATTTTGACACTACAGGCAAATGTCTATTTATAGTGGTGTACATGTAATTATAATTGATTAACATCAGTGGCGTATTGAGTCCAAGATCTGGGCTATCTCACAATGTCACGTGGTCCTAGGCTATGAATAGAAATCAGGTTGCCAACTCATAAGAAATCAGGTTGCCATCTCATAATATATCAGGTTGCCAACTCATAAGAAATCAGGTTGCCAACTCATAAAAAATCAGGTTGCCAACTCATAAGAAATCAGGTTGCCAACTCATAATATATCAGGTTGCCAACTCATAAGAAATCAGGTTGCCAACTAATAAGAAATCAGGTTGCCAACTCCAGAATCAGCATCATCATCTCACTGATATGAATAATATTATTAAAAATTTCTGATCGATTCTTCTCCCGTATTTTATTCTCTAGACTTCAGGCTTCGCAGATAGCATTGCTAGCCTAGAATATACGCTCCTGATTAACATATACACTGATTCTGTTCTGTGATTACATGATTATATGTAACATTTACACACAACTTTGCAATCACTCGAAGCCTGGATCGACTCCAGTATAATCCTATGTGGGTTCTGTGTCTTGTCCCTGTGTTTTATAATTGTCCTTTCATTACTGTCTTCTACTAGCGGCAATTTAAAGATGGCAAGTGGCAGTTGCTCCCCGCTTCTTGACCCGCACTGTGGCCTCTTAATTCGAAGTCTTGCCTACCAAGAGAAAGTGAACTTTCCTTGCCCCCAGTTTTGACACCCAATTGCCGCCATTGCTTTCATATCATCATCATTCATTCCTGTCGTAGCGATTACACAAATGTGTCAGAAAGGAGATGAAAAAATAGTTATAGAAGATAGATGAATGCTTTTAGGATGTGGTTCATGGTTTGCAGATAAAGAGAATTGAAAGGCGACGAAATGTTGCTCGTCGCATTTCCATATCACTCATTCTTTCGTAAACATGCTGTTGACAATGGCTAGGAATATTCATTGCCGTGACTCCACTGATGATGGACTCTTTAAGTGAACTGGACGAAAGCTGTGTTATCGCAGCGACGAGTGAAAGTTGAGGAATGTTTTCCTCTGTTTACCGAACGCAAGACATCCTTCTTTCGCACCCACCATCTAACTAAATATGAGGTTGTGATATGTAGTTTGTTTGTTTATGCGTTGGCCTGGATTGACTCTTTTGGTGTGATATCACATGGTCTGTGAGCTAAATACTGATGTGCACATAAAAATATTTTCCACACAGTGGAGGAGGACGTGAGGTTGGGCGTACGGGGTACATAACTTTCTGAATCATTGTTTGGAAGTAACTGGTTACAAGCAACGCAGTTACAAACAACAGTTACTTATTTACTCAAACTGTAACTAGCTACTTTTAAAAGTAAATAGTTGTAAATGTAGAAGAAGTAACGTCATCAACAGTAATTTTTACAGTTATTTTATGACATTTAAATTGTGAAAATTAGTAAAGTGGAGAAAGAGCTCAATTGAGCAAGTCCGTTTCCAACGGTCTTCTCTGGATGCTAAGTTGAAAGGATTTTTGCGGAATCGCCTAGGACGGAAGCTGGACTTCGTTGTTATACAGAGTTACGCGGTTATCATTTAATAACTAATAAATTTAAAGAGGACGAGATGTAATTTAAGAGGGAAAATGGTTATTTAATTAATCTGATATCGTGTAAACAAACTGAAATTCTGCACAGTTTTTGTAACGTTAAGTAATTTTTAATAGAAATACAAGGCATATTGCAAACACATTACGGTTACACACACACACACACACACCTAATCAGATTTAAAACGTCAGGTGTTACAATTAATATACTTGAATTATACTTTCATTTAATTATATGTACATACCATTGCATACTTAACTTTTAATTTAAAATAGGGAGCAAGATAATACACTAATTAAAAAATTGATCATTTGGAGAATAACAAAACTGTGTTATTACATTTTGTACGTACGTATGAAAAAATGTATATATTTTTCGGGTATACTCTTAATTTGTAGTAGATCTAATACACTATTTTATGCACAGAAAATGCTCTGGCGTAAGTTCCTTCTATTCCTCTCGGGCCTCCCCGATGGCGTAATGGTAACGTCGTCGCCTTGAAATCAAGGGGTCCCGGGTTCGATACGCGGTGAAGACACATAGTGGTTCGGATCCCACTTTAAACTGTAGGTCCAGTCCCGGTTAGCCTTCCTGTGTATAAAGTGGACTTTAAAACAACAAATCAATCAATCATTTTAATTTCTGGTGATATCGTTGTAGAAGTCCTTACGGTATGCGAATATGTACTACACGTACTCCGCAATGACGTCATTGTGCTTCTTCATGTTGAAGATCAGGTCTCTCGACGAAATGAACCATCCTCATCACAAGCGAGCGTGTTCGAGAGCGTCTGGCTGGTTGAGTCACACGACTCGAATCTTCCTCTCTCCCCTCTCCCCCAAATCCTTTCCAAGACGGGAAGTTGAACCGCCTGACCAGAATACTTATGCAGCCCGGCCTGAGCAACAATAACAAACAAACAAAGTAAAGCAAACAAAACAAAGGGGAAAAAGTAAACGGAGCGACGAACTGGACGCTCTTACCGACTCGAGTTTAATTAAACTTTTCCTCAGTGTTGCCAGAAGCTGGAAGTTTTTCTGGTTCCCGAGGGGGAGGGGAGGTATTTGCGCAAGAGGGGAACGTGAAGACACGAATGTAATTTCGGCCCTGCAGTGGTAGGGAAGGGGGGGGGGGCAAGCAGTGCCCACTCACATACTTGCGTTTGTGACGAACTTCTTCCTGGTTTCTGTTAAAATGTAAGCTTTGTTGTGTGGGAGCTGCTGCTAAATGTTGCATCCTCCCTTCTCCTTTCATAAACTCTAAATGACGTTTGTGTATAGACCTCGCAATGTTGCTGTTTCCTATTCATTACTCGGTCAGAGTACTGGTTATTGCACGCTCCAGTTTCAAGAGCTTGTGTTGAAACAATGCTTTGTTTACGGTGGTTTTGCGAGTACCAACTACTGCATATTGTACCCAGTGTCGGTTCCCGGCGTTTTGCAATCAGATAATTCGCGACCAGAAAGTATTTAGAGCTGTGTATTCTGTAAATTAAAGGGCGTTTCAAAAAGGACTCTACATCCTTGTAAGCGTACAACTAAATCAAGTTTTTCCTCAAATAGTAATTTTGATTCAATGGCACTCTCATTCGTGATACCTGATACGAAGTATAACACCATTAAGCCTTGTTTCCATGATATAAAAACTAAATATGCTGACCAAGGCAGACATTTATTTTATTATAAAACATAAACTAAACGTAACGTTTCAACCTTCTAGCAAGGTCTTCATCAGATTATGTACATTTGTACTTGATACAGAGTCTGAAGAAGACCTTGCTAGAAGGTTGAAACGTTACGTTTAGTTTATGTTTTATAATAAAATAAATGTCTGCCTTCGTCAGAATATTTAGTTTTTCTGATACGAAGATGTAATTTGGAACTTTTCATGTTCATTGTGAGGCCGTCCTTGGAATATGCTTGTCAAATATGCCATCCATTAAATTTCAAAAGTAATACATTGCTAATTGAAAATGTTCAACGTACGTTTTGTAGAGATATGTATAATAATTTAAAAATGTATCATGTCTATTATGAATACAGTAACCTAAGTTAAAGATTTTAAATTATGTAACCTTGAATGTACATAGAAGAAATATATTGCCATCAGTTTATAGAAAATATCTTAGAAGGTGTAATAGATTGTAAAAAAAAATTGGGAAAAATTGTGTTTGAAAGTGCTTTATTATATCTGAAGACATCATAATGTAATTACAAGTACAGTCTTGAAATCTAATTCATGGATGGACAAATTGGTAACGCTAGTGGGGGTAAATGTCCCAATGAAATTCGACAATAATGTAGGCTAATTTAGGAATAATTATCTTTTAACTTTTAATTATTCTTTTCTTAAAATCCTGACATGTATTGAATGTACCGGGTGGACAGAATTAAAGTTACCCAACTCAGAGCCCTCTGTGGCCCGTTTGAGGCATCGTAGAACTCTGAAATTTGGTGAATCCACTATGCAGATCATGGGGAAGAGGATGGCGATAAATAATAATAATAATAATAATAATAATAATAATAATAATAAAAAAGTTCAATTTTCCGCCGCCAGGTTAAAATGTAGCGCTGTACTTCCATGATGGGTTCGTACAAATAATCACGTTAAGTGATTTAGCCGAGTTATTAATTAGAAATACATTTGTTAGTGGCTGGAAGTTGCGAGAAAATAATCTTGTTTATTGCAAGATTGCAAGGTAAAGGCAAATTCATAACCGATTTGAGCAGTTTGTCATTATTACAACCCATCATGGAAGTACAGCGCCACATTTAAACCTGGTGGCGGAAAATTGAACTATATTTTTTTTATCGCCATCCTTTTCCCCATGGTCTGCATAATGGATTCACCAAATTTCAGAGATCTACGATGCCTCAAACAGGCTACAGAGGGCTCTGAGTTGGGTAACTTTAATTCTGTTCACCCGGTATATTATTATAAGCCTCTTTTATGTAGCTAACCTTACTCTGTAAACTAATTAACTAACTAACTAACTCTCTAGCCTTCTTAAACCCGAAGGTTCATGGCTGCAGCAACACAGGTCTTCTATCTTTCCCTATCTTGAGCAAGATCTATATACTCTTTTCCATCCTTACCGATTTCCCTTAGGTCCATCTCAACGTTGTCCCTCCATCTTCGTCTTGGCCTTCCTACAGGTCTCTTACCATCAGGTTTCCCAACAAGAATCCTGTAAACTCCTCTTTCCTCTCCCATTCGTGCCACATGGCCTGCCCACCTAAGTCTTCTTGATTTAATCATTCTAATAATATCTGGACATGAATACAAATTATGTAGTTCTAAATTATGTAACCTTCTCCACTCACCTGTCTCCTCATCCCTTTTAGGTCCAAAGATTTTCCTAAGGATCTTATTTTCAAATACTCTCAATTTATGTTCCTCTTTCAATGTAAGGGACCAAGTTTCACATCCATATAATACTACAGGCAAAATTACTGTTTTGTATATTTTAACTTTTAGTTTCTTAGATATTAAACGAGAAGACAAAAGTTTACTAAGAGAGAAGTAACATGCATTTCCTGAATTAAGCCTACTTTTTATTTCCTCTTTAATATAATTTTCATTTGTTAATATTACTCCTAAGTATTTGAATTTGGAAACTGGTTCAAACGAGTTGTTATCAATAATTAGATTTTGATTATTACCTAACACTTGGTTTCGGCCTGTAAGCATATATTTAGATTTCTCTTTGTTAACTTCCAAACCTATCTCTTTAGCAGTTTTGAAAAATATTTTAGCATTATTCTTAATTTTATTCACATCATCCCCCAGTAAGTCTACATCATCTGCATATGCTAACAACTGAGTCACACCATTTAATTTTAGTCCTTCTTTAGTTTCTCTTACCTTCCTTACAGCATATTCTAAGGCAAAATTAAAGAGCAATGGAGATAATCTCCTTGTTTTAACCCATCATGAATTGTAAATTTGTCAGACGTATTAATACCCACACGAATTTTACTTTCTGTTTCACTGGTGCATATTTTTATCATACTAACAAGCTTCTTAGGTATTCCAAACTCTACTAATATATTATATAATTTATCTCTTTTGACCGAATAATATGATACTCTGTAAACTAGTTTTACGAATACATTTCAATTTCAAATGAATTTCAATACGTTTAAGGTACCACATCCAGCCTATTAGCTGCCTGAAGAGAGCGAGAAATCTGTGCTGACGCTTTCTAAAATAGCACGAGGGACCCTCTTTCGTGCTACGTAATCCGAAACGTGAATGCATAATCGGCTGGCCAATCGCGAGCGGGATCTTATTGATGGATGCCGGGTTCGTTCCTTATCGGAATCGCAATCTGCACGTCGAGATGGGGCATTATATATGTGGGCTCCCTTTTTGTTCGGAGAAACTGGCTCTAGATAAGCCCGCATAATATCGGAGTCCCGAGCCGATCCGAGGTATCTTACGGAGGGAGGGAGGGCATTCCGATTAAAAGACATCCGAAAGTGATCGATACGCCCCGGGATAATCGATATTCCGTCCTTCCCTCAGGATAGACAAGGAAAATAGAGAAGTCCGCGTTCATTGAGTATTTGAGCTCGTCTCTAACTTTCCTCCTCGTACAAAAAAATCTTCGAGCGAGGTAAACTTTGGCCGTAGTTTCTGCTCTTTTTTATCGGTTCCCCGCTTTGGCCGTAACTTCTCGTGCCACCACCCCATCCTACTTCCGTTTCGGTGGCTGCATCCCCCCATTGTATCCCCGGGAACCCCATGCATCTGCTGCTTTAATCCAGTCTCGTCGAAATAGATCTCCCCCATCCCACCCTCAGATTTCTTTCCAGCTTCCAGCTCCAGCACCATTCTCCCCTGGAAGGTAAACGGCGTAAATTCAAGTTTGAACTATTGGCTTTCGTTTCGCCTACGCCCCTCCTCGCGGAAAGACCCTAGGAGGAATTCGCAAGGTTCGCTAGAAACTAGGATTGTAATTTTTGCTATGCAAATGACCCGTGCGACGGTTGGACTTTCCCAAACCGGCGCCTCTACCAATTTAGGATGACCAATGTTTCTTGGAGTTAAATAAAAGGGACAATAAAAAGTTTTATGGTCGACATAAAACACGACGACTTATTTATTGATCGAACTTTTCTTGTTGTTGTTGTTTAGGATGGTCCAGAGATGATCATGCCGTATTGCCGTAGAACGGCAGTTGTTTTTTTATGTATCTGGAGATAACAGAACTGGAAACAGGTGACAATAATTGCTCTAAAGCAAATTGTAGGAGATAAATTTTAATGAAGTTGAATTAAATGAAGAGATGTAAACAGTAGGAATACAGATAGATTATGTGAGAAATAGGTAGTGAAAGATTTAGCCTCTCCGATGACATGGTGGTGACGTCATCGCATTATAATCAAGGGGTCATAGATATGATACCAGGGTGGAAACACAGTTGTGAGAATCCAATTGTAGGTCCAGTCCTGATTAGCCAAAAACAAAAACTCAAACCAATAGTGAAAAAATTGAAAAATAATGTAAAATGAATAAAGAGAGTTACAAGAAAAAATGAGGCAGAATAGATAAAGCAGAGAATAAGACATGAAAGAGATGGGCATAACACGAAGGGCAATGGGAAGAAATACATTGTAGGAGAATACGAGGGAGAGAGAGATAGAGATTAGCAGAACACAGGACAACAGAAAGAAAGAGTGACAGAAAAGATAAGACAAGACTGAAAAGAAGGGAGAAAATTAATAGAAGGATGACAAGAAATAGGAAAAATAGTAAAAGAGAGAGAGAGGGAAGGGAAGATAAAGAATCAACTAAGAACACAGGATAACAGAAAGAAAGAGACAGAAAACATTAAAGAATGCAAGAAAAAGGGAGAGAAGAAATAAAATTATGACAAGAAATTGGAAAAATGGTAAAAGAGAGAGAGAAAGGGGAGCGAAGATAAATAATCAACTAAGAACACAGTGAGGATAACAGAAAGAAAGCGACAGAAAATATTTTTAAAATGCAGAAGAAGGAAAAGAAGGGAGAGAAGAAATAAAAAGATGACAAGAAATTGAAAAATAGGGAAAGAAACAGAAGGGGAGGAAGATAAAGAATCAACGAGGCGAGAAATATTAAGCTATAAAATAAGAAAAAATCGAGGGATAAGGAAACTGTACAACGGAGAAATAGAGAGAAGAGAGAATATATAGAAACAACAAGGAGAGAAATATTAGGCCATAAAAGAAGGGAAATGGAAGGAGAGATAGAGAAAACCAGAGAAGGAACAAAATAAACATCCAGAAATGAACAATTAACACGTCGAGGAACATACATACTGACCAGGAGCGTATATTCTAGGGTAGTTAGGTTATCTGCGAAGCCTGAAGTCTAGAGAATAAACTACAGGAGAAAAATCGATCGGAAATTGTAAATAACATTATTCATATCAGCGAGATGATGATGGTGATTCTGGAGTTGGCAACCTGCAGGGCGATTCACGAAAATGACTACAAAATCGAGTCTACAACGAAGTAGTAGTTTTTAGTAGTAAAAGATGTAGTAAAGTGCGATTCACGAAACCGTCTACTAAGAATCGACTAGATCTTTAATTGTCTACAGCGCACGGCTACAAGGAAAGTGGTGGACTTGGCGAAACTAAGCAATATCTATGGAAATAATCGATATTTTAATAGATTGTTGTGATATTTCCTTGACATTATCGATGCATGTCGTACTTCGAGATTCCGAGAGTTGTTTGTTTACGCAGAATGCATAGAAAACTAGTTTAGTTTGTTAAAACTGCAAAGTATTCGTAATGTACGCGTAACCGTAAAGTAATTTGTATAAAGTGAAAATACTCGTTGAATTAAAGCAATTGTGTGTAAATACACGAAATTTAATAACAGATGCTATGTTTTACCTTACCTTCTACTGTATGTCACTGTTGAAACATGTGCGGCAGAACTAAGGAATACTATTTTTCTTATGTTGCAATTGAATGATGCAAAATGTAAAGGTAGCTGATTTTTCATGATTGATTGATTGGGTTTATTTTACTTCGCATTTTGTGCCTCTTGGCTAATTTTCGAAGATGGGGATGAGTGATGAAATAGATGAACGGACATTCACAAACAACCAAGCCCGACCGGGATTCGAACCCTGAACCCTTGGCGTCGCAGCGCGATGTGCTAACCACTCTGCCACAGGGTCGGGCAGCTGATTTTTCATGCTTTGCCATTATTATATATAATGCAGGGAGTAATAAACCATTAAATTATGCACCCATTGAATATCTCGTGAAAACTCAATTTTCTTCTTTTTACAAATGTCAAATTTTTAGTTGTTTGGTATTACATTTTCTTAAGTTAGTCGTTCGTAGCAGAAACGTCTACGTTTTCTTAACCTGTTCAAACCCATTAAGATTAACGTTGCCAGTTTCGTACGAACTGTTTCTCTTTACTCAACTTTATGCACAAATAGCCCTGCTGAGCAGCCATCATCTTATGCTAAGCACCTTACATACACATTAAAAATAATACTAAAAAAATGATTTACACTTTTAGTGTCTCTTCTGTACTGTTTTCAGTACATCAACAGGTGTTTTGAAACATCTACTGTGTTTAGATTTTCAAGCAGATATGAAAACAAATCGTTTATCATGAGGAATGACAATTTATATTTACAGCCAATATGTTAAAGAAATGGTAGGCGAATTGTCCATAACAGTTTTTATCTGGTCTGTTCTACACAATGTGAAATTTAAATGAAAATGTAAAAAAAGTGGAGGACAATATGTGCTTCACTTCAACAGAATTCCATTCTTTAAAGCAACATATGATGTGGAATGAAAAAATGAAAAGATATGAACTATTTGCCTATTATTTTTTCTCTTTGCTGTACATTAGATCTACTGTAGGTGTTTGGTAGAAAACCATTCAGTTTCAGTAGATTTCCAAGAAAACAGTAGAGTACAATTGATAACAGTTGTAAATAGAAATTCCCAGCTAATCGGGCCACTATGTACCTCCACTGAGCATCGAACCTAGTAAAGTAGAATCTGAACAATTGGAATCACTAGTGAAAATTAAGTTCAAGGTTCACGGATTACAAATGTCACTAATTATTAGAACACACACTTGAATGTTTTTGTGCTCAAAAATTGTTCATGCCTTGAACTTGACCAAACTTTTAATTGATGAATAAAATATTGTCATGTTACTTGCTACATTTGTACATATGAATTTGATTTCTGACTGAATGCACATACTACGGAAACATAAAAGATAGGCCTACATGTTACTTCTTTTTTTCTTTAAGGACAATTTTCATGTCCCATGTTATACTGTATGGAATTCTCAGCAGACAGTCATTCATTGTTTGTTGCCAAGAAGATGGACTACTACTGCCACCACCTGGCAAAAAAACAACAACATACATTTGCATTATCTATAAGCAGCTAGTGACAGCAACTTGGAGTATGGTAAAAGCACCAAACCCTGACGTACCTAACCTACTCACACCTGCATCTGAGATCAGAAATAAATCAAACTTAACCAGCCTAACCTTTTCAGATGTTTGTTTTTGCTATCAGATGCATATGCTAGTAGGTTTGGTGTTTTTAGCATGTAACACCAAGCTGCCGTTAGCTGCTCATGTAATATCTATGTATAAGACAACCACTCACATCACATTTGCTTACACCTCAAATGTACAGAAATTTCATTCAATGAGAATGTCAAGAAATTCTTAAAAGTTACACACATCACAATTTGATACACTCCAGAATATACCTTGCATTCCTGTTGATAACAAAAAAGAAATGTTGACATTTGTAACAATTTGGATTAGAAATCACGGAACGACTTGAGATGTCCGGACCCCTCTTCGATTTTCTTCACATTTGGCATACTCACTAATTGAGGCCTCCTAATCATGAATCTGAAGTTAACATTTGTCGGAAACGTCTAGAAATTGCAAAATAAGCGAAAATAAGGCGTTAGTTTTCAGAATGGAAACTGTCGATTATCGAGAATTTTTTTTGTTTCACAAACAAATATATATATTCCTGATACTACCACGACACCAAATTTTAACTATGTTTGCCTAACCTAACTGAACTAACCTAACCACACGCCAATGGTTCGCAATTATTTCCAATTTCTAGATCTTGATACTACCACAACACCAAATTTTAACTATGTTTGCCTAACCTAACCACGTGCCAATGATTCGTGAGGCTAGCGTCGATGGTTCGCAATTTCTAGACGTGACCGACAAATTTTAACTTCAGATTCGTGATTAGGAGGCCTCAATTAGTGAGTATGTCAAATATGAAGAAAATCAGAGAGGGGTCCGGTCATCCCAAGTCATACCCAAAATCACACAATAATGAAAGAACCAACCATATGGGATTATAGATTTAAAATAAAAATGCTCTGTTCACATTTTTTTAACCTATTTATTGATTTATTTATTGCATTGGTCTTCTGCTACTTTTGGCTAATCATGAAGATGGGGATGAGGAATGACATGTTTAAATTGACGAAAGGACACTCACAATAACATCCATGTCCTGGGAAGGATTTGAACCCTTAACTCCTGGCATCATTGCAAACTTTGCTAACCTCGATAACAGTTTATTATATCGGAGACACATTTCTTCATTTTTACAGAAGAAACTACTTACAACGTTCATCGAGGTATTTTCTTTCATCCTGGAATCTATTTGACCGGGAAATCATATATTTTTCAAGAGAAACATCTCAGCGACGCACAAGTGCCATTGCTTTCGCTA
Organism: Lepisma saccharinum; assembly: GCF_977018435.1. Lineage (NCBI taxonomy): Eukaryota > Metazoa > Arthropoda > Insecta > Zygentoma > Lepismatidae > Lepisma > Lepisma saccharinum. Next base: position 18,759,937 of record NC_139256.1, on the reverse strand, counting down.
CGTGAACTGGATGCTACATACGTTTGATGATGTAACCCCCTGTCAGTTTCCAACCCCCCTTTTTTTTAACTATGCTTGCCTAACCTAACCTAACCTTATCAGAAATGGTTTGTGGGGCTATCCGTCAGCTACCCATGCATAATGTACAATTTGCACACGTGACGAATATGATAGTAGGTATTTTTCGGTAAAGAAGGTTGGAAACACTGCATACCTACAATAGTAGTCAACCTCTGCCCACCATATTGTGTGTTACGGAAGCGAAAAAAGGAATAACAAAAACTACTCTCTATATGAAAAATTGTGTTTGTTTTTGTGTAAAAAGCATTATGGCACCTTAAACTGTTTCACAATACACAATTGGTAAGTACGAACCATGTAAAACACAAAATATCCAAATTTAATGTGTCTCCGATATAACGAACTGTTACCCTAACCTCTTTACCTATTTACACTAGAATGCTTTGGTGCAACAAATTAATTTAAAAAAATCATGTTCTAATGCAATTTCCTCTCATTGTTTAAAAAATTACTAACCATTGTTATAACTGTATCTTTAGTCAAAACGAAAATAAATGTCTGATGAAAGAAGCATGTGTTCTCCTGAAACTTCACAAAGAAAAACTGTTTTCTTATGCTTGTAATAACCGTAAACTACAGGAAAATATTTCCTCTCATGTATTAACTATTTTGAAAGTTATGTTGTTTTACAATAATTGCTACCACAATTTTTTAACCGTTAAAAGATAAGTAGTGTTACATAATTAAACATGAACGTGCTGAGGGGTTGCCAATAGAGGAAATATAGTACTTCTTGTTTATAATAGTGATATCCCTAATATTTTATATGCCTCAAAAGATGTTTTATGCTGGCTGATACAGGATTTGAACTGAGAAGTTTTATGTACAATACACTTCCCAAGCACAAATCCCATACCGTGCCTTGCATTAATGCTCCTGAGTCTGGATCCCAGGGAAGCCAGAATGAACTTGGAACCTGAGAAAAAAAAATATATATATAGTTTGCACATGGTAATGAACACATAATCGTCACAACAAACTCTAAATGTTTACATGTGTTTGTGTCAGTACAGTGTACTGTTTTGTTCTAGCAGATAATATGTGCTCTATCTACACTATGCCCTAAGTATACAACATGCTCTATCTACACTATGTCCTAAGTATACAATGTGTAAATAAACCCTGCTGTAAAGTACATTTTTTATCCACATATAATTTTTAAACGACATATGTTTCAACAATTTGTATTAATGCATGATCATTATAAAAAAATTATTTCATAATAAATGCATAATTGTTGTGCTGTGAATTTTATTTATAAATTAAGTAAATGCTTAATAAATTTATGTAAAACTATATTTCACACAAATCTTGAGCACTGCACAAAGAAGAAAAATAGCTCTCATGGGACTTCATTGAAGCCCATGTTAACAATTGAGACGGTTAGGTTGATTTGATTTATTTTGCTTCGCTTTTGATCCACTTTTGGCTAATTTGCGAAGATGGGAATGAGGGATGATATGATGAATGGACACTCAGAAACAGCCATGCCCAGGCCAGGATTCGAACCCGGGACCCCTATCATCATAGCACGATGTGCTAACCACATCGCTGGCAATTGAGAAGGCGAATGGAATGGCATGGATAAATAACAATAATAAAAACATCATCACAACGATTGTACATAACTGGCAAAAATATAGGCTGCTATGATAAGTGGTGTGTGTACTGTGAACATTTTCGATGCATGCGTTTGTATGATTTAGCAACCTTAAGTAGCCTATCAAGAGTTTTCATTTCTTTTCAGAAATGTTTTCACTATTTGTACTGTTCCGTTTACTTTTGTTCTGTTACAGCCATCGATAACCTATGCACATTTTTTTTCACTTACGTTTGTGCTGCTGCTTCTCATCCGTCTGCCTGCAAGCACGTTCGTACAAAACCAAACTTACTGTTGGGGCTTGACTTCCGTATAATTATGATTTTGGCATGGCTTATGGGATGCATAAGATTCAAAATGAGTGGTTATTATTTTATGGTCTGTAGAAGATGAAATTGCTGTTTTTAAATCGCAGGAAATCCTAGGTAACAGTTCCGAATGTTTCATGATTTTTCACAAATTTTATAGTAGTATTAGGAAGTGTTTACAAAACTGGAAATGATTGTGGGAGTAAGTTAGAAACTTGGAGAAACTAATTAGCACAGTTAAAAGTTGCACAAAGTATTAATTACAAGATAACTTATGTTTTGAAATGCATTGTGCACGAGCAGGAATGCCTGCAAAGAGGTGCTAACAAATTATGCCTACCAAACTTAATCTGCTCGTGGAAGTGTATTTTCATATAAATTAGTGCAAGATATGGATAATTATTATTATTACTAACTTGGATTACAGGAGGTTGAGAGAAACAATCCTTTTGTTGGGAAAATGAGGTTCCACAATTTTGATCAATCCGGCACCTCCTGTTCAGTGACAAATTACTATGAAGATATTTTCGAAACAGAAAAAGGATTTCCGATATCTCTAAGATGTGTTTTAAGTACACGCAAATGCCCACTGTCATTTCCTTCTGTTTTTCGAAAACGTGAAAACACAGATTATGGGCCATTTTGGTAGCTCTATTTTCTTCTTTGAAGTTGGATGTCATACACAAACACAGAATATGACGAATGTAGTTCGCTGTAGCCCGCTCTAGGAGGGTTAAAAAGGGTCCTACAAGAACTGTCTACAACTGTAGCTCGATATGTAGTCGACTGTAGCCTGTAGACAGTTTCAAGAATCGCAAATTCAGGAAATGACTACAAATTTGACCACAAGCCTGACGTGGCTACATATTAGACTACATATCGGACTACTATCAGTTCGTGAATCGCGCCGCTGATTTCTTGTGAGTTGGCAACCTGATTTCTTGTGAGTTGGCAACCTGATTTCTTGTGAGTTGGTAACCTGATTTCCTATGAGTTGGCATCCTGATTTCCTATGAGTTGGCATCCTGATTTCCTATGAGTTGGCATCCTGATTTCCTATGAGTTGGCAACCTGATTTCTTAGGAGTTGGCAACCTGATTTCTTATGAGTTCGCAACCTGATTTCTTATGAGTTCGCAACCTGATTTCTTATGAGTTGGCATCCTGATTTCCTATGAGTTGGCAACCTGATTTCTTAGGAGTTGGCAACCTGATTTCTTAGGAGTTGATAAACTTATTTCTATTCATAGCCTAGGACCATGTGACATAGTGAGATAGCCCATAACTTGGACTCCGTATACGCCATTGATACTGACACGTTTCCCATATCAATCCAGCAAGCGCTCAGCAAGGTCGTAACGACGAACTCTTGCATCCCATCGTTTTCTACCGTGACAAACTATCTGAAGGAAGCCTCATAATTCAGACCAACTCTCTTTTTGAACCACTTTTTGACACATATTGCTACACCGGTTAGAGATTCAGCACAAAGGAAGCAGGCAGAAGCCCTGAATAAATTTCTGTGCGATCCACGAACCAGATTCCATTGAATACGTGCAAGGGAGCGGTGTATAAAAAAGGGCATGTACTGGGCACACGACTTTGTAATATTTCCACAGAGATTCCGATCTTGATCCGCTCTAATATATGTCATTTCACGCGCACTACTTTTTTTGTATACACCCTCAAGTGTTCCCTGCTCTTTGTCACCTTTCTTGCGCGGAGTTGAATCAGTGTTGCCAACCTATGTTGAAAACTGTTCCTAAACACTGCTCCCTAGAGAAACAAGAAATTTATTTCTGCACCAGACACACTGTGAATGTTCTGGTAAGGGAAAGAGTTGTCCTGCTTTCAAAAGACTTGACAATGCAAATGTAAGTCTGTTACGTATCTCTATGTTGTCTGATGTCCATGCTGCTTCAAGACCTTCTAAAACGGTTTGGCTTGGATAGCGAGAGTGGGAACATGTTTCTTTTAACCAATACTGTTATAAATACTCTTAGGCTAATCGGGACTGATCCTACATGAGAAAGTGAGATTTGAACCGCCGCAAAGCTACCCTACCGGGAATGGAACCCTTCACCCATTGACTACAAGTCAATACAATTGTTTTATACGAATTCATCTTCAAAATTTATGGTGATACGTAAATGCAGTGTAGCGTTCCTTTGGGTCTTGTTCCATAATTCAAGTGAAGTACAGTGTTTGTTGAAAGATATTGAAGACAATGTCTAGACCAATTAAGGGAAGTAGAGTTACACAATGGAGAACTATAATATTTAAATATTTTCAACATTTCGAACACCTAAAAATCTGAATCAAGTAGAAGAAACCGAGAAAGCTAAAAAGACAGACCAAGAACAAAGTGAATGAAAATCAATGACGGGAGATACTCTGAAATTGTAGATACAAAGAAATTAGAAAAAACTATGGATAGAGAGATGAATCAAAGATGGAACACTGCAAAATCATCCACTCTATGCAATTGGGCATCAAAATATTACACCTATCGCTCATTTTCAGTTCACCCTTGTGTACCAGAAGTGAATATTTCTTGTATCAAGTTTTATCCTTTTTAATTTTTGTCTCTTTAATCTTTTTTCGTTACTTTTTTGTTCACTTTTCCGGGAATTTTCGGGATTTTTCGGGGCGAATTTTTGAGAGGCTATTTATTTTGCTGTTTTTCGTTGGATTTTCAATGTACAGTATATATAGCATAGTGGTAACGTCGTCGCCTTGTACTCAAGGAGTCCCGGGTTCGATATCCGGTGAAGGCACATACAGTTTCAACCGAAGGTTTGCCTGACTGCGTGGTGGATTAGTTAGCACAGTGCGCTACGACGCCAGGGGTTCTGGGTTCGAATACCGGCCTTGGCATTGGCGTTCTTTGAATGGTTGATTGATTTGCTTTATTTTACTTCGCCTTTTGTGCCTTTTGGCTAATTTGCGAAGATGGGGATGAGTGATAACATGATGAAATTAATGAATGGACACTCACAAACATCCATGTCTAGGCCGGGATTCGAACCCGGGACACCTGGCGTCGTAGCGCGATGTGCTAACCACTCCGCCACGGGAAGTGTCCCTTCATCAATTTCATCATATCATCACTCATCCTCATCTTCGCTATTAGCCAAAAGTGGAATAAATGCGAAGTAAAATAAAGGAAATCAATGAATCAACTGTAGGTTTAGTCCCGATTAGCTGACTTTATCTGAGTAACAAGTAACAAAATGAAAAAATCTCTGTACTTCGAGGTTTGTGTCTCAGGTTGACAACAGTGGCTGGAATCCCCCTTTGTGAGATGCATAAACTGGTTCTTCCTGTACCAAACGTGATGTGGGTCCCAGTTAAATCGTTAGCTAAAGACCTGTACATGACGTCACACGAAAAGGAGGGGGTCGGCAGGCACTGTATTGTAACAATGAACATAGGGGACCTTCAACGTACCGTGGTGACTCTCATCCACGACCTGGTGGAACTGGACTGTCTAGTTTTTCAAGGGGAAAGGGTCGTCTCGTCTTCTTTGCATGCGCCGGGTGCAATGCATGGCAGGACAAAAAACATAATCCTTTTCGATTACGATTTCACTGTAAGCTAAACAAAAGGGAGAATCGAATTGCTCATTTTGCGATGGCGGTGTAGGATCACACCGAACTGAATTAATTCTCATATTGAAAGGCGTATGTTGTTAAATGATGATGTCATGCAATGGCGTGCCCCGCATTTTCGAAAGGGGGGGGGGGTCATGTCTACTATTTTCAGTAGTCAGCCATAATTTTGCCATCATTTCATGTCTCTGACGTTATTATTTTTTTAAAAGGGGGGAGGGGGTTATGACCCCCACCAAACCCCCTCCCCCTTGGGCACGCCACTGATGTCATAGTCAAAATGGTTTCTCAAGGCTGCGGATTGAAGAGAAGGAAAAAATGAATGATAATTAACTATACTTAATTTAATCGTCTGTAAAGTCTCTAGGTTTTATCCTGTATGTGTATATTTCTCAGGAGTCTCGTGTTCTAATCTCGGCATGGGCATGGGTGTTCTTTCTGAGTGTCCCTTCATCATTTCGTCATATTATCACTCATCATCATCGTCGCGATTAAGATAAATGGAAGAAAAGCGACACTAAACAATTTTTCCTGAAAATACATTCGTTGATCGACTCATTTCTCTGTTTTGAAGTCTTTTGGTTTGATTTACAGTAACATGGTGCAGTACTTAAGAATATAATTTTAAAATTTTCAGTCAGTTAAGCATTTTTTTTTCAATTAGAGAAAACGTCAAATATTTCTTTATGAATGTTATGTAATGCAAATTAGGTTTTCAATAGAACAAAGGTTCTTTTGATATTTTTTTGTAATTAACGAAGCTCTTTGAAGTCCCAGGCAGTTATAATTAGGAAATTTCGGTAATGAGTACAAAGTGAGAGAATAGAATCGAACCTTGCAACACTGCAATGCTGAAAACAGCTTGTTTTTTGAAAACGCCTATAATTCAATTCTCTACAGGTTATTTGAACCTTGTCCTGCTGCTCCTACAACTATATTATTGCAATTCACCCGTTTGTGTACGTATATTATTCCACAGTAACCTAATATTTTCGTTTCAACATGACTATTATTATTGTATTTTGTCTCTGCATGCACAGTCTACTTTGTCTTAATACCCCCCCTAGTCAGAAGAGTTCCGCCATTATTCTTACAATGCCATATTTGCATTTTATTCCCTTATAAATATAAGTATTTCCTTCTCTCAGAGTTTTTTCAGTCCTTTGATTTATATTTAAAAGTTGCGCCTTTTCTGTTTACCCTACTATTCAGTTTTCGTCCACACTTATTGTTGCTTATTTGACGGTTTAAGACCGTTAATTTTCACTACCGTAAAAAACGAATATAGGGTTTTTAAAATATCAACGGCTGTTAAGTTGTTAACCGTAATTATTGTACCTGCAATGATTCTATTTTTAAGAAATCCATTTATGGTGCAAACAACTGCAATCATTATCTATCTTCATACAAGGCAAAATAAATCAAAATTTGAATTTCTTCCCTTACGTGTCTACACAACATTTATGAGGATACGCCAGTGTTTAATATTACAAGCGGTTTCTCGCGCCACGATCACTTACCATGGTGTTAAAGGCGGCGCTAGTGCGGAGCATGCGCACTCGTCTGGGTCCCCTCGAACATCCGGTTACGCTTACGGTACTATGGACGCTAATATAAAACGACCAAGTGGATATTATTTTACAAGGAAACAGGGTGCCAGCTGTGCAGCATGTGGTTGCACAGTCCGGTCGGGAACAAATTTATTAACTCAAGTATCACTTCGTAGGTTTCCGAAGGGCACAGAGCAGTGTTGCCATATGAAGGGAAATTTCCCTTTTGCAGGGAAATTCGGACCGAATTTTTAGCCAAAAGGGAAAAGGGAATTTCGATGAAAAATACCACAATTTCAGGGAAACTTTAAGACATCTGATCACATTATTACAGTTAATGCTAAGTTCCACTTTCATATTCACATTTTCATTTTTTCTTTTTTTTTTCTGCTCCCTTGAATATAGCCTGTATCTACATCGCTTTTCTGCACCTTCGATTAATAGTGACGATGAGGATTAACGATTAAATGGATTCCTTACCAGGATCCAAACCTAGGACATCTGGTCAGGAAGCGATGAAAGTGACATGTATGTGAAAAATTTAACATTTTTTTTTATTCACACGGACATGAACCAACTGAAATACTAGTACTACTGCTTCCACCACCACTAATTATATTAATAACTACAGCTACTGCTACTACCACTAATAATACTTATTATTATTATTTTTTGATTTGCTTAGGTGAAGGGAAAAATGGATCCAAAAAGGGAAATTTTGCTCCTTGGAAAGGGAAATTGTGCCCTCATGTTGTGGCAACACTGGCACAGAGAGAAGAAACCTGTGGAAACGAGCGGACCAAAGAAAGGATTGGCAGCTGGCTCAACACAGTCATTTGCACGATGCATTTTGTTACAATCAAGTCATCAAGTCGATCGTGTATCTGCGTATTGTGTTGTGAAAAGCACACCTGTTAGTGAGGTTTCAGACCGAAGCGACACGCGAGAGCGGTGGTTCACACGGAAGTGACAAACGACACAGGTCCATTTAGTCTATCTATAAGCAAGCGTACTGTGCACGGGCAATCAAGTCTCAGGCGGCACAATGCACACCATTGGGAGTCTGAGCAACCCGTGCAGCTTGTCGTGTCGCTTCTGTTCGAAAAATTGCATTGATCACTGAGGGTTCACTTTCAAGTGAGTACAACAGACCGAGTCGACACGATGCATGCTACTGAGAAAATACCGGGTGTCCCAGAAGTCTTTCCCTGATTACAACCTTTATTCATATCCGCCATATGCAAGGTAGAGATGTGAAAGTGGTTCCAAAATGTTGGAAAACTAACCAAGTTTATTTGTTGCAGGTTTGAGTAAAGTGGCTGTAGTGTAGCAGTGTCAGTGCCCAGAAAACCGGAAATGTTCACAAATGAGAAAAAAGCTCAGCATGTCCTCTGGTATCACGAGACCCGGTCACCAATAACAGTGCAGAGGAACTTTCAAATGTACAGAATTCTTTCGTCTAGAATATCTGCCATCAATAAGTTGGTATTTAAAAAATGGAATTTATCTTCATTCCCAAATCCTGTCAAGTCCAAGAAACATTGTATGGAAAGATGCCACCCGATGTCAAGAGCATTAATTCCGGATTCCATGGCACTGACACTGCTACACTACAGCCACATTACTGAAACCTGCAACAAATAAACTTGGTTAGTTTTCCAACATTTTGGCACCACTTTCACATCTCTACATTGCATATAGCGGATATGAATAAAGTTTGTAATCAGGGAGAGACTTCTGGGCAGTCCAAGCCACACATGCATTTTCTCGTGGCGATATGGTTCGAAAGGAAGCTTTCAGACTGAATCGATAAGCGACACGTGTCTCTTGGAAACCAACATTAAAAAATAAACAAGACCTTCCGAACTGAAGCGACACAACAAGTTGCAGGTGTTGCTTGTCGCTTTCATGTGGTTCGTTGATTACTTATGCAGATTTGTTGGCAAAGATTCACTTCGCAATTATAAGATTATAATATAACAATATCACCAGTTTTATAACATTCTCTTTCCCTCACGTTTCCATTTACAAAATTTTTGAATAAACTTTCGTACGTTTTGAGTTCGTCGTGCGTGTACTGCCCGTGATGTACATGAGATACTATGCTTGTATGTTTTAATCTGCACTGCAGTTGATCATCCGTGAGACGTGTCAGGACGTCCACTCCTTCATAGTAGAACTATAAGAAATACCTTTCTTGACTATCGTCGAACAACTGATGAAAACAAGCGCTCGTTTCTTACTTCGTATGCCGGTGAATCTGTACTGGAAACAACGGGAACTGGCCTAAACCGGAAGTTCCGGTGGAACGGACAAGACCTCACCAATGTTTATGTAACACGGCCCATAGTCACAGCACATTGAGGACTTGAATTAGCCTGCGCTCACGAAAAAACGGTTGCTATTAAATTTAACGGTAGGATATTAATTATATACCAGGTGGTTATAATTAAAGTGACGGTGTTCACAGTGGTACAGAACAGGCTGTAATGAGAGTAGCAGTCTGAAACTTCGTAGATATGCTAATGAAGTAATGCGCTCGCGAATTATGCAAAAAAAAGAAGTTCCAATTCTCGCCGCCAGGGTAAAAATGGCGCTGTAAGCAGTCAAAACTTGGTATAGTTACAGGAAAAACACTATAAATCGCAGAAAGCAATACTCTTTGTAATAAAATATCCCTACAATTTCACTATTCGAATTACATGAACATTACTAAAGGAAAAAGCAACAAGCGTCACCAACCACAACCAGGGAGCTCACACAATGGTTAGGCAATGTCACCGACTTTGACGTCAGAGTTACGGAAAATTCCACGTTTTGACTGCTTACAGCGCCATTTTTTACCCTGGTGGCGAGAATTGGAACTTTTTTTTGCATAATTCGCGAGCGCATTGCTTCATTAGCATATCTACGAAGTTTCAGACTGCTACTCTCATTACAGCCCGTGCTGTACCACTCTGAACACCTTCACTTTAATTATAACCACCTGGTATATATATATATATAAATTAAAAAAGAAAGGGAACTTCCAACGCGGTTATTCGCAAAAAAAAGTGTGGCATTTTTTAATTAAAATTTCCATATTGTGATTGTGTGATATGAAATTCATTTCTTGACACAATATTCTCTTTTGTTGCAGGTACTTTACTTAGGCACTATCTAAGAAGACTAGGTTGGCTGTGATATTTTCGTTTTAGAGGTAGGCTATTGCTGAAACTGTAGTGTTGATTGTAGTGCTTTAGTATGTAGGATTGTTGCCATACACTCAGAGAACCAAGTTATATGTGCACTGTGTGCTTAATACTCGTCTCAGAAGTCTCTTGTCCTCAAAGTTGCCGTCTGTATCTCTTGGCGTAGTCGTGGGCTAGCAGGGGCTGTGTCCCATCCGAAATTACTCTGCTCTACAACGAAGTGTTTACATAAATAAGAGTAGCATAAATTGAGGTACCAAAAACAATGGCATTAACCTTTGTCGATTGTCTCTTGTTGTCACGTTATATCAATTAATACAATTGAAACCACATGGAAGTGTTGCAATCTATGCCCTATATATAGTGATCTTAATTTTCTCAATTGCGATAACATTTAACCATTGTCCTGAATTGGTTATAAGCGGATGAAATGACGTTCTAATGCATAATAATTCCAGTAATAATGTAAATTTAGCATTTTGCGTGATTTTACGCACACTCTCACAAAAATGATACTTTTTCCTTTTTCAGTTTAACGTTTTCGGTAAGATTCTGACAAAAGTAGCATTTTGTGAATACGTACAGAAGTGACGATTCATATAAAAAGTGACAATTCCATTGTAGGCTGTAATTTCAGTACTACTTTTCTCTTAAGTTTTCCAACAGACTGCATCCCCACCCTAAAAATTTGGCGCCACCCGGAAAGAAATCTTGGGTACGTTCCTGTCTGTACCTAATAGTGAACATGAACCATTTCTATGATTGCGTTCACTGTTTCCGAAGGTTCTGGGTTCGAGCTCCATGATTGTTCATCATCTTCGCGTTTAACCTCTAGGAAGATGAGCGGCGTTCAAATTGAAAGGAGTATACAGGGTGGGCGAGAAGTTAGTAGGCATTGCAAATTTGCTGTAGATTTTGTAATATTTAAGCAGCCCCAATGAAATTTTCTGTACGTGTACACTATGGAATAGGATACGAATTTCATCTCGTTAGGAAAATATTGGTGCGCTTGTTTTCCTGCAAGACGGCGCGCCGCCACACTTTACACTTACCGTACGGGCCTGGTTGGACCACAACTTTCCCGGACTTTGGCTGGGAAGACGCGGACCTCACGAATGGCCTTCCAGAAGTCCAGACCTCACGCCCTGTGACTTTGTTTCCCTGTGGGGCTGAATACAGGAGGAAATGTACAAGACAAAACCCTTCACTGTGGAACAATTGGAGGCACGGATTCTGGATGTTTTTCAAATAATTCTTACAAAAGGATTCCATCGCCGTTCGTTGGAGGAAGCTGGTGGATGCCGTCGGTGCTTACATTGAATTCTGAGCTGGCACATATGTAATCGTATTACATAATGTATATGTACAGAAAATTTCGTTCAGATTGCTCAAATATTACAAAAAGGTAAATAAAAAGGTAAAGTGCTCCCCTGTACCACGCCATGAAGGCGTATAGGGGGTGTAGGGGTAACGCGCCACACTTTCTTGATCCGGTCGTGAGTGGGGTGATGTGATCAGCATCACGCCCCTGACCGCCTTTAACCCCCAGGGTTTCCCCCAGGTACGCATGTTATTCGACGCTGAGTGGGCGCCGGGGCCGCTACCAACGTTCGAAAAGTTCCCGGATTTGAACCGGGCGGGGATCAAACCCGGGACCTTTAGCATGGTAGTCAGAAGCGTTACCGACTTCTTCTTCTTTTTATATATATGAAAGGAAAGCCCCTATGCGGAAGCTTCCCTCATAACACTTCATTCACTCATATCATTTCATTCATATTTCAATTTCAGGACTTTTCAGGACAGTCAATCACAAACATCCATGTCCGAGCCAGGATTCGAACCCGGGACCCCTGGCGTCGTAGCGCGATGTGCTAACCACTCCGTCACAGGGGTCGACTACTGAGCCACCGCACTACAGCAAATTTCCAATGCCTAGTTAATTCTCACCCTGTAAATAAAGATACGAAAGAAAGAACCAATCTTCATTTTCGCAACCAAATCATACTTTCCTGCAAACTTACTTGACACAGAGCATCTTTTGTTTCACAATAGTTTTTTCCCCTTTTTCTGATAATCTGATTCTTCATGTCAGCAATGTTATAGGATCCGCGGGGGGGGGGGGGGGCGTTAGATGGCATGTGTTTCAGAGAGTGGAGGAAATTAAAAGCGCGCTTCATACGTACTGCATATGCCACGCCACTTCTCCCTCCACACATTTCCCACAGAGAGAGAGAGAGAGAGAGAGAGAGAGAGAGATGGCACAGAATCCGAAAAGGAGCAAGGAACTTCCGTTCTCTTTGAAAGCGACGGAAATGAAACAATTCCGTCGTGCTAGCTCCGGCGCAACGGTCTGAGGAGAATGCGGATTACGTGGGCTGCGTCCCCCCCTTGCGATGAATTTTGCATAAGAACGCGTATATAATCAGCTTACAGTCCGTGTTGTGTTTCTTTGATGTTAACCGCGCGCACCTCACTCATTTTCCATTCCCTCCCGAGTTTTCCCCAAGAACCAGAGTTGCTAACCGCAGGAGGGGTTTAAGAAAACTTTGCGGTAAATTTGCTGTCACGGCGTGGAGAATCTGACTCGTGAGGTAGTTGGGGGATAGAGCGGTGCGATAAATTCGTTTCGTCTGCTTTCTGCGTTTCGTAACACGTTACTGGCACTTAAAAATTTCGATACGCCATTTACTACTCCACTTTCAAAGCGGATGGTGAAGAGGGGATTTGTTTGTTGACCATGCTGTTGTGAATAGTGAAAATCTATGAGAAACCACTTGGCAAACTTTCTAGGAAGCTCAGTTTAGGCACAGAAATTGTCTGAGCTGCCCTCACCGAGAATCGAACTCAGGAACCCTTAACTACAAGTCAACAACATGTAATTCGTTAAACTGGACGTAGAGTTTAAAGGGAAATCCGAATCAATGTGTTCTTCCACCGTGTATCGAACCAGGAATTCCTTATTTACAACTACGTTACCGCTACACCATCGGAGTCCCTGCAAACTTCGTGCGTTCTATGGAGGTAAGGTAAAGTTCCTCGTGCACATTTCGAGGGGATGTGGAGGTACGACCCTCACACATTCTCGCTCTTGGCCTGTAGAGTAGACCGGAGCAAAGGCCCGCCCCTAAGGGATTTTTAATTTTTGATTGATTGATTGATTGATTTAGTTTATTTTACTTCGCGTTTTGTGCCTCTTGGCTAATTTGCGAAGATGAGGATGAGTGATGAAAGGATGAAATTGATGAATGGACATTCACAAACAACCAAGCGCGACCAGGATTCGAACCCGGGACCCTTGGCGTCGCAGCGCGATGTGACAATATGTGTGAAACTTTTCTAATCAAACTTTTATTGACTGAGATAAACTGGAGGTAGTAGAATACAGTGGAATGTTAGTTATATACACACAAAAAATGTATATGTGATACAAGCAAGAAAAAATAGTACTGCATTTTGGGATTTTTGCCCCAGGCCTAGGGCAAAAGTCCCCAACACACTGGGGTAAATGTTCCCACGTCTAAACAGACCTACAAGTCTTCAATTAGGCTAACAATGGTCACGTGAATTCACCACTACCTACATATGCTGAGCAGCTCTCATGCCACCAATCCCTACAGCGATGACACTGGATCCAATCTTCAACAGGGGGGATCTGAAAATGCTTCACCACAACCAGGACATGTCGTATTCGAGTCATCTGATGGGACCTTTTTGGCTACCTTTATTGTGTTCGTTTTGCGAAGTAGTTTTTCATCGGACTTGGCTTTTTGCAAGCTTTCCTTTTCGGTTTTTTGTTTATCAAGAGTAGATTTATACGGTGATCCGGAGATAATTTCAGATTTTTTACCTACACATCTTCGTTTTAATTTTTTCTGTAACTCGTGGAAGCGGTCGTATTTCCCTTGGTGAAACATGGTGTGACGATTGTGATGTTGGAGACTTTTCGTCTTCGTCACTCGATTGTGTGTCGGACAGTAAGTGAATGGGGAATCTTACCCCTGAGTGTCTGACTCGTACAATCTGTTTGGTAGTGTCATCTACTAACGATGCCATTGGGAAGTATGTTGCACACATTGAAAACGATTAATGGTCTTTTATATGTCACAGCCAGGAGTAGTTGTTTTCATTAAGTTAAATAATGTTTCTACATGTTCACATACCTATGTAATATTACATCAACCAAAGAAGAAACGTATCTTACCTCATAGTTGAGTTGATTTTATTTGCTTCTGTTCCAAACAGCGTCAATACAAGGCGGCCATGACACTGTCCTCTGGTGGGTTGCAGTGGTGCCAACTGTGTTTCTTTATCATACTATTATTACGAATTAGGAATTTTGCCCCGGTCTACTCTACTCCCTGTGATGGTCAAAAGTACCCACTTGTTTGAGGCTGGGTGAACCCCAAGCTGGGACAGGGCCGAAAAAATTCCGACTTTAAATCACCTACCCCGGGAATCGAATCCGGGTCACCCTACCGACTAGGCCACCGTGGAAGTTACATTACCTTTGGAATTTCTTTATTTATGTCGCTTTCCTCGGTATAATAGCCGAACACCGTTCGTATATTTTTCATGACATCATCTTTCTTTTTGTCATTTACTATTGCATCTCATGATATGGCGCATATGCACGCCTAGGTAATTTCCTAACTTTCCTACCAATCTGATAACAATTGAGGATGAGGATAGGTGACGATTTGATGACACAACGAAGGAAACAAGTTCAAGAAGTATCCATGTCTTCCAAAGTACCTACGATCATCTAGCCATGCAACGTTATAGTACCATGGACAGGGTCTCAAAATCTGTTTTATCCACAAATTAGTATTTATTCTGATTGCTAGGGAACTGATTTTAAGGTGCATCACTTTTCCAAAGATATATCTGTTTTCATATAGATCATTTCAAATATGTATCTTAGGGTATGAAATCAAGTGAAATGAACACACTTTGTTCCATATTTTCGTGAGATTAGCACATTTATTCCCTTTTTACCTCCTCATTTATGTATCAGCACCCTTTTCCTTCCTTTTCTTTCATGTTTTGTCAAAATATTGGACAGAAAAATAATTGATTTTTACTCTTATTGAGCAGCTATATAAAATCCTATAGTCTCATTTTGTAGAGCAGAACGAGAGCTATAAAATGGTATAATATAATTATTGCAGCCTCAATAGTTCCCAAGATAATGTTGCAAAATCCGAGAGAGAAAGCAAAAACTTCAGTAAAACATATGTGGCAGAACAAGAGTTCTCTATGAGGTCCGCGCGCATTATAAACAGTAGTCGCAGAAAAGGGGAGCATTGAATAAAGGCATTTTATCGGTACCTTTTTTTTGCACCTTTTTGAAAAAAAAATTCAGATTTTTTTTTTTTTTTTAAATTTACCGACCCTAAGCATGCATCTTAAAATCCTCTCCATAACTGATTACTATATGCCAGTGACGTATACTGAGTCCAATGTCTGGGGTATCTCACTATGTCACGTGGTCCTAGGCTATGAATAGAAATCAGGTTGCCAACTCCTAAGAAATCAGGTTGCCAACTCATAGAAAATCACGTTGCCAACTCATAGGAAATCAGGTTGCCAACTCATAGGAAATCAGGTTGCCAACTCTTAGGAAATCAGGTTGCCAACTCATAGGAAATCAGGTTACCAACTCCAGAATCAGCATCATCATCTCAGTGATATGAATAATATTATTTAGAATTTGTGATCGATTTTTCTCCTGTATCTTATTCTATAGACTTCAGTCTTCGCAAATAGCCTAGCTACCCTAGAATATACGCTCCTGCTATATGCTTTGCACGGCTAGCTTCTCAGAATTTCTCCAGGTTGGTTGCCATGTAGGTTCTAACCGATCTTGCAATGCTACGAACTTTACACGTCCTCACATGTGTGAAAACCTCCCTTCGTCTGAAAGGACCACCATATATGCTCCATCCTGCGTATGGGTGTGATTATGAATTTTAGTGACGTTAAAGACTTCATAATGTGTTCGAATGTGCGTGCATGTCGTCAAAAGACACTCCTTTCGAAGCCATTATGCGTCGTCTTGACAGAGCACGTTCCCATGTAGCTGGGGTCCATAAAGCTGTAATGCGGGAATAACATGTAAATGTCGTGAATAGGAATTGGACGGCCATTTCAAAGCTTTCATGTGTTTGCCGTATGTTATAAACCCTTAACGTAAAAGTCTCTGCCTCGGTGGTTTCTGATCTAACAGAAAATTTAAACATCACAACATTGACTAACATCTTATCAACATCTTGAACTAATATCGAAGCATAATTATTGTAACCGATATACAGGGTGGGGCAAAACAAAGTAACCGAAACATGGAAATGAGATGAAACTTCGGTTACCTTTCTTTAAAATCTATTTATTTATTATCCTGCGCACAACAGGCATCTGCCCTTTTACAGTCCACAGTAAATGTCTTACATTTGAGGATTTATACACATAACAATAATATTTATACACATTTTCATGAAAAAAAATACATATACAGGTTATATATATCATCCTTATACATTACAGTGGATAAAAGAAGAATCAAATCTTACACAATTACATTCATATATATATGGGTATATATATACACATAAAGAAGGTAAATAATAATAATAATAATAATAATAATAATAATAATGAAAATTTAAGAATTAAGTAAGAATGTTGTCCATCAAATAACGTTTATACTCAGAAAATTTAGCAAATATATCCAAGTGTACGCCCCTCTCTAACCATTCATTGTGCAAGCCACACATTCTTCGCAGGGGAGCCACCTGTGCCCCACTCTGTATAATACCGATCCACAGAAGCTTTGAGTTTAAACTGGAACTCGACACAGTTTAACGTACATGTTTGACTGTACTCTATTACAGCACAAGTCAATATTTATTCTTTACATTGTAATTTTAAATTATGTCATTTATATAAGTTGTAAACGTCAAATGTTAATGTTGACGTTGGTGTAAAACGATCAATAACGTTTGTTTCCTATCTATGTTAAATTGTATAACGGATATGTGCTTGGCAACACTGACGTTGCTATAGTAACAGAAATAACAGTTGTGGAAGATTTTGATAAAAGTTTCTATCAAAAGGTGATTTGCTGCGTTTTTATTTCTTACAATATCCAGGTAACTGCACTGAAATTTAGCTTCGCCTTCGCGAATCATAGAAAAATATTCTTCAGTGTAATAACAGTACACGCATAATTAATCATGTACATTAACAGCACAGATTCGAATTGATACTGGAACTCAATCCAAACCACGACAGTCTTGAGTTCAAACTGGAACTCAATGCAAACTACAAGAGCTTTGATTCGAAAGGGAAACTCAACACAATGCTACTCCCCATCTAAATCAGTAATACGACGATAACAATGTTAAATTTAAAAACAATACTTTTCTCGTACTATGACGTCAATTCTGTTGTTGACGCAATACTGTAATTCTATCGAATGGCTATTGGCTGACCTGTAAGATTTTTTTTCTTGTTGCTATGAGATAGTAATTTAGCGAGATTGTTTAGCTGATTGAACTTTATGGTTTCTGAAGTGTAATTGGAGAAAGATATTCGAGATTGATATTGTTATTTGACGATTCAAGGTTTTATTTTCAAGTGTAAATTATATGAAGCTAACACCAGTTAAATATGTACACACGCGTAATGTTGACTGACAGGTAGTGTGAACGCTTGCGATATTTCATCCGAAGTCTTAAGGTTTTTCCTATATCTGAGGTGGTCTCAGAATATAGGCAGTTATGTCTCGTTGTTCTTCGCGAAGGGAGTGAATATAAATTATTACAGTGATGAAACCTGGCAATGTAACCACAATCAAAGACAATTTTGAGTTGAAACTTCAACTTCAAAAATCGCGGCAAGATTGAGTTTAAACTGGAATTCGACATTAGCCACGACAGCTTTGGCTTGAAACTGAAACCAAATACAAGCCACCATAGCTTTGAGTTGAAACGGGAACTGAACACAAGTTATAGGAGCTTTCAGTTGAAACTAGAACCCAACAGGTCGTTTTCAGTTAAAACTGGAACTCAACACAAGCTCAACATCTTTGCGTTGAAACTTTAGCCTAACATACGCCAGGAGAAATTAAGTTGAAACTGGAACTCAACATACGTTACAGGTCCTTTCAGTTGAAACTGGAACTCAACGCAAGACACAGGACCTTCTCAGTTGAAACTGGAACTCAACACAAGTCTCAGGGCATTTGAGCTGAAACGAAGTCAACACAAGCTCGACACCTAAGACTTGAGACTGGAGCCTATCACAAGCCAGGAGAGCGTTCAGTTGAAACTGGAGCCTAACATAAGTTAGGAGAGCTTTCAGTTAAAACTGGAACTCGACACAAGTCACAGGACCTTCTCAGTTGAAACTGGAACTCAACACAAGCTCAACATCTTTGAGTTGAAACTGGAACTCAACATACGTTACAGGTCCTTTCAGTTGAAACTGGAACTCAACATACGTTACAGGTCCTTTCAGTTGAAACTGGAACTCAACACAAGTCACAGGACCTTCTCAGTTGAAACTGGAACTCAAACACAAGCTCGACACCTTTAAGTTGAAACTGGAGCCTAACATAAGCTAGGAGAGCATCCACTTGAAACTGGAGCCTGACATAAGTTGAGAGAGCTTTCAGTTGAAACTGGAACCAGATATATGACCACAGCTTTCAGTTGAAACTGGAACTGAACACAAGTCACGAGCTTGAGTTTAAACTTAATCTCAACAGGAAGAACAACAGAACACACCGAGACCCAACCTAAACTTCTCATTGAAAGGGTTAAATAACCTATAGAAAAGACCTGGGTTTACTCCGGGTAAAAAGTCGCCGTAAAAAAGCCTGATATATAGAAAAACCCTCGCGGATATATAGCTTCACGGGTGCAGAGAACCAATCGCTATATTTTACAGCGAGGAACCTCTATACGAGAGATTTGCCTGAGGACACAGGATCCTTCCTGGAATCCGAGGCGGGGGAAATGTTTTCTGATATCTCTAGGGACGAAGGGGAGAAACAATCACTGTTGGCTGGAGCCTCCGCGGGCCTGGAACAACTTCATACTCTGGAAACAGTGGGGCCGCTATTGTGTCGAGTGTGCTGCCGCCCATTGCCATGCTGGAAAGAAGAAAAAAAAAATGGAAGTGCTCTTGAAGGCTGAAAACGACGAGGGTTGCTAAACAAAAGAGCGTCTGGCTACGGAATCAATTAAACGCGTAGAATGCGTGAGTGCGTGTTCGTGTTCGGGGGGAGCCTCCTGGAATTATCGAGTGGGGATGATTTATAGCGAAGATTCTCCCCCACCCCCGTAAAGAATGATGCACTTTGGCTCCCTCATTTCATCCATGTGCAACTGACTTAAAGTATCAATCAGTGACACTTTACAGCGCCGCTCACTTCAAAGCGATACGCCTTTGTCGTCTGTTTCTTATCTTGATCAATCATCCATCTCGAGATCTACAACGGATTTGGAGTTCGGTACACAAAGGATTACTTAAGGATTACTGCTAAATCAATGAACTGACAGTGACGTAAATTGAGTTTAAATATTTAATATTCTTGTTAAGAGAGAATAATGCGGTATGCTTGTAGATAAAAAGTATTTTTTTGGGGGGGGGGAGCTCCTGAAAGAGACCGCCTCCACCCGCATAAATACCAGAGCGTCAATTTCCTTCGAATTTTGGATCCCCCGTTTTTATTTTTTGTGCTCAATTTATTTAAATATTAGTTACAATGTAATCCAATAATACAATGTAATATATGAAAACATAATGCAATCTACTGTATGTAGTATGGTATTAAAATTGCATAGCTACGATTTTTTCTGATATCCAGAACGGACATTAATTGAAATTGGGAGGTTAAATTAGTAACTATTTTATATTATTATTTTAAGGTGGGTGTTTCGCTTATTAGTAATTATGAGTTGGTTAGAGCTTTGCTTAGTGTCAGTTAATACTTAAGCTAATTCTTTAAATAGTATGTTTATATTTTATTTGTGACTTTGTTGTCCTAAATAGTTTGTGTTTGAGGAAATAGTGTTTTGTGCAATTAGTGAGTGTATCTGTCTAGAACTGAATTATTATTATAATATTTGTAAATTGTGATTTGTTATATTATAATGTTGTGTAGTTGGTGTATTGTGTTTATATATTACACGAATGTATATTTATTGTGTTGTGTGCTATTGATATGGATATAAATAGAGAGCGTATTCTTATGAGCAATGGTTGTAAACTATACAGATTTAGATACTGTAAAGATTTAGAAAACTATAAAGATACGGAGTATACTGGAAACAATGCTACTGTCAACTTAAATCTCTTTTTACAAGGAGGCTAAGATACAACGGGACGGGTAGACGATGTAGCAGAGACATTAAGATAATTTATTGATTGGGTATGGATTTCCAGTCTCAAGGAGGGTCACAGGCTCCTGATACTCCTGATAACATGTCGCAACAGTCCAAATTATTGCATTATGGACTTCTCTGTCCCATAGCATTAAAATACTTTATATCGAGTTCTACTAGGACAAACTATAGCCCCCACTAATTTACATAAACATTTAATAAACACCTAAACAAGCTTATGATATGAATAAAATGTAAGATAAAACTATTGCAGGATTCCAACTAACTTTAACATCCTGAGAAACCCAAGGAAATGAACCTGTGTGTCATGGAAAAGTCAGGGTAGACCAATTTGTTTTTTGTACTTGAAAGGATTTTCTTTTAACCCAGCTTTTTGATGGGAAATATTCCACATAAATATAATTTGATAGTTTATTTTTTCTCATATATTTTGAAGAGTGTTGAATAAACCTTATTCTCTTGAATAGAAGTGCAGTTCAGCACTTATAACACCGCAGAATGACATGGAAATTTATTTTCAAATTGATTGGAAGTCCTTGAAAAGTGAGGGAATTTGTTTTTTCCAGAAAATTTTCGCAGTTGTTTGTTTATTTTCCAAAGAAATTTCCACCAACGATGTTTCTCCCTCATTGTTATTATATACTCAACGTGTGGAAGAATTAGCACTGGACGTACCCGATGTCACGTTAAAATAAAATTAAAGCTGGCTGGCATTTCAGATTTTGCGAAAACAAAGTAAATCTGAGTGCTGTATAGAGGTCCACATACATCCAAATATTCGTATATTAAGTTACAGATATTTTCAAGTATATTAAGTAGTAGTATTGGTTTGTAACGAGGCAATTTCGTGTGTAGAGATGATAAACTGCTACAGATCCGGGGGTCGAATTACGGCGTGAACATTGATGTTCTTTGTAAGTCATGTCACTACTCATTCTAATCGTTACGATTAACCAAAAGTGGCAGAAAAGCGACGCTAAATAACAAGAAATCAAATCAAATGAACTGCTACATTAGCATACTGTTGAACTCAAGTTCCATTTCTACCTTCAAGATATCAAATAGCACTGTGCGAATTAAGCTCTTTGATTTTGGAAGGTAGTTTTTTTTTGGGGGTATGGAAATTTGTACATACAGGGTGTTTCCGGGCTGACGATACAAAGTTTCAGGGATGATGGAGAAGGGCACACGTATCAATTTGAGATCAGGAACCATGGTACGGAAACGACTTAGTCGAAAGTTATAGGCGAAAATCGGTGTATGAAGATGTAATTCTTTTATTACCTGCACAAGTTTCACAAGCTGCTACATCCACAACAGTTGTTCAAAGTGGCGTCCCCCGGCTTCCTTGCAGGCACGACGTCGTCGCACAAAGTTCTGGCGTACCCGTTGGTACAACCCCAGGGTCTTTCGAACAATGTCACAGGAAGCAAGACTGCAGAGAATCTCCTCGCAAGAATTCTCGCTGCCTGGGTACGCCAAAACTTTGTGCGACGATGTCCTGCCTGCGGGGAAGCCGGGGGACGCCACTTTGAACAACTGTTGTGGATGTAGCAGCTTGCGAAACTTGTGCAGGTAATAAAAGTATTACATCTTCATACACCGATTTTCGCTTATAACTTTCGACTAAGTCGTTTCCGTACCAGGGTTCCTGATCTCAAATTGGTACATGTGCCCTTCTCCATCATCCCTGAAAATTTGTATCATCAGCCCGGAGACACCCTGTATATTACCAGTCAGTAAACAAAACTATTGACTTATCATTTTTTCTAACCTAGGTCATTAAATCTTACGATAACATTTACATGTAATTTTTGGAAACAGTGGTTTCTAAGAAAATTCATACACAAAGGATCTATCGAATTAGTAACACAGGAAACATGACCAAATTTTTATTGCAAAGTTCAAACTTAATGTCCATATGACCTACCTCCAAGTTTCTTGTGAACACTTTAATACATGTGAAATATCAGTTGAAGAATGGTGCCCTTCATAAGGCTGCATATTTTTTTTAGTAAGGAAATCTTTGATGACTGGGCCATTAATGGGCACGAATGATCTTTCAGTTTTGTTTATTCCATAGTTAAGAAATGGTATACTATATGCTTCCAAGGTTCATTTTATTGAGGGGGATAAAAACATCCTTGGCAGGAATAACAATACAATAAAACATCGTTAATTCGAACTAATGGAGGGGATAAGTTGACCGGTCTATGAAAGTCCGGATTAACTGAAATAACCTAAAAGAACAGTAGAAAGTGCATTAAAACTCCGTTTATAGCAACAAAACACGTTTATTATGGTGTCTTTAAAGGGCATAGGCCTAAATACACTATAGCTAGGTACAATACAGTAAAATGTAAAGCAATACGACAATGCAGTACGTACATACGCGTACAGCCACATTTAAAACCTTCTATTCTGCATTCTTTTGTTTTGCCTTTTGCCTGTCCGGATTAAGCGAAGTCCGGCTTATCGGAGTCCGGATTAACGAGGTTTTACTGTAATTTTCTTTTGCCGGGGATAAAATATTTCGTGGGGGAAATCTCCGGCATTAATTCGCATAATGACAAAAAGGAGTTTGAGGATATGTTTTAAGTAAACTTTATGCACAAAAAGGCTAATCGGGACTCAACTTGCAGTTTAAAGGGGTGCAGTACACTAGCGCACAAAAATGTGAAAGTGTGCGCTCGTATATGAAAGGTGCCATGAGCACACAATATCCAATGCTGCGTTGCCACATCTATGATTGTCTAATGGCTAGGTTAGACTATGTCTCTGGGGTCTCCCTCCTTCTGCAGCGATTCATTGCCCGTCTTACGAGGCCAAATTCTTTATGAGATAGTGAGCTTATTTAAATGGAATAGGGTATTATGAATATAGCCATTCACATAATATATGATACATAATATGTCAACTTATCAGGACCCAGCCGGGGTCCCTTGAAAGGCAGAAACAGTTGACACAACGTGGCAACATCGCCATGGATTTTGTGCGTTCGTGGTATACATTTTTAACCACAAGCGCATGCAGCGTTTTGTATGTGCGCTTCACGCCTACGGCCGTTTAAAGTGTGATCCGAACCACAATGTGCCTCCACCGGGTATCGAACCCGGGACTCCGTGATTACAAGGCGACGACTACGCCAACGGGGAGGCCACTGACAAAGAGGGTAATGTTTGTTTATAACGTCGAGGTGAGCACTAATGATCAAGGTGCTCTGGACAAGTAATGTGCCCAGTCTGCTCAGGTGGAAGCTGAAGGATGTCTCCGGAAGCAACAAAAGGTCTCCGGTTAGAGAGGAGAGACAGGAGCCTTTTGCTGCGAATCACTTGTTCCCCGGCCAGGGAAAACTCCATGCCTGACATCTGGTGGCCGAATTTAGTGAACCGGAAGCCGTAAGGACCGGAGGAGAGCCATCCTCCATTTCCGTGATGAGCCAGGTTGGTTGGGTGGGTCTCCCCCACAGGGTTTCATCCCCCCCGCCATCCACGAGCTCATCTGTTCCTGTTTCCCGAAATTCGCCCGGACACGCGAGTAATTGCGAGGAAAGAACGTTACGGCTTCTCCCCCCTCACTCCCTTCAAGGGAACTTGAAGCGACTTCACCGCAGGTTCTCGATTAAGTCCGTCCTGCGAGAAGAGATAGTGTCCGACTTTTAACGACGGTCAGCAGTTTCGCCGTATCGACCGCAGTGTTACCACGTGAAGGGAAATTTTCTCTTTTTGTGGGAAATTCGGAACGGATTTGATGCGAAAAGGGAATTTCAAGGAAAAATACCAGCATATCAGGCTCAATATTACCACAGATTATACCTTTTTGGTTGCAGTGTATTAGGAAGCCTATATCGATTTATATTTCTGGTTTGTTCATTGTACAGTCACCGGCAATATAAATGAGACACCTAGATCCTGAAATACTCGTTCACCTGCAAGGCGTTATGTGTGTTGCCTAACTCTACGGCGATAAGTGGATTTTAATAGATAATTTTAAATGACAACTTCTACCAGCCCCGTAGATTTAGGCAACATGCAACAACGGCTTGCAGGCAAACGAGTATTTAAGGATCTAGTTGTTCCATTTTTATTGCCCGTGACCGTACATCACTTTCTGCATTTCCGGTTAATAGCAACGATGAGGATGAATGGACGATAGAATAAACACAGCGACATCTATCCCGGAAGCGATGAGGCTTAGTTTTAACATTTATCATGCATACGAATTGCGACCAACGAAAATTATATAGGGTTGGGCACGAAAAACCGGCCCTCATCTTGTCGGACAATCTCAAACTAGTATTTTTGTCTACATTCCCCCATTCCACTACTCTCCCCATCTGGCCACGTCACGTCACCTCTCCCGCCGTATCTGCACCTGTTTTTGTTTTTGAAGCACATTAATTTAGGGGAATGTTTTGTTTTAGACCAAGTGGTAAAGAGGCCGATTTTTCGTGTACAACCCTGTACTTATATTATTACTAGCTGCTTACCTGGCGTTGCTCGGATATTTATTTATCCCAATCTTGTATTAGACAGGAAAATAATGAATTCTAACTATAGCGTGAAATGTAATTAATTTTAAATTAGCTTAGCGACTCCGAAAATTATGGATTCGACAATAATGTAGGTCATTTGTGGCATTTCATTTTTCACCCCCTCTCACCCCCCATGCCGATAGGTGACGAACTTGGAGTTGAACCGCATTGGGAGGGTCACGAAAACTATGGATTCCATTCGCAACACAGCCTGAAGGTTAGACAACCCGAGAAACTCTTTCGTTGTGCGGATTGCATAGAGTCATGGATGTCTGTTTGTGCGGAATTTAATATCTGTGGTTCTCGATTATGTTTACATGTCACCCCTTCCCACCGCACCGCTAAGGGTACCAGGGGTGCCTTACCCCCACAGTATTTCTTTATAGATTGCAAGTGATACGTGTACCAAATTTGGTTAAAATTGCTCCAGGCGTTCGAGAGTTATTGCTGAACAAACAAACACGCACATACATCCATTTTTATATATGGAGAGGTTTCTATGGGTGAGAGGAAACATTGGTGGAAGAAGGGAAATTTTGCCACTTGGAAATTATGCCCTCAGTTTGTGGCAACACTGATCGAGCTCCGTCAGAGTAAAAGAGCATCTGCCGCTCCTGAAGAGAGAGAGGCGGTTGTTGCAGCCAACTTAACTTTGTTTCCCGGTGCCTGGGAAAGCCGCTCTCCCGCGAAACATGGGGTGAAACGAGATCAGCGAGTTGGTCATCGACGGTTGATTGGATCTTCCTTCTTTGGGAAGTTCTTCAAGGAGAGAGATCAAAGCGGATCCACAGGTCCCCTCGCTTGATTCACTCTCCCAGTTTCGGTCTCTTCTCGTTCCCCGGTTAACCAGAGGACGGCACAGGAATTTCCTAATGGGGTATTTTTTTATAGCCAGTTCTATATATTACAACTTTGTATTCCCTCAGCTTCTCTGCCCCTGTAGTTTTATCGTGATAATGAGAATGGATGATTTGAAGGGCACTCGTAATGGAAATACTAAACAATACTCGCATTTGCTTTCGAAAACCCACTATACTGGTCATATTTCAAGTTGGCGGCTGACCTTCATGGCTATTTCTGGCTTCCTATGTCCCCCAATCGTCTTCGGGGGGGGGGTGAGGCTCGATGGGTGTCAAGAAACTCAGTTGCGAAGTAAAAGCTGTAGGAGTAACATCGCTTTTTTGAAGCACCGTTCACGAGCGTAAAGGGAGATTATTTCCGCAACATCTTTTGCTGTTATGCATTTGAAGCTTCGGAACGAGTCACAACTCTCGAATCAACCAATCAACGAAGCGAGCCGCTGACGTCATCTCAACCCAGAACCTTTGCTCAGGCTCTGCACACCCACTAGGCTCGCTAGACAGACTCGCTTAGTCTGCTGGAGATGTACCGAAAGTAACTGGACTCTACTTCTGGTTTTGCCAGTTGAATACCGACCTGTGGGTGGTCGTTCCACCATTGTCCATGACCACCTGTGCAGTTGTGCCGTTAACCCCGTTGATTTCTGGTGCTGGCGATATGGTTATCGAAGTCTATCGCTTTAGAGTACGTTTGGCAACATGTGGTGTATCCGACGCTCAGTCGTTTCGTCTCGATAAGAGCTTTCGGTGCCTTGTGACTCGGAAATGCCCGATGTCAGTCGAAGAGAATTCAACTGATCGCTGATTCGTTCTTTCCCAACCGCAAGCTGAAAATGTGACCAGTATAGCAATAAAGTGATCGCGAAAAGAGGTATTTCAAATCCAGAGAGCTCAAACGAAATCAGCAGATGCGACACGCACTTGAAATATGTGCAACTCGCTCAACGAAACTGCAAAATCAAAAGACATGTTGGACATCTTCCAAATCATACGTAAATTCAAAGCTGAAATTCAAACTTGCTCTAGCCCTTGGCTTAACAGCCCGTGAGGGCCAGTGCCTACCTACCGACAACCGGCTTCACCAGAGGTGGGTGATCATCCAACCAGTTACCAGGTGACGTGTGGTCAGCAGGACTAACCCCAAATCGTTGCTTAGGTTTCCTTACGATGGTTGGTGACCACTGGTCCCATACACAGACCGAAATCTCAGGACAAGTTGTTACACCCCCCCCTTCCCCAGGAGAATCGAACCTGTGCGCGTCCTGTAGCCGGAGATCAAAAAAAGCTTGCGTCTTCGACCGCGCGGCCACGGTGCATGACTCAAACTTACTTTAAAGATAAGTAAACGGCAAAAAATCTATACCAATAATATGAATACTATTTGCCAGTTTTGCTATTTCTATTTTTGTTGGTACTTTTCCATTATTACTATTTTATCATCATTTCTCAGTTCTTTCTTCCTCTCGTATACTGTGTAAGATTTAATGTTTTTTGCCAATTGTGCTATTTCTCCATCCCTCCTCTTATATCTATAGTGTGTAAAATTTAATGTAGCATGTGGGATGGCACTTGCCTGTAGTGTCATATATTCAAAAATAAAATACAATAACCATGCCGCGATTCGAACCCGGAACATTGGGTGACGATATGGTCACTACACGTGAAGATAAGGTATACCTTTCCACACATTTACACCGTCGATACATACGAGGCACGATTGAACGTATTCTCGACCTCTGGAGGTGATGATATCGGCACCACACTCCGGCCTCATTTAACGCTCCCCTCTTACGGTTAGCTCCAGGTATGCATTAATTACATGCTGGGTGAGCATCATAGCCACATTATGCAGGAATCTAACTCCGGTCTCCCTCGGTCGATATGTCCTGCTGACTGGACATCCTCGATTGGCCACCAAAGCTTGTGTTGATGCGTCTTTGTCGATAATAGAACACCATATTTCTATCAGTCTTCAAAGAACTAATATTTATTTCACAAGAAATTGGTCAAAATAAGATGGACGTCAGTAGAGAACATCAGATGAAGTTGATGCAAATGACGCATTGGTTGGTCTCCATCCAGCGAAACTTGGTTCGGATAACACTACATCACTGTCACTAAATCAAGAATCGAAACCATGTTTGCTTCTTTCCTTCGAAGCAAAATAGTAATGGATGTCTCCCTATCTCACCCCGCCCTCCCGTCTCTCTCTTTCTCTGTGTATTCTGGGGCAGAGGTATCTCCTCCCACCTTATCTACCGAAAAACAGATCTGCCCAGTTTGTTGCTAACTATCTTGTCTTGCTGAAAGTTCTTGCGTTCCCTATTGGTGTCATAAAGCGAAAGAAGGAGGAGTAGCCGCCGAGATAGGTCCGAGCAGAAACAGCGAAAAAAGGGGAAAGGAAAAGAAAATCTGCGATAACAGAAAGTCCAGTGCACCTGTAACAAGGTTTCTTTGCCGAGGCCTGGAGAAAACTTTAGGAAGAAATAAAGTTAAGGGAAGTTGAGAGCTTACCCAGAGACATAAACAACAAGATAGCGGAGGAAACTGGAGAAAAGGAAGGTCAGAGTTAACTCTTGTGGAGCCTTGATACTAGAAGGTGCTCGTGGCTAGGGTATGCTTGCTTCTTCATTCCAAAATGATCCTCTTTTTACTTTTTTTTAAAACTTTTGTATCTATTCTGTGTTATTTTTATGAAAGCACTAAAGATTTATACTTTCTTGTTTTAGCGATGTAGCGTTATCGATAATATAATAGCAGTTTTGATAATATTCTTGTATTTGTATCTTGTGTCGGTATTTCAATTTCAATTTTATTACTCCATATAAACCATATACATTGGTATTTGGAGGGTTCAGTACAGTTCATATAAAAGAAAAATATATAATTACAAATTTTCTATAATTTACAATCTAGATATTCACTAACACTATAATATTCCTTATTAACTAATAGTTTCTTTAATTTATTTTTGAAACTTGTCATACTTTCTGCTTTTATATCATTTGGTAAATGGTTGAATATTTTAATTGCCATCTGTTGGGGTCCTTCTTGAACTAATGTTAGCCTGGTGAAGTATGGCTTTAAGAGCTGTTTATTTCGGGTGTCATGTGTGTGTTCTATTGAACTTCGCAGCGCAATATTTTTTCTGGCATATAATGACATTTCATATATGTACAGAGAAGGGAGCGTTAATATTTTAAATTTCTTAAACAACGTTTTGCACGATTCCCTAGGCTTTATACCTGCTATAATCCTAATGGCTTGCTTTTGTTTTCTAAATGCTTCTAAACTTGCCGGTGAGTTCCCCCAAAATTCTATTGCATAATTTATTAGTGAATGAAACATTGCATAATATACCTGAATTAGTGAATTTGTTTGAAGTGTTTGTTTTAATAACCGCAGTGCAAATATTTTGGAATTTAGTTTTTTAACAAGTATTTTTACGTGGTTTGACCAATTTAGATTTTCATTTATAGTAACTCCTAAAAATTTTGTTTCTCTAACTAATATTACTGGAAGATGGCTATTCTTTACTACATCTTTAATTTTATTGTTTTGTTTTGTGTGAAATAGCACGTAATTTGTTTTTTGTTCATTCAATAGTAATTTATTACTGTCAAACCAAGATTTCATTTTTTCCATTGTTTTTTCAATGTTGGCTTCTAACTCGTTCACATCATTTCCCTTTATTATTGCGCTAGTATCGTCTGCGTACAACAAAATCTTTGTATTATGTATATTAAATGGTAAATCATTTATGTACAAAAGAAAAAGTAGTGGGCCTAATATTGATCCTTGGGGAACTCCATATTTTAATGTCTTTAGAGTGGATTTGTATTTTCTTACGTTTCCTTCTCTTTCGTGACTAATTTCAACACATTGCATTCTGTTTGATAAGTATGATTTCATAATTTCAAGCGCGTTACCCCTTATCCCATAGTGTTCCATTTTAGAAATTAATATTTTGTGGTTTACTAAATCAAAGGCTTTTGTCAAGTCGTAAAATATTCCGAGAACTAATTTTTTATCGTTTATACCTTGCAAGATGTTTTCGATTAATGTATGTGTTGCACTTGCTGTGCTTTTATTTTCAATAAATCCATGTTGTTCTTTTGATAGTATGTTGTGTTTATTAAGGAACTGTAGAAGGCGGCGTTTTAGTAAGTTTTCTAGAATTTTGCTTAGCACAGGTAGTAATGAAATTGGTCTGTAATTTTGAACCATGTTTTTACTTCCATTTTTAAATACTGGGTTGACTTTTGCTATTTTTAGCTTAGTGGGAAAGATACCATTCGCGATACATTCATTAAAGAGATATTCTAAAATGGGTGCTAACAACTCCTTGATTTCTTTTATTACTCTGATTGGAAATTCGTCTCCTACAGCCTTTGAGTCTTTTAAATTACATATCTCCTTCGATATTTCATTTGTTGTGGTTGGTGTTAAAAACATGCTTTCTAGAGTGCGCGGTTTAGAGTTACACAAAAGTTGCAATGGGTTTTTTGCATTATTTATATTTGTTACTAAGTTATCTCCTAATTCGGTGAAGTATTTATTAAATGTTTCACACACTACAAATGGATCGTGTATTTCAATATCATTTGTGCATAATTTTATATTGTTATTTGTTTTTCTCTCTTTCATTACAGTATTTTCATTTACAACGTCCCACATTGCTTTGCTTTTGTTGTTTGAAGACACAATTTTGTTCGCATAATATTTTTGTTTGGCATCTCTTATTTGTTTTTTATAGTAATTTATGTAAAATTTATTTACTGATTTATTTATGGGAGTGCGTTGACTTTGACTTATTAGGGATCTTTTTATTTTGCTATATTGTTTTACCTCTCGTGTTATCCACTGTTTTCTCCTTCCAGTTTTGGCTTGTATTTTTCTTTTAGGGAAAGCTTTGTCAAAAATATTGTAGAGTGTATTTGTAAAAATTGTGAACTTTTCATCACTGTCTATTTGACTTACATATATTTGGCTCCAAGATTCTATTTCTATCAAAGATTTAAATTTGTACATATTTCTTTGACTATATATTCTATTTTCATGCATAACAGGTTGTTTGGTAACACGTGTAGTTTTTACGTGCATTATTTGGCACGTGTGATCAGAGAGACCATTCTTAATGTCATATGAGATGTCACCGTGATCGAGATTTGTAAGAACATTGCCAATTGCAGTTTCGGAATTAGATGTTATTCTGGTAGGTTTTTTAATTAAATAGTTAATATTATACGATAAAGTTAGTGTCAACAAACGGTTTCGCTCAGGGCAGTCTTTTAGAAAATCAACATTGAAATCTCCACAAACTAATACTTTTTTCTTATGAATATTTGGTATGTTATTTAGTACATTTTCAAGACGTTCAAGAAATATTTCTAAAGACCCTAATTGGCTTCGGTAGACCGAAAGTATGACAAGGTTCAAATTATCTATTGTAACAGCAGCACATTCAAAATTTAATTCCGAGGACTCGTTACACAGTTTGTTAGTTAGTCTAGCATGTGGCAGCAGAGAGTTTTTACTAAAATTAGAGAACCACCTCGTTGGTATGTCACTCTACAAAAACCGCTAATTATTTTATAATTACTAATTTTCAAAAGTTTTATATTTTCACTGTTGAGCCAATGTTCTGTTAAGCATATTACATCTGGTTCCGGGTCGATCGTGTTGATCAATACTTCGAGTTCTGCTATTCCGTTGTGTAATGTGGTAGATACAAAATGTGTTTGTGTAAATTTGGATTTGATGATTACTAGGGACATTGAATTTTCGCGATGCGCGAAATCGCGAAATGTGAAAAAATGCAATTTTGAACATTCTTCACGTAACTACACCCCCAATGATGAAATATGCATGAGTTTTATTCGCGAAGTAATGCGAAATGTGTGCTTTTCCACGAAATGAACGCTTTTTCGCGAAATAACCGTGAAATATCATCAAATTAAGTAGGAAACACGCAAAAATCGGCAATCGAGGTTGTGCGCGCAAACTGTCGATTTGTAACGAAACGTTTGCCTAAAGTTTCCTACCACTTGCAGCTGAAGAACGTTTTATCTTCTATCACATCAGGAAGACCCTGCAAATTGTAATTTCCCATGCACATAATCTCAGTTCGAAAACTTCGCTCCCTGTCAAGCTGCATTCCTTTATTCCTCCGAATGTCTACTCAACTTCCAGTTTCATCGAACTTGCTAGCTGTAGCAGCGATAAGATTAGTCTGTTCCCGCACATCAAGGGAAACAATGGTGTCATTTGTGTTCAGTCATGAATGGATTTTGTTTATCATCATGTGATTTTCAACATGTGTTTGTGTATGTGCAGTAGTGATTATTTTATTTGTTGGACAGCAAGGATATCCTTTAAATCCATACAATGAAAAAATCACTTGAGATATGCAAATTAGAAATGAAGTGATTTTGTGTTGATGTTTTTTTTTGGTTGGACAGCTAAGTTCTTGTGTATGTGTACAGTATATAAAAATGAAGTCGTTTATCAATTTATAGCTCTTTTGTATGTTGTTTCCTCTCATGATGAAAAAGTGTGTGCCAATTTTTTTTTTCACTGCTGGTATATACTGCTCATCTAACATTTTATTTACCGCTCTCCTCAGTTTTTATTTACCATAAATTTGTCTCCCTAATGATAACATACATACAAATTTCTCAATGCGTAAATTGGAACAGAAAAAAATGCATACAGTCTGTAACAGGGTGGGTACTCACAGGGAATTCCGGGGAATATGCGTGAATTATTGGCTCCGGGAATTATGCGTGAATACTACGAGAGTTTTTCTGCGTAGACGTGAAAAATTGCAACCTTTATTAATCCAAATTAATTCATACATTTACACATGACCCAAGGTAAGTTTTTCACAGTTTTGCTTTAATTTTTATCGAGGAAGGAGAAGAAGAGAAATCTGCGTGGACAATAAAACGGAATTTTCTCAATCCGTTCATTCTGTTAGATTGTAATCAAGGTGTCCCGGGTTCGATACCCGGTGGAGGTACATAGTGGTTCGGATCCCACTTTAATCTGAGGTCCAGCCCCGATTAGCCTTACTGTGCATAAAGTGGACTTAAACACCAACTCAATCAATCATTATGTTAGAGTCCTTTGCAGAACAATCTATCTGACAGGCAGGAGATTATTGCAAGTTGACATCTAGAAGTTGATTAGGTAAATTTGAGTTTGAAATTATTATACAATTGACAATTTTTCTAGATTAGTGTATCCTATAACCAGTGCTCGAAAAATCTTCATCAGAACTAGGCGCCAGGAAACCATCTACTGGCAATTGTGCATACTATAAGTTGAGCATCACCGTATTCAAAGCATTGCTAAATCATGTGAGAAAGCAGAAAATTAGGGGTTGGGGGACAAAGAGTAGGGAATAGTTACCGATTCTATGAAATGTTCACAATGATGATAAAAAAAATCCTAATACCATTAAGCCTTGTTTCCATGATATGAAAAACTCAATATGCTGACCAAGGCAGAAATTTATTTTATTTTAAAACATAAACTAAACGTAATGTTTCAATCTTCTAGCAAGATCTTTTGTATTTAGGACAGAGTCTGAAGAAGACCTTACTAGAAGGTTGAAACATTACGTTTAGTTTATGTTTTAAAATAAAATAAATTTCTGCCTTGGTCAGCATATTGAGTTTTTCAAAAAAATAATTTGCTTACTTACGCTGCACTGCAATTTGAACTTAGAATCTTCAAAATTTCGTACATGCCAACTTAAAAGAACGGCAATATTACAGCAAAAGATCACAGTCGCCAGGCTGAAATTTTTAGTCGCCATGGCGACCTGGCGACCGGGATTTTTCGAGCCCTGTATATAACATTTGTGACTTGTGTTTGTAGATGTATTTCGAGTCTTGAGTATGTGAAATGGCAAATGTAAACGTCGCACCTTAAACTGTATATATATATACAGTATAAAGGGTCTCTATGATTTCAATGTACCAAAAATGGTAATTCAATTCAAGTATATATATACTGTAAATATATGTGTGTGGGTGGTGAGAGGCGGTAATACATAAGGTTTAAACAGAGAAAACATCTGCTTCTATCCTTGAATTTTTGGAAAGTTCGGCTTGAAAACTGAGCATTACACTTGAATTGCATCATGATCCTAGAGCGGCAACCCTGTGTAACTCAGACCAAATGTTTAAGCATATCGAGAAACATATCGAGAAAGAGGCATCAAAAACTCATCAATGGATCCATAAAGTTCGACATAGAAAAAAACTCACTTGCGTCATATGACGCCCTTTTCCGTTACCTTTGCAATGATATACAAAGATACATCAAGCTGCAAACCTGATCCTTGGGCAAAGGCCAAGAAACACATTTTAGTGCATCATCAAACAATGCATTTCTGATGCATCAATTAGCTTTGCGTAAGACTATTGTAGAGCGAGTCTCTTGGGTAAGTATGAAGCTTCGATCTAGAAGACCACGGCAACGGCGTAAGAACGAAGTCAATGACGGTGAATATATTCTCTCTGGCTATCGACCAGGTGAGATCTGGAGAAGTTTTCAATCGTTCGAGAGCTAACGTCACGCTCATCTTCAGGGTAAGAGGTCTTCAGGTAACGCCACTCTAATCGTCTACCATGAAGGAGAGAGTGATGATAGCTCTTGAAAGATTGGACACTTTTTCAGAACTCACCTGGTCGATAGCCAGAGAGAATTTATTCATCATTCGTCGCCAGGAAAGCTTCAAGACTTACTTCGAATATACGTGACTTATGAGCAGGGAACTTATTAATTTGTAGTAAAACTGTGCTAAATTTTCACCAAAATATGGAGTTAGATATGGACTTAAAATTATAAAAATTTATAATATAAGACACTACACGAGCCACATAAAATACAGTATGCTAACATTGACGTTAATTGTAAAACAACACAAAATATGTTTTCATTTCCTGTTTCCAAAACAGTGAATAACAACATTTTGATGAAAGGGTTCGAATGTGAATTTTCTTCTGTTGTCACTTGAGATGGAATTTATATTGACTAAAACTGCATTCAATATCGCAAGAAGTAATGGGAGTGTATTTTAAATTTGTCAGTTATTCGTAAGAAATTCACCCAACTCTTTTGGGCACCATGGTGACGTGTAGTTATTTGCCCGAATATGGAGTATATGTTGAGAAATCTTCTTAAATATGGAAATAATGTGTAAAAATAATTAAAATATGAACCAAAACATAATATGTGTACAAATATGGAAAACAAAAACGGAATTCTTCGAGTCTACATGTTACTTACCTAACACTTTTTTCACCATAATTTTCATTTTCTTTTTTTCCTGTTTCCAGTATTTCCATGTCATAGACCATCACTAAACACACCTTTTGTTGGCTTCAAACATCAACAGTGTTGCCACTGTACCTCATAATTTTTTAAAACACCCATTTGGACCGGTACGCCTTTACGAGGCATTTCAGGATTGGCTATACGCGAAAACATCGGTTTTCTTCTCTGAACTATAGATGGCGAAATAGTCCACCTACCCAAGGTGGAAATTGATGTCCAAATTTCCAGTCGAATGTTTGACATGCAATTTTCCATGCTTTGTGGAAAAATAAATTTACACTTTGACTTACATTTGGCAACACTGCATGAACAACACTGCACCCCGTTTGTTGTTTCTATGTTTAAAAATATCTACTTGGACAGGGCTAACATTTGGTGTATGACTTATGTATGTACAGGTTTCGGTTACAAAGTAACGCCACTCTTAATTCCCAGTTGCGCCGTTCGTGGGACACCTTGATATAACTGATTTCAGCTTCATACATTTACATATAAATCCGTTCCCTGCTTATAAGAAACTCTATTGGTTACTCCAATGGCAAGTGACGGCCTCGCGTCCAGAAGAAGTGTTATCATCTCTCTCGAATGCTTGCACCTGTTTTTGCGTACATAATGATGCTAAATGTACTGGTAATCCAAGTTATGGCCACCTTTCAGTGAAAACGAGGCTATGACAGAGTTGTATTTAATGAAAAATATGATTTTTTTAGACATTTGAAATACCTCAGCGAATTTTCCGTAAGAGCGATGTTATTGTGTTATTAGATAAGTCAGCATTCGATAACCTGACAAATCACTCACAACATAGAAGACCCGATCTACAACATCAATATTATTGTCGATTTGCAAAATATTTAGTTAAAACGTTCTCACTGATAAAATAAGAATAATAACATTTGTATACATCAAACAAGGTAGCCTACCCGACGACCACATACAGAAAATCAATTGTAATCTATCTAGCAGTTATTCATTTCTAATGACCGACTGGCCGAACCAAGAGAATCAAGCGGAATCAAGAGAATAATGAATATTAAAGAAAATAACAGTAGTCATTCAGTCCACACTGAACTGCTTCGTACTTCAGAATTTTTCTTTCCCTTCCGCCGTATCCGTTTAATTACTGCAGTCGCAGCACGCTTTGTAGGTAACTTCCCTCCAAAAATTCAACAACGTTAAATATTAAGTCTCTGCTTTCGCTATGTACTTGTACAGTTTACCCTTTCATGATGAAATCACACACTTTGCACTGAAACAGGAACGAGCTTTTGACAGTACTGAAGAAAATTTGCAACGCGGGAACGGGCGAACATTGAAACGGCTAACTGATTCACGCTCCCTTCTCGCAGCTACTATAATTGATTTTGCCTTCTTGTGGCTTATTTTTAACGTTCTAAGATAATGGCGATGCTGAGGATGAATGATAAATTAATTAAGTAGGAAATTCCATGTCATATTCAACGATTTGAACAAAGGACCTTTGCCTTTGACAAGGGTTGTCACATTATGTAATACGGCTATTCGTGCTGTAACATGTATTGCTTTGAATGATTAGAACGATTTCATCCTAGGTCATCTACATGCTCCATCTCAAAGGGTTAAATGGTGACAACAGCCACGCAGACTGATAATTACGAAAAATTTCAGTTCATTGTAAGTCGGAACCTGTCAAAGGGGAATGAACTTCTTTATAAAGGCGCGAGGGTGGAGGGGGGATGAGTTCTCTTTTCGCTTTGTCCCACTATTTTCATTGGACCTTTATTGTTACTTTTAGACATCAAAGACTCTACTTCATTTTCGATATCAAAGCAGTGACGGCGCGAGGGAAATTAGGGCGAATGCCCCCTCTAACGACGAGTCCACTCCCAGAAAACAAGGAACAGTAGCTAAGTTAATGCACTTTTGACCAAATATGCATTTCTTGTGTGATATCTTATATTAAATGTGACTGCCACCTTTCGAAAATATATCCGGTTACCTCTGTCTCCTCTTAATTTTTTTTCTGGTGCCATCACTGCGTTAAAGGCGGCCATCGCTCTTAAATTGGTTGAAGAGGTATTACAAAAGGAAAATATTAAACAAATAGTTGCAACTTTTATTGTGCAAATTTATCGTTTTAGATTCAGAATGAACGTAAAGCGGACCTTTTAAAAATCGAGTTCTTTAATTCACGCCTAAGTGTTAGATATCACCAAAAGTTGCACTATATATATAAACTATTACACATTTCCAATGTGCACCATATTTATTGACATATCGAATTGTACAGTTATGTGAAAATGTGAGTTCATATACAAAAGGTAAGATTATCCCAATGTCTTTCAATGTAGCAAGTTAGTTGTGACACGTAAAAATATGTCTAATATTATTTAAAAATTGTACTTTGATAGTAAAATAATAAAGTTTGTTTTTAAACACAGTTAAAAGCACACCAAAAATGGAAAATGAAAGTAAATTTGCTGTATCAACTTTTGGCCGCTTATAATTTTGGGATTTATGAAAGTTTCAGTACTTGCTTGATTGGTTGACTGACTTGCTTTATTTTACTTCGCTTTTTGTGCCACTTTTGGCTAATTTGCGAAGATGGGGATGAGTGATAACATGATTAAATTGATGAATAAACACTCACAGACATCCATCTTCAGGCCGGGATTCAAACCCGGGACCCCTGGCGTCGTAGATCGATGTGCTTACCACTCCGCCACGGGGGCCAGCGTTTAGTACTTGTTGTTTATAAGAGTTCGTAATAATAAGAGCTATATTTTACATTAATAGTATCTTAATCATTCGACTGTTTGTTGCGATGACTATGGAAATTTCAGAGACCAAGGTTTCCGATTTTTTCAGTCCTTTTCAATTCATGTGAACATTTTTGTTAATGATTTGCATATGATATACCCAACGCACTCAATTTTGTTATCTCAATACAAACTCCATTACTATTTTCCAACATTTTTTGTTACTGTTTCACATGCCTGAACGCATTAGAATGGCCATATTTTACAGTAAATTAAATACAGTTTTCAGCATATAGTTATAATTAAGCTCAGTACACGTTCGAATGAAATGTGTTCAATTCGCAGTTAATGTAGCACTAGTAATATGCGACTCAGAAAAGGGAGAAAGGTTGTTAAAAAAATCGATCTCTTTATTACGGCAGAGCTTTTAGCTCGATGCTCCTGAAAGAGCTTTATAAGTTTAAACTAATGGAAAAAACCGTTTCCTTTGTAGCAGAACTGCAAGGCAAGTGGAAGAAAGGTAGTCCTTATCTGCAGGAAGAGCTGGCCTCTATGTCTTTTGTTTCCAAAGAATAGGGGGGATGCCTTTCCTCTTTTGCAATTTTCTTCCCTCACCCCCTTTTTTTTTATTCAGAACATTACGCTACCTTCCCCCAGCCACTTTTTTACCTCTCACCTTCTTCGTAGGTCCCGCTAGACTTGAAATGTGACTAAGGCCTCCGCTCCCAGCTCTGAAAGAAATACGACAATCGTCAACAAGATTTGTTAGGTGAGAACTCCAGCACGGACCAATTTCCCATACACAACTTCCCTCTGCTGCCACTACCCTTCAGCGTTAGGGAGACATTTTGTGGAAGTCATATTTGAGACAAGCTTTCGCCTGTGCTGGAAAGGAAGGGGAGGGCTTTATTTTCTCCAGAGCGGAGACAAAGTCTCTGGAAAGTTAGTTCTGGAACTCGTTTTGTTCGCTGGAAAAGTTTTCCCGTCCCGTTTCGTCATCCTCGCGTTTCTTTCGATGGAGGGGATTGTGCCTTATTTACGGACAAGGCGACGAAGAACCTTGTCTAAATGTGAGTACATCTGCGCATCACGAACTCCATAAAATAGTTCCTGAGCCGTAGCGGACCTACTGCTTTTTAACAAGGAACACGCTGGCTGAAGGACGATACGAGAGACGTTCCTGAATTGTATAGAAGTAAGACAAACACAAATTTGTTCAAAA
Source organism: Lepisma saccharinum (assembly GCF_977018435.1). NCBI lineage: Eukaryota > Metazoa > Arthropoda > Insecta > Zygentoma > Lepismatidae > Lepisma > Lepisma saccharinum. Next base: position 18,720,489 of record NC_139256.1, on the reverse strand, counting down.
TTACGTGAAGGCGAAGACAAGAGTGTCAAATCCGTCTAAAGTTACCTTCGCAGATTCTTTTGTCACAGTTCACACCTAAATTACAATGCAAATTCTGCTGGAAAGTTACGTGTGACAGACACCTCGTAAAGTCTCCCCGATGGTGCAGTGGTAGCGTCGTCGCCTTGTAATCAAGGGGTCCCGAGTTCGATACCCGGTGTAGGCACATAATGGTTTGGATCCCACTTGAAAGCTGTAAGTCCAGTCCCGATTAGCCTTACTGTGCATAATGTGAACTTAAGAACACTAAACCAATCAATCATTGTAGACACCACGAAAAAGAGTCTGGTTCTTATGGCTTTGAGCAGGTTACGGGCATGAACAGTGAAGAGAAATTCATGTCATGGAATCAATCATCATGGAATCAATCATCAAACATTCATGCAATTTATATTCCTTTTTTGGCAGACAAATCAGGTAATGGTAAAATATAATGAGGTAATACATTATGCAAGATTGCTTTTCAGGGTAACGTGCAAATTGTGAGATTTTCAGTTAAGTTCCTAACAAGAACAATTTTAAGTCAGACATCGAACGCGAATTGCTTGCTTACAACTATATAGTGATCAGGGTGTCTACTCATCTTTTGTGTGAGTTACGGGCTCCGAGAATTCTGCGTGAAAAAATTCGACTTTTATTAATCCAAAATCCCACTGAATTTATACATATTTAGAAATATTCTAAGGCAGTTTTTCACAATTTAGCTTTAATTTTTATCGAGGAAGGAAAATAAAGCTGCGTGGAAAATGAAACAGAATTGTCTCAATCCTTTTACTTGGTTAGTGTCCTTTGCAGAACAATTTGTCCTACAGACGGAAGTTTACTACAAGATAAGATACCTTGAAGTTGATTAGGTCAATTTGAGTGTGAAATTATTGCACAATTAACATTTTTTCGTAGATTGGTACATCCCGCACCATCTGTGACTTGTGTTTCTAGATGTATGTCGAGTCTGAGTACATTAAATGGCAAATGTAAACTCAGCAATTGAAATTAAATATATAGTTTAATTGGATTGTATTAGAATTTTTGAATACATTTTGAAATCACGCATGCCCTTTATGTGGTGGTGAGAGGGTGTAATACGTAAGGTTGAGGTAGAGAAAACATCTGCTTGTACCCTTAAATTTTTGGAAAGTTTGCCTTGAAAACCGAGAATTATACTTGCATTTCATCACCACACTGTAGTGGACGTGATTTCATGTTTTGCCATTGCTACTACCTTTACTTAGATGAAGATTGAGGTTATAGTAAAGTGTGCAAAGATTAGCAGAAAGAGTGCACAAACTCCTCACACATCGCAGACTCACTTAATCAAGTTCATTCACGTTGGGCTAAGATCCACTGCGATCCCTTCTCTTGCTCTGTAATTGATCTTTCAACCTCTTTCAGTCACGCTTAATCTTGTATTTATGAAAGCGCCATTAATAACTTCAAAACAAATAAGCTGATATCCGAGAGGGTTTCTTCTGGGGGTGATTTGGTCTCACTCTTGCAGTATGTAAAAGAATCACCTGTCGAAGTTGGTCGTGGAGGAATCTCTGGTATTATATACGATGTTGCAGACGTCGTGGGGGGAGGCTTAATCTTAAAGGGAAGATGATAATGGATCATCAGCAAAAAACATGTCTCCGAAGCAACGGAGTATGCTAAATCAATAGATTCGACGCTGAAGATAAAGGAAGGATGGTATCATAAAAGTTCCCTCCGGCTGTAAACTGATCTCAATTTCTTCTTGGGCATCGTGGCGCTTGGATTAAACTGGCTGAGATGCATCCTGTAATTATTTTGTTCCACAGTAATTAGCGTTGTCTCGACCTGCATAATAACGTTCGCAGTAATTAAGAACAAGGAGTGGATTATTGTGGCAGTGTGGCAAACCCTCCTCTGATGGTTTTGAAAATTGTCTCCGAAGATCATAGCCACCTGAGTTGTTTTAAATGGTAGGTGAGTGCCTGAGAAGTTCCATACAAGTAAGCTATCCATGATATTTCCAATGTCTAAGCTATCTCAGTGGCTATCGAAGGTTCCGCGCATTGATTTGGGCATCTTTGCGAGTCTGTCTACAAGCACACACTGCCTTAAACCTGGTCCTGCTAACCTAACCACAAATGCATTATAACCCGTTGCACAACATCCCCTGAGGGTCAGGTCGTACCAACCGACTACCGCCCTCACTCCAAAATGCCGAGGTGGGAGATGACGTGTGGTCACCACGACGAGCCCCCAGTTGTAGGTTTCCATGACCTGGCTACGCTGGTCATTCTTGAATCTGGATCAACAGAAATTTCTCATTTGATCCACTTGTGTCTATGGCTGGTCCCGTACACAGGCTGAAATCTCAGGAGAAAAGGTGTTAAGCTTCCCCAAGGAGACTCGAGCCTGCGCGCGTCCCTTAGCCGGAGCCCAAAGCATGATGCCACATATGCATTATTAGTCTGTATCTGGAATCTGTGGAACAGGACCGCGCATAACGGAAGAGAAGGGGAGCGTTGGCGGAGCAAAGAAGTGCGCGATGCTGGAAACTGCTAGTAGCTGCATTCAATTTCCCTCGTACGCGTTCATTAGTCGAGCTCTCTCGAGTCACTACTCGCTGCATAGATTCTCGGGGCAGAGTTTAGGTGTAATTGTAATTGTAAAAATAATGCATTTGATTCGGTTAGGAGGGCCATGTTTAGGCCTCTTGGCAATGAATTTTCGTGACTGGTCGACGCAGTATGTGCTCGTAGACGGACCATGTTTGGTGTAGTCACCGTTGCGATCAGCCTAAAGTGGCAGAAAGCGACGATAAATTTAGAAAATGCAAGTATATCTGTGTACAAGGACATCATATGTTCTATGTAATGCACTATAACCTTGGATCATAAAACAGATCAATGGTTAGTGTGGCGGAGTGCTTAGGTTCGAATCCTGGAATTCCATCAATTTCATCATATCGCTCATCCTTATCTTCGCGATTAGCCAAAACTAGCATAAAAGGGAAGTAAAATAAAGCAAAACAAATCAATCAATCCTTTCATTTACGAGGCTTGTCCGGAAAGTAGAGATACAAACCAAAAAAAGATATAAAATAAATGTATTGCTCGTAACTAAAGATACACTTGATACACTGATACAGAGGCTATTTCTCCACATAAGTGCCACCATTGTCCAAACATTTGTTCAGACGCGGAACAAGTTTTTGTCTCCCTGAATCGTAGAAATCCGCCGCCTGCATCTGGAACCAAGTTGTGACTTCTTCCCTGACTTCATCGTCCATCAAGATTTTTCTTGAGGTACAGGAACAGGTGGTAGTCGCTGGGTGCAAGGTCGGGGCTGTATGGCGGATGGGGAAGAACCTCCCATTGAAACTGTGCAAGCAGATCCTTGGTGACATTCGCTGCATGGGGGCGGGCGTTGTTATGAATCAAGCGGATTCCACTTGACAACATGCCTCTCCGTTTGTTTTGACGGCCTCCCACTTCTCTCTTCATCACGAACATCACGTCGACCTTCTGCGAAGGCACGGCACCATTTCGCCACATTTTGACGATTCATTACGTTCCCGTACACAGTCACAATTTCTCGGTGGATCTCCGATGGACGCTTTCCTTGTGCCTGCAAAAACCTGATCACGGCGCGCACTTCCTGCTTGGCGGGATTCGGTATCGCCGTTGCCATTTCCAACGTGTGTTCCTCGCACAAGACTCAACGCAGCACTGTCGACTCACTCCCAATCCTCGTCGTATGGATCACGGTTAGTGCCAGTGTTGCCAACTTTGGTACACATTTTTCCCCTAACGTGCAAATGTGTTTGTATCTTTACTTTCCGGACAAGCCTCGTATTTCATCAACATTCGTCCTCATCGTAGCGATTAATCTATAGAAGAACAAAAGCAATGTAATTCAGCAAAAAATAGAAATACAGATAGAACTATTGCTGGTTTATGAGGCCCTGCCAACTATAAAGTAATATCTGTTGCTCTATTATGGTTAGTTGGTTGCTTATTCCCTTAATCTCCTCTCTTGGTTAATTGCCATTAAGGTGGATGTTGGAAGTAACGAGTAGTAGCACATTTATTAATGGCACCATTTTTGATAAAGCAGCATTGTAGGGATCGCGGTAATGAAGTAAGTGGTTCGAAATGTCTGATTTTGTAACTTGGCTTTTTGAGACAGGTTTCGTGTGTGATTTATTAAAGTCGAATAGAAGTGAAAGTTGGTTTCGAATCCTTCTGCCACAAATGAGAAACGAAACTTATTAAGCAAATTCAAATTATAATATTAGTAATGTGTTATATCATATTTGGGATGTACAAATGTATGTAAGGAGATTTTCATTGCTTTTAATTAAGAACTGTCTCTTTTAATGAAACAACAGGCCGTATAAAGAAAAGGGGAGAATGAGAAGGGAGGCGTAAAGATGGGAGAGAATGATTCAGAGGAAAATGAGAGACAAAGAGAAACTGGAACAATGAGAAGAAACAGTTGAAAAGAATGATAAGGAAAGAGAGATAAAGAAGGCAAGAGAGGGGGAAAGAAGAGGAGGGAGGTAAGATAAGAGTTAAAGGAGAATTAGAAATTATATTTCTTGAGCGAATGTAGAGCAAATGAAATAGAATGATAGAGACAATTGAGTGACAGAGAGAGACAAAGTAAAAAATTAAATAGAGAAAGAGACATATAGAGAAAATAGACCAGAAAGATGAGAGAAACAGTTAATGACAGAGAGTGAGATAGGAGAAAGACAGATAATGGTCCAGCGGAGAGAGAGAGAGAGAGAGAGAGGGAGAGAGAGAGGTACACAGACGGAGAGAAAATTAAGCTAAAATTCGTTACGGAGCTCTCAGGGTTTAATCCGATTTTGGATCCCTCCATCATCAAAGAAAGCGAATGAATAAAAAAAGGCGAAAGTAAACGGTAGAAGACAGGCTTTTAAGCACAGGTAATTTGAAATCTCCCTCGGAGAGGTCTCTAGGATGTCATGCTGACACAATCTTTCCCTGTATCTTCTGCTCCATCCTCAGGAAAATCACCGCCAGGAGGCTCTGCCATCCGTTCGAGATAAGTACGACGTGAACCAATAAAATTCCGTCTCGTTCCACTGTTCAGTTCTACGGGGAAAGGGGGGGGGGATGTTATAAAAGCTTAACTGTACGTTGTTCACGTGGATATTGGAACTTGTGCATCGATAAACTGAAGCGAAACTGTCATTCTGCTCAGACTTTGAGTTGTATCAGTCAGTGTTGCCAAACATAGTGAAATTCAACTTGGTATACATCTTCGAAAGGAGAAAAAAGAGTATGGGAAGGTTGCATCACTTTGCCAATTTCACGTCACAGAGTCAGTTATAATCAGTGATGTGCGTCTACGCGTAAACAACGATAGTCTACACGTAGACTATTTTATACACGTAGATTACGTAATCTATGTAAACAACATGGCGAAAGGTGATAACTTATCAAAGGGCGCCGTGGAATTAAAAAAGATTATACTGCGTATCAGTTGATGATGTGTGAGAAGAACTTTTCATACTATTTGTTCCAAATTCGAACAATTTCTCACCTAGGAGGAAACCTAATATAGGAAATATTCTAGTGTTTTATGGGGAAAAGACCACTCTTGCCTCACGACTGCCATCTGCTGTTGTTTTTTGCATACTATTTATCTTCTTCCATAGTTGGTAATAGAAGAGAAGATAAATTTTGTTGTAAATAGGGTTCTATTCATTTCCTTAGGAACCAGTATAGTTGAAAATGTCACTTTCCTTTCATGAAAGCCTTGAAAATTAATTGTAATGCACTTTAGATTGTCTACGTAGTCTATGTATACTACAACGCTATGTAATCTACGCGTAGATTACGTGTAGACAACGCATGTAGACGTAAACTTATAGTCTACGGCACATCACTGAAATGCAATAAATGTTTAACTAAATCGGTTTGCTGGTTCGACTGCTCATCATTCACAGGCTAGATACATTTTAACAATATATTCCGAAATTCTACCGTCGTTATGAAGGCACTTGTATTGTGTACCAGGAATCTGTGGAACGAAAACGAGTTCTCTGCGGAAGTAGTGATTCGACAGGGTTGGACCTGTGGACGGGTAAAAGGGAAAAGGTGGGACATGGAAGGGGAAACGAAACTGCAGCTACCAGCCGTTTGCTACTCTCTGCCCGCTCGGTTTCTCCCCTTCTCTACCTTTATGCGCCGGTCTTGCTCCACAGATTCCTGGTTCAGAGTATACGTTATTGAATTGTAACAAGTGTTTTGCAAGGCCTCATCTCCAGGAAGATGTCAACTCCATATAATTTTTTACTTGTTTCGACTAGAGATCAGTTAGTTCACAGAAACTCTCCAGTCTAACTATTGCCTACTTTTGCAGGAAAAGTTTATTATCTTCTTGCCTTGACTCATCTTACCCAACAGGTCGGTAGGTGCCAGGGCTTGCCCCGAGTTGATATCTTCCTCGAGATGAGGCCTGCTCGAGAAAAGGTTTTATATGTCCATTTTTTCAATTCCCTGAAGATGATAACAATGTATGCGCTCTAAACGTTGGAAGCTAATGCCAATTTAACATGGCTGGTAACCCGAAAACACCTGTTCGAATCACGCCACCAGCTAAAATTTCTAAGATATGAAATTATAATAATATACATAGAAATAAGTTAAATATATTCGCAAGCAATGCAGTTGACATGCTAAACTGAGAATGATCAATGCATATGATTACAAAATAATTACCAAATTTAACCCTTTATAGCCTGAACTTTTGTTATGGTACAAAATGGCAGTTTGAAACACTTATTTGTATGGGTAAGACTTCCTTTGGCAGGATTGACAACAAAAATTCTTTTGACATTGTAATAATACTAATTATAACTAATGGAACCTGAAAGTTCCGACAGGCCACTAACGTTTTGTGTATAAACAGAGAAATGATGTATATCATATGGTGCTTAGTTATGAAATATATACTTCCTTCAACACGACATGGAAAATATCTATACCCTACCTGTTACACATTTTAGAATATACTCCTCAGAAGTCAAATATATAAATTAAGAGACAAATGGGCAAGATAGAGTAAATAAAAAGAGTCATCACTCTTGACCTCCCAAAAGTGGCGTGCCCTGGATTTCGGTAAGGGGGTATATACTTTTTTTTTAGCCAGTCCTTATTTTCCGTCTTTTCCCACTTATTGACGTTTTTTTTAAAGAAAAAAATACTAGGCCAAAGGGCAGGGGCATAGGTTTTGTTACCTCCGCCAACACCTCCTTGGGCACGCCACAACCTTATATTCTTCGATATTATGCTCAAATGGTGACACATCAGAGACATTTTCTGCCAGTCACCCATCAATATCCTCATCAATATCGATATTTGTTCCATAGCCCTACAACACCAAAAATAACATTGGGGTGTGCAGGGAGAGGGGGTTGGTACATTTGGCCCAGTATTCGTAAAAGAATAACGTCAAAATTTGGAAAAATTGTAAAATGAGGGCTGACTGCTAAGAAAAAGTGCATGTACCACCACGAAGTTTGAAAATCTGGGGCACGCCACTGGCTTAGAAGTACTGTAATATATTAATATTTTTTCGAGCAAAGTAGACGCCAGAAGCCTGTCGGGACTGCACAGTCCCAAGTGATCTTTTGCTCATAAAACAACTTTCCGATCATATTTGGCCAAAATTATTTTATAACCATATTTATGTGAGCTAAGAATAAGTTATAAAAAATTCTGGGGTACTTAGTTATTTTAATATCTAATTTTCATAAATCTAAGACCACTCGACTTTTATGAGGTCAATATGGCTGCTTTACTGACGCTTAGGTCTAAGAAATTGCTTGCTTCTCCCTTGGATATACTTCTAAGTGCGCATGCCGTTTGTTGTGAGTAGTAAACACTACACATAACGGACACTCAAGTCCCGCCGAAACAGAAACCAAATGTGTCTGGTAGCAACCGTTTGTAGGATGTGGGACGACTTTAAAGTCCCGTCAGTCGATAAAGGGAAATAGGTTAAATGGACTGTTTTTTGCACAAGAGGTGTGCATTTGTACTATACTTTTCTTTCGACCATCATATTCCTTAGACACCAGAGTTTGTATCAGCATTATTCAGCTTCAATGCCGGAACACCTTTCGGCGCGTCTACTACTCTCAACTTAATAATATCTTGAAAACCAATTACGATAGAGTTACGGTTTTACCTCGTTTTGGGTTTTGTTATAGTTTAAACCAAATTATAAGGTCCTGCTCAGGGACGGTCCTTTGGTTTAGTTATTAAAAAAGAAAATAAATTCCGATGGAAAGTTTTTTCGCAAATATTAATTCGGTTGAAACAGCATAATGTTTAAAGTAACGTTGAAAACCAACATTGTTTTTCTCGTGAAATTCTATTTGATTTTGATATATCACATGTTCACCTTTCCATTGAAGGAAGTTAAGTTGACTATAAGATGGTAGATTTCAAGTTAACAGCCATGATTGTAAATATCCTTTTGGAAAATTTTCCCTTTCCTATTTGTATCAAGGCGTTCGATTCGTGTTTACCCATCCGTATATGTTTAAAATGTGTGTTTCTACACCGTGTATATTTATTCCGAACTTCCTGAATAGTTTCTGCGTCACATATTACATTAATCATTGTCTTTAGGTTGTCTGACATAATAGCAACGGCAAAGACCATTATTGATTATTAATATGTAATGGCATTATTACTGCAATATAAAATGTTCTGTAACAACTGTCATATTTCAGAAAACATTTGTGTACCGATCTTTCCTCTTTGTCCGTTTGTATCTTTTCTGTGTCGTTTCTGATCTCAGATGTTTTCACAATATGTAATTTTATGCAAATATGAAGAGTCGATTCATATACATAGAAATATGAAAAAGTAACACAAAAGCCCTGTTTTTATAATTGTTCGATATTATAGGTTTTTATACGTGTAAACAAGCTGAAATAAAATATAAAAAATAGCTTTTTTTCCATGTTTCAGAATATTAAAAAAAAAATGCAAAATAACTGATAATTAAGGTAAATGTCAGAAAGGTAAAATATTTTTCTTCCGAGGCTTAATTGTGCTCTCAGAGAATGGCAACACTGCTTCCAGAACGAGAATATAGGATGGGCAGAGCCGAGAGTATTGCTCGCCGTAACTTTAATCTCTCGGCCGTACGAGACAGTGTTAGTCCCTTTTGTCCCGGCAGGGAAAAGGACATTTTATGTTTCTCTTTGCGGAATCGCGAAGGGCGCACGAGGGGCCGTTTCCATTTGTGGGAAATCACTGTCCTCCTTTCGGATAATCTTCCTTATCTGAGTATAACGAGGATATTCGCAGAAAGATAAAAAGAGCCGTTCTGAGTTAAGTGGTGCTTGGAGCCAAGCAACAATGAAGCTACAAGTCCTGGAGCTGCGGTGGCGCTCGGCATGATAAAGACATTTCGCTGGCGACGGGCTCGTGTTCTGGGACGACATGTTTATGTTTATAGAGCGCGCCCAAATTCGAAACACTGGCTCGAATTTTTATCTTGATGTTAGTCAGTGAGCCTAGAATAGTGCCGCTGCGTGTAAGGATGCGCTGTAGCCTTCTGCGCATGCGCCTGATGAACGAATACCGGAGTGTGGGTTGGGCTTATTCCGTGACGTCACAATATAGACTCGCTCTTAACATGCGTTACGAAATTCGGTTCTGTTATTGAAAACCTAGTTACTGAATGTTCAAGTAGTGGTGCAGCGGTAGCATTGTCGCCTTGTAATCAAGGGATCCCGGGTTCGATACCCGGTGGAAGCACATAGTGGTTCGGGTCCCAGTTTAAACTGTAGGTCCAGTCCCGATCAGCCTTACTGTGCATAAAGTGAACTTAAAACACCAACTCAATCAATCAATCAATGCCCTTTACTTTTTAGAAAGCACTCCTCGATGGTGTAGTGATAACGCTATCGCCTTGTAATCAAGGCCGCCCGCAAGGGGGGGGGGCAGTGGGGGCTCTTGTCCCCCTTGAGATATCTGGAAAAACTACATATAATTCAAATGGTGAAATTGCAGAGTGAAAATATGGACGAGGGGTGCCTTGGTCGACAGCAGATTAAATGCCTATGCAAACACTATCCTCTTGCTGGGGATGCTTTATTAGAAATCTCTTAACTGGGGGAAAGCATCACTCCGATCTCGGATTCGACCCCCCAGTGGAGGCACATAGTGGTTCGGATCCCAGTTAAAACTGTAGTCCCAGTCCCGATTGGCCTATCCGTGCACAAAGTGAACTTAAGCTTCAATCAAATTCACACTTTACTTTTTGGGCAGACTATTGACACTTGGAGTCGGATGTCGTGGTTTGAGTCAGCGTATTGTGTTACGAAGGCAAGGTTTTTTTTTGTTTTTATTTTGACTTTGCCGTCTGTTTCACCATTGCGATTAACCTAAAGAGGCAAGGAAACGAAATTGATCCCGGGAATCTGCCGCGCATAACGGTAAAGGAGAGAAAGCGAGTGGGGAGAGCGAAGCAGTAGCTGCTGCAAACAGCACTAACTTTCCCTCGCGTTCATTGGTCGAGCCATGTCGAGTCACTACTTGCGCAGAGGACTTGTTTACGTTCACTTGCTTCAACGGGATAGAGTATAAAATTGTAATTTGCCGTAATTGTCCCTGTTTGCTTGGCTACACACAAAGGGAAAAAAAATGTAATTTCTGAAAAATCAACTTCCTTCTTATGAGCACCAAATGTTGTTAAAGGTCCAGGAATCCATACATTCTAATTCGGTTCCGTAACAAGACCCGAACCATTTTCCTCTCACAATTTAAATTAGGTTCAAGTTGCGTATTGTTTCATTGAAAAATGGTTCCTGAACCGTATAAATTCATCCGAGAAAGTTTCCAGAATCGTATTTAAATTGATCTGGAAAATAGGTTCCAGGACGGAATTGAAATACTTTACTGATAGAAAGCTTCTTTTACAGTCTAGAACCCATTTACGCTTCCTGATTTTCTCTCCTGGACCGGAATTGAATTAATTTAAAATTACTGTACCTTTAACAACCCTTTGAGCACCTGCAACCAAATGTCTATTAACAACACTTTATTTTTATTTACTTTTTACCCCAGGCTTAAGCATTGACCATTTCGAGAGTTTCGTGATAACCTGCTTACCCAAGTTAACACAGAAGTTCGGACAACTTTAGCTACGCTCAAAGGAAACACAGTTTCCAAACACCGCCATAAATTAGTATAAACAGCGAGAAACGATGATGTCGACATAAATCCAATTCCGTCACAAACAGTAGTCTGTGCCTGGATTTATGGCAGCGTGCAGTAATCCTAAGGCATCCCCTGTAATGGTACTTTGCAGGCCAGATTTCATTACGGGTTCATTGTGAGCTTCTTCGAATCTTCTCAAACTCTCTCTCTCCGCGCGTAATCTTCGGAAACGTCCTTACTTCTCCGCCCAGCGTATCTGGGAGATTAATAATGGTAGAGATAATGAAGGCATGATGTACGAGTGAGATCTCCTGGCCCATAAATATGGCCGGGGCGAAAGATCTTGGCATCAGAGTACGCGGCTGCGTCAAGGCCCCGTGCGGCAGAGGAGAACTTAACCGCTCGTGACAGAGAAGAATGTGTCCACTTGCTTCTCACATTTAGTTCGGCCATTTCATTTCTGGATCGGGAGGATGGGAGGGGGAGTTAAACCTGGGAATCTGTAAGGTTTTTGCTCGGGTGTGATTCATCGTCCCTGGACCACCGAATGCAGTTGATGCACTTAGTGTTGTTCCTGGATCTTATCTGTTTGCTTATTTTTTCCTCCTCCTCTTCTCGCGAAACAAATTGCTTGTGGTGTTTGGAAAGGTTAGTGGATAGTTGTGAAGGAAGCAGAAGACACTGGATTAATATGTTTCATAGTAGTTGCGGGGCAAGGGTGGGAAAATGAGTGAAGGGAAAAGGAAACCAGGAAAAAAGAGATCGAGCAAGGGGGATAGAGAGTGGAGGATAGAGGATATCAGAAAAAGAGAGATTGGGTCAACGAGAAGCTTGGAACAGAGAGGGTGAGACATATAGAAGCTAGAAGAAGGGAGAGAGACAGAGAGAGAGAGAGAGAGAGAGAGAGAGAGAAAGAGAGAGAGAGAGAGAGAGAGAGAGAATTGGAAGAAAAGAGATGAGTCGAAGAGACGGGGGGAAGAGAGAGAATGGGACAATTATGATAGAGACAAAAAGAATGAGAGAGAGAGAGAGAGAGAGAGAGAGAGAGAGAGAGAGAGAGAGAGGAGATTTGAAAAGATGGTGGATAGAGTGAAAGAGAAGGTGGGATGAGAAAGAGAGATAGAAAAATTTTAATAGATGGGTAGGAAGGAAGAGTGAGGATGAGAGATACAGAAGATGGAAAGAGAGAGATAGAGAAAATAATAAGAAGATAGATTGAGTCAAAGAGATGGTGAGAAGAGAGAGCATGACAGAATACGGAGACAAGAAGAGAGAGAGAGAGAGAGAGAGAGAGAGAGAGAGAGAGAGAGAGAGAGATGAGATTGGAAAGAGATGGACAGGGTGAAAGAGAAGTTGGGATGAGAAGATAGTGAAAGAAGCGGAAATTGAAAAATGGAGCAAAAGATAGAGAAGACTGTAAGAAAGAAATGAAGGGAGGGGGAGAGAATTAAGATTGTAGGTAAACGAAAAAACGAAAGGGGATAAGTACAATGAAAGCGAGAAATAGAGACCATAAAAGCATGAGATGAAGACAGACAGAGAGAGATGAAAGACATTGTGTATTGGAGAAATGGTTTACATAATCTAACCAGCGAGTGCTAGATGAGTCTTCACCCCGCCGCAAATGAGGATTGGTCGAGGTGATAGATGTTATCAAATCTGCGGTTGAACTTTGGGCTCGTCTGTGGCTATCCAGGTTCTTGGGAGATGAACGGATCGCCATTCCACAAACGAGCTCGTGGAACCCAAACATTCATAGCGTCGGTCTTTACATTAAGAAATTATTAACACGTATATGCCTTAAAGGGGATCTGCCCGCATATTAACGACTGCCTAAAGAAGACATAACCAAGTGACGTATATTTCGTAGCTCGACAAGTCGACTGAAAACATACTTGTCCTGGGTTCGTTTCCTAGTGGAGGCACATTGCACTGAGATTCAGGTCCCACTTTAAACTGTAGGTCCTGCGTAAAACGTAACCACGGACGTGGCAGGGAATTTCGAAAGAGTATATTTCCGGATATGTCGACTTTTTTTTTAGGAAGTTCGGGCCAATATGTGGAAAAACGAGTTCGAAGAAGTTCAGTGCATTGCTTTAAGGCGAAGAGTGACTGTTTGGCATCAGGTAGCTATGCATTTATTTCAATATCGTACGAATGGGCATTGCTAGAGACAAAAGCATTGTGCAAGAGAGCATGAATATCTCTCCATGTTGCAATGGAAGCGGTTTATTAAGTTGATTATTTAGCTATATTCGATATAAAAATTATGAATAAGTATCTACAGAATCCCATATATTCCTTATGGATAAACAATTTCAAGTTCGGCTAATCAAAAGGAAGCTTCGACTTTTCCGAACACAAAATCTTCAACCTGTCCTCTTTCCGTTCATGTGCTTTTCTGCACCATCGGAAGTTTGATATTCCCAAGAGAACATGTAAAATAATACTCCCATAGGCGTAATGCTACGTTTTCTACCATCCAGCGCACAGACCTCTCTTTCTCAAGCTCGCTGGGGTAATTGGTCGATGGCGGAGGAGCAGTTTCGGGTCTTCTCGTCTGGCTGGACATGAAAACTGTTCCTCGTGTCCTTAAGATGTTTATTATAAGATACCGATTGAACAACGACAAAATCTCTCTTTTTCCCTTCTACCCCAATTCTTTTTCTATCTTCCTGTTTGTCTATTTTCCTTTTGTTTATCAATCTTTCTTTTTCCCTCTTTTTTCTGCTTGTATATCTTTCATTCTCTCTGTCTCTTTCTTTCTTTGTTTCACTATCAAATACGGCATGTGCTTCTTTCTTTTTCTCTCGCTTAATTTTTCACTATTTGGTCTCTCTATCTTGCAACCACTTCTCTCTATGCATCTTGAGCATGAGCGTAACTTGTGGGAAGCAAAGGTGGGGACATTGAATCCCCAAAATTCTAAGCTTATTTAAATTTACAAGTTAAGGATATTTTTAGTAAATCCCCCTGGGCCCAAGGAGTTAAGTAACATAGAGTATTTTTTAAATGATTTTCCAAACAAAATTATTCCTTGATAGGATGGAAAATTTTCCGATTCTCCTCACCTTCCACCCAAAATCAGGTCCCAAATTTCGTCCTTGTTCATGGCTGCAGCAACACAGGCCTTCCATCTTTCCCTATCTTGAGGAAGATCTATATACTCTTTTCCATCCCTACCGATTTCCCTTAGGTCCATCTCAACGTTGTCCCTCCATCTTCGTCTTGGCCTTCATACAGGTCTCTTACCATCAGGTTTCCCAACAAGAATCCTGTAAACTCCTCTTTCCTCTCCCATTCGTGCCACATGGCCTGCCCACCTAATTCTTCTTGATTTAATTATTCTAATAATATCTGTACATGAATACAAATTATGTACTTCTAAATTATGCAACCTTCTCCACTCACCTGTCTCCTCATCCCTTTTAGGTCCAAATATTTTCTTAAGGATCTTATTTTCAAATACTCTCAATTTATGTCCCTCTTTCAATGTAAAGGACCAAGTTTCACATCCATATAATACTACAGGCAAAATTACGGTTTTGTATATTTAAACTTTTAGTAACTGATCACCTGTCCCAATTTGGGAGAAGGTTGCTATAATGCCACTGGACGTCTCTCTGCATCATGTAATTTCCAACATGGAAACTTCTGTTTCTATAATGTTCAGAACACAATTCTAGCTGACAGCTTGTGATTTCAGTAAGAGTTTGGTGCAATATTAGTACGTCATGTATCCACATCATTTCGCTAATCTGCCTCGTTATGTATGTGGCAGCCCGGGACGGGATTTTCATTACGTACTTCAAAGTTCTCATTAAATTTTAACCGAGGACGCTGTTGTTACTGAAGAACTAAGGAAGTACTCAAACAAAGTTGTAGCGGGCTTGTTATCAAATAATTTCGTCCCCTCAACAATGCAACCGTTGTCTTTGTTGCGATTAAGGCCGAGATGTCCATCCACCCGAAAATTCGAGGGAGGGTTGTTGTTTTGTCCTCCATATTATTCAAGCACAGAATAAACACTGGGGCAAGTGTGAGACCCGACTTTAACCAAGAGTTCATGCATGTTTCATGATTCCGGAAACTGTCACCAGAGTTCGCCGCGGGACAAAGCAGTTTACGCGACGGTCTTAATTGGAACACTCAGAAAACGGTCTCCTGGAACTGGAACTTTTGGGTACTTCCAGCGCAATCCGCTCCCCCATTGTTGCGAACTTGTTTCTGTCGTACGTAATCCAATTGTTGTTTTTTTTCTTTCTCCTTTTATACATAATGACTTTCTCCACAGGCTCTTCCTGCATTGTGCGTGTGTGCTGGAGGTCTGCCAACGTGAAGGCCCTTACAAGTAAGATTCCTTTAAGTAGAGGGAGAGGAGAACGGTATAGTTCAATGCAAGGCTTGTGGGCTTATTAACTTCTGAGGCCGAACTCTGAAGGAACTTTAAATTTTTGGTACAAACTCGTTCGTTTTTTTTTTTGTAAATTATACGAAGTCATCGACATGTTTACGGGCGGTGCGAATTCTGCACCAATTCTCCGGTATTTTTTAATTTTAAGTGAGAAATGACTGTGAATTCAACCTTTGACTTTATCTAATGCGTTAAGTCTTCTTCAAAACTATTTTTCAAAACTGCTAAGGAGATAGGTTTGGAAGTTAACAAAGAGAAAACTAAATATATGCTTACAGGCCGAAAACAAGTGTTAGGTAATAATCAAAATCTAATTATTGATAACAACTCGTTTGAACCAGTTTCCAAATTCAAATACTTAGGAGTAATATTAACAAATGAAAATTATATTAAAGAGGAAATAAAAAGTAGGCTTAATTCAGGAAATGCATGTTACTTCTCTCTTCATAAACTTTTGTCTTCTCGTTTAATATCTAAGAAACTAAAAGTTAAAATATACAAAACAGTAATTTTGCCTGTAGTATTATATGGGTGTGAAACTTGGTCCCTTACATTGAAAGAGGAACATAAATTGAGTTTGAAAATAATATCCTTAGGAATATATTTGGACCTAAAAGGGATGAGGAGACAGGTGAGTGGAGAAGGTTACATAATTTAGAACTACATAATTTGTATTCATGTCCAGATATTATTAGAATGATTAAATCAAGAAGACTTAGGTGGGCAGGCCATGTGGCACGAATGGGAGAGGAAAGAGGAGTTTACAGGATTCTTGTTGGGAAACCTGATGGTAAGAGACCTATAGGAAGGCCAAGACGAAGATGGAGGGACAACGTTGAGATGGACCTAAAGGAAATCGGTAGGGATGGAAAAGAGTATATAGATCTTCCTCAAGATAGGGACAGATGGAAGGCCTGTGTTGCTACAGCCATGAACCTTCGGATTTAAGAAGGCTAGAGATAGAGAGTTAGTTAGTTAAGTGGGGTGTAAGGGGTGACCTTCCACGTAGGCACCCAAAAGTCAACCTCACTTCCACGTAGTGCACCCTGGACTAATGACTAACGAGGCTCTGGCGACTGGCACTATGGCCAGTATAATTTTGTGTGTGTTGTCCTGTTTGTTGTCCTTGTGTGTGCTGAGTGCCCGTTTACGGCCTCAGCTTTTAGCAAGTCAGAACATTTTAACATTTTTAGTTATGCAACGCTAGAGTTGTTATTTGTAATGATAAGGGGCTGGCCCCCGTATAATGTGACGGGAGCAAAATAGCCTAAGTGCTGACGCTCCCAAAATTTTAAATTCAAAATCAAAAAATCAAAAAGTTAGTTAAGTCTTCAAGGTTTCCTGGCGACGAATGAAGAAAAGATTCTCTGAAGTTATCGACCAGGTGATATCTGACAAGGTTACCATGAAGATGAGAGTGACGTTAGCTCTCAAAACCTTGCTCACCGTGCCAGATCTCATCTGGTAGATAGCCCGAGATAACCTTTTCATCATTTATCTAACGTGAATTTTTTTTATTGTGGAGGACACTTTAATGTTAAATTGTAAAGGCCTTGTCAGTGATCGATACAATTTCAATAGTATGACACATTTCTGTTTAAATATGGTTAACGACAAACCTTCATATGTGACTCTTAAAAATGGAATAATCTAGAAGGTTCAGTTATGGAGACAGAAAAATGTGATAATTAGGGAGCGGAAGTTGATGACCTAAAAAATATAGGTATATGACCTATAGAATGTCTTAAATAATGCAAAAAATGACCATTAAATTTGTTAGTTTCGGGTTAAAAATTTAAATGAAAAGGAAATTAAACAAAATGCAATCTCCTTATCTGATCTTAGATTTGAGTTTGCCCCAGACGGACACCTGGTGGTTTCCCCGGACACAACAAAGACTGTCACCAGTTCAGCATTTCTTTTCCTCGTAAACTGCAATCCTGCGAGATATATATAATGGGCATCGTGTCCGAGATGTCAGAAAAAAGATGACATTTCATCAACTTCCGCTCCCTAGTGATAATGAATATTTTGGTTTATTGTAAAAATCAGTATAATGATGTAACAATTTTGTAAGTTACATGTTAATTATGGATATAGACATTGAGATCAATGTGACAATTCTGTAAGTTGGTTAATAATGCAATTTTATTATGTTTTAAGAATGCTCGTTGTTGTGGACATGGAGAAATGTTAACGAAATATAAGTTTAATGGTGACTATTTCTGTAGTGTTCCAAATTATTGGAGTTGAAGATATTGTTTATTTTGCGTACAAGCGAGTTGATATTCTAGAAAGGTGGAATATTAATTGTGATCTATGTTTCAAGCTTGTTATTTGAAAACTGAGTTGCTGTGATTAGCCATTAAGTGTATATTTATAATACCAACTGAACTGATAAACGTTTTCTCACACGCATAATGTCATTGTGAAAGGACTCGATGTTTCTCTTCGTTGCCAATCCTCTGAGAAGTCCGATTGCGAAGAGAAACAAGCTTAGTACAACTTTACTCAGGCCGGTTGGTGCGTGTCAAAATAATGTCGGTTCGGTGTCCGAGCAGCGTAGCTACGGCCGACGCCATCAAAGCGGATTTCGAAATTTCCTCCCTTTCGAAAAATCCATATGACATTCCAAAATATGAAAACTTAAACTGAATGTCCTCTCCTTTCGAAAAACTGCTTTCGGTAAATTTCTCGTAAGGGACAGACGGATTTCATCAAATTTACTGGAGAAATTACTTACCGAATGCAGTTTCTTTATACTTCTGGAAGTTCGGGGAATTGTTTTCTCGCATCGTTCATTGAATTTTGCTGGTAAATCATATATTTATCGATATAAATGTGTGACCGATGCACGAGAGCTCTTGCATCCATTTACTTCCAGGTGGACGTAATCCCGGTCAGTGTTTCCAAACATGTGTTTTTGTAACTGAAGAAGGTACGTTTCCGCAAATGGTTTGTGGGGCTATGTGTCAATGGTTTGTGGGGCTATGTGGCAATGGTTCGCGGGACTATGCGAGAATGGTGTGTGGGGCTACGCATATTTTTTTTCGAAACCAATTTTTAACTATTGTAACCTATACGTGACCCTACCTAGCCTAACCTTACCGGAAATGGTTCGTGGGGCTATGCGTCAATGGTTTGTGGGGCTATGTAGGTATTTTTGGGTTCAGTGGGGTGGAAACACTGCATGCCGAGTACGGTAGTGAAACTGTGACCGCCATTGTGTGTCACCGAAGGCAAAAAGAAACGAATGAAACTTCCTCGATATGTCGCAAATAGAGCTTATTGTTTCTCAATGCAGAATACGTAAGTACGAATATTCAAGTTACATGAACTAGCAAATTTCAGCTGTCTGTCCCTTACGAGAAATTTACCCTGCTTTCATATTGTGAAAACTTACATCTGTTTAGAATTCCTTTCTACAGCATTCACGCAAATCTTCGTGTGGTTTGCTTGTGCTGTTCTCCAGTTACTAAACAATAGTTTAATAGGCTCACGTAGCTGCGAAATTATTTCGAATGTCTAAACAGCGAAAGAGAACTACACAAGACTCACGTGAAATCACCCATCCCGTTAATCAAGCGACGTGGCTGTCAAACGCAATATCGATTGGATCACGGCGAGCTGTTACAACACGATACAAGTATCATGTAATCACCGAACAAGTTGAGGAATCCACTAACCGCTGCTGAAGGTTCCGGACTCGAATCCCGGCCTGTGTGCAGACATTTACTTGTAAATGCCCCTTCAATAATCATTAGTCTTCATGGGCACGAAAATTGGCAGAAATGTTACTCCAAACAACAAAAATACAAGAAAATATCATTTACGTTAATTGACGACGTTCAGATGTGTCTGGAGGTGAGCAACCAACCCCCTCTCCCCTGCCACTGGGTGGATAACGCCCATGATTAACATCAGATTAAATGGCGATACCATTTATGGAAAAATGCTGTAAAAACTTTCAACAGTTCAGCCAAAAGAAGTTGCAGAGAACTGGAGACTTCCTTATAAAGACAAGCAAATACATAAAACATATTAAGAAGTTAGTGTCTCTTGTTCAATTTTAACGACAGTTTAATACGTTAGAAAATAGATCAAGTATCCTTCCGCGACGTCGAAACGGCCAAGTACACGAGCGTTAGCAGCGATATATCGATGTCTGAACGGAAAACATTAGCAAGATGGAAGCTATAAAGTTATTGTAACAGCAGGGCCGAGGTTTTACGTCACCCTGAAAGCAGGTTCATTTTTAATGGCGCCTCTTGAAGACGGTGTCAATTTACATTTAAATTTTGTCCGGCAGATATTGCCATCTTTGACAGAGGTGCCTAATATGTAGGACGACGTTAAGGTATTATTACTTTACTTATGGCAAGAACCGATGGCGAAAATACTTGAGGAAAATCCTGAAAAAAAAGGTTGATTTCGCTGCAACAGCACCTTCAGAGCGAACGACGCTCTCTAATATCGAATCTCTTCTCAGACGATGAAAACGTCTTTCCCAGCAACAGCGCCGAAAGCGGACTTTTAAGACTGGCATAAATCATAGCATTTTTAACGCCTAATATCCAGCTTATCGATTTCCAGATATTGAGTCAGCAAAGGTCTTTTAAGAAAAGTGCTACCGTCATTTTTTTTAGATGGGTGCGCATGAAGGAATGAAATAACCTTTTGAAGGAGGGATGGCTCTTTGGAAGCAAGAATTGGTTGACATATAACAGCTGTCAGGGAGGACGTGGTAATCGACAAGGTTGCGTGACGTATTTTCCGTGGCTTGAGGCGAGGCTTCTGGAACAGGTCGTAGAAGGCAATGTTCCATTATACAGGGTGACCCACTCGTAAGGGCCCCGGAAAAAGTGTTATAAAAATCTTAATAAAAGAGGATATGAAACCAAATTTGTACATGACATACCTTTATGGTTGAGAAATGAAGGTACATTACAAGAAGTGCTGGAAGTGACCTCCCCCCACCCGTATACGCAGTTCAACACGGCGCTGCATGTTCGTGAATGTTGCTGCCTGAGTATTCCGGGTGACTGCCTGGATTTCACGGCGGACGTTCTCACGTAACTCGTCTACGGTGCGTGGTTTGTTCTTGTACACACTACCTTTAAGGTGACCCCACAGAAAAAAGTCAGGGGGTCAAGTCCGGTGACCTTGGGGGCCATAATCCTTTCGAAATCACTCGGTCAGGGAAAAATGATTCCACCGCAGCCATACTCGCGTCAGACGTGTGGCATGTTGCCCCATCGTGCTGGTACCAGCCAAGTGTCATTTCCTCGTCATCCAACTGGTTCACAAATTCATGAAACAATACCTGGTACACATCACTGTTGACAGTAGTGTCACAACAAATTGGCCCGATGATGCGCCGCTGTGATAATGCACAGAACACGCCCACCTTCTGTGAATGAAGGGGTTCCTCAACGATTGCATGCTGGTTGTCACTACTCCATAAACGTGTGTTTTGTGAGTTCACGTATCCTGACAAGTGAAACCACGGTTCATCACTGTACCACGTGTACTGCAATATCCCTGGCCTTTCAGCGACGAGTTACGTGAGAACATTCACGAACATGCAGTGCCGTGTTGAACTGCGTATACAGGTGGGGGGAGGTCTCTTCCAGCACTTCTTGTAATGTACCTTCATTTCTCAACCATAAAGGTATGTCATGTACAAATTTGGTTTCATATCCTCTTTTATTAAGATTTTTTTAACACTTTTTCCGCGGCCCTTACGAGTGGGACACTCTGTATTTTGAGGCACGTTTATTGTTACGCACTGTCCCGAGTTCGATACCCGTTGGAGGTACATAGTGGTTCGGATCCCACAATAAACTGTAGGTCCAGTCCCGATTAGCCTTTCTGTGCATAAAGTGGACTTCAAACAGCAAAGCAATCAATCAATCATTGTTACGCACTGTCTAATAGGTGGGTTTCATCTGTGTCGCGAACCGTTGCATTGTCGGAGTCAGTAGCCACGCTGGTAAGTATACAGCATGTATCATAATGATGTAAACAACTTATCAGGTTTATTATTTAAAAAAAATAAATCTGAAACGCAACAATGAGGTTTGTTGTACATGAATGAGAAAATCTTCAAATTTTGTTTTCACGTGCAAGCACTGGCGTAGGCAGAGGGGGTGGGGCTGATGGGGCTACAACCCCCTCCGAAATTTTGAGAAAATGCACATTTTCAAATAAAAACAACGAGGAACTTCGGAAAAAGTATAGTGGTAAATGGAAACCCCCTTTAAAATGCCCCCCGATTACAATTTTTGATAGTTGAAAGTTCTAAAACTATGAAAAAACTTACTGTGTATACCAATCCCTTAGAAAGCAGATGAATATCCATTTTTACAATTCCAGCCCCTCCCGAAGCAAAATCCTGTGTACGTCAGGGTGCAAGACGGTTATTTTGGCGCTGGTGTAGTGTTAAAGAAAATAGCGACTTTCACAGGTGCAGAAACAGCAGGCGGTGTCCTAAAGTTCCCAGACCTTACACCCCTAATCGTCTGCATCTGGGGCTTTGTAAAAGACAAAGTCTCTGTGCCACCTATGGCACAGAATGTGCAACACCTAAAGGAGAGAATAAGAAACGCCCTTACTTTCGTGGACGAGGAGTTCTTAGAATAAGTGTGGCAAAAACTCGAATTTCAATGGGATATGTGTCGCATAACTGATGCAAGCCAGTCACATTGAACATTTGTAGACATTTGTATAGGAACTGGAAGTGTTACTGATTCCGTGACTGTACTTGTGGACACCAGAGAGCGCTCCGTGCAGTGCGAGCCCCCCACCTGTAAACTGCATCTCAAGGCCTGAGCAAAGGAATGGGGTAGCTGCTTGCATTGTTACTCGCTAATCAGATGGTGCACAAACGCTACCGACGAAGCCTCCTTCCTAGCTCACTCACTCCTTTCCGTTTCTCTTACAAAGCTACAGTACCGCTGCTCGCTCTGCAATTCACAGTACACAGAGGGCGCTCTTTCACAAATATGGCTGATTGACCAGATCTGGTCTGTGGGTGGGTTTCACCTATGACACATAACGTTGCGTTGTAGAAGTGAGTAGCCATATTTGTGAGCATATCCATGTACGAACGAATATATACACGCTGGCAGACCAAAAGGAGCACAGGGAAATTAAAATATTTGTTCGTAGGGTAAAAATGTTTGGGTGGCCTAGATCTCCACATACCAAGATCAATGCTATTGTAGCTTATATTGCAATAAAATAAATGCATTACTTGAAGCTATCATACAATCCTGGAACCACAATAAGTAGTGGAAATATCTTATTTCGAGTTCAACCTCATTTACACGTGTGATATTGTTGGGCCTGTTTGTTTACAACTCTGGCAATTCCTGTCAACCGATCCAGCAGGTGCTCTCCAGAAAACACAATCTTCATGAAAAACCTTATTTCAACGAAACACTTTAATAATCCTCGTACAGTAAGTAATAAGTGCCGAACATATACTATTATATTGCCTACCGAGATTGATCCTTCGTCTGTATTCATATTAAAGTTAGTTAGTAATTAATATAGGTTTACATGTAGTTTCACCATTATTTTTTAATACAATTAATCAAGTGTTTGTCATATTCTTTCATATAATAGAGTACTATAGAAGCAAACTACGAACGGAACTATATTACACTATCGCTGATTATTTATTACTAAAATTGGCTTTTTTCTGACTAGTAAAGAAAGAGCCATCTAGTGGGGAAAATATAAGCACGTTCTATATCTTCTGCAGACAGTTCGTTAAATATATCTGATGCAAACATTCAGTCAATTTAAAGGAGTTAGAGAGTGAACTGGCCGTTGATTCAATCGTAGAGGACCGACCGCTTATTAAGTTCTATTGAACGAATAATTTTCCGATAAGATTTCGATTCAATCGAACGATCATTTTCACCGAATCGATTT
This sequence comes from Lepisma saccharinum, assembly GCF_977018435.1. Classification (NCBI taxonomy): domain Eukaryota; kingdom Metazoa; phylum Arthropoda; class Insecta; order Zygentoma; family Lepismatidae; genus Lepisma; species Lepisma saccharinum. Next base: position 18,696,909 of record NC_139256.1, on the reverse strand, counting down.
GCAACAAGAACCGCCATTACTGCGATTGGGGGGATTGTCGCAAGGTGGCGAATGCTGAACCAAGCCGCCATCTTAGTTTACTTTCTCACGTCCAGAGTTAATCGACTGCAATAAATAACTTTCGCCCGATTGAAACCCGATCTCAGAGGTTCAACGAGGTCATGTTCTTCGGTAAATGAATCTGACCTGCTGGGATGGATTGAGACCAAAGATGGCGAAAGAAATTGGAACCTTTTTACTAGAGGACTAGGAATACAAATGCTCTAGACTCGCTCCTTCCTTCACCAGACATGTTTTCAGCCAACATTTCCATCCAACCACTGCACACTCGTGGGAACACGTTAAACTACTCAGTATCAGCAGCCATATGTATTATGTATGGAAAGGCATTACCGGGTTCCCACTGTGACAACTAAATCCTTTTCAAATTAATGGCCTCACGAATTACAAAGACAACCTTCGGCGTTCCATTATTCACAGCTTCAGGTGTCGGTTAGACCCTTTTCCCCCCTTCCCGATTCCGCTGCTCCTAAAAACGATTGAACGCTTGGTAAATTGACCGTTTCTGTAACTCCGGGTTTAAAATGTTTAACATGTGACTCCCCGCTGCTTTTAGTTGTGGTAGCAGGGGAGAAGTTTTAAATTTTGAGATCTTGTTTTACGTGCCGTCAATATATTATCTAGAGCAAGTTCTTATATGGATCTGAGGGAGTGTTTGTATACATATAATTTAGAGTCATTATGCGAGTGTGTCTGTTTCCAAAGACCAGGGTTCTTTGTTTGACATCTATCTTTATCTATGGCATGTATTACACATAGCTTGCAGAGTAAAAACATGACAACTTGCAGCTCTGCTTTCTGGGCTGAAAGTTGTGGTGATCATGCCCAGTTTTTCTGGATAAACTATCGAGATAATCAATACTCTTCACACTCACGGCTCTATTTTACACAAACAAATAACATTAGCGAATAACTCTTTAGAATACTGGCACGTTATACAAACCTCAATCAACACCCCCCACACGATAAACAGCTAACAATTATAGTGGCATTCACAAGTCCTTCGTTGTTAGAGGGATTATGGATTGGATAAAACTGCCTGCACCATTTACTAACATTATTTGCCATCATAAGGAAAAACCAAAGAACTTACTTTCGTCCCAACAACTACATTAACCTCCATCATTCTTAATAATTGTACCTGCGCTTACTAATCTAATCACATAACGGATCCCACAATATACTACCAGTGGCGGCGATCAGGGGGTGCAAGGGGGTGGGGTCCCCCCACTTTTTGCCAGTTTTACTAATGCACTATGCTAATCCTTATGTACAAAGGGAAAGTAAACTGACTTTGCCCCCCCCCCCAGTTTTGGAACCCAATCGCCGCCACTGTACACTACTAATGACTTATTACATATCATTACTTCACAGTGTACATACTAATCAATACAATGTATTATTCTACCATTCTATAATCTTTGTATTACGTATCTTTATTGTCTTATCATGATCATTATGTTTTTCTCTCTCTTCTTTGTCTTTATAAATTAATTGTATCTGTGACCATGGTTGGTTGTAAGAATGGCTCATGAGGCTGAAACGACATAGACAGAATTCTGACGCCTGGATATAAAGTTTCAAAAACTTACAAAATTAATTGCAACAAACTCATGTTACGGTATTTAGTCCTAAAGCACTATTTAATGTATGGAGACGATTTCTTTGTCAACTGCCCTAAACCAAATTAATGACTATTATATTTTATGTGAAATGTCCTTAGTTTGTAAGTGTAGTATTTGATTGATTATGTTATTTATTTTGCTTTTGTTCCACTTTTGGCTAGTGGCGAAGTTAAGAGACAAGGTGATGAAATTGATGAATGGACAGTCACAAACATATGCAGACGACACAACGCAAAATCCAACAGAGGATTATACTGATAATAGTCCATGCGCCAGTGTCTTGTTCGCCTACAACATTGCTGTACTACATGGAAGTGAGATTGGGTGCCTACAGTAATATGTGTTAACTAATATTATACTCATTTCTTTGCAGGTAAGATACCAGTTGCAGTACAACTTAGTATACGGTAAGAATATTATTTTATACAGATTTATTTATACAGATAGCGTTCTATTATTGAAAACAGTTTGTTCCCCAAGTTAACCATTAGGCTATATTTCCGGATGTATGTCCAGGATTTTCGTACAAGTTGTGTATGAGCCAGTTCTATAACTTGGCATCTTTTCCTGCATACGAAATTCTTTTTTTCTTTCATAGGAAAGCCGGTCCCAAAGTGGGTAATTCCGCAAATCCACTCTGGGCACGCCACTGATTACTTCACACTCACTAATTTTACTACTGATACCATCTCAATGCCTTGCTGAACCACACGCTTGATCGATCGGCTTTCAAATCCCCCATAATTCCTCTCTCACACCTAGCAACGATCCTGCTGGATACCACACAAATCCTTCTACGGCTTCAATCATTCCCAATCACATCCCGCTCTCGGTTTCCGATAAACGGAGAACTCCGCTGGGTTTTGACGTCGTCAGATGCCGACACGTGGATGACGCTTTCTGACTTGCTTCCTTGACGACTGCTGCGCTAAAGTCAACGAAGCAACTCATGACTTATGTTGGCTGATATTGATCTGAGTTTTTTTTACAACTTCTCTTCCTCATATTTTATTGAATAAATTTATTTATGGGTTTTCTTTCTTCCTTGTTTGAACCTTTTCTCTTGAATTATTGGGCTGCTTTTTTTCCATTGGTTGTTCAACTACTTTGTCTCCGAAATACCTTCGAAGCAATGGCAATAGAGCATATAAAATTAGGTAAACCGTGTGTCTACTACTTTTACATCATACAGTCGAACATAACCAGTATGTTGTGCTCATGACAATCAACTTCTCCCTAAAATTTCTTCCTGGGAATACCCCACTAAATCACTGATTTAGATCACTTTAAAGAAATAATTTATAGAATAATGTGCATATGGATTTTGTAAATATCATAATCACTTTTGGTGAAAGTACATTAATCTCGTAATCATTTAATGGGTTTATTAGGCTCTAAGAAAGGAAACAAACTACAGAGCATTCCCTGACATTCGCTACGAGACTCTGCGGCAAGCGGCCCGGCATCAGCGCTTGTCTTTCCCGGTAAACGGGTCCGCGACAGTCGCTTATATTAAACCTCTTAATAATTAGAGTAACAGGGTCAGTTCTGAATAAAAGTGGACAGAAAAATGGGGAAATCAAGTATACAAACACAATCCGCACACCATTCGTGAGTTAAAAGAGAGTATTGTACGAGAAATCGCGAGAATTACAGTAGACGACCTTGCACGCGTAAATGACAATTTCCTTCGGAGATGCCAGGAATGTGTTGCAGAAGAGGGGCATCATTTTCAACACCTTCTGTAGTCAAGGTTAGTACACAATATGAAAACTGTAATTTTAATAGCCGACTCTACCGACTGTCGCTGACCCGTTCACCTGGAAAGACAAGCGTTGACGCCGGGCCGCTTGCCGCCGAATCTCGTAGCGAATATCAGGAAATGCTCTGTATATGTACTGATGAGGTGAAGCTCATACAAAAGGAAATGTACCCTAATATGTTTACTTTAACCACAATTAAATTTATCTTCATTTAAAATTCAGTAGTTTTATAGGCAAAAATAACAAACATTTGGTGTAGGATAATATACAAAATATTACTCATGTTAAACCTTAAATAGTGTCATTATCATTAAACTATAAATAAACATGGCAGCTGATTTTGCAAACTATCATTAAAACAATCACCAAAATTCAGCTACAAAAATGTAAAAATTATTTTAATTATGTAGTACATCCAGAATGTTTTATTTTTACTGGAAGAAAACTCACTGAACATATTATGGTTTCGTTAATAAACACAACAAACATTTCCATCGATAATACGTTTATATATACGCTACAGTATCAGGAATAGAAAAATATATATTTACACATAATTTTATTCAAATATTTTACAGGGCCGTTTACCAGAAAAAGCCTTTCTATAAAAAAACATGAATGTATATACGTATATGGTGCCAAACACAATACAAGAAATTTTAAGCATGTTTTTTTAAAAATATCAACAAAAATCGATTTCAATAAAAAAATCAACAAAAATGATATATTTTTAAATAAAAATCGTGATTTTTATCCACTCTGCTTTCAACTAATCTAAACTCAGTGGCTCAACAGGGCTTGGAGAACCAAGGTCTGCCAGACGTCTTACTTGTGGGTACTTCACACCATACGTTTCACATATCCAGTGTGGATAATCCTAATATTTAAATAACCTGTCATACTACGAAAAAATAATTTCTGAGAGGTCAATTCAAAGTATAGACACATTTGTGTGTGTGCTTGATTTAATGTAGCTTCAAAGTAAGATCACAATGTCACTTAGTCGAAAGCTTTATCTACATCGAATAAGAAAGATATGTAGCTTCTGAAATATCTTGATTTTTAGCGTTATGCATGCGCATGCATGTGTTCTCTTAGTCTTCGAATATAAATTACATTTTGTGGGTCGTAAGGTAAATCTTTAGGGCATTGAAGTGTCTCGCAGTACATAAAATCATTGTCATTGCGTACCGGGCAACTGGAATATTTCGCACACGAATCATTCCATAAATCATATTAATTGTGGTGTCCTGTTCTTACCCTTGTCGAGGTATTTCTTGAACTCGCAGCATACCCTCGCCTTTAATATGTTGCTTGCTCTGCCAGATCTTGCCCAACGTATTATCCCGGCCAGCTGATTAATCACCCCCACATCCCTCTTTAATTGCTTTCGAAAGCCCTCGGAGCCACCCTACCTGCCGAAATGACCACTTCCCACCGGCAAGTGGCGTTCATGTCCTCTCGACCTCCCGAAACAAAACCCACTGTTTGGCCGCTCGCTTATTGTGCACGGTACGTAAACTGGCGTTTCCACGCATGGTTCGGAGGCACTTCAAATGCCGTTGAGCGACGCGAGTGCTTTCAACGAGGCGGTTGTGGCGTGCGGTTGGGACAATGCGCCCGCACGTTATTTTTTTCTGGTTATTATTCTTTGGTGCTCGCTCGTGCGTGCGTGTGGTCCTTTTTGGTGGACAAGTGTTCCTTGGAGGTCTGTTTCGGAAGCTACAGAGTCTATCGCTGTGATCAGTTATTCCACCACCCTCTTATTGTAATATTTCTTCCTTGCATCCATGTACATATTCGACAGACCCCAGAATTTCATATATAGGAACCCATTGCTATTTGTTTACATATACAAATTCCCACCACATACTTTGTTTCTGGACATCAACGCAAAACTCCCCTTTCTTTCGAGTTTATATACTTTTTTTGCAAGTCCACTTTGTGCACAGGTAACTTAATTGGGACAGGACTACAGTTTCAAGTGGAATCCGTACTACTATGAGCCTCCACCTGGGATCGAACCTAGGGCCCTTTAATTACAAAGCGACGGCGTTACCACACCATCGGGAGGGCCCACTTGCTTTCGATATGATTTTCTTTATTTAGCGTCGTTTTTCTGCCACTTTTGGCTAATCGCGAAGATAAGAATGAGTGGTGATATGATAAAATTGATGAAGGGACGCTCACAGAGACATGCGCAGGTCGCGAATCGAACCCGGGACCTGGAGGCGCGGTATGTAACCACTGTGCCACAGAGATCGGCGACATCCACAAGTGATATCACTTATTTGTAACAATAGTAAATACGACTAATCACGTTCACACCTTAAATTCTATTGTCACCTCTTAGCTTTAATCATGGAAAGAATGAAATGAAAGAATATCATGGCAGAAGCTAATGTAGCGAAGCGCTGCATCTACTCAATAGCTTGTTATCTTCTAGCTCCCTCCTTTCCGTCACAATCAGCAATATAAATCCACAGCCCACTTTGGGAATGACTGCTTTGGATTCTTGTTACGTTGATCAAGATGGCAGAAGAGACGACTGAAGTTAGAACTCCTCCGAGATGTCCTCTATTTCCCGTTCTCCACGCCTCTCTTCATCCAATATGCGCAGCAATCTGTCATGTCAATCGGCTGCATTCCCGATTCCGGCAATACGTGGATCAAGAAACCAATTTCACTCGACAAATAACTCCATGTTTGCCTTCCGCGAGACGCCGACAGACACAAGAATGCTCTGCAGCTTCCAGATTGTGTTAGAGAGACCAAGTGGGCCAAATAAGACAGAAATCAACTGTTTTCTGGACTTTGAGTTGTAAATCAGGAGCGTATATTGAAAGGCTACCTAGGCTATCTGCAAAGCCTGAAGCCTAGAAAGTAAAATACTGAAGAGAAATCGATTATGAACTGTGAATTAACGTGATTTCAAAAATAAGATAATGACGATTCTTATGAGTTGGCAAACTGAATTCTTAGGAGTTGGCAACCTGAATTCGTAGGAGTTGGCAACCTGAATTCTTAGGAGTTGGCAACCTAAATTCGTAGGAGTTGGCAACCTGAATTCTTAGGAGTTGGCAACCTGAGTTCTTAGGAGTTGGCAACCTGAATACTTAGGAGTTGGCAACCTAAATTCGTAGGAGTTGGCAACCTGAATTCTTAGGAGTTGGCAACCTGAATTCTTAGGAGTTGGCAACCTAAATTCGTAGCAGTTGGCAACCTAAATTCGTAGGAGTTGGCAACCTGAATTCTTAGGAGTTGGCAACCTGAGTTCTTAGGAGTTGGCAACCTGAATACTTAGGAGTTGGCAACCTAAATTCGTAGGAGTTGGCAACCTGGATTCTTAGGAGTTGGCAACCTAAATTCGTAGGACTTGACAACCTGAATTCTTAGGAGTTGGCAACCTGAATTCTTAGGAGTTGGCAACCTAAATTCGTAGCAGTTGGCAACCTGAATTCTTAGGAGTTGGCAACCTGAATTCTTAGGAGTTGGCAACCTAAATTCGTAGCAGTTGGCAACCTGAATTCTTACGAGTTGGCAACCTGAATTCTTAGGAGTTGGCAACCTGGATTCTTAGGAGTTGGCAACCTGAATTCTTAGGAGTTGGCAACCTGAATTCTTAGGAGTTGGCAACCTGGATTCTTAGGAGTTGGCAACCTAAATTCGTAGCAGTTGGCAACCTGAATTCTTAGGAGTTGGCAACCTGAATTCTTAGGAGTTGGCAACCTGGATTCTTAGGAGTTGGCAACCTGAATTCTTAGGAGTTGGCAACCTGAATTCTTAGGAGTTGGCAACCTAAATTCTTAGGATTTGGCAACCTAAATTCGTAGGAGTTGTCAACCTGAATTCTTAGGAGTTGGCAACCTAAATTCTTACGAGTTGGCAACCTAAATTCTTAGGAGTTGGCAACCTGAATTCTTAGGAGTTGGCAACCTGAATTCTTAGGAGATGGCAACCTAAATTCGTAGGAGTTGGCAACCTAAATTCGTAGGAGTTGGCAACCTAAATTCGTAGGCGTTGGCAACCTGAATTCTTAGAAGTTGACAACCTGACTACCGTTGGGATGGCAACGTGGCTTCCTTGAAGACGTCAAGAATGAGCCTAGTCTTCTCCCTTCCTTCATAGCTAGTCCAGGTCTTAGACTCAACATACGCCACTGTAGTAAATATACAGCACTCGATTTCGGCGTAAGTGTTCCAGCATTTCAGGGTGCCTACCAGTCAAGAAAGTTACTAAAAAGTAAAGAAACCAACAAGTATATCAAAAAGTCAATAAAAAGTCAAGAAGTTTTTGCAATCACTATGACCAATTCATTGATTTAGTTTATTTTACTTCACTTTTCTACCTCTTTTGGCTCCCGAAGATGAGAATGAATGGTGGTGAGATAAGATGAATCTGACAATCACAAATATATAGAGACGACGACACAAGCCCCACATAATATTATACTGGCTGTGACTCCAACATGCATTAATAGATAAAACAAGTCTAATTCTCTTGCTAGATACAGCCTCAATTGTCATCATAACTGGCCTTTTTGTTAAGGAATAAATATTTATTTTGTTAATCTCTAATTCTAATGTTTATCTAACAAGGGAGGTTATCTAAGCGTCCCCATCCGATTTCCATGAAACTTGGCAGGTGTATAGAGGGGCCCAAAGGAAGAAATACGTGTTTTTTTGTTTCGGCTAAAAAACTGTTTTAAGGGGCAAAAACCTCCCCTCTAATGTCAAGATTAGGACAAATTGAAGTGGGGATCTGACCCCTGTGTCCCCCTCCGATTTTAATGAAACGTGGCAGGTACATAGAGGGGCCCAAAGGAAAAAGTACCTGTTTTTTTGTTTCGGCTAAATAATTGTTTAGGGGTTAAAAACCGCCCTCAAATGCCAAGATGAGGACAGATTGAAGTGGGGATCTGGTTCCGAAACCACGTAAATCTGGCATAGGAAGAACACGCTCATATAATTATAATTGGAACACACGCAGCACAGAACTGTATGATTGTTGGTACCAAACGCAGTGCAATTGTAGAGAGATGCCGAATTCATAGACACCGTTGTTCCCGGATAGCCATGGGCATAACAATAGGCGGATTAAAGCAGGGTAACGGAGCATCAAAATAGCTGCACACGGGAACCATGATCCTATCAAGCATCACCTAGATATCATATAGGTGATATCCATAGCCAAGGATACAAAAGGGGGACAGGGGTCAGATCCCCACCTCAATTTGTCCTCATCTTGACATTGGAGGGGAGGTTTTGCCCCCTAAAACAGTCTTTTAGCCGAAACAAAAAAACACGTATTTATTCCTTTTGGCCCTTTTATACACCTGCCAAGTTTCATGGAAATCGGAGGGGGACACAGGGGTCAGATCACCACTTCAATTTGACCTCATCTTGACATTAGAGGGGGGGTTTTCGCCCCCTAAAACAGTTTTTTAGCCGAAACAAAAAAACACGTATTTCTTCCTTTGGGCCTTTCTATACACCTTCCAAGTTTCATGGAAATCGGAGGGGGACACAGGGGTCAGATCCCCACTTCAATTTGTCCTCATATTGACATTAGAGGCGAGGTTTTCGCCCCATAAAACAGTCTTTTGGCCGAAACAAAAAAACACGTATTTCTTCCTTTGGGCCCCTCTATACACCTTCCAAGTTTCATGAAAATCGGAGGGGGACACAGGGGTCAGATCCCCACTTCAATTTGTCCTCATCTTGATATTAGAGGGGAGGTTTTCGCCCCTTAAAACAGTTTTTTAGCCGAAACAAAAAAAAACACGTATTTCTTCCTTTGGGCACCTATATACACCTGCCAAGTTTCATGGAAATCGGAGGGGGACACTTAGATAACCTCCCTTGTAAGTAGGGGTCGAATAAATACAGTTTAATAACAACGATAAAAAGGTCAAGAAATAGTCATGAAAAAATCGAGAATTTGGATTTGTTATTTTGGTAGACGTCATATATTTAGGAAGGGTTCGTTCGGATGTGTTGAAGGAAAAGATGCAAATGAATGCCATGCCTAAACAGGACATTTTCTTGTGAACGATTGAATTTGAACTTCCATGATTTTATCTCCTGTATGTACCGAGATACAAAGCGGCCTCCCCGATGGCGCAGTGGTAGCGTCGTCGCCTTGTAATCAAGGGGTCCCGGGTTCGATTCCCGGTGGAGGCACATAGTGGTTCGGATCCCACTTTAAACTGTAGGTCCAGTCCCGATTAGCCTTACTGTGCATAAAGTGGACTTAAAACAACAAATCAATCAATCCAATCCTAGATACAAAGGTCACGTTACGCTGTTCGCTGCTGTCTTGTTAGTGCCTTCATTAACCAAATCGTTCACAAGGACAGTGTTGTAACCAACAATTACACACATTGTTTTCTTTTACATGTTATTCTTCCAAATATACTCCGTCCCAGGAGTCTGTAGCAACGCAGCGCATAACGGTAGAGATGGGGAGAAAGCGAGTGGGCGGAGTGAAGCAGTGCACGTGAAGCACACATCCTTCCTATCCTTCTGCGCGACCTTGCCTCAAAGCTTCCCAGGATAGGGTATAGTTTTTCTTGTTTGTTGTTTAAGCAGAAGGGGGCGGACTGATCGACGGGGGCGTTCCCTTCCCCTGACCCCTCTGGCGCCGTCATTGGCTGCAGCCTTTCCCCTCAAGTTCACCTAAATTCAGACCTGAACTATGATCACTATCATATTCTCGATGCTGAGAATAACGTTTTATCACTTTTATGGGGGTTGAGTGGACCCCCCCTCAATTCCATCCCAATCTCTGGCTCCACATTTTCGGCCCTTCAGGGATGAGTTAGAAAGAAGCAACTGTAATTTTCCACTAACTGGAAGTTTTTGCAATAACTCACTGGCATTACACAAGGTCAAGATTTTCTGCGCCATTTCGCAAATACATATTTCAAACAGCTTCTCAGTCTTCAGCGTTGGAACTTGGCTGACCCACAGCAGCAGTTTGGTCCGAAGTGACCCCTGTAGCTCACGTACTTCATTTTTCTTTGCCGAAAGTTCTGCCTCTGGTCCACCACAAATAGAGACGAAGTGACTTCGGGAACCGGTGCACGCGCTGCGACTAAACTCCAGGCCAACGAGACGATCGGGAAGAACGGCTCAGAAACACACTGTGCTCCCTCCCAGAAACAAATGAAATGCGATAAATTTATGACGGGAGATTTAGGCCGAGCGGTCGGCCCGAGTCAGGAACAGACCCAAAGGGTGAAATATTTGAGGTCAGGCATCGGACTTCGGTGATCGGATAAGGAACATGTGTGTGGAAGTTTGAGGTTTCTTATCGTCTTGTTTTTTTTTAGGACCTTTCCAGCTACACACTGCCTTGAAACGAGCTTGCAAAGATTGATTTGTTTTATTTTACTTCTCGTTTCTGCCAGCTTTGGCTAATCCCGAGGTTGATGATAAGATGAAATGGAATGATGAAACAAACACATATGGACAGCACACGAGTCCCATTGGTCCAGGCGCCAGAGCCTCGTTAGTCTGTCAAAGAAGTCCAGCCAGTGAGGTTGACATTTGGGTGTCCTGAGACAGAGTCGCCCCTTACACCCCAAGACGAACCCTTCAAGGCTTGTCGAGACTTCATAGACCTTTGTGAAATCGATTCATTGATTGATTTGTTTTATTTCACCTTGATTTTCTGCCACTTCTGGCAAATCGTGAATATGGGAATGAAAAGTGATAAGATGCTAAGATCTGTACAACAGATGTTCCGAAAGGGAACCAAAATTAGATATATTTCACATGCCTATTGGGACATTCAAAAGAGCTATTCAAGGAATGGAAGAATGAATGTCAACAATGTAAACATAAACACAATTTTTGTAAATATATATTTCTTTCGTAGTTTATACTCAATTACATACATTCCATGCACATACTTTCTACAGTGTCAATTATTTACATGTCCTTTATTACACACATAATGAATGTATTTCTTCAAGGTAAATAACTTCTATCCTTTCTTTATACTGTGTTAATTTTATTTCCATATTTTATGTAATTTATAATATATTATATTAGTATATATTGTACATGGTGGTAAAGATCTGAAATTCTGAGTGTAAATATAAATACGTTGTGCATTGTACTTAATAATTGAAATCTTGTATTCATGTAGGCTATTTTTGTAGATAATAGTTAGATATTTTATTCCACTCTCTTCAATTAACATGTATTATTATAACTCGGTTTGTTAACTGTTGTATACACATATAATTTAGCGTTGATATATTTTATGTTTATTTACATTTCTGCACAATAACATTTCTTATCAAACTGTAAATTTATAAACTAAGCAAGAAATGTAGAACACTGTAATTGGGCATTCGCCTGTTGTATTTAATAATAAATAAATAAATGAAAATAGAATCACAAACACACAACACAAGCCTTACACAGAATTTCTTGAGACCAGGCGCCAGAGCCTTGTTAGTCTGCAAGAATTCAGACCACTGCATCCTCAGTCTCAGTGTCTGAGTTATACAGGGTGTTGCAAAATACCTGTTACAACGCTTGGGAGGTGATTCGACAAGTAAAAACAAGGAAAAAATGCCATGTGAAAAAATGTCGAAATCGGCACCGTTTTCGAGTGACAGGCGTGCGAAAATCGCCTCACACCATGTTTATGGCACAATAACTCAAGAAGGAAGAAAGATATCAATGTCGGAATAAAATAATACAAACAAAATCGTACCTGGCGAATACAATGGTGCATCAATTGAGGCCCAGTGTAAATTGCGCAAGGGGACTCTCAAAGAAAGTGGGGAATCCTCTGATGGAAAATACAAGAAATTTACTACTATCTTCTACATAATGTTGAGATCGGAATGTAGCCAGTAAAAAAATTGCGACGTATGTCCACATATCCAACTACTGCTGGGACACCGTCCCACACTCGGGAAATAGGAAAATAACTGCAAATCTCCTGTTGTACACGGTTCACATTGAGGTACGAAGAAGAAAAGAAACCAATTTGTTGCATGTCTCACTACTGCTGGGACACCATCCCAAATGGAAAAAAAATACGGGAAAATCATAAATAAACGTTTTCAATCCCTTAATGTTGACACACTACTTTGCAGTATGAAAAACAAAAGTTAAACAATGGCCACATGTCGTCAGTCTGTACATACTACAAGAGAGCTCCCCAAAGAAAGTGGGTAATCCTCGAAGGATATGAAGACAGAGAATGGCGAGAAAATGCACACAATGGGATGTAACATTTCCAGGCACAGCACATCTGGAAGGGATTCCACTGAGAAGCGCACAACCTCCGCACATGCAGATCGACGGTATGAAGTACAGCAATATCCAGCATCTTCACTCGCACCTTTCACTAAAGGACACTATGCGGTGCTGATAGGGGCTCACAAACACCGGTATACTCAGAGAGGTTGTTGAAAATGTCCGCCATTGACTTCAAGACAAAGATGGCATCGGCGAAGCACTGATTGTCTGGTACGCACTGGACTTGTCTGGCATGTCACCAATTGTCCCAGCAGCGGCACTAACACGAGCAACGAGGTCCTCAGCACTTTCCACATGGGTTTCATACACGAGCCTTTTCATTTCTCCCCACACAAAGAAATCCAGTGGTGTGAGATCGGGGGAACGAGGTGGCCACGGTAAAGGTCCATCCCTGCCAAGCCAACGATCGCCGAAAATATCGTTGAGTAAGGCTCTGACTCCCCGGTCGAAATGTGCGGGGGCGCCGTCGTGTTGAAACCAGATACGTTGTCTACCTGCCAGTGGCACGTTTTCCAAAAGTTCAGCTAACACGTCATGTAGAAACACCCGATAATTCCCACCACACAAAGTACCACACAAAAATTTGTATGGGTGCAATCCCTCCTCCTGAAGAACGCGGAATACATTGCAATGGTAATTTTGTTGAGTACGAGCAATGACACGTGTGCTGGTGTCAGGACGGTCTCGTATCGCGTCCAACACGTCCTCTTCAAATTGCACAGTGCGCACAGTGCGGGGTCTTCCACAATCCCACCTACGGGGTAGTAGAGATCCAGTTTCACGCAGTCGAGCATCAAGTCTTTGAAAGAGTGCATGTGCTGGTAACCGCCTATTGGGAAATCGTTCGTGATACGAACGCCGTGCTTCACGGCTGTTTCGGTTTGCCTCTCCATAAACGAGATGCATATCAGCAAGCTCGTGGGTAGAGTACTCCACCATTGTCCTGTTCGAGAACTGCCCAGCAACAGGGGCACTTTCCCTCCGAGTGACGGATCACAACTACCGTGATTAGCACCCACGTAATGTCACACAGGTGTCCACGCAGTTGTTGCAAACCGAGAAAGAACACGGGAATACGTACTCTACGTACAATATTCCTTGGCGCAATTCATCCATACACACACGCCAGACTAAACTCCACGCTGCGAGACGCAGAACAAGACAGGAAAAACAACGGCCGACTACACTCTCTACGTAGTATCCACCAACACTAATACGTAACAGGTGACCTACACTCACAGCGCCTCTAGTGGGGCTTTCTGTATCAATTAGCTGAAATCAATCTGAGCGTAATTTGACGGCATAGCGTCATTTTCGAGTGAATTTCCTATTTCCCGAGTGTGGGACGCAAGCAGGCAAGACTACACGTGCGATCCCGACCCCCGTGACCGGCCCCCACTGATTGGTGTGAACCAATATCTACGTATTTAAAGCATCCTTGCCGCCAATCAGTGGATCCACCTGCTTGTGGTAGAGCAACGGTGAGCAGCAGAGGCCGGGCGGACCTGGGCTTGGCGCCCCAGGGGGTGGGTAGCCGCCCTCGGGAGTTTTAAAGTGTTGTCCTCGTTGAATTTTGTGTTCTCCCGAGAGGTTTTAAAGTGTGTCGCTAAAATGTGCTCAATCGATATTTTTAGAGTCTTAAATGTATGTTTGATATTGTATAACCTGTCTTTGTGTAATCGTCAAGATGAATCAACAGGATTCCAATAAGAGAAGGATGAGCCTTGATGGGCCTGAATCTAAGAAGAGGAACCAGGGAGAGGTGAATGAGGAAATCGGAACCGAACTTAACCAAACGTTTAGAACCGGTGTGTTAGGAGACGAGATAGAGAGAGAGCGAGAGATTCCAATCACTCATGATTCTGCTTATCAACTTAACACCTTTAGATTTATGATAAATGAACTCCAACTATGTATTGCAAGAGAAAAGCTGACAATAACTAGCAAGACCTTGTTTACAACTATTTTGTCCAAACTAGAGGCCATTTATGAGGACAGCAGAGTGGAGATTGAAACCCTGAATGCTGTGAACAAGGAAATAAAAGAGGACAAAAAGTTCTTACAGGGAGAGATAAGAACTACTAGAGAAGCACTAACAAAACAAAGCACAAGTGGTATAAATAACCAGCCCTTGTATACAGATATTGTCCAGAGTACTCATACTCCAAAGAACATTCCAGCTCAAAACAAAAAGACGCAAAGAGCAACACTTTTCCTAAGATCTGAAGATAAATCTCCAAAAGAGATACAAGAAATCGTTACCAAGTATATCGATCCAGCTAAAGAAAAGATACGGATTGGAAATGTAAGATCGAATAGGAATACTCTAATACTAGATGTGGCAACCGAGGAAGAAGCTACAAAACTGAAAACACATAATCAACTGGTGTCAAGAGGCATCACATCAGAACCTATTAAGAAAATAAATCCTCGGGTCATCATTTATGATGTGCCAAGGTCCTACCAGGATGAAAAAGTAATCGAAAACATTCATACTCTCAACTTTGAAACACCAACTTCGCTGGAGGAATTCAAACAAAATGTCAAGTTTGCTTTTAGGACTGGTAGGAGGGATGGCGTTGCTAGCCATATTGTGCTTGAGACAACTCCGACTTTTAGAAACATGTTTAAGAACAAACAGCAGATCTATCTTCCATTCTCGATACACAATACCAAGGATTTTATTTCAATCCCGCGGTGCTATAACTGCCATGACCTTGGTCATGTTAATAAGCACTGCGAGAGGGAACCAGCATGTGAAAGATGTGGAGAAAGCCACAGAACCCAAGAATGTAAGGAACATAAGAACTTCAAGAGATGTATACCTTGCAAGTATAGAAGGCGTAACTGTAATCAAGAGGCCTGTCCAACGTTTCATGATTTGTGGGAAAGGACAATCAGTAAAATTAACTATGGCTAGCAATCAAAATGTATCTTATAGGAACAACAGTGAAGCCATAAACATTTTACAGTTAAATGCTGGCAGGTCTCGGATGGCTACCGAAGAACTTAGACATATTAGTGAACAGACAAATACCGATCTTATACTCATTCAAGAACCTTATCAGGTCAAAGGTGCAATAGTTGGATTCCCAACGACAGCTAAAATCTTAATTCATGGAAATGAACCGCAAGCAGCGATAAATGTACTTAATAATAATTACAGAGTGCATTGGAATAAAAACCTGTCGTCAACACATTGCCAAGTGGCTGAAATAGACACTGGGAGTTCGGTTTGGATTTTCCTCAGTATATACTGTCAATACAAAGATCCAATTATCCCGTTCCTTAACGTCATGGAACAAATAATTGATTGCTACTCAACAAATCAGATACTCATAGCAATTGACAGTAATGCCAAATCAAAATTATGGCACAGTAAGACAACTGATGATAAGGGTCGACTAATGGAGGACAGTATCGCATTAAAAGACTTAATAATATTAAACAGAGAATCAAACATACCTACGTTTAAGAATAGACAGGGTGCAGAATCTAATATTGATATCAGTATAACAAATCGAAAAGGAGCAGTAAATAATATAGACTGGAAGATTTTTGATAATGAGACTGTAAGCGATCATAATCTCATTAGAATAACAATACAAAATAAAGGTCGTAAAAAGCGGAACACACAATACCATAGAGTAAACTGGATGAAGACAGACTGGGCAAATATAAGAAGACACATAAGTTCAGAATTGTCCCGGAAGGAATTAACGAACTTGGAAGAAGGAATCAAAGAACTCTATAAAGTAATGGATTCCATCTTAAAAATGGAAGTAGCAAAAATTAAGATTGGAAACCGCAAAAACACTAACATGTGGCCTGATAACTTGTTAAAAAGGAGACAAACAACCAGAAAACTAAGGAAATCATATCAACAGGCGAAGACATTCCGAGATAAGCAGTTTTTCCTAGAGAAATATAGGGACTCCAAGTGGAGGTATAATAACTTGCTAAAACAACATAAGCAGAAATCCTGGGCGAACTTTGTTAAAAGAGAATTGGCTCGAGATCCGTGGAGTTTTCCTTATAGGATGGTGACTGGCAAGTTAAAGCAATCAATAATACTCACAACAATTAAGAAAGAAAATGGTGAGTATACTAAAGATTGGGAGGAAACGGTGAGTTACCTCATGGAACATCTTCTTCCATTGGATTATCCCCAAGATGATAATGATATACAAGCTGAAATAAGAAGCAGAAGAAGAAATCAAATATATACATCAAAGACTCTTTTGTTACCCTTTACGTTTGAGGAGGTGGCTTCTGTTATAGATAAATTAAAGCCGAAGAAAGCGTCTGGGCCGGATGCAGTCCCGAATGAATTGGTTAAGATTTCTAAGAATGAGATATCGTATCATCTTCAACAGATCTACAACCTATGTTTAATAAAGGGTGTCTTTCCAGAATGCTGGAAAGAAGCCAATCTAACCCTAATACTGAAGAATAAAAATAAAGATCGAACTGACGTCAAATCTTATAGACCAATATGCCTGCTGGACACTTTTGGGAAGATCCTAGAAAAACTACTGCTTAAAAGGATAGAGGAAAGAGAGCTCCTCAGAGGCACACCACAAAGGCAATATGGATTTAGCAGAGGACTGTCAACGGAGGATGCTATTAACCATGTTAAGAGAACAGTCCATGAATCCACGTACAAGTACGTACTTGGAATAGCTGCTGATATAAAAGGAGCTTTTGACAACGTATGGTGGCCCTTTACACTCGCTACATTGAGGGAACTTGATCTCCCAACAGCTCTTTATAACGTGATCAGTGATTATCTAAATAACAGAGGGGTCAACTACGTTTGGCAGGATCAGAGTGTCCATCGTGAAGTCAATAAAGGATGTCCCCAGGGCTCCGTATTAGGCCCCAAGTTATGGAACATCACCATAGAACCGCTGCTGGAAGAACTGAATGAGAATCCCTTGTCCATTGGAGCAATTGCTTACGCAGATGATCTGATGATCATGGTAGGCGCCAACAATAGAAGAGAACTGGAACTAAAGGCTATGAACCTTTTAACACAGTTAGATGCTTGGTGTTGCAAGGCAAAACTTACCATTGCAACTCATAAAACTCTCTCAGTATTACTAAAGGGGAAGCTTATGAGATCTCCTAGTGTAAAACTTAATGGTAGACCAATTCGGAATGTTAAGTCCCTTAAATACCTAGGAGTATATATTGACTCCGGTTTAAGATTTAGATCGCACGTTGACTATGTTATAGAAAAAGCAAAGACGGAGTTACATCGAACGTTGAGCATGGGGAATACAGTCTTCAAGCTTCCTTTTGATATCGCATTGATTTATTATAAAGCGATTTTTCTCTCAATTATAACATACGCTGCCAGCACCTGGGCTAATATAGCTTTTGAAGAACGGGTGAAGTCCAAACTTAGATCAGCGCAGCGCAACGTCCTTCTTCGGATCTTGGGAGGTTTTAAAACCACTCCTACTCTCTCACTTATTGCGATTGCTGGGGTCCTTCCCCTGGACATTGAGGTACAGCAGGCGGCTACCAAGTATTGGATTACCAAAGGAACGGGACAGAACTTCCTTGCGAACCATCATATTAATATTATGAGGAAACAAGAGGTTAAAGCCTTCTTCGCAAATAAGTGGGAGCACGAATGGAGTCAAGATGCTTCAATACGTACTAGGAATTTCATAACGACCATTGGTAAGAGGAACAAGTGGGTATACTTTAAACCATCCAAAGGTCTCACACACTTTATAACAGGGCATGGGCCCTTTAAAATGTATCTCAGGAGATTCAACCTGAGAAATAGCGACACCTGTGATAACTGTGGCGAATTGGACACACCCGAACATAAGGTGCTAAAGTGTAAGGAACACGCCTCAAGATATGTGAGTGAACTTAGACGTAACCTAGGCCAGTTCAATAAGGAGACAATTTTTGACAGCCAAATATTCTAATTTAATATTCTAAATAAACTATCTGCTGAAATTTCATATATGGAAGAACTTCATTATAGTGTCAGATCCTCGTCGCAACAAAATGAAGTTTCGTCTGTTCCTACATATGTGAGAACAATCAATACAAGATCAATGACAAGGAGATCACTCAGGACAGAATCCCCTGAACAGTGTTAGACTAGATTTTATGAAGGTCCCTCTTGCATAAACAGACGGAAATTTTATATTACGTCAAGTAGATCAAAGTGAAATCGGTGGGTGCCGGACTATTTGGCCCCGAGACAATAACGGAACTAAGTGATCTTAAGTGATAAGTCTGAATTGGAAGAACTGTATGCAAAGTGCTCTTAGATTGAGGCTCGTGTGAGTGTGGAATTGCCAACTTGGCTCTAGACCCTTTTGAAGATTTAACCGGATAAAACTTCGAGGGATTCAAGTGCTGTATTAGAACGGAAGAAGTTTGAATGAATGTCATGGACAAAGACAACTTAAGAACTTAGAACTCCCTTGTTGGGAACTATTCTTCCCTTGGAAATTCCCTCAGGGAAGCCGAAGGTGAAGGGATAAGGAATTTTATCATATCATCTATTCAAGAAGTCCGACTTCCAAACATCTTCCACTGCCTTGAAGAGTAGGGAGTAGATTGAAAATGAAGAAGAAATTATGGAACCCTCAAGAGTTAAGGTTACACTAAGAAGCCATATTGAATCCACGGCCGAATGATCCATCCAGAGCTCCAATGCCAATGGTGGCTTAGGGCTCCCTGTGTGCCACCCAGGTTAGAAGGAAGTTACCAGAAGCCAAGAAGCCACCAGAAGCCAGGACTACAAGACTGGAACTTCCCATACTTCGGGAAAGTCCTTCCTTGGGTAATTCCCTTGTTTTCGGGAAGCTTTAGGTCCAAGGACCTGTAATGCATATATATTATCTATTTATCTGTACACTGTCATTTTCTTGTATATATTTATATCTTGTATTTTACATAATCTATCATATTATTATATTATAATATTTTCTCTATTAAAGTATATCTAATATATATTAGATTACACAGTCAAATACATTTAGAAGACTTAACACTTAGTCTAAGGACTAATTTAGTAAATACTTATTACATTTTGAACATCTTAACTTACTGCTTATTTTCTTTTCATTCATATATTCTCTTTCTGAGTCATAACTAATTAGTACATACACCTTGGTTTATAACATAGGTATCAAGGTATAGAACCCACTCTCCTTTCCCTGTCCTCACCTATTTACCAAGCTGTAAATCTCTTTACCTGCATAATGAATAACCTCTTTCTGATTTCCATAATCCATAATTGGGACGAAACCGCTCTCAGAAAAAAAAACTAAGCTCGATATGCAAACAACGAAAAAAAAAAACTGAGAGAGAAGGTGAGGTTGTGAGAGAGGCGAGAGGAGGTTGGAGGACCTCGTCCCTCAACGTCCCAAATCCTGTGGGACGGTGTCCCAGCAGTAGTGGGACATGTGGACATACGTCGTCATTTTTTACTGGCTACATTCCGATCTCAACATAATGTAGAAAATAGTAGTAAATTTCCTATATTTTCCATCAAGGGATTCCCCACTTTCTTTGAGAGTCCCCTTGCGCAATTTACACTGGGCCTCAATTGATGCACCATTGTATTCCTCAGGCACGACTTTCTTTGTATGTTTTTAATCCGACATTGATATCTTTCTTCCTTCTTGAGTTATTGTGCCATAAACATGGTGTGAGGCGATTTTCGCACGCCTGTCACTCGAAAACGGTGCCGATTTCGACATTTTTTCACATGGCATTTTTTCCTTGTTTTTACTTGTCGAATCACCTCCCAAGCGTTGTAACAGGTATTTTGCAACACCCTGTATATGTGAAGCCCTGGGATAAACGTTTGCACTCTACCTAGATATGTAATGAAATGCAAGCAAAACATCTAGGAACACACATCGAATGTATAATACTTGCCTTTCCTACCAAGAGAGGGGATACTTTGATCCCACCAGAAAAAAAGAACATTTATGAGAAACCATAACATTGAAATTTCTGATTCATCCTTTTCATATTATCACGTTCATCATCATCTTCGCGATTAGCCAAATGTGGAAGATAAGCGAAGTGAAATAGATTAAATCAGTCTATTCAAAATTACCCTGCCGAAAAGTATGTTTGAGGTGTAGAAATTGAAGGAACGATATCGAAATGTTACAGAATAATAACGGCACGAACAGTAGAATACGAGAAATAACACAGAGCAGGAACAAAGTACCTCCTTCCTCCTATGCTACCCAGGGAATATCTGCAGCAAGGCCGCACATAACGGTAGAGAAGAGGAAAAGCAAGTGGCGGTACATAGCAGTACACGTCGCTGCAATGGCTGGTAGCTGCAGTCGTTTTTTCCTCCACACAAACCCGTTCCCTCGTACTTGCTGATTGGTCGAGCCTCTACTTGCACGGAGACTTGCTTTCGTAGACACGTAGTGCTACGGTTAACGTCCACACATACAATTTCAGTTATAATTTTTAGGCCCAGTTAAGTCAGATGGTTAGTTATTTCTTTGTATTTACCATATTTCTTATTTTTTTCACTCTGTGGTCCTTTTAAAATCATTTTAAACCGATGTTTTCGTTTCCAAATGGTTCATAATAAAAAAAAGTGGCCTATTGGCCGATTCCTTCGTTTCCAAATGGTTCATAATAAGTAACTTTTTGGCCACTTTCTTCGTTTCCAAATGGTTCATAATAAGTAAGTGACTTTTTGGCCGATTACTTCGTTTCCAAATGGTTCGTAATAAGTAAGTGTCTTTTCGGCCGATTCCTTCGTTTCCAAATGCTTCATAATAAGTAAGTGTCTTTTTGGCCGATTACTTCGTTTCCAAATGGTTCGTAATAAGTAACTGGCTTTTTGGCCGATTCCTTCGTTTCCAAATGGTTCATAATAAGTAAGTGTCTTTTTGGCCACTTTCTTCGTTTCCAAATGCTTCATAATAAGTAAGTGGCTTTTTGGCCAATTCCTTCGTTTCCAAATGGTTCATAATAAGTAAGTGTCTTTTTGGCCAATTTCTTCGTTTCCAAATGGTTCATAATAAGTAAGTGGCTTTTTGGCCAATTTCTTCGTTTCCAAATGCTTCATAATAAGTAAGTGGCTTTTTGGCCGATTACTTCGTTTCCAAATGGTTCGTAATAAGTAACTGGCTTTTTGGCCGATTCCTTCGTTTCCAAATGGTTCATAATAAGTAAGTAACTTTTTGGCCACTTTCTTCGTTTCCAAATGGTTCATAATAAGTAAGTGACTTTTTGGCCGATTCCTTCGTTTCCAAATATTCATAATAAGTAAGTGTCTTTTTGGCCGATTCCTTCGTTTCCAAATGCTTCATAATAAGTAAGTGTCTTTTTGGCCGATTCCTTCGTTTCCAAATGCTTCATAATAAGTAAGTGTCTTTTTGGCCGATTCCTTCGTTTCCAAATGCTTCATAATAAGTAAGTGTCTTTTTGGCCAATTTCTTCGTTTCCAAATGCTTCATAATAAGTAAGTGGCTTTTTGGCCGATTACTTCGTTTCCAAATGGTTCGTAATAAGTAACTGGCTTTTTGGCCGATTCCTTCGTTTCCAAATGGTTCATAATAAGTAAGTGGCTTTTTGGCCGATTCCTTCGTTTCCAAATGGTTCATAATAAGTAAGTGTCTTTTTGGCCAATTTCTTCGTTTCCAAATGCTTCATAATAAGTAAGTGGCTTTTTGGCCGATTACTTCGTTTCCAAATGGTTCATAATAAGTAAGTGTCTTTTTGGCCAATTTCTTCGTTTCCAAATGCTTCATAATAAGTAAGTGGCTTTTTGGCCAATTCCTTCGTTTCCAAATGGTTCATAATAAGTAAGTGTCTTTTTGGCCAATTTCTTCGTTTCCAAATGCTTCATAATAAGTAAGTGTCTTTTTGGCCGATTCCTTCGTTTCCAAATGGTTCATAATAAGTAAGTGTCTTTTTGGCCAATTTCTTCGTTTCCAAATGCTTCATAATAAGTAAGTGGCTTTTTGGCCGATTACTTCGTTTCCAAATGGTTCGTAATAAGTAACTGGCTTTTTGGCCGATTCCTTCGTTTCCAAATGGTTCATAATAAGTAAGTGGCTTTTTGGCCGATTCCTTCGTTTCCAAATGGTTAGTAATAAGTAAGTGGCTTTTTGGCCAATTTCTTCGTTTCCAAATGGTTCATAATAAGTAAGTGGCTTTTTGGCCGATTCCTTCGTTTCCAAATGGTTCATAATAAGTAATTGGCTTCTTGGCCGATCCCTTCGTTTCCAAATGGTTCATAATAAGTAAGTGGCTTTTTGGCCGATTCCTTCGTTTCCAAATGGTTAGTAATAAGTAAGTGGCTTTTTGGCCAATTTCTTCGTTTCCAAATGGTTCATAATAAGTAAGTGGCTTTTTGGCCAATTCCTTCGTTTCCAAATGGTTAGTAATAAGTAAGTGACTTTTTGGCCGATTTCTTCGTTTCCAAATATTCATAATAAGTAAGTGTCTTTTTGGCCGATTCCTTCGTTTCCAAATGCTTCATAATAAGTAAGTGTCTTTTTGGCCAATTTCTTCGTTTCCAAATGCTTCATAATAAGTAAGTGGCTTTTTGGCCGATTACTTCGTTTCCAAATGGTTCGTAATAAGTAACTGGCTTTTTGGCCGATTCCTTCGTTTCCAAATGGTTCATAATAAGTAAGTGTCTTTTTGGCCACTTTCTTCGTTTCCAAATGCTTCATAATAAGTAAGTGGCTTTTTGGCCAATTCCTTCGTTTCCAAATGGTTCATAATAAGTAAGTGTCTTTTTGGCCAATTTCTTCGTTTCCAAATGGTTCATAATAAGTAAGTGGCTTTTTGGCCAATTTCTTCGTTTCCAAATGCTTCATAATAAGTAAGTGGGTTTTTGGCCGATTACTTCGTTTCCAAATGGTTCGTAATAAGTAACTGGCTTTTTGGCCGATTCCTTCGTTTCCAAATGGTTCATAATAAGTAAGTAACTTTTTGGCCACTTTCTTCGTTTCCAAATGGTTCATAATAAGTAAGTGACTTTTTGGCCGATTCCTTCGTTTCCAAATATTCATAATAAGTAAGTGTCTTTTTGGCCGATTCCTTCGTTTCCAAATGCTTCATAATAAGTAAGTGTCTTTTTGACCGATTCCTTCGTTTCCAAATGCTTCATAATAAGTAAGTGTCTTTTTGGCCGATTCCTTCGTTTCCAAATGCTTCATAATAAGTAAGTGTCTTTTTGGCCAATTTCTTCGTTTCCAAATGCTTCATAATAAGTAAGTGGCTTTTTGGCCGATTACTTCGTTTCCAAATGGTTCGTAATAAGTAACTGGCTTTTTGGCCGATTCCTTCGTTTCCAAATGGTTCATAATAAGTAAGTGTCTTTTTGGCCGATTCCTTCGTTTCCAAATGGTTCATAATAAGTAAGTGTCTTTTTGGCCAATTTCTTCGTTTCCAAATGCTTCATAATAAGTAAGTGGCTTTTTGGCCGATTACTTCGTTTCCAAATGGTTCATAATAAGTAAGTGTCTTTTTGGCCAATTTCTTCGTTTCCAAATGCTTCATAATAAGTAAGTGGCTTTTTGGCCAATTCCTTCGTTTCCAAATGGTTCATAATAAGTAAGTGTCTTTTTGGCCAATTTCTTCGTTTCCAAATGGTTCATAATAAGTAAGTGTCTTTTTGGCCGATTCCTTCGTTTCCAAATGGTTCATAATAAGTAAGTGTCTTTTTGGCCAATTTCTTCGTTTCCAAATGCTTCATAATAAGTAAGTGGCTTTTTGGCCGATTACTTCGTTTCCAAATGGTTCGTAATAGGTAACTGGCTTTTTGGCCGATTCCTTCGTTTCCAAATGGTTCATAATAAGTAAGTGGCTTTTTGGCCGATTCCTTCGTTTCCAAATGGTTAGTAATAAGTAAGTGGCTTTTTGGCCAATTTCTTCGTTTCCAAATAGTTCATAATAAGTAAGTGGCTTTTTGGCCGATTCCTTCGTTTCCAAATGGTTCATAATAAGTAACTGGCTTCTTGGCCGATCCCTTCGTTTCCAAATGGTTCATAATAAGTAAGTGGCTTTTTGGCCGATTCCTTCGTTTCCAAATGGTTAGTAATAAGTAAGTGGCTTTTTGGCCAATTTCTTCGTTTCCAAATGGTTCATAATAAGTAAGTGGCTTTTTGGCCAATTCCTTCGTTTCCAAATGGTTTGTAATAAGTAAGTGACTTTTTGGCCGATTTCTTCGTTTCCAAATGGTTCATAATAAGTAAGTGGCTTTTTGGCCAATTCCTTCGTTTCCAAATGGTTCATAATAAATAAGTGGCTTTTTGGCCAATTCCTTCGTTTCCAAATGGTTCATAATAAGTAAGTGGCCTTCTCGCCGAATTCTTCGTTTCCAAATGGTTCATAATAAGTAAGTGGCTTTTTGGCCAATTCCTTCGTTTCCAAATGGTTAGTAATAAGTAAGTGACTTTTTGGCCGATTCCTTCGTTTCCAAATGGTTCATAATAAGTAAGTGGCTTTTTGGCCGATTCCTTCGTTTCCAAATGGTTCATAATAAGTAACTGGCTTTTTGGCCGATTCCTTCGTTTCCAAATGGTTCATAATAAGTAAGTGGCTTTTTGGCCGATTCCTTCGTTTCCAAATGGTTAGTAATAAGTAAGTGGCTTTTTGGCCAATTTCTTCGTTTCCAAATGGTTCATAATAAGTAAGTGGCCTTCTCGCCGATTCCTTCGTTTCCAAATGGTTCATAATAAGTAACTGGCTTCTTGGCCGATCCCTCCGTTTCCAAATGGTTCATAATAAGTAAGTGGCTTTTTGGCCGATTCCTTCGTTTCCAAATGGTTAGTAATAAGTAAGTGGCTTTTTGGACAATTTCTTCGTTTCCAAATGGTTCATAATAAGTAAGTGGCTTTTTGGCCAATTCCTTCGTTTCCAAATGGTTCATAATAAGTAAGTGGCTTTTTGGCCGATTCCTTCGTTTCCAAATGGTTAGTAATAAGTAAGTGGCTTTTTGGCCAATTTCTTCGTTTCCAAATGGTTCATAATAAGTAAGTGGCTTTTTGGCCGATTCCTTCGTTTGCAAATGGTTCATAATAAGTAACTGGCTTTTTGGCCGATTCCTTCGTTTCCAAATGGTTAGTAATAAGTAAGTGGCTTTTTGGCCGATTGATTGCTTCGTTTCCAAATGGTTAGTAATAAGTAAGTGGCTTTTTGGCCAATTTCTTCGTTTCCAAATGGTTCATAATAAGTAAGTGGCTTTTTGGCCAATTCCTTCGTTTCCAAATGGTTAGTAATAAGTAAGTGGCTTTTTGGCCGATTCCTTCGTTTCCAAATGGTTCATAATAAGTAACTGGCATTTTGGCCGATTCCTTCGTTTCCAAATGGTTAGTAATAAGTAAGTGGCTTTTTGGCCAATTTCTTCGTTTCCAAATGGTTCATAATAAGTAAGTGGCTTTTTGGCCGATCCCTTCGTTTCCAAATGGTTCATAATAAGTAACTGGCTTTTTGGCCGATTCCTTCGTTTCCAAATGGTTCATAATAAGTAAGTGGCTTTTTGGCCGATTCCTTCGTTTCCAAATGGTTAGTAATGAGTAAGTGGCTTTTTGGCCGATTCCTTCGTTTCCAAATGGTTCATAATAAGTAAGTGGCTTTTTGGCCAATTTCTTCGTTTCCAAATGCTTCATAATAAGTAAGTGGCTTTTTGGCCGATTACTTCGTTTCCAAATGGTTCATAATAAGTAAGTGTCTTTTTGGCCAATTTCTTCGTTTCCAAATGCTTCATAATAAGTAAGTGGCTTTTTGGCCAATTCCTTCGTTTCCAAATGGTTCATAATAAGTAAGTGTCTTTTTGGCCAATTTCTTCGTTTCCAAATGGTTCATAATAAGTAAGTGTCTTTTTGGCCGATTCCTTCGTTTCCAAATGGTTCATAATAAGTAAGTGTCTTTTTGGCCAATTTCTTCGTTTCCAAATGCTTCATAATAAGTAAGTGGCTTTTTGGCCGATTACTTCGTTTCCAAATGGTTCGTAATAGGTAACTGGCTTTTTGGCCGATTCCTTCGTTTCCAAATGGTTCATAATAAGTAACTGGCTTTTTGGCCGATTCCTTCGTTTCCAAATGGTTAGTAATAAGTAAGTGGCTTTTTGGCCAATTTCTTCGTTTCCAAATGGTTCATAATAAGTAAGTGGCTTTTTGGCCGATTCCTTCGTTTCCAAATGGTTCATAATAAATAAGTGGCTTTTTGGCCGATTCCTTCGTTTCCAAATGGTTCATAATAAGTAAGTGGCCTTCTCGCCGATTCCTTCGTTTCCAAATGGTTCATAATAAGTAAGTGGCTTTTTGGCCGATTCCTTCGTTTCCAAATGGTTCATAATAAGTAACTGGCTTTTTGTCCGATTCCTTCGTTTCCAAATGGTTCATAATAATTTGTTTTCAGATGAAGGCTCGAACCTGCAGCCCCACAAGTTTCCTTAAATCCTGATTCGCTTGAACCGTTTCACACTTTCCATGGTTCTTTCGTAGTTATTTTGATGTTTTAGTTTATTTTAGCGCCTAATTCTTACTGTTTTAGATTGTTCCGTTAGCGCTTAATTTGGTACTTGATCGTGCATAATCCTGGTTCCATGTTGTTTAGCCCTTATTCCGCTCTTAAACCCTTTCGCGGTCGTTTTACCAAACCTCCATTCACCAGATTGAGGTTTCCTCACATTCACCAAGAAGCGGCAGTTCCTTTGTCTTGGCTAATGATTCCGCAGCTTCTGTAAAGATAATGGAAAAGATTAGTCCCTTGTAATTTGCATCTTTCGTGATGAAAAGAGCGATTCTCTGGCAAAAGGGAACACTTCTTTCCTTTTGTTTCATCCCAGTCTCATCCGTTGTCTCTGTAATGGCATCCCAGAAGTTGAGGAAGACGACGATTTGGGGGAAATCAACGGCTTCTTTTCAAAGGAGCTCGGAGCTGAATATTTAGCCACTTAAACGGAGCCGTTTTACACTAATGCTCATAATGGCGACTTTACAATGGTTAATGCAATTAAAATGCTCGTCTGAGATTCTCTCAGTCTCCCCCGAGGGTAGTGCTTCATCATGCCCGACTGCAAAGCCAGATCTTCTTGAATTATTGATGCACTTAAAATGTTCGACTCGTCAATAGAAACAGGAACAAATTCAATTCCTAATGGACTCAAAATGAATTACTCATCTCAATAGAATTCGAATTACTAAGGGAATGTTTGACAATCCTCCAAAAAATTCAATTATTTTAATTAACTTTTATGCAATTAGTAACAATAAACTCTTAACATTTGAGAGGTTCGAAAACTAGTCATAATAATCAGCAGTTTAAAATGAAATGAAACATGTAAGAATTATCAATTGCTTCAAATGTGACAGAATTTTCGTTACAACTTAAAAGCAATATGGAAGAAATTTTAATATTACTGACTTACATATACGCAACTCTTCAATAGAAATAAGTCAGTTTGTTGAAGTCAACTTTGTGCTCAGTATGCATAATCTCCGGCAATAAAAATGGGACACCTAGATCCTGAAATATTTTCCCTGCAAGACGTTATGTGTGTTACCTATCTCCACGGCGATAAGAGGATTTTAGAAGCAAATTTTCAATGGCAACTTCTACCAGCCACGTAGAGTTAGGCAATACGCACAACGTCTTGCAGGCAAGCGGGTATTTCAGGATCTTGGTGTCCTATTTTTATTGACGGAGACTGTACATTGTGATTCGAAACACTGTGCAATGTGATTCCAACGGAACCCCTTTGTTACATGATGACAATTATAGATATACGTAATATCAATTTTTAAGAATCTAATATGTTAAATCTATCTATCTTCTATATATATATAAAAATTGATGTATGTGTGTTTGGGTGTGTGTGTGGGTGTGTATATTTGTTTGTTACCGCATAACTCTCGACCGCCTGGAGCCATTTCAACCAAACTTGGTACACTTGTAATCTGGAAATAAATACTGTGGGGGTAAGAAACTCCTAGGGGTGAGGTGGGAAGAGGTGACATGTAAAAATAATCGAGAACAACCGATATTAAATTCCGCACAAAGAGACATCCGTGACTCTATGCAATCCCGCACAACGATTGTGTTTCTCGGGTTGTCTAACATTCAGGCTGATATTCAGGCTGATAGGACTTTGTGTTGCGAAAATGACCGATATTAGTGTGGAATCCATAGTTTACGTGGTCGCTAAGATGAATAGTGACACTCCCAATGCTTTTCAATTCCAAGTTCATTTTGCACTATAGTTAGAATTCATTATTTTCCTGTCGAATACAAGATTGGGATTAATAAACACCCGGGCAACGCCGGGTAATCAGCTAGTTCTCAATAAATGTCAAACCAATTTGATTATATTCCATTGGATATTAATTTAGTATGTTTTCTCCATTTCTCGTGTCTATTCTTTTTCTTTATCGTGTTTATTTCTCATTCTTCGGTGCCTGTCCATTTTCATGCATATATTTCTCCTTATGAAATATATTTCTATATTTTGGCTTACGTACGCAGTTTCCTATTTTGCCATCAATTTTGTACATATTTGTCGTTTTTCAGTAGCCATTTGACTTTGATGCACATACCGTGAGGGTATCCCTTCTTTTCTGACTATTTTTCTTCTCTTAACGTATCTATACATTTGCAGTTTTTGGATGCATCATCAGTTTCCTAATGCACCGAAACATAATATTTCATGTATCGAGAAATGAGAAAGTAACTGTAAATAGATGTAAAAAATAGTTTGGCGGATACGTGAGTGTTACAGCTTTTTATATCTGTAATATTTCATGTTTCCAAATTTCCTTGTTTCTAGTAATTATTGCGTGTCTATTTTGGCTGTTATTTATTTATTTCGCCTTATTTTCCATGGCGAAGTTAAGGTAGTGGGGGCCTCCTCTACCACTTAACCATGGCTACAGCTCTATTTTACAAATAATAACCCTTGGCTCTACAGCTCCAGAAGGGCCTTGGCCTATCTACCGACTGCTAGTCTCCCTCCCACAATCCTAACCTAGAACCGGGTTAAGCTACTCACTCGTATCGCCTCAATTTACTCAAAATTGTGGGTTGCCACCGGTCCTATACACAGGCCGAGAACCCAGAGACTGAACCCAGGCGGACTGGAACCCATGCCGTCCCGCAGTTGAAGCCCAAAGCACAGCGCCTTATACCGCACGTCCACGGAGGAGGACATTCATTGATATATGTGCATAGAAAGAATAAAACTAATAAGAAATATGGGAGAAAAAAACAAAAACAAAAAAGTGCACGCACACAAAAAGAACTAAACCTAGACAAAGATATACATGAAGACACACACACACAAATATATTTATGTACATACACGCGCATCTCATTTCAGAAATATTCTGGTAACATTGCATTTTAAGGTCCTGACGGATATCAGTGTCCTTTTCTGCAGTAGATATACATATTACATTAAGTTGGAACGCTTGATAGAAAATATTTAATTTGGCTCTTAAAAAATTACCTCTTTAAGTATTTTACGAATGTGCCTAAGTTCAGAAGATAGCCCAGTGGCAAATGCCCTGTGATCAAAATTGGGGCACTAACTTGTGCATCACGTCCCTCTTTAAAATGTGGGCCAAGTCCGGAAGTAGGTGCTGTACGAAGCGGAATTTAGCAAAAAGTTTTCATGAATCCACTCTGCACACATTACATTTCTTAATCCCTGTATAAAGTTTGGAGAAGCAGCTCTTGTGTTCGGAGAAAAAGACCTGCAGAATAAGAGAAAAGATGCAAAGCAAATGTTTTTTTTTTTTATTTTATCTTTCCATTGTACACCTCCGCTGTTGCTAAAAATTCCCTTCTGGATTTCCCCCAGAGAGTATTCTCACCTACAAAATTTGCATCCGACGTGACCGTGAGCTTTGGGATGCTGGAGAGATGGGGGGGACCTTTCCGCTGCTAAATAAGAAAGGGACTTGCAAATTCTCTCTTTTGAAATGTGTTTACCCGGAGAATGGCAAGGAGATGGAAATCGCCTCGGGAGAAACGGAATTAGCACATCAGCGGAGATGCACGGCCTTCCTCTTCTCTCCTCTCCCCATTTTTTTCCCACTCTCTTTCTCTCCAGTTTCCCAGCGAGGCCATCCATCCCCGAGGCAGGAAGAGGACCAAAAGTAAATAGCGTGGAGGATTCCGGGGGCTTCGAGTGAAATTTACTGAAACTTTCGTTTGTTTCGTAATGATATATATTTTGTTGGGAAAAGTTGCTGGACTGTCTCGGTGACGGCTGCATAATTGGGTTGAACCCTCAAGGCTGGTTTTCGAATTTATTATTTTTTTTTTCCTGGACCAAATTCCATTTTGTGGTAGCGAATATTAATTTTCAAGCTCTGTGAGGCAAAGGTCCTTGATGGGCTAACGTCTTATCATGCTGTTTTTCGTTCGGTGGCGCGTGGTCAGCGTATTGAGTACCATTGCCGCTGTTTTCTGGCTTTCGAGAACGCAACGATTGCCTCAAACAACTCCTCAATTGTCATCACGATGCTGGGCCACAGAAATTCCTTGAGCTTACGCTGGGAATCAAACACAGGACTACTCGCGCCGAAAGCGAGTGGAAGCTCTATATTTTCTTCTGGTTGTTGTTTATATCGGAACTAGGCTGCTATTTTATTTTCTGAAGTTACAGATACATTGTAAGGTGATAACGTGAGTATGCAAGCTCAAGACAATCATTTAAAGCATATATCTTAAAAAAATATCGATGAGGTTTACCTTATGGCAGTGGCGTGGCGTGCATGTAACCGGTGTTACCGCAAGTAACAGAAAAAATGTAAAGAAATTAAAAAGTTTTTTCTTAATAAAATAACAACATTGTTAAATAAGTTAACCGAATTGAGTGCATATTGCAGAGAACATTTTTTCGGCAGCCGACAAAAGCGAAGAGACAGGCCGTTGCGCTACCCTCAAGAGGCAACAGGAGGAAAGGGCGCCAAGGCAAGGGGAAAGACTTGGAGGCAAGTGTGCTAGGGGGGTTATTCATATGCCTGTTTAGGCCCTGTTGCCGCTGCGGCCTACCGGATCAGCAAGTGTTGTCACATTGGATTTCCAGAAAAGAGCTAAATCCCGCATAAAACTACTATTTCTCTGAAGCAACAAGAGCTAGACAGCAAAGCCAAAGTTGGATTTAACTACAACTGAAACCGTTTACGTAATAGACGAAAAGATAAATACTTGATGCGATTCGTGATTTGGACAAACCTTGCTCCAAGAAGCTAAGTTGGCAACAGGACTTCCCTTCCACCGCTGGAGGAGGGGAATTCTGTCGTCTGCTCAACGCAGAAACGCCAAACTGACCCGAATGCGTGGTTATTCTTCCACTTTCCACCTCTTTGCAAAGAAACAGAGATGGTTGACAAGGCTCGACTACTATTCACTGGATTTTCGCGGTAACTCTCTCATGAGTGGTAGTTCTTTCTAGAAGTGATTGTGGCTAAATAAATCACTGAGCGGATTGAAAAAAAAAAGAACGAAATGAACAAAAATCCAGATCAAAGGCATGTTTTTTTTGTTTTTTTTTGGGGGGGGTGTAGGGTGGAGATGATAATGACCGCCACCGGTAACACTTTTGAAAAAGTCACGACAGTATCAGTATTGTCCTAATCTCTGAGTCGAGACCCTTCGAGACTTGAGGAGACGAGAACGAGAGCAAGGCTTACTTGGTTTCCGAGAGTTTCGTCTCAAAATATAAAGTTTCCAAGTCCACATAAGCTCAGATAAGCTAATCAGAACTGGACCTCCATTTAAAGTAGGATACAAGCCACTGCATAATATGCCTCCACCAGAGATCTAACTCGGAACCCCGTGATTACAAGACTACATCGTAACCATTACTCCATCGTGAGGCCAGCCAGTCTCGTCTCGTTCTAGATTTGATAGGCAAGAAGGCTTTGTCCTCATACAATTCCTGCCACTGCAGCTTTTGCTAGCGAAAATGTGAGTGCTTTTATCCATTGACAAGGAAGACCGCATGTGCCCTATGCCAGTCAGAGCTTACCGTTCCCTTTGGGAGGAATTTTTACACTTGATGAGCAGGGAGAAGCATAAGGAACAGATGATCGACGGAAAAGAATTTACACCCAAAGGCTTAATAACTAATTTTTTGCTTTCCCTTTTTAAGGATTGATTGATTGATTTAATTTTTTACTGAACCTACAGCTCAAAGTGTGGTCCGAATCACTATGGGCCTCCACCGGGTATCGAACCTGGGTCTCCTTGATTACAAGACGACGACGCAACCCCATGTCATCGGGGAGGCTTATCCAAGCATGTACTCGTGCAACACCACAGTCTTTAATCGTGTTGCACCAAACGTACGTTTGGCAAAACAGTACACGGGATAAATCTTTCGGAGCATCCCTATTATTTGTAGACAAAATACTGTTGCTAATAAGTGCTAGTATTTCTACATCTCTGATGACTATATTACATACTTTAACTGGTTCAAAGCTGCCTGTAATAAGTCATACTTATACTCGTGTCTACAATAACATCTTTGCCTTGTAATCAAGAACTCCAGGGTTTCATGTCCGGTGGAGGCGCACTTTAAACAGTCTCGAGTAGCCTATCTGTGCATAAAGTGGACTTAAAACAATGAAATCAAAATTCAAATAACATCCATGTACGATTGAAACTTGGGAATCCCGGAAACTTGGCAATTCCGGAAACTGAGAATTGAATTTTCTCTTGGTGCGCGAGCACTCACCCTTATCCTGGAACAAGTATTCTCTGGACTGAAGCCCCTGACCAGTAACCCCCAGCTTTCCCCTGCGGTTACTGACTGGTCGCCTTCGAGGAAGGTGTTTCAGGGGGAAGCCAATTCGCTCGGCGTAGCGTGATTGGATATAGCGGCACCCAAGATCTTCCCATCCGTCTCTCGAACGCCCATACAAATGATCTTGTCACTTCGAGATTATCTTGGGTTCAATGGACATTGAGACGGAGGAACGAAGACCACGGGAGATATACAGAGGCAATGTTTTAAAGCCAGGAAGCCGAGGAACAGGGGGAAGAGGAGACGTGATGATAAAGTGGGTGGGACGGAAGGGAAAAAGCTATCTTCACGGATTGGGAAGAAGGATGCAGGGGGAGAATTAACGTAGACGTGCAGAAAACTGCAAAGTAATGAGCAGATTACGTGTCTGAAGGGGGCTAAATATGGAAAGTGGCAGTTACTTGGCGTTTCCCCCCAACCCCCCTCTGGAGAAATAGCGTGAGAAGGAAAGGCGTCAGACTCGATCGGAATATGCAAACAGACTGGGCAATTTAGATACGGGCGTGTGTGGAACCATTACGCCGAGCAGGTTGGCTTGATTCTTGTCTTTTGGGCGCTCATGACGTCATTCAGCTCGTGATGACGTCGTTGTCGCCTCCAGGGTGTATTTTAACCTAACGAGTCAATCCCCCCACACCCAAGGTTGATGAGGGGATTTTTAAAATTGAAAAGGGCACTTCATGTCTTTCTTTTCTTTCCGTTATCCTTATCGATGAGTGCCCATAACGTCTTCATTTCAACAACAATGTAGTCCGAATCAACGATCCTATAAGGGATTCAATGGTAGGGTGAAGTAAAGATACAACGCTCTTTAGGGATTGCGACGGTCTTTCTGGGAGTGATGAAATGATAAAGAGGTTTAAGATGCTTTGCTAAAATGTGTGTCTCCGTGAGAAATTTACCAAGAAGAAAATAACAAGTGCTGCTAACCATAACATTATTTTAAGCTCCACATCCTCATAGGCTGAGAGAGAAAACATATTTCATAAAATTCTTGAATATTTTTCTGTATAACTTCAATAAGTTTTAAGGATCATCATTTAGATATCCTATGTAGCAAATTCGTCATGCTTTCTAAGTATATGGCACATGGTACGTAGGGCTCATAGGCTCATGGTAACGAAATATCGTCGTATTTTTGTATGGGCATTGCACTTCATTTCAAGTGACAGGGAAGTTACAAGGGATGTGCATTGAAGGATAGTACACGATAAAAGCTAAAACACATCTTGAACTCTAGTTACATAGATTTACCGACGTCCGTGTAGTAGTGGTTAGAACAGCGCGCTACAACGCCAAGGTTCGAATCGATTTGTGAGTGTCTCTTCGTCAATTTCATCGTATTATCACTCATCCTCATCGTCTCGATTAGAAAAATTGGCAGAGAAGCGACGTAATTTAATGAAATCGATCAATCAAATCAAAACAAAATTACGTACATTTGGCGATGTAGTATGGTTACTGGACTGAAATGGAAACGAAATAAGAAATATTGTTTTGAGATTAGTTTTATAGGGGTAACAATGTTTTAATTACGAAGGGCGTTATAGAGAAACTTGTCTAACTGATCCCCACCCCCGCCTGACCTTCTCCACTGGTACACATTATTATTATTATTTCTAATATTATTATTTCAGTAGGATTATAGTTTACAATTTACTTACTACTGATTTTGTAACTATGTAAAACAGCCTTTTCCCCCTCAATATTACATAAAAGTGTTACGCTATACAATTATACTAGTAATTTTTAAATAAATATCAGAATTTTCCAATGGAAAAATGTATGGAGTATCGCTACTAACATATGGGAGGCAGGCAGCAAGGAAAACAGGGCATTAGCATCCTAATTCGCTTCGATTGTTGTTGTAAGCCCGCTTTATGTACAGATAGGCTAATCGGAACTGGACCTACAGTTTAAAGTGGGATTCGAACCACTATGTTTCACCACCGGGTATCGAACACGAGATCCCTTGACTTCAAGGCGTCGACGTTACCACTACGCCATCGAGGAGGCCCTTACTTGCTGTTGGGGTTGATAGTTTTGGTATACAATTGAGAAAGTACCCATTTTGTCGTCATTCATGTGTAGGTTATTAAAGTTCTGGCCAGTTTTGTGACGCATCTTATAATTTTACGCTGCTCAGAAATCCTACGACCTATCTCACTCACCCCCCTGACTTTCACGTTTTAATTCAACAAATGCAGATATGAATTTTATGAAGTGGAATGTCACAGCCTTGTAAAACCTTCAGAGGTGCATGTTCCAGAGGCAGTCGTCTGATCTGAGGGATCCACCAGCGTCCTGTCTTCCGCCCCCCTTTTCCCCGTTGCTCAAATCGAGGGAGGGATGAAAGGGTTATGGTGGTTTTAGGCGGGTGGTGTCAGCCGCGTTCTTCCAGGAGCAGTGAGGGTATAAACGATTCAATGGCCATCGGAGGAGTGATGGGTTTCGGAGACCCGGGGCGCATATTTATTCGTCGAGGCTAATCGTGGCGATGACAAGCCAGAATGAATAATGATCGGGGTGAATGGCGGAATGAACAAGCAGGAGGTGAGGGAGGAATTCAAGGGTGAGTGTGCAAGATTATGGACCAAGGATTTAGTTCCGCATCCTACCCCTGACACCAAAATACCACACAGTCTTTACATATAAGTTTTCTGTTAGCCTATGTATTTTTAAACGCATGAATAGCCTCTGAATGTCAATGTACAAAGGCTGTCGCAGACAAGGTGAGACTAATTCCTGTATAGGAAAACAGCGACCTCCATTGGCTAGCAAATGTACTAGGGTGAAAATTTGGTTCATTAGCTGCCGATTGAGACCAAAATGAGTGCAATAGGTCAAAAAGTCGTGACTGTGTAGCAGTTAATAGACAAGCATGTACATGGACCCCTACAAGAATCATTATAATGAAACAAAAAAATTACAAACCACAAAATTTTAATTCAGAATCAGCCATATCGAGTAGACGTACATCTTTTTCAAAGTAGGCACCATTGACAGCTAAGCAAGCGTCCATACGCTCCTGCCACTTTGTGAATGTCTTTGAAAATTCGTCGTCAGGTAGCGAACTGAAGAAAACTTGCGCTGCGGTGATCACTTCTTTGTTCGTCATGAAGTGACGACCACGTAAAGCGGCCTTTAAAAGTGGAAATAGCCAAAAGTCGCAGGGTGCAAGGTCCGGGCTGTATGCTAGATGCGGGAAAATTTCTATTTTTCTCTTAGTCGCGTAATCCTGAAAAGCCCGCGCGGTATGCGGGCGTGCGTCATCGTGGTGCAATATAAAGGAGTTCTTCAAA
The DNA here is from genome assembly GCF_977018435.1 of Lepisma saccharinum. Taxonomy (NCBI): domain Eukaryota; kingdom Metazoa; phylum Arthropoda; class Insecta; order Zygentoma; family Lepismatidae; genus Lepisma; species Lepisma saccharinum. The sequence continues at coordinate 18,660,087 of NC_139256.1, read as the reverse complement.
TGCGGCCTCTTTTTTGCTACGTGCTGGCGCAGAGTCTCAATGACTCCTTGGGAATACTGTTATACACAAAATGCTGGAGGGGTAAACGAAACACGTTCCACGTAAATCAACACAGCTGTTCACTAACGTGGTTTCGCAACATGTGACAACTTGCTACGGAAACAGAATGAGTCATCCTACACGACGCGACTAGTGCCGAAACCATACGCAGTGTTGCCAAGCCAGGAAAAAATCTGTCTCACCTTCTCTGCGACAGCCTAAGCTAAGGCTTCGACAGTTACGACTGTCTTCAGCGTGCACTCTTGGTGAAATGAAAATAAGTCACTTTTCACTAAATCCACTACTCACAATCACTTAATTTGAAAGGTCACCCTTTCTGAAGACCGCCAACCTCTCCTTCATGTAATACAACCCTCACAGGGCTAACCTAATGGGGCTACAGCCCCTCGCGAAATTTTGAGACAATTAAAATTTTCAAATTATACGAGTAGCAGTAAATATCTGGGGAGAAACCAGAGTGATAAGGGCCTCCCCGATGGCGCAGTGGTAGCGTCGTCGCCTTGTAATCAAGGGGTCCCGGGTTCGATAACGGGTGGAGGCACATAGTGGTTCGGATCCCACTTTAAACTGTAGGTCCAGTCCAGATTAGCCTTACTGTGCATAAAGTGGACTTAAAACACCAAATCAAACAAAACCAGAGTGATAAATGCAAACTAGCCTTAAAATGACCTCCGATTTACATTTTGGTCTTTGAACAACTTTTAAAAAGAAGTTTCAAATTGGTAATTAGCTATGTGATATCCACTTTTTCCATTCCAGCCCCTCTGCGAGCACTAGTGTAAAGCCTCGACTGCATTTTGCACACTGGCAGCCTAATTAGGCTATGATGTGTGGGCTCTCAGCCAGTATAATCCTTCGTAGGACTCGTATGGGGTCGTCCATATTATGTTTGTCATTGTCCCTTTATCCATATCTTCTTATCACCATTCAATCTCATCTTCACTGTTAGCTAAAAGAGGCGGAAAAACGAAGTAAAATAAGCAAATTAATCAATCAATCATTTCATTTGACTATGTCACTTTTTTTAGTTAGTCGAAAGTGTGACGTCCCTCCGGCTTTCAGTCAATATTTAAATGACCCTTCGCTCCCTCAGAAATGGTTGAGTGATTGATTGATTGACTGAGTTGGTGTTTTAAGTCCAATATATGCACAGTAAGGCTAATTGGGACTGGACCTAGAGTTTAAAGTGGGATCCAAACCACCATTTGAACATATCTCGTTCATCTCTTAAGTACCACTTATATTCGCTCTGTATACTTGACACTTTAAAATAAGCACCGAAGAAAATGATTATATTAGTATTGAAAAATATTCCTTCAATTACAGTTGTTTAAATTATACAAACCAAATGGGGTGTATGGGCTGGCACTTCTTCAAGACAACCAAATGCCAACCTCACTTCCACTTAGTACACCCTGGATTGCATTTTGTAGTCTAACCAAGTCTCTGGCGTCTGGACTTGTAGCCAATACAATCCTCTGTTGGGTTCGTGTTGTGTGTTGTTCCTGTGTGTTTATGATTTCCCATGCCCCCAGATTTTCCTAGTTTCCTATTTGGTTCTTTGTGTAAACTGTTGCCTCACTCCATGGATGTTCGGCTATTTTTTACCTATCTGTTTGCAACGTTCGCGCCAAGCTCTTATGGGGCTGACCAGGTAGGTAGGTAATCTGCTTTTCTTATTCTCCTCCTTCCTTCTCAAAGCTTAGCTATTGGATCCCGATAGGGGAAACATCCAGACTAGATCTGAGAACCAGTTCTTTCGCAGCCGGCATCTGACAGTCGACTGAGCTCCAGGCCTCGCTGCATTGTTTATATACTGTGTGGTGGCAGCACTGAGGCGGGTGGAGAAGATCGGAACGAAGCCGGCTGCAGCGTTGCAAACTCCCTTCAATTCACGAGATGCAACTCATGCATTATAAATTATCAAGTTTTGTATTGTAAAAACCACTAACTTAATACTTGTGTGCTAAACTAAACAAGTTACATTAAAGAATTTAGAAGACAAAGAGATTCGACAATGCAAGTTACATATTAAACAACAATTACTGCACAAAAGATAACTGAATGCGTAAGCCACGCAGGGCATTTAGCATGCTTTCTTTAACCAAAACTTGTGTGCCACAACAATATATGTTTCATGCTTAACAACAATGCACTCAAAATTAGATAAAAGATAAATCAAAAGCGTAAGCCTCTCAGGGCATTTCTCAAGCATTAATAATTATATATTAAAGAATATGGCTATCACGCAGGATCGCTAAATGTGATGACCACGCAGGGTCGTAACATGTTTCGCCCTTGCGTGTGTTCTGCTTGCGTTCATCTGTCCTTTTCTTTAGAAGGTGTCCTGATTCTCCGATGTAAGCTCGCCAGCATTCCCATAGTAGTTTTTTGTAACTTGTATGGGGTTCTCTGGTTTGGTGTTTGATAGTATGTTTCTTACTGCTCAAGATGTCCTCTCTACAGTGTGTTCCACTCGCTCTCCACCCCTGATTTTTGCTTATAAAAATCAAACTATTGGTCATAATGTAAGTAAATTTGTTACGGATATACCTTGGTGTATGAGAACATGGTGACGTCATTGCAGATGACAATCTCTCTACTTCTTGCGTGAACGTGAGCGTGTGTCTGGCCGATTCTGCCGTTAAATGCCAATCGTACGGACGTGTGCTTTCAGTCTGATGTTGTGATGCACCTGATAGTGGTTCGTATATGTTCGGGTTCGGTTGAAAGTTCGTGCTTACAATCAGTGGTTCGTGATTGATTGATTGAGCTGGTGTTTTAAGTCCACTTCACAGTAAGGCTAATCGGGACTGAACCTACAGTTTAAAGTGGGATCCGAACCATTATGTGCCTCCACCAGGTATCGAACCCGGGACCCATTGATTATAAGGCGAAGACGCTACCACTGCGCCATCGGGGAGGCCTAGGTTCGTGATTACAGTACAGTTATGAGTCGGTACTCAGTGGAACAGCGTGCGTTTATCGTTCGCAGTTACTGGAAAGCATTGCATGCTAATACTGAGTGTAGTCATATATACTGAGGCTTTGTTATGGCCATCAAGGTGATACTTCTAGAAGACTAGACGGTTTAGGAAAAGATAAACTGAATATGAACCATATAGCCTTTCTGTACAAAAGAAAAACCTACGCATGTATTTACATAACGGTATCAAGATTTAAAAAGTGAGAATGCGAGGACATTATCGCAGTCCTTGTGGCTTTGCGCATTATTTCCATGATTAGAGCTTGGTTTACGGCCGAAACGAATCTGATAACCGTATCGTTTCTCACCTCGTTGAAAAGAGGAGAGTTACCGGAATTAGGGTGAAAGGCCCGCACTAAGCCGCTGGAGGTGTACAATGAAGCCTTAATTGCTTCCCTGCTTTATGCGAATTTACTTATCTCCGCTTTGCAGCTTTTCGCGTGACGTACACGAGTTTCGCCCCCCACCTCCTCGAAATAACACACTCGCTATAAACGGGAAAATTCTTACGTACAAGATCGATTTTAACCTCGGCATCAAAAACTGTCGGACGCGATCATGAATTTCCTACGCTCGTAGGCCAGATGTTAATCGCGGAGGAGATGTCATACAAAGCCCTCTCCTGTCGTTCTATGGAAGACAAACGAGCCTAGGGACTCACGAAATGCGTTATTTCGGCACGCATCCGCCAGATGACGACACCGGTGCCTCTCCGAATCCTTCCCTCCACTGCCACCAAGACTTATTGCTGCAGTCTGTGACGTCACGGCGGAGTTTTTCCGATTGGAATGTCCAGATTGCCCCCTCCCCCCCACTTCCCGCCGTAGCCTCTGGATGGTATTTTTTAAAGCATGAAACAATTGCATCGCAATTTCGACACTGGTCTTAGTCCTAGGACAGGAGTTCCCATACTTTTTCGGTCCACGGCGCCCAAGGCAGAATGGCGGCCTATCTAACACTTGCAACTCTCATTTAGTGTTAGGTTGCTTGCCTGAAGTTAATAAATAAACACATATTTCAAAACTTTAAATATGCTGACCAAGGCAGTAATTTATTTCATTAAAAACATAAACTAAACGTAACGTTTCAACTTTCTAGCAAGGTCTTCATCAGACTCTGTATCAAGTACAAAAGTAACAAGATACACAAAAAGGGCATTATATATACACAAACTTAGGAGTACATAGGAGAAACAAAAAAGAGACTAAAAGATAGGTTGAAACAACATAGGGATGATGTACGACTTAAGAGAGAGAGAAATGCGATATTTAAACACACGAGAGAAACAGCACATGACATAGAGTGGGATGAGGCTAAGCAGATAGGAAGGGAGAAGAGAATGCTAGTGAGAAAATGGAAGGAGTCCAAGGAAATAGAGAAGAAAGGTGAAGAAGACACAATGAACTGGAATGGGGGACTGAAGGTAAACAAAGAATGGAAGAAAGTGTTAGAAAGAGTGGAAAGGACAAGAGATAAAGAGGAGAGAAGAAAGAAGAAGAATGAAGGAAAAAGAGCGTGAGATATTCAATATGAATATCTCTTCACATTCTATATGAAAGTAATTATGTTTAGCCTTTTAGGTGAAAGTGCAGTTGGAAAGTGAAAGCCACCTGCTAGAAAGTTCCTAACAACTTTCTAATAGTCTGGAGGGAGTAAAGTTTGTGTATATATAATGCCATTTTTGTGTATCTTGTTACTTTTGTACTTGATACAGAGTCTGATGAAGACCTTGCTAGAAGGTTGAAACGTTACGTTTAGTTTATGTTTTTAATAAAATAAATTACTGCCTTGGTCAGCATATTTATATTTTTTCATAATCATGGAAACAAGGCTCAATGGTGTTATAATTGGACATATTTCAAATTCAGAAACATTTTATGTGTAAAAATACTAAGTAAGCACATATTTCAAACAATCATATCATTTCTGTGAAAATATTGGAACTTTTCGCGGCGCCTCTGTAAGCCACCCGCGGCGCACACTTTGGGAACCACTGTTCTAGAAAATAAGAAGATTTTGGCAGAAGGGGATGGTTGAATAAGTTATAAGTTTGGGGTTGTGTCGCACTTTGTACCGTTCAAAGTGTAAGAGGAAAATCTTTACTTGGAAGTTAAAAAGGAGGTGTGAAAGTCCCTTTAGAAGGATACCAGTTCCAATACATTATTTGGCAACAATAGTAACATTATATATATATAGTTTGTTAAGTAATCTTTTTCTGAAAGGGGGGTTAAAGGGGGTGACCTTTTGAGAAGGCACCCAAATGGCAACTTCACATCCACGTAGGATACCTTGCAGGCCAAAGAGGCTATTGTTTTAAGTCCATTTCATGCACAGATACGCTAATCGGGACTGGAACTACAGTTTAACTTGAGATTCGAGATACTATGTGTCTCCACCGGGTATCAAGCACGGGACCCCGTGATTACAACACGACGACGTTACCATTGCGCCATTGGGGAAGATTGCACTAAGTAATTATAAAAAATGGAATGCCAAGTTGTCTTACAAAGACGGAGACAAGGCGGCATTTTGCATATGTACAGTCACGGACACTTCTGGTTGTTACATCCCCTGTACATTGTGTAGCACGAAATCATGGAATAGGAAAAAGAATAGGCTCTTCGCTTCAGGGCAATGGTTCCGGTGGTCAGGCTCGACAGCTGTTGCAATTTAGCAGTGCCATCTCTGGTCTTTTTGTGCAGAAGAAGTGGAAGCAAAATTTCGAGATATGACTCTCAGCGCCTCTCAACGTACTATTCCGGAACTTCTTGCGAGGGGCCGTTCCCAGTGGGAGGTCCGTGCACCGGTTTTCCTGCCTTAGATGAAGATCTGCTTATCTATCTTTATCTGTGGTAATAGTAGAAGACAGGGAATTAAAAATACATTGAAATTGAAGGTCAAAACCTATTTCTTTTCCATGAGATAATTAAACAGATTGGAAAACGCATCTAAGAATTTTAATCGGAGCGCACATTGCAACATAAGAACCGTGGAATCGATAAGATAGATGTGGTAAGGGGAAGAGACACTGGTAAAACCAAAGATCGGCCGAGCTTCAAGTTTTCAACTTTTGGATACACATCTACTTCTTCTGGCGTTTGGGGTGATTGCGAAATCTTGGCTTTATGCGTCCCTCCACCCTCCTTTCCTCCTACCGCCCCGTGATTCCTCGGGCCATTGACGCCATTTGTCTCAATTCGTTTCTTGTTTTATACAGGGGTGGATTCCTCTCCCCCTACCCTTGCTGGTGGATGCAATCCTATGAAGATAAATCGACTCCCCTACCAACGTGGCTCTTCCAAACTCGATTTTTGGCAACTTTGTCAAAAGAATTTCGTCCGAAAGAGAGGGAGTGGGGGATTTATAACCTTTGTGATCTAATTCTCGAAGCAGTTTCCCCCACGTGTAAGATTTCATGTCGCGAGGATCGGGTTTCAAAGGATCAGATTTTCATTCTATTGGATTCTATGGCTTTCCTGAATTGGTCATGTTATTTCTAATATCTGGAAGAACTTTTGTGATTGAATTGTTAGACGTATCCAGATACATCTAATGTCGACATGACAACATTGTGTGGGAAGGCAGTCAACGTGCGTGCGGCTGGCTCGCAGAAATAGCATAAGGGAGCTTTCAGACCGAAAAGACATACGACAAACAAGCAGTATTAGCCACTTGGAAACGAACCTTCAACAATAAGTGCGACCTTTCATACCGGACTGGCATGAAAGACTTCATATGTCACTTGTTACTCCGACTAGGCCGTTTTCTCAATAGCGTGCATCGTGTCGCTTCGGTCTGTTGGTCGTACCTGCACAATGAACGCTTCTTTACAGACTGAAAGGTGTCGCTTGCCGATTCGGTGTGGAATCTGCTTGAGCCCACATTTGATGGGGTCTGGTGCGGGCCACATAAGGCTTCCACCAAAAGCTATTGCTAACCTAACCTAATTAGCATTATTTCACCTAAACGGAATTGTAGTTTAGGAATTGTTAGGTAGGAGGGCCAGGTTTAGAGATTTTAGCAATTTGTTTAAATTATTGGTAGAAGATATAAGTACCTCGCAACAACTCAACTCAGGATGTTATGAATACAGCGTAAGTCAAAATGATGTTCCCGATTTCAGTGTCTATTTATTTCATTGTAATGACACGTAAATGACTGAGATTACACACACAGATTGAAAAACTCAAAAAGTTTTTCGTGGCTTATTATAAATCTTCTATGTGTGATCCAAGTGTTACACGACACACATCTAGTGTATAATCAAGTTCCTGCCACACTCTTCCTAGCATGTCAGGGTCCACGTCAAGACTTAATGAAATGGCCACCACGATCCCCAGATCTCACCCAAATGATTTTTTCCTATGGGATTTCATTAAGGATCGAGTTTTTGTGCCTCCACTTGCTACAACATTGGTGGAATTGCGTGAGCGCATCACTGCCGCCATAGCCGACGTGGATCCTGACATGCTAGGAAGTGTGTGGCAGCAACTTGATTATAGACTAGATGTGTGTCGTGTAACATGTGGATCGCACATAGAACTTTTTGAGTTTTTAATTTTGGGCGTGTAATTTCAGTCATTTACATATCATTACAATGAAATACACTGAAATCGGGAACACCATTTTTACTTATACTTATAAGCATAATTTTTGTTTGTAAGAAATTTGTATTTATACGAAGTAGAACATTCTGACATAATCGAAAGTCATCGTAAGGAATAAGCAATTGAATATGTTATACAAACAACGTTAAAAACTAACAGTTTTGCGGACAGAAAGATAAAGTTGGAGAAAAAATGTTTTTTGGCTTCAAGAATATAGTAGTGACATCTCTTATGCACCGTGCAACTTCCTATTTGAGTAATAACGTATAGGAGAAAGCCACATGGCTGATGGTTGTGCTGTTTGAGATTTGTTGGATACGTTTTTTGTGTGACCGATTATTTTCATGACGTACATCTTAACCATATGGAAGTAACAAAAGGTCATAATAAAAGAAAGGCAGCAACGAAAAACTTGTATATTGTTGAACTTAGTAACTTCATTTTAAAATAACAAATAGAAAATATTTTGTTGCCTATACTGATCGTGGACCCAACTAGCGGCTGACCTACATAGCTCCATCTGTCCACCAATCGTCTTCGGGGGGTGTGGCTAGATGGGTGTTAACAATCTCAGTTGCGAAGTAAAAGCTGTAAAAGTAACATCGCTCTCCCGTTGCAACGTTGCCAAGCGTACGTCTCACTTTTTTCACTTGTTTTTATTGGCTTGTTTGTACAGTGTTCGGGTGTTTTGGGTACTGACTTTCCGTGCTTTGTGTACTACGCGTATTGTACAGTCACGGATACTGTGACTGTACAATAATGTCCGTGACTGTATACCACCATTTTCCAGTAATGACTCTGATTAATTCACTCTCTCCCCAGTTTTGCAGTACGTTTGGCAACATGCTGTGTATCCGACGCTTATTTGCTTTCCCGCCAGCAACGTTCGTGTGCCTCGTGACACGAATATGCCCGATGACAGTCGAATAGAATTCAACTGATCTCTGATTCGTTGTTTCCCAGCCGCCTGCTGGAAATGCGACCAGTATAATAAATGGTATTTACTGTATACTTTATACGTAAATAGACCAATGAGCCTCTCCGATGGCGTAGTTGAGCCGTCACCTTGTAATCAGGGGGTCCTGGGTTCGATGCTCAGTGAAGGCACATAGTGATTCGGATTCCACTTTAAACTGAAGGTCCAGTCACGATTAGCCTACCAGTGCATAAAATGAACTTGAACTTCAAACTTCAAGTAGACCAATAACACTAGGATACAATTGTTAAAAATGTTAGGCGTCCTCTTATTATTTTGCTGAGAGAACAATTGAAAATCATTGGTACCACTGATTTATCTCCCTTTCTTCATATTTATATATTTAAACTCATCACAACAAGTTTGGAATATATTAGGCAATAGGTGATAGGCACGGTGCCACGAGAACATCCACAAAACAGATACCATGTGTTGTTGCATTTCAATCAAGCCCGTGTCTATCTCCTATTTTCTAACGTAACAATATTCCAAACTTTTTATTAGGAATGTACACAGTGCGGTAATTTGAAATCAAGATTGATTTTTTTCTTAGTAGGTGGCGCCACTGTGCAAGCGTTCTGTGGTACGAACAAGTAACGGTTATCTCACGAATAATCGACGCAGAGCTCGTTGACCTTGAGCGACATTGCCGCTTGTGGCGTTGTTGAATGTGGGCACGTGTCGTGAAAGTGCGTCGTGATTTCAACATGGAACAAAGAGCGAACATCAAGTTTTGTGCGCTCTTGGGTAAAACTGCTGCGGAAACGTTTCACATGTTGGAGCAAGTCTGTAGGGACAATTGTTTATCCTGTACGCGTGTATTTGATTGGCTCAGGCGTTTCAGAGAAGGATGGGAGCCAATTAAATACGACGAGCATCCAGGGTAGCAGGGACGGTGAGAACACCAAAATTGGTTGAGAAAGTGAGGACAATCGTTACTGAAGACTGAAATTTCAGACAGACTGTTACTGCTGCATTTTATCTTGAGGTACTGAAACGTTTGGTGCAATGAATAACACGTGTGAGGCCCGAGTATCGGGATGATGATAGCTGGCGTCTGCTTCATGACAATACCCCAAGTCACAAGACTGTGATTGTGAAGAACTTTGTGGCCCTAAATCGACTCTGTGTGTGTGTGTTTTCACACCCTGCCTACTCACCGGATCTGGCTCCGTGTAATTATTTTTTATGTCCTAAACCAAAATCTGCACTGAAAGGTTCCTATTTTTAGGATGTACCAACAATCAAGAACGCTACGACATGGATTTTAAAATGCGTTACACAAAACGAATTCCAGCAATCCTTCTATGCATTGGTAGGCATTGCGCTACGATGTGTTGAAGCAGGAGGGTCCAAGGTAAGTAACTTTCTTTGAAGAATTGTTTATTTTCTTACAGCACAAGTCTCCATTTCAAATTGCTGCACTGTGTGTGTGTGTGTGTGTTTGTGTGTGTGTGTGTCTATATATATATATATATATATTAAAGTAATGCTTTAAAGTGAGCAAATATATTGATGAAAACTGGAAATGTCACATCGCTTATTTTTGGGAAATTAATGTTGAATTCGGAATGCTAATGGATATTTATTTTCACGATTAATGCTCAAAAAAATAAAGTTTGGAGGATCCATTGAGCGTGCACTTGTGATGAATATGCAAAATGGAACATCATTGAAACACAAAAAAGCTCGTGGGAGGAAAAGGGGTGTAATTTGCAACAGATGTCGCCCAGGCCATTTATCATAATCCTAACATTTGCAAAACCGAAACAGTCCCCACCCCGCCACCTTCCCTCCCTCGCAAATCAAGTACATGGACATATGTGGTCGCTGCGGTATAAAATTGGTAATCCAAACAATTTCACCCAAATGTAATTCCGCTTTATCACCGAGTATGTTGTTGGTTCGACCGCATGCACCGGAGGTCATTTTATAAAGAAGTCATATGAAGAGAAAAAAGGGGAGGGGCGTTGAATTAGTCAGCCACTGCCCGGATCATAGACGTAAGGTTGTTAACAACGTCGCCTTGAGATCAAGGTGTTCCGTGTTCGATTCTTTGGTTTGAGGCATTTCAATGTTCGGATCCCATTTTTAACTGTTACGTCATCCCAATTCATTGAATTTGCATATTACACTTAATGGATTACTTTGCTTTTGGTTATTTTACGTCGCCTTTCTACCCATTAAGTTAATCGCTACGACGAGGATTAATTGATGAAATAGATGAAATAATAGGCAATGAAAACCTCTTATCCTGGATTTGCTTCGTAGCACTTTAATATATAGCTACATAAAAACAAAGACATTTTTCAATCCTGAATTTATTAAGCATACAGTAGAGCCTCGATGATATTTTGCTCTGTCTAATCCGAAGCAAAAGAGCCAAAAGAATAAAATAAACCTTCGCTGCGTTGAAAGCTGCAATACATGTGATGGCGTGACATTGCTACTCGGAAACAATACAATGTTCTAGAGCAAAGGACGCTTGCCAATTTCTTCAAAGTATAAGTTCAATATTGTTTGACTATTTTTTTCCAATCATTGTTACTACTGTACCGAACATCTATTCATAACAATACTGTGATCTTTTCAGATTTAAAAGTCATTGTATTTTCTGAACACTGTAGCCTATACAAACAGGACACAATTAAAATTGTTTTCCTGTAGTTTACGGTTATTACAAGCATAAGAAAACAGTTTTTTCTTTGTGACGTTTCAGGAGAACACACGCTCCTTTCATCAGACATTTATTTTCATTTTGACTAAAGATACAGTTATAACAATGGTTAGTAATTTTTAAACACATAGATCCAGTGTGGAGTTTTCTTTTTCACAAATGGAGTAAGCCACCATCTTTAAAATTTAATGTAACAGAAAACATCAAGAGACTTTGTGAAAACAATGATGAATTTGAATTACCTGATGATATTTGGGATTCATAATTTAAAAAAAAAAAAAAAAAAAATAGACTGCTTTTTTCACAGTTAAGTTGCTATATTACAACAATGTAACATTGACAACATCCATTATATAACAGATTCTTTTTGTTTAAAAATTACTAACCATTGTTATAACTGTATCTTTAGTCAAAATGAAAATAAATGTCTGATGAAAGGAGCGTGTGTTCTCCTGAAACGTCACAAAGAAAAAACTGTTTTCTTATGCTTGTAATAACCGTAAACTACAGGAAAATAATTCTATCATGCAAGCAATGCGTACATACAAGAAAAACAATTAAAATTGTTATGTTCATAATCTCAACCTAAATTAGACATTATCTATATTTTTGTTTAACCTTTTTTAATATAAAATACTGTTTCAATTTCACTGTCGTATGTTTGTCATTGTGTCTTGTATGTGCAACTTATTACTCAATATCTGTATTACACTACTACTATTTACATGTATATAAGCTGATTACCTCTGTATAACTTATATACAAATATTACATAAACTCTATCAATTCAAGCAATATATGAAATTAGTCATGTTTATAAGTAGTATGTTGTAGATTGAAATGTCATATTTCTAACTTGAATTAATATTATTTTTGTATTACTTTCTTGTTTACATAATACTCTGTGAACTTTGTGAACACTGTAATTGGGCATGTGCGTGTGTGTTCGAAATGAATAAATAAATAAATATCTCATCTTTGAAGTAATGTATCTATATTTGTTGTTATATTGGATTTTGTTTCGCCACTTTCGTTTTACCCTAGGCTATTCCGTATTGTCAAGAGTATTTTGTAAATCGACATAGACTCGTCCCATCCACCTTGAATTATTGAGACTCTACTGTAGACGGAAAATTAATTGATGCAAAAATGAAATTACGTTCCAAAAACAGGGTGGCTACTCACCGGGAATTCCTTGAATTCCGGGAATTCGGCGTAAATTATTGGCTCTGGGAATTACGCCTGAAGGGGTGTAAGGGGTGCTTCTTCCACGTAATGCACCCAATAGTCAACCTCACTTCCACGTAGTACACCCTGGACTGCAGACTAACGAGGCTCTGTCGACTGGTCCCATGTCCAGTATAATTTTGTTTGTGTTGTACTGTGTTTTGTCCTTATTCATGCTGAGTGCTACTTTATAGCCTCAGCTTTTAAGGAAAGTCAGAATATTTTAATATTTTATGATTTTAGTTCTGCAACGTTAGAGTTGTTATGTGTAACGATAAGGGGCTGGACCACGTATAATGTGACGGGTGCAAAATAGCCTCAGTGCTGACGCACCCAAAATTTTAAAATTCAAATTCAAAATTCAAATTCAAAATTCAAATTCAAAATTCAAATTATGCGTGAATTCTGCTTGAATTTTTCTCCGTAGACGTGAAAAATTGCAAATGTATTAATCCAAGTCCTATTGAATTTATACATATTTATAAATGCCTTGAGGCAAGTTTTTTACAGTTTAGTTCTTATTTTTATCGAGGAAGGAAAAGAAAGCTGCGTGGAAAATGAAACAGAATTGTCCCAATCATTTTACTTGGTTAGTGTCCTTTGCAGAATAATATCGGACATGACACGGTCGTGCCAGATTGAACCATATGATATTATTAATAGTAATAAGAATATATTTATCTCAATACAAATTGAGAATGAGCAACATGAGACTATATTGGTATAAGCGTGATACCTCCCAGGGCACGGGAAAACATTAAGATTTGCAGTAAATAGACACAAAAACACAGAACTTACGTTTTAACATATGAATTCAGGATCTATTTATCTTGATTATGCAATTTAAAAAGTACCAAAGTTGTACATCATAACGAAACTCACAAAAAGAAATCACAGAAACAGCACAATCTCTCTCTCATGCACTTCCATTAATCTCGTAACTTCCATCCAAGATTCATATCTATCAGGCGGGATGGTGTACTTCAACAGTCTGTTCATACGTCCGGGAAGGACATGTCAGACAGATGGAACATATCTTGAAGATGATTAGGTAAAGTTTAGTCCGAAATCCTTATACAATTAATAATTTTTCGTAGATTAGAATATCAACCGTAATATTTGTGACTTGTATTTGTAAATGAATTTCGAGCCTGAGTATGTGAAGTGGCAATTGTAGACTCCGCACCTTAAATTAAATATTTTAAATACATTTATTTTGATTTAATTTAATTAGAATTTTTGGATACATTGGGATCACACACACCTTTTATATTGTTAATATATTTGTGTATTTACTAAACAGTTTAGAATACTAAGAAAACAACGTTACAATCTGATGCATTGGTGAACTTAAGCTACTCACTATACACTTCCTAAGAGACTTTAGTAAAGTGTATTAATTATGTATGTACTTGTAATGAGTATGTATGTTATGTGTTTACCAGTATGTAACATAAATTTCATTCTATTTAATGTTGCTCGCCGGACCCTGTGGCCGAGTGGTTAGCACATCGCGCTGCGACGCCAAAAGTCCCGGGTTCGAATCCCGCTCGGGCTTGGTTGTTTGTGAATGTCCATTCATCAATTTCATCATTTTGCTACGTCCCGTGTAGCGGTGCACTTCACAAGTACACTTACCTTTTAAGCTCAGCAGAGCATGCTGGATAATACCAGGGTTCGGATTGAGATAGTGCGTTCCTTCCCCTTGGATCCACAGGTGAAGTCCAATGACAACCTACGAGGTTGTTCTCCTGATGCAGGTATCCATAACTACGAAATACACTTTCGAAATAAAGAAAAACCGCAATATGTTCAACTTTACGTTTATTAGACACGCACGCACGTATATCACGTAAGACTAAAATTACAATTAAATACTTTCGAACGTACAGCACGAGATGCGTAAGCCTATCTTTCCCATAACGCGAATCACCTCTTCCTACTTCAAATCTCTCCGCGGAACTGCTAACAGTTTTTCTGGAAGGCGATAACACCTCCCCAGTTACACAGTGTTACCAGACACAATAACCTTTTAATACAAGGAAGTTGATAAAAGCAAACAGTAATATATTAGAAATGTACATTAATCTGGCACAGAGAATTTAGGTATGTGGTGGCAACAATGCAATGAAAAGCGCGTGATCTTCTCACACCACAAGAGTTTAAATAAATCAACAATGGCTTTCAAAATATAAGAGAAACGAACGACGTTTGTCAGAAACATGAAACAACAAATATATATAAAGATTGCTTTCGCGGAGTACAGGAATATCAGTTGATAACATACTGAAGCAAAGGAGTGCTAGCACATGCTAGAACTAACCTTACGGTTCAATTACTTGCGGCAAAACTGCTAATGCAAGGAGTTGGTATGGAGAGTAAAAAGGGATTAAATGATATTCCCTGGGAGAAAACGCTTCAGGAGGGGAGGGGGGCATTCCTCCTGCAGGATGGCCGACGGCTTAATTTCATTATCGCCTCCGCGGGCTCCTCTCTGCTCGCGTTTGTATCTGCCGGGAACGAACCGCATTTGTTCTAGGTCGCTCGCCGAAAGGTTTAAATGAGTTTCAGTGTGAAATGTGTTGCCTTTAGGAACACCGGAGTTCGTATTGCAATTTCCCACTTGCGGCCCCTCTCGCTCTGTCATTTGCGAGGCCTTCACGAGGCGCCTAATTTCTCTTTCAACTCACGACCTCTCTCTCTCTCTCTCTCTGCACCTGCTATTCCGCTGCTCTTCTCCATCTTGAATGCCCAGACAGCCATTACGGCAGTGGCATCCGTCTTCTCTGGATTCGTCTTTTCCCACTTTCGTTCTTACGTTTCTTGTTTCTTCTGACACCTTTCCCCACTCGAATCCTATGAGATCTTAATAAAGATTCTGAGCGTGCCCAAGGGGTTGGGCGTTGTAACCCCCCGCCCTTTGGCCCAGTATTCATAAAAAGAAATAATATCAAATGTAGTAAAAGCTGGCAAAATGTGGGCTAACTACCAGAAAAAGTGTGCATAACTCCTCCCTTTCGAAAATCCTAGGCACGACACTGGTTCTGAGGCAGGCAGTTCCCATGCGAGAACGAGACAATAACGCGTCGAGACTTGTCGATACCGAGAATAATTGTTAGAGAAGCTCGTTTCATTCTAAACTTTCCTAAATTATAATAAAAATACTGGGTGGGCCGAAAATAGCACAGTATCCCACGTCAGCTTTAATGGTTCATTTAAATGAAGACATTTCCAGCACCTGTTATGACAAGTAAGTATGTTACCAAACATTTAGAAAAAATATTATTGCCATAATATTATCATAATGGTAATAATAAAATAGTAGTTATACATTATGGACTTTCCCGTTATTTCAGTCTGGAGCTACTTTTTCATGGCCCACTCTGTAGAACGATATATGAGTGTTTGAACTTCATAAATGCTGTAGCATTTGGTGCATTCGGATGCACCAATAACAGGGTATCACTACCTGTCGTCACGTGTGTAATTTGTGATTTGTACCAGCAGAGTTTGCAGTAATACAACACAAAAAAAGCACTGTATACACGCAAGGAATGGTCTTAAATATATGTGCTATTGTATACACACACAACGATTTGTATTTTGGTTTATTTTAGTTTTAAGTTTTTTGTATTTCGAGTTCGAGGTTTTCGTTCGACGGAGACCCTGTACTATAACTATACTTGGTTTAATCGTGACGATGGGGATGAAATGATGATGGGCTAAACTCAATAGCATATCTACGACTTACGTTAACCACTACACCACAAAGGCCGGCTAGAAGTTGTTAAGTAAGTCTGTGACTGGTTCCAAAGTACTTCGTGAATTTAATTTGTTATTTATTGTTTAATTTTTGCTTAACACGCATGATGTACAATGCGTTTGTTGTTATAAACCTAAATTTTGTTACATTTCGCAAAAATATTATGTTGAAATGTGATGTATAATTACGATCACGTTAATGTTAATGTAAAATTAGGCTGTACAAATTCTGAATAAAACATAAAAAGAACAAATGAATGTTAATAAATGTGATAAAATGTTTGATATTACTGGCGTCCGAATTTTCATTGAACGTCAGCAAAATGTAAGTAGCTATTTGTTACAAGAAGGCAAACCCGTTGAGGTTTAGCAAAAGGGTTTGCTTTAAGTCTCATACGACCCTTAATTCAGCCACAACTCCATGTGATTTATCACTAGTAATGCGAATGTGGGAATAGACCAAATCAACTTCTTATTGACAGTTAAGTAGCTATCAAAAACGTAGGTTGGATTATTCGTGAACAGTGTGAAAGTGGGTTATTGTTATGTTACGTGTTCCAATTTATTTACTTCTCCTTAAATTAATTTGTCTTTGGTTTCTGGCTAAAATAGTCCTCGTAGACGACACAGATAAATGATCGTAAGGTCCCATGGTGACTTCTTAAGCGCGGAAAGACCTAGTGAAGAGTTTATTTCTGTGCTGAGAATGAATCTGCTAATAGTTACAATGCTACGAAACGATCCGAAACAAAAGAGCGAAGACGCCAACAGTGACCACATTCTCACGAGAGAACTTTCCAGCGTTTCCCAGTTTCCTCCAAAAAATAATCACGAAGCTTCTTAATGTAATATTCCTTATGACTTGAGCGAAGCGGTTCTCCTAAAACTTTGAGCACACAAACGGCCGGTTGGGAACTTATCAGATATTCACCGAGATAACACAGAGAGGATAATCTCCCCCTGGCTAATCGTAGGAAAAAAAAAGATAGCAAATATCTTCTCCCCTTTGCAGGCAAATTTCCAATTCAGGTCTCCCGAGCGCTAATCCCAAAGACATCTGACCTCTCCAGCCGATCGTTACAGCACCTTGGAGCTTGTGTAATTGTTGAATCTTCCCTGTATACAAGGCAGGAACTTGCACTGGGGAATTCTCAGTTTTCCGTAAGGCCTCACGTACGGCACAAGGATAGTTGGTATCGCAGGCTAAAAGCTGTGATTACACCTGCACAGCTACAAGCCCTTAGTTATTAAATGGGTGTTATCGTTGTCTGTTTCATAGCATTTAACCTTTGCACTGTTGGTTTGACATGGCAATGATCCATCATATTGTCTTATGAATTTCCTATAAAGGCACGGGTGAATATGCAAGATTTATTGATGGCCCAAGACTGCGAAGTGCCCTCAGGGACAATTCTCCTTATCCCTCATTTTCAAGACGACATGCGTGTTTGGCGGTGACAGTAATTAACGCACGCATGCATCAACTTAATGGCCAGTCGTATGCGCAGTTACCAAAAGCCTTCAGTTGATTGTTGGGATGGATTTCACGCAATGTTCCTAAAGGAATGATGCATTCTTGTTTTCATCTCGGAGAGGATAACGCACGTACATACTTTAATGGAAGGTTGAGGGGACTCCATAAGATTCTATGGGAGATAAAGGAAAGGATGCTAACGTCCTCTTCTTCGACAGATCTCCACATCAGTGAACGTAAAACGAAAGGTCATCCACACCTTCTGGTTGATACCCACCACTTTTTAACCAAGAGATTCCAGATTCGATTCGAATGAAAGATTTGCTTGATCGCAGAATTTGCAAATTAAAATTTCCCCTGCTTTTTGTTTATGGGTAAGTCCAAGAGAAGTGTACGAAGAAGTAAAATACCTCTTCCGGTCAACGGAACTTTATGTGCTAAAAAAAACCCTCGGAAATATTTTTTTTTATGTGTCATAAATGTTGAAAATATGTGATAAAAACAGGAAAATATGTGCCAAAAAAAAATTGGTAACAGAAACAAAATATTACATGCATTTTAAACACCTGAAATCAGTTTCTAAATGTTTACCTCTTAGCGACCTATTTTTTGGAAGAGTTACAGTGGATCACAATAGTTTTTTTTTCCAACTTCTCTATTGTAAATCTGTGACGATTATCTCTAAAAAGCATCTTATATTGTGAGAAAAACGCTCCACGTCACAAGAAACAATTCTTGCATATTTGAAGCACGAAATGTCATTAATGCTGAAGTTTTCCAAAGCTTCCTCTTCCTCACCTTCCAAAACACATGCAATTTGGCACAAAGTTTGAAAACCTTGGATTTTTCCCCCAAAATTGTTTGTACATTTAGACATTAGCACTTGTGCGTTAGATCCAGTGGGGGATAATATTTTCCCCCAATATGATCGTAGGCGAGGCGCCAGATGTCTGCCAGCGAGCGTGTTCAAAGACAAAACAAACCTAGCACTCTCGATATAAAAGAGATGCGGAGAATAAACATTTTTCCTTCGAGGATTTCGAGGTAGCTGAAGTCAATGAGCGATTTTATGTATTTAAAATAAAAATTCGCAAAATATGTATTTACATACGGAAAACTGGAAAATATGTGTTTTTTTATGTAAAATAAAATTTGCTGAGTTGACATATAAGGCTATGATCAGAATTTTGGCAAAAACGAGGGTCTCTATTTTATCGCAGAAAAAACATTTATTTACGTAAAGCACCTAGTTACCTAGTTATAAGCACAGCTTGCATATCTTGTGGCGTTGTGTCCTATTTATGCTACCATTTTCCAAGCCTTCTCCTGCCGTGTATGTTTAGTGGCAAAACAGCTACGGAGGTATGCGAGAAAACAACCAATGGACAACAAGAGAAAATGACACTATGTTAACTCGGTGAAAAGTGTTGAAGGTAAGAAAGGGGTATGGAAGAAATACATAGAAAATAGAGGAGTGGTGGAACAATTGGAAATTATTTTTTAAAATAATATTTCCAATAAAAATGTTATTTTATTTATTCATCATTTATTTTCAATAATGTTGAATAAATGTGATGCAAATTTGAAGACATAGTATTTTATATTAGCACGTTAAATCACTATAGAGTGGTCTGAGATGTGTGTACATGGAAAATCTGGGAAAGCCAAAGAATTGTAGTCGAACTCTGTGGCGAATTGGTTAACACTGGGCGCTACGAAGCTAGGTGTTTGAATCCAGGCCTGGATATGTGTGGTGTTTGAAACGTCCTCCGGTACGACACCAGTCGTCACAAAGTTAGTCCGCTACTCCTTTTGTCGGGAACATGAGGCTCTTAGTAACGCATCAAGGCTTGCTGGGTAACAAGTATAACAACACCAATATCTGAAATTATACACTGTTGTAGTTTCACACATGCATATGCATTTTTCTATTGTATAAGGTTACAAACCGCATACACATAGATAATCCTTTTCTTCAGGCTAACCTCTTAAAGCCGGAAAAGATGAAAATATCAATTACAAATAATGCACTAGAACATTCAATACTAACGTTGGGAAATTCACTCACATATCGCGAAAGTCTAATTACATAATTAATTGCTTATTTTCATGTTATCGGCAAGAAGTAAACTCGGAAACCGAAAACTATTCTTGAATTCTGCCCGTTTCCAAGTTCTTATTGATTTCTCTCCCTTCGCCTGTTTTTCAACTCAGTCCGTCGTCAAGTGGAAACATTCAGGCGAGTTCACTTTATCTGTCGAGATGGAAAAGTGACGTAAACGCCAACACACTGTAACGTATTTCAAAAGACATGTACAAGTAACGACAATAACTGTACCAGTCTAACTATAGCTGCGTGTGACAGCTTGCACATTATTAGACATAAGTAACATTTAAAAAGCTTACATTTTACAAAGGCACTCAAGTACGTTACATGTTCGTGTCCAATCATCCATTTCATCACATAATCACTGTCTTCGTGTTCACGATTAGCCCAAAGTGGCAGAGAAGCGATGCTAAATAAAGGTAAAAAAAATCAATCAAGAAATTTGGTTATGCAAACTGAGTGACTGAAAGAGAAATGACAACAGAATAATTAAAACATTGAAAGGAAAATACAGTGTTAAAGCAGAAGACGAAACGGAAGATTAAAATATATTAAACGGATGCGGCGTTTGTCGTCCTTGTTGCTAATCTTTTGATTTAAGCAACTCAGTCGAGCAAGCTTAGTGCTGATGTTCGCGAAAGGAAAAAGAAGAACTGAACATCCGGATGAGCGTAAAATATGAAGGAAGAGGAGAGGTCTTGGAATCTGGCCAGGAAGACGTCAATGCGGAGCTCTCTCTAATTGCCTATGAAAGTCCCTTCACGCTCAGCGACACTGTGTCGCTTCAATTAGTCTCCAGAGCGGAAGGTTTGGCTTCGAGATCCGCGGGTATCTTGTTCCTGCATCGCCTCGTGACGTGTCCTTGTCCGAGGGACGGGAAATGCGTGGTTAATTGTTCGCTGGAGTGGTCCTGGCTGTGCCATAACCTCAATGGCCTACAGGGACTTTGCGGAATTCACAGTGAAGTTTCTACCGCAAGCGCAACCTAAGCAAGTTAGCTGAGTTTATGTTTGGGAGCGGACCTCCGTGACGGAGTCGTTAGCGCTACGACGTCCCGGGTTCGAATCCTGGTATGGGTGTTCTTTGTGGGTGTCCCTTCATCATATCATCACTCATTATCATCTTCGCGATTAGCCAAAAGTGGTAGAAAATAGCTTGCCCGACAGAAAAGTTCTTGGTAAAGTCAGTATACAGGGTATCCGAATTGAAACGCCCTAATGGAAACTGACTGTAACTCCACATGTATTTGATATATCCAAATGAATTATACATCAATGAATATAGTCATAATTAGTACATGTAGTACCTTTCTACACGGAGTCTCACGGACGATTTTCAACCGATACTCGATATCCCGCCAGATTACCTGTAGCTTTGTGACTGCCCCAATGGTAACTGTAATCCTTTTACGAAGCTGTTCTATAGTGTCACTTATGTTGAATACACTATGTCTTTGACATACCCCCACACTATTGGTTGCTAACTTGAGATTTAAAGACAAATTATTGCTTTGAATTATTTCACCACCTGGAACACAAAAAGCGATGTCACCTTCCTTCTTGAAACTATTTCAAATTTTCGCTACCATCTAGCACCTGGCATACGAAACAAAATGGTCTCATATGTTCATTATAAAAAATTCAAATTAGGGGATTCCAATCCGGACACCCTGTATTATTGGCAATTTTGAACCTCCCGTTTGGTGAGGGTCCGTAGCGTCGAAACAGATCGTCATTCATAAAAACTTTATCAACAAAGGTTGTTTACCTTAACGACCCGTTATAGGATATGAAAGTTCCTGCGAAGACACACGTAGACTTATTTACCTTTTTGATAGGTACGGGTCTTTCACAATGTCTCTGAGGAAGTTTTTATTGTCTCCTTACCTTTTTAACGTGATGTGTATGTCCTGTTCAGGTCCCTTTACAACATTGTAGTTCAAACTTTATCAAGGGCCTTTTTACACGTTTTTTTTAAAGTTTCAGGTAAGGATTCTAGATAAGGGGAACTTTCGTCGTTTGCTTTGAAGGCTGCAAATGTCCGTATGTGTCGACGCACTCAGAATTTTTAACTCATTCATTCAGGATACCTAGTAAATATTTCGAGACTTGCCTTTCGAGACTCAAAACGATAACGAGACTGGCAATACGACAGGCATTTACAACTTATAGCGCGTGGCATGTCTCATCTTGTCGCGATATCATCACTATTTTTGAAATACATTAGAAGTTTTCTAATTCTTCAAGGTCGTAGACCACAGACTTCCCCAGTGCGCAGATAAAATCAAGATGATTCGACAACACGAGCCCTCGAAAACGAAATAATCTATTTGTATGTACAAAGTATATACCGGGTGGTCAAAAAGTCCCGGAATGGTCACATATCGTGAGAAATATACATCGAATCGGAAAACGAAAAAATACGTGTTTAATAAGTGAAAGAAAGCTATTCAATGATATTACACTTGATTCCCCACCCCCGCCCCCTTGAGATGGGGCGGGGCAACTGTGAAATTTTAAATGGAAACTCCCATTTTGTATTGTAGATTCGGAAAGACGACTTCATTCCGAGTCCAACAAGCTATCAACCACCCTCCTAGCTCAATTAGGAACGGAGATATGGCGATTTTAAATTTTCGAAACAAAAGAAAGAAAAAAAAAAAAGTGAAAATTTCATAAAACCGAAAAATTTTCAAAGGGACGTATCTCTGCCCCTAATTGAGCTAGAGTGAAAGCGATTGCAGATTCGGAATCTGCATGTGATCGTCAACCCCCACTTCCATATACTCTATTGCAGGGCCTTGACGTGCAGATTCCGATTCCAATTTTTTTTGCGAAAATTTAAAATCGCCATATCTCCGTTCCTAATTGAGCTTGGAGGATCAGTTGCTCCCGCCCCACCCCCAGGGGGCGGGGGTGGAAATGAAGTGTGATATCATTGAATAGCTTTCTTTTACTTAATCAACACGTATTTTTTCGTTTTCCGATTCGATATGTATTTCTCACGATATGTGACCGTTCCAAGACTTTTGGACCACCCGGTATATATATGCGCAAAAAATTGTTAGTTACTTCCGACATTCTAGGACTGCAAAGAAACACATGATACATATCTTGATGAAAGAACATTGTTTCAGCCGATTGGAAGAGAATAGGATGAACTTTTAGGTGTCGGAATGAATTGAAATATTGATCCAGCATTTTCACTATCCTCCTTTTCACTTCAGCTTTGAACCTCAGGCTTCATTAGAAACAACCTCGCCTCCAGTGTAAAGAAGCTGCAAAGTTTCATCTTTCTCTGTGGTAAATTTTCTATCTTTTCAGGCACCTCCTCTCGGTTTATGTTGTCAAAACTTTTCCCGGAGCGGCTCCAGGACTCAGAAAATATACTGTCCGAAGTTCTCACTACATCGGGGGAGTTGAGAAACTTCGTACAAAATACAAGCATAATTAGGCTCTTTTCTTTCCGTGCATCGTTTCCGGGTTTAAGGTATTATAAACAAGCAGGGTTCTTAGTAACAAGTTCCATAGTTGTGAAAAGTTTAATAAGAAATAAATAAAGAGGTTGAGTTGGAGCTGTGTTCACGATAACGTGCAAAATAACACGTGGGGGAGTCGGATACAATGATTCTACAGGATACTTCCGACAACACTAAAGGCATGGTTAAGCGGGAAGAGTACACAAGAAATGGCGATTGTAGTTTCAGCAAGAGTTAATAAGTATTATTATCTGTTCATCCACTACTTTTGGGCCTTTTCGATATATCGTCCTTCAAGGATTCCCGTGTTCGATTCTCGATGGAGGTGCACAGTGCTTGGAATCCCACTTTACACTATAAATCCAATCAGTCCTATCTGAGCATGAAGTGTACATAAAATAAGATTTGTTAAAACGAACTTGTATGGCTTTCATTTTGTTATTGCTGTCCTACGTCGCGCTTTGTTCTCTCCTCTTATAAATAGCAAGAGACATCTCTTGATTTCCTTGTTCAGAATCGTTCACTATCTTGTTTTCCTTGTCCATCATTCTTTTCAGGTTTCCTACCCATCTATGAGCACTTTCTTTACAGAGGCTACAGTGTCTTCACTATTGTCTTTCTCCTACCATTTCCTTGGTCTATCTTTCTTGTTAAGACTTTATTATCTTCGCTCTTTCTTTCTTTCTCTAATTCTGTCTTTATATTTCTCTCTCCTTTTCTTTCTTTATTATTTTCTTTATTTTTTTCTTTCTATCTATCTCGTCTTGCCTTTTTGTCATTTTTATCTGTATACAGGGTGTTTCCGGGCTGATGATACAAACTTTCAGGGATGATGGAGAAGGGCACATGGAACCCTGGTCCGGAAACGACTTAGTCGAAGGTTATAAGCGAAAATCGGTGTATGAAGATATAATACCTTTATTACCTGCACAAGTTTCACAAGCTGCTATATTCACAACAGTTGTTCAAAGTGGCGTCCCCCAGCTTCACTGCAGGCAGGACATCGTCGCACAAAGTTTTGTCCAGACACCTGTCGAGACTGAAGAGGATCTCCTGGCAAGAATTGTCGCTGCCTGTGACATTGTTCGAACGACCCCGAGGTTATTCCAACGGGTACGCCAGAACTTTGTGCGACGATGTCATGCCTGCAGCGAAGCTGGTGGACGCCACCTTGAACAACTGTTGTGAATGTAGCAGCTTGTGAAACTTGTGCAGGTAATAAAAGTATTACATCTTCATACACCGATTTTCGCTTATAACTTTCGACTAAGTCGTTTCCGGACCAGGAGGGTTCCTTATCTTAAATTGATACACGTGCCCTTCTCCATCATGCCTGAAAGTTTGTATCATCAGTCCGGAAACACCCTGTATATCCTTTATTGCTTTCCATCTTTGTATTTCAGTTCTTCTAATTCTATGTCCTTCTCTCTTGTGCCATTATTTTCTTTCTTCCCATCTTCTCTTGCTCTCTCTCTCTGTCCTCTCATTATTTTTCTCTTTACTTGTATACAGCTCTTTATTACATTCTGTATCTCTCTCTATTTAACGCGCAGTGTTAACTGGACATTATCCAATGTATAGAGTGTTTATTTTTACCCGAGAGCGCTTCAACTCCGTCTTTCTCTTGGTAGGCAAAAAGTACTAGACAATGAATAATGTCTGTATTTATCTGTTTTTGTCTTTCTAACTCCGCGTCTACTTCTTTTATTTTCTTTGTTTCTGCTGGAGGTTTTTGTGTTTGCTTAGTACTATCTTAAAAAAACTCTATTCTGTGCAATACCAGTTCTCGCTTTATACTCGGCTATCAAATCACGGAAGGTCCTATGCGCAAAAAAAAAAAAAGCCGCGTGTACTTGCGGCGGGGCTGATGAAAAAAGAAGCGTTGGACAAATATCGGGGGCAGCTAGTTGCATTAATGGCACACCCGTGTTTGGCTTCCGTGGCTCCCGTCCTGATGGACAGATCCTCCTTCGCGGCGTTTGTACCGTATTCAAAATTAATAGCGGGGCGCCGATCGAAACCGCTCTTACAGCTTGTTCTGTCGATAAGTGCCCTTCTTTCATGTTGTTTTTGCTGTTGATTTCGGTTGTCTGTTGTTGTTTGTTTTTGTTGGGAGTGGATGGTTCGTTAGCTGGTTAATTTAATAGATGTACCGTTATGTCGCAGTGCACCTTGACGGGGATGTTAGTAGCAGATCTCCGTGCCGAAGCGGTTATTACAGAGCGCTGTGATGCCAGGGGTTCCTCGTTCGAATCCAGTCCTGGTTACGGATGTTCTTTGTGTGTGTATCCCTTCATCAATTTTATCCTATCATCACTTTATCCTTATCGTCGCAATTAACTAAAGGTGGCAGAAAAGCGACGCTTAAGAACAAAAAAATTGATCAAAATCAAGACAGGGATGTTAGAGGATGTACTGTGAAAGAAACTTGAAATTTATTTCTATTTTTTCGTATTTTACGATGCTTCTTTAGGCTATCGTTACGATGAGGATGAAACTGGAAGGAACACTTACAAAGAAACGCACATGTCCAGGCCTGGACTCGAACCCGCGACTTTCTGTGACAAGATAGTGTGTCGTTCTATGCGCTCGGCTACCGATACAACCATAAGGAAATTGAGGGACTTGTCCTTTGCTTTCAGTCAAGGTACCATCCCAACAACCGGCTGGGGTGACTGCAATCATTGCGTAGTTTGCTTCTTTTGAAGGAATCGCGAATCAATTACCAACAGGTTTCTACCATGGTGGAATAACTAAGTCTTTTCTCCACGGCTTTGTACAAATCGATCTTGCAGATTCGTTATTTGCATGACTGCCACAATTTCCTTTATAAATATGGCAGGACACACACTCAGCATAGATGGTAAACGGACAATGTCTGCGGTTTTAACGATCCTTAGCTGTCAGCGTTGTTTATGTGCAGCGAGTAAGTAGGTGGAGCAGCTTCATAACGACTGCTGTGGACCCCGAAGGCGTTCCAGGAAGACGAGGCGTTCTCTGTGGTCGAACTCAAGCCACTACAACAGCCATTACGGCGAACAAATAAAAATGCAAGAGCCGCGATATTTCACGACGAGCTACAAGACGTGCATAAGCGAAGCTCATCCGAGCATTAGAACCAGCCCAGTCTTCCAGACGAACCGCCTCGAGTATCAGCGGAACTTTACGACGCACAGCGATGCTGTTTATGTGACGCTGGGAACGTCGAACAGGCTATTAAGACACCTCACATGTGATTCTCACGACGGAAGCAATGTTGCCAGTACCGGAACAGCTATCTTCGTGGGAGGGTCTTGAAGGCGCGCTCAGCCCAAAAATAGGAACAACAGACTCGTAAATTGTTCCCGAGCTATATAACAAGATTTATGATTGCGGTTCTGCTGAGCAACAGCTGTCCCTGCTCAAGATAATGGAACTAGTACTTTTGTCAAGGTGATTATTTTGTTTCATGTTCATCTGGGTTTTGAGATATGAAAGGGAGTAGGAAGACAGTTTGTGTCGAGGCATTAATGGTATACGCCACAGCGTCTCCTTCCCTAGTGCCAGGCGCCTCAGGGAATATAAGACTGAACCTTCAAACGATGTACGGTCCAAATGGGAGAAAGATTTACTTCCTATCATGAGAAACGGGTTCGAGCAGAACAAAAGCGTGTTCAGTAATATACTGGATCCACAGAAGCATGGTGTAGCAAACGTCTCCACCTACTATAGTATGATACAGAGATGGAACCGAGATGGTTGGTGCTTTTAGACCACTTTATGCACAGAAAGGCTAATCGGGAATGGACCTACAGTTTAAAGTGGGATCCGAACCACTATGTACCTCCACCGGGTATCAAACCCGGGACCCCTTGATTACTAGGCGGCGTCGCTACCACTGCGCCATCGGTGAGGCAAGGGACCGAGATGAAATTAGCAGTCTCGTCTCGTAAATAAACAAGCAGGTGTGGTTCTTTGTCTTGTCTCGTTCTCGTTTTAACGTCTCGTATTTACTTGCATATGTCTCTCATTCACGTTTCAAGCTGCAAATAACTCCCGTTCTGGGTTGTACCTCTGTTTACAAATGCATTCCTCGTTCTAGGTTTCGTCTCAATATCTGCACACACTAGTCTCCGCTGTCTCGGTCTCGAAATAAATAATCTAGAATGTTAAAAAAATCCCAAATAAATTGTAAAAATAATGAGTACGTTTCAGTGAAGAGCAGTTTTCATTCAGGCGAAATTTAAATATATCTTGCCATAGATCTGCTTTACAATTTCGATAGGAGATATCGAAACTCTGTATCATATCCGTTCTTGAATCCTACTTTTCTATTCGCATTGCAGTACAGAAGGAACCAATGTGAAGCTCGTAATCAAAAGAGTTTTCCCCAAAAGTAAACGAATCAAATACAAATCTAATAGTGCAATATGCTCAAGAAGTGTAACCACCAAAATGATTTAGCTAAAATAATACAGGGTGAGCATAAAGTCTTTCCCTGATTATGATTTTTTTTACGTTGCGCCTCAGTTACAGGAATTTCAACCATGGGTAGTGTTACAACAAGATAGTGCAGCGCCACACTGGGAGTTAACTGTTCGCCAGTTCTTGCATGACATGGCCACCGCGTTCGCCTCTTGACTTTTTTTTATGAGGTTACGTTAAGGACACAGTGTTTAGTTCACCAGTTCCTGATATGCAAACTCTTCAGACACGAATACGGGATGCTATGGAGACGGTGACGGAAGAGATGTTGGCAAAGACATGGAGAGAAATTGAGTATCGCCTAGACGTTCTAAGGGCAACAAAGGGAGCACATGTCGAAGTGTACTGACGTGTACTGATAACAAAACATTATGAGTTAAGCTACCATTTCCAACAAACCGCATATCTGTATCTAGCATACTTCTTTAGCAATAAAACTTTGTAATCAGGAAAATACTTTATGCTCACCCTGTATAATAAAGTTTTATCGCAAGTATATAGCAGCGAAATAATTGAATGGAAGGCGGAACAAGCAGAACAATTTCGCTTTCGACCTCCTGCGTATTATACAATCCCGCCCAGACACGACGAAATTTAGGTTGTCTATCTGCAAGGATAAAACATTCTCTTCACTTTTGACTGTACCAAAGTAGATGAATGTTATTACAAATTTACCAACATGGATAGCCAGTCTATCATGCTCTATCAGTTACCGCACAGAACACACATACTTACACAGGAGAGCTTGCTTTTCACAAATATAGACTTATATATAGCATATTGGAGTTCATTAATTGGTTGGAATTGAGATTAATTGTGCGAATATTGTTTTATACGCTTTTTCAAGAGTTTTGGGGCTAATTTCGACGAATGAAACCAATGATTGAAAGGCTCCCTACTGAGTAGTTATAACGTCATCGTTTTGCAATCAAGGGGTCCCGCCTTCGATACCCGGTGGAGGCACATAGTCGTTCCTATCCCACTTTGAACAGTAGTTTCAGTCTCGACTAGTCTACCTGTGCATAAAGCGAACGTAAAAAAATTCAAGCCCATCCCCATGCCCAGACTGGACTCCAACCCGGAAACTTCGGTGACTAGATCGTGAGTCGACCACTCAATGCCATGCATTGTTCACCGAAGCTGCTTAGGAGGGAGGGGGTGAATCGTCTCCGCCGTCCCTTGATCAGCCCATGAGTACGTTTGGCAAATTGGGTGTTGCTGAAGTCCTGATTCGAACGCCAGATCGGTATCTTTGACATAGCTCGATAGGCAGCCGACCGGACGCGTATCTGGTTTCGTGCCAGCACCTGTTTATCTGAGAAGCGCTGTTGCCACTTTTACGTGCAGTGTTTAGACATCCTGCAAAATATAGAACAACACAGCGTAGCAAAGATAACTGCAATCTCATCTCACGTTATGAAATCTCTAAAGAAACTGAGTTGGCAACATCAAATTTACTCCACGTGGACTTGCCAAGTAGTGTCAGTTCCAAAAACGGACGCTATTGGTGGGAAAGGTTTGAGGGGAGGATTTACTGGGCTCCACGTGGACTTGACATATGGTTGTTGGAGGGAAAACTGATCTTTCGGAATTTTCTTTGAAGTAATGTGGCGTTCGAGTCAGGACCTGAATCATTCGTCTCTCGTTTCTGTGACGTCACACAAAGGTGTTTGTGTTTGAAAAGTGAAGCCACGTGCATAAACTCTTGAGATCGCCACACGGAAGCGGACTAAAACAATGCGATACCTGTTGCTTTCTTGCGTGGCAAACAACTACAAAGAACCCTTGAAAAAGTAGCGAATTGGTTTAAACAAAATAGAGTAACAGGAACGAGAAACGATGAAGAGTCCTCAACAAATGCTCACAGTCGAACAGGAAACGCGTCACGGGCACATCGAGCTCCCATTCACGCCGTTCTGTGTTTGGGTTGGTCGCGAGGTGTGACGACCATTGTTTGTTCTTTTGAGTGGTGTGTTTTTTATTGCCACGGCCGAGAACAACAGCAGCGTTTCCAGTTATTTACACGTTTTCGTGGCTTTGATATCCCCGTGTGTCTGTGTGCGTGTGGATATTGTGTTTCGGGCTTTTGAAAACGAAGCCTCGAGCGAAACTGGTGGTCAAACGCAAAGAATGCACCCACGCAGGGAATTCAAATTTTACCGTAGAACTGGATGCAACAAAACCTTTCTCTCTGCCTGCCTCAGGTATTACGCAACTATTGTGGCGGTGGCTGCTCTGTTATTTCGTATTTGTACACCTCATAATTTGCACTGTATTTTTCTACTTACTATCTTGCTATAGGGGCATTCCATGAAAAGTGCCCTACTCTGCGCAAGTAACAAAATGAATTTATCATAAAATTGTTAGTGTTTTTGATTGAATTAAGGGTTAAATGTTTGTGAATGCATATAATTTGCATAATTCACCATAAAATTATTAGTGACAGGCCATGTGGCACGAATGGGGGGAGGAAAGAAGAGTTTACAGGATTCTTGTTGGGAAACGTGATGGTACGAGATCTGTAGGAAGGCCAAGACGAAGATGGAGGGATAACGTTGAGATGGACCTAAAGGAAATCGGTAAGGATGTAAAAGATTGGATTGATGTTGCCCAGGATAGGGACAGATGGAAGGCTTGTGTTGCTGCAGCCATAAACCTTCGGGTTTAAGAAGGCTAGAGAGTGAGCCTATATGCTTCACAGACAAATGAAGACAAGTGTTGCTACATTTTTAAAGCTTCACACAATTAACCCACTTTTGTTAATGCTTTTCATGCGTTCAGGCTAAATCATCATACTCAGTTTTTTTTATTTATTAGCAGACACATAATTCTATGAAATCAGTTCATTATGAATATTTTAATCCAATCGCATGTCTAGAACCGTACATTTTTTATGTAAAATGTCACACACGTAACGCTGGAATGCCCCTGTATGTCTTTCTCCTATGTTCACTGCATTTCTTTTTTCCCACGTTGCTTACTATTTCGCGACCTTACAGTAAAAAGGTTCTATCTGCCAAGTCGTAATATTCTCAGGAGAGCTAGTTATAGTGATATTGTATAGTGATCCCTTCCTCTCTAATATATACAGGAAAATTAATGAAAAAATATTACTAATGTTCAGGTATTGCAACGACGAATTTCCAGTTAGAACCTTCTTACTCCAAAAGTAACGTTTCAGATGAGAGGAAAAAGGTTATCCCTTAAATATTCAAACTTTTTGCAAAAAGGGAAAGGTGAGAAATTAGTTATATTCTAGTTATTCTATATTCTGCATGAACTATGTACATGTTAAAGTA
Organism: Lepisma saccharinum; assembly: GCF_977018435.1. Classification (NCBI taxonomy): domain Eukaryota; kingdom Metazoa; phylum Arthropoda; class Insecta; order Zygentoma; family Lepismatidae; genus Lepisma; species Lepisma saccharinum. The sequence continues at coordinate 18,628,970 of NC_139256.1, read as the reverse complement.
AATAAGATGTAAAAGGTGCTCCAGAGTACAAATTGTTTCATCCAATACTATTAACCAATTACGTAAGAGTGAAGATTGGAAATAGTTTGCAGTATATAATCCCAGAGGAAACACAAAACGTTTATTTTAACATAACATGCTACTGGATATCCTTCTGATAAGAAAATGAAAAGTATTTGTACTCATTGAGAGTAGATATCGCTTATTGACAACAAGACTGTAAACAAATGAATAAAAAAAGTATATTATCTGTTTATCTTCAGCACCGTAGCAAAGTAACGTTGGTCCACCCAAAGCCGGCACCACTTCATCATATAAGTGACATCTGACACTTTTTCTTTACATTTGCTTCCTCTTTACGTTGGAGGTTCTAATAGATGGATACATAGGAGATGAACGTTGTGCCATTTGTCTGGTAGTCACAAAGACCGGAAACAAAGCAGATAGAACTTTTTTACCCCAACTTAAAACCTCATTTGCAGATAGTACTTTTTTTTACCACGTTGATTTCTTCGAAACTAATATACTTGAAGCATGATCTTCACGGAGTACAAAGAATGTAAACCAATGGTCTGCTTAAGGTCACAAACTCATTTTCGCACAAAAATGCAGATAGAACCTTTTACTTTAAGGTCGCGATTTGTGTTTACCACATATCTCGATCCTTTCTTCCATTGCATTTGTTTCCACTTTGTTTCTGTACGACTCATGGTGGTGTATAGTGGCGGCGATTGGGTTTCAAAACTGGGGGCAAGGATGGTTTACTTTCCCTTGGTATATAAGGTTTAGCAAAAGTTGCAAGAAGTGTATATACAGAAATAATGGGTGGGGTTCAAATGATTTAGCCCAGGAATGGTACAATTTTTTATAGTTATAATTTTATTGTTACTGTTTATTGTAATAAAAATTAAATTACAACAATAACATATTATCTGTAAACAATTTGTTCATAAATATTGGCTTGATACACACTAATTGTACTAACCAAAGCAGTGTTATATTTACATTTAACAGAGTAAGGCATCTATTTTCAAAAACATAGGTGTATATGTGCGTGTGTGTGTGTGCACTCATGCAACAGGGTTGCCACCTTAAATGGTGTAACAACGTGATTGGTGTAACAAAACACCCAAGCGAGTGTTAAAAGGCTTCCATACTTAGCGTGGTCTGATAGCAAATGGTGAAACAAAACACTACAGATGGGGCAATACAATGTCAATTCAGCATTCACACAAAAAGGAGTGTTAGTTGCAACTTTTTAGAGTGTATTATATTTATAGAATTGTCAAAATCTTTGCATTTTATATACTGTCTTGACTATTTTGAGATATTGTTTATTTGATGACACAATTAGTGCAAAATGTTTACTAAACCTATTGGAGAGGTTTGATCCCTTCCTTTATGTATGGCAATGACCACAACTTTCAGACTGCGAATCATACTTCCTAATTGTACTTCACTAAAACCTGAAGCGTTTGCTGACTTGTTATTAGCATCTCATAATAATAATAATTATTATTATTATAATGTATGTGGAAATAAAACTGCATAAATTTATAGAAGCAGTGAAAACAAGGATGAAGTTTTATGGCTAAGGTATAATGGAACTAAGTATTCGTCAAAATGATACAACAGTTGAAGCGTTATATACTTATATATGTGTTCATTTGCAATAATTACAGGACTAATTTTACTCCTGTATAATTCCTTGTTATATCTTCATCATAATCTTTCAGTTGGTTTTCATGTTTAGTTATAATTTCTCACTATATTTGCTTAATACTTTCCCCACGTGTGTGTGTTATGAATATAACAGGTGGTTATAATTAAAGTGACGGTGTTCAGAGTGGTACAGCACGGGCTGTAATGAGAGTAGCAGTCTGAAACTTCAAAGATATGCTAATGAAACAATGCGCTCGCGAATTATGAAAAAAAAAAAAAAATAGTTCCAATTCTCGCCACCAGGGTAAAAAATGGCGCTGTAAGCAGTCAAAACGTGGAATTTTCCGTAACTCTGACGTCAAAGTCGGTGACATTGCCTAACCATTGTGTGAGCTCCCTGGTTGTGGTTGGTGACGCTTGTTGCTTTTTCCTTTAGTAATGTTCATGTAATTCGAATAGTGAAATTGTAGCGATATTTTATTACAAAGAGTATTGTTTTCTGCGATTTATAGTGTTTTTCCTGTAACTATATCAAGTTTTGACTGCTTACAGCGCAATTTTTTACCCTGGTGGCGAGAATTGGAACTATTTTTTTTTTTTTTTCATAATTCGCGAGCGCATTGCTTCATTAGCATATCTACGAAGTTTCAGACTGCTACTCTCATTACAGCCCGTGCTGTACCACTCTGAACACCGTCACTTTAATTATAACCACCTGGTACAATGTTTTTGTAAACGTTTATCCTTAGCTGTCTAACGCAAACATGTAGCTACTACGAGTTGTAATTTCATTCGTTGTTTGAAATTATTAATGAAATTGTGAACCTCTTTCAATTTATTCAAAACAAAAGTTAATAGTACATTCTTTTAATTTCAGGTGAGCTTTGCTTATATTTTTTACAACTGGAAAGACGACATTAAAGCAATTTCGGAAGGAAGTTGTTTCAATGCTGTGGAAGGTATGTGTTCATATTTCTTCGTTGCAAGAAGAATATCACGTGTATATTGGTGTAACGTATGCAATTGTTGTTAAAATCAATGTTAGAGTACTGCCCCGTTGATAAAAAAAGTATTATTCTGCTTCTCCTATTCGTTTTGGGATGTCATAAGGATTTCTTTGTGTATATCCATTTTATTTACTTATAGATACGTGCGTACGGTAGATCTGTCGGTGCCACCAGCTCAAAATTTATGATCGCAGTGAAAAATGACGCAAGATGGCAACACTACTAATCCAGCTTCTTCGGTATCTACAACGTTGTAATTGAAATTCTCCCGTTAAATCACTATTGCCTCCCATGTTGTTAAGCGGCAGCAATAAATGTCCGCGAAAGTTGTGTGTCACGTTCGCAACGCCGAATCACGACTTACTGCATTCGCCGCAGAGGCAGCTCAGCTATACCTACAAGCGCGGACCTCGGAGAGAACGATAGGCCGAAGGGCGATTAGCGCGGACTTCGATGGGGGAAGAGGAATCGCACACATATCCGTTAATTAACCTTTCTGTATCGCCCGCGGGGGATGGAAACCCTGGGCTTTAAGACTTCAAAGCCGATGGACACACCTCTCTATCGGTTCGAAGCAGCCATCTGAACTCTTGAACCTGACAGCCAAGTTAATTGCTCCCCTCGGAAGATCTCCGAAGCGCAAACAGATGCTGCCTTAAAGGCAACACACTCACAAACCATCAACCGCCTTGTTAGTGCGCCAAAAGGGGCCGAAACCGCGGGAAAAAAACCTGACGATCTCTCCTCTTTAGAGCAGCCTGCTAGGTAAAAGGTAACGACGACCTTCTGGTTGATCAGGGGCAGGTAAGTTGACGATTCATCACAGTTTACCAACCTCACCGAGGTAATTATTCCCAGAAACAAGTGAACGTTTTGCCTGGAGGTGGAAGATGGTATCACTGTATCTTTACATTAGGAAATATTAATGCCTGCTAATGAGGCACCCATATCTCACAGTCTGCGGCAAGATAACATACTCTGCTGTAAACACCATGCATTAATCTTCAAATGCAGGAGCTGTTTCGAGATTATATGTCAGAACGCCTTGAAAATAAGATCCTTAGGAAAATATTTGGACAGGTGAGTGGAGAAGGTTACATAATTTAGAACTACATAATTTGTATTCATGTCCAGATATCATTAGAATAATTAAATCAAGAAGACTTAGGTGGGCAGGCCATGTGGCACGAATGGGAGAGGAAAGAGGAGTTTATAGGATTCTTGTTGGGAAACCTGATGGTAAGAGACCTGTAGGAAGGCCAAGACGAAGATGGAGGGACAACGTTGAGATAGACCTAAAGCAAATCGGTTATTCCTCAAGATAGGGATAGATGGAAGGCATGTGTTGCTGCAGCCATGAACCTATGGGTTTAAGAAGGCTAGAGAGTTAGTTATACCGCGTTTGTTTGAACCTGTCCTGTTTCCCGCGCTAGGGATCGCTGGACAGTTTCGGTGCCAATGAGAAACGAGGAAAAAATCGTCTGCTGGACAGCGAGGAGCGAATGGAAGCCAGAAGAGAAGCGCTTACGAAGACGCTATTGCCACGTTGCGTATTTTAATTGGCTGCCTGGCTTTGAGTTTCCCCAGCACGGAGAAAAGCCAGCGATCAGCTAGCGCGGGAACCGGGACAGGTTGTAACAAACGCGGTATAGTTAGTTATGTCAGAACGCCTCCACTCCATATGTCTTTCCTTCTTATATTCTTTAAGTGCTCCTTGATTTCCATATACTAAAGCCGATCTCCGTAGCGGAGTGGTTTGCATAGCGCGCTACGACGCCAGGGTCCAGGGTTCGGCATAGGCGTTCTTTGTGAATGCCCCTTCATAACTCATCCTCATCTTAGCGATTAATCAAAGTGGAAGAAAAGCTAAGTGAAATAAATAAATTAATCCAGTACGAATACGGTTTCTTATTCACTTATCTGTTTCGTACTTACTTTCTTGAATTTCCAGACTGCATATTTCATCTGTAGCTTCCTATTCTGCTTCTTATTTCTCTTTTCCTTCTCAGTTGTATTTGTTTGTACATTTCATATACATATTTATCTCTTCCCTCTTCCATTTCTTTGTCGGGAGGAGACAGTGCAATTGAAATAATTCACAACATTCTTATTTTTATCTAAGATAAGTAATGTTGATCTTCAAACAATATGTCATGGTGTAATGAAAAAAAATTGTGACTATCATATACAGCATAAGTTGTTTGCGAGAATATAGCATCAACATTTTATTGTACATCGTGGTACTTGTGTAGAGTTATTATAAAAGTAATAAATTGGATGAACAGCAACTGGAGCGCTGTTACTTTTGTCGTGCAATTCAACTACGTATATACTGAGTTACGTTTACTCATAACTGTAACTAACTTACTTTTGCCACTAGAGTAACTAAGTTAATTTAGAAGATTATTAACTGTAATGAGTTGTTTCTAAATTAGTGGTAACTGTGACCTGATTACTTTTACCTCGGAGTAACTAATTTACCTTTGTCTAGAAATAAGTGTTGCTTGTGCTCCTACAGTAACTGCGGTCAGGGGTCTCCCCGATGGCGTAGTGGTAACGTCATTGCCTTGTAAACAAGAGGTCCCAAGTTCGAAATCAGGTGGAGGCAGTTGCAAAGTGGTTCGGATCCCACTAAAAATTGTAAGTCCAGTCCCCATGAGGTGTACTTGAAATAAAAACTAAAATTTCCTATCTGTGCATAAAAGTGAACTAAAAAACATACTCAACAAGAACATTAGCTGTGGTCAGTCACTTGTGTGCCCTTAAGTAAACGTAACGAGGTTATTTTGACGGCTGAGTAGCTGCAGCTTAGTTGCTTTCCTAAATTAGTAAGTGTAACCTGGTTTTCTTTTGTCGCTGAAGTGCTCCAATTACTTTTGAAACTAATTTTTGGAAGGTTGGAATATGTTCACTAGAACAAAACCAAACCAGGGTGCGAAATCATTTAAGACTGGTGGGGGGGGGAGAAAAATCTTAATCTACAAACCCCCTCCCCCCACAAACATACATATACATTATACGATATACATATTTATAATCTTATTAAAAGTAAAAATAAATTACTAAATTAGTAATTAAAATAGTATTAATTACACACAAAGAAATAAATTTGTTACTTGTGTGTCCTATATCAGATATTATAATGCAGCAAACTACTTAAAGATGCTAATAAATTATGAAATAGTTGAAGTGGTTTTATTATGTGTAAGTTTTTATTTAGTTTTCGCTTTATGTTAATATGAATCAATTAGATTTCATTGTTATTATTATTTTGCATTCTTGATTTACATTTATTGTGCGTATTGATGTAGATTTGTTAATGATCTCTTGAGAGAAAAAGAATTGAACACTAACAACTGCACTAACTTGTGTATGTTTTCGATATTATTCTTAGTACAGTATATTTTAAATTAAAAGTAATTGCTTATGTTTTGTTTGTTGTAACAAAAACTCTCCCCCCGGAATTTTTTGGTGGGGCGATTTTTGAGGCCAAGATTGTTGGTGGGGGGGAAATCTCCCGTCCCCCCAGGATTTCGCACCCTGTATGGAACATTCCATTTATGTCTCTTATTCCACCCATAGCGGTTGGGATGGCAAATGGGAATACATTGGCTCCTGCAGGAAACTTCATCGACACCGATGCCGCCAGAACGGAAATTCCTTAGGAACTCGCAAGATGCCGGAGCTGATGTAGGTCCTCCTTTCATCGCCCTCTCCCCTCAAGTATCTCCCTCACAGCTCCCGCGGGCTGTCTTCGCACCTTCCATTGACACATTTGTTGACTAAATTGAACATTTGGGAACAATAGCAGTCTTCCGGCTGCTCTTCTGCTTGTATGATCACCTGTAGAGATGAGATAGGAATATGTAATGGAGAAAGGGCCGTGTCTCCTTCCGTGTTCGAGAGCGCCTTTCTTCTCTGCTAGGAGTATTCGTGCGGGAGACACAGCTCCATGTTGGTACGATAGAAACGGTAACCCACCCCAATATCCTATGCCCACCCATTTACCCATATCAGTTGTCTGTGAATTTTGTTGATGTAGAAATGTCGACAAATTCTCATTCGATTATGGGCTGTGACCCGTTGTTACTTTGAAAATCGTAGAAAGTTGTGCAAAAGAGAAATACAGAAGGGAGGAAAAGGAAAGATTGGACCACTGAAAGAGATGGGAAGAAAAGAGTGAGGTAGACAGGAAGAATAAGTAGTTAAGAGGAAATAGAGAGAGAATGATAGAGAGAGAATGATAGAGAGAGAATGAGAGAGAGACAGACAGAAAGAGAGAGAGAGAGAGAGAGAGAAATTGTCCACGAGCAGAGAACTAATTGAAGAAAGAGATACAGCGACACAGAGAGATCAAGAGTTAAGTATAGGAAATAAATACAAAATACAGAGAGAGAGAGAGAGAGAGAGAGAGAGAGAGAGAGAGAGAGAGAGAGAGAGAGAAGATTGATTACATTGCTTCATTTAGTCCACTTTATGCACAGATAGGCTAATAGAGACTGAACCACTGTGCAATGTCCCTCCACCGGGTATCAAAAACGGAACCCCTTGATTCCAAGGGGATGACGTTACCACTACGTCATTCGGGAAGCCCAGGAGAATGAAGAGAAAGAGAGAGAGAGAGTATACATTGGCAAGTCCACACTTACTCCTGCCCACTTTAACTTATCAATTACGACAGATAAAGAACATAAAATGACAAAAGGTGCACAGGAATTCTTCAATTTGTACCTGTAACAGACAATGGTGTGGTTCTTTAAAGCGACATATTCTTGCGATTTAAGCTGCATCAAACCGTATTACACAGTGGAATGGATATAACTTCCTATAGAGTTAGCTTTGATATGCCTTTCCCATGGAAACGAGGCTGCAAATATACAAGATGATGATTAGACCCATCATCCTGTATACCATGCGCGCTTGGAACAACATTCCTCCTACTAATCTACTTGGAACTTGAAACATTACCGGATCTAATAGCAAGAGAAGTCCAGAAATTCAACACGTATCAACCCTATAGGGTTTAATGTATACCAACACCAGGACATCCCGTACATGGTAATACCCAAGACACTCACCACTTCAAGTCGGCCCTTCTAAGGACCACAAAGGCGGGCTCTTAAGAGACCCACACTACCACAGCAACTCAGATGTAAACTCCAAGCGACAGAGGCAGGAGTGATAGAAGACGTATCAAAAAAAGTATCACGCCAATGGTTAACTCCTCTCATCACAAATAGAAGCCAGGCTCAATGCGACACTTCATGGCATCAACCGTCATATATTTCCTTCCATACTGAATTCACCAATACGCTATTTAGCCTAGCTACTGTCATTGGGAAGATACACGAACTAAGCGATTCAAATACAGCTGTCGATGGAAGAACAAAGAAACAAATGCCGTTGCTTGCTCTGTTCTACGAGATAAACTACAAATTGATATGGGATAATATCTGCTGAATGCACTGCAAAAGCATCATTCCTGTCGTATTTCCTTGTTCTCTGATAAGTGGGATCCCTTTACAAGAAGTTATTGTTTTTCTAGCTTTCCAAAAGGATTTGCTGTCCCAATTTTCAGTTCCTTTCTGTCTTCAATGACGTCGGACTGATACTTCTTTCCGGATTTGTAAGGAAGAAACGGGTTCCGAGAAGGAAGAGAGACGGACAAAGCTTTCGATCGTTGTTGCACTACAATACTTCCCAGTGACGCCAGAGGGGGAAAGAGCAGGAGGGGCGGATGCCCCCGTAGACCAAACTTTTCTCTTTCGAACAAACAACAGTTAATGTCCTCTTAGCACAAATATTCACTTGTAAATCCAGTTTCCCTTAGAAAATACTCCGGTCTCCTCCTCCTGCCTCCTAACTTGTACCATCCCTATGAACACAGCATATCACATCTTCGCCTGTATTATTTTTTTTCCCAAATTAGCTTTATTTAATCTAGGCTCTGTCTTATTTTCTACAAAGTTTTCAAGACGGTTATACAAGACCGGGCATGTGGTGGTAGGGCCCCACATATCGATCTCGGCAATTTTATAGGTGATGTGATCAGCACCTCGCTCCGGCCGCCTTTACCCCCCAGGATTGCGCCCAGGTACCCATTGATTTGAGGCTGGGTGAGCCCCAGAGTCGCTTTATGCGGGGACAAGACGGAAATATTCCGACCTTAGATCACGCACCCCGCGAATCGAACATGGGTCTCCCGTGTGGTAGTCAGGATAGCAAATTATCCGATGATTATTGAATTGTCTAATCTTCATCTATTGCTCCAAATCCTTGAACGGTATCTGACCTGGTGGCAAATTGCTTGCTCCCTGAAACGACTGTGCCAAATTACCCACTGGTAATCTGCTCCCTAATCTATGTTGACAAATTGTTGGGCGAGAAATTACGCAGTTTCTGGTATCGAATTCTTCGCTATGTCAATATTTGGTCGGCGGTGCCACGGGATTGATGCCGGACAATTGAATTTCAAAACACGATAAGCAAGTATTGATCGAGCACGGATTATTTTTGGCCACGAGCTGCCTGTGGACTGATGTTGGTTGTTTATGAGTATTTGAACTGGCTATTACATAATATTGCACCAGTTGTGAACCACATTTCTTTGCTTTGGAACACTTTTTGTTTATCTGCACCCCTCATTCGTTGTTAAGGCTCGACTGGACCCTTTATAATAATCGCTATGATAGGCCAATTTCTAATTTAGAAAATTTTAAGTTAAAATATAGAAAACAGTAATTTTTGCCTGTAATATTATATGGATGCGAAACTTGGTCCATTACATTGAGAGAGGAACATAAATTGAGAGTATTTGAAAATAAGATCCTTAGGAAAATCTTTGGACCTAAAAGGGATGAGGAGACAGGTGAGTGGAGAAGGTTACATAATTTAGAACTACATAATTTGTATTCATGTCCAGATATTATTAGAATGATTAAATCAAGAAGACTTAGGTGGGCATGCCATGTGGCACGAATGGGAGAGGAAAGAAGAGTTTACAGGATTCTTGTTGGGAAACCTGATGGTAAGAGACCTGTAGGAAGGCCAAGACGAAGATGGAGAGATAATCTTGAGATGGGCCTAAACCAAATTGGTAGGGATGGGAAAGAGTATCTAGATCTTGCTCAGGGTAGGGACAGATGGAAGGCCTGTGTTGTTTCAGCCATGAACCTTCGGGTTTAAGAAGGCTCGAGAGTTAATTAGTTAGAAAAAATAAATCTGCTTGGAATTCCTTCTAGATCATTCACGTAAATCTTGGTGTGGTTTTCTTCGCTGTTGTGAAGATATTCGCAATAGTTTCGTGGCTACATATGTCTATTAAATTTCTAGACAATACACGAGAATTCACGTGAATGCTCTAGAAGAAATTCTAAGCAGATGTAATTCTTCAGATCTTGGAGTATCATGGCGATTTTTCGAAAGGAGAGGAAATCGCCGGCCAAAGATCTAGCAGAGCCTTAATTCCACCATTACACTTGCAATATCTTGAAAGCTTTTCCTTTGGTGTCCAGCACCTTACCTAACTAAAATCAATATCTGTCTCTGAGGACTAAATTATCCTTGCCTAGTTAAAAGTTGGGCCTGTGAAGGGGCACTCAGAATATATAAGGATAAATAATAGGACAACACACAGCCCTATAGATGATTCTACTGGTCGTCGGTCCAGACGCCAGAGCCTCGTTGACCTGCAAGACTGCAGTTACCTTGGTGTACTACAGGGAAGTGACCTTTGGGTGCCTTCTCAAAAGGTCACCCCTTACCTCCAAAGGATCCGTCGTCACCTTATAATCAAGGGGTCCCGGTTCGATATTCGGTGGAGGCATATAGTGGTTCGGATCCCACTTTAAACTGTAGGTCCAGTTCCGATTAGCCTTACTGCGGGACTTCAATCAGCAATTCAAACACCCCAAGGATCAGCTGGAGTCTCCCTCCCCTCTGCCATGTACAGCCACGGACACTTCTGGGTTGTAACAACACCATTGACTTGAAAAAGAATTATTACAACCCAGAAGTGTCCGTGGCTGTACAATTCCAGTCGTTTTATCAGATGGTTAGTTACATTGTTTAATTTTATATCCCATTTCAAATATCTATATATATCTATATATAATAAATATAAATTTTATGGAGTTTTTTCAAAGCAGTTTAACTCCAGGTGGAGAGTCCCAGGGCTGTATCGGTCTTCCACTAAATCCGAGCAGGATAGCTTAGACTTCTTACTTCTTCGCCTCATGCGCGATGCAGTCAGTGCATGTTGAGGGAGGCGATTTGAAAGACAATGGTGGATGGCGACTTCTCCCGAGATTCTTGTCCGGTGACTGGGCTACGAGGTGTTAAATCACACGCGGTCTGACACAACTCTCACACTCACGTGACCAGAATGGCCTGTTGTCTGCCCGACTCCCAACTCTCCGGCGTTGCCAATTCAATCGACAATTGCGTCTGCCATATGTCCTCTCGCTCCGCTACACCTGTTCTGCATAGATTTGTCCGATCACAGCCGCCATAATGGCAGACAAATCGCAGTTTTGCCGTAGCGATTCGTGCAAACAATGGCGCGGCAGCGATTCGCTCGCAGCCATTTTGCAACTCTGCAGGCTCGTTCGTGCCGTTGCATGTGTGCACCGGGACGAACACAATTTGTTAATGCATGCGGGCAATTCGTATCGCCGCACCCACACAACGGACCGTGTAAGGTAGGCGAGATTGGATAACTCGAATTCAAACCGTTGGCCGTGCAATTATTGTTGCACGATGTTGTGAATGCAAGGATGAATGAGGATGAATCCTGGCCTGCGTTTGATTTGAAACGAATTGAGTTGCTGATTTAAGTTCACTTTATGCACAGATAGGCTAATCGGGACTGGACCTACAGTTTGAAGTGGGATACGGACCACTATGTGGAAGGGCCGCAGGAAGGGGCCGGGGGCCACTTGCCCCCTGAGATTTCTGGAAAGAGTTAATGTACAGGCCGTAAGTTACAGCAACCCTTATTACTATTATTTGAAGTATAATAATAAGCTTACAGTCTATTTTACACTAATTATCTAACTATAAAAACAGCTTTTGTCGGTATACAGTTACGCAAATTGTATATAGATATACAGAATATGGAAATTACAAATGTATGTAATAAAAAAAAACATTAGTAGTATTGATAATAATAATAATAACAAAAATAATAGTGACAATAAAAGCAGTGATAATAGCAATAATAATAAAAAATTCTATAACCCTGCCCCCCCTGAGAAAAAAATTCTGCGGGCGCCTTTGACTACGTGCCTCCTCTTGGTATCGAATCCGGGACTCCTTGATTAAAAAGAGACGACGTCGCCACTTCATCGGTGAGGTCATGGGTTCGAATATCACCAATCATTGGCGGATTTAGATGGAAGGGCACGGGGACTAAAGACTAAATGGCACGGAAAATAATTTGTTAAATTACAGCAACCAACAAATGTTCGTTCAGCACAGGGTACTAATAGAATCCAATTACTTTTCCTGGATATAATAGCTCTTTTCCAGACAGCCAAAGAATAAAGTAAAGTTTAGCACAAATAAGTTTTTCGGAACTGGATTTGCTGGAAACTGGAATGTCCGCCAATGGTAATCGAATCATGGATGTCTTCATTACAAAACGATTGCGTTAATATTACACCATTGGGGAGGCCTTCAATGGATAAAGCATGCATAAAGAGATTATGCGCAGTTTTGATCTAGAAAGTAAACTCTCAACTTTCATTCTTTTCCTTATGAAATCACTAGCTGATTGCCCGGCATTGCCCGTGTATTTATTTATCCCAATCTTCTATTAGACAGAAATATAATGAATTTAAATATTGTGTAAAATGAACTTGGACTTGAACGGCATTGGGAGTGTCACTATTCATTTTCGCGGCCTCGAAAACTATGGATTCCACACTAATATCGGTCGATTTACATGTCACCCCTTCCCACCCCCACCCCTAGGTGTGCCAGGGGTGCTTGGAGTTGAATGGCATTGGGAGTGTCACTATTCATCTTAGCGACCTCGAAAATTTTGGATTCCACACTAATATCGGGCGTTTTCGAATATTTTTACATGTAACCCCCTTCCCACCCCACCCCCAGGGGTGCTAGAGGTGTCATGGAGTTGAACGGCATTGGGAGTGTCGCTATTCATCTTAGCGACCCCGAAAACTATGGATTCCACACTAATATCGGTCGTTTTCGATTATTTTTACATGTCACCCCCTTCCGATCCCCTCCCCTAGGGAGGCCAGGGGTGTCTTATCCCCACAGTATTTCTTTCCTGATTGCAAGTGATATGTATAGCAAGTTTGGTTGAAATAGCTCCAGGCGTTCGAGAGTTATGCCAGCACAAACAAACACACACACCCACACACATACGTGTACATCCATTTTTATATACGTGGGTTATTTTTTAAGTAAGGTCCGTCTTGCGATGAAAACGAAGTATGTAATTTTTTTTTAAAAAAACACTTATTTTCTGAATTTACATACACTTCTCTATTTTTGTACATAATTTCCTTGTCAGTTTAAACATTTATCGTAACGAATTATGAGTTTTTGGTTGCCCTCCTCATAGAACTCTGCCGCCTGTGATGATAGCCAGTTAGTAGTCGCTACGTGCAAGGTCTGTTTGTGAATACTGTTTGAAATTGCGCGTGCGCGTGGGAATTAATGCGCGCGCAGGCTCCCGGCATTCGTTGAGCAGCATCCGACGCCATTTGCATTCACGGCGTCAGTCTGTGCACTTCGTTAAAAATGTTTAAGAAAATCGAGCGCCCCGCCAACTGTGAAATACGGTCAGTCATCCGATTCTTAACAGCAAGAAACATGAAACCTGCGGATATTCATCGCCAGATATTTATTTATTTATTTATTTAATTGTAGTTGTCTCCAACAGAGAAAGCTTCTCCAATTATGGGAGACTTGCATACAGTTTAAATAGACATACATAATTAATAATATATAAAACACACATACACACAAATAAAGAGATACTTCACACAAATAGATATTTACAAGACAAAACAATACAAAGCCCTACATACACTCATAGTAAATGATAACAAAAAAATACCTCACCTATAACATATATTTATATTCAGAAATCCCAAATATTTGCACTTATAAGACAATAATTTCTATAACTTCTTATGTAAAACATAATGATTGCAACTTTGTTCTATAAATATTCAGGGAATACGAAAAGTCTAACTCATTATCTATCATTGATAACTTATTGTACAAATCTAACATTTGCTGTAACGGAGAGTTTTGATACTTCTTAGTTTTAGCCATTTGACAATTCAGCAAATTTTCGAACATGACAACATGTAGTATTAAAAGATATTTTGCTTAAAATTTGAGCATTATCAATAAGGCCATTAATTATTTTATACAAAAATAGCTGTTGCATAAAAATTCTCCTTGACCTTAATGATGGCATGTCGATTTCTCGTTGAAGTGTATTGGTAGATAACATTTTAACATTACAATTCTTACCATGTTTTTGGAATACAAATAACGTTGAAAGCGTTTTTGTATTTGTTCTATTTTTTCTATATATATTTTAGCTATTGGCGACCAGATTATAGATGCATATTCCAAGGTACTCCTAACTATTGCATTGTATAATAACGTGATTGCGTCCAAATCCTTTAAATATTTTGACATTCTAATTACAAAACCTAATTTTTTGTATGCAATATTTACCATTTGTACTATATGAGTTGAGTACGAGAGATCCTTGTCAATTATTATACCAAGATCCTTTATAGTATTGACTCTTTCCAATTTTTGGTTGTTTATGAAGTATTCACATTGCACGTTCGATTTATTTGCAGATAATACCATGTAATAACATTTTTTTTTATATTGAGATCAAGTTTATTTTGAATACTCCATTGATAAACACGCTTTAAATCTTCCTGCAATTGACAAGTATCTTGCAACTTTGTAATTTCTTTATATATTTTGATGTCATCTGCATACATTAGACAACTAGATTTATTAATACTTAATGGTAGGTCATTCACATACAGTACAAAAAAAAGAGGCCCTAAGTTTGATCCTTGCGGTACTCCAGAGTTTACATCATATTTAAAAGATTTTGTCAACCTAAAATCTACATATTGTCTTCTATCTTTCAAATATGATTCAATCAGTGATATCCAGTCATCTGATAATCCATACCATGTTAGTTTATGAAGAAGCACTTTATGATTGATTTTATCGAATGCTTTAGTAAAATCTAAATAAATAGTATGTACTGTGGATCTATTATGTAACATTAAATGAACTTCTTGTGTATAATTTAATAGATTCGTGATGGTCGATCTTTTTGCTGTAAAACCATGTTGACAATCTGTTATCCAACATTTGACATGATTATATATTCTAGTGTAAAGAATTTGCTCAAGTACCTTCACAGGGGAGCATAAAATTGAGATTGGTCTGTAATTTTCTATTTCGGATATTTTATTCGTTTTTGGTATAGGACACACCTTGGTTAGTTTCCAAATACTAGGAAATGTTTGCGTCTTCAATATTAAATTGTAAATTGTGCATAAAGGATATTCTAATATTTCCGAACACGCCTTAACAATATACGGCGGAATCCCATCTGGTCCACATGACTTCTTTGCTTTAAGATTCTTTACTGCATTATAATATTCGTCTTTATGAATTTTATTCAATGATAATGTTAGAAGTGTATTATCTTTTGTATTTACAACTACACTAGAATTATCTTAATTTTGTTCATTTTGTCTATATACAGTGCTAAAAAAATTCGCAAATTCATCTGCGATACTTTTATTTGAATCTAATATATTCTTACCTGATTTCATTTTCTGATTATTAATTTTTTTAGTGTTCCTCTTACTTTTTGCAAATCGCCAAAAACCTTTCATATCAATCTTAATATCTTCCTCTAATTTTTTAATATAATTATTATAAGCATTTGTAATTAAAGTTTTCGATCGCTTCCGTAATTCTTTATACCTATGTTCACTATTGCTATCATGTTTCTTGCGTTTCCTATAGTATTCTTTCTCCTTTATAATATTAATAATTTCTGCATTAAACCAGTAAGGATATTTACTATTGAAGGTGCGTTCCTTTCTTGGTATGGTACTATTCAATACTATATTAAACTTATCGTAAAACCATTTTACTGCATCATCTACATTATTGTAATTCTTTAATTCTGTCCAATCTATTAAGTTGAGCATTTGATATAGTTTTAAAAAGTCAGCTTTTTGAAAATTATAAACATTCACTTTCTGCTTTGAAACTCTATCATGAATAGAACCCAGATGAAGTGTGATGTTTAAAGCTGGGTGATGTAAATCTTCCTTTACAAAGGGATATTCTTCTCTATGTATTAATATGTTATTATTGCTATTAGTAAGTACCAAGTCAAGGGTTTTATTATTCTGATTTTTAATATTATTAATGGAACATAAGTCATAGAGATTTATAAAGTTAGCTAGATTGATGCATGTGTTATCCCCATTTAATAGGTTATGTGACGCATCACTTATTAAAGATAAATTGAAATCTCCTATAATGAGAATACTATTTTGAAGATATGTATATTGTTCGAATATTTTGTAAAAAGACCGATATGTTTCCAAATTTGTTTGGGGAGTAAAATATACTGAAAAAATATAATATATATTGATACCCAGTGTCACCTTTACACATATAAACTCTACCTGGCTACATATGTCTATAATACAGGAATCTATGTTGTGATTAACAGCTATTATTACTCCTCCCCCTCTTTTATTATTATCCCTATCTTTTCTATATACCACATAATTGTCATTAAACAATTCTTGATTATACACTCCATTCTGTAGCCAAGTTTCTGTCAATACCACTATATCATATTCGCATTGAATACTATTAGTATAGAATTCATGAGTTTTAGTATTCAAACCACGTACATTTTGGTAATAAATAGATAGTGTTTTTAATCTCTCCATGAAAAATCATAACCAACAAAAATTTCCAGTTTTACTGGATTGCTATTACATCATCCATGGATTTTAAATGTATTACTGTACTATCCTTACTTTTCCTCAGTAGAATTCTACCCGAATTGTCTATCCACAAAAACGCATATCTTTTTTCAGTTTTTATCTTACGTGCTTCATTAAATATCTTTCTCCTACGGTATGTTATACTATGATTTACATAAATTGTACCATTATGCGAGTAGTGCTTATTGGGCGTTTCAAAGTAGTACTTAGTAGGTATGGTCTTTTTTTACCAATTGAATATCACTTTTTGACATACTTTGACAATTTTTTGTCGATGTTTTAGCGTTTAGCGATGTTTTAGTACAAATTTTCACTATACTCATTTTTCCCCCACTCGTACTTGGTAGGTATATCATGATGTTACGTGATACAACTTAACCTATTCTTTTTTTACGATTATTTAATTTTTTTACGATCCTAAGTGATATAACTTAACCTATCATTTTTTTTATTTATGCACTGTTTGAACGTTATTATTTGAGGATCATATTTTGTAGGTATTTTTTTTATCAATCGAATATAAGTTTTTGACATATTTTGACAATTTTTTGTCGATGTTATAGCGTTTAGCGATGTTTTAGTACAAATTTTCACTGCACTCATTTTTTTCCCCACTCGTACTTGGTAGGTATATCACGATGTTACGTGATATAACTTAACCTATCTTTTTTTTTTACGATTTTTTTAATTTTCTTACGATCCTAAGTGATATAACTTAACCTATTATTTTTTTTATTTACGCACCGAACTAACCTACAAGGGGGACTCCGTTTGTTTTAATATTTCAGTATTATAAGGTTTTCACAAATTTTATATAACCTAAAATGTGTTGGATGTTGATTTTTAGTATGTGGCAATTTTTTATGAATTTTAAAACTGTTCCGTCACCCTCTCGTTCTTCACGTCGTGGACGAAGGACTTCTCTGCAATCAGGATGACGCTGCATAGAGTATCGGCAGGCAGCGCGTCGTGGAACTCGCAAACACCCACTCTACAAAAATTCTACTATATGATCTTTCACTGGCTAAGCTAACCTACAAATAGGAATTGGCAGCACTGACTTATAAACCCACTGGGTCTTCTTGGCATGTTTTTTCATGATGTGTTGCCAGGCTATTGCGCATCTTGGCGTATACAATGTATATATTTTGAGAGGGGGGTTATAGCTTTTTATGCTGTACGAATACTAAAAACTTGACAGTGACAACCAACAGAGTAAATAAACCTACATGCAGAAACTAACAACACTAGTTTCTGACAGTGAATTTGAAATAAAATATTAAACAAAATACATGAGTAAGCACTGTGATTACAAATAATACCAGTGTTATTACACATTCATTCTTATTTTTCGAAGTTGAATGGAAGCACGTGTTTTTTACGCTCTCGTAATACTGACCTTGCCCCAGTGATTTTAAATTGCTTCCATCCGGTTTTTTTTTTCCGTGTTATTTCCGCGCGCACGCAACATTCGCTTTCAATAGTTTAATGAAACACAGAAGGAGTGTTAGTTTAGCAGGTTTTGAGTTTACAATTTATTAAATTAAACAATAATTTATGTAAGAATATACTTGTACTTACCGAACACAAAATAATAAAAGCACATGTGAATCTTTGCGTGTGTTCATGTTATATGACGACTGAGTAAAAAATAATGTTAACTCCCCGAAAGATAAAAGTTCCTGGTTCGACATCAGATGCATGCAAATTTTATGTTTTGCTCTCCAAAATCTTGATTTTTATGTTTGTGCTATTTGTCATACAGCAGAGGAGAAGAGGGGAGAGGGGAGGGGAGGGGGTACTATTAGCGCCATCTATTAGCAAACAATAGAAATAAAAAAGTAGGGTCAAACTTTTTCAACACCCAAAAATTTTAAACGTCCTCGTTTAGTAATACGATCAGCAGAAGACGTTTGAAAGAGTACTCTTAGTCGAGAAAGCTAATTGCTAGGGCCCATATATTGCTAAAATGTTCTTTGATTTGCATATTTCTCATACCGCCATATGTTGTTCTAGTTGACTTCTTCCAAAAAATGCTAATTAGCGAGAGTTAATTAAGCAAGGCAAGTAAAAGAAGCAAATAGGACAATATGTGGCGGCGTGGAAATATGTAAAAATTCGATAAAATTCGAATTAAAATTGGAGGATATTTTGCATTTTTTTCCTATAATGTACAAAACATTTACCGTACATAATTTTTTCTATTTACAACAGTATAAAATAAGAGAAATGTGTGACAATATCCATATTAATTAGGAAGGTGTGTTGTATGCTAGGTTAGATGGAAAAAGAGAGCTCTACAAAAACTAACGCTCTTGACAATATTGAACGCCCCGTGAAAATTATATATAAATAAGGCATAAGCGTATTATCTGCTTTCATGTCAGATTTTCCCGACCTGTGAGCTGTAGTGTTTAGGCGACAAGCGACGTGCTCAAATATAATACCGTTGACAATATTGAACGCCCCGTGAAAATTATATATAAATAAGGCATAAGCGTATTATCTGCTTTCATGTCAGATTTTCCCGACCTGTGAGCTGTAGTGTTTAGGCGACAAGCGACGTGCTCTAATATGATACCGTTGACAATATTGAACGCCCCGAGAAAATTATATATAAATAAGGCATAAGCGTATTATCTGCTTTCATGCCAGATTTTCCCGACCTGTGAGCTGTAGTGTTTAGGGGACAAGCGACGCGCTCTAATATGATACTGTTGACAATATTGTACGCCCCGTGAAAATTATATATAAATAAGGCATAAGCGTATTATCTGCTTTCATGTCAGATTTTCCCGACCTGTGAGCTGTAGTGTTTAGGCGACAAGCGACGTGCTCAAATATGATACCGTTGACAATATTGAACGCCCCGTGAAAATTATATATAAATAAGGCATAAGCGTATTATCTGCTTTCATGTCAGATTTTCCCGACCTGTGAGCTGTAGTGTTTAGGCGACAAGCGGCTCGCTCAAATATGATACTGTTGACAATATTGAATGCCCCGTGAAAATTATATATAAATAAGGCATAAGCGTATTATCTGCTTTCATGTCAGATTTTCCCGACCTGTGAGCTGTAGTGTTTAGGCGACAAGCGACGTGCTCTAATATGATACCGTTGACAATATTGAACGCCCCGTGAAAATTATATATAAATAAGGCATAAGCGTATTATCTGCTTTCATGTCAGATTTTCCCGACCTGTGAGCTGTAGTGTTTAGGCGACAAGCGACGGACGCGCTCAAATATAATACTGTTGACAATATTGAACGCCCGAGAAAATTCTATATAAAATAACATACCTGAAAATTATATTCACAGTAGATTCATTTTTTGAGTTTTGTAATTACCCCAAGAAATTCTATATAAAATAACATACCTGAAAATTGTATTTACAGTAGATTGAATTCTTGAGTTTTTGTATTCGCACACAAGAAATTCTATATAAATAACATACCTGAAATTCTATTTACAGTAGATTGAATTTTTGAGTTTTGTAATCACTCCAAGAAATTCTATATAAAATAACATACCTGAAAATTGTGTCGCTATATACTAGACTTTTTGATTTCTGTGATTTTGGAGAAAGCAATGGCATCCACCACCAGTTTCAATCGTAAAAATGATAAAACTGAATGTGTTACTTGTGGGAAGCTAATCTCAAGGAACAATTTATCAGTACACAGGGCAAGATGTAGCGAAACAGGTTCGAGAATTAATCGTTCCTTGCCTTCTAAGCCTTGTGCTCGATGCGGAAAGATGATTAGCATTACAAATTTAAGTAAACATCTCAAAATTTGCAAACCATCGACCGGACAAGCAACATCGAAAAGGAAAATCGATAATTCAGAAACGGAAGCTTCCACTTCCAAACAAGTTAAATTATCTGATGAACGCAAACCAATTAGATCTGCATTCAACCGTCATATTCAGGATTTCTTTTTTACTTCGGAACCAGGCTGCGACATTCTTAGTTTCTTGCGTGAAACAAAAACATCCGTGATAAATATTCTAAAAAATAAATTGGAAAATAATTCCATAAAAGTATACGTTGATCTATTTTCCGAATACGAAAAAGTCGATGGTACAACAAGTATTTTTTATCATCGTACAAAAAACCAGGCTCTTCATTTGGCGGACGTCGAAAATTTGGACGAATTTTATTCTGATCTTTCCAACGAGCTGGTTAACAAACATGACGATTTCGAGGCTAAAGGGTCGGGATGGTCTCTGTGTGGAAGTCCTCACACGTTAAGCGTTTACGTGAACCGATTCTCGCCTCTTCGCGCTTCCAGCTACGTTCCTCTTCCACCGAACATTCAACACAAGAGGGCTGTGTTAAATATACAGAACAGCGATAACAAGTGTTTTCTCTGGTGTGTGTTGGCTGCACTGCATCCTGTTCATTGGTCAAATAATCCAGAACAGGTTTCTCATTACAAACAATACGAGACCGACTTTCAAAGTGTAATGTCTGGCATCGAATACCCGGTGACATTGTCGGATATAACAAAGTTCGAAAATCGTACAGGAAAACGCATCGCTATTAATGTGTATTCCTTCACGTCAGATAAATATCTCGTGCACCCTGTCAGGATAAGCGATATCGACGATGACGATGCTTGTGTAATAAATCTCCTTCTAATTTCCAACGAGGATGTTCATCACTATACGCTAATTCGTTCACTATCACGTTTGGTCAGAAGTCAATCAACCAAGCATGAACATTGCATCGAAGTTTGCCCGAGATGCCTAACCACGTTCGACGATCGAAAACAACTCGATTATCGAAATTACACCGGACGTCAAATTGCTCTGGAGAAACTTGCCGAACATAAAATTTATTGCGGCGACAACAGACCGGCTAGAATGTTGATGCCCGAAACGAACGAAGTCGAAGAATTCAAAATGCACAAGGCATTGTTGGAACATCCCGCAATCATCGTCGCAGATTTCGAGGCGTTCCTCAAACCACTCTCCTACTGCGAACCGGATCCTGAAATTTCCTCCACAACGCCGTACCAGCTTCATCAACCTAATAGTTTCGGCTATGTTGTTGTGCGACGTGATAAAATAAATGAAGCATATATATACCGCGGGCCAAATGTAATCGAACACTTCCTGGAAAAAATGGTGGAGGAGGTTGAGGTAATTGGTAGCGTACTGCTTACATCAAAACCGATGGCACCTTTAACTGAAAATGAACTTCAAAATTACAATTCCACTGAGGTGTGTCCGGTATGTGATCAAAGTTTCACTGATGAGAACAAAAAAATATTCCACCACGATCATTTCAGCGGAAACTACATAGGTGGAATTTGCAACACGTGCAATCTTAAAATCCAGAAACCTAAATTCATCCCCATATTCTTTCACAACGGAAGCGGATATGATTTTCACCACCTGGTGAGACATCTTGGCTACGATCCGAAACGTATAGGTGTCTTGGCCGAGAATGAAGAACGTTACATTAGTCTCAGCAAGCAAGTGTCGATTCCGGGAACGAAAAATACAATCGAGATGCGCTTCCTGGATTCGTATAGATTTCTCTCTGCAAGTCTGGATGCTTTAGCGAACAAACTCACCGACGATCAATTTAAAATAACTAGAGCTAGTTTTCCCAACGTAGACATAGAACTCGTTAGACGTAAAGGGGTTTATCCTTACGAATATGTTAGTGATGGTTCTAAATTTAACGACGACGCTCTTCCACTTCCAAGAGAATTTTACAGCAGACTCAGAGAGAAAGGAATCACGGACGAAGAATACCAACACGCGCAACTCATGTGGAAGAAATTAGAATGTACGACACTCGGAGACTACCACGACGCATACTTAAAACTGGACGTGACGATACTCGCGGATGTTTTTCAAGCGTTCAGGAAAACGGCAACGAATATTTATAAATTAGATCCAGCGTATTTCTACAGTCTACCGGGATTAGCGTGGTCGGCAATGTTATTCCAGACAAAGGTCAAGCTGGAACTGATATCGGACGTTGACATGTTGCTATTTATCGAAAGAGGGATACGAGGTGGAATGGTGCAATGCGTACAGAGACATGCGAAAGCTAATAACGTACACATGAAAGAAGATTACGATTCAAATCGAGCATCGAATTACATCTTCTACGCTGACGTTAATAATCTCTACGGACATGCCATGGTTCAGAAACTTCCTTACGGGGGATTCGAATGGTTAGATCCCACTTCGATAGACATTATTCATTTCGACGATAGTGAGTGTGGTTTCTTCGCAGAGGTAGATCTCCAATTCTCCGACCAGCAGCACGACACGTTTTCGGATTTGCCTCCGACTCCCGAAATCAAATGTCCACCCGACTCGGTTCAAGACAAGCTTTTGTTAACATTGGACCCTAAACAGAGATACGTCGTCCACTACAAGAATCTCCGGTTTTTGATTGGGAAGGGTGTTCAGATAGTAAATGTTAGAAGAATACTAAAGTTTAAACATTCCACGTGGTTAAGACCTTACATAGAAACTAACACACAACATAGAACAGCTGCCACTTCCGATTTAGACAAGGACTTCTTTAAATTAATGAACAATGCGGTGTACGGAAAGACCATGGAGAATGTTAGAAAGCACGTAGACGTGAAATTAATTTCCGATAAGAATAAATGTCGGAAGTGGATAGCCGATCCTAGATTCAAGTCGAGAAAAATTTACAACGAGAATTTAGCACTTTTCAATCTACATATAAAATTGATGAAATTCAGAAAACCAATTTACGTTGGCGCAACGGTTCTCGACTTGTCGAAACTTTACATGTTCGAATTTCATTACGACGTGATGAAACCCTTCTACAATGATAAAATATCACTTTTGTACACGGACACCGACAGCTTCATTTACAGCATACAAACACCTAACCTCTATGAAGACATAAAAAATCCTTCCATGCTTGAGTATTTCGATACTTCTGCGTACCCTCAACCTAACAGATTTGGAATTCCATCCCTCAACAAAAAAATCCTAGGTAAACTGAAAGATGAATGTAACGGTGACATTATTGTCGAGTTCGCGGGTTTGCGTTCGAAGATGTATGCCATAAAAACAGAGAGTAGCGTCACGAAGAAAGCAAAAGGTGTGGGCAAGAATACGGTGGAGAACAAACTCACCTTCCACGATTACATCGATTGCCTTTACTCACAATCGACGATACTAAGCATAGAACAAAGAATCCAGAGCGTCAACCATATCATCAGCACAAACAAAGTTAGAAAAATTGCCCTGGATCCCAACGACGATAAGAGGTGCGTCCTCGAGTGTGGTATTCACACATTGCCTTGGGGACATCGTCGTTTAGAAATAAATAAGAATTGCGCACAGTGCAAATAATTAGCACTCACCACCACACACAACAATTTTCACTAACTCAAAAAAAAACATTTTGTTACTCAGTAAAAAAAACACTTTGACTCTCATTACAAAATAAAACTTTGACCGTATCCTTAAATAACCAGCATGCCTATGAATTTGTTCGGTTTCAAAAAACAGATCATTATGGAAACCATACCAGATCATGAAGTCTTACCTTCCGTGTTACCTAAACTCAACGGTCTGTTGATCATTCACCTCAACAGCATTTGGACGAAACTGAATGACGATGTGGGCAAGATGTTTTATGTTTTTAATAACAATTTACATTTCTACGAAATTCCAATCGACGGGAAACTTCAAATCACCGTGAATCCGGAAAACGCAGGCGAAATCAAAATTTCTACCGGCAAGAACATTTTTCGAATCAAGCACGACAAGATGCTTTCTAACATTACGTACGATGTGTCTGCAGGAGATTATTTTTACATAGAACTCCTCGGACATTACGACAAACTTATTCCTCTCTTCGTAGAATTACGAATCGTCTATCCTATTATAAATAACCGTTAACCAAAAATGCCTAACGACATTTTCGGCAACACCAAGCGTGTAGACCACGCAGAAGAGATTCTCATGTTGGACATTCGAGTTAAGAAGTTGAGGACCGATTTGATCGCTTTGCAGGAGACCTTAAACAAAAGTTTAGAGTCGGAAATCGCTACGCTCCAAACGCAATGTCTCGACCCCATTCTGAAAATCGATTCCGAACTGAAAACGCTCATAAAAAATTATGTCGACGTACCTTCTTACGACAACGTTCAAAATATACAGTTGAGCGTGGATTCGCTTCAAAATGATTTGGCCAAATTACAGCAATTTCAATCGAAAAATGAAGATTTGGAAAAATTGAAACTCGAAATCGAAGAACGAACTTCCGCAATAGAAAAGAATTTCTCTGAACTTCAAACCGTCGTGAACGATATTGATGTAGAACGCTTGCATGTCGTCGTTTCCAAATTACAAGAAGAATTCACCAGCACGTTGGAAGAAATTAAATCCAAGTTGCAGACTTTGGAAGATACAATGACGAACCTACCATCGTCGGACGAACTGCAGGTCATCGGTAAAAGCGTCGCGAACATAAAAATTCAATTGGAGGCCTATCGAGATTTCGAACACATTCAAACCACCATCGCTACGCTTCAGGCGTCCTTGGAATTGATCAACGAAGAAATTAAAAATATTCACGCTGAAGCGAGAGCGTTGACGAGCATTCAAGACACGTTGAGCGCGGTTCAGCAGAAGATCGAATATTTAGAAAATTTGAACGTCGAAACGAATCTCGCTCATTTTCATCACGTACTCGACAACATACAGGGTGACTTGGAATCGTTACGGACGAGCGTGCCTTCGAGCGAAGATTTGGAAAAATTGAAAACGGCGGTGACGGCACTATCCGATTCGAGCGACATCAAAAGTTCATTGAGCGATCTCGAGAGTAAAGTGGCCAATCTCCCCACCTCCAAAGAATTGCACGCTTTGAAAAGAAACATATCTCGAATGCTGAAACGACTAGAAACGGAAACGGCGAACGTGGAACAGATTCGAGACGAAATTAGTTCGCTGGTGTCGACGCTGCCCACTTCGCAGAGCGTCGCCGACCTTCACACGCAGTTTACAGAGATGCGAAGGATCGTGAACGATCTTACCGAGAAGAGCTCGAAATTGAATCAAGTCGAGAACCTTCAGAACATTGTCGTCAACATCAGAGATCAAGTTGGAGTGCTGGAATCCACGCAGGAATCGACGCTGGCTTCTTTCGGTGCCAAGTTGCAAGAACTCAACGAAAACTACAAGCAGTTGAACGTGGAAGTGAAAATCAAACCGTCGTTTTCTGCCGTAACGGATACCATAGTCGAGCATTTGCTGCCCATCGAAAATAAACTCGGACAAGTTCACAGTAATCTGCTCGGCGTCGACACTAAATTCGCTAAACTGCATTCTCTGCAAGCCATCGAAATCAACAGCGTACCCAATCAACAAAGAATCTCCACGTTCGTCGAAGGTAACAAACTGTACATGTTGCATCCTTATCATCCGTACTACAAGTTTCTCCTCGATGGCACGATTCAGATAAACGAATTTTCGTACTGGTCTCACGGTAGAAAAGCTAGCGTTCCCACCATGACTTTGATATCGAATCGTGGTGTGCAGAAAGCAGGAAACATTCCTCTGGCACGTTGGAACGAAACGCGCAACATATATGAAATACATGAAGACGAAGATCTCACCGTTTTCGACGTGAGTGCCGGCGATAAGCTGATCATTCAAAACACGAGCGAAGTGCCACCCTCTTTGAATCCCATCACGCTTGTGCTTCTCTTGAAACGTAATCTCTAAGAAAATGTCTAGGCAAGCCATCGTCGAAGAATTGCATAAACCTGCACGCCGCAACTACGAACGTTTGGCTGTGGTAACCAAGGGCATCGACGACCTCTGGCAAAGCGACCTCGTGGAGATGAGTAGCGGCAATTTGAAAAACGTACATAAATTGAACAAGGGCAACAAGTACCTCCTCACCGTCATAGACACGTTTTCGAAATTCGCATGGGCTCTACCTTTGAAGGCGAAAACGGGAACGTGCGTCACGGAAGCATTCAAATTAATTTTTCGCGAAAGCGGCGGCAGACGACCACGGTTTCTGCAAACGGACAACGGTAAAGAATTTTACAACGCCGTATTCCAAAAGTTTATTCAAAAACACAAGATTCGACATTATTCGACTTTCAGTCACGTCAAAGCCAGCATCGTGGAAAGATTCAATCGAACCTTGAAAACACACATGTGGAAACGATTCACGCTTCGGGGAAATTACAAATGGGTCGACATCCTGCCGGAACTCGTCGACACCTATAATGAAACGGTACACAGAACGATAGGCATGAAGCCAGCCGACGTTACCAAGTCCGACGAGCAGCGTTTAATTTCTACCGTTTACTGTCCAAAGTACACACCCACGACAAAAAAAGCTAAATACAAAATTGGAGACCAGGTGAGGATCAGCAAATTCAAACGCACCTTCGAGAAGGGCTTCACAAAAAATTGGAGCACGGAACTCTTTACGGTGGTTCGAGTTCTACCTGGAAACCGACACACGTATATAATAAAAGATAGTAGCGGCGAGATTTTGAAAGGAAGATTTTACGAAGAGGAACTCTCTAAAACAAAACACCCCGACACGTACCTCATCGAGAAAGTATTGCGTAGGAAAGGTGACAAACTTTTGGTCAAATGGCTGGGACTTCCGGAAAAGAGTTGGATCGACGCGAACGAAGTGATCTTGTGAGTACGTGGAACGTGGTGAAGCGTCTACCGGATCCGGAAAGTCAAACGAAGAAAAAGAACGGCGAGTTGCTTCCCGACAGCATCCGCTGTCTGATCGTAGGTCCTTCGGGGTGTGGGAAAACGACACTGCTCGTGGACAATTTTCTCCTCGCACCGAATTGGTTAGATTGGAAGAACAGGCACCTGTACGTGTTCTCGAAAAGTTTGGAGCAATCCAAATACCAGCAACTGATGAAACTGTACGATGGTCTGGACATTGCAACGTTTGCCTCGGAAATAAAACCACTCGACGATTGTCGTGAAAATTCAGTCGTTGTGTTCGACGACGCCATCCTGGAAAATCAAAATGAAATTCGCAACTTTTTCACGCAAGGTCGTCACAAAGGAATGGATTGTTTTTACCTAGCTCAAACGTTTTCCAAAATTCCAAAACAGTTAGTGCGCGACAACGCCAATTTCATATGTTTGTTTCGTCAAGATCACACCAACCTCAAGCATGCGTACGATGACTACGTAGGCGGAGACATGAACTACAATCAATTTTCGGAAGGCTGCTGCTCTACTTGCTGGAACGGTGACGATTTCGGATTCGCGACGATCGACATGACGAGGAAACCCAACGACGGAAAATACAGAAACAAAATCAACGACTTTCTAAACGTTGCAACGTTGTGAGAAACGACGTATATAAATAACGTCATGACGAAACGAAAAATCGAAGACGAAAATCTCAAGCTTCGCGATTACCTCGCGAAACGCTTCAAAGGTTGGAAATCCGAGAATCGCGGATTCTACGAAGAGAAGAAACGTCAGGATCAACCTGTGATCGATGCCATCAGCGGTCTAGGTAAAGAAATTAAAAGTGTCACGGAACAAAATAAAAATTTGATCAATGAACTCGTACCGCTCGCAGCTAAAAGTTACGCCGTACCCACACCCATTTCGAGCATTCCTTCGACGCCGTTCGAACTGAAGGATGCACCGGCACGACGTCGAGCCATAGGTAGCACGTCGTCGTCTTCGGATAAAATCGAGTTGGGACCTTTGGCACGAGACTACCTGAGCACGGGGAAATTCGACAAGGATGAAGTTTTCGGATTGTATCCCAGCATGGAAACCAACGAAGGCGGCGGTGTGGTGTGGAAGATTGGGAAATCGAAGGTGACCTTCGAAGGCAACGACATTAAAGTCAATTTAGGCGACAAGGATAGTTGGAACAGGTATCCGGGTACGGTGGGACTGTGGGAACTCGTCGCCAAAAAGCAGCCGAAAGATTACACCGACGAAGATTACCAAAGTTACAAGGAAATTCTGATCATGACGGATGCCTTGTACCAGAACAACGACGCCTCGCAGAATAGGGTGAAATCGAGCAGCGGCGAGAAGTACAGGAATCTCATCAAACCGATTTGGAACCAGGTCAAAACGGGCAGCGGCGTCAAACGCTACAACACGTTACCCAAAGAATTCGTTTGGGTGGACGACGTTAGGAAACTCGTGGACCGATTGTTGGTGATAGCCGGCGAAGAGAATGCAGGCAATCGTAATTTCTACAACGAGAAGGTTGGCATCGTGGACATGATCAGCACGAAACTTTCCAACTTCATCGTGAACGACGACAAGGGCATAGGTTACCTGATCAAAATCATCAACACGCTGCCTCCGAAATTTTGGAACGTGGCCGAAGGAAAGGGACTCGTGAACGACATCATCAACAAGTTACCTTTCGAGATGCATTTACCTGGCTACCAGTACTGCGGGCCGGGTACCAAACTCGAGAAAAGATTGGAGAGAGGAGACAAGGGTGTGAATCCGTTGGACGCGGCATGCAAAGATCACGACATCGCCTACAACACCACGCAGACGGATCTGGACGCACGTCACGAAGCAGACAGAAAGTTAGAGCACGCAGCTTTCGAAAGGTTCGTGAGCAGAGACGCATCGCTGGGTGAACGGGTCGCCGCACTGGGTACCACCATCGCCATGAACACGAAACAAAAATTGGGGTGGGGTATATAAATAACATACCGTAAAAAAAACTTGATATATAAATAACACACATCGTAAAAAAATAATTTTTGGTATATATAAATAACACACATAGTGAAAAAAAAAGCAATTAAATTTCTCTCTAACACTCTGACAACTGAAAAAATGAGCGATCTCCAAGCATTAAAACAAATGCTAAATTTGTCAGTCGAGTATGTAAAAATTCAGGAATTGGAAGTCGACAAACCTTACACGATAACTTCCGGTTCAATTGTTTCTACCCAGTATGGTCCCAAGGTACGCCTGTTGCTCAACGCACAATACAGTCTATTTTTACCAGATCGATACGCTAACATGTTATCCGACGAGAAGCTATCTATTTTAATCGAGAACAAAACTCGAATCGTATACAAGGGGACAAAGGAACTTCTTGGCAAGAAAACGAAGCACGTAATAGAATTTGTGTAACGACTGCGAGGCCTTGAAAATATATAAATAACATACCGTAAAAAAACTACACAAAAAAAATCTCAGAATATATATATAAATAACATACCGTGAAAATAACACATAGAGCATCAACATGAAGCCCAAGGGTGTCGTGTACCAGATACCATACTCCAATCTTAAAAATCTAGGTGCCCTCGATGGGTTACTCACCAAGAAACAACGTGAGAAGAAACGTTCTTGCTTGTCGAAAGGACATGGAATGAAATTGCTGCTCAGCACACCTCAATTGAAAAGATTGCAGCGTTCGCGGAAACAACAAAAGGTCGGAGGTTTCATATTCAGCATCCCGGCCATCCTGGCAGCATTGGGGGCCGTTGGAAGTTTGGCCGGCGGAAGTGCCGCCATCGCGAAAACCGTCATCGACTCGAAGAAGAACAAGGCGGAATTGGAAGAACAGAAACGTCACAACCTGGCCATGGAGAAGAAGGGGAAGGGCGTGATGAAGAAGTTTAAAAAAAAGAAACAGAAGCACTCACCAACCGAGATATTGAATCTCTGATCGAACCGTTACAAATCAAACACTTCAGAGGAGTTTTCATGTCCGACTCGTTACCTTCAAGCGTCAAAAGAAGAGAATGCGGAGTAGTCAACTTGGACGGTCAAGAAAATCCAGGCACGCATTGGATATGTTACCACAAAAATGATGATAAAGCATTCGTTTTCGATTCTTTCGGAGGTGTTCCACCTACAAATTTAATTCATTATCTGAAAACGAACAAAACCTCCATATACTACAACGACGAACGCATTCAAGATTTCGGAGACGTGAACTGCGGTCATCTCTGCCTCTCCGTGCTCGCGTTTCTCTCTAAAATAAATAACCCTACGATCGAGGATTTCCAGAAAGCATTGTGGAACCTCAAACAGCATCACTAGGATGGGCGTGTTCCATCTCACGAGCGAATCTTCGATCTTGAAACTCACGCTGCACGACGACATCGTCTATCCTAAATCCGTGGCTCTGCGTGCATTCTACAGCATGTACCTCATACCTAACGTCACCCAGCACAACAACAAAATTAGCGTCGGAAGCGAACACATCGTCGTCACGCCAGGACAATACAATCTTTCCACTTTGCAAGCTCAATTACCCAAAGGCACATACCTTTCTCAAAATTCGGTCACGCACAGAGTGGAAATCCTATCCGCGACGGAGACCGTGGACCTGGGCACCATAGGAGAACTTTTAGGTTTCGAGAACGACACCAAACTCGAAGCTGGCATCAAGCACGTAGCAACCAACATTCATAAATTCTTGGCCATAGAGACTCTGAACGTACACTGTAACGTGGCCGAAGGTATGATCACGAAATCTTCGGACGGATTGTTAGGAAGTCACAAGCAGACGGGAATCATAGCCACTTTCAAACCAAGTTCCGAGTTCATGGAACCGATCATCTACACGCCCTCTTCGCCGATCTATTTTCCAGTATGTCGCAACCGCATAGACGACATAGAGTTGGTGGTGACGAACGAGAAAGGAGACGTGGTGGATTTCGCAGGTGCCACTACGACGGCCATCGTGGAGATCAACGTATAATAAATAACCATACATGTAAAATGGAGCAAATCGAAAGTTACGAATTGCAATCTTTCCCTCCCAACCGTCGCACGTTCGCCAATCTCAACGAGGCAAACAGGGAGATCGAATACGACGTGGACGAAGGCGACGGGTTTATTCATCCTCACAGAGCGGACCTCTACCTTCAATTCGACGTGGTGAAGAAAGAAAGCGGAGACGCGTTTCCCGCAGCAGCAAACTTGATACTCGTGGACAACTTCGTGCCCCACCTGTTCTCGCAGGTGGAGGTGAGGAAACACAACACCGTCATCGACAGAATAGATTATCCAGGCATCACGTCGACGGCAGTGGGAACGTTGAAATTATCCAAAACGGACGCAGCGTACTACCAGGCCGGGGGATTCGAAGCCGGAACCAAAATATCGACGAAAAGTCACACGGTGCTCTTTCCCATGCGTCTGCTGCCAGGTTTCTTCTCGGATTACAAGGAGATCATGTGGAAGGGAGGACTGAGGATCACGTTTCGAAGAGCAGCCAACGACAACGACGCACTGATGCGATACGCTACTTTGGGTCCGGACGGCACCACGCCGATAGCCAACACTTTACCCGAAGCGGCGAAATGCGTCATCCGAAGCATGGAATTGAGAATGCCGGTGGTGGAATACGAAACGAACTACGCCCTCAAGTACAAAGCGGAGATCTTGAAAAGTCCGCAGGTGTCGATTCATTTTCACGGTTACCAGTGCGTGCAGAAGATGGCGTCGGGAAGTCACATGGAATTCGACGTAACGACGCAGTTCAACAACATACAGTTCGACATGCCAGATTTCGTCGTGGTGCTTTTTCAGACCGGGAGGGACAAGAATCAGGAAAAAGATTCCAGCAAGTTCGACGACTGCAAGATCAAGAACGTTTATCTGAAGAACGGTAGGAACGAAGTGTTCCCGCGCGAGAATTACAACCTCGACGTGACCAAAAACGATTACCTCAAACTTTACGAAGCTTACACGGCTTACAAACGCGTGACCGAGGGAAGCGTGGACATGTATTACACGCCCAGCGAATTCAAAGCACGGAGACCCATGACCGTCATCAACACATCTAAGAGAAGGCAGGTGGTGGTCAACGATCGCACCAACATCAAGATCGTCTGCGAGTTCCACGACGCGCTGCCTGCCGATACTCTATGCAGCGTCATCCTGATTGCAGAGAAGTCCTTCGTCCACGACGTGAAGAACGAGAGGGTGACGGAACAGTTTTAAAATTCATAAAAAATTGCCACATACTAAAAATCAACATCCAACACATTTTAGGTTATATAAAATTTGTGAAAACCTTATAATACTGAAATATTAAAACAAACGGAGTCCCCCTTGTAGGTTAGTTCGGTGCGTAAATAAAAAAAATGATAGGTTAAGTTATATCACTTAGGATCGTAAGAAAATTAAAAAAATCGTAAAAAAAAAGATAGGTTAAGTTATATCACGTAACATCGTGATATACCTACCAAGTACGAGTAGGGAAAAAAATGAGTGCAGTGAAAATTTGTACTAAAACATCGCTAAACGCTATAACATCGACAAAAAATTGTCAAAATATGTCAAAAACTTATATTCGATTGATAAAAAAAATACCTACAAAATATGATCCTCAAATAATAACGTTCAAACAGTGCATAAATAAAAAAAAATGATAGGTTAAGTTATATCACTTAGGATCGTAAAAAAATTAAATAATCGTAAAAAAAGGATAGGTTAAGTTGTATCACGTAACATCATGATATACCTACCAAGTACGAGTGGGGGAAAAATGAGTATAGTGAAAATTTGTACTAAAACATCGCTAAACGCTAAAACATCGACAAAAAATTGTCAAAGTATGTCAAAAAGTGATATTCAATTGGTAAAAAAAGACCATACCTACTAAGTACTACTTTGAAACGCCCAATAAGCACTACTTATGCGTAAAAACCTATTTGATTTATATTTAGATTTCTTTTAACTTTCCTTTTCTCTACAAATTTATCCTTTACACTTCTCCTAACAAATTTCACAATGATGCCACTATCATGTTGATGAGGAGATTTTTTAGTCTATGACATATATCAATATCTTCATTCTTAATTTCAACATCCAAGGCTCTACCAATATCTTGTACAATATCATACACATTTTCATTCTGTGTTTCAGGAATACCATATATTTCTACCATATTCCTCCTACCGTACTGTTCTAGTTCTTCAATTTGAGTTTGCGTTTCTTTAAGCTGCTTCTTTAATCGCAAATGATCATCATTAAGTTTTTCGATTTGCACTTTACATTCTCTTATTACTTCATTTTGTTTTTTAACATGTCATTATTTTCATCTAACTTTTCATGTACAAGATCTAGAGATTTACCAAGTTCTTTTTAAATATTTCGATTACTTCTTTTCAAATCCTCGAAGTCTTTCTGTAAGTTTATCAACATCTTATAAACATCTTGCATAGAAATACTTCCCTCACTGCTACCAGCTGGTAAATTGTCTTCATAAGGACTGTTTCTTCTTTCCCTTTCACAAGTATTACAACGCCATTTCTTGTTTTGTTTATTCATATATTCAATATCAGGTTCTGTCAGATTTACACATTGTGTGTGATAGTATTTTAAGCATTGGAGACATTGTATTTTTGATTCTACGTCTTGTCTGGCAACCGAATTCTTACACTCCGAGCACTGACTCATTATTGCTCATTAAGAGTAAACCACTCACTTTAGACACTCACTTTAAACACTTCGATTTATCGTTGAATCGTCCCGGCGCTCCGCAGATTGATCTGGCAATACTGGTGCTTCAACTGTTGACAATTGATGGTTTGTTTATGTTTTTGAAAGCCGATTTACCATTAATATATTTCATTATTTATAATGTTCACACAATTTTAGAGTTCACATTATATACTATTCTAAGCACTAAGTACTTACGTTCTATTTCACCATCACACTTTGCATATCCACTTAAAAACACCAATAAAAAACCTTAATTCTGCGGAGCACCTCGTTGATCCGTTCTCACCCGTCGGCCATGTTTATGTTGAAGTGTACGGAGACAATGCAATGAGTGACAGTAAAGTGCGAAAATGGGTGATTGTTTAAGGAAGGTCGGGAAAACGTCTATGATGAATCGCGCGCTGGTCGGCCATCTGTAATCACTGACGAGTTGGTGCAGGCAGTTGACACGCACATTCACGCAGACAGGAGATTCACAATTTCCAAGTTGTCATCGGAATTCCCACACATTTCAAGGTTTAAAATTGTGTCTGAGAACTTACAGTTCAAGAAATTGTGCTGCCGATGGGTTCCTAAACTGCTGAGTGAGGAACACAAAAACAAAAGATTGGCAAGTGCTTTAACATTTTTGACCTTCTACAACGAGGAAGGTGATGTGTTTTTTAGTCATTTCGTCACAGGAGATGAGACATGGGTGTCCCACATGACTTGAGTCAATACAATAATCGATGGAGTGGCGACACACATCATCGCCTGTCAAAGTGAAAGCAAAACAGACACTTTCAAATCGCAAGATCATGGCAACTGTGTTTTGGGACAGGCAGGGTGTTTTGTTAGTGCACTTTTTGCCGCAAGGAACAACAATTAACTCCGCTTTCTACTGTGAGACCCTAAAAAACTTCGTCGAGCAATCCAGAACAAACGGCGTGGAGCCGGTGTCGTACTGATTCATGACAATGCAAGGCCACATGCTGCGGTTCACACTCAAGATCTGATCGAATCTTTTGGTTTGGAAGTATTCGATCATCCGCCATACAGTCCAAACCTTGCGCCTAGCGACTACCACCTCTTCCGCCATCTGAAGACCTTCCTGGGCGGCAAGCGTTTAGACACTGATGAAGATGTGAAAACGAAAACATTTACTTACTTCGTTTTTATTGCAAAACGGACCTTACTTAAAAAATAACCCTAGTATATAGAAGATTAATAATCTTAGAAGTAGTGTAGAATTGTTTGCTCTTCACAGAAACGGCTATCGCTATCGGCTTGTAATCAAGAGGTCCCAGGTTCGATTTACAGTGGAGGTACACAACCTCTCCGATGTAGTGCTAAGGTCGTAGCCTTGGAATATGCAAGTCGATTCTCTATTAGCTTACCTGAACGCAAAGTAGGCCTAAACGATACTTTTTTTTTGAGGAGGGGGCACTCGTGATATACATAGATGGCTGCATCTAATATGTACAAAATCTACACCTTATATTTCCAAGGCTACAACCTGTAATGAACGGTACTTATTCTGGGCTTATGCAAATTCTGTGCCTAAGTAATTATGGATCCACCTATGTCACCAATGCATATTTTCAGAAAATAACAATTTTGTAACAAGAAGCAAAGAATTGCTTTTTTTTGTTTGGCAATGATGCTTAGCAGTTTGGTATCTGCAAAAATAGTACACGCTATTGTTCTCCAACAATGAAGTAACCCTTTAGATACAATTTCTCGAATAGTGAACTACAATTTCGCCATGCGCAAGTAGGTTCTCCCTCTCCATGCCAAGAGGCCAGACTACAGTTTAAAATGGAATCCGAATCACTCAAATGTGCCTCGACGGAGAATCGAATCCAGGAAACTCTCATTACGAGCCATTTTTCCGTACTGGGAGATTGTACTATAGGGTGATTCAAAAGTCCCTTAACACCCCCTATAAAATGCAATGGAGTTAGGCTGGGTATAATTGGTCGTGATAGAAAGAGGTTAGGCCTAAGGGGAACCATATTGGTGTGTTGCAAGCGGACGTCCGCCATATTGGATTGAACTCAAAAATTTTAAATACGAAGGGTGCGATGTGATACATGAAATCAGGCTACAATTTCACGGAAAATTTTTAACCAGTAACCATTAAAAAATTATGACTGCATGATTGTAACAAATGTCTCATTCTCCATGTGTGAGAAAACAGACCATTTGTACCCAGTCTAAATCTTTTACATTTTATAGGGGTGTTAAGGGACTTTTGAATCACCCTGTATTTTGTCCACAGATGCAGACGCACAGAGCTTTCAGGCATACGCACTGCTGAGAAGTCCTGAGCCGTGGCCAAACGCATCGGTATTTACGAAGTTGCAAAAGTTCCGCTTCGATTCTGATGCGGCTTTGTTTCTATGGTACGCGGATGCGGAAAAGTATAAATAGGACTTCGATACAAAGAGAAAAACCTTGTCGTGTACAAAAAGGGACCTTGGAGGTAGATCCCTTATATCATCTTGAATTTCATCAATGAAATGAAGAGAGAAAAAAGGAATGCTCTGTAACAGGTGGACTCGTTTTTCCAAAGAAAAACAGAAATAGAAAAAAAATCCGTTTCAACGTCAATGACGTCAATGTTGATCTTTTATAACCCTTCCGAACGTCACAGCCGTGTCTTTTGTCGCAAGTCCCTTTCATTCCTGGCTATTCACAAAACTTACCTTTCAGTTGGGCGAAAATTAAAAACGGAGGAAAAAAAAAAATTCCAACCGCTTTCTAGGAACGAGCGGAAAAAAAATAAACTTTTTCATGATAACGTCGATCTAATTAAAATTATCTCGCCGCTCTTCTCAGGATATTACCAGACCATTTGCTGCCCGACCAACACTTTTCTCATCTTTATATATTTCTCCATTTTCATCATTGCTTTTCATGATTAGTCCCCCCCTCTTTTTCAGTTTACATAAAGTTTCCTTAGGTCCTTTTTCGAGGACTGAAAGCCGAAAGGAACGACGGGTAAAAAAAGGAGAAAGAAGCGGGAAGAGGCTCCAAGGTAATTTTGGATGAAATGAGTCTCCAGAGTTTTCGAAGATCCCTTCTTTCCTTTAATGACTGTAATTAACTTCTGTTAAAAGTAAATCTTATTTACTACGTTAAACTCCTTTTCGCTCTCGCAAGTATATAAGTAAACCAGTTTCTTAAGGCACTTTCCGCGAAGGTCACTGGGATGAGGCGAAGCAACCTTTGACCTTTGCCGACATCAACCTTAACAAAAACTCTGCAGGGCATATTTTTATGACAAGCTAGGAACTAATGAGATTCAAAATCGAAGTAAAAAAAAATAATTAAAAAAAGTGTAGGAGGTTTGCAACACTGCTGTGGATGTCAGTACAGGCAGCGGAACTACTTTTTACGACTGCGTAATCTGTACAGACTGAGCAGATTAGGATCGCGCCCCCTCCCTCCCCCCATCTCTCTCTCGGTTAACGAACACACACATTTTTAATGTTTTCCAACGTGTCCGGATGATAAATTAGCATTACACTATCTCGGCGGAAGGACTTTCAGAAAGATTCTACTGTCCTTTCGGTCCCACAAAGTTTCCTGACCCCGTTTTCAAACTTCAAGGAGTGATGTATGTACTTGTACGTATGTGCGTGTATTGTCCTTCGATATATATATATATATATATATATATATTGGCCTTTTTGTTATGCACGGCATGAAACCAGCATATATCTTAACGTGTGTAGAAAGTTCTGCATGGAAAAACACTGGGTACCCATAAGGACAAACGGCATTTTTTCGCATTCTTTCCTAGCAATACAGGTGAAAATTGACCGAGAATTCCCCGTCCATGCATAGTAAGAAATCCTACAACCAGGCGTCTCTGCCAACGAGACGAAAAATACTACGTATATATTCAACACAGTGTTGGTAGTTTTTCGCTACTACTGGCTGTCAAACAATACGAAATATAGAGGCTATTACGTGTCATAAATGATAGGTGACATTTCTATTAAAATACAAGTAAATTAATTGTATGTCATAGTGACATGTTGTAGACAATGGAGCGCACACTTGAACAGAGGATGAGTTTAAGTGCGTCAGGATCTGATTAATCGAATTGAGATTGATCATAAAGGGTGTTTGAATACGACCCCGTAACAAAAGGCAAAATCAAGAAGTGGTACATCCCCTCATCCAAGGAAAGCAAGAATGAGCAAATTAAAATCAAATCCATGTCGATGTGTTTCTTTGACAGTGAAGAGTTTGTTCCTCCAGGGCAGACAGTTAATAAATATTTTTACCGTGAGGTGCTTGACAGACTCTGCAAGAAGAGTGTGACGTGTACTCCAAGACAGAATCGACTCGTGGATGTTGCATCACGATAATGCTCCGTGTCGCAATGTTCTCTTAAGTCACCGAGTTTTTGACACAAAAGGGCATTCCTGTGGTTACACAACCCCCCTACTCACCTGATCTTACTCTGGCTGACTTCTTTCTTTTCCCAAAATTGAAATTGAAGATGAAAGTTCATCATTATGGCGGTACCCACAACATCCGAGGAGCCGTGACACACAACTTGAGCACACTCACACGGGACGACTTCCACCAGTGCTACCAAGACTGGTAGACACATCTACGAAGGTGTGTAGGACAAAGTGGATTTGTCAACATCTGCTGTCCAGCTGTTCCAGGCAGAGAGTCTCATAATTTTTCTAACATACTTTGATACTACTTTCAATAGTCTACAGCAGGGATTCCAAGCCAGTGTTCTTAATGAGAGAGTGACGCTCTGCCTTTTGACTTGTGAGAGAGAGGCGCGCGCTGCCTTAAGGGAAACTGCCTCTTCCTTCTGACTGCATCCCTACCATAGGCGCCTGATCAATATTTCGAGAACCCTCCGATAGACTAGCATCATTCTCAGTGTTATCCTCAAGTAAACCTAAATATTTACGGTCTCTCACTTATCAAAATAAATTAGCTCGATTGACTTGCCTGGACATGGGAGACAACAATCTAACATCATGTGTAAAGATTCCCAGAAAGAAGTATATGTAAAAGCCTAAAATTTTCAAAAGTTATACGTCCTTAGTTAACGCGACACAAAATTTTATCACTCCGTCCGTCTGTTTATTCAGAAGATTAATTTCAATACGTCGCAAAATTTTTATTCAACCAAGAAATTATCAAAAATCCATCTACCCCTTGGTAGCTCAGTAAGTATTTTCAAATGTGCAGGGAGTTTGGTCATCTTTGCTATACAGCGAGACCTCTTCTGTTACTTACGGAAACTTTTTTTTTTTTTAAAGGTACAAAATTGGGGGAAGCAGATTTCGTTAACTTTAAAACAATAATCCAGTTTTACAACTTCGAATGCAGTGATGTGCGTCTACGCGTAAACAATGATAGTCTACATTCTACACGCAGACTATTTTAGACACGTATTTTACGTAATCTATGTAAACAACATGGCGAAAGGTGATAACTTAGCAAAGGGAGCCGTGGAAGTAAAACAAAATTATACTGCGTATCAGTTGCTGATGTGTGAGAAGAACTTTTCATACCCTCCCTTCCAAATTCGAACAATTTCTCACCTAGGAAGAAACCTAATATAGGAAATATTCTAGTGTTTTATGGAAAGAAAAACCCACTCTTGTCTCACGACTGCCATCTGTTGTTGTTTTTTGCATACTATTTATCTTCTTCCATAGTTGATAATAGAAGAGAAGATAAATTTTGTTGTAAATAGGATTCTTTTCATTTCGTTAGGAACCAGTATAGTTGAAAATGTCACTTTCCTTTCATGAAAGCCTTGAAAATTAATTTTAATGCACTTTAGATTGTGTACGTAGTGTAAACTACAACCCAATGTAATCTACGCGTAGATTAGTGTAGACAACGCATGTAGACGTAAACTTATAGTCTAGGGCACATAACTGTTCGAATGCCCCTCAGTACTATGTAGTGTTAAATTTCCATAAAAAACGCCAGTGAATACGTAACAGAAGGGAAGCCATTTGTACTTTATATGTCTAGAAATGTATATTCCTTATCACTTACTCAGAGAGGGCGTATTTGTAGCAATAGCAGAGAAAAGTACACAGCCAACGAGCTTTTAACTCTAGTCCGTTAGAACATGTGTGATAATCAAAAGTAAACAACCTGAAACAGAAAAGAAAAATCCTTGTAAGTTTTCAAGGTGGCATGCTTTCCAAGTGACTCAGTGGAGCAATATTTTCATATGAATTGCTCTGCTTTTATTTGCCTCTTGCTCCCACATCTGCTTGCACATTATGAGCGCACGTATGGTTCTCGGCTTGTTGAACGCACGAAGAACAGGAACATTCTCCTCATACTCAGTCTTCCACGCACACGAGCGTTTGAAGAGGAAAACTTGAACCAAAACAAAACGATCTGGAAAAGGGAGAATACAGTGTGATACCGGGATTAAATACGACAGTTTATCCTAGAGATTGTCCTTCGGTTTCGAATTCCGCCAAACATGAATTCTGGATCAGGTATCCTAATGTTCAATTTATTATACAGGGTGGCCCAAAAATGTAACCGAACAATGTACAACGGTTCTACATTTCTGTTACCTTTTTTTGGGCCACCCTGTATGATCAACAGCCTCGAAGGATTCAGATCCGAGAATCACTGTTTTTTACCATCATTGACACCACTGTGCAAATTAAGTTGTTTGCTTTGGGCGGATACCCACACAGTGGCGCATTTGTGATTTAATTTCGGGAGGATTTTTTTTATTATTATTGCAAATTTGTATATGTTACCAG
This sequence comes from Lepisma saccharinum, assembly GCF_977018435.1. Classification (NCBI taxonomy): domain Eukaryota; kingdom Metazoa; phylum Arthropoda; class Insecta; order Zygentoma; family Lepismatidae; genus Lepisma; species Lepisma saccharinum. Next base: position 18,587,992 of record NC_139256.1, on the reverse strand, counting down.
TCAGTAAACGAAACTACTGCCTGTCGGTTTTAAGTACCTTAGAACATTGATTCTAACCTAAATAATTAATCTTATAACATTTAAATGCAAGTTAGAAACACTTAGTACATTTATTTATGTTCTAGGAAAACCCGAAGTCATGCACTTAAAGAGCGAAGAAGTAAAACTCAAAACGTGGCCAAATTTATATTGCTCAGTTCAAACTTAATATCCATTTAACATACCTACAAATTTCTTGCCAATAAGCTTACTTGTAAACATAAAATATCAACACTATGCCAGTGGCGTCGCGAGCGGTTCGCATACCAGTGTTCACAATAATGTTTTTGTACTGAATGCAGATTTACTCCACACCCTTGTAACTTCATCTTTAGTTGAAAAATTGAGAATAACTGTTCAGTTTATTTCCAACAATTTTCCCCCAAAATCACGCTATATTTAAAGTAATACAAGAAGGACCCAAGGGAAATTGTCCCTCTCCCCCTTAAAATCCGATAGGTTTAGCGAATTCTCGCTAAAGTTTGCAGCTATGTAGCTCAGACCTTTTCGAGTTCCCCTAGACATGCCTTGTGTATACTGCACTCTGGTGCCGAATGTAAGAAGTATTGTCGCTTGCATGAGTGTTCGCACAGCGAAGTGAACATCTTCGGGGTATAGTGGCCAACAGCCCCTTAGCTGGCAGCTCTATGCAACACGCACAGCAATTGTGTTCAACGCCCTCCGTGGAACACCGTGAGAGACAGTGTTACCAACTATCTAGAAAAGTTATCAGACGTGAAAGAAGTCGTGTGAGAGTAAATTGTGTGTATATACTCGTAAATCAAACAAAGTATTTTTTTCGAATAAATATACGTATGTGTGTGTGCATCTAATATGTACGTAAATTAAAACATACATCAGTGTTCACGTGCTCGTGCGAACATTATCAGGCGACGCGCCTGCACTATGCTATGAAAACTTTAGTGGAAAACTGCTTGCTGTTGACTCGATGAGTTGTTCATTTGCAGAATGGTATTTTTTAATCCACAATGCTGCATGCTTTTCGGCGGGGAAATCTTTGATTATGATTGTTACATACGGAGTTAAGAAAATATATACGAGTATTATATGCTTTCAAAACCATTTTCTTTCATCCATAGCAAGGTTAAAAATAATTTTCTTTTGCCTGGAATAGATTATTTTTGTGAGGGGGAAATCCCCATATCTCCCCCCGTTAATTCGTACACTGTTACGCCGTTAACTCATGTGTTGTTGTTTGTAGATTTGAACGCAAGAAGCAGCCAATGGAAAGCTGCCTACGTTTTCCTCCATGCGCGTCAGGTAAACAAAACGGACGGCATGTAATTATTTCTAATTAAAGTAGTGAGAGTTCGACAGGTGTAGCTGCGATCGAAGAAAGGAGACCGTGACGTTATCTTTCTGAGAGAGAAGGAGAACTTAATTAGATTGAGATGAAATTCAACAGGACGTTAGCAGTCTTCTTTCGCCGACCGTGCGGACAGTTTGTGCACCGAAATCGCCCATGGAACTTCAAGCTTTAGCGGCTCTCTCATCCAATTCATTTCTTTTCACGAATTCTAAGATCCAATTCGTGTTACTTTACGAACTTCGGCGTAGTTTGGGGAACTTAACATCTCTTACCTTCCTGTAAACAAAATCGGGTGCATTCAGAAACTCATTACAGTAAAGTAACCCACGTGGTTCTATGCAAAAAGGCATTTCATATGCCCACCGACGGCTAATTAGTTGCTTTTGCTTATACAGTGGCGGACTCAGGTTGGGGTCCCTTTTAGCTGACCTCATGAAAGCTTTAGTGTTATTTTTAGAAATTGAAGAAGGAAGGGGGAGGAGCGCTTCTTTACTTATATATTCCCTGAATATTTGTTGCTAGTATTAGACGTCAACAGGGAATAAGCCGCTGCACAAGTTCTAATCCGCTAATGCACACTCATCTTACTTACAAGGGAGGTTATCTAAGTGTCCCCTCCCCCCTTTAAATGTCAAGATGAGGGGAAATTGAAGTGGGGATTTGACCTCGGAACCACGTAAGTATGGCATAGGAAGAAATAGGGGGCATAGGGCCAAATTTCATGGAAATCGGAGGGGGACACAGGGGTCAGATCCCCACGTCAATTTGTCCTCATCTCCAGATTTGAGGCGGGTTTTGCCCCCTAAAACCGTTTTTTAGCCGAAACAAAAATACTTATTTCTTCCTTTGGGCCCCTCTATACACCTGCCAAGTTTCATGGAAATCGGAGGGAGACACAGGGGTCAGATCCTTATTTCAATTTGTCCTGATCTTGACATTTGAGGGGGTTTTGCCTTCTAAAACATTTTTTTAGCTAAAACAAAAAAAACACGTATTTCTTCCTTTGGGCCCCTCTATACACCTGCCAAGTTTCATGGAAATCGGAGGGGGACACTTAGATAACCTCCCTTGTTAGTAGTATCACGATTCCCTTTCTTATACAGCATTTCTCTCCAAGCAGGAGTTCTACCGACATTGGAAAAATGCTGTGTAAAGGGGCCGAGTGTACGTATAAGACACAGCATAATCGGTAACCACAAACTAAACAAACTGTTTTTGCTTATTTATATCGATAGGTTGTGAATGAATTATGTTGATTACACTGGTCGACATGGGTTTCGATGTCTCGCACATGACTGTTGTTTCTGAATAATTTCAGCATGCTGATTCCAAAATTGAAATCCATTTGTAGCAATCACGTCTAGCTTTTTCAGAAAACAGCAATGCCTTAAGTTCACATTAAAATGTGTAGTTTCATTATTTCTCTGTTTAGTTGATGGTAAAATATTGATTTTTTACCATACAAATCCTCCAATGTTGAACCATAAATGCATGTTGAATTGTATGCGTTTAATCCATCTTCACATAACATATTGGCATTAAAATTGTATGGACTTTGATTATGTAGTATTATTTTGTTGCGTTGTGTAATACATGTAGTGTAATGGCGAATATGAGAATTTTTATTGTGAAATTGTGAAGAATCCTATAGTTATGTAGAAAAATGGATGTTATTTCCGTGATCAGCATTCAAAGTAGTGTCCGAGAAGTCTTTGTATGAAAACAAAAATTAACTGTATCCGCTATATGCAACATAGACATGAAAAAATTGTACCAAAATGTTCGGAAACTATTCAAGTTTTATTGGCAATAGGAAAGAAATCAATAAATCTCCACGTGAGCACCCTTGGTAGCACGGAGTACATCTAGTCGAAATTCAACTTTTCGCCATGCATTAGCCAACATCAAAGGAGGGATTGATGTGATGACTTGGGTTATCCGTTGTTGCAGAGTTGCAAGATCGGATGCAGGAGTTCTGTAGACATTGTCTTTCACATAACTCCATAGAAAAAAATCTAAAGGGGTTATGTCTGGAGATCGTTCAGGCCACGCCGTCGGTCCATCTCGACCAATCCATTTTCCAGGAAATGTCTGTTCAAGGTAGGAACGAACCTCCAGACTCCAATGTGGCGGTGCACCGTCTTGTTGAAAGATAACATCTGGGTGGTATTCTAGCAATTGAGGAACAGTAAACAATTGCAACATGTCGAGATACACTCCAGATGTTACAGTGTCCTCACAGAAAAATAATGGTTCGATTATTCTGTCATGCAGCAGCTCGCACCAAACGTTCACCTTCGGGTTGCCCATGGTCGACTTCCTCACCTCATGAGGGGGCTCTTTACCCCAGATACGCACGATGTTTGAAACTGTCTCTGCACTGTTTTTTGTGACCTGCTCTCGTGAAACCACAGGACACACTCAGCCTTTTTCTGATTTGTGTACATTTCCGGTTTGCTGGACACTGGCACTGCTACACTACTGCAACGGTACAGAAATCTGAAACAAAAAAACTTGAATAGTTTCCGAACATTATGGTACTATTTTTTCATGTCTATGTTGCATATAGCGGATACAGTTAATTTTTGTTTTCATACAAAGACTTCTCGGACACCCGGTAGTACTTCCAGAAACACCTATTAATTTTAAAACATTCGAATTTTTTTTCTCAAAATGTCGACCAGTGTTGTTGTTGTTGTTGTTGTTGTTGTTATTATTATTATTATTATTATTATTATGTGAACAACAATTATAAACATATATTGGCGTGCCTTGAAGAGCTTGGCGTGACATACAGAATCCAAATCCAAAAAGGTCTAGTTCTAAGACATTTCATTTTCTTAGTCATAAACCGTCAAACCGGATTCGATTTTCGGTATCGAAGTGTCTAGTAAATATAGTCCCGATTAATTATTATTTCACTATCTGGAAGATAATACATAGCTACCACCAACGAATCCCACTATAAACTGTAGGTCCAGTCCTGATAGGCCGATCTGTACATCAAGTGGACTGAAAACAAACACAAAAACTCAAAATTCAACATTAAAAATTAGGCTCTAATATAAAACTTCAAATTATTACAGCACAAATTCACAGCACATTTCCACACCTGAAATACAGCATTTTTTATTAGTGTTCAGATACGCTGTTATGAACCGCATGCGATTTGACTCCATTACACACTTGTGGACGAGGTAGCTGTCCTAAAGCGCAGGATAACATTATCAATGTACGAGAAATCTAGCGCAGGCAGGAATTTTCTTTCGGACTGAAAATGTAAAAGTGAATCTTACATATCTGCGTTTCAAAGGGGTGAGGGGCGGGATTCACTATAAAATATTTTGCACTTACCAGTTTCAACTGTCGCTTTATAAGTTGTATACAATGGTATTCGCGGGTCATTATGAGGAGGGTTTGCATTTGCCAATTTGGTTTTCGCAAGTCTTTTACTGCCTTTCATTTTTGAAAATGTTGAGTCCAAAACGACATGGGTAGCGGTAGTCATACAAGTCAGCTCTAATATCTGGCTAGGAAAATCTAGTGATTTATAATTTTGTTTCGTGTACTGTGATATGAAGAGTTATTAAATTACCACACACATTTTTTTTTTTTTTACAAAAATAGTTTGACTTTCAGACCTGCAGTTTGTTACAAACAGTATTTGTTTTTTGTTTCTTTTTTTGTGTTTGTGTATGATTGTGTATGCTTGGGTTTCTTTCATGGTTCTGTGTAGTTTAAAAGAGCCAATAAGATTTGAACTTTCAGCCCTCCCCCATGCGACAAGGGAGGAAGCATAAATATGGCCTCTGACAGAGGACAGGGGGAAGTGTTATGAACCTGAGAATAATTCTCTGTTCCGCAACACTAAACCCTTACCGGGCCGCTTCTGGCAGGATAAACCCAAATAAACAACTAAATAGGCTCGTTAGTCCTGGGTTCCCATCCCGTTCCTCACCAGAGCGCTCGGAACCAAAGAATCAATCACAGGCAAGAACTTACTGGATTAATGATGCAGGGTGATGGCTGAAAACTCGCAGAAATGGCCTTTATACATTTCTTTACAATTCAACAAAACAAGGCTCGGATTCTTTCAATAATTCTCTAATTTAGATTATTTACATTCCTCTAACTTGAGCCCCACGGCAGAACTGCCAAGTGGAAGCTAAGCATCGGAAGAACTGCCTTGGGATGCTCTTTCTCATGGGAGGCCACTGGATTGATTGATTGATTGATTGATTTAGTTTATTTTACTTCGCGTTTTGTGCCTCTTGGCTAATTTGCGAAGATGGGGATGAGTGATGAAATGATGAAATTGATGAATGGACATTCACAAACAACCAAGCCCGACCGGGATTCGAACCCGGGACCCTTGGCGTCGCAGCGCGATGTGCTAACCACTCGGCCGCAGGGTCGGGCGGGAGGCCACTGGAGACCGAAGATCACTCTCCCTTCTGCTCCGGTTCATAACACTTTCGCCCTGTCCTCTGCCAGAGGCCATATTTATACTTCCTCCCTCGTCGCATGGGGGAGGGCTGAAAGTTCAAATCTTATTGGCTCTTTTAAACTACACAGAACCATGGAAGAAACCCAAGCATTCACAATCATGCACAAACACAAGAAAAGAAACAAAAAACAAATACTGTTTGTAACAAGTTCTTATTCTAGAGCAGCCCCTGTCGTGAACAAAAATCATCTTGATATAACTAACTAACTAACTCCCTAGCCTTCTTAAACCCGAAGGTTCATGGATGCAGCAACACAGGCCTTCCATCTTTCCCTATCCTGAGCAAGTTCTATATACTCTTTTCCATCCCTACCAACTTCCCTTAGGTCCATCTCAACGTTGTCCCTCCATCTTCGTCTTGGCCTTCCTACAGGTCTCTTACCATCAGGTTTCCCAACAAGAATCCTGTAAACTCCTCTTTCCTCTCCTATTCGTGCCACATGGCCTGCCCACCTAAATCTTCTTGATTTAATTATTCTAATAATATCTGGACATGAATACAAATTATGTAGTTCTAAATTATGTAACCTTCTCCACTCACCTGTCTCCTCATCCCTTTTAGGTCCAAAGATTTTCCTAAGGATCTTATTTTCAAATACTGTCAATTTATGTTCCTCTTTCAATGTAAGGGACCCAGTTTCACATCCATATAATACTACTGTATATTTTAACTTTTAGTTTCTTAGATATTAAACGAGAAGACAGAAGTTTATGAAGAGAGAAGTAACATGCATTTCCTGAATTAAGCCTACTTTTTATTTCCTCTTTAATATAATTTTCATTTGTTAATATTACTCCTAAGTATTTGAATTTGGAATCTGGTTCAAACGAGTTGTTATCAATAATTAGATTTTGATTATTACCTAACACTTGGTTTCGGCCTGTAAGCATATATTTAGTTTTCTCATCTTGATATAGTCTCTAGAAAATTTCTTTCGTCCTACGTGCACTTTTTCGCTGCCTCTGTTGCTATATCAACACCCACAGTTGTACGGAATCAAACCATGTATTTTTCAACACTCTCCCCTCCACCCGTAATCTTTCCACCGAGTCTGTTTCCAAATGCTGCATTCACATCCCATTCCTCCTCTTGCCCCATTGTTGCTGCGAGACAAACGCCCGTCAATCATACTTTGCCAGCATCCCCTTCCCCTCTGCTGTCACTCATGAACATCTGCCTAACGGCGCAAGATCTGAGCTTCGGACTCTTTGCTTTTTAGCAGAATCGATATGCACAATACTCGTGAAGCATTTTTCCGGCTTAGTGTCCGTTTCATATTCTCCAGTTTCATTTTTTTTTCTACATGGAGGATCAGTTGGAAATGAACCGATGTTGACTCCAGCTGAACAAGGGGCAATTGTGCGTTTTAACAATGGCGACGAGTTAGGGGGATGCCGAGCGCATTTTCTTTACTTATTCGTTGACATGGAGTCTTTTATTCTCGTGCCTATTGTGATTATATGAAGCTGAATCCCTTGTAGGTCGTTAGTGAGTATGAATGGTGTAGCGGTTAGTTAACAAATCAATTCCGCCACGTAATATTGCAAAAATGAAAATGGAGTCCCTTTATTCTTTGATGGTACCGAGAGCAAGATCAGACCGTTTCACATTTATCGAGAAGAGGCAAGCAAGACACACTGTTCGAGAGATATTTCAAAATTACAGTGTGTTGAGTTTCGAACAGTGATGTGAGGTGCCGTAGACTATAAGTTTACGTCTACATGCGTTATCTACACGTAATCTACGAGTAGATTACATTGGGTTGTAGTTTACATAGACTACGTACACAATCTAAAGTGCATTAAAATTAATTTTCAAGGTTTTCATGAAAGGAAAGTGACATTTTCAAATATATTGGTTCCTAACGAAATTAAAATAATTTTATTTACAACAAAATTTATCTTCTCTTCTATCATCAACTAGGGAAGAAGATAAATAGTATGCAAAAAACAACAACAGATGGCAGTCGTGAGGCAAGAGTGGTCTTTTCCCCACAAAACACTAGAATATTTCCTATATTAGGTTTCTTCCTAGGTGAGAAATTGTTCGAATTTGGAAGAAAGAGTATGAAAAGTTCTCCTCACACATCAGCAACTGATACGCAGTATAATTTTCTTTTAATTCCACGGCGCCCTTTGCTAAGTCATCACCTTTCGCCATGTTGTTTACATAGATTACGTAATCTGCGTGTATAAAATAGTCTACGTGTAGAATGTAGACTATCGTTGTTTACGCTTAGACGCACATCACTGGTTTCGAATGATGTTTGAAGTCTACTTTATGCACAGATAAGCCAATCTAGACTTGACCTAAAGTTTAAATCGAGAAGCGGGTATCGAACCCGGCACCCGTTGATTACAAGAATATGTTGAACGCCCAAGGTGTAAAAATTGTTAAAAAAATAGTCTTAAAAGTTGGCAACACTGTTCATCTTTCCCTTAATGTTGTTTACTCCTTGAGAGGTAGGTATTTTAGTCGCATGATTGTTGTGCACTGGTCCACAATAACAAAGAGCTCCGCTTTCTAGGGTGTTAACAGCACCCCACCTACCTCCTTGCGTATTGTTTTAAACTTTATTTTGCTCGAGTGTTGCAATACTTATGGCTTTTCTTTTCTTCGAAATGGAATACAAGAAAGAACAGGAACATGTCAAAAAGCTATTCGAGTTATTGGACGTGGTTAGTAGTGGAGGAAAAAAAATAATAAAATAAGGAATTGTCCCTATAAAATAGAAGGAAAAAAGGAAAATTATAAAAATGTCCTTAAAAAGTTTCAAATTTAGTTATTTTCATTATTCGCAATCTTACAACTGTACAAATAATGTAAAATTACATATATTACAATTATAATTGTTAGAAGTATTTTTTCTGTGGGGTGTCGTGAGCACCACATGTGTACAATTTGGCCTCCTACATACTTAAAGGTTAATTACAGTGTGAGGTTAGTGATGCTACTTATTGTTGTTTGTGCAATAATCTAACGTTAAAATTTAAGACTGTCTGTTTATTTATGCCCTGTATTTCATAAAATACTATGGTAACTATAGTTTTTGTACCATATACCAAATTACAATCAGGATATTAATTCGCATGCTTATTTTTGTTATTCAGAGTCGCTTTTCTTCAGATTTTGGCAAATCGCAACGATGAGGATGAAATTGTTGAAGGGACACTCACAAGGAACACCCATGCATAAGGCGAGATTCGAGCACGGGACTCAAGATGTCGTAGCACGCTGTTCTCGCGGAAATATCGATAAACTCTGAGACAGCACATCGAGTCTAATCCCTTATCAATCTGTCGTCACGAATTCCCCACCGAGCATCGAAGCATGGACCATGGGAATCTCATTTTCAGTTATACTCTGAAGCAAATTTTGTGAAAAGGGATGCTTCTGGCAACACTGTAGTCCAATTCCAACCCAAAAGAGAAAGAAAAGCTAGTAAATGTTTAGGAAGAGGCGGAAGTGGGGGGGGGGGGGGCTGGTTCTGAATAGCGCAGCCATCATCTTAACAAGGAACGGAGTTGAGGAGTAAAGTTTCAGACAAAATCTCGACTCCACATTGTCCCGAGATTTTCAATTTCCTTCCGCTATGCTCCTTCTTGATTCGTCCCGGAGGCAAACAATGAGGCTAACGGGACTCATCAAAAGTAATCTCACAACAAAATCATACAGCTAGCAAATTCTGCATCCTGTGCTATTTTAGTTGAGAACATCATGTATTTTTCAAATGCTCTTATTTAATACCCCAGGCAGGCAAGACGTCAACTACTGCAGTAGGAGTTCCAGTTTCTGAGCAGTCACTGTGACCAAACGGTTCTGTGGCACATTCAGCCTCCTAAGAGAAAATAAGTCTGGTGTAAACCTACTGAATGCCATTACGTTGATGCTCTGCAGTGATCTCTATTTGCTGTGGGCTAGAAACCCGTAACTCTCCTTCTGTAAATAACGGTGTAGTACAGCGAAATGCATAAGTATTACCAGGCGCATTGTCCATCACCATTAGCAATCATTTTTCTCGTACATACTACACGACTTTGTGTCACTAAATTGTACTGGTGCACAGGTTCTCGACTGTTGGTGTTTTGTTTTAATTTTTCAAACTCCTATTGCAAAGAACAAAATGCATGAACACGGCAATGGGCAATTTGCCTGATAATATTTGTGCACTCCACTCTACCTTGCAGGAAGACTGAGCAGCGATATGACTAATGACTAATTCATGATTATTTATTGATTTTTCATTTCGTTGTATGATCGTACTCGAGTACATATTTCATGCTGATAGAATTCTGAACCGTCAGTGCTAACAAGGAAGATTACTGACATCTGAACAAGAAAATTATTGACTTTAACATCTACGTAGCTAGATATTTTGACGCCTTATGCAGGATTGTGGTTATTGTGACGTTACACAGTATTGAAGTCTATTATCCCCGAAGTTTAACATCACACGTTTCAAGCTATCCTTGCCAATACTAGGACCTCCCATGTCGCGTAGTGGTAGCGTCGTTGCATTGTAATCAAGTGGTCCCGGATTCGATACCCGGTGGAGGCACATAGTGGTTCGTATTGCACTTGAAACCACAGTATATGCCTAGTCCCGAATAGCCTCTGTGTGCATAAAGTAGACTTAAAATAAACAACAAAAACTCCTGCTCCTTTTCAATACTCTCAACTGCTTGCTCGATAAGATTCCAAAAAGCAAAAAAGCTGTTTTTATAGTAAGATAATCTGTGTAAAATAAACTGTAAGCTTAAGTGTAACCCTACTTCAAATAATAATAGTAATAATAATAATAATAATAATAATAATAATAATAATAATAATACAGTAAAACCTCGTTAATCCGGACTAATGGGGGGATAAGTTGACCGGTGTAACGAAAATCCGGATTAACTGAAACAACCTAAAAGAACAGTAGAAAGTGGATTAAAACTCCGTTTATAGCAACAAAACTCGTTTATTATGGTGTATTTAAAGGCATAGGCGTAAATACACTATACAGTACAGTAAAATGTAAAGCAATACTGTATATACAATGCAGTACGTATTGTACATACGCGTTGATTGTTGACTTCTAGCCACATTTAACACCTTGCATTTTTTTATTTTTTTTGGCCTGTCCGGATTATGCAAAGTCCGGCTTATTGGGCTCCGGATTAACGAGGTTTTACTGTAATATTGTGTGGCGTCACAAGGTGGCCACTTCAAAGACATAATTTTTGGTTATTAGCAGTTTGTGTGTGCGTTTGTGTTGTGTGCATTAACATATGACAAGTGTACAGAATAAATGTTTCTGATTCAACAGGCGTTGAATTTATTCCAATTACAAAATATGCTCTACACTCTGTCCCATCTATCTCCGGAGCAGGCGAACGAAAACAAGTATCTGCGCAAGTAGTGGCGAGAGACGGCTCCACCAATGATCACGTGAGAGGGAACGGGATTGCGTGGAGGGGGAGATGCAACTGCTGTTACCAGCCTTCTAGCAGCTTATACGGCTTCGCTCTGCCCGCTCGATATTTCTCCCCGCTATGCGCGGCCTTCCTCCAGAGATAATTAGGACAGGGCATTGTGAAACGTGTTCATTTTTTTCTGCTATATTAAAATCGTCAGCTAATTATGCTCATCCCTGTATATTGGTCTTAGGTCTATAGCTAATAATCAGGAGCGTATATTCTAGGCTAGCTAGGCTATCTGCGAAGCCTGAAGTCTAGAGAATAAAATACAGGAGAAAAATCGAGCAGAAATTGTAAATATTATTATTCGTATCAGTGAGATGATGATGCTGATTCTGGAGTTGGCAACCTGATTTCTTATGAGTTGGCAACCTGATTTCCTATGAGTTGGCAACCTGATTTCCTATGAGTTGGAAACCTGATTTCCTATGAGTTGGCAACCTGATTTCCTATGAGTTGGCAACCTGATTTCCTATGAGTTGGTAACCTGATTTCTTATGAGTTGGCAACCTGATTTCTTATGAGTTGGCAACCTGATTTCTTAGGACTTGGTAAATGTATTTCTATTCATAGCCTAGGACCACGTGACATGGTGAGATAGCCCAGATATTTTACTCAGTATACGACACTGCTAATAATATAACATAATAATAATAATAATAATAATAATAATAATAATAATAATAATAATAATAAAGTCTCACAACTTCAATACAGCAACTACATTGAGTGGTATGGCTTTGAAACGTGCGCTGTATCCCTATGCGCAAGAATCCTGCACAATTGTCATTATAATTATACCCTGTCCTAGCTAACTGTGGAGGAAGGCCGCGCATACCGGCAAAGAAGCGAAGGAAATCGAGTGGCCAGAGCGAAGCAGTACACACTGCTGGGAAGGCTGGTAACTGCAGTGGCTTTCCCCCACTCCACGCAATTCCGTTCATCTTACGTGTTCATTGGCGTCACTACTTGCCCAGAGATGTGTGTTCGTTCCCCTGCTCCACAGTTAGCTGGGACAGAGTATGAAAGCCCGTTTGTGGATCGCAATCACGTTCTGTCATACAAGACTGGAGGGCAGTATTGGTGTGCCCAAGGGATCGTCATCACTAGGCCTCGGAAGTTGAAGACCTATAAATTGCAAAAACAAAGACCTATAAAAAGACCTAAATATATAAAAAAGGACGTATAAATGTGATCCAAATTAATTAATAACTTCAGTTTTAATTACATATTTAATGAATAAAAAAAATACAAAATTCTGGTGGTATGGAACACACAGTGCGAAAAAAACTATATGAATGAAATTCATCTTCTTTCAGGCATTATATATTTTTTTAGATTAACATAATTTGAAAAATCATATTTGAAGAATCATATTCTGCCTAACCACACTAGGGTTACAGAAATAGGACTTCGGATCCTATTTCAGTCGTCCAAAAAGGTTTTTTTCTAGTTTCAGGGATGGTTCAAATATATTTATTTATTTATTTATTTTTATTTCTTTACTACAGAAAGGATGCTTAAGAGGTGATGAACTGATGATGATTCGAATTGAGAATGGGCAGTAAAAACGTAGTCGAAAGAAGATAAAGTTGCAAAAGAAAGCCGTTAAGACCTAAAAAAGGCTAAAAGTGGACCAATAAGCCAAAAAACGCCGAAAAAGGCAAAAACAGGACAAATAAAACCCACCTTTTTTTGGCCTACAATGACCCAAAATGAACATATATTATGTTGGGCCTCGTCTTCGGACACTAGGAAAAAAAGGATTTTTCCTCATAACCCTCTTCTTAAAAGAGAAAATGCTAAATACAGTTAAAGATGGCAAAATATAGGACTGCCTACTAAGAAAAAGAAGTCCCCCCTCCCCCTTAACAAGATCCTAGTCATGCCACAGTAATAACAGTTCACCTTATGATCCGACGGTGCTTGTAAACACTATTTCCACACCTTCTTCTCGCTGCAGCTGACGCAAGAATAAAAAAACACAGCGAGAAGGCAATGGCTATATCCCTTGCCTGAACCCATGTCTTCCCTACGCGTGGTATAAAAATACGGGCAATGTCACCCAAACTTTCTTGTTCACACCACCAGACGCGTTTAATGCTTCAAGTTACATTCTCCTCTCTTGTTGAAATCCAAGCGCCACCTGACGAGTCTACGCACTTCTGCGTGAAATACGATGCGTGGAGTCTATCCGGAGACCGAGTCGTTAATTGCGTTGGTTCGAAGAATGGAAATGATCCTGCGGTCCTAAATCTCGCGAAGGGGAGAGGGAACGGTGGTCGCCACAAAAGATTCAGCATCCGGAGAATTTGGTGAAACACTGCACGGCGGAGGTAGTGAGTAATGGGGATGCTCCGAACAAACACTTACAAGGCCGTACAGCGGGAGCAAGGACTCCCATCGAGTCTTTTATGGCTTTTTTTTACTTTTAGGGGCGACCGAATTCTGGTCTGAGTGCAAGTTCGCTCAATTGGTAGGTCGAAAGGAAATTTCCCTCTGTGACGGAACATTTCGGTTCGGCCGGGAAAGTTTCTTTCAGAGTGGGGAATTTTCCTTCAGAGTGGGAAACTTTCCTGTAGAGTGGGAATTTTCCTTTAGAGTGGGAAATTTTCGTTCAGAGTGAACGGAAATTTTCTTTCAGAGTGGGGGAATTTTCCTTCAAAGTGGGTAATTTTCTTTCAGAGAGTTGGGAATATTTTTCTCAGAGTATGGAATATTTATACCAAAGAGTATATCCCGAGTAGTTCAGAGCAGGAAATTTTGCTCCAGAGGAGCAGAGTAGAGTGTGTTTGTTCTTAGATGGCGATCTTTCTCTGCAGAGTAGATTATGACCTTCACAGTGGGAAATTTTCCCTCATACTGAAAAATATTCCTTGAATTTCCCTTTGGAATAGAGAAAATGAATTATGGAAAGTGGAAATGTTCTTTCAAAGTAGAGAAAAATATACTCACAGCAATAAAGTTATCTTTAATATAGATACTGTTTTCGCAATGAACGTATGTGTCGAAGTTCTTCTTAAATTTTCATTCCTCTATAGACTCGATTCCTCAGTCGACTATGAAGCAGGATCTTTACTTTGACTACAAGCCTCGGTTTTCTTACTATATCCAATATACTCGTATCGTTTTGTATTTCTGATGCTATGTAGTAGAAACATTTTTAGAAGGAAAGGGGGATTTTTCGCACTAAGAGGGAATTTTGGCTCAAAATTCGGTCACTACCCATCGTTCTGGAAGCTGGAAGATGAAAGCGAGAAGCCATCCAATCCCCTCCAGGTCATTCCATCAGGATGCCCGCAGCTGAACACAACCGCCTTGGGTGTACCTGCCCACCCCGGATGCAATTTTTACCCTGGTTCATCTCCGCTGCTGGTTGCGGTTCGTTTCCTCCTCCTTCCATCTCATCGGGAAGGACACTTTATGCAAACGGCTGTGGAGGCAATCTCCTTAGGTTTTTTCCTCTCCCTTTGGTACCTACTTGTCTTGCAAATGGACGCTATAAGTTCTACCCGTGTGCAAATGTTAGATCATGCAATTAAGGAACTTTGTTGCTTCTTCCTCTCCGTTTTATCCTTGTCCGTTCCTTCCTCTTCCCGTCCCGCATTCTGATACATGGAAATAGTAGAATGTTCGTAAATATCTTCTCTTTCAAACCTACGACTTGCCGAAAGCATTTGTGCGTCAGTTTGCTGAAGACTATATTGAACATGCAGATCTTGAAGGCAAAATAGAAACATTTAACCATTAACTGGTATTGAAAACAGAGGTTGTTGAACGAACGCATCCCTTGGAGAAGTTCCTGGTAATCAGTGAGTTTAAAATGTTGCAAACTCTTCGAAAACAGAATGGACATATTTTTGCTGTAGTATATTTACTAGATCTATTAATTAAACCGAACTGAAACTCATCGGTACATATCATCCAGCAATATACTTGTATCACCGATTAATTTTTTTTACTGGTTTAAAAGTGAAATCGGGGCACCACCTATTACTATGTTTCTGCTTATTGAAAATAAATTAAAAATATATCAATCACACATCTCTGTTATCATCAATTTTCCTTCCTGTTGATTGGTCCACTCTCCCACCACACTAATCCTACTTATGTTTGGAAATTTTTTAGCAATTTTCCAGTTCACAATGCTATAAATTCATGTTCTTAGGAGTCAAAACTGAAAATCTTATGCTGCACTAGGTTATACTTCCTTGGAGTTTCTTTGCCAAAGCTAGAAATCTTTTTCGCTATTCGATATGTTATTACATCCTCTACCAGTTTGATTGTTCTTCTCCATGGCCGTGCGGTTAAGGCGTTGTAATTTGGGCTCCGACTGCGGGACGGCATGGGTTCGAGTCCTCCTGGGTTTAGTCTCCGGGTTCTCGGCCTGTGAGGAAATTGGTGAACTACGAGTGAGTAGCGTAACCCGGTCACAGCCTCTAGGTAGGTTTGTGGGAGGAAGACTGGGAGTCGGGAGATATGCCAAGGCCCTTACGGCCTGTAGAGCCACAGGCTATTTTTATTTTTACCAGTTTTATTAGTACAAATTGAAAATTTTACACCACCCTTCATCATATTACTTGTTGTTCCTTCTGATGATTCATCCAAACTTAAAAACCATTAAACTACCCATAACAACGTCACGAATTCTGTCTGTCGATTGATCCAAATTGTAGGACCCATCACTGGTTCGATAGTTATTCTGTCTCTTGATTGATTCTAATTGAAGACGTCACAGTTCTGCCTGTCGAATGTTCCAAATTGGGTTTCTTTGTAGTCTCCATCAAAACGTCAATAGTTCTTATGTTTGTTCATTGATCTTAATTGGAAATCTTTGTAGTACCTGTAAATTTGTCAGTAGGTCCTGTTTGTTGAATGATCCTAATTGTAAATCAATGTATTATCTGTAAGTTTGTCAGTAGGTCTTCTATCTGCTGAAGGATTCTAATTGGAAATCTTTGTATTACCTGTAAGTTTGTCAGTAGGTCTTCTATCTGTTGAAGGATCCTAATTTGAAATCTTTGTAGTACCTGTAAGTTTGTCAGTAGGTGTTCCATCTGTTGAATGATCCTAAATGGAAATCTTTGTACCTGTATGTTTGTCAGTAGATCTTCTATCTATTGAATCAGCCTAATTGGAAATCTATGTAGTACCTGTTTGTCAGTAAGTGTTCTATCTGTTGAAGGATCCTAATGAGAAATCTTTGTAGTACCTGCTAGTTTGTCAGTAGGTGTTTTATCTGTTGAATGATCCTAATTAGAAATCTTTATAGTACCTGTAAGTTTGTCACTAGGTCTCCTATCTGTTGAATGATCCTAGTTAGACATCTCTGTAGTATACATCACTACGTCAATAGTTCTTACGTAGATCCTAATTAGAAATCTTTTCAGTGCCGATAACAAGGTCTCTACTTCTTTTAGCGGTCAATTGATCCAAATTGGACATTTTTGTAGGACCATTCACTATGATTTTACTTGTTGTTATATCTGTTGACTGGTCCAAATAAAAAATCTTGGTGTTACCCATCACTTTTTGCTAGATCTTCTTTCTGTTGGCTAACCTAAACTGAAATTTACTTACCCCTCATCACCTTGCTAGTTTTTTTCTGTTGATTGATCCACACTGAAGATCTCTGCATTACTCATATTTAAGTTACGAGTTATTTTTTCTGTTGATTCATCCAAATTCAAAATCTTTACATTACCCTCCACTGCGTTACCAGCTTTTTCTATTGGCTGACTCCCAATTGAAAATCTACGCATTATCCATCGCTATGCTACTAGTTCTAACTTTGTCTATTGTTGAGGAATTGGTAGGCAGTGATCTATCACTCTCTTTCAACAATCACAGCCGTAATACCATCAGAAGGGCACATTGTTGTGAGTGTGACGTACCCTATAATAGCCGATGATGAAAAGATGCAGAGAAGGGCAAAGTTTTGCGGAGGCTGTCTCCTGCTTGATTTATTTTCATACCCCCGAAACAAAGTTAACCCTCTTCGCTCCGCAGGGGGAGGCAGTTTACAAGTTCTCTATTGCACACTCTAAACATCATTAGACCGGAGGGCTTGGGATAACAAATAGCCTATTTTGGGTTTTGACGTGCCAACTCTTCCTTCCAGACCCTCTCTCGCTAGTTGCTAAACAATTTGTCAAGTTTTGCGGGGAAAGTGGGTGAGGTTAATGGAGAGCGCGAAAAACTGCGTTGGGTGAAAAAAAAAAAAAACTTCAAAAGAGAGAAGGTTTTTTTTTTTTTTTTTTTTTTTTTTTTTTTTTTTTTTTTTTTTTTTTTTTTTTGCGAGGAGTGTGGCGGTGCAGAAATACTGTATTGATTCGCTGTGACGGTGTCGTGGTCGACACCATTTCAGCTAGTGATGAAGTGTGCGTGTTATTCTTTTTGGGGGAACGGAATCTTGTTGAAAAGGACTTTGAGTGGCGTAGTGTTACTGAATTCCGAGCATGGACCACCACGAGGTGACTGGTTTGTCACGTGGCTTTGGCAGTTTTCCAGCCATCTCTAGCGAATTGGAAGCTGTGAGGTGCTATTCGCTCGTGTTGCAAGTGTTGCAAACCCACTGCAACGATCTCCGGAACCGAGAAGAAAACTCTGTCCGATCGTAGCAATTCAAATCAGGTCAGCGGAAGAGTATGTGACGCAATCAGCATAGCGTTTCCAATATCTGACCAGTTGCTCCGTATCTGATAAGTGACTCCCACGCCTATTTCAGTCGTTGTTTTCGATTATGTATTGATTTAAATGGGTATCACTCATCGCACACCGTATTCAGCTCCTTCGTCTACTGACGTCACGATAAATGTTCTCGTTGTTAGGCTTTGTTCTCTTAGCATAAATAATACCTTTTACGAGAAGCACCAAAATTGCAGTGTATTTATGCTAAGAGATCGAAAACTTTACAACGAAAGCTATTCACGCTGACTTCAGTAGACGAAGGAGCTGGATCCGGTGTGCGATAAGTGAGACCAGTAGATAAGGCCACACTTCTAAGCGGGAAGTCTGGCTTTGATTTTTGAGTACATCCTCTCAAAGTTTATACAGGGTGATTCAAAAATAATCTGCTCCTTTTCAAATTGTCACATATTTTGACTTTGAAATGTCACTGTGTTGAATGATACCCTGAGAAAAGGTAAAACTCGTGGCTGAAAGTAGGGACATCGATACAAGAAGAAGAAGAAGAAAGTATTCTCGTTGTCAAGTTAGTTTATGTTTTGTTTATGTGTAATATGGGTGTAATGTGAGTGGATGGTGTAAGCACGCCTGTATAATCATAATTGCGGTTAATAAAACCCTTTGCATAACTAGCAAGAACCACACAGGGCTTAACGATTCAGTTGTCCCAGGCTGTACAGCAGTACCGGCAATTGGGTTCCAAAACCGGGGGCAAAGACAGTATATTGCCCTTTGTAGATAAGGTTTAGCGTAGAGTGGGGGCAAAAGTGGCGAAAAGCGGGGCTGCAACTGCCCCCTCGCTCCCCTAATCGCCACCACTGCTCTACAGTAGTAATAATGTGGTTTTTCTTGTTCGTCTATACTTGTGGACAATACTGGCACGTGTACACCATATTCGTAACAGACACATGGGTAATATCCAGTAATGTGCCGTAGACTATAAGTTTACGTCTACATGCGTTGTCTACACGTAATCTACGCGTAGATTACATTGGGTTGTAGTTTTCATAGACTACGTAGCCAATCTAAAATGCATTAAAATTAATTTTCAAGGGTTTCATGAAAGGAAAGTGACATTTTCAACTATATTGGTTCCTAACGAAATGAAAAGAATCCTATTTACAACAAAATTTCTCTTCTCTTCTATTATCAACTATGGAAGATAAATAGTCTGCAAAAATCAACAACAGATGGCAGTCGTGAGCCAAGAGTGGTCTTTTCCACATAAAACACTAGAATATTTCCTGTATTAGGTTTCTTCCTAGGTGAGAAATTGTTCGAATTTGGAAGAAAGAGTATGAAAAGTACTCCACACATCAGCAACTGATGCGCAGTATAATTTTGTTTTACTTCCACGGCGCCCTTTGCTAAGTAATAACCTTTCACCATGTTGTTTACATAGATTACGTCATTTACGTGTATAAAATTGTCTACGTGTAGAATGTAGACTATCGTTGTTTACGCGTAGACGCACATCACTGGTAATATCGCATGCCTCCGGAGGGCGGGGGATTGGGAAATGGATCAAGCAGAAAGCCTTTTGTTATCAGGTCGCGATTTTCCTCTAAACTTCATGCTAGGGGCATTCAGTTGCGTGATATGAGGGTTTATTATTTTAAGTTACCCTGTATATAATAACATGAAACAAGTGAAGATAAAACATCAGGCGTCAAATTGTCTTCTCTTGTGTAAAATGTGTGGTTAATCAGTTTTACCAAGGATGATGAAGAGACGGAAATTGAGGAGTGTGTCGCTCGTTTCTGGGTGGGTGATTCGAGGGGAGGGGTTAAGGTGATATCTACAGGGTTTTTGGAAATTGTGCACGAAAGAATAGATGAAAGGAACAACAGACTGTGGATATCGATAATCAATATGAATTTGTATTTTTGTTATTTAACGTCGCTTTTGTACCACTCTTTGGCTGATCGCGACAATGAGAATGAGTGGTGATTAAGTGAAATTTATGAAGGGACACTGTCAAGAACACACATTCCCTGGCCGGGAATCGAACCCGGGGACTTTAGTGTCGAGATCAACAAACAAGATATACTCGACGAATGTAGGGAAAAGATAATCCTCGTCACACAGACGAATGTGTAAATGACCAGACGCACTCTTTTACTTGCTATGCTTGAATGAGTTGCATTCTTTAGGAAACTTGATCAGCAATTTACGAAAATTTTGGAACAGTCTCGCTCTCGGTCTCGGCAAGTTTAATTATCTGGTCTGGTTCTCGTTCCAATTTTAACACGACGATCACTGACCCTGTCTAGTCTCGGTACGACAAATTGGTAATTTCTTAAAATTGCCAGTTAGCAACACTGCTTTCGATGAAGAAGCGAGAACCTTTGAGGAAAGTTTGCTGTAATTCGGGAGAGCGAAAAGTTGGAAAGGTTTTTATTTCTTTGTCGGAAAGCGCGGAGCTATATTGCGAAGTGGGAATCCATGTACGAGAAAGGCCCGAGGGGTGTTTTTCTTTTTGGAACTTTCGAGACACGTAACCGGAGTTCAATTTGATCGGGAATTTTGTTGTCCCGCTCAGAGGTTCAAAGACTGCTGTTAAGAACTTCTCCGAGTGCAGTCCCGTTCATCTGGTCGCAGCTGTTGAATGGTGCACCCGAACATACACCCTCGTCCTGAGCTCCAAAGGTAGAGAGTTCGGACTCGACTTTCGGTGCTGTTAAGTGCAGGCTTCAATGCTGGTTGCTAGCATCTGGGAAGGGACAATGGCGTGGAAATGAGATCGGTTTCGAGGTCCAAGTGTGTGCCGGAGGCGTAGCCACCGAGTGAGTGAGGCTGGGCTTTAGCCCAATCCAATCAAATAAGGTGCAAGGGAAATTTTCAGGGAGTTAGAATCACACACATACACACAGAGAGGGAGGGATAGACAGAGAAAGAGGAACAGGGAAGTATAGAGAGACAGAAGGCTATAACACACACACACACACACACACACACACACACACACACATATACATACATATATAATATATATATATATATATATATATATATATATATATATATATATACCGGGTGGTCCATTTATAATGATAGTATGGAATATCGCATGCAGAATGCATCCTATCGAAAAATTTTACAGAAAAAAGGTTGATACTATTGATATTGTATAACATAACTTGCAAACAATTTTCTTTTGCCGAATTCTTTGCACACATTTTTTTGAATAAAATTCGTGTTTTCAATGTTCTCAACGGAAACAAAAACTGTTATTACATAAAGGGAACAAAATGAAACTGAAACTACCAAATGTTTATAAATGTTGGAAGGTTGCAATTTTTTTACAAAATTTTTCGAACAAAAAATACTTCTTTTTTAACACGGAATCCAAATAT